>NC_133531.1:10483343-12883343 GCF_048544455.1 Silene latifolia
TGCTCATAATGCAACAAATCACAAAACAGAAAAAGATAATAGACCCTCCAAAAACCTCAATTAGCAACTTTGGATGCAAACCCATGAGCTGCCAGCAGGTATCAACTATCTCAGCTAATGAAACCATTGACTATTGGTGCTCGTGACCTGAGTTCGAAATCCGTTAGGAGCGTTTACACCCAATATGATCATGAGTTGCCTAAACCGAATACTCCCTCCGTCCCGGTCATTTGTTGTCCTTTGGTTTTGGCACAAAGACCAAGGAAAGGGGAGGGGGTCAATTACTAAATGACAAGTGGAATAAATTGAGTATGAATTATCAAATTACTCATTAAATTCATTCTTAAAATAGAAAGGATAACAAATGACTGAGACACCCCAAAATGGAAAAGGACAACAAATGACCGGGACAGAGGGAGTATGTCTTAGCCTAATGGTTAAAATTAAAGTATCCCAGCCAATGGGTCTTAGTTCCGAATCTCACCCCCTATATTGTACTGGCTTTGTGGCTCATTTGGCACCAAAACAAAAAATCATGAGTTGCCTACCTTAATTCCTTTCAATAATTTTCTTTATTGACCATATCGATTCCAAACTACTCTAATTACTCCCTTTGTCTCGATCATCTGTTTGCCATTTTTTATTCGTTGTGAGGTGTATTTTAATCAAAAGTAAACAAATGATTAAGACGGGCGGAGTATATTAAAAGTTCAAATCTTTCCTCTCCTAAAATCCCACAAACAACCCAATTCTTCAACAATAATAACCATGCTCAAAGTTTATACTCCCTCTAATCCAATCCAATCCAATATTCCCATAATTCAAAATACGTAACCGGACCTAATCCAATCTTCCTATATTTCAAAATATGTGACGAGAATTTTGGAAAAAAACACGAACTTTAGATTAATGGGAGGGGGCATAACACAAATATACAATAATTAACAGATCTAATGATTAAAGTTCATAACTTTGAGATCAATGCTCCATACAAAATTAAATTTTGGAATTACAATAGATAGATAATACAACAACAATCCATTACCCAGTGCATCAATGGCTCCCGCAAATTGTGAGTATTAAATTTTGAAATTACAGTAGACAATATTACCAAAGAAAAAAAAAAAAAAAAAAAAGTTGGAACAAGTAAAACTAACCCAAGTGATGAAATATTGAGACAGGTATTGGTACGACTGTGGCACACAACCTATGTGATGCAACCAATGTAAGTGAAATGATTTGCAGAGATGTGTTGGGTATTTTAGGGGATATATATTTATATTATTTTATTATTTTATTTGTATTTATAATAGTGAGTGGAGACAGAATAAAATGTTGTTAAATTGTAAGGATATGGAGAGAGAAAATTCTATTGGGTCCATTTTGATTTCATCTTTGACTTGTTCTTTTAGAATAGGTGTCATCTACCACCAAAACGGACACGGAAATAGACACGGACATGAAACGGACATGTGACACGACATCCCATAAAATTTAGGATATGGGACACGTTATATAAATCTAATAAAAAATATGTTTTGTAGTTATAAACATTCGATTTTAATTTTATAAAAGTATTTGATATTAAACTAGTTTAGATCCCGCGCAATGAATGCGCGGTATTTATAGAGTTTTTACTTTTATATTATTTAATAATGCTAAATTAATATCTCATTAATTTTTCATATTTCATGTTATTATATTTTGATATGAGAAAAAAATTGAATTGTAAAATTATTCAAGAAAACCGAGTAAAATTGAACTGCAAATCATTTTCTCGTTATTGTATATTTTTCCGAGAAAAAAAATTAAAACTGAAAATTAGTCAAAGAGAATTGAGTAACGTACTAAAATGTATTTGATGGGGCATATTTTGCACCGCTGACCAAGTCAACATATTGAGCAAGGTCAAAGATATCCATAGCAAGTCAACGACTTAGACAGCTGGCCGTAATTGACCCCATCTACTGTCACTGGTCTCGGATGGAACTCGCCAAATGACACATACCACAGACTCATATCCAAGACCCATCGGCAAGTAGTCAACAGGGCCGGCCCGGCTGCCATGGGTCCCCTACGAGGGTAGATCGGTCTTTCCACTCAAGTAACCACTCGCCACTACGCGACAAAAGGTGAAAGTCTATAAATACTCCTCAACTCTCATTGAGGAAAGGATCGACAATTTAACCTAAGAATCACTATTCATCTGGTAATATCTTCCTTATCTCTCTACAATACATACTTCGCCAAGTAACAACAACTTATCCCTTTAAATTTACTGACTTGAGCGTCGGAGTGAGTTCGCTCGGTCCAAAGCCGAGCCCTCAGTTTGTTCATCGTTTCAGGAGACCGCGAGGAGGATCCAACCAAAAGACGTCATTCTACAAGCACGGGTGGTAACAAATAACTGCTCTGGAATTACACCCGGAACAGTATTTTTTAAAAACTATTTTTTATACCACAAAGCTAATGATTCCAATTTATTAATTCTCTCATTTGTTTTGTCATGAAAGTAATCAAAACGATTTATTATTTTGTTTATACATAGTATGAGTCAAGTCATGTTCAAATAATAACATCAATAAAAGATTTAATAAAGTAGTTTATAACTTTATATTATTTATATTTTAATTAAAATACTATAGTTTAGTGTTTAGTGAAAATTATAAAATTTGATGAAAAATTTAATATTTAATGAAAAAAATTATATAATGAAATACATTATAATTATTAGTTACCTTATTTAGTGAATACAATTAAATTAGCAATAGTTTCCTTATTTATAAAGATGCTTTTTGGAGGGAAAATTTTGGAGTTCACCTATTCATTTAGTAAATAGGGGATTTAAATAAGTAAAGGTAAAACTTATCCATGATTATAACTCATTTTCATTTCCCATCAAAACCCATCATTTAATCAAGCTATTTCAACAGCTCATTTCTCGTCTAAAGAACATTATTCACCCCAAATGATGTCCAAATGTTATGGACACGCGTCGGACACAGCCCAAATACCATGGACACGCGCCCAAATAAATGTTGAAAGTTAAACACGGCTTTATAGGCATCCGACACGTTTCGGCGTGTGTCCGAGAAGTGTCGGTGTCCGACATGGTGTCGGACACGGGACGGTTGATTAAGAGAAGTGTACGTGCTACCTAGGTGTACATAATGTAGATGGCAAGTTCTTCTTTCAGTCAACCACTTTTCGTTTGAAGTTTTACACGGGTATATGCAATCATTTTATAGTTAAATATAACTATGGTACATCCAGTGTTACCGCTTTTGGTAACTTGTTTTCTAATAGTGGTCACATTTGACTATAAAATAATTATAAAATCCCGTCTTATTACCTTAAACCAAAATAGACCGTCTGAAGCAAGACCAACTAAATCTAAATTCGGATACGATTATAGGAATGTACTCCCTCCATTCAACTTCACATTACAAGTTTCTCTATGCACCAAAAAACATTACAACTTTCTCTTTTGTACATTATTCACAAGTGAACACTCAATTTCGATTTTCTTTTGATGCATGAGTGAAAATATATTATGTGGGATTTTATTTGATTCGTCTTTAGGAGTACATTAAGAATATCTAACTTTTATAATTTTTGCGAATACGTAGTTAAAGATATTTAACGCGTAAAACACGCGTTGACAAACGTGAAAAAACAAAGTTGTAATGTGGAGTTAAATGGAGGAATAGTTATTTGCATATTAGGGAAAATTGTAAGCCAACTTGCAAATATGAGAACACAAATTCTCATTGAAGACATGACATATCCGTCACAAGCTGAAGACGGATACCATTTTACCTCACAATGTATCCACTTTTTCTCTCTCTGCAACACTATTCATGTGGTCCCCTTTCTCCACTAACCCATTTTGTTACCATTTTATCTCACAAAATATCCGTCACAAATGGTAACCCGTCACAAGGGAGACCAATTGATATGAGAATTGTTGTTGGATGAGTCTATGGCTTTATTATTTTTATTTTCGCGGGGTATAATCTATGAATATTCGAGTTGTGATTTTCTCCTTTTTTTTTTTGGGAAGCAGTGGTTTTTTTTTTTATTAATGGGTAATAATGATAATTTGATGTCATATCAACTCGAATCTAATAAGACTAAAAAACATGGTTACTTTTTATTATAAATGTTTTGAATTCTTGTGAACATTCTTTGGATTGCCCACTCCAAAAGGTATACAACAATTCGTGTGATGGTGGGTTTTAAAGACTTTTAGTGGAAAGGAAAGTGGCAAATTCTTATTTCAAACCGATCTTTTCAGTCTGAAACTAAGACAAATAACCATTTTACGATAAAATGTTAATAGTTTCTACAAAATGTTATCATCAATGTTTGTCAAAAAGTGACAATTTTATTTATATCATATTATCATTAATTGGTGACATTTTCTCATCCTAAGCAGGGGCATAGCCAGAAACAAAATTCTGAGGTAACAAAAGTTTCTATGGTTTAGTATCTTTTCTAACACCGCATTTTCAAAATTTTCGGCTGACAGAAATCAATAATTTTATCTATTTTTTCAGGATTTGGGGTAACGACTAACAAGTGCTACCTTACTTCGATGTAGCTCACATATCGATCTTAAAAGAGACTTACGAAAGGAAAGTCAAAGACAACAGCTTTAGCATTTGATTGTTTGTCTCCATAAGAAGAAGCAATCACGTGATTTTCTATCCAGTCCAATACTGCAAGTTCAACAAATGATTTCACTTAATGCTCGTGAAGCAATGGTTTTGGTTCGGTTCTTACGTTTCACAAAATTGTGATTTGAGTTGGTGTGTACAAAAACAGTTTATGCCGACCAAACCAAAACGCCAAGGCCGACAAGAGTAATACGGCAACGTCATGGCCACAGAGGTTCACACATTCTCAACGGAAGCATGACCGATTAAATGATGACCCATTTATATAAATAAAACAAATATCTTATTATTCTCTTGACATTTCATTTCTATCTTATATTCTTATTCATACAAGTGGAATATTACTTGACCCGTTTTTCGTCTTAAGAGAGACTTATTGCAAAAGGTTAAGGCTATTTATTTTGGATTTAAAGTCACTTAATTTAAGTTCAATTCAGATCCTATAAGTTCATTGCAATTCAGTTCAGTTTAGTTCAATTCAGTTCAGATCCTATAATTTCAGTTCAGCTCAGATTAGGGGTGAGCAAAAATATATGAAACGGTTTTAATATACGGATACGATACGGTATACGGTTTCAATTAAACGAATTTTCGTATATACGATACGGATTTCCGTATAAACGATACGGTTTTTAAAAAACCGTATCGTATCCGAGTTGGGCAAAAACAAAACCGGGTATACGGTTTCTGATACGAATTTTGAAAAAAAAAAAAACCAAAAATATATTACAAAAACTAAATAATTTAAGCAAAATCACTTTTAACTTGTCCACTTTCTTTTTCCCTAATACATTTGTATAATGAATATTGAAATTTTGATTATTTTAATACGTAACCTATTATTAAATTTAAGTTAGGGTGTACCGGTTTTATCGCGTATGTAATAAATTAAACAACAAATAGCTGAAATCCGTATCCGGGTATACGAAATCCGGATATACGGAAAAACCGGGTATACGAAAACCGGATATACGGTTAAACCGGGTCAGATCCGTATCGACAAAATTGTGAATTTAAAAACCGTATACACGATACGGTTTTCAAAACCGTATCGGGTATACGGTTTTGCTCAGCCCTAGCTCAGATCATATAAGTTCAGTTCAGTTCAGATCCTATAAGTTCAATTCAGATCTTATACGTCACTTAAATTAAGTTTACTTCAGATCCTATAAATTTAGTTCAGTTCAGTTCAGTTCAGATCCTATAAGTTCAGTTCAAATTGTATAAGTTTAGTTCAGATCAAATCCTATAAACTCAGTTTAGTTGAGTTTAGATAGATAAAAAAAACAGGGCCAAATAGTAAGGAGGGACCTATGAAAATTAAAAACCGCGCTTTTTTTTTTTTTTTTTTTTTTTGCCGACTCCTATTCTTCCCACAAATATTACTATACAACTGGTTGTATAATAAGCATTGTACAACCATATACATTAATCCGAGCTTATATGCAATTTTATCGAGTTTTGTAAAAGTTTATTTTTTTATGTTTAAGTGTGTGAGTTCAAAAACTTTAAAGTATAGCTCAGATTCTTTTTAATAAAACTCGAAAACTTTAGTACACAGCTCGGATTCTACACCATACAACCGTATACAACTGGTGGTATAATCTACTAATTGTATTCTTCCTTGTAGTTTCCTCATGATGTGAAAATTGAGAAATCTCCGACAATCTCATTACATTTTTCAGGCAGTATTTATGAGTGTTTAAGCCATTTCTTTACGTATACTTTTAAAATAGGTAGTACGGACACTCCTCCTAACCAGCCGTCCTATATTCGACACCGTTTCGGATTCCTACAGCGAGGAATGAGATGTCGAAAGACTGAAAGAGATTGATTAGAAGATGAGTTTGGGTAGGAAATGAGGCTGAAATATCAAAGTCAAATTTTACATTCAATTATTTAAATTTAATATCAAATACATTTACAAAAATAAAATCATACGTTATTTATAACTATAATATATATTATTAAATTTAAATAACGTGTTCCGTGTCTTGAATTTCCTTGGATGCCGTGTAACATGTCCGTGTCCGTTTTAGACTTTTAGTGCTACCTAGCTTTTGACTAGTGTTGTTCATGCAATCATGGGTCGTCCCGTTTATTAATCCGGCCCATCCGACCCGCAAAATAAGAGGGAACGGGCAAAACGTTTTAAGAAAATTACAAAGGCCCAGTCTACTAACCCGTCCCAAACCAGCTAACCCGGTTGTCCAGGGGCCGAAAAATTAACGTGAGCCCGGCCCAACCAGCAATTGATCACATTTACTTTTGAACACAAAGACATGAAGAAGAGAGAACTCAGAGAAGGAATATTTTTTAGACCTAGAGAAAGAGAATAAGCAAATCTGCAAATGAAAAAAGATTAGAAAATCGCACACGATTAAAACGGAAACGGAAACGTAAATAAATGACTTAAAACACCCATATAACAAGAATGTAGAAAATGACTATGAGCGTAGTATTAGGTTGTAGGTATACGACCATAGGACATGGCATAATTTCAAATCCCTCTATTATACTGCCTTTGTGGTTCCCTTAGACACGCACACCAAAAAAAAAAAACGAATAAACTTCATGGTATGCGTCCGAGAGGCCATGAACTCCGCTTACACCCACAAAAAAAAGCCTTCCTCTTTGGTTATAGGAGGCTTCAGTCTAGTTTGAGTGGATAAACCTGGAAAATGCTTAATGGGCAGAATTACAGATTGACTTCGTCCATAACGCTTAAATAGGGATCAACCCCAACGAAACAACAGCTTCATGCTCTGCTACAGCTTTCTGAAGAAAGGAAAATGCATGATTTGTGTCAGCATAGTTCACCAGACAACAGTTTGATAACTTCATCATCGTCAAAAGAACATTAGACTCGTATGCACCAGTTACTGGGCTAATTACGATTCAAACAAAGACATTAGAGGCGTCTTCATGTATCTTGGGCACATACTGGCACACACGCGGCACGCCTCTCAAGTCTCACGATAACTTAACCATCTGAACCACCACGGAGAATAATAAACCAGGGAACGCCACCACAGACATTCTTATTTCAATTGATTTTTAAAGCAGAATTCGAAAAGAGGATACGAACAAATGTTGCAACCTTACCGTCATGAACATCTAATAAACCAGGGAATACGAATTTAACTTTTAATAAAAAAGTTGTCCTTTTCTGGTTGGTTACAAATTTCAACTACAAATGTTCTTTTTAGCTCTGAATGTAAGTTTGTTTGATTCTAATGTAAAGTAAGACTCTCTTTGAAGCCCGCAAGGGTGGAGTCTAGTGGTTAAAACTTGGGTGAAATTCTCAGGAGACTCAGGTTCAAGCCTCCCCAAGAGCAAAATCTTGTGGATCATTCTTGGCCCGAGTCCATGCCTAATAGACTTCGAGCCTGTCACCCTCGGGTGGTTTACCTGGTATACGTGGTTTGCAGGCTATCACGTACATCCGCGGGTTTACCCAGTGCGCACCGAAGGTAGCGGCTGCGGGTTCCCTCGTTACCAAACAAAAAAAAAAAGACTCTTTGAATGATTGATTGTCATAAACTTTTAGACTAGATTTATTATAAGGCTTAAAAAGGCCATAAGGAATTAAGCACATTTCCGAATTACAGAAGAAAACTTAACAGAAACAAGGTATAGTCCCAAAATGACCAAATACATCAACTAAAGAAAAATAAAGAGAGAAATAGAGAAGAGATAAAATTCAGAGTACAAAACCTACCTAGAGCTTGTTTCGATGCTCAACTTTTTACTGTCTGAAAACATCTGCTATTTTTTTCTGGATGAGCTCAACACCAAGGCGGGGAGACAATCTAGGGAGGATTTCCTGAAGGAGCAACAACGCATATTACTGAAATTTCCACATACATATAGAAGACATCTTTCTCAATTGAGAAGTCTTAACACACAACTTTGTCTGATAATATAGATGTAGTGCTCCGTATGTATCAAATCTACCCCGGAAAGTAATTTCAATTATAAAGATGAGGGATAATGGACAACATGTAAAGTATACAGAGACTATGTAACGCTGACAACTTGACAGCTCGCGTCAAAGTTCATTAATCATATGGTACTAAGACTGCTAATTATACGGAGTACCATTTTTGTACTTTAAACTCTAATCAAGCACAAGGACGCTAGTAGTAAAAGTTCAATCGAGTAAAGATACTTATTCTTCAAGGCTGTCATAGATTTTGGAGAGAGGAAAATTCAGAAAATAGATAAATATAGATGTGTAATGTGTTTGTATTATGAATTTACGATAGGTTAATACTGGAATGCTTTACAGGATGCCTAATCAACACTTCACTTATCAGCTGTATAAATGAGTACTGCTGCTGAAGTTATTTCCCATAAATCCTTTACCGCGTTCTCTCTAATGAGAATTTCATAATCCTCCTACAAAAAGCTCAAATTCAAATAATGTGCCTTATTACAAGGAGAATTTTGTGCAGCTGTTAAACCATGCTCAGAATTACAGAAACCTCAACGGGTATAAATTGATATTTAACCATCCAAAGTCATTTTAATGTGAAGATGCAACTTCATAACATTCAGTTTTATGTTATGACTAGACTTGAGCACTGTCGTTATCATAACCACTATTTTGTGACTTATAGGCAATGAGAATCGATTATAAATGATTAAAAATATAGGCACCATTAACCACTTACAGACATTGTAATTTGGCAAGAAAGGTCAGTGAGAAGGGTCAAGTTCCAAACAATGTACTTCCGCTGCTCACTATAATAAGAAGTAGTTGTGAAAATGTCAAAAAAATAAAAATGGAGTTTGTGAAAGACAGAGTTATGTACTAAGAAAGAGAGGGTAATCCTGGGAGCGGTCTTAATGGATTGTTTAACTAACTAGTACATTTGAAGAACCAATTGAACTAAGACTTGATCATCACAATTCACATGCTCTTCCAGAAACCTACATGATCCACATTCAATATTTACTCCGACCAAGAGGGACAAGTTAGTAACCCCCTAGGAATCGTGATGTTATCCTTAAGCAATACAAAATGCTAGCTAGTATTACAAACACAACACCACTACTACTCAACAGTCGTTCGGTTCACTATAGCTATCTCAAAAGTGACCGTTCTACTATCTTATAATAGCTTATGCGCCTCAGTTAATGCTATCACTAGATGAGATTCATAAGCTACTATGAGGCCAATCTTTCAAGAGACTGCGCCGGAGTTGCCACTAACCTAGGGGCCAAGTAAACAACTTTAAAGCGAGTAATTTAAAATTGCTATGAATTCCTACTTTGGGGATTTCTCATCTAGCAAACAAGATACCACATTATTAGTTCCATCAATTGTACTTGAAATTGCCATGAATTTCTACTGGTGTTTTCTCCTCTCCCAAACAAGATACCACTTCGTTCATTCCATCAATTACTACTGTCCCAGTCAATTGTTTACCTATTCTATTTCGGGGTGTGTCAGTCAATTGTTTACCTATCTATTTTAGGAATGCCTTTGATCGGTAACTTGATCCTCCACACTCAAATTGGTCCACTTGTCATCCACTAATTGGTCCACTCCTCTTTCATTTGTCTTTGTAGCAAAACCAAAGGTAAACAAATGACCTGGATGGAGGGAGTATAATTCATAAACTCCTAAGGCTCTGTTTGGCAAGGCATTTCAGGTACTTGATTTGGTCAAAGTAGCTTATTTGACCAAAAATTCAGGTACCTTATTTTTTTGTAAGCATTTGGCAAGTAACTTATTTAACCAAATAAGCTATCTGAAATGAAATGCCAGTAGCATTTGAGATTTCAGGTACCTAATTTGGTTTGATTTTTCGTTTTTACCCTTTAAATCTATACTATTAAATAATTATCACATCCTTTTACGTCATTTCATCAAAATCAGTTACCTTTTCAGTTAATTTGCCAAATATTTTCTTATATAATCAGCTAACTTATCAGTTTTTAATTTAACTTATCAGTTATCTTTTCAGATTTCAGTTATCTTTTCAATTTTCAGCTATCTTTTAGGTTTCAGCTACCTTTTCAGTTAGCCTAAAATGGGACCAAGTCCACAGCGCCTTGGTCCCAAAATGATTTGGAATTGGCTAACATGAATACTATTCGAAACCGTTTCGGTATGAGTCCAATAATTCAACAATCATCCTTCCAAAAGGAAAATTCTGAAGATTACTAACCTCAGTACCATCATCACACAATTTAGCAAGAACAGGAATCTCATACTGGTACGCCTTTTCCCAATCCGAATTCGTCGTAATATCCCTAACCTAATTTCATCAAACCCAAATCAATCAACCATAAAATTCCCAAATTCAAATGCAATTAATAAAACAAACCCAGAAAAAGTACTCAAAAAATAACCTGAAGTTCAACGTTATTCAGAGACGTAGAAGAATCAAAAGCGGCATTGAGTTTTTCTTTGAGACCATCGCATAAACAGCAACCAGGCTTTGAATATAAGATCAATTTTCTGGGTTTTTCAGTTGAAGATGATAAAGAGAAACAATTGAGTTTAAGAGATGATGACGATGGTGATAATGAAGGTAGACGCCATTTTTGAGAATGAGCTTGAATTTTGAGTAATGATAGTGATAATGGTCTGTGATTCAAAATTGTCGCCATTGATAGTTTTCTGTGTTGATTTCTGAGTTTCGTTTTTGGGATGGAAGAGTTTATTGAAGAAGGATTGGACCAAGGTACCCACCCAATAAAATTGGTACACTTCATATGGGCTTCTAAATTTGGAATTTTGGGGCTCAAAATGTGAATTTACTGGACGGTAAGAGTAATTTCGACGGCCCAATATTTTTTTTTTGGGTGCTAGAGAGGGGCAAAGCCCCGAAAAATTAACTTCTAGCTATACACGGGAAATAGTCACCCCAAATATGTCCTTCCAATGGATGGGACGTAGCTCATTAAAAGGAACATCTATATATGTAGGGGATCGTGCTTGAATTAATTCCTCGGTTGGCTAATAAATCCGCTGCCTTTAGCTTCTCGATAAACATGCTCCAACTTCACCGTCCAAGAAGTGCGACAGATTATTTCCTTGCATCTTTTAACTATGAACTTCAAGTTATTACTCACCAATTGATCTTCATTAGCTTCACACATGGAGAATTATCCATATTAACTAATAGTCTCGAAACATGCATCGATTTAGCTTTTTCCAACCCGGCAAGTAGCGCAAGTAACTCTGCCTTCATTGACATACAAATTCCGCACGAAAAGTGACAGCTGAAACAAAGTTGCCCGTCTCATCACGAAAAATACCACCACCTCCTGCTTGCCTTGGGTTACCCTTTGACGCTCCATTAGTATTTAGTAAAATCAAACCGTGAGGTGGGGGATTCCATCGAACAAAAATCTCGACATGCGAAGGTCTAGGCGGAGGTATTAGGATATCAAAATTATCAAAAGCTTTCTACGTATTTTCGAACTACTGGATTAAGAACATATGAGGCTGACTCGGGTTTTCATTATCCCGTCCAAACACAATATTATTACGCCATTTCCATATCCACCAACAAGTTACGGCGAAGTAAATAGGGCAATCCAACACGGACACTTCCACTTCGTTGCTCACACATTTGGTTAGCCATTCGGAAAAAGGGGTATTATAGAAGAAATTATTAAAAGGATTAATACCAATAAGAAGCCAAATATGCCGTGATACCTGGCAAGATCGAAGAAGGTGCGCGGTAGTTTCTTCTTCCTCATTACACCGTGGGCAAAGAAGGTTATCACCCATATTTCGCTTAACCTGATTAACATTAACCATCAGACGATTATGTGCTCCAAGCCAAAGAAACATACATACGAACGCGCTGTTGAACCGGGATTCTCCAAATGGTGCGTCATAATGGTGTTTTGGGCTCCTGTGAAGTGTTGTTTTCATGTAAATAACCTAAAGCCGACTTGAGAGAAAATTTACCAGAACATGTCCCTTGCCAATAAAGTGTATCTTCCAAAGCTGGGTCATGAATGAGAGATATAGATGCGATTTATTGAAGTATAAATTGCGGTAGTAAATCAGCAAATTGATCCCATTTCCACCCATTACTCTCACACCACATGTCACTAACTGTTGCTTCGAGAGAATCATCTGGAATAGAAGCTAAAAGCCTAAAATATGGCCGGACAAACATATGCCGTCCACTCAAGAGTGATCCCAGAAGAGGGTCCATCTTCCATTGCCCACGGCAGTAGCAGTACCCCGCACAATAGTTTTAACTTGAGACGATATTCCTGCCCACACATTCGACATATTTCTCTTAGGCTGAAACATATCTATATCACACCTATTGTTGCAATATATAGCTTGAAGAACTCGTGACCATAAACTCGTGACCATATATTTCTCTTAGTTATGAATGCTGCATTAGCTTGTCTAGCTGAAACTATACCCAATCCCCCAAATTATTATAGTGTTGTACTACTTGTACACTTTGTACTAGACCTGGCCACGAGCCTGGGTAGGGACGAGCCAGTCCATCCAAGGCAGGCCCGATCGAGTCCATCTAAAAGGGTAGGCTTCACGAGCCGGTTAGAGGGCTCAGGCTTGCCCTAACCCGGGTCGTTATACCTATTTACTACTTTTTAGTTTTGGCTTGTTTAGTTGGGCCGAGCCCAACATTTTGGGCCTAACCGAGCCAAAAGTTTGACGGGGTTGCATGGGTCGGGCCGCAGAAACATTAACCCAAGTGCATGGGGTAACTGGGCCAGGTTATACGGTGGGCCATGTCTACTTGTGTTTATATCATCCTCTATTTACTAAATGAATAGGCGAATCTAGAAATTTTCCCGCTCAAATTTTTTCCACTATATATTGGGCTAAACATGTTTGGTAGTTATTCTTAATTATTGGGCTTAACATTTTTGCTCATTCTATAATCCATACAAATGTTTGCCTACTTTATGTAATTCTTATTTGTGAATATTTGTACAAAAATATATTTTACCAACGTATTTTACATTGTTATATTGTCATATTTCTCGAAAATTCCGTGCTTTAGAACGGGATCTACACTAGTTTGAAATTAATTTCTCTCACAGTAGTAAATTTTCTGAAAAATCATTTTACAAAGGAGAAGTCCAAACAAAACAGAAAAAGAGCAAATATATATAGTTACTTCAATATTTTACAAGCGAAGGATATTATAACTTTTTGATTATGACAATAACATTTATTAAATAATATCAAGTAATCATAAAATTAAAAGTTACTCGTATTTCTTTGTCAGCATTTGCTTAATTTTAATTAAAATAACATTAAAAAGAAAAAAAAGTAAACAAATGGATGTGCCAAAGGAGTAAATATATTTGCTTACGAGTGTTATCACATCAATAAACTAAACTTTATTCATGAGTAAAGTACTTATGTGCAATATCGAAGTCATTTTTTTTGGATGACGAGGGAACGACCGCAATCACTAATATCTTTATTTGATGCGCACTGAGTAAACCCCCGGATATAATTAGTATAGCCTGCAAACCACGTAGATCAGGTTAACCACCTTTTTTTAAAGGTGATAGGCTCAAAGTCGAAAAAGCATAGTCCCAAATCCTTTTACCTCCACAAAATCGCTCTTGGTGAGCCTTAAACCTTGGGCTATTGGGAGTGCAAATATGATTATACATCCAGTTGTATCATAAGCATTGTACAACCAAGGTATAAGAATTCGAGCTTATATGTATTTTTCCAGAGCTAATTCAAAGTTCATGTTTTTAATGTGTAAATGGATAAGAAGTTCAATACTTTCTAATAAAGCTCAAATTATTTAACATAAAGCTCAGATACTTTATCACAAAGCTCAGATACTATACCGTACAACATATATAACTGGGTGTATAATACATGAATTGTCTTAGGAGTCTCGCCCAAGTTATTGCTATGGCTACATTAGTTATTGTCACAAATGGTTTACATAATAATTACATAAACCCTGCATCTCCAAGATATTATAGGTTTATTAGCCGTAAATACTTAAAATTTGCGATCGATCAAGTATTAGGTTTGGCTTTCAAGTTTCAATATGCATATCTCAATCATGCAATCCTTTACAAGCTTACATTCCATTACTATATGCCTTTAAATCACGTACCTATAGATTAAGCTTAAAAATTACTCGTAGATTCTAAACCAAACCCATCATAGAAGATATTTGAGACTACCTTTTAAAACAATAGCTTAAGCTTGTGTTAATCATAGTATAATGTGCTTTAGTATCCTAAAGGAGATTTACGAATCTAAATCATTGATCCAAGTAGTCCAAGCTGTGCTTTAGTCAACTACTCCCTCCGTCCCGGTCAATTATTGTACTTTGGTATTAGCAGAAAGACCAAGGAAAGAGGAGGGGCTAATTACAAAATGACAAGTGGAACAAATTTAATGTGGATGATCAAATTACTCATTAAATTCGTTCTTAAAATAAAAAGAACAACAAATGACTGAAAACACCCAAAAAATAAAAATGTATAACAAATGATCGGGACAGAGGGAGTAATAACTTTCCCAATAACACTTTGACCAAAATATATTAGCTATACAAGAGCTACAATATTTCAAAACATAATAGAGAAACGGTTAATTTGAAAACAAAAGTTGAAGTCATGTTTGTATATACGGAGTACATTATTATCGCATCCCCCAGTTCTCAACAAGACTTGTATTTTGTGACATTAAAAACTCACTACCTTTTGAATCGGAACTGTGATAGTCTAAAGTAAAATGTTAACCTCATTTTATAAGTAGCAATCATCATTTGATACAATTTTTGATACAATTTTCATTATGCGTCATCTGAAAATAACACAAGAAATCTATGAGACTAGTGACAGATTTAGGTGCAGTTAGCAGGAACGCTCGCTCCCGTTGGCAAAGAAAAAAATGAGTTTACATTATGTCATTACTTGTTCACCACCTCTCTGAAATTTTTCATCCCTCTAACGATAAATTCTGACTCCACTTCTGTACGAGACCTTAAAAAGATTCACTTAACTTAAAAAGGCAAAGAAGCAATTTATAAATTTAAATTATTGATTCAAGTAGCCAATTAGTACACTAATTAACATACAACTTTCCCCAAAGAAACTTTGACCAAAACATATAAACTTGTTGTATGAAGCTAGTGGAAGAACAAACATCTTTTTGGTACAATACACTCCAATTATATCGAACTTTGTTGTAGTAATCGTTACTACATGCTAAATTGCTAATGCATGCAGTCGATATCCTTTTCTTTTTATGTTAACTTTAGCCTATACAAGACAATTGTTCGTGTCTTCATCTTTCCACTCCGTCATTTATATACACTAAAAAATAAAAATATCAAATTATAAGCCTATAATTTTCATCTTTATTACTCAATAATGCATGCAAACAAACAGCTTTGCATGATTGTACACTTTATATTCCATGCATTTGACTGAATATTCAAAGACCCTCACTCAATATTCTCTTTTCCATGCACGTACGTACGTATATTATTTCTATTACTCGAGATCACGGGGGCATTCCATACGATATGGGTAGCCTTAATTTGTGTACTTTTTTTTTATGAATGACCTAAATTATTTATAATTCCATCGTTCTAATCAATAGCGAATTCAGGAAAAAAAAAAATTACAGTATGTGAGTTACTATAAAAAGTACCTATTTGTACATGAAAATATAATGTTACTTCTATTTTGCCTAAAAATTAGGTTAAAATATAGTAAAACATTTCCATCTGCAATGTCCGAGATTCCGGAAGAGGCCCTGGCTCCGCCACTGGTTCTAGCACATTTTAAAAAATGTCCATTTTATTTAATTATATTTTATTCCAAAATTTCACTTTTTTCATGACATTTTCTCTAAACTTAGTATTTACCGAATTTCTATTGCCACCCCAGGCTGTTACTCTTTTTGTCCTAATTATTTGTTTTTTTTAATGATTTATGAGGTATTTTAATCAAAGACTAATAAAAGATTGGGACGGAGGGCGGAGGCACTATAATTTATGTTTGAATATCATATTTGCATAATTCGCCGATTGCCATGTCCTTGTAAGAAACTCTACGTTGCATGCAGAAGTTCGAAACCTTCACGTCATCGTCAATCATGGTTTCATGCAAGCTAATTGCTCCCTTTGTTTTTATCACTTTCCTTAACTTTTGACCAAAAAGCAGACGGACTACTAATAAATAAAAACTGTAATACAAACTTCGCGATCACAAAAAAAGTCGGCCTTAAAATTTAGAGTACTTTTTTGGTTATCATAAAGAAAAAAGATCAATAATACAGTACATAATAGCAATAATGTTTAGTAATACGTACGTGTGCAATGAGCTAAATTTAAACTATAATAAAAAATTTACAAGTTTAAATAATATAATAGTATATCCTCGAGTTATAACTCCAGGATATTTTTCACAAAATGTCATAAAACCTAGAGCCCTAGACCGTTATATACAACTGGCTAATTGAATACGGAGTACTTCGTAACAATTTTCTTAACACATTGTTGTACAATCATTGTAATCGTCAATTACATGGACTATTTCATGTCGAGGATAACTTACACGTACAAGATGCGCGTTTTGAAAATAATTTATATTTCCTCTATCTCAATCATTTATTTACGTTTGATTAAAAATTTAAAATGTGCCTCATAAAGATAAACGAATGAATGAGACATAGGGAGTAAACAGTTAAGGTTTAATGCCATTTGATTCAACGACTAATACGATTTTACGAAGTACTTCGTAACAAATTGTATTATAAATACTCTTATGTCTTCTTTAGCACTTTATTTTAAATCTTATTTAACCCACCTAACACGTACAAGAATTAAATAATCCGTAAACCTTTTAGAATTGTAGGAGGCCAAGACCGCCAAGCCCCCCTTAGCACTACTTGAGATTGTAAAAGGGATGCCTTTTGGTTATACGTGTCTTATTTTTAGTTGTTTTTTTAACTACTTCCTACTTTTACTCTACTTGAAATGAAATATCTAGGAGCGATTTGGAGTAGATGCAAAAACGACAATTATATGAATGCATTATTTGGACTAACACGACGCCAAATTGATAATGAGCATGGTTACCTTTACTTAATTTGTTGTGTTGATTGTTTTCTTGCACTTTAAACAAACTACATGTATACATCAACTAATAAATGTATAATAAGGACGGTTTCCAAACTTTGTATATCGATCAAATAATAGATAGGTACGGTACAGTTCCTTAATTTCAATTCAGTTCAGCTCCATTAAGTTCAGTTCAGCTCCATTAAATTTAGTTCAGGTCTTTTCAACCGAAAAAACAGGGCCTTTGTGACCGATTTTGACGTAGGAATCGATTATATTCTAGACCTCATTTTCTCTCGTTTATTATTCTTTCGATTCGATGACACAATATGCTTAGTTAAGCATACGTCCATCTATTAGTTCGAATATATTTGGGATACATAATCTTGATTGAATTGCATGAAACTAAAAAAATGATCAAATCATTATAACTATATTATTCTTCCTCGGTCACATCTCAAAGTACTCAACATTTCCAATTTAAACCATACTAGCCATGCACATAATGTGAAGCTTTAGGTTGTCCTAGAATAAGATGCCTTGGTTCTTATCTTGCTCACAAAAGACAAAAGACTTGATAAACATATTATAAATCAATAAACGGTTTTCCTCACATGTATCCTAAAGACACATATTAACAACCTAAAACTGGCAAGATTTACAAGGTATTTTCATTGGTAAAAACGAGTTATATAATATATACGAATACCACACCCATTTATTAGGTTATTAATGTGTGCTCTTACGATATATATACGCTGAAACCTGATTTGTAAATTCACATATTATGCACTTAATTGTCGACAGACAAGTAGGTATATAATATTTTAGAGCTGATCATCTCCGGGCTGGCCCGTCCAGCCCGTCCCATCCGGCCAGCTACTTAAGCGGGCTTGGTCACGGAATTTTTTTAAATTAATGGTTAATGGACATGGAAAACCCGGCCCGCTAAATTAATGGGCGGGTATAGACTAAATAAAAATGTTCGTAGACAGCCCGTTAGGCCCGCTAATAGCTTATAATGTATTTTTACTTCCTTAAAATGACTTACCAAACTAAATAATTAACCAAGGTCCATCTAATAATCCACCACCCGATTAAATTAAGAAAAAGAAATAACACTCAAATTGTTGTATCATCAATTTGGGCAATTTATTATGCCTCAAAACAACTAATGTCGGTATGAGGACGTAATATGTAGCACAAAGACGTAGTATATTGTTCGATTTTTGGTACGTTAATACATCATTTTTTTGTATGTTTCTATATTTTAAAGCGCGGCTACGGTTGAGCCCGCTAAATTTATCGGACGGGTATGGACAACTTCAATAAGATGTTATAAATGATTTTATTTAACTAATAGGCCCACGGACACTTTTAATTCAGGTGGCTTCGTAAAGTGTCCCTGCCCGTTCCCGCAAAAACGATCAGCTAAATACTTATACTTAAACGAAGTTAGATCTTATAATTATTCTCGTATAATATTTGGAAAATTATTCCCATGCAATCTATGTTTCAAAAGGAAAAATAGAAAATCAAGAAATAGACAGAAAAGACTTAAAAAAAGAGAGAAATAGATAAGCACTGTGTCACGTCAAGGTACATTATTGTTTTCATTTGTAATTGTCAACGTCTGATCGTCCAAATATATGCTTGCTTTTGTAATTGCATAATTGCCTTCTACTGTAGTCCGTGTGAATTATGAAGCACAAAGCTATGTCGAAGATGTTCTAGTCTAATGATTAAAATGGAAAAATGTGGACGATAAGTCACATATTTAATTAACTTTTACAGTATTTGCAGCTCCGTTTAACTAAGAAACAAGAATTAATTATAATATGTAAGATAAAATGAAAAAAAAAAAAATTGGTCTATTATGGGCGAATCTCGTCTTTTAATTTATGTTGTACGAAAGCGTGAATATTCCGAAGTTGCCCCATTCAGACGGTGTCACCATCCATAATAAGACGATATTATCATTTGGGCCAAAACCCTCACGGATTTACTTTCTTTGACTCCTTCCCAAAAGACGCCGACTATTATATTTAGAGATACTTATAAAGATGATCTTTCATCTTTATTCTATAGATGTGGAGAGTTTGAGTTTAGCCAGACCCTAACAATTTATTTTAGAAATGTGTATATTGTTAGATTTTGTATTCGTCTCTAAACGGATAATCTGTTCCATTTTATATCTCATTTCTTATCTAATTATATTTTCTTCACATGACTTATCCACTGCTTGAGAAGTATAAACTAACGTCATAATAACTGTGATAAAACCGTTGAGACATAAAATAAAACACGAAAATGAGGCCCGTGATTATCTCAACTAATTTAATCCGATCTACACAACATATAGATTCCAAAGTGCATGCAGCCATGCAATATGCCATTATCATTAGAAGGTGAGGATATACGTTAGAGTATATATACTCCGATTTTACTCATATCGTCTAAATTAAAGGGAATGGAATATCACAATACGACACCACCAAATCACCAAGCCTTTAGTATCGTAAACTGATTAAATTAATACGGGTCGGGTCAGATTAAGAGTGGATTTACTCCGATCCGACTAAAATTCTTCCATCATATACATGCATCTAAAGAAAAGCAAATTAAACAAAGAATTAATATTTGTACGCAAAGTTGAAGACAGAGACAAGACAAAAATAATTATGGATAAACTAGTCAGATTTCCTAACATACTTTTGAGCATATAACATTCTATAACAAAATTGAAGCACCAAAAGTTTTTTTTTTCTTTTTTTAAGAAGAGTTATTAGCCATGCACGTAATATTTGTGTTGTTCAAGACTTAATGAATTAAAGGCCACAGAAAATAATAACCGACACAACTCTAAACCCGTAATATTTCCGAGTCATTCCAAAATTATTATCCGCTTTCTAATTATCGGTATTGTAAATGAGAATATTTCATACAGAGTAATACACTAATCAATTATTGAAATAACTAGTGTCGATCTCGCGCGAATGTTTTTTAGATAGAAATATTAAAGAAAATAAGAATTATACAACTGTTATTTAACTGAATTTTAAATTTTAATTGTAAAATTTATTATTATTAATGTTTTGTATTAATGGGTGGAAAAGAAAAAGTTTAGTATATTCTAATTGTAAAAATAATATAATGAAAACTCAATTATAGATATGATATAATAAAAGCCCAATTACAGATATGATATAATAAAAGCGCAATTACAGATATGATATAATGAAAGTCCAATTAGAGCCAAATTCATTTAGGCGGGAAAATTTGGAAGATCTCTTATTCTTTTAATATAAGGGGGATGTACTCTAGTTTAGAAGGCATGACTAGGGTAATGTGCGATTAGTAAAACTCGATTAATAAAATGATATTTGGGACCCTACTCGCTGTAGATCTGTGGAATTTTATCTCTTTCTGTTAATAAAAAAAATAAAGGCACAATAAAAGTCAAATAAAGGAAGTACCTGGTTCGAGTGAATGAATTTTCTTACATAATTAATTGCGATATGAGAAAATATATATTGTCCGATTTTTACTCTGATGGCCAAATTATTTTCATTATATATTTCTGAAAGTTGTAACTATTATGTATGTACGGAGTATGTATTATGAGAAAATAGTGACTAAAGTTAACAGTCAAGGTCAAAAGAAGACAATATAAATAACACTTAGATGGAAGAAATATACTCCCTCCTATTCTCTATTTTCTTCCCTATTTCCTAAAACGGATTATTCAGGTTTTCTTCCCCTTTCCTTTTTTGGAAACTTTTAATCTTATTTTATTCATTCCTCTCTCCTATCACCAAACCCCACCCAACTCACAATTTCTTATTTAATTCATAATTATTCATTTCTCTCTCCTATCACCAAACCCCACCCAACTCACAATTCCTTATTTTATTCATTCCTCTCTCCTATCACCAAACCCCACCCAATTCACAATTCATATTTTATTCACTTCCTTAAATATTGTGCCCCATCCAAAGGGGAAGAAAAAGAAGAATAGGAGGGAGTATGATTTAAGGTCTACTAAATTGGATAGTTGTTTGAAAAGTAATACGTACTCCGTATAGTCGATTAGTCGATATTGCCTACTTTAATAATTTGGAGATAAGAACAATTGTGAGAGTCTAACAAAATAATTAAAGCATTATACTTCTGAGCCAATCGCAAAGTTTGGCTCTTTTCAATTCTAGTACTTGTTTACCAAAATGGAAGGACTACCCTTTTTATCGAAACTCGATCACAATCATCTTTTGTAAATGAACAATAATTTGTTCAATTTGGATACACGTACCTTGAAACAAAAGAATTGTCTATACGAGTTGGCCGAATTAAAGTTATGATAAATTTTAACAGAAAAAGGTCTCGAGTTCAAGTCAAAAAGAGCACTTGAACTATTAGTTTTTATGCCTAGCCATGCAACAAAGATTAAAGAGTGTTGTTTAGAAGAGGAAGGTTATCTTTTACGTAAACTCCGATTAGTCGATAATCAAATTGGAATAAAGTATGTTCCGTTTCCAAATAAAAAAATAAAAGGCTAAATAGTTGATCATTTGTAAACTTGTAGTACTCCATAGCATAATCATATAATTTCTCTTTTTCATTATACTCGTATATATAACATCAAATTTATTTATAGCAACCCAAAATTATGACCGATGATGGACGCATGGTTGATCACGTCATCCTTGAGACGTTTGTTAATTGTTAAAGGTCAAAAGGTAGAATTAATCCTCAATTACCACCTAACAACACAAATTATGTTATCGTCTAACAATAAATATCTCCTAATCGTATACGTACTCCGTAATTATAAGGTCCACATAGTACATTAGTTACGGGAGTATATGTTTAGATTTATGACAATGGTCATCGAATGCTATCGTTTAAACCATGTAGTAAGCAAATATATAAAACGGTTTTAAATATATTTTTATCGATCTTAGAAATGTCTTTTGTATTACGCTACTTTTTCAACATATTGTAATTATTTTTTATGTAGCTATCTAAGAAACAAAATCAATTTCACGGTACACGAGACCATAATGTTAACACTTTCTATAAGCCCAAATACTCAAAACTTATATATTTTGCACCTTTTTTCAAAATGTAACTGTTCCGGGTATAGTTCCAGAGCAGATGTTTGATACCACTCGTAGCTAGTAGAATGATGTCCTTGCTGGAATCCTTCCTGCGGTCTCCTGAAACGATGAACAAACTGAGGGCTCGGCTTTGGCCGAGCGTACTCACTCCGACGCTCAAGTCCGTAAACTTAGAGAGAAGTTGTTGTAACTTGGCTAAGAGTGTATTGTAGAGAGATAAGGAAGATATTACCAGATGAATAGTGGTTATTAGGTCAATTTGTGGATCCTTTCCTCAATGAAGGTTGAGGAGTATTTATAGGCATTCACCTTTTGTCACGTAGTGGCCAGGTGGCCACGTGACAAAAGGTGAAAAGACCGTTGTACCCTCGGCCGATGGACCTGTGGCAGGCTCGCCGAGGGTCTTGGATATGAGTACGCGGATATGTATCCCGGTTGGCTAGTTGCCTAGCCGAGACCCAGGTGACAGGCCGATGGGATGCATCGGCTAGACTGTCTAAGTCGTTGACTTTGCTGTGGATACCCTTGACCTTGCTCAATATTGTTGACTTGGTCAGCGGTGCAGAATATGCCCCATCAATTTGCCCCCAGCGTAGTCTATGCCGTGGCATGGGCTCCGGTGTATGTTGAGCGTATATTCTGCGCAAGTTTTTTTTTGCAAAAATTTCTGCGTCGGCCTCTTCTGATGCATCGGCTTGATCATTCGTAGGCCTACCATATCCCCCCTCCACATGGATGCGTAAAGGGTATCCGATGTGGGAAAGAATGATGATGCCGGCCGAGACCAGGTGAGAGTGCGGTTATTTCGATTGTCCTAGGTGCTTCATGGCTTGGTCGATCATGTGGCGGCGGAGAGCAGTGCCTAGGAATTCGGTGGGAGATGAACAGGAGAAGAGATGTGAATGGGCGTGTTGAACACGCTTGGTAATCGTAGCATTGATTGACGTTCAACCGTTGCAACGATTGGCGTTCCATGGTTGCATGCCCGACACGTGTCCGCTTGCCGATTGGTTGATTCGTTCATGGGCCGTGCCCCGATTGGTCCTTCTTCATGGGCTTTCTCCTATAAATAGGGCAGTTATTCCGTGATTTTGGCCATTACTTTCATTTCCCCAAATTTTCAAAAATTTTCTCCCAAAATCTTCCTCTTTCTAAACTTTCAAGGGCTTTCTTTTCTGCAAATCTTCGGTCTTCGATCCGGCGAGCGTGTTTCTTCAAGGTAATCAAACAAATTCTTTTTATCTTGCTAGTAGTTTGTTGTGGAAATGTCTTCTCACGATCTTTGGACCTAGCAAACCGCGTCGGGGGTCCTAGGTCTCCTTCTCTGAAGTTGATCCTCAAATTCTTGAGGAATGGGAGGACTCTGATTCTTATGGCGATTTTGGTGATGATTTCGGTGATGAAGTGAAAAGGCCTCGCCGTAACGAAGGGAGGCAGTACGTCATGGATCACGGCAACGCCTGTAAGGTCCTTCTTGACCGTGCCTGGACTCATAAGCTCGCCAGTTGTTCAGGCGAGAAATTTTTCGAGGGCCATTTTTTCTTCGGTAGGGGATACGAAATTGTTATCCCTGAGGAGGGTCAGGCCGTCTGTTGTCCTCCACCGGGCCATACCGGCGTATATATGCGAGATCCGGAGTTTGGGCTCCGGTTTCCGTTGAATGAGTACGTTGTGGCCATTATTAGAGCCATGAACGTTCTTTGCCGCACAGCCCGCACTACCAGCTATGAGGACCATAATCGGCTTTGTCTGGCTCTGTCTCTTCAAGGGACAGGCCCCAACGGTGAATTTATTCCGCCGGCTTCACCATCTCAAACCATTTTTCGCCGCGTCGGATGGTATAGTGTGGAGATGGAGCCGGGTTATGTCTCTGTCAACAAGCTTCCTTCTTGCAGGATGGCAAGGCGGTGGGTGTACGTTAAGGTCTTTGGATGACTATCCGCCTCGCTTTTTCCAAAGACCGAGTTAACTTGCGGTGTGAAACTCGGGCGGAGCACGATAGATGGGTTTCCGGAAGAAACTCAAAATGGATGTCACCGCGTCCATCTCAAGGGGATGAGAAGGCGCGCAATGAGGCTCTTTGAGGTGGACAAGAGTGGGGTACCGAAAAAATGGATTCCCCCGACGCAGATCATCCTTCAGGATGAGCCGCTCTGCCACGTTGGCCTCATACCGCCCCTAGCACAGGTGGTGAGTGGGGTCGGTGTGAGGCCCATCGCCGCTCTTAATGCTCTTGCTCCTCGGATTTCGGTTTATTTTTCCTACTTAACTCTTGCTTTGTTTCTTTCTGAGACCACTTTGGAAGGTACTTGTCGAGGATCTTCTTCGTAGAATGGGGCTGCACAAAGATGGGACCGTTGATAACTTGCATCCGAAGGCTCCAGCCCACGACCGTAGGAAGTCGGTGAGTGACCTTATGGAACAACGGCTGAAGGGCTTGAGCGTGGAGGAGGCTCAGGCGAGGGTCGTTAGCGGTGTAGTGCGTCGGACGCGAAAAACGCCATTGACCCCGATTCCATCTCCTACTCCCCCCCCCCAAGAAGGTGGAGATTGTTGATATTCCTTCGAGGGGGACTCGATGCGGAGGGATCTCCTCTCATCCGTAAGAGGAAGAAAACGACCCTCATCGCGGCGAGGAGGTGCCTTCTTCGGCCAAGAAGGCGTGCAAGGTACCTATCTATCCCGTGGCTCAAATCTAGCTTGGTCATTAGGTACCTATCGATACGCCGATACATGCCGATACTAATGCTTCTATTAAATTTTGTAGGTCACCGCGGCCGCTTCGCTCTCGTTGGGCGGCAGGTGAAGGGGACCTGCTGTGAGTTGGTGATCAAGGCGCCACCGTCAACCCTTCATCCCAGAAGGCTTCCGTCTCCCATCCGCAGGTTGGTGGACAAATTGTTACCACCGTCCCTTCATCCGGAAGGCTTCCGTCTCCCGGCCTTATAGAGGAAGGCACGAAGCTAATTAGGAGGCGGCAAGGTGGCACGTGGCCACGGTGCTCGTCTTAAGGAGCGGGGAGAAGGTCGTGGCTCGCGCCGTTCATGAGCGTGACGTCACTAAGCGGTGGTCGTGTCGGCAAAGTCTGGATCTCCTCAATGAGCGGACGCTTAGGGAGATCTTGAGAAGGCGCTCTTGGCGAGAGAAAAGCCAGGGAGGACGCTGAAAGGGAGGTCCTTGCTGAGAGAGCCAAGGCCGAGGCTGCGGCAGTCGAAGCTGCGAAGCTGCTGGAGAAGGTTCAGGGGCGTGCCGACCTCTATCTCCAGCAGAGGGATGAATCCAGGGACCTTTTTAAGGCCCAGGCGAAGCTGATTCGGGGCAAAGAGGCCGTCATCAAGCAGAAGGAGGAGGACATTGAGATGCTCCAAACCGTCATGCTCCCTAATCTGTGCGCCGAATTCCGGGATCTGGCCGAGGGAGCTGCCAGGGAAGTGATCGAGGAGCTTTTCCCTCTTGAAGATTCCTTTCCGTGGGACAGATATAACGAGCTGCTTGATGATAAGCTTGCGGCTAAGGAGAAAGCCATGGTGGAGAAGGCCCAGGAGGCAGTGAGGGCGAAGATTGAGAAGGAGGCTGCCGCGGAGAAGGCTGCTCTTGCTGAGAAGGCTAAGGCGGCCCATGAGGAAGCTGACAGAATGAGGGCGGCTGATGAAGCCGAGGCCGCTAAGGAAGCTGCTGGGTTGCCCACTGAAGAGGGTGCGGCTACCGCTGCTGGTGGTGAGCAACGACAGGCATAGGGAGGCGGGCTGCCCGGTGTCTCAGATAGCTTCAGCTCCTCACTAACACCGTGGGCTGCTGATGAGAACAAGTTTACAGCAGATCTGTTTCAGCTGTTCGGGGGTCAATTGTCAAGCTCCTTCCTTCTGCCATCTTTTGGCGCTTCAAATGACTTAAATTGTAGTTTTTGCTTTTCTTTCCTTGTATTTTGTACAACTTTGATAGGTTGTGTTTTGGCTTATCCCAATGGGGACGGCCGTCGTCTGCATTCTTTTCATCTGTAACCTGTTTATTATTAATAAGAACTTGCTTCCTTTGCCTTCGGCATGCCGAGGTCTTTACTCTATTTCTTTTGAGTGCTTCAATGGTACTCAGTGTTTCCACTTTGCCTCTGGCTTGGCCGAGGTCTTTTTCTCGTTTTTGTCTGAGTTGCCCTCCTACGTCGTTAATTGAGCGTCTCTTTTTGTTCCCGCCTTGGCTTGGCCGAGGCGGTTTTTAGAGTGTATATCTCAACTGTTTTTAACGCTTTTACCAATCGTCTTGCTTGACCGCGATCGTCGCGGTGTCTACGCTTTTCGATGGCGATCGCCGCTCTTGTCGATGCACGACTTAAAGAAGAGTCGGCGTCCGGATAGTGTGTTACGCGGGCGTTTACCACTTTAAGTGATCGCCAAGCGCGTCTACTATTTGGGGTGACTGCCGCAGCACTACATTTCTTCATGGGGACCACCGCTCTTGTCTATGACAGTGTGAGCTGGCGTCCGGATAGTGTGTTACGCGGCGTCTACCACTTTAAGTGACTGCCGAAGCGTCTACTATTTGGGGTGATCGCCACAAAGACTACATTTCTTCATGGGGACCACCGCTCTTGTCAATCGACAAAGATGAGACGGCGTCGCTTCATTCTTTATAACGACGCCGCTCTTGTCCAATCGACAGTGTGAGCAAAGGCGTCGTCGTTTTCAACGAACGCCGCTCTTATCCAATCGACAAAGATGAGACGGCGTCGGCTTCATTCTTTATAACGATCGCCGCTCTTGTCCAATCGACAAAGTGTGAGCGGCGTCGTTTACAACGAACGCCGCTCTTATCCAATCGACAGATGAGACGGCGTCGGCTTCATTCTTTATAACGATCGCCGCTCTTGTCAATCGACAGTGTGAGCAAAGGCGTCGTCGTTTTCACAACGAACGCCGCTCTTATCCAATCGACAGATGAGACGGCGTCGGCTTCATTCTTTATAACGATGCCGCTCTTGTCCAATCGACTTGTGTGAGCGGCGTCGTCGTTTTCACAACGAACGCCGCTCTTATCCAATCGACAGATGAGACGGCGTCGGCTTCATTCTTTATAACGATCGCCGCTCTTGTCCAATCGACGACAGTGAGCAAAGGCGTCGTCGTTTTCACAACGAACGCCGCTCTTATCCAATCGACAAGATGAGACGGGCGTCGGCTTCATGATGGCGCCTAGCTCGAAAAAATGAACATTTTGATGAAAGACTTGGTTCCTTTTACATTTGATATTAACATGCGTCGGGGTGCCCACAGCTGTTTTGGGCACCTCCGGCGCTAAACAAGGTCTATTAGTTTCCTAATGCCTTATTAGAGGTGCTCCGCCTCTGTCAGCCGTCGGTTGCATCCATAAGGTCGCCCTTTGGTTGTGAGGACGAGCTTTTCCCACTCTCCGACTGCTTCGCCACTTTGAGGGATTGCATGTTGCATCCTCTGGCAGATATCTGGATGTTGACCACCTCGTCCTTCTCGTCCTTGGAGACGAGTTTATGTGCTTCCCCCCGGTCCGAGACATACATTAGTGTCAGGGCCCGGATGGACATCACTGCGTCGGCATCGCTCAGAGTAACTCGGCCTATTAGGGCGTTGTAGGCGGACGAGCCGTTGATGACGACGAACTCGGCTAAGACATTTTTGGCCGCATTCCCCTCGCCGAACATCACCGGGAGCCTGATTGAACCGAGGGGTACCAGGCCAGCCCCGGAGAAGCTGTATAGTGGATGGGTGCAGGGGCTCAAATCCTTGAGTCTAAGGCCGAGGCTGTTAAAGCACTCCCTAAACATAATGTTTGTGTAGGCGCCTGTGTCAATCAGACACCTCTTCACCAGGTGATTGGCTATGTCCAAGTTGACTACGAGTGGGTCGCTGTGAGGGGCGATGACTCCTTCGTAGTCCTTCCCTCCAATAGTCATATCGGGAATGCTGGAGGCGGGGGTCGCTGTGTTGGGCACAAAGTTGATGGCTCGATATGACTCGTTCAGTGCCTTTTGTGCCCATGAGCCGACCCACCGTTCTCGTTACCTCCGATGACTACGTGGATAACTCCTATCCGTTGAAAAACGGATTTCTTATCCGGCCGTGGCGTCGGTCTTCCGGCCTTTGGCCACATACTTGTCGAGGCACCCCTTTCGGATTAGCTCTTCAATGGCATTCTTCAGGTGCCGGCAGTTGTCAGTGAGGTGGCCGGCGCAACCGTGGTACTCGCAGTACTGGTTCGCGTCTCCGTCTCCTTTTGGCTTGGGAGGCCGCTCCACGCCGGCCCTCGCCGCTCGGGCGAAACCCAGGCGGCCGATCGACCAGAGGGGTTTTGTCATGGTAATGCCTTTGGTAAAACATCCCCGAATTCCCCCCGGCGCCCGTCGAGTCCCGCTTCTTGCGCAGATCTATCGGACCGTGACTGTTTTTGTCACGGCGTTTCTCATCAGACCGCGACCTGTTAGTGTCGCGGCGTCTCTCATCCGGACTGTCATCCCGATGGCTTTTCTTCTTTGAGGGATCGGCCTCGTTGGGGCCTACCCAGGTCTTGTGGTAATCTTCCACCTTGATGGCCTGATCGGCCATCTTCCTTGCGCGTCCAGGCCAGGCCCCGTGCTTGATGAGCTCGTCTTTCAAGCTTCCTTCGGGAGGCCTTTCATTAGTGCGACGCCGCTAGTTCGGGGTTGATCTCCGAACTGTTGAACCTGCCGTCGAACCTTTTCACGTAGGCTCGTAGAGACTCGCCCTCCTCCTGTTTGATAGTTAGGAGGTCCGATGTCTCCACGGCCCTCCTTTTTTGTTACAAGAGTCTTGGCCAAGAAAGCGTCCTTTAGGTCGGCGAAACAATATATCGAGCCGTCGGGAGCCCCGTACCAACTCGAGCCAATCCATGTAGGGTCGTTGGGAAGACCCGCACTGGACCTCGTGGTTGCTCCCATACCGACATGTGAGACTCAAAGGCCTCGGCGTGGTCGGTTGGGTCACTATCTCCTTTGTATGTGAGCGTTGGTAACTTCGACTTGGGTGGCACGGCGGTCTCTAGAACATAATCACCGAGAGGTCGCTTGACTATGTGTCGGATGACACGCGGCGACCGACTCCTCGTGTTCCTGGTCCGGCTTCTCTCCTCGTAGCGGGAAGTACTCCTTCTTCGACTCGGACTTCTTCTCCGGCTCTCCTGAGTCGGACTTATTGGTTCCCAGGGGTGTTCCCCGTCGGTGCAAGGCGACGGCGACGCTTGTCCTCTCCCGAGTGCGAGATGGACTTATGTTCACCACGACCACTCTGGGCTCCTCCGGCGTCTTGATAGGGTCCGCTTCTCCCGAGTGCTTCGTTCAAATTTCTTGGAGTCACGCCCGGGCCCCGGTTTTTTGACGGTTTCCGCCGCTCGTGTCGGCGAGCCTGCGTGAGTTGGTGCACTCCCAATCGAGGTCCAGGAGTGTCTTGATTTTGCTATGTCAACCACCGTCCCATGATGGTGACCTGGTTGTTGGCGATCGTCCGCTATCGGCATTCCGAATTCCGGTTGGACTACTCCTCCGGTGGAGGGCTGCACTACTCCAGAATGGTGAAATGTATCATCCTGGTGTGGCTCGGTTTCGTCGGTCACGACTACATGTTGTTTTGACATCCTCTTGGCTTTTGGGGTGGGTTTTTCTTGTGTTTTTGTTTGTTGTTTGGGAATGAATGTGACTAGCTTTTAGTGATTATTCCCCACAGACGGCGCCAATTGTTCCGGGTATAGTTCCAGAGCAGATGTTTGATACCACTCGTAGCTAGTAGAATGATGTCCTTGCTGGAATCCTTCCTGCGGTCTCCTGAAACGATGAACAAACTGAGGGCTCGGCTTTGGCCGAGCGTACTCACTCCGACGCTCAAGTCAGTAAACTTAGAGAGGTAAGTTGTTGTTACTTGGCTAAGAGTGTATTGTAGAGAGATAAGGAAGATATTACCAGATGAATAGTGGTTATTAGGTCAATTTGTGGATCCTTTCCTCAATGAAGGTTGAGGAGTATTTATAGGCATTCACCTTTTGTCACGTAGTGGCCAGGTGGCCACGTGACAAAAGGTGAAAAGACCGTTGTACCCTCGGCCGATGGACCTGTGGCAGGCTCGCCGAGGGTCTTGGATATGAGTACGCGGATATGTATCCCGGTTGGCTAGTTGCCTAGCCGAGACCCAGGTGACAGGCCGATGGGATGCATCGGCTAGACTGTCTAAGTCGTTGACTTTGCTGTGGATACCCTTGACCTTGCTCAATATTGTTGACTTGGTCAGCGGTGCAGAATATGCCCCATCAGTAACAAAAAAAAAAATTGATACTCATAAGTCATAACGCCAACTCATTTAAAAAATAACACTTTGCCTACTAATTCACTAAAAAATAAGCCAATTCAATCTTTAAATATTGTAAATTTGTAATAAAAACTTAGTAATAAGAATCATAGGAGAATTTATCTCGGATAAATTTGAGCCACAACATAGAGTAAAACGTGTTATTTAAATAGACAAATAATTTAACTATATAAACATAATATCAGGTGCTTCTTAAAATAAATGGATGGTTCTGTGCTCCAAAAAAATAAGGCCCTAAATATGAGTTTACCAGCGTACTATTCTTCAAGTTTTGGATTAAATTCTATCAATGCAACTTATATGTATTTGATGATCTAAACTGGAGGTTCGGTTCCTGCGCTCATGCCTCATGAGTCATGCCTGAACGAGGTGAAGGCCGCCCATGCATAATTCGTTTTTTTAATATTAAAGTCGACCAAATTTAAAAACTACAAATTGCCAACCTATCTCGATTCCCACCCAAAAAACAAAAAATGCTTTAGATTCCCATTTTCATCTTTCATATATTCATGGTATCTTCAACAGTAAACTCAAATTGTGTGCACAAATTCTCATTGAAGACATGACATATCCGTCACAAGCTGAAGACGGATACCATTTTACCTCACAATGTACCCACTTTTACTCTCTCTGCAACACTATTCATGTGGTCCCCTTTCTCCACTAACCCATTTTGTTACCATTTTATCTCACAAAATATCCGTCACAAATGGTAACCCGTCACAAGGGAGACCAATTGAATTGTGTGTAATATATGTGTGGATTCCACCAATTTAATTCACATTTGGAATCCAAGCACGAAAGCACTACTAAATTCACATTTCTTGTAAAATAATTGTCTACCTCTACCTTTATGTTATATTAATCCAATATTTAAGCTATAAATTACGTAAATTACGACCCCATTATGAATAATTAATTATTGTTTTATTGGATTTACATGGAATTAAACGTGTCCATTTTCCGCATATATGTAACATGTCGCTCATTTTGACACTAGAGGCAACAATTGATGATGTAAATTTAACCTAATCTACTAAATAATTAGAACTTTATATTAGATTAATGGATCAACTATGAGTCTATATGATACTCTCTATTCTATTATTGAAGATATTACTTAGCCTCGAATCCTAGATGAAAAGATAAGTCATATGTTGTTGATGAATTTTTTATTTCATTTTCCTACATTTGCATGGTAAGAGGGATTTGTTTTAATTAGTATGTGTCCTACTTGAAAAGGACACTCTCTTTAACAACTTATAATACTACTAAGGCCTTGTTTGGATAGGAAAAAAGGAGGGAAAGGGAGGGGAGGGGGAAGGAGGGAAAAGAAAGGAAGGGGAGGGGAGGGGAGGGAGAATGGAGGAGGTGATTTTCCTCCAAATCTCGCTTTTTATGTTGGTGGGAAAATAATTTGCCTTTAGTAGAGGAAATGGAGGGATCTATTTTCCCTCCCCTCCAAATCCCTCTACTTTCATTTTGCTAACCAAACAATGGATTTCTCATCCTTCCAATTCCCTCCCCTCCCTTTCCCTCCAAATCCCTCAATCCAAACACACCCTAAGAGATTAAGAAGCATGTATTAATAAGATTAGATTGAATTGACTCGACCCAAATAATTCGACCCGGCGCTCGAGAATTGAGGACCCGAGATTGATCCGTAATAGGAATTGAGTCGATACATATGACCCGGCCTAAATGTTCATTATTGAGCACTATTCATTATCCCCAAATAACATGATCATATATAAGTAATATAACAGACCCGAAAATGGCTGGAATCCGAATTGATACAAACCGACCCGATTAGACCTGAACCTATCATTGTAAATATTGTCAAGAAATGGAAAAGGAATAAAGGATCCTCCAATCAGTTGTATTTACGATCAGATCAAATGCTTGGAATTAGTGAGCTCGTTTACAAATTAAATTTATTAAACTAAGTTATACGAAGTAACTAATTAATACTCCGTAACTTTGTAGAGGAATACGCTCCTTTAAGCTAACTATCAAGTTAACTTAGTAACATTGTGAAATGTGAATGTATTTAATTAGAAACTTTACAAATGATAACAACAAAAAAACTTGGTTGTACATACATACTCCCTCTATTATTTTATATATGTCGTTTTCGTTTTACGAGGTAAGTCTTTGACTTTCAATTATATAAAAATATACTCTAGAAAAAATTATGAAAATTATATCATTAGATTCGTCATAAAATTTGCTTTCAAAAGAGTATACATCTCATACTATTAACTTATATATTTTGAGAGATATTGAAGAAAGAAGTAACTATCTCGATATGTGAGAATGACATATATAAAATAATGGAGGGAGTACATACATACAACCAATTGTAGTAGAAACCATTACCTGCCCTAAGGTAAGCTGTTTTTCCAAAGTGTTTAGATTTGTACAAGGTGTTCTTTTGTACAAAATAATTTCTAGATTTTGATAATACTAGATTTTAGATAAAACGATTTTTTTTATACTGTGGCTTAAAGGCACACATTAAAGCCCCACGCCCGTATAATTATGCTCAAATAACCCCACGGAAAATTATGACACAAGCATTCTAGACCAATTGATCAATCAAGTTGCAATCTGATTATTACTAGCTATTAGTACAATTGATACTGATATCGCATCATCAAGCACCTTTAAGCAATGATGAGTTTCCAATTCAAGTACTGTAATCATTTCATTTAGGGCGATGATAACCAACGTCACTACACTTTTGTTTAATGTTACTCAAGCTAATTATATCGGTATCTTATTACTATTCACTCTCTCATAATTTGAGTGACGTTAGTAAAAACAGCAGTGGATTTTTCATTACCATTCATTATTTATATCCCATCTTGGTATTTAGGAGTGCAAAACGGATTTATAAATTATTGAACAACTTACATATTCTATATAAAAAGAAATTATGATAATGAAACCTTATAGTCTTATACGACCTCCGTCCCACTCATTAGTTATGAATTAAATTTGGCACAAATACCAAAGAAATGTGAAAGAAAGTATTTTAATAAGAACTAGTTGAGATCCCGTGCTAAAGCACGACATTTGTGAGAGTTAAATTAATTGAGCTTTAATTTTTACATAAATGAGTTGTAGTTATAATAGTATGTTGTAATGTACTGATTATAATGTTAGTAATATTATAAAAAAAAGTTTATCATTCAAATGACTTTTAGATTAAGTTATTTTTGTGTGAACCTATTTTTATTATTAAAAATAATGATAGCTGGCTATGATGAAATAACATAATCTAATATAGGGTCAGTACTATGTTATTATAAAGTGCTTATTCACCTTATAACCCGTAAACATAAATAAACAGTATACGACACATCTAGAAGGACGATTTACAAACAATTAAAAATACTATTTACCCCTATATTCTTTTTTCTTTTATTTTTAATAGAAAAAATTAGAATTATTGATTCTTACTCTTTATCCTTTATTAAGAACAACCCATATTAATGAGGATTAGTTAACTTTTTTTTTTTTTTTAAAAGGGACAATTTATTTTAGAAAAAAAAAAAAGCAAATAAAATTGAAACTTTATCAACTCAAACCACCAACTTAAAAAAGAACAAATTAGTATACTACGTGTATATTAAGCGTGAATAATGACCGTGTTAATCCTATTTTTAGTTGGCATTTGATTTGATTGTAATATTTTATTCGGTGGATGAAATCTTTAGTCAATAAATTAAAAGTCATAATTTTAATGTGAACCCATCATATTTGTCGATCAATTGAGCGGGAAAATTGTGAGCAAGTCTTATTCTTTAGTTTAGTAGGGAAATGAATCGATCCGTATTAGCGAATTTTGTTTTTTGTAATACACTCAACGTATCGTATACGCTAAATAGAGCGAATCGGTATCGAGCGTATTACGTATCTGGTAACCTTGCGCTAAACTCATTTGCTATTTGGAGAACCTTTTTATTTTGAGGCATACTGGAAGTTTGAAATTTTGATGTAAAGTATTCTATGTTTCTCGGACTCATAAATTTGATAGCACATTTGTGCAACTTCAAGTGTAATGTTTACCGTTGTTCTTATATTTTGGATTAAATTTTATCCATTTAGCTGGAGTGATTTGGATTTTCATGAAAATTTTCAAGTTAATGGATTTCGCATCCTAGATCTTTTTATGAAGAGAATATATAAAAAAGCACAAAATAACAATAATAATATCACATTTTTGTATTGGACATTAAAACATTTTAGCTTGTACAGTTGCATAAGATGGAAAGATTAAAAAGAGCGAAGTTGACACGTTTTATTTATATAATCAGTTGATTTCTTTTACTTAGTTTTAATTAAACTCAGTTTCAATGTCAAAATTTATTTATACATCATAAGATTTTGGAGATTTTATTTGTATTAATTATACTCTTTAATTATACTCTATAATCTATATTATACTTTATACAAACACTATAATGTTTGGAACCAGAACTTTTCTGTGTATTTCATATAGGATAGGATACTGAATATTTTATTTGTGCTATAGATTGCGCCTATAGTTATGAAAATTCTATTATTATTAAATAAGGCAGTATTAATATAAAATATCAATGTTTGGGCCTACCGAGTTTCTTGTTTTACAGAAAAAATTATACTCACACCTTGAATTTTTCGTTGGCCCACTAATGTATTGAATTGTAGTGAATTAAGATGACAAAAAAATAGACCCACTTATAGGAGAATGCATTTAGGCGGGAAAACATTGAATTTTCTTATTCTTTTAGTTTAGTGGGATGTTGGCACATGGAGACTTTACACGTAAAATTTACAATAAATAATAGAAACGTTTCTTTGGGGACATCTGATCTGATAATCATTATCTAATACAGCTAAATAAAGGAAAATGATAACTATTATTGATCGGGAAAAGGAATTAACTTAATTTGTGGTTAATTAGTCGCTTAATTATTTTCTCCTCCATGAGCTTGCTATGGAAAACTCAACAAATATAGAAGAAATTTGCTGATCCATGGAATATATGTACGTTAAGTGGACCATACTATTTTCATACAAGACTATGCAACAAAAAAATCCATAACCCTTAGATTGATCCGATACCACGTTAAAGAAATCAGTTCAACCAAAAACTTAAGTTGATGATTGAAGACTCATAAATTATTTTATATTCTAAAACGCCCCCTCACACAAATAGCTTTTAGGTTTGTAGTATAGATGCAACACAGGACTCTCCATATCCAATATTTTTTTAATCACACAGACTTTAATATGAGTACCATTATAAACCTTGCATGGATCAAGAGTACAAGACTTTCCTCGTCTTGATAGGATCAAAAAGATAGGAAAGAATTTTACGTTTTTAGTTAGATTTTATTCCGAAACAAACTTTCAAAATAATGATAAAACTACGTTCGTTAATTGTTTACGTGTTTCTTACTTCGTTAATTTGAGTTTTTGTGGCACGAGAATTAGGGGTTAGTTACGTAGTACTGGTAGTAGTAGTAGTTGAGCAATGCAATGGGGGCAAAACAATTGCTAGTGGCGTCCACTCGTACCATTAAGCAACTGGTGAAGGCAGCAGCAACAAGACAAGCAATGAAAAAGCAATCCACTCCTTTTAATTAATTTGCATTGCATCATTCTCCAACATGTCCAATACATTGCCCCATTTTCCATTACCAAAATCTCATCTGTGGCGCGTAACAAGCTTATAACAGCTTATAATAGAAAAAATATAATCATTTTATGATAAAATTATAATCATTATCTGATAAATAAAAATTAACAAAATTATTACATTTTTTCCGTCATAATTTGTATCAAGTTATAAGTAGGTTTCCTTCAGGGTAGTCAATGATTTGCATTGCATCATACTCCAACATGCTCAATACATTGCCCCATTTTCCATTAGGGTGGTCAATGATTTAGTATAGTCTCCATTTTCTCTGAATTATGTTTCTAAAAAGAAGCCTATTATCAACTGAAAACATTCACAACAATTGATTGTCTCTATTTATTATTTGATTGATGATTGATTTTACATGGATTTGTTTATTTATGTCCCTAGAAGATACTCTTTAGTACTCCGTATCTATTAGAATCTTCATGTTTTTACATAAATGGTGAGACGTAATTATTGCCATGTAATTTTCGGTGATATATGGACGAAATATATAGTTGGGAATTAATAAAATTGTCCAATTTATATACAAAATACAAGTTTATAAAATTACCAAAAGATAACCTTCACAACATAATAGTCAACTAGACATCAAGTTGTTTGGGTGACTAGCTAATACGATACATACAAGGTCGTGAAATGAATTTGAGAGGGTTAATCGTTATATGAAAATCGAGTTTCTCATTTTAACTTAATCAAACACAGAAGTTGGTTCGCAGTCAAATATTTTGAAGTTGTGCAACTTTATTTTATCCGTATAAAAAAAAAACTAGAGTAATTTGTTGTGGCTTTTTAACCTCAAAGTTTACCATTGAGGAGTTAGCCTTGTCTTTTTGGGTTAAATGAAACTGAAATTAGTTGAAGTAGTTGAAATGTGCAAAAGTAGCTGAATTGTATTGAAGTTAGCTGAGATGGATAAAGCTGAATTAAGTTGAATTAAACTGAACTGAGCTAGAACTAAGTCGAAAATAACAGAGCCTTAGTTAAGTACTAGTAGATCTTTAGGCTCTCAAAATCATGGACTACCGTTATGAATTTTTTTAAACTTGAAAATCAACAACCATGAATACATTAGCAAATAAAGGGACAGTGATAGGACATCACCGGTGGTGCCCAAATTGGGTGTCACCCACTCTTACATGCATTCTTAATTAAAGGGGTCCTCACTCATCCCATGTGAGAGAGTGGTGCCCAAATTAAGTGTTACCCGGTGGTGCCCAAATTAAGGGTCATCCGGTGACGCCCTTTTATTTTCAAATAGTTAGAACTAATAATGTCACGAGCATTAAATAAATAAATATTAAAATAACAAGAATGAGCCCAACAAATATCGACAAAACAATTTTGGTTGCATGTAAAACGTTGTGTAACAACATAGTTTACCTATACGCTATTACAAATACAAAAACTCGACAAAGCTAACAAATAACAATAATGTTTAGATTGAGACTCCACAATTTTGGTTACATATATGAATTTAAGACGTAGCATTCACAACATAAACCACCTTGTTTTTTTTTGTCGTTTTTTTTTTTTTGCTTCATAGACAAATATATTATACTCGTCTCTAGTATAAAAACTAAAAAGAACTCATTTATAAATAATTTTGCTCCGATTTTGAATTATTACTCGTATATATAAATATGAAAGTGAAAGATATTTATGAATTAGGAAATTCACTTATAGTGAAATTTATTGTATAATATTTTTACAGTTAGTCTTGCTATAGACGGATATATCCGTCTATAGCTAAAGACGGGTTAAATAACTGGAGAGTAGTGACATTTTTGGTCCCACCACCCCACTTGTTGCTTGTCCTATTAGGAATATGATATTGTATTTGTTAGACTATAGCATGGTTAGTTAGGTTACAAGGTTTGTTACTAGTTTGTTATAAGTTGGTTACAAGTTAGTTATAACCTAACATAGGTCGGTGTAGCTAGTAGTATATATATACTTGATATCACAAGTTGTATTCTTAAGTTTTTGGTTATCAATAATACAATGTTTACATTCAATATATTTTACATGGTATCAGTTACCAAGTTTTCTTGATTCTGTTACATCGCTTCCGCATACATTCATACAATCAAACAAACAATTCCTTTGTATCTTCAAACAATTCCTTTGTATCTTCAAACAAATTCTCTGTATCTTCATTCTTCATCCTCTGTATTCAAACAATCAGAATCATTTCTCATACAAGTTTCTTTCCATAAACAAATCCAATCATGCCAGAGACTGATGAATCTGTTGCTGCATCATATGAGTTTTACGATGACCCATTATTTCTTTCACAGTCTGATCAACCCACTGCCAAGTTAAGTTCAACCTTGTTCAATGGTCATGATTTCTTATCTTGGAAGCAAGATGTTTACATGGCACTTGCGTCCAAGAATAAGGAAGGTTTTTTGGATGGTTCATGCACTGCACCTGCAACAACTGATAAAAAGTATAGGCAGTGGGTTCGATGCAATCTGATGGTTCTGAATTGGATCTTGAATTCAATGGAGAAGTCTTTGAGGGGTAATTTCAAGTATGTACGGTCTGCTAAAGTTCTTTGGGCAGAACTCAACGAGCGTTATGGGTTGGCTAATGCCATAGAAATATATCAGATTAAGAAGGATATGGATGGAGTTAGTCAAAGGAATGCTTCTTTGGTGGAATATTACAGTAAGCTCAAGAATTTTTGGGAGACCCTTGATAATCTTGATCCTCTTCCTCTTTGTACTTGTGGAAAAATGGACTCTTGCACTTGTTCTGTTGTCAGGAGGATGTTTGAGAGAGAACAGAATGCAAAACTCATTCAGTTCTTGATGGGTTTAACAAGTGCATATGATCATATACGCACTCAAATACTGTCTATGGATCCCTTGCCAACAATTAGCAAGGCATTGGGGTTGTTACAGAAAATTGAGAGGCAAAAACAAGTAGCTGAGTTGGTTGATAACATTCCTGAGACTAATGCTTATGCAGTCTCTGGACAATCTGGTTATAGTCAGAATTCCTGGAAGAATTCACAGTCTGCTGATGCACCTGCTGCATCCAAATTTTGCACTTCTTGTAAGATCAAGGGTCATGATCTGTCTGAGTGTTATAGGCATACTACTTGTACACATTGCAAGAAGACAGGCCATAACATTTCTGTGTGTTATGATATTCATGGGTTTCCTGGTAAAGAGAAGGGAAAAGCTTCTACTAAGGGCAAGTTCAATGGGCAAAAGGGCAAGAGGAGAGCTAATAATGTTGATGTGGTAGAGTCAGAAGATTCTCCTTTGGAAGATTATGTTCCAGTTTCTACTTCCCATGGTTCTGCAGCTCAGGTTGACACCAATATAGCTTCTTCTTCTTCTTCACTTGATCCTGCTATTATTGATGGTTTGGTCACTTCTGTTGTGGATCAAGTCATGAAGAGGATAGCTGATTCTCATTCTACTGCTACTGCTCACTTTGCAGGTATGATCCCTGAGTCTTTAGTACATTCTGTTAATAGAAGTGATGTTCTGCCAATTGGATAATAGACAAAAAGTGCGTCGACCACATGACTTCAGATTATTCTTCCCTTTATAATATTAGGCATTTGACTACCCCTATACAAGTAGGATTGCCTGATGGTTCATCTAGGTTTGTGCACACTGTTGGAGATATTCAGTTAACTGATCACATCACACTGTTCAATGTCTTTTACATTCCTGAGTTTAAACAAAGTCTGCTGTCTGTGGGTCGTTTAATTGATGATAATGCTGTCAATGTTTTATTTTTATCAAACAAGTGCATTTTTCAGGCCCATTCAGGTAGACAGATTATTGGGATTGGCAGAAGGGAAGGAGATCTTTACAGAATACAGCAATTTAATAAGAATATGTTAATGGAGACAGTAACTAGTTTAGTTAAAGAAACTTTACATAAGAAATTGTTGATCAATAATTGTAATTCTTGTAAGAATGATCCAGTACAATTAATGCATATTAGAAGTGGTCATATGTCCTTAGATAAACTGAAAGTTGTAATGCCTATTTCAAATACTGTTAGACAAAACTTTCATTGTGAATCTTGTATATTGGCAAAGCATCATAAACTTCCTTTTACTTTGAGTTCATCAAGAGCAACTTTACCTTTCTCTATGATTCATATGGATGTTTGGGGACCATATAAGGTACCCACATTATCTGGTGCTAAATACTTTTTGACATTGCTAGATGATCATACCAGGACAACCTGGGTTTTTCTTTTCCATCACAAAGATCAGGTTGCAGGACTTATCAGTGATTTTTTCTTGCATATCAAAACACAATTTAATGCTATTGTAAAGATTGTTAGAACTGATAATGGTACTGAATTTGTACAACAAACTTGTGGTAGATTGTTTAAAGATAGAGGTATTTTACATCAGACTAGCATTGTGGGTAGGCCACAGCAAAATGATCGAGTTGAAAGAAAGCATAGACATTTGTTAGAGACGGCTAGGGCATTAAAATTTTATGCAAATTTACCAATAAAATTCTGGGGTGATTGCCTACTTACAGCTGCTTATTTGATTAACATGATGCCTTCTAAAGTAATCAATTGGAAAACACCACATGAGTTGCTTTTTGGTACTATTCCTTCTTATGAATCATTAAGAGTGTTTGGTTGTACATGCTTTGCTACTATGCCTCCTACATTATTTGATAAATTTGGTTTGAAAGCAAGAAAATGCATTTTTATAGGTTATCCTTATAACCAAAAGGGTTATAGACTATATGATTTAGAAACACATAGAGTTTTTACTGCTAGAGATGTTTTATTCAAGGAAGATCAATTTCATTTTAGGGATTCTTCTGATAATCAAAGTACTGTTAATACACCATTAGATTTAGTCAATCCTGCTTCCTCTACTTTGCTAGTTCCTGTAAGTACTGCAGATAATCAGTCCAAAGACAGTTTCATGATCTTTTGGTACACAAGAGGTACATGATCAATCTACTCGGGTTAATCCCGAGGTTCGATTTTTTGATCAAAATCAAAGATAGTGATCAACACTCCACCGCCCCTGTTCTTGATCAGTCTCACAGTTTCACTCTACAAGATGAAGGCCAGAGTGTCAATGTTCATCCTGTTACTGAAGTCAGGAAGTCCAGTAGGCCAAGACAGCTCTCTGTCTTGCTTAAAGGCTTCCATTGTCCACAAAAGCTACCAAGTGGTAGCAGTCATCAGGTTGCTGTCCTAAATGGTTTGCAAGGTTATCATTCAGAATATGTTGCATCCTTAGCCAATGTATTTCAAGAACATGAACCATACACTTTTACCCAAGCTTCAAAAGATCCAAGATGGGTGACTGCTATGGAGAAGGAGGTTCAAGCTCTTGAAGAGAATCATACCTGGGAATTGGTGGATTTGCCATCTGGTCAAAAAGCAATTGGTAGTAAATGGGTTTTTAAAATTAAGTATAACCCTAATGGGACTGTAGAGAGATTTAAGGCAAGGTTAGTTGCCAAGGGTTACAATCAAATCAAAGACAAGGATTATACTCATACCTTTTCACCAGTGGCTAAGTTTACTACAGTGAGGACCTTGTTGGCTTTAGCTGCTGTTAAGGGTTGGCAGCTCCATCAATTGGACATTAACAATGCCTTTTTACATGGTTTTGTTGATGAGGATATATATATGAGGCCACCAGAAGGTTATACTGTGGCTAAAGGGAAGGTATGCAAGCTCAAGAGGTCCCTCTATGGTTTTGATGGGGCATATTCTGCACCGCTGACCAAGTCAACATATTGAGCAAGGTCAAAGATGTCCACAGCAAGTCAACGACTTGGACAGCCTAGCCGATGCATCCCATCGGCCTGTCAGCCTGGGTCTCGGCATGGCAACCTGCCAGCCGGGGCACATATCCGCGTACTCATATCCAAGAACCCTCGGCCGGCCTGCCATAGGTCCATCGGCCGAGGGTAGAACGGTCTTTCCACCTGCTAGTCACTTGGCCACTTGGCCACTACGTGACAAAAGGTGAAAGTCTATAAATACTCCTCAACCTTCATTGAGGAAAGGATCCACAACTTAACCTAAGAATCACTATTCATCTGGTATTATCTTCCTTATCTCTCTACAATATACATTTAGTCAAGTAACAACAACTTATCCCATAAGTTTACTGACTTGAGCGTCGGAGTGAGTTCGCTCGGCCCCAAGCCGAGCCCTCAGTTTGTTCATCGTTTCAGGAGACCGAAAGGAGGATTCAAGCAAAGACGTCATTCTACGAGCTACGAGTGGTAACAAATATCTGCTCTGGAATTATACCCGGAACAATTGGCGCCGTCTGTGGGGAATCGCTACTAGAAGCTAGTCACATTCATTCCCAAACAAAAAAAAAAAAAAAAAAAAACCCACCCAAAAAGCTAAGAAGATGTCAAAACAACAAGACGCAGTCGTGACCGACGAAGCCGCACTCTACCAAGACGATACCTTCAACAATTTTGGAGTCGTGCAGCCCTCCACCGGCGGAGTAATCCAACCGGAGTTCGGGATGCCAATAATACCAGACACGCCGTTGCCCGCCAACCAGGTCACCATCATGGGACATGTGGTTGACGTAGCAAAACTGAAAATGCTCCTGGACCTAATTGGTAATACGCCTGCTCACACTGTCACGCCGACAAGAGCGGCGGAAACCGGCCCAGAGACCGGGGCCCGAAATGTGACTCGAGAAATTTGAACGGAGCACTAGGAGAAGCGACCCGGTCAAGACGCTGGGAGCCCAAAGTGGGCGTGGTAGACTGAGTCCTTCCCGCACTCACGGGAGGACGGCGTCCCCGCAAAGACGAACGAGGCTTACCCCAAAGGAGCGGAGGAGTCCGACTCGGCAGAGTTGGAGAAGAAGTCCGAGTCGAAGAAGGAGTCCTTCCCGCTACGAGGAGAGGAGCCGGATTAGGAATGCGAGGAGCCGATCGCCGCGTGTCGTTCGACACGTGGTCGACAGACCCCTCGGCGCCTACGTCCTAGAAGTCCAGGTGCCAACTAAGCTCAAGTTGCCACCCATATCATACAAAGGGGAAAGTGATCCAGCCGACCACGCCGAGGCTTTCGAGTCTTACATGTCGGTATGGGAGCAGCCCGATGAGGTCTGGTGCCGAGTTTTCCCAACAACTCTGCATGGGATGGCTCAAAGTTGGTACAAGGGGCTTCCCGACGGCTCGGTATACTATTACGCCGACCTAAGGGACGCCTTTCTAGCCCAGTACTCTTGCAATAAGAGGAGGGCCGTGGAGACGTCGGACCTCCTAACTATCAAGCAGGAGGGGGGCGAGTCTCTACGAAGCTATGTGAAGAGGTTCGACGGAAAGGTCCAGCAGATTCGAGAAATTAATCCCGAATCGCGGCTTTCGCGCCGAAGAAAGGCCTCCCAGGGGAGACCTAAAAATGAGCTCATCAAGTGCGGAGGCCTGGGGCTTGACGCCGCTAGGAAGATGGCCGACAGTGCCATCAAGGTAGAGGACTATCACAAGACCCGGGTAGGCCCCACGAGGCCGAGCACTCGAAAAAAAGAAGAGCGCGGGAGGACAACCCGGATGAAAGACGCCGTGACAACAACGGGTCACGGTCCGATGAAAGACGCCGTGAGAATAATAGGTCACGGTCGGACAAGTCTGCCAGGAAACAGGACTCGGCGAGCGCCGGGTGGAGTTCAGGAACGTACCACCAGAGGCGGTATAATGATAAGACCCCTCTCGTCGTATCAGCCGCCGAAGTCTTCGCCCTGAGTAAAAACGAGGGCCAGAGGTGGGAGAGACCCCCCAAGCCAAAAAGTGACGGTGACACGAGCCAAGATCTTGTGAGTACCACGGCCACACCGGCCATTTAACCAACGATCGCCGACATCCGAAGAATGTCATTGAAGAGCCGATCCGGAAGGGGAGCCTCGGCAAACGTACGTTGCCAAAGGCCAAAAGACCGACGCCTAGTTCGGGTAAGAAATCCGTCTTCGAACGGATAGGAGTGAACCATGTTGTCATCGGGGGCAACGAGAACGGAGGGTCCGCTCATGGGCACAAACGACACCTGAACAAGCTATATCAGGCCATCAACTTTGTGCCCAACACAGCGATCCCCGCTTCCAACATCCCCGATATGACCATTGGAAGGAAGGACTACGAAGGATTCATCGCTCCTCACAACGACCCCCTTGTAGTCAATTTGGACATATCCAACCACCTGGTCAAGAGGTGCCTGATTGACACAGGCGCGTACACGAACATCATGTTCAGGGAGTGCTTCCTCAGCCTCGGCCTGAAAGTCAAGGACTTAAGCCCCTGCACCAACCCACTATACAGCTTCTCTGGGGACGGCCTGGTACCACTGGGGTCAATCAGACTCCCGGTGATGTTCGGCGAAGGGAAGGCGGCTAAGAATGTCCTAGCCGAGTTCGTGGTCATTGACGGCTCGTCCGCCTACAATGTTCTCATAGGCCGAGTCACTCTGAGCGAGGCCGGCGCGGTGATGTCCATCCGGGCCCTAACACTGATGTATGTCTCGGACCGGGGGGAAGCGCATAAGCTCGTCTCCAAGGACGAGAAAGACGAAGTGGTCAACGTCCAGATAGCTGCCAGAGGATGCAACATGCAATCCCTCAAAGTGGCAAAGAAATCAGAGAAAGGGAAAAGTCTATCCTTACAACAGGAGGGCGACCTCATGGATGTAACTAGCGGCTGACTGGGAAGGTGTGCCTTTGATAAGCCATTAGGACGCTGGTAATCTCGGGAAAACTCTATGTAGCAGCGGAGGTGTCCAAAACAGCTGTGGGCACCCCGACGCATGTTTTTATCTAATGAAAAATCGTCCAAGTCTTCCATCAAAACGTTCATTTTCCCCATAGTCACTAGGAAGCAGCAGACGCCGGCTCACACTGTCATACCGACAAGAGCGGCAGTCTCCATCAAGAAGTAGGCGCCGTCGCAGTCACCCCAAGTAGTAGACGCCACACTATCACCCCAAGAGGTTTGACGCCGTCGCAGTCACTCCAAGTGGTAGACGCCACGGCAGTCTCCATCAAGAAGTAGGCGCCGTCGCAGTCACCCCAAGTAGTAGACGCCACGGCAGTCACCCCAAGAGGTTTGACGCCGTCGCAGTCACTCCAAGTGGTAGACGCCACGGCAGTCTCCATCAAGAAGTAGGCGCCGTCGCAGTCACCCCAAGTAGTAGACGCCACGGCAGTCACCCCAAGAGGTTTGACGCCGTCGCAGTCACTCCAAGTGGTAGACCCCACGGCAGTCTCCATCAAGAAGTAGGCGCCGTCGCAGTCACCCCAAGTAGTAGACGCCACGGCAGTCACCCCAAGAGGTTTGACGCCGTCGCAGTCACTCCAAGTGGTAGACGCCACGGCAGTCTCCATGAAGAAGTAGGCGCCGTCGCAGTCACCCCAAGTAGTAGACGCCACGGCAGTCACCCCAAGAGGTTTGACGCCGTCGCAGTCACTCCAAGTGGTAGACGCCACGGCAGTCTCCATCAAGAAGTAGGCGCCGTCGCAGTCACCCCAAGTAGTAGACGCCACGGCAGTCACCCCAAGAGATTTGACGCCGTCGCAGTCACTCCAAGTGGTAGACGCCACGGCAGTCAATAACAAGGAGCAGACGCCGGCTCACACTATCACACCGGCAAGAATGGCAACCACCCTCAGGAAACAAACACCTCGACGGTCACGACCAGCGCAGTTGATACTCGCAAAGCGATCAAAACGCCTTAGAAGCGTTAAACACAGTTGAGGAACGCACTCTAGACTGCCTCGGCCAAGCCAAGGCGGAAACAAAGGAGACGCTCAAATAATAACAAGGGAATAACTCAGACGAAGACAAGAAAAGACCTCGGCCAAGCCAGAGGCAGAGTGAAAACGCTAAGTACAGATTGAGACGCTCAAATACTAGCGCAAGAAAAAGAAGTGAGGTAAAAACCTCGGCCAAGCCGGAGGAAGAGGAAACGAACTCTTAATAAAAGTAATAAACAGGTTACAAGCAAGGAGAATGCAGACGACGGCCGTCCCCATAGGGATGAGCCTAAACACAACCTACCAAGAGTTTTACAACAAAACAAGGGAAAGAAAAACAAAAAGTTACAAGTATGTCTCCCTATGTCTGTTGCTGCTTGCCATCAGCAGCGGTAGCAGCATCTTCTTCGATGGGCAACCCAGCAGTTTTCCTAGCAGCCTCAGCTTCAGCAGCCTCAGCCTTAGCCTCGGCAGCCTCAGCTTCCCTCATTCTCTTGGCTTCCTCATTGGTCGTCTTAGCCTTCTCAGCAAGGGCTGCTGCCTCCTCGGCCGCCTCTTTCTCTATCTTCACCCTCACCGCCTCCTTGGCTCTCTCCTCCACGGCATTCTCCTTAGCTTCGAGCTTGTCGTCAAACAGCTCGTTAAATTTGCCCCACGGAAAGGAACCATCAAGAGGGAAGAGCTCCTCAATCACTTCCCTGGCAGCTTCTTCGGCCAGATCCCGGAATTCGGCGCACATGTCAGGGAGCATGACGGTTTGGAGCATCTCAATGTCATCCTCCTTTTGTCTGATGATGGCTTCCTTGCTCCGAATCACCTTCCCCTGGATCTGAAACCGTTCCTCGAATTCATTCTCTCTGCTGGAAATAAAGGTCGGCGTGCCTCGAACAAGGTCACACTTCGCCAAAGAAAGCTTTTCAACTTCGGCCGCAGCAGCCTCGGCCTTGGCTCTCTCAACAAGGACCTCCTTTTCGGCGTCCTCCCCGAGTTTTCTCTCGCCCAAGAGCGCTTTCAAAGATCCCCCTAAGCCTCGCTCATTGAGGAGATCCAGCTTCGCCTTCGCGGTCACCTTCTTAGTGGCATTAAGCTCAAAAGCGGATTGAGCCACGGCCTTCTCCCCGCTCCATGATACGAGCACCGGTCGGCTCGTTCCACCTCGCCGACCTCTTGATCAACCTCGCTTTCCGCTACAAGTGGGAAGGGAAGCCTTCGGGATGAAGAGTCGGCAGTGACGTTTCGATCACTAGCCTGCAGTCGGGAAAGGGAAGCCTTCTGGGATGAAGAGTCAATGGTGACGTTATGATCACCAGCCTGCGCGGGGTTCTCCTCCACTTGCTGCTCAATAAGAGCGGCGGCCGACAGCGGCTGATCTGCAAAATTTAAAGAGAGCATCAGTATCAACATACATGGACATGCCGGAGAGCTGTCATCGCAGTGCCTAATGAACCGGCTAAATCGAGCCACGGGATAGATCGATCGTGCTTGGCCTTCTTGGCCGGAGGACGCATTTCCTCGCTGGCAGCAGAAGCAACGGCAGCGGTAAAGGCTGTCTCCTTTCTTTTAAGGACAAGGGGAGACCCCTCCTCATCGGAGTCATCCCCATTGGTGATTTCAACGATCTCCACCGTCTTCTTCTGAACAGGGGGGATGGGAGGTGGAGCCGATGTCGACGCCATCGTCGCCGAAGGATTTGTTTTTCGCGTATGGCGCGGCATATTACTAACAACCTTCGCCTGGGCCTCCACCACATTCAAGCTTTTCAGCTGCTGGTCCATGAGATCATTCGGCGACGTCCTGCGGTCATGGGTCAGAGCCTTGGGATGCAAGTTAGCAACGGTTTTGTCTTTGTGCAGCCCCATTCTCCGGAGGATATCCTCAGACAAATCCGGTCCAAAGTAGTCTGCGAAGGAAATAAAGCAAGAATTAAGTAGAAGAAATAAATCGAAGTTCGAAAAACAGGAACATTGAGAGCGGTGATGGGCCTCACACCGACCCCACTCACCCTGTGCTAGGGCCGGTATGAGGCCGACATGGCAGAGCGGCTCATCCTGAAGAATGATCTGCGTTGGGGGAATCCATCTTTTCGGCACCCCACTCTTGTCCGCCTCAAAAAGCCTCATCGCCAGCTTCTCATCCTCTTTAAGAAGGACCTTGCTGGCATCCATCTTGAGATTTTTCCGGGTGACCCATCTGTCATGCTCCGCCTTAGTCTCACACCGCAAATTCACTTGGTGCTGAAAGGAGCGGGGCAGCGGATAGTCATCCGCCACCTTAACGTACACCCACCGATCTCTCCAGTCCTTGCAAGAAGTAAGTTTGTCAACAGAGACATAACCCTTCTCCATGTGCACACTGTACCAACCGACGCGGCCAGAGATGGACGGCTGGAGATAATGAAGCCGGCGGAATAAATTCACCGTTGGGGCCTCCCCCTTGAAGAGACAAAGCCAGACAAAGTCGACTATGGTCCTCACAGCCAACGGGTGCAGTTGGGCAACGGCAACGTTCATGGCCCTAATAATGGCCATAACATACTCATTCAGCGGAAACCGGAGCCCGTACTCCAAGTGTCGCATGTATACGCCGGTGTAGCCCGGTGGAGGGCAACAGACGGCCTGACCCTCCTCAGGGATAACAATTTTGTATTCCCTGCCGAAGAAGAAGTGGCCCTCGAAAAACGTCTCGCCGGAACAACTGGCAAACTTATGGGCCCAGGCACGGTCAAGGCGGACTTTACAGGCGTCGCCGTGATCCATAACGTACTGCCTCCCCTCATTAGGACGAGCCTTTTCAACATCATCACCAAAATCGTCTGCGTCATCGTCGACATCATCGTCATCCTCCCATTCCTCCAAAATTCGAGGATCAACTTCAGGAGAAGGAGACCTAGGGCCCCCGGGCCTTATCAGGAGAGCGTCCAGCTTCTCCTCCTCGCCAAGACGCGACGGGGAACCCCACGGCACCGGCTGACTAGTCCCGGCATCAGCAGAAGACATGTTTACAATAAAAACTTACAAAGTTAAGAAATTGGGAAGTTGGTTTGTTTACGTTGAAGAAAAACACTCGCCGGAGTAAAAACTCTAAAAATTAGAAGACAAAGAAGCCCTTGAAAGTTTAGAGAGAAGAAATTTTGGAGAAAATGAAATTGGTGGCCAATTTCACGGAACAACTGCCCTATTTATAGGGGAAAGCCCATGAAGAGGGACCAATCAGAGAACAGCCCATGAAGCGTCAACCAATCAGCGTGCAGACACGTGTCGGACATGCAACCACGGGATGTCAATCGTTGCAACAGTTGAACGTCAATCAATGCAACAGTGACCAAGCATCTTCAACACGCCCATTCACATCTCTCCGCCTATTCGCCTTCCTCAACAAATTCCCAAGCATCCGTTCTCTGCCGGCCACATGATCAACCAAGCTAGATAGCGCCGGCCGGGGGCAATCAAAAACAACCGGCACTCTCAACCCTGGTCTTGGCCAGCGTCCCTTTCTTTTCCACATCGGATGCCCTTTACACATCCATGTGGAGGGGGGATATGGTACGGCCTAAGAAAGACCAGGCCGAGCTAGAAGAAGCCGATGCAGTAGAAGAAGCCGATGCAGAAAATTTTTTACAAATTACTTACGCAGAATATACGCTCAAACATACATCGGAGCCCATACCACGGCATAGACTACGCTGGGGGCAAATTGATGGGGCATATTCTCGCACCCGACCAAGTCAACATATTGAGCAAGGTCAAAGATGTCCACAAAGAAGTCAACGACTTGGGAGCCTAGCCGATCGACCCATCGGCTACTGTCACTGGTCTCGGCATGGCAACCTGCGGCAGGGGCACATATCCGCGTACTCATATCCAAGAACCCCTACGGCTTGCCATAGGTCCATCGGCCGAGGGTAGAACGGTCTTTCCACCTGCTAGTCACTTGGCCACTTGGCCACTACGTGACAAAAGGTGAAAGTCTATAAATACTCCTCAACCTTCATTGAGGAAAGGATCCACAACTTAACCTAAGAATCACTATTCATCTGGTATTATCTTCCTTATCTCTCTACAATATACATTTAGTCAAGTAACAACAACTTATCCCATAAGTTTACTGACTTGAGCGTCGGAGTGAGTTCGCTCGGCCCCAAGCCGAGCCCTCAGTTTGTTCATCGTTTCAGGAGACCGAAAGGAGGATTCAAGCAAAGACGTCATTCTACGAGCTACGAGTGGTAACAAATATCTGCTCTGGAATTATACCCAGAACAATTGGCGCCGTCTGTGGGGAATCGCTACTAGAAGCTAGTCACATTCATTCCCAAACAAAAAAAAAAAAAAACAAAAACCCACCCAAAAAGCTAAGAAGATGTCAAAACAACAAGACGCAGTCGTGACCGACGAAGCCGCACTCTACCAAGACGATACCTTCAACAATTCTGGAGTCGTGCAGCCCTCCACCGGCGGAGTAATATCTGCTCTGGAATTATACCCGGAACAGGTTTGAAGCAAGCTTCTCGACAATGGAATAAAGAGTTAACCAAGTATCTGCAAAGCCTAGGTTTTCAGCAATCAAAATATGACTATTCATTGTATACAAGATACAATCCAGTCCTGGATACTTTTGTTTTGGCTCTTGTTTATGTTGATGATGTCTTATTAACGGGAAATTCTGATAAAGAGATAGCTAATGTGAAGAAAGGACTTGATACAGCATTTTCCATAAAAGATTTGGGTCTTATGAGGTATTTTTTGGGTCTTGAGATTTCGAGGAATGAGACTGGTATCTTGATCAATCAAAGGAAGTATATTTTAGATATACTAGCTGATTTGAACATGGAAGATTCTACACCAGCTAAGTTCCCTATGCAAAGAGGGTTAAAGTTATCAATTGATGAGGGAGAATTGCTTGATCAACCAGAAGTTTACAGGAGGTTAGTAGGCAGGTTGTTGTACTTAAACATGTCAAGACCTGACCTTTCTTACGATTCAAAGACTTAAGTCAATTTATCATCACCACTTTAAAGCCTCATCTGCAGGCTGCTATGCATGCAGTCAGATATCTGAAAGCTACTCTTGATACAGGACTTTTTTATAGTTCAAAGATTCCGATTAAGCTAACAAAGATATTGGATCTTCGGGTCGATGTGCCTTTTCCTGTCGATCATTGAGTGGTTATTGCTTATTTCTAGGTCAATCTCTTGTCTCTTGGAAGACCAAGAAACAAGTTACTGTCAGTAAAAGCTCAGCAGAGTCTGAGTACCGCAGTATGTCATACACCACTTCAGAGATAGTATGGCTGTCAAATTTGTTACAGGATATGAGAGTTACAGTACCCAAGCCTATGTCTTTGCTATGCGATAATAAAGCTGCAGAGCATATATCTCAGAACCCGGTATTCCATGAAAGGACTAAGCATCTCAGTATAGATTGCCATTTTGTTCGTGACAAACAACAAGAAGGATTCCTAGCAACCAAGCATGTCAAGTCTGGGCTACAATTGGCAGATATAATGACAAAGCCATTGGGGTATGATCAGCATATGTTCTTTTCTCGCAAGCTTGGATTGTCCTTCCCATCCATTCCACCTTGAGGAGGGGATGTTAGACTATAGCATGGTTAGTTAGGTTACAAGGTTTGTTACTAGTTTGTTATAAGTTGGTTACAAGTTAGTTATAACCTAACATAGGTCGGTGTAGCTAGTAGTATATATATACTTGATATCACAAGTTGTATTCTTAAGTTTTTGGTTATCAATAATACAATGTTTACATTCAATATATTTTACAGTATTTGGTCCGTCTTTAGTTATAGACGGATATGTGTCATCTATAATGAGATTTTGTGATATTTTTAATAACTTAAAATTTATTACGCCTTCTGTCCTGATTAATATGTAGTTATCTTTACCCGAAATCGCCCGCATAATAAAAATGAATAGATAATTATTGTTCGGAACGGAAAGATTAATGTACTTTCATTTTAGACAAATGAGTCATGTAAAGGTTCCATTATGACTATTGAATAAAATATGTACTAATTCTTAAAGTTAGTTACACCAATTTTCATTTGTGTAAGGAATCTTATTTTCTATGTGAAGATTTAAGGACATGCATTATGCATACGTATGAAAGGTTATGGTCCCACGCTAAGTCTACTTTTCATGTGTATAAGAAGGGCCGTTGCTCCATCAAGTGTTCCTCATCCCAAATATTATTGCTCTTCTTGTTATATCTTTAAAGATTTAAAAAAAAAAAAAAAATTCTTCAAAGAAAACAACAAGTTCAAAGGAGAAATTAATCATTTTGTTAACATACAAAAATGGGGTGCAAATCAATTTGTGATATGATAGTAAAGGCCAAGGTCTACTTGGCTATAATTTCACTTCAGTTCGGATATTCTGGAATGTATATAATAACCGCAGTTTGTTTAAAACATGGAATGAATCACTTTGTTCTTTCAGTTTATCGTCATATTGCGGCCACCATTGCTATCGCCCCTTTTGCCCTTATATTTGAAAGGTTTCCCATCCCCTTTGACATATTTATTTTCTTTCAATTCCGATTCATTTGTTAATTTTTTCATTTTAATAACATCCTTTAAAACGATGATATCTTGTTCAGGAAAACCCGACCAAAAATGACTCTCTCGATCTTCTGGAAAATAATGTTGCTTGCTTTCCTTGAGTAAGTCTCTTGTCAATTACTCTGCATTACCATCTTCACAGACATCTGATTAAATTGGAACAATACACGTAACATAACCCAAAATCTCACATAATTATATCGTTCTATGATACTTTTCAGGCCGGTGCTGGATCAAAATCTGTACTACGTTGGATTGAAATATACATCGGCGACTTTCGCTTCCGCTAGTGTCAATGTTCTTCCTGCAATTACTTTCATTATGGCAACGATTTTCAGGTGTTTATTTATTTATTCACTTTTTAACTAACTAAGCAATAAGCATGGGCAGTGCATGGCCGTGACACTATGCGTGCTTTACCTAAGAAAATACGTACACGTTATCTGTGCATGCATGTAAAATACGTACTAAAAACATTTTAAACTTTAGCTGTTTTGCATTTCCATGCAAGGCTTAGTACTAATTTACGTGTACGTCACGTCCATAATGATAAGCTCACTCAACTAACAATTTCGATCGTACTCCGTATTAAATTAATAATTATTTTTGTATAAAACCGCTTTATTCACCTGAATTACCCCACTAAAATAATTTGCAACCACCATCACTTTTCCAGATATAAGGGCATAAAGATCTTGGTCATATAGTTTTAAAATGTTATATTGTAAAACCGTTTTAAATGAGACTTACTCGTTTTTCTCGCTTTAGTACGTGCATGTGTTGGATTGAAATTAAATATATGAGGTCATAAAAATAATAAGAGTATATGAATATAATCCTACTTTTATAAATGCTTCACTTTCCAAGCAATCATATCAATAACGTTAGTGTGGAGTGAAGTCACTAATTTCTAGTGTTCTGTATATCCTTTCATGATTTAAATGATAATCCATTTAAATTTCTTTCTATTTTGATTGAATAATCATACTAATTAAAGTATATGAAACTTTATTATAATGCGTGTGACGTGGTATCAATGAAAATGACCATTATCGATCACCACATAGCTAGGAACAAAATAAATTATTGTCGTAAGACTGTCTTATCCAAAATTTACGTGTTATCAGATTAAATACCACACGCATGTATAATTGTTCGATATTTAAAATATTATGACTTCGCTTATGTTAGTAAAGAGTATACGTGTGAGTATAGTGGTACTGAAACTCATTACCAATGCATTTCTATGTTCGAGATAGTTTAAAACTTTAAATTAAATATAATTGAATATAATTTGATAGGTTGGAGAAAGTTGACATAAGGAAGATACCAAGCCAAGCAAAAATAATTGGAACAATAGTAACAGTAGCAGGAGCCATGCTAATGACCATTTACAGAGGTCCTGTTGTTAACATTTTCGGCACACACGTGGCAGCCGATCACGCTGCCACGACGGCCGCTGCTAACTCCGGTCAGCATTGGGTTGTTGGAACTCTCTTTGTCCTTGGTAGTTGCTTTGGGTGGTCTGCTTTCTTCATCCTCCAAGTATGTCCAATTTATGTTTTAATAAATTACTGTGATACCGTCTCACATAAGAATTAAAACCGCTTGTAAGATAAAACCCTAATATTGATCTCATGCACCTTATGGTCTTATGGATGCAGTCATACACAGTAAAGGAGTACCCAGCTGAACTATCACTAACAGCATGGATATGCTTCATGGGATCAATGGAAGGCGGTGTCGTTTCGCTTGTGATGGTTAGGGACATGAAAGCTTGGGCTCTTGGCTGGGATTCTAGACTTCTTGCTTCTGTTTACACTGTAAGAAACCATATCATCGTATGGTATTAGTTTTTTTTTTTTTTAATTAAAATCTAAATATATATCTAACCAATCACAAATTCTCGTTTAAGACAGATCAGAGGTAGTCATTTAAATAGATAAGGACAAAAGCTAATAATCTAGAAAATAGGAAATGTTTAATTTGTCATGTTATAATTATAAAACGGATATCTCCGTCTTAAGGAAGACTAACTGTAAACAAATTAGTATAAATTGTATTCTAATTGAGTTTATGATGCATGATTATGTTGAAAATTAGGGTGTGGTATGCTCTGGAATAGCTTATTATGTGCAAAGTGTGGTGAATAGAGAAAGAGGGCCAGTGTTTGTGACAGTCTTTAGCCCTTTATGTATGATCATCACTGCTGCTATGGGTTCTATTATCTTGCATGAGCTTCTTCACCTTGGCAGGTACGAACTGTCTTGTTTGACTTTACATACTAACGTGATTATATATGAAAGTTGTAATCTTTATGCTTCATTATCGTCAAAACTTAAAAATTATTTGAGGACATTTTCTAGTAAAGTACCTTTTAAAATTAAAACCCCACCATTCTCAATTGTTTGTGAAATTATATTAAAAACAAAAATTGGCTACTTGAATGTATACTTTTTGCCTACTATTCCACTTATCTTATATTTTGTACTACAACTAATGTTCCACCAGAGTTATAAAATGACATAAAACATATATTATCATTGTATTTTCTTTATCTAAAAAAACCGAGCATTTGCACAGGATCTACGCTAGTCGATCAATAATCATATTTATGAGAAATCGATGAGGTTAACAATTTGCGAAAATTATATGATAATATTGCATATATTAGTATATTAACAATAAATTTGTTAATTTTGTGATGCAGTGTGATAGGAGCAGTGATCATAGTGTTAGGATTATACACAGTTGTATGGGGAAAAAGCAAGGATTCTTCATCAACAACAACAAATGACAAAGGCAAAATTCAAGAATTGCCAATTATCAATAATGACACCACCACTATAAACACCATTACTACCAACAAATCTAATGACAAAAATACTTTGGATATTATTTGATGATTGGAAAAAATGAAAATGAAAAATAAGAATTAATTAATTAAGAAGCCGGTACGTCGGAGAATATTTGAACTCAAGAAAGTTGAAGAAAAAGAAATGGTTGGTTAGAAATATATTCTGAAATTATAATCCATTTTTGGATGTAAAATCTAATATTGTTGGTCTCTCTTTGTAAAATCTTTTTTGTTGTTTTATTAGGGGAACTTATAATTACTAATTAGAGTTAATTTTTATTTGGCAAAAATGGAGCATTGTATATGCCTCCTAATCTGTAACCTAGCTACCTTTGTATCCTTTTTTTTTTTGGTTGTAGTTTATAATTAAGATGGGGCTATTAATCCTGTGTTATCGTAATTGTTATTACCGAGTAATTTATATATTCTCGTATATTACAATATATTATCGAAAAGATATAAAATATGCATTAATGTCACCGTATATAACTTTATATATAAGAACATGTATATACATTTAGTAAACAATGCTACCGTATGTCACATACAAATTACAATGAGAAAATTGATGTTAACAACAACATTCACAAATAACTATGAGAGTAAGGAATATTAAGAATAGGTTATTTCGATGGACTTGGTGTACGCTGATATGGTATACCATGCAAAGTTTGAGAGAGATATTATTGAAAATAATATTGTAGGATTTATATTTTTGAGTATTCTTGTATTCTTATAGAGTATTCTGGTATCTCATTGAGTATCATTCAATACGGATATTTTTGTAACACCCCAAGAGTTTGAGAGAAGATTTGTGCCACAACGGGAAAGTAAGGAGCTTATGATATGTTTATAAAGGATTCCACCAGTGGTGGAGCTAGGGGGGCTAGCAGAGGCGGTCGCCCTCCCTGGCGGATGAAATTTTCGAAGTTTTTAGTTAAATTTTTCGAAATTTTCTCGAGGGTGCCTTATGAAATTAGTCGTTCGCCCCCCCTAAAATTTTTCGCCCCCCTAAGTTCAAATCCTGGCTCCGCCACTGGATTCCACACACCACTTAGTAACGAGGCCTTATACTTTTGGATTTACAAGAGGACAAATAATGGGCCAACAATGCACATCCCATCTTATTGGGTCATGTTACGACGGTGGCAGGTCGGGTGGTTATAATTTTGCACGCTACAATATTGTTGTAGCATTTTGTTTAAATTTTATGTATGTATGTATATATAGAGAATAAATACTTCTTACTAGTTAGCATTTTGTTTAAATTTTATGTATGTATGTATGTATATATAGAGAATAAATACTTCTTACTAGTTACGGAGTACAACTAGTGTTGATACATGTTCGCTTGATAATAGTTTACTCTTACTTCTACCATATTTCGCCGATATGGTACTATCTCATTCCCTTTGACAAGTCGGATAATAGAAGAATACGTAACAAGTAAAAAAAGTAGAAAAAAAAAAACGACTATCCTGCCGTTTAGTATCACCCCATTCGTTTTACAGCTGAAAATCGACACTTGGTGGGTGGGGTGTACAAGTGACGATACACCAAATCTAATTGAACTCTTAGCATGCACAAACTCATGAGATGTCTGATCGAGTTTCGAATGTCGGCATCCAGAATTATATTCTGCATACATGAGATGACCATTACTGATTATTTGTAGTGACACACATGTACACTGTAGTCTGTACACTAAACTGCACTGAACCTGATTCCAAGAGGTCATTTCAGGATTATTTGGGAATATTACTTCCCAAATAAAGTCCTGCAGCCATATACCAAGTACCCTTTATACAGGAGCTCCACCAACATCTTCATCAAGTTATCACAAATGAGAAGATTAATAACTTATTCGACTTTAGCCTAATTGATGTCGACAATGTTGATCAACTTCCACCAATTTCCCGACAGACAGCAAATAAATTCAAGTAGTATCAGAAAATATAAAATATAATGAAGGGGAGCCTTGGCGCACCAGGAGGTCACGGATTCAAGTCCTTGGAGCGGCCTCTTGCCAAAATGGCAAGTGAAGGCTTGCCCCAATTACACTCTTGTGGTGGGACCCTTCCCCGGACCCTCGCCTAGAGGGGACGCCATCGTCCCCCTGGCTGCCCTTTTTAGTATCAGAAAATATAATCATCAGAAAAATGTATTTCGAACCTACTCCCGTGAATAACACTCCTCACGACCAGTTGTTCTTGTGCAACAGTGTCAGGCGCCATATTAACAACGATGAAGTACGGAGTAATTACATATAGTTATCGGTTGAGTCTATGTTCCGTTGGCTATCAGTTAACACAGGAGAATAACTTGAATAAAAGAACTGCCAACAAAATTTCCTGTCAGAGCCCTGAAAAGACTATGTAATAAGGGCACTGATGATACAACACATCGACAAAGAAAAGGGGAAAACAAAAAGAATCACAATGCTCATCAAACTAAACATAGATGGTTCTGAGGGCTATAAACTGCAAATTGCACTGCAGATTGTATTGCCTCCCCTGGAAAGAATATGTGCTCGCCCTCAGAAGGTAATACAAGTTATGTAAAAGAGAATACGAGGAGCTTATAGAGGTGTCAAGGACTAACCAGATTGTATTGTCTCCGCCGGAAAGAGGGGAGCGCGAAAAAGCATACTCAAGATGCATCTTTCCTCTTCTGACCTATTGTTGAAGAAGCATCAGCCTTGGCTCGCCCATAGACAGAACTGTAATGACATGTTACGGCGTATAATGATTGTCAAAATTATGAATGTTTAAGCAGTGTATTTTTGACATGATTTTTGGTATCAAATCTAGGTATTTCTAATTCAACATCCTAATCTTGTATATATAAGAGGAGGCATAGTCGAAAACATAGAAACCAACCACAGTCAACAACTTGATGAAACCCGATCAAAATTTGAATCAGCCCGATTATTTTCCTATAAAACTATATTTTCTCGACCAAAAGAGCCTATAAAATCAAGAATTTATATACAGTGTATTAATTGGTCCAAGTCGGTTTCAGATAGGAAATGGAATGATAATGGATCTGGATCAGGTTTTCTATAACGGGTTTGAGAGAGCATCGATTTAGTACCAGGCTTAATGACCATGATAGAAAGCGCTGGAGAATTGACATGATATTATTATATTACAAAAAGAAAAACACAACCAGTTTAAGGAACCATTTTAATTAGACTATGATAGAAAAGTGAGTCTTTGCCTCCATCGGAATTGTAAATAACGCAACATCCCCCAAACCTTCAAAAAAAAATAACCTATAGCAAATTGCCATATTATTATAGAAAAGTGAGTCTCTGCCTCCATCGGGATTGTAAATTATGCAACAACATCCCCCGAACCAAAAAAAAAATATAACCTACAGCAAATTGCCATGTTATTAGCCGATTGACACTGATTACAGTCTACAGCTACTGGAAGCAGATGGATTAGATGAGGTGTAAAGTAGTCGTAACCATAGAAGTGTAAGAAGTAGACGCACAGAATCGACGAGTAAACACAGAAACAGAAGAACCCAATGATAAGTAAACATCTTTAGCTGATGCATATACGGTCCTTTTCAATGTTCGTACGCGGTAGACCCAGTAAGAAAAGAGAGAGCGCAGAAGAATAATTTCATTATAGCTGGCTGATAAGGGAACTGATTTCACCACAATCATAATTTCGATGTAAGATGCTATCTTTCAACAAAGTCAAAATAGCATCACACAGTAAGCATAACAGCAGAATTAATTCGTAAAGTTAGGAGAGCTACGTACCCACATGTTGTACACTTCTTCTGATCCGTACAAAATATCGACAGGCATACTGAACATATGAAACCCATGTCTATCGTGCTCTTATGACAAAAACAGCTACAAAATTTACATGAACAATAGAATTAGAACAAAGCAGCATAGCTACAAAGAACTTCAAAGCACCAATAACACATCATTAGACACAAAGATAACAGAGAGATTGCGCTCACTGCAAAGGATGGACAACTTACGAGGCACGAAAATCAACCCCAACAGGTTTGGGTAGTTGTATGAAGTTCCGTGAATGCAAGTCCGTTGCAAAAACAGTCTGTGCACCAGTAGCATCATGAGTTATCATAGTGATTAGTATAATACGGAGTAATAATAAAGCTTCAACAATAAAGAGAATGAGGGGCGAGGGGGTGAAATACAATATAGTAGAAAATGGAATCAATGTTAGTGAAAAAGTATAAGCTTACAGATAGATATTGAAATAGTCCATCTAGTAGCTGCGGTTTCAGATATACACCACCAGTAATATAAGAAGCCTACATAGCAAAGCACCAATTAAACTATCCTCATGGCTCCAAATCACAAATTTCAAAAGCAAACGAAAACAATGCCAAATACCTGCTGTAAGAAGGCAGAATGCTGTGCTCCGACAACACAAGAATCAATAGGAACCTGCATTTTATATCAAAAAAAAGCTGAAAACTCCACGGCACTAATGGAGAGATGCTAACACTACTAAATTTGACTCTGGCAAAACAGGGTGAATTTTTCCAAAAGCTGAGAGTATCACTGTTAACTATATTGTGGCTGAGCAAAAGTTGTTCTATTGATCAGAATTCAGTGGCATTATAATCCATAGCTTAAATAAAGTGAAGCTGAAACAACTAAGCGGACACATATGTCAGCCAGTAAAAAGGCATTTGGCAAAAATATCTAGAAATATTGTCAACCTTCTCTTTGCTTTTTCACATTCTATGGCGAGATTCGAACAAAACACCTCTGCCTTCAAAAGCTCCATTTTAATTTATAAGCCCCAAACCGATTCTAAATCTACAATCCTCTTGTTAATAAAAGTGTAGGACTCTGCATTTTAGACTAGCCTACGGAAGTTAATGCGGATAGGGTATAAACTTCAGTACTACCTAGACCCTAGTATCTACACAGTCTGTCACGGGAACCTCAGATTAAGCTACCATTGAGGGATACCAATTTTTAAAACACAACCAATAGGATAAGCATATCAATAAATGCAAAAATAAATAGAAATACCATAGAGCGCTGAGCTGAAAAGATGGCATTCATCACCGAAACATACCTGAAACAGTACAGAAAAGAAAAACCTATAAAAACTAAATCTTATGTAGAAATGAAGAGTTCAAACATGAAAGGGATAGGGGAAAATAGGGAAAGGCGCATACTGCTCTGGTCCATCAGGAGAGCCATGCAGGCATAATATCTGCCCATCAAAACACATGCATCAGTTAACCTAATCTGAATTTTTATATGAAGATATATGTACATTAATTAGTTTTCCACATAATTTTCAGCACATCAAACAAATAATGCCGGAATACTGTCACAATGCTATGGCAATTGGTGTTAAGATTGAACACAATAAGTTACAGACAACCTACAACTATGGAGATTTGTATCATGCCTGGGTTCGAATGACAACTATGAGAAACAAACCAATCCCGCCATGCTAATTAAGACAATTTTAACCAAGCTTAAAGTCTATCTTATAACCTACAAGTTTCAGATTAAACTGGAAAGATTCCAACAGTTAACATTTGAAGCAAGTCAAGCAACAAAATTGACAATCAGCACACTTAAGCCAACAGCAACTAATTAAAACACTCACTCTTGGCTGTGGATGAAGCGGCCCTGATCGAAAAACACGCTGTATATCTATTTTGACAATCAATTCAAACAATGCAATATCTCACAACAATCAACTTATATACTACAAGCAATCATAAAGAAACAAAACCAAAGGATACAACACATTGCCATTGACAATGCTCCCGACAAAAGCGACGAACCGACACCGTCAACAACATCAGAACCGCTCAACTTCTCATCTTCACTCAAAAACTCCTCAAAATTCCTGATCACTTCCTCACAAAAACCCGGCATTCTAGCATCACCAGAGCTCTGATTAACCGAACCCGATACCGACGAATCAAAAATGTAATCACAAGTATTATAACCTGTCGCAATGATCACCACCTGATTCAGCTGATTTAACAGCAGAATCGAGTTCACAAATGACAACACCTGCAATCACAAAGATCAATCAAAAAAACATAATAACACACTAGAAATTCAATTAATGAGACATAAATTAGGGTAATTAGGGTTTAGGGTAAATTACATGAGAGAATAAAGCGGAGAATGAGAGAGAAGTTGATGATGACCAGAAAAAAGGGTTAGTGTCCAGCAACACTACCACCAAACTAACATCGTCTGAAAAATCAAATCACATTGATCAAAAATTACATTAATTAGGGTTTCGAATTTCGTTGGATAATAAGGGCTTTGAATTAGATTAAAACATATAACGATTTTCAACTTGGGGGTTAAATTAGGGTTTCGAATTCGATTAAAGATAAATTAGGGTTTCGGATTTGGGGGAAAAATCAGGGTTTCAAATTAGATTAAAAACATGATTAATTAAGGTTTCGAATTTGGGGAAAAATTAATCAGACGAAAAACAAGATAAATTAGGGTTTGGAATTGTACCGGCGAAGTTTTTGGGAGCAGAGGAAGCCATGGCCGGCATTGCTTGACCGTTGAAGTTTAATTGAAGGTTTGACTTGGATCCGGGAATTTGAATTTTGCGGATGTGAGTAATCGGGTTGGATTTAGGAGGGTCTTAATTGGGTCATAAAGAAAAAAGTAGATTTCAAGTCAAGATGTTACTTCATATGGAGTGGCTCGAGAGAGTATAATTCATTAGATACCTAACTTCATTCTTAAACACTCTAATCAAACATTGAAATTGAGCAAAAATTCATTTCAATAAGTCTAACCAAACACCCCTTGAATTTGGATTGTTTCGGTGTCATATACATGATTTAGTGTTAACGATTCAGATCACTTGTGTATATCTGTGTCCTTCCATTTGATCGTTGTTGCAGTAATAGTTGTCTTTCTTTCCCAAAAAAGGAGTATTTAAGTAGTTGTTGTTAGCATTATTACCGTTGTTGTTTTTGTTTCTCTTGAAATTGTTTGTGTATGCACTATGCAGTTATCTGATCTTTAGGGTTTCTGTTGAAATTGTGTTGTTTGTTCCTCCACACCTTGAAGCCATCGCAGATTTACATATGCCTCCAAACTAAGTGGGATTTGAATGAAAATTTCTCTTCGTTTTTCTAACTATATCAAAGAGAGTGTTCCACTGATCCTGGTTCATCATGAGAATGTTTACTCTCACGGTGTTGTGAGATTCATTCAACTCCACTAAAAATCTCACAAACCTCTGGTTCTCCTCAAGTTTTGCAGCTTTCTCCTTAGTCAAACTTGTGCATCCGCAAGCACACAAAGGGGAAGAATAAATGTTTCTCAACTATTCTCATAACTTCTTTAGTTCAGTGAAATAAGCCGAGATTGAATCACATCCTTGGTATCTTTAGTTGAGAGTAACTGTATTTGTCCCATTTTTTTTCAACGTGGAGTCTCCTACCTTGGATTTTGTCATCTTTTTTTGATAAAGTCAATCGAATCCTTAGCTGACAAAGCAATGAACATAAACCTCTTTCAAGAAACAAAATCTTCCCCCTAATGACTAATAATAGGCTATATTTAGTGTAGTTGAAAGTTGGAACATGAGCTTGGTGAATAAAATAAAGGGTCATTTAGATTCATTGCTTTCTCAATGTTGTTGGAATTTGATAAAGAATAAAACTTTAAATGTTTGTCAAAAAACAAAATAAAAAAATGAAGCAGATTGTGGCGGACCTAATATGTTCGAGATGGGAGTGGACACAATTTTCTTTGGGACGTGATAAATCCCGTACACTTTTTCCCCCTTATTCCGAATATACCCTTCTCATTTCTCAACCCCTAACAAGAGTGAAACCAGAGAGAAAAACAAGAGAAATGAAAACCCCTAATAAATCAATTTCACCGGCAGAGTCGCCTCCCTGCTCCGGCATCCTCCCTTACAACCTTCCACCATCGGCGACCATCCCTCCTCATGCCCATCCTCGCGCTGACCGGTACGCCTGTGACACTACCAGTCGACGCCGACACTACCCCTCCGTGCAATCAACGCCGCCACAACCCTTCCTTGCACAGAACGACGCACTCAACCCTTCTCTACACTAGGACGCCGCCCCTCAAGCCGCCCCACTAGAAAACCGGCAACTGTGTAAGGGAAGGTCGACGACGACAATTAGGGATTGGGTAGACGGCGACGGTTCAGGGGTTAGGTCGACGACGTTTGTGGGTGATGAGCGGGGAAGAGGTTTAATTGACGGTGGATATGGGTTAGACGGCGCGGTGGTGGTAGAGTTGGTCGGCGCTAGGGAGGGGAAGGGTAGGCAGGGAGTTGTCGGGGTTGGGATTTGGGGCATTTAGGATTTTTTTATTTTTTTTAAAGTGAAGGGTAATATGGGAAAAAAGAGGCATAATGTGTAGGATTAAGTAAATTAGTGTGTAGGATTTAGCAAATACGTTTTCTTTTTGCCTATTTTTCTCCGACGGTTGTTGTGTCCTTCAAAAACCACATTTTTTTTATCTTTTAGATCAATAAATAATGTCACTCCAAAAGTAATATTACTTTGTGTATTACTAATATATATCGTACAATTATAGAAATAGATATTATGTTAAAATATTGGAACTTGTTGATAGTGTACTTAAGTTTAAAGTCTCAAACTCTTAAGTCTAAAAAAATAAAATAAAACGTCCACGATAAGGATTAAATCTGGACGACCATCAAAAAAGACAAACGTAATACACCAATGGCTAGTATCTGACTATTACATACAATGTTTTATACTTATTGCAATTTTTAAAACTGCGCAAGAAGTACACAACACTTTTATAATTTTTTTTTTTGGGTTGGGCACGTGCCTCTACGGGTCTCCACATGGGTTTGTCACTGGAAACAAAGCAGAGGAAACTACTTCAACAAAGAAAAAATTCAATGATATAATGCAAAAACTAAAAAATGATAGAACCTGATGATGTATGCACAAACGGTTTATTAACCTGCTATGATACCATGATAAAGCTTGAATTCATTGATGAAAGTAATGATAATGATTGATAATAAATGCAGATAAATAAAGATTGAATGACAAGTGGAAGTTTGTGTTGTGTATTGTGGCTGAAATAACGAACACAAAGATATACATACCCAGTGCATATATGTAATAAAGTAACTATGATTAGAAAATCTAGGAAAAGAAAGTGAGTCTAAAATTTTGGGTCATGCATTCGATCATGTGCTTGAAAAGACAAAAGGTCTTAGCTCGTCCTATCTCTTATCACATGCATGTTTGTCACGTGCCTCGTCAATCTTGTGTATATTCTCCAACAAATATATAAGGGATAATTCACGTGGTGCCCCTAAGGTTTGGCTTAATTCACGTGGTACCCTTGCCTTTAAGAATGTGCACATGGTGCCTCTGAACTTTCAATTTAATGCATCATATGCCCTTATTTGTTTTTCTGTTATAACACCGTTAAACCCACCTCTTCCCTCCTCATCCTAACACCTTTTCCCTTTCCCTCTCATCATCCTAACCCCACCATTCACAAATTCATCCATAATTCCACAAACTCCATTAATAACCACCAAATTCACCACCATGGTTCACACTTCTCGGCTCACGACATCAATCACCAATTCAACTATTTTGCGGAAATTTGGTATTGCTTTCGTGTTTCGTTTATCTCGTAGGTAATAAATGGAGCAAAATTCGAGTGACTAAAATTGGGTCAGAGCAGGTTAAAAGAAAGAAACAGAGGAGCAAAGCAAATCAAAGGTCAACCTTGACCTTGAAAAACCAATTCACCAAACCATTTCAACCTTTGCTACTTTCGTTGCCATTTTCTTCTACCTGCGTTTACCATCTAACACCAATAACCTTTCACATTCCTCATTACCCATATTCTCCCACTATTAAAGAAACCTCTCATGGCAGCCCTTTGTTACGACATCAACCCAGAAACAGCCCGAAGTTCAACCACCACGACTTCCCACACCGCAATCCACCACAATCGCTAATCGACCACTTCGATGCGGTGCTGAAACCGAACCCGACATCAGCAACTAAATTCACCACCAGATGCGTCAATTCCTAGCATCCATGGCGACAAACTCCACTATCAGTCACTGTGGCTCGAGTCGGTGCAGCAACAGCAGTATCACCATCTCACAATCACCGTGGCTTAATTAGAGCCCCACAACAGCCACCTGCATTCATCATCTCCATCTTCAATACTGAACTAGGAATCAAAACCCGAGTCCAATTCACCAACAGCCACCGCAACACCAAGACAAGTCTCCTCTGATCCTCCCCGTCAACAACAACCACCCGAGGGCAACAACACCATTCTCCGTCGCCACAGACTCGCACCACCAGAAGTCCATTGTTGCATCCAAGCCGAGACCACAATGGCTCCGTATTTCAACCGTCGTCGCCACTCATCCTTACTCTATTTTTCCCCATTTAACTCAGAAATAAAAAAGACGGGCCAACCTTATCAACAATTTCTCATTCAATCAATCAAAAATTGAGGTTTTGATTACCACTTGCTTGCTCAATTTCAGTAGTTTTCTTCCAAAAATCAAAGAAAATATCCCACAATTTCAGAAACCGACGACTTAATTAATTCTTCAAATCCAATTTTTGGAATTTCAATAATTACCTAGTTCCTCAAATAATCAAATAATTGTTGTGCAAGGAAGGATGGGTTAAATTTGGAGAAGTCTGGTGGAAGTAATTGTGGAGATTGCAGGAAAAACGAAGGAAGCAAGGAGTCGGGAGTCTTCAATTTGGGTGGATTGATTGGAATTTCTTTATAAATGTGAAATGGGGGACAATAAAGTAAGGATGAGGGGGAAAAGAAAAGATGGGTTAACAGTGTTATAACAGAAAAACAAATAAGGGCATATGGTGCACTAAACTGAAAGTTCAGGGGTACCATGTGCACATTCTTAAAGGCAGGGGTACCACGTGAATTAAGCCAAACCTCAGGTGCACCACGTGAATTATCCTTATATATAATTATTTTATGAGGTAAAAATTTCTTACACTTGAATGTCAGATATTTAAAGATCTTAACTAGTTTTGTACCCGCGAAAATCGCGGACTTGTTCTATTTGTCCCATTTATTTGCTTTTGTTGACGTTCATCTTTAACTAAAATATAATTATTTTTTTTTTCGCGAATAAGCTATAAACCAAAAATTTGTAACTATTTTTTTCTTTTTACATTATTTTTCATGATCATAGTAATATAGATAGAATTTTTAATTTGAATTTTATTTCCATATATTTTAATACATGTTAATATTATTTATGAATATTTTATAGTCAACAATTTAATGTAGCTAATTTATAACTATAAATGTTTGTTTAAATTTTTTACAAATTTGTTATTTTTATGTATTTATGACGTACGTCATAAATAATTAAGCTAAAAACGGTTGCGTCGTTAGGTCGATAAACAAAGCACTCCAATATCGCGGTTACATATCTGATAGGTTTTTTTAAGAAAGTTAAATAGATACTATTAATTTAACTTTTCCTCAAAATCTATACTTTTTATCAAAAATATACATGTAAAATAGAGAATCTCGCCGATGATGAATGGTGATGCTTTGTAAGCCAACTAAAAGAGTAAACAAATGTGTTTTCGTTTTTCACATTTAGATCCAAACATGTAATCTCCACTTTTTAATAACCTCCTCGATCACAATCAATAATCTGCAAATTGAGATAGTTAAAATTAAAATTAAAATTAAATGTAAATAAGCATCATTTTAATTACAAAACTAACTATACAACTTATTAAACGTTTAAAATTTTAAAATCTTAAAAGATAGAAATATGGAGTACTTTAAGAAGACTATGAACGTTTGAATCACATGCACATATACACCTTATTTTTCACTTTTCCGCAAGTGTGCTAATTACAATATTTAAGATGGTTTTGAAATAAATCAAAAGTAACAATATGAGAAATTGTGAAGCTTTATAATCCAAGTTATTGGATTTTTCATTTACCATATCATATATAAGACCTTTTAGCTACTATCTTTATTACTAATGAGGAATTATATGGATAAATTTTACGATTTAAAATTTTAAATAATGAGAGTAATTCTTAATTTATTTTTGTAATTTAGTACATGATCTTATGGTTTCCACTAAAAAATATTAGTAGTAGTTTTATAATCCAAATTATTAGACTTTTTATTTACTACATATAAGACCTTTTAACTACTATCTCTATGGTTAATGAAGAGTTAGATGGACAAATTGTACGATTTAAATGATGAGAGTAAATTGTTAATTAATTTTTATAATTTAAATCATGATCGGTATTATGATTTCCATAAAAAAATATTAGTAAATCTTATGAAGAATTTTAATAAATAAATCTGAAGTAGCTAGCCTTAATATTAACCAATATAAAAATGACATGTGAATTAAAATTAGATGTTTTAAGTAGTCTTTTAACTATATTGTATTTTTTTATTTTTATTTTTACAAAAACAGAGTTATAAAAAAACAATTTACTAAGATTCTCTAAATTCGAATTAAAAACTAAAAATGTTTTGTTTTTGTATCAAGTGAGACAATTGCGTAACAAATAAGTTTTAATATCATTAGAACATGGTTCAAGGACGGATATCAAGTTTTTGTTCAACTAAATCCTTATGTTGCCTACACATTTCCCATGTAGTTTTTTTAACACACTATATTAATATTATGAGAAGACAAAGGAAGCATCGCCTACAAAAATAGAATAAGAAACAAACATACATTTAACGATAATTCAATTAATCTTGTAAGAGGGTTTAAATAAAGATAGTATAAAATAAATCTACCACAAAGCAATATTAGTGGATAAATTACAAGAAACTGTGCATTTTACAATAAGCTTATATAAATTGCACAAACAAAACTCGTAGAACATACCTTATGTATAACGTAATTAACTGCACAATCCAACTTTGCAATAATAAGAAAATTGTACAATTCCATCTGCAAAAATAAATCAAGGTGAGAAATACAAATTGACATCAATAAAAGTTATTAAACAATACCAAATAAAACACAAATCTTATGTATGATATAACTTTATTTTTTTTCACAAATGCAAATGATTAATAAAAATTATATGCAATGGAAAGTTTCAATAACATATGAATTTGCCAAAAGGTTAGAAAAAGAGGGTAAAAAATAAAAGTGCTTATTTTAAAGACTTTACTTATATTAACTTAGCATCAAATAATGAGTTAAATTTTAGGGGGAGAAAGAATCATCAAAAAGGAAAAGGAAGAGCTAAAGAGAAAATGAAGAGTTAGAGATGAATAAGGAGTCATAAACGTGATAATAAGTATTCTATCTTAATTCTATAAATGAATATTATTAATTAGTCACATATTATCAAATGAATGTTTCTTAGTGATTCTACGCTGTCGCATGTCTTATACATATGCTCAAGGTAGATTTTTTATATTATTGTATAGATTGACATGTAGATATGATAGATAATTTAGCATGCCTTTAAGTTAAATATATAGATTTTGTATTTAGATTATAGAGTTATTGATTTCACATACATAAATATGGAGCAAGGAGAAATGTAATGTAAAAGGTTTGCAAGAGAGTGGTTTATAAATTATCTTATGAAATTAAAATAAAACATATAGTTGATGGTTGATAGTTTGGCTTACTTTTTAATTATATTTATAGATTATTATTATTATTAAATCCACTTTGCATGAGAGTGATTAAAAATTATCCTATGAAATTAAAATTATCTAAATTTAGTTTTTTACCATTAATTATGAGAGTAACTTTTAAATGTGAAATTGATAATTTTTTTTTCATGTGTACTACTACGCTAGTATTTCCACGTGGACTATATTTTGCCACGTCACAATTAATTGTTGCCATGTCACATTTGTCTACGTGACGTTTAATGTCTAGCCTTTTAATAATACTAGTATTGGTGCCCGGCTTCGCCCGGGCTACCTCTACTTACCATTATTTTTTTTTTCATTAAATAAAATTACTTAAAGTTGCATAACCCGTAAATATATCATTAATATATTTTTTATAACATATCCTAAAATTACGATGAAATAAATTTTGAGACAAATTCAAGACTCCCGCTATTAATATTTTACTTTTATTAATGAAACAATAGTAATAACATTTCACTACTTGCCCGTAATCATTGTCACTTTCACTACTCGCGTTGTAATTATTGTTACTGTCACTACTACCGCATTAATATTGATAATTTCACTACTTCCGCCGTAATTATTGTTACTTTCATTATTGCCGCATTAATGATTATTTCACTACTCCCGTTGTTGTTTCTACCACTCTCACTAATCTCGTTGATAATATTGTTATTTTTACTATTCAAATGAGTGATTACTATCATATAACTATATCCAATGTTACTACAATTCTTTTTTTCTTTCTTGTGAAATTACTTCTAATAGTTAGGCATGCAATTTTGAGAGGATTATAAATTTATATAAATATATAACATATATGCATTAAATCAAATCGAGAGAATTATGCAATATTATATATTATGAAATCTAACTTGAATTATTTATAACCTACTTATTATATTTTTGTATGTTAAATAATTAACATCTCTATACATCGAATAAACTATAATAAAGTTTAAAAAAGTTGCATAAATTTTAAATTTAATATATAACTTTATGATGATAATAATTAATACCATAAGTGTGCATGTTTATACTAATTAATTATTTTATTTTAAGAAAATAGAACATCTTCTAGTCTTCTAAAAATATTTAGGAAAATTATCAGGCATCTTCTTTCTTTTAGTTTCCTTGAAATTGATCGTCTTAATTAATTATTTTATTTTAAGAAAATTGACCATCTTAATTAATTATTTTATTTTAAGGAAATTGACTATGTTTAGGAAAATTACCAAGCTTATATATAATTTAATTTTAAGCCAAACTATATAATACTAGTATTGGTGCCCGGCTTCGCCCGGGCTACCTCTAATTACCATTAATTTCTTTTTTCATTAAATAAAATTATTTAAAGTTGCATAACCCATAAATTTATCATTAATATATTTTTCTATGACATATCCTAAAATTACAATGAAATAAATTTTGAGACAAATTCACTACTCTCGCTATTAATATTTTACTCTTATTAATGAAACAATGGTAATAACATTTCACTACTTACCCCGTAATCATAGTTACTCTTACTACTCCCGCCGTAATTATTATTACTGTCACTACTGCCGCATTAATATTGATAATTTCACTACTCCCGCCGTAATTATTGTTACTTTCACTATTGTCGCATTAATATTAATTATTTCACTACTCCCGTTGTTGTTTCTATCACTTTCACTAATCTCGCTGATAATATTGTTACTTTTACTAATCAAATGAGTGATTACTATCATATAACTATATCAAATATTACTACAATTCTTTTTTTTACTGACGAAATTACTTTTACGACTTAAGCATAGAATTTTAAGAGGATGATATATTTATATAAATATATTACATATATGCATTAAATCAAATCGAAAGAATTATGCAATATTATATATTATGGAATCTAACTTGAATTATTTATAACCTACTTATATTATATTTTTGTATGTTAAATAATTAACATCTCTATACATCTAATAAACTATGAAGTTTAATAAAATTGCATAGATTTTAAATTTAATATATAATTTTATGATGATAATAATTAATACCATAAGTGTGCATGTTTATACAAATTAATTATTTTATTTTTAGGAAATTGACCATCTTCCAGTCTTCTATAAATATTTAGGAAAATTACTAAGCATCTTATTTCGTTTAGACTCCTTGAAATTGACCATCTTAATTAATTATTTTATTTTAAGAAAATTGACCATCTTAATTAATTATTTTATTTTAAGGAAATTGACCATGTTTTAGTCTCTTACAAATGTTTAGGAAAATTACCAAGCTTCTATATAATTTAATTTTAACCCAAACTATATAATATTTGCATTGAGATCCCTTAATCGGGTCCATCATACGGTGCTAGTGATTTAAAACTATATAGTATAATTAATTTGTATAACTTTCTTTAATTACATTGAAGTTCCTTGGTTTCTGGATTTAATATATAGTATTGATTTGCATTGAGATCCCTTAATCGGGTCCATCACACGATGCTATTGATTTAAAACTATATAATATAATTAATTTGTATAACTTTCTTTAATTACATTGAAGTCCTTTGGTTTCTGGATTTAATATATAGTATTGATTTATAGATTAATTACGAAAACATATTTGTGATGGTATTACAACCAATCACTGGTGACATATAAACTGAGTACAATAATGTTGAAATACTAAATGAAACAATTTATCCCTAAGATAATAAGACCTCGTTTGGTTGATGGAGGAATTAAATTCATGTGTTAGTTTGCAATTCACATGAATTTAATTACTACATCACAATTCACATGAATTGCAAAAAGTATGTTTGGTTGCTATGTGGGAATTTCTTCTTCCCATGAATTAAACTTCCATGGGTTGTTTGGTTACATTATTTCAATTCACATGATTTTGATCAATAAATACAAATATACCCTTATTTGATATAAATTTTTTTTTAAGGGCAAATTAGTAAATTTAGTGGGGAATGGATGTGGGAGTTTCCAATGACCATGAGGGGGTGGGTAATTAAACTCCCCCGTTATGTATAAGTTGTAAACTCCAAGGGAGTTTTAAATTCCACCATTTTACAAGATTTAGGGTAACCAAACAAGCATTCAAAAACACAATTCATGGGATTCTAAAACTCCCATGAATTAGAAGAGTAACCAAACGAGGTCTAAATGTCGCCATTTTAAGTTAACTCTACTTTTATAGTAATTGACGACAATAATAATTCATACTAGCATGCAAGATGTGAAGTCGGGAATATATGTTTGCACATTTCGAACATTATATTTAATAGCATACATGGTATTTTACGCGATTATATGGTACATCTATATTACTTGATACACACTTTTTTGTTTAACACTCCTATCATAATCTTTAAATTTAACATTGTTTTTACAAGACAAAATAACGCATTTGTACAAAAAAAAAAAAAAAAAATAACGCATTGGAAGATTGTTAACTTGTATGTGAACATGATCTAAAAATATGCATACAAAGAGTCTTCCCGTCACTTCTTGGAATTCAATTATTAATAAAAACTCTAACAAACAACATAATACGTTTACTCACAAAATTATACAAAGAACCACTTGAAATCCTATCTAACGACATAAAATCTCTTAAAATGATGTTTACCCATACCCTATTTATAGTCTCAACGTCCATATATTTATCTCAAGCTGAAACGTTCCTCTTAAGTAATAATAGAACTACTCACTCCAATGTCCCACGCCTCTTTATCGAAACATTGTTATCGTATGGAATGACTCTTATATGGCCAACTGGTTATTGCAATTAATAAAACGATAACTACCCCATTTCGTAATGATGCATTACCATAAACAACACATGGGCTTTGGGCGATTGACAAGTCGAAGCCTAAACCCCCTCATCCAGTTCAAGCTTTCGATATAACCCTCTTGTTGGACATGGAAGAACTCGTGGTTTAGTTACAGTACAAATGATCTATAAATAATTAAATTTCTTTTAGTTAGTTAGTTTATATTTTTATCTGCTACAGTCTTACAACAACGAGAACATGTCTACAATTTTATCTATGACATTTATTAGTGAATTCAATTTATTACTTTGTCAGTGCTAAAGAAAAGCACGAATTTAGTAATACTGAATATATGACGTGTTGATAGTTACATAGTTGGCATGTCCTAAATAATCGATAAGATTGACTTCTTAAAATCACAATTAATCACGAGTTTTAGCAAACCCGATGGCATTATACAATATAAAATATGTAGTATAATTTTATATTATAGTATAATTATAATATATAATATAATTTTATTTTCTTGTGTAAATAAAAAAATCATATATACAATCTTATTAAAAGGCTACTTAAAACACCCATTAAATGTCACGTAGACATTGACTAAAAGGATAAGATGCCACGTAGCATTATAAAAAAGCCACGCCACCTGCTACACATATTGTCCGACCCACCAATATCTCCTACCAACATCCACACATACACCATATTTGCCTTAAATAATTATTTCTTAATCTCCTCCTTTTCCCTTTTTTTAAATTTTTATTTTTCTAAAAATAAATAAAAAACTAACTGAAATGAGATTAGTAACCCCTCTTCTTTTGCTCCACTCACATGAATCAACTACCTTTACAATTTTCAAAATATAATTTTTCCCAATTATTTGCCAAAATCCTTTGGATTGAAATGATGTCCACGTTGGAATATATTTCTATCTATACAATATAGTTAAAAAAAACTAGTTAAATCCTTAAATTTTATTCCACGCGACAAACAAAACCTTATATTTCACCTTTTTCTTAAACTAGTCGTTGCGCCGCGCCCTCCCGGGCACGGAGCCCCAATTTGACAAACCGCTTACATGATGCTTACGTTAATCACGTTCAGTCAATGTGTACTTGGCCTTAGAATGGCAGACGAATTACTTTACGAAGTTTGATTCTACCATTTAGCAAACAGAACGATAGCCTCACACTACTACCTTGGGCAGGCTAAATGTTATAGTATAGCGTTGGTGCGAGGACGTATGCTAACAATTGGGTCAGTAATCGGGTAGTAGTGGGCTGCACCGGAAAGGCATAATAAAGGTAGGATGATATCGTCTAGATAGGATTCAGTTGGGACAAAGTGAGGAATACATACAAGTAGTAAAACATAGGTTTGCAGAAAAGCTAGATACTTATACACAAAAAAAAGTAGTGCTTGTCTAGTTGTCATATGTCACTAATTATCCGCTACATCCCGATTTGATCTGTCTTTTATGCCCGCTCTTGAAGATATCCGTGGAACTGTCTCCAGGGTACCTAACTCGAAACTTTTCCTTCTTATACTTGAAAGTGTGTGCCGGGCGCGAAACTCCAATTTGAAAACCGTTTGGATGAAAGCATACGTAAGCATCGTAATTGGAAATGAATATTTTTGGTCTATGGATGTACATAGTAACCATACTTGTTACGATGTACATGATGCGAACATGCGTTTTCCGCTTGCTTGCTTTTGGGCGTGTAGGTGGTGTTAATAATTTTTACAGGGTAGCCTAAACCATTAAGGGCATTACGCACTCCTGGAAGATCTTTGGATATGTAACAGCCTTCTCGAGTGTGGTCAAGGACATGGATAAAACAACTTTGAATTTCCATAATTGCAATTGGTGTCTTAGAAATAAAGGAACAAATTTATATCACAATGCGTGATGATATGGAAATTAATATCTTCGAACAAATTTACCAAGGGCGACTTTTTGGTTGTGCAATCCGACAGATACAATGGAGGTTTCGAAACATCATTAATACACTTCATCGTAATTAATAAACGCTTTATCTTAGTCGATGGCGAACTTTGTAGTTGGTATATCTATTGAACTCATTTTTACGTTTGATTTCCACTATTTGTCGCGTTTTGAGTTCATATGAATCTTGAACAGGAATTTGTTTAAACCAGGCACAACACCTTGCAGCTTAAAGTTACACGTTCCGGATTTGTGAAGAATAAAGGTATTGCATTCTCGGCATCTAAAGGAAAAATTCAAATACACAACACATTGAGGATCTATGGTAAAACAATAACGATTGTATTGCTCGACATTTAAAAGTCAAATTTCTAATATACAGCAGAAACTCTACAAGGTACAAATTCAAAACGAAATGAAATACAGTTAACCAACAAAATCCAATGTAAAACACAAGCACAAGCTGCACATTTGACCATTTTGAAATGCGAGCTCATTTGCCTATTTTTGTTGGGAAACCACCTTAAGCACTTCTAGGTTGGGACCGTTTGCGCATCCACAGTGGCACAAGTGAAATACATATAGCGCCTTACAATTCAGCCCTGCAACATGTGAATGGCCTCAAGCCCTCAAGACAATGAGTAATTTGACCATCCATCATATTTTTTTAAATAGATGATTAGAACATAGCCTTTTATACCCAAACCCTAAATTCTGATTTCAGACTCTACACATAACCAGATTTCAGATTCAATGGTAGCCTTTTAAAAAGTACAAGTCATTCAGATTCCAGGCAATTTTTTTAAATATGAACAGTTTTAGTTAGATCATACCTAAGATGCCCTTTTCACGTCATATTCTACCAACAATGTGGTTTTGCTACCATTGAATCTTACCGCCCGATAGATGGTTAATTAATTTACGACGATTCAATGTGGAAATGTAGTCACTCTCTTGGGGCAAAGGGAGTTGTTATATAACAGGTAAACTGTAAAGGTGCAAATGTGAGAATGAATATGGCCACAACTGAAGGCGCACAGTACGATCTTCAAGATAAATGGTCTTTGATAAAAATTTGATACTAATTGTAGCATGAACATATCAAAATTTGAGAGTGAGCTTAAGCCTTTCCTATAGAAAAATAATAAAATTAACTGCGTTGATATCAAATATTAATTAAATAGAAGATAATATGATAAGAACCTACAAAAGTAACAGTGGAAAACAAGATAACATAGTAACAAAACCTTAGGTCCAAGTCTTTTACCCATCAAGCAATGACATTCTTTAGTGACACGTAAATGAACTAAAATCTTTCAACTGGTCAAAATTTCCTAAGTCTCGAAGATTGTTTATTCAATTAAGCTTGTTGAAAACAATTATACATTGACGTAGTTCACGATTTAATCTTCAATAAATCCATAACTAAACCACGAGGTAGGCAATTAATGCAAAACAGAGCCGGAAAAACTTTATATTTAGAACATCACTTCAATCCTAAATAAGCTTATGAGGCATAGCAAAAAAAATACATATAAAACCTACAAAGCCAAAGATCCATCACTAAAACTCGCCTGCAAAATATGTTATTTATCCACAAACTTTCCCGAGTTCAAATTCGCATAGTTATTTAAGTGCGTGATAAGAGGAACTAACGCCAACAATAGAGAACATAAAACTTTCAAAAGTCCATCGATTTGCTCATATACCCTCAATTAGCACATTGCAATACAACTTGCTCATGATTTATAGCTTAACTCCACAAATCAGAATACTATCTTCCAAAACACGTATCCAAATGGATTAACCCCGAATAAATACAATTCCGCCTCAGCATATTATAGTATAGCAATATTACTTCAATGTCATAAAAGACTACCAACCCATCGGCTATAGCTAGGCAACATGCCAATGTGTTTACAAAACAAGGAGGTTGTCCACGAATGAAAAGAACCCTTCACCAATTAATCCAAAGCGAAACATCAAAATGGCTCATTTTGCTCTCCACCGAATACCATGGCCAGTATGGTATAATAAGGTTTTTTTTCTATGTGTCATATGAGCCGCAAACCACAAGGCATTACAATCTAAGGGAAGAGGATCTGAACCACGCCCTACCATCGCCTTAACTGCTAGAATAAGTTGTAGGCTATCTCCATTTAGAATCAGGATACAGTACGAAGTGTACACCGATGAATAGTCAGCTTCTCACTATATACTAAAGACTCGCAACAAAGAGTAACGAAACCCATTAAAGTGAAACCCTAACTTAGTAGGTGAACTCAACGTAAAGTCGTAAACTACTGAACAAACACCCTCCGACTTATAGCACCCAACAGCGCTCAAAACCTGTAAACACAGCTAACGAATAAACCAATTAAACATCTACATGTTTACTCAGATTCCGGCCTAAGTAACTCCAAAATAAGCCATATCTATTAACAAAACTCATTGTAGCAACTTAAACCATCAATATGTAGCCCAAATGATGATCCCAAAAAACAGCAACCACCAAAACGCACTGAACTAATTAATTCTGAGGTTCACATATACGAATTTGTGAAAGGTAAGGGGGAAATAGTTTTACACTCCTCTGAAATCCATATAAAATAAATTCCTATATGCGATTAAATTGTATAACATCATAGATAGCATTGACTAAAATCCTCCATCAAATAAAACTACTCCCTCCGGCTTGACTGGTAATTTGCAGGGAGAGACTGGTAATTTGCATAGATAACCTTTCCCTCCCTCTACCCCCGTCCTTCCAATCTCAACAAAACAAAGCAGAGGTAATCTCCCCCTCACTCAATTCCTTCTCCCTTCCTCTCTCCCTTACCCTTCATATCCCTAACTCCGACCATCTATCCACCCCCCTCCTTCACTCTGAAAAAAACCAATCATGTACATACGCTCTCCCTCCTCTCCTCACTTGGAACTGGCCTCCACCATTTTCACGCATTGATTTTTTAAGACAAATCAGAATTCAAGATTTTTTGTTACCTTTCTATGAGATTGAACCGATGCCCCAATTACTTAATAACATAAACATCAATCGCCCCTTCCAGTATAAATGTTTCCAAAGAAAGAGGGATCCAAATTCTGTAACATCTCAATTCAGTTCCCCAACACAAACAAACCTCAATCACTAATGTTCTACAAGTAGTGCCTACCCAATCCACCCAACTCCTAAATTACTAAAATTCAAGCTTAAGTAACTACAAAATAATCGATATATATTTAATCACAAATACCATTGCCACAGCTTAATCCATCAATACCTAGCCCAAATAATGAAAGCAAAAAACATCAACCACCAAAACTCCCTTAATTAATAAGTCAAGGGTTCACAAAGACAAAATTTCGGAATAGAAAGGGGGAAATAGTTTTTCACTCATCTGGAATCCGTATAAAATACAGTCATATTGGTGATTAAATCGTATAAAGTCGAACACAAAAGTTAAAATTAGTATTGAAAGACAAGTTTCTTACAAAAACAAAAATACCATTTTCGCACCAATAGATCTATAGTAGTTATTTGTTTTTGTTAAATAACAGGGAGACTCAACCGGAAAACACACACCCATAAGCAAACAAATAAAAGAGACCAAAACTTTTAATACAACCAACAATTCAAACAACAATCCCTACAAAAAAAAAAAAAAAACTACACCCCATTAAAATAAAAGCATATAATAAACAAACCTTGAGACAAAGTAGCAAAACCATGAGCACAATTAAGGTTCCAATTGGTAAGGAGAATTGAACGCATAAATTCGTGTTAAGTTGCCATTAGATTGGAGTAATAAGCATATTACTCGATGACATATTCATCAATCGCCCTCTTCCATTATCCAAGTATGCTATTCATTCCAGATTCTGGAATCCCTCCTTTGTTAAAGCTAGTTAACATCCTGCCCAAAATAATATCCGAATAAGCAATCAACTGGACAATAAATGAAGCCAAAACAATCCTAACAAACTCAAAAACAAAAACAAAAACAAAAACAAAAACAAAAACAAATGACCGGACCTAACCAATACTCCACATGTGGCGTACACCAATTTCATACAACTCTATTGAAGGCAGATAAAAAGAGCAACACATGGCAACAGTAATTAACCTTAATAAATTACAAGGAGGAAGTTAATAACCTCACCCAAACCAAATGTCCAGGTAAGCTAGTGCCTCAGGTAGTAAAACATCATCAGCCCATAAATGATGGATGCCCGAATAATCACATAGTGCTGCTCACAACGAGGAGATCTGCAGCGTACACAGATGAATAGCCAGATGCTCGCTATCCAGTTCTGTCGCATAACCAAACTAACTAAACCCATTAAAGTGGAACCCTAACCAAGCTGGTGAACTCACCATCAACTGCCGAACCAAAAGCGCTCCACGCAAATCACCAACAACACTGGAAAACACAGTTAAAGAAGCAAATAAATTACACAACATCCTACACGGAAAAACAACTGATTTTGCTACACCTATAAATTCAGAACCCTTGACACGGTGAGGATCATGTCTATCCAATTATGAAAAGAGCAAACTATAACGGCATATATGGGCTCATGAAACACTTAAGGAGTACCAACAAACCCGTCACTAAGACGGCTACCAAATCATCAAATCTCAACAAAGGGCCAACAAATAGACCAGTTTAATAACCCAGCAAAAAACTCGGCAAAAAATAATAAGCATTCCCCAGGTCACTGTCTAAAACGACAACCAACAATACAAAGTAAGAGAAGCGTTAAATAAACACAATATCCCAGTATACCCCAATTCAACCTCAAAAAGAAAGACCCCAAACAAACACCAATGACTCGGTCAACCAGAAAACAACAGCATCCCACCCTAACTAAATAAGGATCCACTCCAATAAATTCCTAGAATCAGTCCAACCAACACCGCATTAATATTCACTAACTAAAAGGTACCATTTTAAAGGTCAAAAGCGTCAAACAAACCTTGGGGGGGGGGTGCACATCGCTGCCCTGCATTGCCTAGCTCATTGCCAAGCTCTTTATAGTATTTACGCCGCAATATACAAATAATATAAGCTGAGAAACCTTCCCAAATCCGAAACCACGGCACATGCATTCCATACAAACAATTGCCAATCTTAACGCGCATCCGAGACCAACTTGTCGCCCAACTGCAAAGTTCGGTACCTGTAAATTCAAACCAAGAAAGCTAAGATCAAAGTAATAACCAATGAAATCAAGGGAAAACATATGGAAACAAATTAAAACAGAAAACCATCAGCCCCAAGACACCACATGTAATCAACATACAATTTGAAGATACCACAAGTACCTAAATGTACATAAACAGATTAAGACAATTACCGAGTAGCAGACAACAATTTATGGCTGCCATGTAAGCTGCCATGGTCAGCACCATAAAAGCCAACTCCAGGAGACAATATCAAATCAATAAACAACAATGAAAAGCTGTGTTTGAAGCTGCATTGTACCTGACCACGACAGCAGCAAACCAGCAAACAGTAAGAGATTAGATGACAAAATAACACAAAGCTTCTTTGACTTTGGAATATTATGGAATGAAAAGGAGGTATACTAAACACCCAAGAAAAGACCAGTACGAACGACTGAATTGCAAGCAGCAACGGTAACGTTAAAGACAAGCACAGTAGCCGAACTCCCAAACCCAGAAAGGAAGTGATTCAAATATGAACAAAACCAACAACAACAACAATACTAATAATAATGAGAAGAATAACACCAGACAATCATCAATGGCAACAACACTATAACACTTGATCTTCAAATCAAGACTTAATTACAATATCCTAAATCCTAAATAGAAACAATTCACTCGGCAAAATTGGGATCTAAACAACTATGAAAACGGTGCTCGCAGATCACCAACATGTTGTAACCCCCTACCAATAATAATAGCGAAATAAAATTGAAATAAACAAACAAAAAATGGGGTTAAGAGTAAATACCTTTGAGAATATGTGATGCTAGGTTTTGCTGAGGGAGTTGTATTGAGCAGTGAGAAACACAAGATGGACGAGAAGCCACGAATGAGTGGACTGGAGTAGAGCTTTAGAAATAATTCGAAAAGATGTGGTTGTGAGGGAAAGAGAATGGGGGGCTGGGATTACAAGGGCGAAATCAACAACAGAGGGTTATGCTGAGGAGGCACTATTCATAGCAACAGTGAAGCAAAGTTCCCTCTTTTTAAAGGGTAGGGATTTATTATCTAAAAATTTAATTAAAAAGCTAGCTTAAGGAGTTTACATAGCAACCTCTTATAAAAAAAACCTACGTGGTAGTCTATAGAAATAACTTGCTTAAAAAAAAATAACAAAAAATAAACTATAACAAGATATATAAAAACGCAAACACAAATTATTGGGTTGGTCTCTTTTCACCTTCCCCCTCTCTCCTTTTAAAACTCACCCATTTATGTGTTTTGGCCAGTGAATAGTTTTGAGTTAAAATATTAATAGATTAAGATACTAAAACGCAAGCCTATAGCAAGAATATTGTGCGTGTCAATTACATAAAGAGCCACCTATTAACGTTATTAATGTTTATAAATAAATAATATAAAAAGGCATGTTGATGGCCTAATTAACAAAGATTTCCACAATTTTTAGCTTATTATGATACCACCTAATCATCATGTGAAATTACTAAACTAAACCTTCCACATTATACATAAATTAAATAAACTTTTTACCAAAATGTCATTATATTTTTTATTAAATTAATTATGTACATTAAATATTTCATGAGTTAAAAACTTTCACGAGTGATGTAAAGTGTAAACTCTACAAATCACATATAAGTTTTATGTTTTACTAGATTTCATGTCGGGGCGTTACCCGGATAATGTCATATATGAATACATAATACTCCGCATTTATCATAGCATTTGTAAAACATACATTCAAATGAAAATCTGAGTTTGTCACCAATGAAATTCCATACACTATCAAAACAATATCTTACTCCACCTACAACATTTACACCACACTCACATACTTAAATTTGTAGATACAACTTTTAAAACTCCGGAAAATTTCAATGCAATTCGATAAACACAAATTTCAATTTAAGACGGGCATATCCATCTTAACCTTACTTAAGATAGGTCAAGTATTATAAATAAGACAAAAATAGAATGCGTTGATAAAACCAATTTTGCGAGCGATATCATTTTACCTTAAGATAGGTCAAGTTTTGTGAATTATTTAAGTTATACTTAAATTGTAAAATATTAAAAGTGAAAAATCATTTAGTTAATTAATTATTTAAGATGATTAATGATTACGTACATATGTTTATAGCCAATGAACTATACTATTAGAGTTTGAAAAAGTTATACTTCTTCGCCTTATGTATGATGTCGTTATGTCCTATGACTCTACCTGACAATTTTTTTTAGACATCTAAAAAATGATTGCAACATAATAAATATATATGCTCATATTGAAAATTGTTCTGAAATGGTAAGACTTTAGAGACCGATCCTAAAACTTGACATTTTGAAATTTATCCACTTTAAGATGACCGGTACTTATAATGATGAATAATTTTAATATTACTTTTTCTAAGATAAGTGAGTAATTATCAAACCATTCATTATAGACTTCAATAATAGATCATCTAAGAGGTGTTTGGTTGGGGTCTATAAGAAAGGAAAAGAGAAACAAAGTTATTAATTTCCTTTTAATTTCCTTTGTAGGTGTTTGTTTGACACAACAAAGGAAATGAAATCCCCTTCTTTACCCCCCAATCCATCTAATTCCTTACTCCTCATCCCCAAGGTATGAGATTTCATTGTTCTTGTTACTCTTCAACAACCTTATTCACCGACCACCATGATAAGTGCATAATTTACATAGTTTTAGCCCTTAGATTAGCTCCATTTTACATGTCATTTAGCACTTATCATAGTGTTTTGAGCTAATATTTGTTTTTATAGTTGCAATTGCTTGTTTCCACATGTTTTGTAGGAGTTTACGCTTTTAGGAGCTAAAATCCAACAAAGATGTAAGCTAGAGTGCAAAAGCTAAGCAAGAGCAAGTATTGGACTAAGTGTATGAAGTTGCATGGGTTTTTGCATGAAGATTTAATGGATTGAAGTAAGAATTACAAATGAAGTCAAATGCAAAGTTAAGCCCAAAATGAAAGTCCAAATTGAGATGGAAGCTTTGGATGCTAAGATTAAGAAGCATTATCGGGTGATTAAAGGAGCATTAAGACATAACATTGGATCCCTCGAGCATTAAAACAAGAATTGAAGCAAAAATGGCCGGATAACCACGCCCCCTATCGGGGTTGACCCCTTCTTGGAATTTTAAATTATGCCCCTTATTTTCTTATAAATAGGGACCTTAATCCGTCGTTAAGGATATCTTTTTCTCACGTTTTCATACACTATATTAGCCTTAAACAAAATTCTCTCATTAGTTTTCATATTTAGTTTCAATATTGTTAAGCATTTGACTGTTAAACATTTGGTTATTTATTCAAGCATTTGGTTCTACTTTGTTCTTCCTTGCAATTCAAGTTCCATTCCCATTACGGTATTCCTAATTCTAGCTTGCTATTTTACATTTCTATTTTAGTTATCACATAGTTTGTCATTAGCACTTTTATTATATCACATTAGTATTATTCTTATTTTATGTTTTATCATTTAGTTTATATCATTTCTACAATCATGTTTAGCATTTTATTTAACAAAGTTTATAGTTTACATTTCGTCATGAGTAGTTAAGTTCCCTAGTTTAGGGGCTAGGGAAGCCATGCAAAATCAAATATATATAAAATGATAAACTAGGTTGAGATAATATTGTCTAATTATTTCTATCACATGTTTGCACCTTAACGTTTAATCTTTGTTTAATTGCCTTATGCATTGATTAAGTTTGTTAATTCGTTCTAAAAGTCGAGAGACATGAATCGGATTAGACTAAGCATGTGTTGTAGGACGACCTAGTCATAAACGAGAGTTTCTCTAGGACCCGGTCTATAGTTGACACTAATATCGTAAGATGGGTGTCTCTAAGCCTAAACAATTGACAATGTTATTAATATCGAGTTTAACATGAACATATATTTACCTTTGCATGTGTGACCCGACTCCCCTAGACTCCCTTTCATCATATATTTTACATCTTCATAATTGTTAGTCATCAAACCAAACAACAAACAAAACCAGACGAAATCGACCTTAATAAGAATCTTTCCATAGCATTTCATAAACGCAATTCCCGTCTCCTTGTGTTCGACCCCTATTACTACATTAATTTGTGTCTAGTGTAATTATCTTTGCATAGGTGTACGATAGCCTATCACACCACACTTGCGACTACCACCACACCAGCCACCACCAAAACACCACCGGGATACCACCACCACCGCCACCACCATCATGAAGCCGCCACCACCATCACCACCACCACCACAACCACCTCACCTAAACCACCACTCGCAAACCAAAACAAACCACAACCCACCAATCTTCTTCCCAAGTACCCCAGAGCGCCGACAACCCACCCAGAGCGCCGGAACAGCACAAGATCCTAGTGTTTTCGGGGGTGGATAAGGGGATTTCAAGAGTAAAGGAGGGTTTTTTTAGGGTGAAGAGAACGGTTGTGGTACTGTTGGGGTGGGGTGGGGTGACGACGGCAAGTGGAAGACAGTGTCAAGTGCGGCGACGCGGTGGGGTCTCAACAGCAGGGATGGGAGACGGTGATTGCAACCATTTTTTAGTGGATAAGTGGTTGTTTGTGGGGGTGTGTGTTAGTGGTATGAGAGAGAGTGGGTTGACCGTTATTTCCTTTTCTTGATAATGTAATCAAACAACTAGTTAAGTTTTAGGTAATCCCTTACCTTCCCCCCTCTAATTTTCTTCCCCTTTTCCTTTGTCTAACCAAACGCCCCATAAGTGTTCATGTGTAATATTTTCAAGTGATGAATCAAGTACTTGGTTTATTTGATAGTTTTTGGATAACCTAGCTGATATTTGCGTATTCAAAAACAAGTAAGCAACTTCATTTTGGCTTTGGAATGAAGATGAATGGAATGACAAACATTCTCCTTCAATTGAAAACATTCTCCTTGTATTGAAAACCTGAATTCATTATATGCAAAAGGTTGAAAACTTTCATAATACATCAATTTTTTTTACCCATACACCAAATTGCAAAAACTACCCAAGAAACCAACAAGGTATACAACACTAATTTCTCGCTTCTCCTATGCTTCTTAATTTCATAATTTAGTTCAACGCTTCAACCACAACCGTCTCCAATTGCACATTCTTCATCTCCATCTTCTTCAATTTCTCTACCAACATCTTCTTCTCTAAATCTTCATTTTTTGTACACACATCCGCCAATTTGAAAACCCACAATGATTGTTCTACAATTCAATTAAGATAAGAAATTGGATTAATTAAGATATACTCAAATTCAATTAACATAAAAAATTAATGAAATCAATTAACATATCGGCCAAAGTGAACAATCATAGAACCATTTACCTGCATTTTATCCCTTATTCGCTAGCTTCAACACTGCCCCAATATTGTGTTTACTCAAAACCTTGTTTTCGAGTTTTGAACCCCATGAATTACATGAGGATGCATAAGAGTTTTTCCCCATCAATTTGGGAAAAATTAGAGAAGAAGAATAAAAAGAACACGTAGGGAGAAAGGATAAAGGAGAAGAGAGAAGAAATTAGCAGAGAAAGAGAAGGAGAATTGACCGTTGTAGAGGAATGCGGAGATGTTCAGTAAAAAGAAAAAAAATAGAACACTTAAATAAAGAGGAAGGGGATAACATGATGAAACTGGTAATCAATTTAAGTGAGTTCGTTATTAGAAGGTATGATGCATATGTTGGATTTAATTGAGATTATTGATAGGATGAAGTAAATTAATGCAAACCACCGATAGGATGACTTATTGTTATGAAATAATCCTTTATTTTTATCGTAATTTTAAGTTAGGTCATAGAAAAATATATTAATGATAAATTTATGAGTTATGCAACTATAAATGCTAAACAGAGGTAGCTCGGACGACCGGACAAGGTCGGACACCGATACTAATATTTTAAAGTAAACTCGTATAATTTGCAAGGGTCCGATACTATTTTTCCTAAATTAAAGATTTTTCACCAACTTACCCAAAACTAATACCCCTAAACACTTCCCGTCTTTCCGACTTACCATGCCAATATTCCGATGGCCAAAAAATTGCGCGGGAACAAACGTTTAATTCCCTCCATCACTCACACACCTAAACGCTCTTTAAAAAAATAACATAAACATAAAACAATAAACAAAATCCCCAATTTCTCCAAAACCCTAAATCCCCAAAATTGATGGATAAGCCAGCTGACGAATCAATTAATCAAGCAACAATCAACAACAATGGCGTCGATCTCCGATCTCCGGATCAGAAAGTACCTCGCAAACGATTCATTCAATCTACGCTTTTCCCGCTTAAACCTCACGGCAACAAATCCGACAATTCCGTTAAAAACGAGGTGAAAAAGGTCGAGGAAATTAAGGTTGTTGATAATGTTGTCAATGTCGATGATGATGATGATGTTGTTGAGTGTTGTGGAAGTCAAGGTGGGAAGAAAAAGCGAGGGAAACCTAAGCTTAATTCTACGCCTCAAAAACGAAGATCGAAGAAGGTACTTTGGTTAGGGTTTGAGTTGAATTAGTGGTAATTGAGCTGAATTTTGTTGTTTTGTTATGTTTAATTTGACCTAATTTTATTGATTTTTTGTTGTTTGATTGGTTTGTGATGTGTTTGAGGAAATTCAACTTGAATTGGGCTAGTTTTTGACCCGTTTTGCTTCATTGATTACTGCCTGTGTACTTAGGGTTTGAAGAAATTGGGGGTATGTTGTTATTGTTGATGTAAGTATGTAACAGCTAATAGCTTGAGAAATTGGGGATATAGCCTCAATTGGATGATGGGGAGTCCCCGTATTGTGGTCCGAAGAAAAGGCTTCCCTATCAGCAAAAAGAATAATCCTGCTGCATAGTCGGTGGGAGGATCACTTAAAAGTTATTTGGCCTTTGCCATTACTCTTCTCGTCTCTGTCGATTGTAGTGTTCACCTGCCTTTTTTGTAAGGGCTGGGTGGTCTGATAGAAAGCGTTGTTACTTTTATGCATGCTGTGTATTGTTTTCGCTGAGTTAATTTGATTCAAGCTATCAAGGCTTACCTTATCAGTATGACATGGTTTAAATCCCAATTGGGAATGCTGCGCCCTGGTCCCTGCTGATATATACTAACACTTAATTCTCCATCAGGTTAGTGAAGGCGGGAAAGAGGATGGTCCGGTGCTTAATTCTACTCCTCAGAAACGACGATCTAAGAAGGTATCATAGTTGGGGTTTAAGTTGAATTTGTGTTATTTGAGCTGAGTTTTGTTGTTTGTTATCTTTAATTTACCCTAGTTTTATTGACTTGTTATTGTTGTTTGATTTGTTTATATTGTGTTTGCTAGAAATTACAATGTTTCTTAAATTAGGCAACATTTCGACCGTTTTTTCTTGTCTTTGAGAAAGTGGGGAGCAATACTACAAACTCTCTCTTTTTGACATTCTCTCCTACCTTCTCTAATGTAGCATTATAATACAACGTAATTTGCCATCGTTAATTGGTAGCAAGTGGGCAAGACTAATGTTATATTATAGATTTGTGTCATCTTGGGTCATTCAAAAACACTCTTTGTGTTGCTAACACAAGGGTAAGACTGCATACATCCGACCCCCCTTACCCCACAATCTGCTGGAGGGATTGAGACACTAGGGTAATGTTGTTATTTGTGAGAGGAGAAAGTCGAAAAGAGAAGGCTAGAATATTGGGGAATGTTGACACGTTGTTACTGTTGATGTAACATACTAACATTTAAAAGCATGAGAAATTGGGGAATGTTCTCCATACTGTTGTTGATGTAACAGTTATTAGCTTCAATTGGATGATTGCAAGTCGCTAGGATAGCTTCATAATCGGTAGAGGGTCGATAAAAAGCCTTCAGCCTTTGCCATTACTCTTCTTGCCTCCGTCGATCGTTGTGGTTTGATAGAAAGCATTGTCAATCTAACACATGCCATATCATGTTTTTTTTACTGGACTATATTTATTTAAGCTGTAATTCTGTAAACGCTTACATTCTCTGTTGGACATGGGTTGAACCCAAATGTGAATACGGCTGATATGTACTAATGCTTTTAATCCTCCGTCAGGTTGTTGATGGTGGAAAAGAGGATTGTCCGGTGTCTATTGATGATACTGAGTCTCCAGGTGAGCTTTAAATTGGAAACACTTTGTTACACGTGACATTGTAGCTCTATCTAGTGTCACAACTGACACCATTCGGGGACTAGAAAAGAAAAAAACTTGGTTTTATATAGCAATGTAGGATGTGAAGTGATCAAGTATTGCAGGGGAACTGTGATAATCCGTGGCAGTGGTAGTTGAATTTGTTGAACAGCAAGATGTTGTCTGCCCATTGCCTTTCCTTAATTTCCCCCACGGCAAGAAGTTAGATGCACTCCCTAGTTTTCAGGGGCAAATCAGCATTCATATGAACCACTCTGACCTTCTTGTAGCAAAAATTTAGTGATCCTTATCTCCTGCTAGTCTGTGACTTGGGCTTTGGCAATGGCTTTATTTGTAAATTTTCATTATTTGCTGCAGATGATGGAACCCCACAAAAGCTGAAAGAGAAGCAACGCACCCCTGCAAGAAGAGGAAGGACTAGTAGCAACAAAAAGACACCTACTAAAACACCAACTCGTCAAGTATCCACCCAGCAAGTTCCACAAGTTGTTCCTGATCTGTGGCAGGAGGCCAAAAAAACAGCCGAGGTTTGTTTTTACATGCCTCCACTCTTATGTTCTAGTTTGACTTTGATGATTTTATGGCTACAGTTGGCTAAGACTGGTTGCTCGTGCTTCATCGATGCCCCCAAAAGCTTCTCTCGTCTGTTTGATGCATTGCCTGTTGCCAGGCTTAAGTTTGGTCATCGAGAATTGAGAATCATGAGTTTTTTTTTTTTTTAAATTTTTATGTCATTATTTTAATAATTTGATTATTCAATGAATGGTTAGACCTGTTGCTTCTTTTCAGGAGAATTCACGTATATTTGCCGGAAAACAGATACACCCATTCTTCTCTTCATTTAAAGCAGGGAAGAAAGATCAGGAGATAATTGAGCTTGAGAGTGAGGAGTGTTTGGATAAGCGGAAGGAGAGACGTGCTGAGTTTAATCCCATTCACGTGTTTGAAGATGATAAGGTATGAAAGTGCCATGACTTCATACTCCGTTTCTCGAGCTTCTGTTTCCAAATTCCTTGACTTAACTGTACGCTACTATAGTGCATTAAGACCTTCTGTCTTTGTAACATTTGTCTTCACAGGATAATGTGGATTTCCATGATTGGAGCAGCTGGACCTTTTTCGATGGGCCCTTCAGCAAGGATTTTGCCAGTCAAGCATCAAAGACGCCTTCCCTTGAAGGCACTTATGTTTCACTAAATCCTGATGCTGGCATTGCTTCAAATCCTTGTGGAATATCACTGCTTTGCAAAGATGTCTCTTCTAGCCAATTTTATGATACACATGAGCATACTTCAGTGATAACAAGACCCGTGTCCTCAGTGGTGGTAGATGATGAAGGAGCACCAATTGATCTGCTGCAGAATTTAGAAAGGGTGAGGCTACTCATAATTGTAACATCTGAGGCTTTGTCGACAATAAAAACATTTCGTTGCTTTAAGAATTCTTGGTTTTCAGGAACAAAGCTTTGTTTTTGTTAAGAACTCGTGCTAGGTTTGTGCTTTGCATACTGCTTTCATTAATTATTGATATTCTAGCAGGAATTTGGTGACAGCGATGAGCACAACTCAGATCTTGAACTGCAAAATCTTCTACAGGATAGGTGGGTGGTAGTTCTTTCCTTTTAGCAGATATGCAGTTTCCTATTCTTGTTTTTCCGGTATAATGTCATCTGACTGAACAAAACAACGAATTTCCGTTTGGCTGAGAGCCTAAATATAAAAAGAATCACTCCCAGAAAGTGGAGACTGTTAGTGAGGCTCTTTCAAGGTACTTATTGTGAAGGAGTTTATGGAGTAACCTTTCAACAGTAAAGTTGGAATTATCAGTCAGAAGTAGCAATAATAGTAGACATGCTTTAGAAAAAAAGTGAACCAGCAAGATAGAACCGAGGTAGCAATGCTAGAAGCCGTTGAATCTTCGGGGATCAGTGCTCAGACACAACGAAGTGCATCTTTTTTTCTGCATGTTCATTTTGTCGCCTGATTTGTTTTTCACTGAACCTTACTGTTAAGCTTGCTGCATTTAGCTTCAGACCTTCAGTTATCCCAAGTCCCAGTTGATTTCATCTGACTTGATTGTAATGTAGCAGAGTGCTGTTGCTTTTAAATTGACTAGTCTTCTCTGGCATTGCACTGTTCGGATTCAAGGATATTCCCTTAGAGCAAACTGTAACTAATTTATTTTACGTGCAGTATGATGTCACATTATCTCAATCGTGCTAATCAGCCTGAGAATAGCCTATGGACAAAGAAGTATCAGCCTGAAAAAGCATCAGAGGTCTGGAATCTAAACCAAATGTTTCTGTATTTTATTATATATGTAATAAAATTGTTGCCGTTCCCATTGTGGAATAGCCTGTTTCTTTGCATAGTTATTTCCATCCCATATTTATTGCACGGAAAGAAATCTTTTTTATTCTCAGTAACTTGGGCAGGTTTGTGGAAATGGTGAAGCAGTCAAGTTTATAAACGACTGGCTACGACTTTGGCATGCAGAAGATTTTAAAGTCAGGAAAAAGTCCTGCAATTCTGACAGCTTTGTGGTAGATGATGAGTATGACTCAGATGATAGTGCTTCGGATCCAGAAAATGGTGATGAGCAATCGAGTTTGAAAAATGTTCTTTTGGTTTCAGGTCCTGTTGGGGTATGTTCCTCCTCCTCTTGACCTTTTTGAGTGCTTTAGTAAAGTTCTAGGCATTGAAATCCATGTTAATTGTCAATTTCTTTTTGACCTCGTTGCGCAAGTTCAATCGCTGTTCCCATAGGTATCCAATATTCCAATAAGCCTATTACAATGATGGTAAATGTAACAGCTTAACAAAAAAAAAAAAAAAAAAAAAAAAAAAAAAATCAAAATACATAGGATGTGTATTGCAGCTGTGCTTTGACCTCTTTGTCAGTTTTGGCTTCAATGTTCGAACTACTCGGTTCTCAGAGTGTCTCTGTCTCTATTCCTTTTCGACTGCTTGGACAATTTAAATTAATGGACACTTCAAAAGCATCACGTAGGTCCTGCATTAGTTTAAACTATAGAACTCCTATTCGAGTTTTATTAATCTGTGAAACTTTGAAATTTCAGTCCCAGATGCACTATGCTTTCTTTTCTATGAAATGGCATTTTTAGAAGCATACTGATTCTAAAAATCCATTCCTCTTTTGGTTTCTAATTTTCATCAAATTTAAGTACAATTTTTTTTTTTTTTTTTGCAACATACATAAAGTGCACATGATTTTTTGCAACATACATCCGACCCCCCCTTACCCCGCAATTTGCGGGAGCCATTGAGGCACTGGGGTAATGTTGTTGTATACATAAAGTGCACATGATTTTCCAGTTTATAGTTAATTCTTTTATTGTACATGCAGAGTGGAAAGTCTGCGGCCATATATGCTTGTGCAAAGGAGCAAGGTTTTGAAGTCATTGAGGTAAGAAGATGCTTGTCATGTCACAACTTCATCTCTTCAAATTTAAAAATAAGCATCTCTGCTCTATTTTATGCGCATTGAAGAAAATATTTATCATCTCAGTTGAGCTTTTTGTTTCTGAAATTTATGAGATAGCCACTCAGCCACTCAGGTATATGCTGCTCAAGCTCATACAAAGGCTCCTATTGTAGAAATCCTTTTATGTAGAGAACTAAAATAACATTTTAGCATTTCAAGATGTTATCTTTCTATGTTCACTAACCCTGATTAGTAGTCTACTCTCAACCCTCAACCATATTCACTTTGAAGCATTAGTTAAGATCTCATATTGCCATGTCTTTTTCTTTTATATTATTGTATTACTTGATGTTTTGAATAAATTCTATCGAATAGAAGCATTTGATACTGCCAGATATGTGACAGTGCCTCGTTGTTTTCACTTGAACTATTCAAGCACTTTGCTACTTCTAGATACGTGACAGTGCCTTGTTGTCTTTACTTGAACCATTTAACTAAGATCACAATAAATGTTAGCTATAATTGTTTGAAAGTTTGTTTATGCGGATGGTGATGACTGATGTGAGTGTCGAGGAAACAATTTCTATGTAAAACTCTGCTTTTTTCTCGAGTTTTGACTTGTCAGTAGCATGAGTTAGTCGATGTGTTGTTGTGCAAAAGCATTTTGCCGTGGTCTCAAGGTGCTCACCAGTTCCCAAATAGCTTGTTCACTTGCTTTGCCTAGCCACTGTCCTCTATTTTGCCAAACCTCTTGTTTGCAGGATATGTTAATTAATGTGAAAAATTTCCTGCCTGATTTTTTAGTCTAGGCTAGGTTATTTCATAATCTCATAGAATACAGCATCTGGTATGGGAAAGATTGCATACATTTGATTGCGTCCACACCCTGATAATGGCTGGGTCCAGCGTGGGTTGTTACTAGTTGCCGTAAGTATTTTAAATTAAAGTATTTGATTTCTCAATAAGTTTATGTATTTTTCTTCTCTTTTCAAGGTGAATGCATCAGACTGGAGAAGTGGAGCTATCCTTAAACAGAAATTTGGGGAGGCGGTAGGGTTGCATTGGCTCAAGCGGTCTGTCTTAGATGCCAAGTTTTTTGACTAGTCATATTAAACCAACTTAGTCCCCTAAAACTAACAATCAACCATCTATATTTTCCCAGATCACAGGAAACTCCGATGGGTTCTCAGGGTTCTCAGAGGAAGCTCGATTTCAAGTCTTCATCTATGCTTGGACATGAAGTACAAGCTCTTGATTTGAATGAAGATGCTGTGGAAGTGATATCACTGTCAGAAGAGGAGTCTGTCATTGGAGCGGGAATCCAAACCAATGGTGATGGTAGACTTTCTACTGATCAGGATGAAATTAAAACCCTATTACTCTTTGAAGACGTGGATGCCACTTTATGTGAGGATCGTGGGTTCATATCCACAATTCAACAACTTGCTGATACAGGAAGGAGACCCATGGTTTTGACCAGTAACAGTAAGAAATTATTTTGTTGATTAATCCCCTGTTTCTCATCCTAAAAGTTGTGAACATACTATATCAGTGTGTTATTGAATTTGATTCTTGTCAAAACTTAGTCTTGATGAATTATTTTCAGGTGAAAATCCTGAACTGCCAAACAATTTAGACAGGGAAGAAATTTCTTTCAGATTTCCATCATTGAAGGAACTGGTCCATCATATATGTTTGGTAAGTGATTTATTTGTCATTATTCTTGCAAGGGCTCCCTCTTCATTATTTCGTGTTATAGTTTCGATATTGCGCTCTTCATCTTGGATGTCATTTAATGCAGGTTTGTACTGCTGAAAATGCCAATGTACATCCTCATCTAATTGAACGATGCATTGATTTTTGTGGTGGTGACATTCGTAAAAGTTTGATGCTTCTTCAATTTTGGTGTCAGAGAAAAGGGTGCATCAAAGGTCAGAGAGATTCAGTGTTCCTCTTTTCCCTTATAATCGGCTGTCATCATTGTTATATTTTACTGGTCCTTGATATCCCATAACCTGAAGACTTCGTTAGCTGTGATCAGAGTACTGCCAAATACTGTCTGTTGTGGTTCATTACTAGCAATGCTACTTTTAGTTGTGTTCTATCGTAAGTAATCATCGGTGCCTCTGAAATTCACTTGATTTTTCCCAGAAGCGGCTGTTTGCTATACTAGTTGCATGATAGTGATTCTCTTACTTTCCATGTTCTGTGTTCATGTCTATTGATCAGTAAGCTTGATCTGAAAGGTGCATTTGCATCCTGTCTCTTATCTGAAATTTGAATATCTCATTGACAATTATCATTATTTGTTCAGATGGGAAAAAGCAGAGTATGCATAGTCCATCGATTCTCAGTCTTGCAGCCATGCATTATACACTGCCAAAACTGATTCCTTGGGGTTTACCTTCCTCTCTATCTGAATTTATTGAAGCAGAGATTGCCAATTTGCTCTGCAAAGTGGAAAAAGATCAATCCTTGTTGGACAAGCTTGTGGAAGATGAGGGTATTAAGCAGGATAAATTAGATATTGATGATGGTGAAGCAGGCATCATTGAAGCTAAAAAGGAGGCAATTATAAGGGCAAACTGCTTCTTACACGTAGATGACGATAATATAGCTTTTAGCAGCTTGTCTGAGTTCTCCAACTGCTCAGGCTCTCCGATTGCTTTCACACGGCGCAATACCCGAAGAAAATTGGATATTGTGTTCTCAGATTCGGAAGAGGAATTTCCGAGTCATGAAAAACCAGCAGTATCAAATGGTTTCTCTCTTCAAATTAACCATAATTTATTACCTGCAGTTAATAATAACTTTCCCGACACTAGTCCGGTTTTTGAGGGCATGCCAAATAAATTTGGCGACCGTATACTTAACTATGGAACAGCAGATGTAGAAGAAACCCGGCATCATTTCTCAGCAGCATCTAATGCTAATCATATCAACTCTTTGGCTGTGGGTAACTCTTGTAACAAACAAACTGACTTTTTTGTTCGTTCTACGGAGGCTAATTTCCCAGAAATTAAGGATCATTGTCGACAATTGTTAGATTTGAACCACAGCTATTGTGAGGAACCAAGGGACTCCTTTAACCAGTTCAATGGAGAGTTCTCACAGACCCATGAGACACTGATGGAAGTGAGCGTGAGCCAATTTCCAACAGCGCCTCATGTTCATGAGGAAATTCTTACCATGGGTACTGCTAAGAATCAAACTGACCAACCCAACCATTCAGGAAGTGATTATAGCAACCATACTCTTTGTCTGATGCCAGGTGTCTCTACAAAACAAATTGACCGTACAGAAACAGAAAGCGTCATCCATCAATCTCTGAAGACGAGTAATACCAATTTTACTGGCTTTCAGCCAGATGGCAACAGCAACTCTATGAGCCCTTTGGGTGGGAAGGGTCTTAAGTTTTTTGAGGCAAAATCAGAGGAGCAACAGTATCAATGTTCGGATGCAACAAATGTCAAGTACATGATAGATCCGTGCTGGTCAATTGACGTGTCCTGTGTACCCGATTCAACATTTGTTCCGGAGACTGAAGTGAATGATGGAATGGAAATTCAGGCGGGAAAGGAAATGGACATTGTATCACCATTGACTACTGCCGATGTTGACACATCTATTCGGATGCCAGACGTTCCGGAAATTGAGCGAACTGGCATTGACATAAATTTGAACGTACAGAATGAGGATATAGATGATTCTCAAAGCGATAGTGAACATCTTATAGCCAGTACTTCTGGCTGTCAGGTTATGGATGAGTGTAGTCGCATGGACTTTTGTAAGAAACCCAAGCGTCTTCGTATCTCCCGATCGGAATTAAAATTTCCAGTGCAGGATAGATGGAATGAACTCAAACTTGCAGATTTAAGACAACGTTATATCTCTGAACATGAAAATGCGTTGCAAATGCTAGACATTGCTTTTGGGGTCAGCAATCTCATTTCAGAGGGTGATTTGTTGCTCCATGACTGTGAGTCAGTAATCAATGTAAGATTTAAAAAGTTGTTTCAATTTGTTTTTCTTTTCCCGTATATTGCGTTGATGTTTTGATCACTGATGCTATTAAGGTGAGCAGGATTCATATAATGAGGACATATGTTTCAGCGAGGAAACTTTCACCTTTGGGTGGCATGATCAGCAAGTTCAAATGGCGTCAGTAATTGCAGAACATGGGTATTACTTGTATGCGAAGGATATCAATGCACTGCAACTGAAGATGGGTGCAGACTATACACTCCATCTCAACTGGGAGTTGCTTACTTCAATTAATAATTCAGCAACGTTGGGGAAGCTACTGAGATTAAATAGAAGCAAGAATCAAGTCTCACCAACACTAGAAGCTCGACCAGCTGAAAGCTCAAGTACAAGGTCCGGCCTCAAACTCTCTGCTTTAATAATTTGTATCTGTACATTTCATATATGCTTTTAGCAGAGCTCATGTTATATAGCATTTTTTTTTATTAAAGGCTTCAATTTGATGAAAAACTGCCTATTAAGAACATAGACCGCCGATATCAGCTAGCTTAGCTCGTCACTGGGAGGTGATACGCATGTCCTATGGTTTGAAACGCATCAGTATCAAATCCGCCCTTGTGGGTTGTGGCTCCCTTTACATCCCCACCCACCCACCCACAAGAGAAAAAGGAAAAAAGAACACGGCCTTCTCTTGAATATCGTATAGAATGCTACTGCTAGAAAGGAGGCTAAGTGATGTGACAAGGGAAAAAATAAAAATAGTTTGGTCCACTTGTGCATTGTTAAGGGTTCAATTGGTCAATCCTCGAACTGAATTGCTGGTACTGGAACAGTATTCCTTTGCGAACTAGGTTGCTAGTGTTCATTTTTGAAAAGCTGATTATTACATTGATTAGATTCTTTAGAAGCTGATTAGATACATTTTTACCAGAAACTGCAGATTAAGAGAGACGCATCTTACGAATATTGTTCAGTCGATTACGCCCTCGAGATCTTACCTTACATCGAGAGGAAATGCACTTCATGATTACCTTTCTTCTTTGGCTCACATTTCAAGATCAGAAGCTTCCCGTTTGGCTGAACCAGAAGCTGCTCAGAAGACAAAACGGAGAAGGTTAGCACTTTTCTTGTTGGCTCATCTGTCTATTTTAAAGTGAAAAAAGATAAATAAATTTGACCCGAGCTCCCTTTGTGCATTGCAGAGTACGTGCAACTAAAAACTATTTAAGTAGTGGTGCACTGGACTTGTCTCCAGATGACATCTCATTGTTGAAAGAGTATTATTCATACGGAAAGATTTCAACCTAATTTTGAAATCGCGATGTAGCCAAGTTATCCATGTTTATTACAAGATGGTTGATGTAGATAGCTCACTGACTTCTAAGTGAAGTTTCATGAAGTGGCACTGTTGATTTCAGCAGTCAGTCCTTGCAATCACCGTTGGTAAAGTGTTCAGACAACTGCACAACTGCACAGGTGCCGAGATTGAAGGAAAGTCAGATAGCATTAGGCCAACATTACTCGATTCGTGTTCAGACAACTGCACAGGTGCTGAGATTAAAGGAGAGCAGGATAGCAGTAGGCCATTCGTGTTCAGAAATAGTTGAAATATGTAATTGTTCATCGATTCATGTATTTTTAGTCCTTAGCAGCCATAAATATAAGTTCCATATGAATCAAGTTGGTCAGAGATTTAATTAATTGGTCGCATTTTTGTTATTTACACATTTTGTTGGTGGTCGTCATTGTTTGTCCTCTGTAACCTTGATCCGGAAGAGGAGAAAATATTCCTTCCTTGTTTCATTTCCATTCATTTGTTAAATACATGAAAGGTATATTTTAATCAAACGTTTAGAAATGACTTAAATAAAAGACGCGATTGACCGTGTATGTAAGATTATCATGAAATTGTCTGAGATTTAGTGATATGATGATTTACTTTAACCCTCTCAAGTCCAATAAATTTCTGCTTAGCATATTGTTTGTTTATTGTAGCGCTCTCCCCGGTTTCTATACTTTTCATTGTTCCTTCGAGCGTATCATTTGAGACTAAAATTGTTGTATATAGAGGGTAAAAAAAAACACCTATCGCAAATATATGAATGTCATTAGTCTACACAAGCACGAACCATCATCATCATCGTCCTCACTTTCTACCCGCATCCTAGGATAACCGTCTTCAGCCATCTGGGCCTCACATGGAAAATGGGTTAGACCTTGTCATCCAACTTCTCAGGTACAAGGGGGACCATCTCCGTCCGACTCCGAGGCGTTCTAGGCGTCCTTGGGGTTCCTCCTTGTGATTGTTGTGATAGCATGTGCCTCACATAGCCATAGAAAGTGCATCCTATCAGTGTTATGCCACACCCTAGAGCATTTAAACCCGATATTGGGTTTTTGAAGATGAGCCATGAAACTAGGACAGCAACTGCAACCTGAACACGAGTTAAGGGTTAAAAATGTTAACAAAGTTCGAATCACGGTGTTTCATTTTCTCTACAAGTCTACAATGCACAATTAAACCTTGCTAACTTACCAGACCAGTATGCGAACTAAGGGTAAAATTACTGGTAGTCTTGAGACAAGACTTTGGCAAGTCTCAAGACAAGACACTCAAGACTACCAATAATCTACCAAAGTCTTGAAAATAGTTCCTTAATGAGCAAAATTGACCTGAAGTGACCTCTACATGCCTCGAACCCATATGTGGAAACTACCCAATAAAACACACAAACACACTTAAACCCAAAATGACTTGACCCGAGTGACGTGTGTCAAGTTTATGCACAATGTTGCGCACTTGCACATGTCAGCTAGCTTAATGGGTAAAATCATCGAGGGATGATAGAAGTTATAATTGGGTTCAAAACATGTCAGGACGGAAACTAGCCTTATGGTTCCCAATTACGGGACAGAAAAAAAAAACAAATGGTTCTACCAAAAAAGCAAGTATATTCGAGTGCAAGATAACAACTGAGAGTTCCAAGAGCCATAAACTGTAAATGTATACCTTGAGATTTCCAGCGACATTGAATGTGACAGCGGTAGTAGAATGAATGACGTAAAAGATGGAGAAATTGAGACAGAAAGCCAACACTCCAGAGCCAAAGATGATGATTAAGGAATGGAAGACGGAAGGGTATGTATTCAGCCATACTATAACTCCAGGTCCCTCAAGTACCAAAGCCGGTACTGCTAATATACAAGTTGCAAAAGGTGCCATGTAGAACACTGTATTAATGCTGTACACAAAATGAACGCACTGGGATCAGGTTTCATGCAAATTACCAACTCAAAAGCAGACCGGCGAACGGGAAATGTCGGGAATGTGAAGATATAGACAGAACCACGCTAAGAAAAGGGACCACGCTAAGAAATTGGCTGATACTCACTCCAGGTCTACAAATTTACCATTTTTCCATTTTGGACGACTCACTATTCCCACTTGAAATTTAAAAACAAACCTTGATCATAGTCCTATAAATTTATAATCATAATAAAATTAGGGTCCTGATTTCCGCAGTACACATTTTACTCATCGCAGTACATTGTTGACAATTATACCCCTCTCATTTTCCCCTTCCATTTTCCCTCTCTAATTTCTCTCTAATCTATTATCTCTAAATTTACACACCCATTCTCCTCTAAACTTCACCATCCAATGACTATTATTGTCGGCGTTGTGGGGAGGTGGTTGCCGTGGTTCGTCGACTGAATAGGTTATTTAATTGGGGAGGGGGTTATTAATTCTTGTACTGCGTAAACATGACTACATAGAGCACTACTGTTAATTGCAGTACTACGTATGCCATTGCTATGAGGACTGCTATTTTTTTTTATAAAATGTAAGCCTTTCTCGAACGGCCATGTGATCATCATCATCTTTGCTGGCCTTCTCGCCGCCTACGCCTACCCATATCGACGGTGACACCAATTAATTTTAACATAAACTCTAATTAAAAAAGATAAAAAAAATTAAGAAAGAGTCAATTTAATTAGTAATAATGAATTAATGAATTAAATACCTGTTATATACTAGAATAATCATTCAACATTGAAGAATTAGAAGAAAGTTGGATGGGATTAAGGTAGAGAGAATTAGGTTTGAAGTTTTGTAGTGAGGGGTATGCAAATGGAAAGTTTGGTGACAAAAATACTGTAATGAGTAAAAGGTGTACTGTGAAAATAAATTACGTAAAATTAATAACGATGGATAAATTAGATAACTATCATGACAGTAATGTTGTCATGTTTTGCTGCCATACAAGACAGTTAGATGTTATTCTCAGATAAAATATTTAGAAATCTAAGTCAAATGTAATCCCTCCAGTTATTTGAGTAGAAGGCCATCATGTCCAAAACAAATGGACAAAAACTACTAACAAAACGAAATCTTTAAGCCGAAAATTCAACAAACTGGCCGAAGGTAAAGAAAGGCGATCAAGAATGAGGAAAGAGATGGTACCTATCAAATTTGTATCCATGCAAAAGAGATTCAGCTAGAATAGTTTTGGTAGAAGTAGCCAAACAACCAAATAATGCGGCTAAAAATCCAAACATGTTAAAGCTAAGCTCTGTAATAGAAGTCAGAAGAATCCCTCCAACGATTGGGACCAATGCAGCCCAGATTTTCCAGTCGAACTGCTTTCTCCAGACCAACCACTGCAAAATAACTGTTCCAAATATATGTTTCATCATCGAGAAATAGTTTGTTTGTTTTTTCACAAATGCTGATAAATAAAAAGTTGTAGACAGTGTTCCCAACTAACCTGTTGTAGCAGGTGTAAATGACTTAATAGTCTGCATAAAGGAGACCGGTATGTAGCGTAAGCTCACATTCCCCAAGACAATGTTGATGCAAAACACAACTGACATGGGGAAGATCCTTTTCCAACGACCCTCGGCATCAACTGCTATCAATGGTTTTATCTTCAGGATCTTAATTGCCACAAAGGCTCCAATAGAGGAGCATATGAAGTGAATGCAGGATACGGTAAGAGGGAACTTGAAATCTAGTTTCTGATCCACCAAGGTCCAGTACAAAAAAAAAATGATAATATTAGATCATCGAACTTGCAAAATAACATTTACAAGAATTACGAACACTGAGAAAATCGAGAAAATACAGGATAATGCACAGGAAGACCATGACAGATATAATGCGACTTATGGACAAATCTATATGATCCAAATATATTTACAGAAATGTGGCACCAATCATTTTAATCAACGAAACTACTATAAGCATGAGCTTGTCAATTTCTCATCAGAGTACTACATATATGTTATGCCTTGAAAAGGCGATGATCCGGATAAACTCTCTGGTGAAAACCCATAATGTCTCCAAGCCTGTAGCCAGCAGTTGCTCTAGTATCCCTCCTAATGTAAGCATTAGTTTGCCCACTTCCTAAATGATTATTACTTGTACCCTTTAAGCAATGATCCTGACATAAACCTCCCATGTACACACCATGATGCCTTTATAGAGAATAGTACGATAGTTCTAGCTGCTCTAGTGCACCCATACTACAAGCATTGAGTATGTCCACCTTCCAATTGCCTATGAATTATTCCCTTCGCATAGAATGGTCCTGAGTCCTGACCTAACCATTCTATGAAAATACCACAATACCAAGCGTCAAGGGAGTTACAAGAGCAATTAAGATGCTCACCGGTTAAGATTTTGAGCCCAAGTATACCACCCTTACAAAATATATCAATTATGCTAGCTAACGTCTACTTGTAATTCTTTACCACAATATAGCTCCAGTTGATCTAGATCCCTTGGAATGTCTTTTTTACTTAACTAGTACCAGTACACCATATGCCATACTAAAATCACAAGGGGCTACTTACAAGGTTACTATCACCAAGAATGATACTCAGACTTGTGATTGAAATGAAGCAGTAACCTCATTCCGATATTAATGAATGTATATCCTTCGCAAAGCATAACATATCAAAACAAAATTTAATTAACATTTCAAATTACAGACGCTCAAATGTTGATTACAAGCCTAAACTGGCACAATAATTAAGTCCAAACGGAACTCGCATATTGTCAGTCTAGCACAAATATGAAACGCGTTGAGGTGATCAACTAACACACTATTTGGTGTGACCAAGAGACAGGAGTATCCTCTACAGACAGCTGAGCCAGCCTCGCTCGGGGTATTGCCAGGCAATTTAATGGGTCATCAACAGACACATTAGAAGCTCATTTGGAGCATTAAATCAAACAAAAATGGAAATTTTATGATGCATATATCATTAGTAACGCATCACCAACAAAAAAAAGTTTTTATGAACACAAAACTGTTCAATTCTACGAATTAACCATTATTTAAAACGCCTAATAATATATTAAAACAACAAAATGTAACACAAATTTGATTGATTAACCCACAACAGCTCAAATAAGCAAAATTAAACACAATAATTCATCACTAAATAGAAACAAAATTTAACACAAATCAGAACATCATTAACAGAACACAAATGTAAAACAAAATTAAGAACAAAATATAACAAAATTCAGATAATATCAAAGAAATTAAATAAAAATAACCTGAAAGATCCATTTATTCATGATGATAACAGTAACATTAAAAGCCCACCATTGCAAAATTGCGAGAAGAGATCGAAACACACCCCAATTACACAAGCCTTCATCCATATTAACTTAAAACTCCTAAATTATCAAACAAAAGATCCAAACTTTATACTAAGATCAAAGTTATTTCCAAAAAGTAAAACAAACCCACTTCTTAAAATCAAAAACCCAATTCAACAAGGTAATCACTCTCTTAAAAAGAGAGAATTTTTTTAAAAAAAATTAAGAAAAATTGGATGAATGTGTGATTATTTTGGGGGTGTTGTAGTTTTAAGTAGGTGGGTGTTTGAATCACACCATGGAAATGAGAGTGAGAAATGAAAATAAGAAGGGAAGATTTGTTAAAAAGATGAAAAGAATGAATTTATATGGAGAAACATAAAGGTGGGAGTGTCATGGAGAGTAAGATGGTGGCAAAGGGGGAGAGAGGAGATGAGTAATTAAATAATAAAATTGAGTAATTAATTATTTATATTAAACAAATTTTAATGGGTTTGGGGGAAGGGCGTTATTGTGAAGGTGAAGAGAAGGAGGTTCTTTTCTCATGTGTAACAATTTTTACTAGCAATTGGTCTCCCTTGTGACGGGTTACCATTTGTGACGGATATTTTGTGAGATAAAATGGTAACAAAATGGGTTAGTGGAGAAAGGGGACCACATGAATAGTGTTGCAGAGAGAGAAAAAGTGAATACATTGTGAAGTAAAATGATATCCGTCTTCAGCTTGTGACGGATATGTCATGTCTTCAATGAGAATTTGTGTTTTACTAGTCCAAGAGACCAAGAGTCCAAGACACATGACTACATGAGGTGGGTGGTATGATTTTGGTATGTTAATAGTCTAGAGTAGGTCTCCTGAGAGACGGTCTTTTAATAAGCTTTATTGAGAAACCATTATACAATTTTAAGAAAAAGTGGTACTAAAGGTAATAAAATAGATACAAATCATGATTAATGATAAAATGGGTACATTTATTATGTAAATAGGTACGAAATTACTATGTTACGATCAACAACAAAAGGAGTACGAAATACAAATAAAAGGGTACGAAAAATTGATCTTTCAATAACTTAGTGAGAGACCGTCTCTCCCAAGTTTTAGTGAATAGTCTAATACTTACAAGATTAGTTTTTTGTTTGCTTTTTTTGTGATTAGAGTTTGAGTTTGAGATATGTGTGTCTAGAATTATTAAAGTTGATGGTATGATTTGAAGATAATTATATCTAGGTCTGGGGGGTAGCAATTTAGGCTGTGGGCTGGCGGGCGGCACGACATGGCACGGCTCCGGGGAAGGCACGACATGGCATGGCGAGTTCTACGAGGTAGCACGGACCCGACACGATCGTGCTTGAGGCGGACTCCGACGCTATTTTCTTCAAATCTTCGTGCCCAAGCACGAGTGGGTCCGGCACGAATCAGGCACAGCACGGCCCGGGAATTGGCGCGAATGTACTAAAAATTATAGCAATTATAAAACAACTACTCCCTCCTATTCTGGATAATCTTCCCTATTCGGCATTGGCACAAACTTTAAGGGGTTTGATTAAAATAAGCATAAAGTATTGTTGTGAGATGAGGTAATTAGAGAGAGGGAAGGTATTGTGGGTAGTGTTATGGGGCGAGGTGATTAAAATATATAAAGTATAAGAATTGTGGGGTATTGTTGTAGGGTGGGGTGATTAAAATAAACATAAAACTTTACCAAAAAAAAGAAATAGGGAAGATATTGTGAATAGACGAAAAATGAAATAGGGAAGATTATTTAGAATATGAGAAAATATATAACAATTCATTATTTATTAAACAAAAAGTACTAAAAATACAGCAATTATAAAATAATTTTTTTAAAAAAAATAAAATAAACTTAAGGCACATGGGCCGGCCACGTGTCAGGCACGAACAACCCATGGACCAGGCATGGCCCGAGCACGAAATTGGGCATGCCAGAAGCGGGCCGCGACGGGGGTTGGGGTGAGTGGGACAAGCACGGCACGACACTGCCAGCCCAATATCCGTGCTTGGGCCGACCAATTTTGGAGGAAAGCACGAGGCACCATTGTCAACTCCTTTAGGAGCGTCTTAAAGTAAATGAAGGTCCGGTGTAACATAAAAAAAAATGAGGCTCCAAATATGAATATACAAGTATATTATACGTCGAGGTTTGTATTGAATTTCATCCGTAAAGCTTGTAAATTCGATGGCAAAAAATGGAGGTTCAATTCTGCCGTCCGTGATTGCCCAGAGCCTTAAACACCCCCTGATTATATCTGGTGTAATAAAACTGTTAATGAGTCATTGATTTTAGTTGATGTAGAAGTATATTTTATTAAAAAGTGGTCATATTTTTCTGTTATATGTACAATGACCGTAGTTTAGTAGCATCAATAAATCTTGCTGAAAATGGGTCGGAGCAAGTGATGAATAATGTCACTCACAAAACGAATAGGGGGACAAGGTGGGGGCACTCTTATGTGCTTCCCTCTCTCCTCTATATGGGTCATTTGTGAGGGAAAATGGTATCCGTCACTCCAAAGTAACGGATACGTGACGTCACAAATGAGATTTTGTGTAGTAGCATTGCGTAAAAGACTAAAAGTGTAGACATGCATTTGGACAAGTCAACTTTGAGGAGAGAATGTGTCACTGAGATAGTTGATGTGGAAGCACTAACAGCTGAATATTCCGATTTTGTCAATCAAGATTCAAGAGTCAAGACTAGCCAATTCTTATATACAGTTACATTTGCAATATTCTCATCAAGAAAATGATTTTTTTTTTTCTTTTCAAGGAAAGAAAACTAGCTAGTTCTTCGAAATAGGACCAATGTATCTCATTTGTTCAATGACGGAAGTATGACCCGAATGTAGACCTGGTAAAATGGGTCTAACCCGAATGACCCGATCCGAAAAGGCTGACCCAAGACCCGAACTTGCTTGACCCGAATATGACCCGAAACCCGAATTGACCCGACCCGACCCAGACCCGACCCGAATATTGTCTGACCCAATGTTGACCCGACCCGAGGTGACCCAATCCGAAAAGACCCGACTCATAACTTACCTAATCCAAATGACTTGAAGTGACCCAAAATGACCCGAAACGACTAGTACTAACTCCTATTAATACTATATATATCAAAATAAAGTTTCATTGGTTACAATAATCCCTAATAAATGGTTAAATTTGCAAAATAGCATTTCGTAATCAAAATAGTATTAACTTAAGTGCTTAGCCATTCACTCAAAAGCAACCCGACCCAAAATGGCCTATACCCGAAAACGACCCGACAACAGGTCACCCGAAAATGACCCGAAACCCGAAAGTGACCCGATCCGACCCAACCCGACCCGAAATATGTGGCAGGCCCGAAATGACTTGACCCAAACAGACCCGACCCGTACCCGACCCAAGTGACCCGTTTTGCCAGGTCTACCCGAATGGCTCAAGTTGGTCCTCAAGTCGACTTTGATTAAATGCTTATAATAATTACTTTTGTTAGTGAATTAAACATTTTGTATTCTTAAATGTACAGACTCAATCTAGACCGAGACTTGTAGTTAGCGAAATCAATCTATTACAAACTAAAATAGGATAGATCGTTACAATAATACAACAGTCACACCTATTGCAAAGAAGGTTATTTAAGGAATTTGCTAAATACCAAAGTTAGCTGGTGCGAGTAATAAGGGCTCTCAGCTCTTAAACAAGTGTTCAGACTTCAGATGTACGATTTTTGGCTCTTGCGAATGAAAAAGCCAAACTTGGGAGTAATCTACCCATTAAATTATCGTCGGTACCTAAAAGGAAACTGCCCCAATTGTTATAAATGTCTACTATAATACTCCCTCCCATCCAAACCAAAGGTAACACTTACCTTATTCGTACCATCCAAACCAAACTACCCATTCCTTATTTGGTAAAAAACATGACTAAAGACCCCTCATACACCCTTATTATTTACAGAAAATACCATCATATTTGTGGCCCTCCTTTAATTAAGCTACAAGTGGTCCTACTTTAATTCCAATATTACCCTTACTTTTTCTCCATTTTCTTAAAACTTGTGCTCCCTCCCATGTTACCTTTGGTTTGGATGGGAGGGAGTATAGTAGATGTCAATTCGATCCACCCGCCTCAACAAAAGACACATGGAAATTAGTGTGAAGTGTTCAATTGGATTGGACATGTTAAAGAGCAGCTCCAATGACAACTTTGCATTAGCACAATAGCACGTGAAAATTATGGGAGGTGCTCAATTACGCAATAAGCTTAGGCTTTTTGTAAGAAAAACTTGAACATCAAATCTTCACAATTGCGGCAATGTTAGGTATGATTGACCTTTACTTGAACTTTGGGAATGACAATCCCGATTGTTTCCGTTTATGTGGCATGCAATTCTCATTGATACGAGTAATTTTTTTTTTTTTGACAATGCGCAAAAGTCTTACATTAATTAATTGGTAATGACTCATGAGTAGACGATTTCACACACACACGAACTCAACTGAGATCATTGTGCCTTGGAGTCTTAAACCGTGTTATGCCATTCACTGATTCACTTAATGATGACAATAACAAGTCATAACGCCGTACAACAATCTCTCACGAGACCAAACGGTCCATACAATTATCGGTTGATTTAACTGGGTTTTCGAAACCAGACATAATATACATGACGATAATTTCCTAAAGCTTGATTACCACTATTTCCTTGACCCAAAAAATTGAACATTTTTTAAATTGCATTAGCTTTGCCATTTTCAAACCCTGAAGATATTCACATTCCATGGCAGACTAAAAGAACCAATATATATTAATTATGAACAATTACGTCTATTATAAGCCCAGATCTTAACACTTTCGGGGCAAGTTTTCAAACGACCACCTTACTCTTTTTGCAGGTCTGTCTTGGTCTTCAGGAGAATTCTCAACTATCCATCTCTCATCATCATTGTTGACGAGTTCTTCCCGAGATTCATTGACTGCTCCCTCGAGGTTCGAGAATAATGCACTCACCTGATCATGGTTGCTATTCTTCTCAGGAATCTCAGCCAGATCCTGAGCATCATCAGGTGGGGTCTCAATTATATCACCAGGAGCCGAGTCGAAGCCTATTTGACTATCCACAGTTTTATATGGTTGAACCTTATCCTCATTCTGGCACTCACGTATCCTTGTTTTTTCACTAGAGTTGTCACAAGAGCGAGAGTCGGACGATGAAGCATCCTCAGGATTCCGTTGAAATCTTTGGTTATGATCTTGAGATGAAGAATCAATGTGGGGCTCTTCCGCTCTATCTATTGACTCAAGTTCCATTTGACCCAGATCGGGATGAGCAAGATCCCCGTCAATTTTGACCTCCTGTAGTAACAATAGATGAAAACATTTCAGTTTTGGGATACAACGATTACAGACAAATTCATAAATCCGAAGTCGTGCATTTGTGCGCAACTGTGCATCGCAAAAGAGGGGATTCTTTCAGCTTTGCTGTTAAAAAGTTAAGTGATAGATACAAATTTATTAAAACTAGAAGAAGAAAATCAGAAGAAACCCTGGTAGCAGTTGATCAACCACTAAAAAGGTTAAAAGTAGGAACTGAGTTTCGGTCACAATCAGATTCAACAATCAAAACAAGCCAGAGATCAACCGTCAAAGTTTGTATAATGGAATTATTATATTATCTTTATGTAGAACTGCATTACAATTAAGACAAAGGGTCACATATAATCTCACAATTGGCCAAAGTTAAGGGGGCTAATTACCACTTTCGTGAAGGTTTAAATTATAACAATAATGTAAAAGGGGTTATTAACTGATACTCGATGAATCAGGGTCAATGTCAAAAAATGGTTACCAATAATAGAAAAATGATCACTGGCTTAGATGGCTGGCCACCGCCACCGGTGGTACTTAAAGGGTAGCTAATGATATACTTCCTCCGTAATGTTCCCATAAGTTTCTCAAAAATATATTTTCGACAAAAAAATTATAATATATACATACAAAGACACACGGTTAAAAGTAGCACCTAGAAGACTGCATAAAGTCAAACGGGAACAGCATGTAGTTATGGATGAAGTATTATTTTTTTTTCTAATAAAATAGTTGTATACAAAACTTGTGCAAGGAAGCCTTTTACAAGTCTTTGTGAGAAAAATATGTCAGAAAGTGGGAACTTCACATAAAACAATACAAATTCCATTCACTTCCTTAAATTTGCATGTCTAGCAGCAGAGCACTCACCGTAATGGAAGACAGAGAAACTCCTAATTGCCCAAGGGATGCTCTCTGACCATAAAGTTGACAAGGCTCAAGAAGCTCTGTCATTCCCGAATCCGAGCTATCAATACAACCGGAAGGCCTTTGTAATGACATATTAAGTAGACCAATGTCCATATCCAGAACTGGTTCCGTATAAAAAGCACTCCCATTCCAAGTTTTCTCAGGGCTTCTTTTCTCTGATATTATTTCAATCCCATTGTCATTCTCTTTATTAACCGGTAACGCTGGGGAATGCGATAAATTGTTTCTAGAAGATGAAACACATTCATGGGAGCGACTTTTTAGGAGTTCATAAATCAATCTCTGGATATGTGCACGCTTAAGAGACGCTTCAGCAGGCACAAACCAGTCCTGCTTTAGCTGCAAATGTTCCATAAACAACAGAGAACTCTTACAGAAAGAAACTTGCACAACCAGTATCTAAGTATAATCACGAGTAAAATAAATCTAAGAATATCAATGAATAAAAAGTAGAGGCAATAATAAAGCAGGATGTATATGAAACAAACCTATATCTTAGGTAACTATGTAAAGGCAATAAAGCAAAAGAGTGAAATAAATCTAATGATATCAATAAGGGGTGCCCAATGGGCACATGTTAAGAAGCCAATTAAGGAAATAATTACACCATTAATTCTCTAAGTATGGTAGTTATGAGTTCACTATTCAAAATCTCATGATATATTGGTGTAATTATTTCCTTAATTGGCTCCTTATCATGTGCCCATTGGGCACATGATAAGGAGCCAATTAAACCCGTAAGTAAAAGTGTGTGGCCATCAAAAAGTTAGCGATCAGTCTATTACCAATTTACCATGCAGTGATACAAATACTCGCTTTATTTTGGCTTGGGTATGTGATGAAATAAAGCAAAACAGTTCACTTAGCTACTTGCACTTCTTGTATTGTGAAATGGATGCAATTTTAAATGTAATTTTCACATGACTTAGGTGGAACAGCTTCTTCGTGATTTCAACACAACGGTTAATTGTGTACATCCGACCCACCCCCTTACCCCGCCATATGCAGGAGGAGCCTTTGAGTTTTTGAGGTAATGTTCTTGTACTATGCAAGTAATGTTCTAATATTCCTCTTAATGTCTTGCAAAGAATGAAGTTCAGTTGATAGCCAAATATGGACCAACAAAGATGTCAAAGACCCATTGAACTTTAAACCCATCATAGCCATGAGTACCTTAAAAATACTTTAAATCATTTATTACATAAAAATGAACTAACTGGATAAAAGAGAGCTACCAGAAATAGCAAAGACTTAGCAAGAGTAGAAAACTCACAAAATGGTCAAACTTATTGATCCGGAAAGGGCTGAAGTTTAGAGGTGCTTCGTCTATAAAAAGTTCGGCATAATGAAGCAAGAAGAGACCGCAGTCAGAACAATTTTCTTGCTGTGGCAGCTGGCTCAGAAAATAAACTTGGAGTTAATGCAATGACATGTATCAAGTCTAAAAACATATATATGGCTGAATTTTTTTGAACATATACATGCTTTAATACACATGTAATAATGAAGGCAGGTGAACTGACTTCCTTACAAGTGAGTTTGAGCAATGTTGCATGGTTCAGTGTCCGATTTGGTTTGAACGTGGCGTTTTTATAGTGGGTGCAACTTCATAGTTCATACCCTATTTTTTAAGAAATAAATAATATTCAGTGTAGTAAATAAGCATGCTAATTCTGTTGTAGTAGTTGTGGATAGTATCTTTAAGTTTGAGGTCATGGGTTCAAACCTTGTCGTGAGCAAATAATATTAATTACCATTGTGTTATACTGTTATATACTCCGTATATTTTGCCCAACCAAACAAGGGTAAGGGCATGCCGGCGTGGTCATATTTGTTCAATTTAGTGGCTTTGATATGGTAACATTTTTGTTATACTCATAATGATGAGCATGAGCAAAATTTGGAACCGAATACACTTAGGGATATATTTAATAATTATGGAAATTGACAAAAAAAATTGTTCAAATTTCTTCTCTTTTAAATCAGATTGGGAGTCATAACAGAAAAAGAGTGTTGGCATTGAAAAAAAAATTACACGGTACAAAGTTTGACACTGGGAAAGGTCAGACACATTAGTAGTTATACTAGAAATTTTTATGTTTAAAAACTTGAATTTCCATCGGAAACGTGGATCTGTTACTACCATTGTGTTGATTTCATGCACCCCATGGACCAAATCCAAGAATCGCATCTAGTTCTGAACCATGTTCATTTTTTTAAAAAAAAAAAAAAAAAACTTAATACATATGAAAACATCTTTGAATAAACATAAAATCACCTAGAGAACCGTAAATTTGTAAATCGTAACTGTCAAAATCCTAGACTAATGACTCTTGAGGCTTGAAAATTAGAGTGAAGAGCATGAGAAATTATTGTGTTACATCTAATTTCCATTTCCAGGTCATTCCCCTACCAACATGTTAATACAAAAAATTACCACAACACCTCAAAGGTTCCCGCTTACATTGTCCAACTAATGGAGCATTAACTCCTTAACTTTTTTTTTTTTGAGGGAAATTAACTCCTTAACTTGGGTATACACAGTAAGAGCTTAACTTCATCTACCCAAAAATCTGAACATTAAAGATAGAAAGTGGAAACAGGAATGGTTTAAAGATGTACCTCAAGTGAAAGAAACCTTAAATTTAAAAATTTCGAAGCGATATCCTCAGCAGTGTCCTTTCCCCTTTCTCTCCACTCTTCCAAGAGATAACTGCCGGTTCAACAAAATATCAAATGTTCATTAGAAAGACATACTCTATTACATAGAACTCATAAGAGAGCAAAAGGATTTCTCATCAACATAGTAAGATATGTAACCACATTCTTTTTCTAATACAAAACAAACAAGGCACTCAATAGAAGAGGGGAGGGGGACGATGGACAATAGATATCAATGCCGGAAAAAATATAAGAGCACAAATTTCTTTTCTGATAAATTTATTTCAGCTAGAAATGAAGAACGAACAACAATTCTTGAGGCAAAGTAAACAATACCACAACCCAGGAGTTTCAGCAAACAAAATACGGCAACAAAATTTGGAACAAGCAAACTTATGTGTACAAGATCAACCACAAACCAAAATGAGAAGCTTAGAGGAATTAGATGCTGTCCTTCCCTGATAAAGACTATGTTTCAACGAATGGCCACATTAGCCAAAGTCCATGCTTTTTCCCAGTAAAAAATTTAATACTGAAGCAAAGATCCTCAAATTACTCATACTGCTGCTGTGTTGCACCAGCGCGCGCACACGGTCCAGAACTAAATTGTCCGTATAATCAAAATTCAGACTCGCATTCTACTTACGACATAAAAGCTTAGGGTACAACAAATATATGCTGATATTTGAGATCAGAACAAACACACCAGAAACCATAAATGACATCACTAGTGTTCTACCTCAAGCACGCACTTAGCCTTGTTTGAATGAAGGGATTCGGAGGAACCGGGGGAGGGGGGGATGGGGCATATCCCTTCTTTGAAATGTAATTGGGTTTGACGAAAATGGAGTGTTTAAAACACCCTTGACCCCTACCTCACCCCCTATCTCCTCCTATTGAATACAAACAAAGCCTAAATGAACCAAACAGCAATCAAAGTACCTCTGAAAAAGATCCTTCAACCCTGCATGACTTCCTCTGATAGAATCCATATGCAATATACAAGGAACCTTCAAAGCTTCATTTATGTCCTCATCTGAGTGACCACCAAATACAAGTAAAGATCATAACAGTTACTACCAAAACTATGATGTTAATATATTTCTACACTTCCCCAAGACACTCACCATTGAAGTTGGCAACTTCACCAGGATGACATAAGACTACCAAACTCCAGTGTAGACTGAAATACAAGCAACAATCCGGTTAATGCCCAGCAGATTATTTAACAAAACAAATACATAAACCATTAATACACACAGCAGTGTGACTGTCTCCATACTTGTAATTAACTGGTATGAATATGTAGTCCTTCTCAAAAATGTTAACTTTTCTTGTCCACCGCCGAACCCGCTGAAAAGCAGCCTTACCATCAGAAACACTGGAAGGATTTTTGTCCAGATCAGCCAGCTTTCGGAAGAAGAAGCTACTGAAAAAATGAAAATTATGCCTTCGTTCGTGGGGAATTCCATTCCTCAAGAACCTGTTAAGGATGCAAGTTTAGAAGTGTATGCATCAACGCACAAATAAAGGAAATTGATATTGCACGACCATAAATTATTGAAAAGCATTGTACTAAACAAATTCTGCTTTGCGTAATCGAAGAAAATCTGAAGTTTTGTAAGGCGATGAGGGACGAGGCAAAAACGCATGCCTCATAGAGACAACAGGCAAGGCGCACTATTCTTGCAAACAAATTGAACCATTTCCAATTGAACCAAAGATTACCTATTCTTTGTTTATCAAATTGGCTCACTCGACAGTCTGCACTTTATATATTGTTACATTGAAGCCATTCTTTGCAATCTTCAAGCAACTATCATCATGAATCATGCAGAAAACAATCTCTCCTCTGTATTGTTGACATAAGGGGAAGGTTGCACACATCTGAAACCCCCCAACTCACCATTTGAGTCTTTGAAAGGGCCCCCAAGGCGCTAGGATAATAATGTTTTTGTTGAGTACCGCTTTGCGATTTTAAAGAAGGCATAAATAAACCTAGGGATAATGTGGCAAGGAAAAGGACATAATAAAAGAGCTAGAGGTAAAAAAAAATATAAAAAATGCACAGTGGTCAGTGGTGCGTCTCGCTAGTTGATCCTATCTACAAGGCACCGTGGTGTTTTTTCTAGCGTCTAAATTGGGCACACTCTTTTAAACTAAAGGAAAATGAAGTCAATAATTGAGCCGATAAATATCAAAAACTAAAGAATACTCGTTGACTTAGATAACACTAAAGGTCCTCCACGTGTTCACACTTCACATTTACAAGCCTTGTTTCAAGGAGCCCTTAAAAACTTGAAAGGTCCTTCTGTATCTTAATAAACAAAAAACTTTGTATGAAGCTAGTGCATTTATACTTATCTCCTATGAATGATATATCCACTCCTCTATTCATGATAATTAATAAGATCTTCCAAGTGAGAAAAGTCGCTGTGTACTCTGAATAACCACGTTCCGCTTTTATAAAAGCAACTGAAAATGGGATTAGAAAGAAGCTACACTATATTCCAACATGTAGGATGTAACTTCCAGTGATCTAAATAAAAAAACAATCAAACAAACAAAGCACTACTATATGAATTAGCGTCAATCTGTAATAAATGCCAGCTAGAAGGCATCAATACTTACGTAATGTAGAAGTCGATGATTGTATCATTCACGAAGACTTCAGGCTGCAATAGATCAACATCACTCTTTCTGACAGATACAGCATCTAATTCACCTTTTGGGTAGACAACTTCTTCAAAAGGTTCCTCGAAACTGATTTAAGTCATATTTAGAAACTAGAGCAAAATCTAAGCATTCTCCAAAAGAAAAGTGAAAAGGTAACAGAATTTATGAAAAGAAAAAAAGTCAACAAGTTTACTTACTTGGGAATATAAGGGTCGGAAGAAGACTCACTATCCCCTAACGGATCAGCATCTCCATCGTAAATTGTAATGCTACGTGTCAATGATGCAGTCGTGAGAAACGTCATAACTAATCTCCCAAAAGTTCATGTGCGTGAATAATCATCATAAAGTTAATTCCTAGTTCTCATATGAATGTGTAATAGAAGGTAAGTGACAAACTGAAGAGATATAAATAACAAAGCCTCAAAATCACAACATACTATGCCAAACACCAAAAGTAGACTAAAAATGCAAATTTGGTACGAATGGCATTCACATGTTGTAAAAATAACACTCACTCATTCCCCATGCCTAAGACGGCATTGTGTCTCACTCGTAGTGACATAATGTGCTGTTTCTGCTGGGACCAATTGGGAACCAAAAGTTCCACCACTTCAGCGCCTGCACATGACTCAAGAGGCGTTAAAATAATTCATGAGCAATCACAAGCAAAATCTAAGGTACTCCACAACCACAGCGTTCTTAAATTGGGAGTAGATTGTTATTCCAAAATACAGAAAGAAATCTAATGAAAATAGATCAAAAAGTGAGCCAAACCAAGCAAATGTCAGACAAGAAAGACAGACCTGAGGTTTTGTTGGCAATTTCTGCATGAGATGAATCTTTTGCCAACAGTCGAATTCTCACTTTTGCTACATTGGCCTGAAAAGCAATACCAATTATCTACTTCAACATGCTCCACATAAGACTATAAGAGTGTGAGAGAGAATATCATTTCACAATGTGTTTAATGAAACTAACCAAGCTACTACACTGAGTCTCAATATTAAGAATATCATCAACTTTCCATTCGGAGCTAGATGCTTCAGACTCCTCTTCTAAGGCCTGTGTCTTCAATTTAATGGAGTCCCCTGAGATCAATATCAGGGATGCTGGAAAATATTTGTCACCATATGCAACATAGTCCGTGTGAATTGCAATAGCATCAATTAAATCCTGCCATGCATATTACACATGAGACAAACAAAAGTAAGAGATAATCTCTATCATCGGGAGAGCGCCCAACAATGTTAGCATCTTCACTGATAATTACTTTTCTGAAACCAACCACACTTTCGAAAAGCCAATCCAACGTATGAAAAAATTATTATTTGAAAGGGTGGAAAGGAGGGAGAATGGTTTAGCAATTACCATATCCAAATCATAAAATGACTGACTGTGAGCTTGCCCAACTGTTGGATCTAGAATACATTATTAACAAAATTAACGCCCAATAAGTTCAAAGAATACAAAGTGTGTGCACTTGTTTAGGAGGTATCAAAAAAGTTAAAAGGCCAACAAGCAACATAAGAATACCATTATTCTCTTCCAGCTCAGAATTAGGGGTTGAAGGATAGCTGTCTTGAACCATGTCATTACTATCCAACTCTCCAAAATAAACAGCACCATCCTGCAAGATTATATATAATATATAATTATGAATTCATATTCAAGAATAAACGCATGATTTAGAACATGACAAATAGAATCAAAGAAAAGCTTACACCGCATGATGATTCTGGGATGCTGGAGAGTCTATTTTTCTGATCAGGCAGAGGTCCGAGCTGGGTGAAAACTTTCATCTGCATGCTGGAGAGTCTATTTTTCTGATCAACGCTGATGTCAGTAAAACCGCAATGCTGTTTTACAAATCTGTCTGACATCGGACAGAAGCCTTCCGACAATTCACAGCCAAGTTTTTGTGGTGACTCTAGAGGACCAGCTGAGCTATCATCGGTAGAATAACTGTAATTATTGTCGTCGTCGTCATCATCATCGAGTGTAACAGTGGGGATTTCCTTAACGAGAGCCCCAGTCCCAGGTGACTCTGTTTAAAAAAAGGTGAAAACAGAATCAAAGCCGATAAGTTCCTCGACCCCGCTTAAAGAAACTAGCAGACAAAATCCCCCTTATACTAAAAGAATAAGAATTCTTCAAAATTTTCCCGCCTTAATGAATTTGGCTATAATTGTGCTTTTATTATATCATATATGTAATTGTGCTTTTATTATATCATATATGTAATTGTGCTTTTATTATATCATATCTGTAATTGTGCTTTTATTATATCATATCTGTTATTGGGCTTTTATTATATTATATTTACATCTGGATTATACTGAGTTTTCCCTTCTCCACCGATTAATACAAAATATTAATTATAATAAATTTATAATTAAATTTCAAATTGAGTTAAATATCATTTTTATTATTATTTTCTTTAATGTCTCTATCTAAAATACCGCGTATTCGCGTGGGATCTATACTAGTTGCCGATCAACTAGAAAGTTTAGAATTCAAATTTCAAAGATCCAAATGAGTAATGAAAAAAAGATTAAAACAATAAGCTAGAACATGAACGAACAATACATTTATTCACACGAAGTTCTAAACCATGACATGGTATTATCAATAGATACAGAGTAAGCCAAAGAAACACAATGCTGGTGTCCTAATGTGGAACATAACCCATCAATATTCGTACTACCAGTGCCTGCTTGGTGTGGAGGTAATTGTTACTAGGGTAATAGAGCTTAAATAAACTACAAACGAAGGAAAGTAATGATGCAGGAATATACAGAAATGAGGAAGAGGGTGCAATAGTTGCGCCATATACCTCTCTCTATTAATGGAACCAAGATTTGTCAAAAAAACAAACTAATCAAAATGATGATTACCCCATCCTCCATTTATTCCAAATATACGTCTCTTAAAGACATACAAACCAGATGGTTGACCATGAAAAAAATGTTAGTTGCATATATCTTTCCCTCGCTTAGTCCCTCTCTCACTTAAGCTCAAAAAAGAGGAAATTTACCATTTTTCCCTGTTCTGATTACATCCATCAAAGACACGTTTGATATAAAAACAAATTAATCAAGATTCATGTGCAATGATCCAAAAAGATCCCCACAAATGCTACATACTCACCACTAAACACTATGTTTCTCCATCCAACAACCAGATCTCCAATGGACAGCTACAACACATTGTAGCTTGACATGCCACCTTTTGCTTATTAGCTAAATACTCCCTCAGTTGTGGGCTACAAACCTTGTAGCTTGCATGGGTCCCACTTTATTACTTTCACCCATGACAGGTTATTTTTTACTTTCTTCAAACCATGCTACTTAAGCTGGGTAGAGCACTAGAGCTAGTATGCTTGCAACCCAATCACATTTATGCTAATTCCAATGGTAAGCTACTAGCTTGATATTTTACAAATATAGAAAGTTCTTAACATCAACATTGAGATGCTAACTTCAATTTTTCATTTTTTTTTTTTAAAAAGCATTGACTCATTGCTTAACACAAGCATTTTTTTTAAACAAGTCATTGCATTAATCAAAAGGACAAATGGGAACATAAAACCTTTATAAATACAACTAATTGCTATGCATAGGCAGTTGATTTTAACAAAAATATAAAAAAATAAGCACATAACAACATTTTTACCGCCTTATGATAATAACATTTTTTTTAGGTTTGAACCCGCACTTTCCCGTTTTCCTCAGGATCTTCTTTGATAGAAACTTAATACAAACGAAAAAATAACAGTCCTCTAGGAGTTCAAAAGTTGCTTTGTATATAAAAGATTCAAAAATGGCAGATAAGAGAGAGTTAAAAGTTAAAACTCCAGATTTCACCTGGAATGGTAGTTATATAATGAGCTCGCATGAATAAATTCATGATCATTACTAAGTTAATGCAGGGATAAACAATTAAACCTATCCGATTATCTTCCTTTTATTAGTTTAAAATTTGGTGCTGAAGTCCTCGAGGATTTACATTGCAAGTGGGTGGGGGTGTGGATTATAGCAAAATAATCACAAGCGAAACAAAGCAAATGATGTGAAAATGCTAGGAAAGCTTGACTGGCTTTCATTTATAGCAGCAAACAATGAAAACTGTTAACAATGTACTCGTTCCGTCTCAGTCATTTCTTTACCATTTATATTCATTGTGAGGGTTATTTTAATCAAAGGTAAACAAATGATTGAGGCGGAGGAAGTAGTAATTAATACACGAATCAATAATTACTATTATTTTCCCCTAAACTGAGCTTGATCACAGATGTCTTACACACTACATTCAATCTTTTCACAAGTATAGAGTCGCCGTGCCTTAACAGTTTCGCATGATGATTCATGTTAGTCGACCTGAATCACTAGAATTAGAAAGTAACTGAGAATGCAGCTAATTGAGAGAACAACAAAGCACAAATTCACTACAATTAATACATAGGATACTGTACATAATTAAATTGTCGCAAAATTGAAGGAGTGTGAGTATAATTATACCGTGATCATTCGAATTAGGTCTAGCGAGATTTGAGTAAATCGCCGACCATGGAAAAGGTTCCGGATTGTCTTCGTCTCTGAATTCAAACACATCTTCGTCTTCTTCACTGCGCGTTGATTGCTTCATTTTCGATTGAAATTAATTGATTTGGGGAAAAGTGGTAAACCCTAATTTTGCACGCAATTGGGGATTTAGAAGGAGAGAGAACGAGAGTCGTTGACTGTTGTGTGTCTGGGATTGCGAAAAGTTTATGAAAATGAATGAAACGTTTCGAAGTAGAATTATGAGTAATATAAGTCACCTTAGACCATCCCCAAGCACAGGTCGCGCTAATTAGGTCGCGACCCGGTTTTACTCTTAATCTCACTTTATTTATCTTGACCTACTTTCACTCTCCCACGCAGAAGGTTACGACCTAGGTCACCAACTCAATCATTTTTCATTTTTTATTTTCAACCAATTACATCTCTCCACATTATATCACCTTTTTCATACATATTTTTTTTATTAATTATTAATATTGTCAACCAATCATATATCGCCACATATAGGTCACGAGTTTGGTCAATTTGCTCCACCAAAGGTCACAAATTGACCTCCACTCTCCAAAGGTCACCATAATTTTCTAATTAAGTGGTGATTAGTGTGACCAAGCAAGGTCATGACCTAGCAATTGACCTTGCTTGGGCATGGTCTTATAGACGGTGGGTCTTAACTTAAGACGAAAAAATATCGTAATTGTTCATTTATGAACGTACCCTCCTCTTTCACGGACTTTTTATCAGTTGTTTTTCATACCTTACCCTTTCCCCAAATTATGGTTTGTAGAAATAATTGTCTGGGATTGCTCCATTTTCGATTAAAATTAATTAATCAACTATTGACGCTAGTTCTCATGTCGAATAAGTAATACAGTAATTTGTATTTTTTTTTTGAGAAATTTTTGTATTTACTTGTAATTACTTTATTAACGATGTTACAGGTATATTAAACTACTAGTTGGAAAGCCCGTGCGATGCACGGGCCTCCCATTAGGATTATTTTTTAAAATCTATTTTAAGTTAATAAAAAAAAGTCATACTATATTGTCATTGATGAAAAAAAAAATCGTTATTGCTTTTAGCATAAAAGTTTTGTCATCGATTAGTATAACATCAAGTAACATAGTTATAGTAATTAGTACTCCGTATGTAGCTAGCTTTTTCATCGTTACATACACAACCGGTTTTTAATTAAATACAAAACGCTCTCTCTATAAACACGGTGGAGCTCACCAATATGAACCCTTAATAACGGTCTTAACGGAGACATGTTTTCAAATTATTTTACAACTACACAAAACTGAATGATGTTACAAAAAACAGCATGTATCATAATTATATATATTTAGTGCGTTAACACAAAATGTTAGATATCTTACAACATAATTTTAACTTGACTATTTACAAATAATAGTATTTGCTCCGTATAAACATCTCGCAAAATCAAATCCAAACTGAATTTCAATAGAACTAGTAATCTTTAAACACAATTAAAATATCTCTGATTCAATTGCAGAGAATGCACGGGCACCTAGTTGTATCATATGTGACAACATCAGTTAGTAGTTTATGTCATTTTTTTTAAATAGTCGGGTTACCAAGTTAGTATAATAATGTCAGTTCGTAGTATATATTTTATGGCACCGTTGAAAACATTATTTTACGTTTCCATGGTCTTGTAATAGAAAACTATTAAATTTAACAAAAAGTCAAACTATGTTAACAATAGGAGCAAACAAAATTTCGGAGGTTGATTTAGATGAGGACAAATTAATCATCCGTTCCTATAACAAAAACGCAACTAAAGTGTTGTGGCATTTGGTATTTAACTATATCAGTTGTATACTAACATTCAGAGATATAGTTGGATTATAGTGTTACCGTTCTTACTGTCTAAGCACCATTAGTTTTTAACCGAAATAGTCTTTAACTACTTATCCTTAAAAACTTCATGCAAAATATATGATACAACATCTTAATTTGGCAAATTGTGAAAACTTCTTTATAAACAATGTCCTTCTTGTGGCCTTGATACATTTGGTCTCTATCATCAATGTAGAACCTTAATCTCTTGGATGAACGCTTCTACATAAAGCTGGCCATTAATAAAAACTGATTTTGACAGATAAATTTAAACATGATTTTGTCACTGTTCCTAACTCTTGTTTATTGTCATGGCACACCATTAGAACCGACAATTAATGCCATGACACGAATTCGGCATGAAATTAACGGGTTTGGGTTGACATTTAAAGACCCATTTATACAAGCCGGTCGACACGAACACGACACGAGATTTAATTGGGCTAGGTTTAGGTTGAGCATTGTACACACGGACCCGACCCGAATAACCTATCTACTAAATTAATCCCAATTTTTCTTGATCCTTACATAAATATACTTACACTTTCCAAATATTAAAATGACACGAAACTATGACACGAAATTAAGGGGTTAAGGTTGAGGCTTGATGACCCATTAATGTAACTGGATCGACACGAACACGACACGAGATTTAATTGGGTCGAGTTTTTGTTGAAGAGTTTATGATCCATTTAAATGTGACACCTGAATTCGACATGACCAGATCTGTTTGTCACGTCTACATAGCATGGCCTCGACGTATATTGTCTCTGCTTAAGAATGAAAGGAATATTTGTATCCGAGGAAGTCATTACTATCCTCGGGTTTAGTACCTTTTGCCGACTTTGGAATCTGTAAGTATATTCGCTTCTACTATGAATTTTCCAAGGCGATTGATAATAAGACAGATCCCGTTAGATAATCCTCTTACGGAGTTAATGTTTCTTAACAACATAACCGGTATACCACACTTGGTAGAGCATACCATTATGAGTTATATTAAAAAATTCTTCATGTATACTACCTTCTCTTCTTAAACATCTTCCACCTTGTTTCTTAGAGGTCAAACTTTTATAACTTTGACCATTAATATGTCGAAAATCATGGTCAAACTTCCGTTTTGACGACTGTGTAGAAGCAATGAGGATAAAGTACATTTAGTGTGAAATTCCTAAAAGATAATGAATCTTACTCCCAAAGTCTACACCAACTAACTTCTCGTTGTCGCAAGTAAAAAATTTCAAAACCATAACCGCTTCAACTTGGAGAGATCTTAAAATAGTTTTGTTCCATTTAAATGTCATATACTCGTATATTCTACAGCTTTCTCAAACAATTATGATATTATTCTACCCATATATAACACCTATGGTTGGCATGATTTAAAATTCAATTTGAGCGTAAAGATTGATTTATATTCGCTATATCCAAGACAAATGTTTTTTCTTATTGTAGAGTTAACGATAATTTTTTGTTCTGTTTTTCATGATTTTGGAGTATATATGTACTTTGTGTTACAATGCTTAATTGTTAAAACTTATTCTGAACCAATAGCTATAATGGAGATTATAAAATTAAAAAAGGAACTTGAGATCAACTCCTAATAATAGGGTAAAAAATAAGTAAACATTGGCAGAAAAAAAAAAAGAACTAATTACTTAGATATGAGGAAGGTCGGAAGATTATGAAAAATCTCATATTTAGGCTTTGTTTCAAAGAAATAAGCTTTTGACCAAAATTTCACTTATCTTAAATTTTTTTGTAATACTTGATAGATACATTATTTGCCAAAATAAGAGTAGCAGTGAGAAATAAGTTACATGTGTTTTTTATTCCTCCAATTTAAAATATTAAATATAGAGAACTTATTATGTACTTTTGGAGTATCATTTTACCAAAAAAAAAACCAGCTATGTTTCATTAGTTTGCCAAACATTTTTTACTTAATCAATTAAATTATCATTCTTAATTTTCAGTATGCCATATAATTAGTTACATTGTGTATTTTGAGTATTACCTACTTATATTGGGATAATTTTATTAAAATATTAAGAAATCTAATTTTATTAGGATAATTTTATTAATCTTTTTTTCGAAATCTACTCTTGTTAGAAATTCTAAAAAAGCTGGACTCTCTAATATCGCTCGAAAAGTTTCTGCTTTATATATATGTATTGATTTAGACTAATGAAATTATGGTTTGTAGAAATAATTGTCAATTGAAAATTTATGATCTGAGTCTTGCGTCGTATGGATGTGCTGCGGTGGTAGGCAAGATGGTCGCATGTGAGGGGGCATGACCACCAAGGCGGTTGCTCAATTCATTAGAATGCATACATTTAAAACTACAATTATTCTTACAATGTTGAAAATCAATTCACTCTCTTTCCAGAACTTGTAACTTTTTGGTTTCAAGTAATCCTCTTTTCAATTTTTTGGGTTCTAATGTAACTTAACAACCTAATTATATTTCAAGTTTGAAAATTTTGTCGAATTCTTGTCATTTTTTATGGGAATTAGTTTACGACTATGATTTTGATTCGCACGCAGATGATCAATTGAGATTGAAATGAAGAGAAAATGTACAAATAGGATTATACATCCAGTTGTATATGAGCATAATACAACCAAGGTAAAACAAATCGAGCTTATGTGTATTTTTTCAGAGCATATGTGGAGGCAAAATCTGGGGACTTGTGGGTTTAGGCTGAGTAGGAGTAAGACCGAGTATTTGAGGTGTCAGTTCAGTAACGTGGCGGGGTCGAGATCGACAGAGGTGGGGAGTATTACTTTCGATGGAAATGTTGTTGAAGGGTTGGATTTCTTTAGATATCAAAGATCTATTATTCAAAAAGATGGGGAGTTAGACAGAGATGTGGCTCACGGAATTAAAGCGGGATGGTTGAAATGGAAAAGTGTTACAGGGTTTTTATGCGATACAGATATGGCCCAAAGATTAAAGGGAAAATTTTATCACACGGCGATTAGGCCTGCCTTACTTTACGGCTCCGAGTATTGGGCCATGAAACATTCACATTCAAAAGATGAGTGTGGCGGAGATGCGTATGTTGAGTTGAATGTGCGACCATACAAGGAAAGATCGATTAAGGAACGAGGTGATTAGGGAAAAGGTGCAAGTGGCGCCAATAGAGGACGAGATGATGGAAAATCGACTAAGATGGTTTGACCATGTGAGAATGAGACCTATGAACGCACTAGAAAGGAGGTTGTAAACCTGGAAAACAAAAAAGGGGTTGCTAGGGGTAGAGGGAGTCCAAAACAGACATGTATGAGAGTGATACAGCACGATATGAGATTTCCCGGACTTGATGAGGGAATGGGAACGGAGAGGGCACAATGGAAGGCAATGATACATGTGGATTTTTAGTATTTGACATTATTTGAAAAATTCAATGTTTTTATTTAATTTTAAAAAATTTATTTGTTCTTTTCGGATTTATTACACCGTTTTACCAACAACTTTCTTATATATTAATACTTGGTTAACTTTTAAGGTATTCCGGACCATTGAGTTTTAGTTCGGTTTTCAAAATCGTTTTAATCTTTATTCTCGATTTAAATTCCGAGTTTTTATAAAATAAATCTGGAATTCGATTTTAAAACTTATAAGTTTACCTAGCTTTTGTATTATGTTTCACTCCCCTTTTGTTTTTCAATTTTATCGCATTTTTGAGGTGTGCGTTCACCCATGGACAGTTCTAAAAGATTATTCAAGTCAGCCGACCCCAAATCATTTTGGGGTTAAGGCTCCGATGTTATCGTTGTTGTAAATGGATGGAATCAGATACTATCTAATAAAGCTCGTATTCTTTAAAATAGAACTCGGATTCTTTCTTACAAAACTCAAATTCTACACCGTACAACTGGTGGTATAATCAATGAATTGGAGAAAAATGAAGTCATTAAAATAAATAAAAGGGGTATAATGTTCATTCACGTTCATGAGGGAGTAAAATTAGTCCATAAATGAGCATCACCCAAAAATATCATCGCTTTCTAATAAAAAAGTGACCATTTAATGATAAGTGGTAAAGACATTTTTAGACCTGTTTTGCATTTAAAACAGTCTTAACGCTTAAAAGAGATCTACTATTTAAAGAGAAATTTTAAAGTACAACTGTGTACCAGGTAATCATACTCAACATATAATGAGAAGATTGCAATTGATAATGATGGGGCATATTCTGCACCCGCTGACCGAGTCAACATATTGAGCAAGGTCAAAGATCAAGAGACAGCAAGTCAACATGTTAGACCGCCCTTAATCAAACGCGAATTGTCGGCGGTCACTGGGTCTCGGTGGGCAACCGCCACAGGGAGACATATCCGCGTACTCATATCCAAGACCCCTCGGCATGGAGTCAGCCGGCCTGCCATGGGTCCCTCGGCCGAGGGTAGAACAGACTTTCCACCTGCTACGCCACTTGGCCCACTTGGCCACTACGTGACAAAAGGTGAAAGTCTATAAATACTCCTCAACCCTCATTGAGGAAAGGATCCACAATCTAACCTAAAACTCACTATTCATCTGGTAAAAACTCCCTTATCTCTCTACAATATACTTTGTCAAGTAACATACTACTTAATCCCTTTAAGTTCACTGACTTGAGCGTCGGAGTGAGTACGCTCGGTGCAAAGCCGAGCCCTCAGTTTGTTCATCGTTTCAGGAGAGACCGAGGGGAAGAGTCAAAGCAAGGAAGGACATCCATTCACCAAGCTTGCGTGGTAAACAACACTGCTCTGGAATTACACCCGGAACAATTGGCGCCGTCTGTGGGAAAAGATACTAGAAGCTAGTCAAATCCCTTACAAAAAAAAAAACACAAAACCCACCCAACAAGCTAAGAAAATGTCAAAGCAACAAGAAATAGTTGTGACTGACGAAACCGAATTCTGCCAGGATGATACAGTCCACAATTCTGGGATTGGGCAGTCCCCCACCGGCCGAGTAATTCAGCCGGCGTTCGGGATGCCAATAATACCGTAAACACCGCCACCGACCAAGTCACTATCATGGGACATGTGGTTGATGCGGCTAAACTAAAGCTAATCCCGGACCTAATGGGTAGCACGCCGACTCACACCTTTGTCACGACGACAAGAGCGGCGGTACCCCAGGAGACCAGGGTCCAAAAAGTGAATCAGAAACTTGAACGGAGCATTAGAGGAAGTCGACCATGTCAAGACGCTGGGAACCCCAGTGCCAGTGGCGGACACTGAGTCCTTCCCGCACTCGCGAGAGGACGGCGTCGCCGCGGCACCTACGAGGCCCGCCCCGGAGGAGTGAAAGAAGTCCGACTCACCGAGTCGGAGAAGAAGCCCTTCCGCCACGGGGAGAGGAGCCGGACTAAGGATGCGAGGAGCCGTCGCGCGTGTCGTTCGACACGTGGTCAGACAGCCCCTCAGTGACTATGTCCTTGAGGTCCCGGTGCCGACTAAGCTAAAGTTGCCACCCATATCATACAAAGGAGAAAGCGACCCAACCGACCATGCCGAGGCTTTCGAGTCCTACATGTCGGTGTGGGAGCAACCTAATGAGGTTTGGTGCCGAGTCTTCCCAACGACTCTGCATGGGATGGCACAAAGTTGGTACAAGGGGCTACCCGATGGGTCGGTATACTGTTATGCCGACCTAAGGGACACATTTTGGCCCAAGATATTCCCGATAAGAGGAGGCCGTCGAGACATCGGATCTCGACTATTAGACGGGGAGGGGGCGAGTCTCTCCGAAGTTATGTAAAGAGGTTCGATGCCAAGGTTCAGCAGATTCGTGAGCCGAACAATGAGCGGCGGCCGACCGATGAAAGGCCTCCCAAGAGGGGACTTAAAGAACGAGCTCATCAAGTGCGGAGGCCGAGCCCAGACTCCGCCAGAAGATGGCCGACCAAGCCATAAAGGTGGAGGACTATCACAAGACATGGGTAGGCCACAGCCGAGGCCGGCACCCAGAGAGAAAGAGCGCCGGGAGGACAACCGGATGAAGGACGCCGTGACAATAATAGGTCACGATCCGACAAGTCCGCCAGAAAGAACTCGGCGGGCGCCGGGGAGTTCGGGACCCTACTACCAAAAGCGGTACAATGGTGGTCACACCGGGTCGTATCTGCTGCCGAGGTCTTCTCCCGAGCAAGAACGAGGGTCGAAGTGGGAAAGGCCTCCCAAGGCGGGGACGGTGACACGAGCCGATCTTGTGAGTACCACGGTCACACCGGTCACTTAATCGACAAGCTAGGCATCGAAGAATGCCATTGAAGAGCGATCCGGAAGGGGAGCCTCAGCAAATATGTTCTTTGGAGGCCAAAAGACTAATACCGGCACATTAAATCAAAAATCCGTCTTTGAACGGATAGGAGTAATCCATGTTGTCATCGGGGCAACGAGAACGGTGGGTCCGCTCATGGGCACAAACGGCACCTGAACGAGCTATATCAGGCCATCAACTTTGTGCCCAAAAAAGCGATCCCCGCTTCCAACATCCCCGATATGACTATTGGGAAGAAGGACTACGAGGGAGTCATCGCCCCGCACAACGACCCACTTGTAGTCCACTTGGACATAGCCAACCACCTGGTCAAAAAGTGCACGATTGACACGGGCGCCTACACGAACATTATGTTCGAGAGAGTGCTTTCTCAATCTCGGTCGAAGATTGAGGACTTGAGCCCCCGCACCAATCCATTGTACGCTTTTTCCGGTCGGCCTGGTACCCCAGGGGTCAATCGATGCCGGTGATGTTCGGCGAGGGGAACGCGGCTAAGAACGTCCTATCTGAGTTCGTGGTCATTGACGGCTCGTCCGCCTACAACGTTCTCATAGGCGAGTCACTCGAGCGAGGCCGATGCAGAATGTCCATCCAGGCCCCGACACGATGTATGTCTCGTCTCAAAGGACGAAAAAGACGAAGTAGTCAACGTCCGGATATCGCGAGAGGGTGCAACATGCGATCCTCAAAGTGGCGAATAAGTCGAGAAGGGGAAAATCCCATCCTTACAACGGGAGGGCGACCTCATGGATGCCACTGTCGGCAAGGTCAAAGGAGCGGAGACCGAAGAAGTGGAAATTGACCCAGGGCGCACCGTGAATCGTCGGTGTCAACCTGGAGCCAAAATTCGGGCCGCTCTCTCCAGACCTGCGAGGAAGAACAAAGACGTCTTCGCTTACTCAAGCAGCCGAGATGCCGGGCGTGAGCCGGGAGGTAATTGTTCACAAGCTGAACGTACTCTCCACCGCCGCCTGTCAAGCGGAAGATGAGGAACTCCTCACCGAGAAGGATGAGGCCATCAAAGCCGAGGTAGATAAATTACTAGCGGCGGGCTTTATCATGCCTTGTACTTATCCTGAGTGGTTAGCTAATGTTGTAATGGTGAAGAAATCATCGGGAGCGTGGAGGATGTGTGTAGATTTTACCAATCTTAATAAAGCGTGCCCCAAAGATTGCTATCCTTTGCCTCGAATAGATAGTTTAATCGACGCCACGGCAGCTACACTATCTTGAGCCTGCTTTGGACGCCTTCTCGGGTATCATCGGTATTCATGGCAAGAAGACATGCCTAAGTGCGCATTCATCATAAGTAACGGCACATACATGTATAAAATGATGCCGTTCGGTTTGAAAAACGCCGGCGCAACTTACACAAGACTGGTGGACAAAGTGTTCCAAATTCAAAAAGGGCGAAACATTGAGGCTTACGTCGACGATGCTATTGTAAAAAGCAAGTCCGATAAACGAGCACTTAGCCGATTTACACGAGACATTTTGTTCACTAAGGAAATACAAGATGAAACTTAACCCAATGAAGTGCAACTTCGGTGTCCGTCGGGTAAGTTCCTCGGCGTGCTTTGGCGCCAGGGGAATTGATGCCAATCCGAGAAAAAGTCCAAGCAACACTGGACTGCCGGAGCCGAGGAATCGAAAAGAGGTTATGATGTTGGCCGGGAGGATGGCGGCTCTAGCCCGTTTTATCTCTCGGTCGGCCGACAAGAGCACCCATTCTTCAAAGTGTTGAAGGGAAATAAAGACTTGGTGGGGGAGGAACAGAGCACATGCCTTTCGTGCAATCTGAAAGCTCATCTTCAAACTCTCCCAACCCCTGTCGGCCGATCTTTGGGGAGACGCTATATCTATACATAGAAGCATTACCTCGGCCACGGTCAAGGCCGTGATCATCGAGAGAAGAAGACAAACAACACCCAATCTACTTTGTCACCATACATTGTTGCCGCCGAAAGAAATTACCCGCTGATTGAAAAAGCGACCTTTCTTTGTCGTCGTTGCCGCAAGGAAACCGAAACCTTACTTGACGCACATCCGTGCGGTCTTAACCGACCAACCATTGGAGAAAGCATTGGAAAAATTTGAGCAATCCGGCAGCCTCATCAAATGGGCGAGAGCTATCCGCTTCGGCATTCAATACAAGCCGAGGCCCTCGATAAAGGGACAAGCACTTGCAGACTTCCTGGCCGAGTGCACATATCAAGAAGAGCCAAACCCCGGAGTATGGGAAGTATACACCGACGGGTCCTCCACGGCTAACAGCTCAGGAGCCGGAATACTAATTATCAACCCAAACGAGGACGAGTTTGAGTACGCCTTGAAATTTACCTTCTCGGCCTCAAACAACGAATCCGAATACGAGGCGGTGATAACTGGAGTCTAGCTAGCTAGAGCTGCCGGGGCGGAACACATCATTTTGAAAACAGATTCACTTTTAGTGGCTAATCAAATCAGAGGAGAGTACGAAACTCGAGACGACGGGATGGTAAGATACCTGGAAAGGGTAAAAGCTGACACTTCAAAATTGAAATCTTTCCAGATACAATGCATTACCAGGTCTGAGAACAACCGAGCCGACGCTCTTTCAAAGCTTGCCAGTTCAACCATCAAGAATGTCAGTCGAACCGTGCTGGTGGACATCAGGAATGCCAAAAGCATTACTGAGACCGTCGGCATGGTGGGCGACATAAAGGCCGAGACAACGTGGATGACTCCGATAATGAAGTACAAACTGATGAATGAGTTACCGGAGGACCGCAGTCTCTCACAAAAGATAAAAAGGATCGCAGCAAGGTACTTGGTGTTTGAAGGAGAATTATACAGGAGGTCCGTGATAAGGCCACTCTTGAAATGTGTCGGCCCAGCCGACGCGGAACTCATACTGACAGAAATTCACGAAGGCATCTGTGGTCATCACATGGGGGCAAGAACACTAGCCCACAAAGCTCTTCGAGCCGGCTACTTCTGGCCCACCATGCTTGAGGATTCCAGAGCCAAAACCAAAAAGTGCAACAACTGTCAAATGCATGCTCCGGTGATACATGCACCGTCCCGAGACCTGCAGCCGGTACTTAGTCCCCTTCCTTTTGCACAGTGGGAGATGGATCTACTAGGGCCATTTCCAACGGCATCCGGAGGAAGAAAGTACTTGATTGTCGCCATTGACTACTTCACCAAATGGGTTGAAGCTGTAGCGGTACCTGCCAAGACCACGGCGGCCGTAAGAAAGGTAATATGGGAAAATGTCATAACTCGTTTTGAGTTACCCCAAGTCATGGTATTTGACCACGACCGAGAGTTTTGGAGTGACACAATAATGAACTGGTTGGAGGAACTTGGTATCAAATTTGCATACTCCTCCGTCCCCACCCACGGAAGAGCAAAGGACAAAGCGGAGGCGCCAATAAAACAATCCTCAACGGTTTGAAGAAGAAAGTTGAAGACCTAAAGGGAAGATGGGCCGATGAACTATCCGCGTCCCCTGTGGTCCCTCCGGACCACGGAGAAAGAAGCAACGGGTACAGTCCATTCCACTTAGTCTACGGGTCCAAGGCGATCCGCTAATTGAAGCGGCGGTGCCAACATTCGGAACGGCCACCTTTAACCCGGTTGAAAATGAGGAAGGTCTGAGAACCTCCCTAGACCTGGTCGAAGAAAGCCGAGATACGGCACGCCTCAACTTGGCAAAGATACCAAAACCGAATGAGAAGAGCCTACAAATCGAAGAGTCCACAAAAGGGACTTAAAAGTAGGGGATCTAGTCCTAAGAAAGTCGCCCGCCACCAACAAAGGAAACATTCATAGTAAATTGACGGCCAACTCAGGAGGGTCCTTACAAAGTGGTTGAAGAAATGAGGCCGGGTACATACCGGTGATGAGATATGGAGGGTGTGCCTTTGATGAGCCATTGGAACACTGACAACCTCAGGAAATACTTTGTATAGCGGCGGAGGTGTCCAAAAACTGTTGTTGGCACCCCCACGCGTGTTTATAGCTATTGAAAAATCATCCAAGTTTTCCATCAAAGTGTTTATTTCCCCCGTAGTCATATCGAGGTAGACGCCACGGTATAAACCGGGCAGTCACCCCAAGAAGTAGACGCCACAGCGATCACTACTGGTACGATTGATACTCGCGAAAGCGACCAACATGCCTTAGGAACGTATAAGTACAGTTGAGACGCAATTCTAGCCGCCTCGGCCAACCGAAGGCCTGGCAGAGGAAACGATCAATATGTCTACAGATACGAACGCTGTCGAGCCGTAACCTCTAGCCGCCTCGGCCAACCGAAGGCCTGGCAGGGGACACAACGGTCGATACGCTAACATGTTCACAGCGGCGGTTGGGAAGCGCAAATCGGACGCCTCGGCCAGACCGAGAGTGAAAGAGGAAGCGACCAACATGCCAACATGTTTACGTTAAACACAGTTGAGATACGCATTCTAACTGCCTCGGCCAGGCCGAAGGTAAAAACGAAAAAGCGCTCAATTAATAACGTAAGAAGACAAGTGAAGGATTGTGATCAAAGCCCCGGCCAAGCCGAGGGCCAATAAAAAAGCTTTATTGAAAATGATTACAAGTAAGGAGAATACAGACGACGGCCGTCCCCATAGGGATAAGCCAAAACACAACCTACCAAAGTTTTACAAAAAACAAGGAAAAGAAGAACAAAAGGTTACAGACATATCATTTGAAGCGCCAAAAGATGGCAGGGAGGAAAGGCTTAATAATTGGCCCCGACATTGAAGCTATCCGAGATGCCGGGTGAACTGGTGACGACCGCCCCGTCTCCCTATGCTGTTCTTGCTTGCCATCGGCGACGCAAGAAGACATCATCTTTGGTAGGCGACCGAAATGTCTTGGCGGCTTCAGCCTCGGCGACCTCGGTTGCCCTCATTCTCTCGGCCTCCTCCTCCTTGGCCGCCTTCGCCTTCTCAGCATGGGCCGCCTTCTCCGCGGCCTCCTCTTCCTCCTTCTTCACCCTTGCCTCCTCAGCGGCCTTCTTCTCCGCGACCTTCTCCTTAGCTTCAAGCTTGTTATCAAGCAGCTCGTCAAACTTTTGCCACGGAAATGAGCCATCAAGAAAGAGCTCCCCTATCACTTCCTTGGCGGCTTCTTCGGCCAGGTCCCGGTATTGGGCGCACATGTTAGGAAGAATCTTGCTTTGGAGCGTCTCAATGTCCAACTCCCTACGGGCGATGATAGCCTTCATATTCAAGCACCTTCCCTGGGCCTTAAACATGGACTTCCATTCGGCCCTCTTCGTAGCATTGAAGTCGGCGACGGCCTGAAGCTTGTCACGCTCCTCCAGTGACTTAGCGGCCACCCCATGACCTCAACCTTGGCTCTCTCAAAGAAGGATCGCCTTTTCAGCGTCCTCCCTAAGTTTTCGCTCGAGAAAGGACCGCCTTTTCCCTCGGCCTTGGCCCTCTCGGCTTCCTTCGCCAGCGGCGAGCTCAAGCTGAGCCGCTCAAGGCGTGGGGGCAACTTGACCATAGCCTTTTCTTGCTCCACAATATGAGCACCGGCCACCTCAGCCCACTTCGACAAAGATCCTGGACAAACTTAGGCCCTCCGACCTAATGCGGGTGGGGGTAGGCCGGGAAGGAGGAGACGACGGTGGCATCTTTACCACCCGTCTGCGCAGGTCGCTTCTCGGACGCTGCGTTCAACGGTCTGTCCAGGTGAGACGGCGGCGGTTGATCTACAAAAAATTCAATCAAAGCATCCATGTCAACATTCATGGACATACGGAGAGCTGTCACCAGGAACGCCTAATGAACCGAAGCTAAGTCTCGAGCCACGGGATAGATCCATGCCAGGCTTGGCCTTCTTGGCCGGAGGACCCATTTCTTTGCCGGCCTCGGTAGCGATAGCAGAGTAGTGATAGAAAGCAGCAGCAGCGGCAGCGATGAGTCTCTTTTCTCTTGCGGAAGAGAGGAGATTCCACTTTGCCAAGGTGACCTCCTCCTCGGTAATATCAACGATCTCCACCGTCTCCTTTTGGGTGAAGGAGTGGAGGTGGAAGCGATGTTGACGCCGTCGCCGCCGTAGACTTTGTTTTTCGCGTTCGGCGCGGTATGTTACCAGCAACCCTCGCCTGGGCCGCCGTCGTATCTAGGCCCTTCAACTGCTAGTCCATAAGGTCGTTTGGCGCCGGTCTGCGATCACGCGTATCAGCCTTCGGATGCATCTCAACAACGTTCTTGTCTTTGTCAAGTCCCATCTTCAAGAGGATTTCCTCAGACAGATCCGGGCCAAAACGGTCTGTAAAAGAAACGAAGCAAGAGTTAGATAAAAGAAATAAATCAAGGTTCAAAAACAGAAACATTAAAAGCAGAGATGGGCCTCACACCGACCCTACTCACCCTGCGCTAGGGCCGGTATGAGGCCGACGTGGCAGAGCGGCTCATCTTGAAGAATGATCTGCGTCGGGGGTATCCATCCCTTCGGCGTCCCATCCTTCTCAGTCTCAAATAGCTTCATTGCCCGTTTTTCGTCCGCATTAAGAGGGACCTTCAAGGCGTCCATCTTAAGCTTGCCCCGGGAGACATATTTCTCACGCTCCCCTCTGCTCTCACACCGCAAATTGACTTGGTGCTGGAAGGACCGAGGCAGTGGATAATCCCCTGGAACCTCAACATATACCCACCGTTTCTTCCAGTCCTTGCAGGAAGTGAGCTTGGGGACGGTGAAATAACCTGGCTCGGTCTGTATGCTATACCACCCCCTGCCACCTTGGACATTCAGTCGAAGGTGATGAAGCCGGCGGAATAGGTTCACCGTTGGGGCCTCCCCCTTAAACTGGCATAGCCACACAAAGCCAAGAATCGTCCGAATGGCCAGCGGATGCAACTGTGCCACAGCGACGTTCATCGCCCCAATTATTGCAGCAACGTATGTATTGAGAGGAAACCAGAGCTCATACTCCAGGTGTCTCATGTATACGCCGATGCAACCCGGGGGAGGGCAACAGACGGCCTGACCCTCTCTAGGAATAACAATCTTATACTCCCTGCCGAAGGAGAAATGATGTTCGAAAAACTCAGGACCAGAGCAACTGGCGAACTTATGGGTCCAAGCACGATCAGGGCCGATCTTACAGGCGTCGCCGTGGTCCAGGATTTGCTGCCTCTCCTCAGCAGGATGAGTCCTCTCCTCATCATCACCGTCATCATCACCGTCATCATCACCATCGTCATCATCCGAGAAACCATCCAAATAATGATCATCAACCTCAGGAGAAGGAGACCTAGGGCCCCCGGACCTTATAGGGACGGCGGCTAGTGCCACCTCTTCATCAAGGCGCGACGGGGAACCCCCCGGCGCAAGAGTACTAGGTCCGGTATCAGCAGAAGACATGTTCACAACAAAAACTTAAACAATTAAAAATTTGGAAAATTTGTTTGTTTACCTTGGGAAGAGTGTTACGCCGAGTAACGCTTCGAAGACTAGAGAGAAGTTTCGTCAAAGAAAATTAAGCAAGAATAAGAAAATTTTTTGAGAAAATGAATTTGGAAGGCCAAATTCAGGGGCTAACTCTCCTATTTATAGGGCAAAACCCACTCAATCCGACCAATCAGGGCAAAGCCCATGAAGCGTCAACCAATCAACAACGAGACACATGTCAAGCATGCAGCCACGAAATGTCAATCGTCACAACAGTTACCAATCTTCTTTGACACGCTACTTGGCGGAATGCCAATCGACGTATCTTCTTCAACACGCTCCTTATCCACTTGCCAAACGGCCAGCTGATCCACCAAGCTTGGCAGCACCGGTCGGGGGCAATCAAAGCATCCGGCACTCTCAACCTTGGACCCGCCGGACAGCGACATCTTCTTTTCCACATTTAATGTCCATTGCACATCCATGCGGAGGGGGGATATAGTACGGTACGGCCAGGAGCAAGCCGGGGAAGAAGAAGCCGGGGAAGAAATCTCAACTTGCGCAGAATACGCTCAACACTCTTCGAAGGTCCATACCACGGCATAGACTACGCTGGGGGCAAATTGATGGGGCATATTCTGCACCCGCTGACCGAGTCAACATATTGAGCAAGGTCAAAGATCAAGAGACAGCAAGTCAACATGTTAGACCGCCTAACCAACGCGACTTTGTCGGCCGGTCACTTGGGTCTCGGCTGGGCAACCGCCAGCCGGGAGACATATCCGCGTACTCATATCCAAGACCCCTCGGCATGGAGTCAGCCGGCCTGCCATGGGTCCCTCGGCCGAGGGTAGAACAGACTTTCCACCTGCTACGCCACTTGGCCCACTTGGTCACTACGTGACAAAAGGTGAAAGTCTATAAATACTCCTAAACCCTCATTGAGGAAAGGATCCACAATCTAACCTAAAACTCACTATTCATCTGGTAAAAACTCCCTTATCTCTCTACAATATACTTTGTCAAGTAACATACTACTTAATCCCTTTAAGTTCACTGACTTGAGCGTCGAAGTGAGTACGCTCGGTGCAAAGCCGAGCCCTCAGTTTGTTCATCGTTTCAGGAGAGACCGAGAGGAAGAGTCAAGGCAAGGAAGGACATCCATTCACCAAGCTTGCGTGATAAACAACACTGCTCTGGAATTACACCCGGAACAGATAATATTTACCAGTTTACCAATTATCATGATTAACTAAACATAATATAAGTGAAATAAAAATTACGTATTCTCATTGATTGGGGTGTACGATAATATGGTATGCAAGGTGTGCCGTATAATTTTTCTTTTTTAGGTATGCATATAGGACACTATTAACATACATATACATATAAAAAGGTAAAAACTAATTTCTTTACCGGTTCGAGTAAAGAATACAGTATAAAAGTAAGTATCTACTCTAGTGAATCCTAACGCATATTCCAACTATTACGTTGCTATATATTCGTATCCTTTTTTTCATTTATAGTTAGATATTCGTATCCTTAATTGATAATAATCATAATCTATATAATAACATAAAAAGGGTAACTTGAGTAGTTATATGTGAATGCCACGTGGCGCTGCTTGAAGCTATTTTTACCCTGTGTAGGAGGTCATTACTTTGAACAGAACATTCTAGGTTTATTGGAATCTAAACACCTCATACTTCTTGATTATTTGTCTGTTTGTCTACTCATTCATCCTAAAACGGCCTAATTAAATTACACGCTTAATGGTATTTAAACACTTGGCATCTAATAAGACATTTACCCAACCATGCGTTTTGAGCACATTCAATCCTCATTGTAGTTATATGAAAAAAATATATATATCAGTCCTTAATTATACCCCTTCAATGTCTCCATCAATGAAACACCATTACTCCAAATTAAACATTTATATTCCTTCTCATTTCCCACCTTTCACATTCCAGCGATTTTGGCATTATACTACTCTTGTGTGGTGTTTATAAAAGGGAAATGGACGAATGTTATAAAACATTTAGGACTCCACGTCGATGTCACAATGGTGTCCTACGAAATATCCGTATAAATCGCCTCTGTGATTGGTCAGTCAACCGGTTGACTTATGGCTCGTTGAACCCACCATCAACCAACGTCACAAAATAATTGCCAGAGTTATCAGCTCATGTGGGCAATTAAGGACTAACAAGATATGATGTTTGTTCAGTTCACTTTGTGGTGTTCAAAATCGTCGTACAATTCCACATGAAAAACAAAATATATATATATATAAAATATCAAAACGATGATGTCGTATAGAGTACAAAGGAGAATGAATCTGATCCATAAAAGAGTACTACAACTTAGGAACACGTTTGATTCCCATGGAATTAACGTGCCCTTCATGCTTATCTTGTCGTAATGCTTTAGTGAGAGGATCTGCTATGTTGTCATCTGTAGCAATCTTTTCTATCACTACTGTCTTTTGCTCCACGTAATCCCGGATTAGATGAGCTTTCCGTTGTACATGTCTAGACTTGTTGCTAGACTTAGGCTCCTTAGCTTGGAAGATGGCACCACTATTGTCGCAATAGATGGTGATCGGGTCATTCGAACTAGGCACTACGGATAGTCCATGTAAGAATTGACGCATCCATATCGCTTCCTTTGTAGCAGGACGCGACGCATAGTACTCGGACTCGGTCGTAGAATCTGCTGTAAGAATGATTTGTTTCGAACTCTTCCGGTGATGCAGCGCCATTAAGAGTAAAAACGAATCCTGACCTGAGATTTGAGTCATCACGATCCGTTTGGAAGCTAGCATCTGCAGAACGGTTGCGCATAGCGTTTGAGAGCCTCCATAAGTCAATGCCCAATCTTTAGTCCTCCGGAGGTACTTAAGAATGTTCTTGATGACCAACCAATGTGGTTCACCTGGTTCTTTGTTGGAATCGACTTGTCATACTCAATGCATATGCCACGTCCGGACGTGTGCATATCATGGCATACATGATTGATCCTATAGCCGAAGCATAAGGAATCCGTGTCATGCGCTCTTTCTCTTCCGGTGTCTCGGTGCACGAGACTTGCTCAAATGCACCCCGGAGCCATAGGAAGAAACCCCTTCTTGGAGTTAGTCATCTTTGAATCTCTCTAGGACTTTGTCTATGTAAGACTCTGATCGAGAGATAACATCCGTCGTGATCTATCTCGATAGATACGGATGCCTAGAATTCTCTGTGCCTCTCCCGGATCTTTCATCCTGGAAATGGTTTTTCAACCATACTTTCACCGAAGTTAAGAGAGGTATGTCATTCCCAATCGGGAGTATGTCGTCAACATATAATATTAGGAAGACAATCTTGCTCCCACTCGACTTGATATATAGACATGGTTCCTCGACCGATCGAGTAAATCCATTTTCTTTTATCACTTGGTCGAAGCGATGATTCCAACTCCGTGATGCTTGCTTAAGTCCATAAATGGAACGCTTAAGCTTGCATACTTTCTTAGGATGTTCAGGATCGATGAAACCTTCGGGTTGTACCATGTACAACTCTTCCTCCAAAAAGCCGTTTAAGAAGGCGGTTTTCACATCCATTTGCCAAATTTCATAGTCATGAAAAGCGACGATCGCTAAGATAATCCGAATGGAACGCAAAGATAACTACGGGTGCAAAAATCTCATCGTAGTGCAAACCTGGCACTTGGGTGAAACCTTTTGCAACTAGTCGTGCTTTGTAGATGTCTTGCTGACCTTCCACAGAATGCTTTATCTTGTAAAGCCATTTGCATTGAAGGGGACGAACCTTTGCAGGTAAGTCAACAAGATTCCACACGTTGTTCTCATACATGGAGTCCATCTCGGATTGCATGGCCTCAAGCCATAGCTTTGAGTCAGAACTGGTCATGGCACCTTTATAGGTTGCGGGTTCACTACTCGTTAAGAGTAGAACGTCATCTATATCATGTTCCTCGACCATACCAATGTATCTGTCCGGAGGAATAGAGACTCTTCCCGACCTCCTAGGTTCCTCAGGAATATTCACCGCAGCCGGGATTGAAGGAACAGGTTCCTCCAATGGTTGCTCGGTGTTTGGTTCTGGAATCTCCGACAGGTCGAAGGTTCTATCACTCTTTGCACTCTCGAGAAATTCCTTCTCTAAGAATGTCGCACTAGCCGCAACAAAAACACGTTGTTCGGTTGGCGAATAGAAGTAATGACCACGTGATCCTTTAGGATAACCTATAAAGTATGTCTTGACCGATCGCGGGCGAGCTTATCTTGGTCTCCACTTGACATAAGCCTCGCAGCCCCAAACCCGTATAAAGGACAAGTTAGGGACCGTTCCTTTCCATAGTTCATATGGAGTCTTGTCAATGACTTTAGACGGACTTGGTTAAGTATTAGAGCGGTGACAAGAGAGCATAACCCCATAATGAATCAGGTAAAACCGTGTGACTCATCATGGATCGAACCATATCAAGTAGTGTTCGATTTCTCCGTTCGGACACACCATTCATTTGAGGTGTTCGGTGGAGTTAAGCGTAGGGCAATCCCACGGTCCTTTAGGTGTTGATCAAACTCGTGAGAAAGATACTCGCCACCACGATCCGAACGCAGTGTTTTAATCTTTCTACCTAATAGGTTCTGTACCCTATTTTGGTATTCCTTGAATTTCTCAAAGGATTCACTTTTGTGCTTCATTAAGTAGACATAGCCATATCTACTCAAATCGTCCATGAAAGTGATGAAATACCTATAGCCTTCTCGTGCGGTGATTGACATAGGGCCACATACATCCGTGTGTATGAGTCCTAATAGGTCGGCAGCGCGCATTCCAACACCTTTGAAGGAAATAGGAGTCATCTTACCGATGAGACATGATTCACACGTGCCAAATGATTGAAAATCAAAGGCCGAGATAGCTCCATGTTTGATGAGCTGTTTTACGCGTTTCTCATTAATGTGTCCCATACAACAGTGCCATAGATACGTTTGATCTTTGTCACCAACCTTTAACTTTTTATTCATTACGTGTAATATTTCCAGGTCCGATCTAAAACATAAATTCCGTTCATGGAAATCGCCTTGTCAGTAAATCATATCGTGTAATGAGAAAATGCAAGCATTGTTTTCTATTACAAATGAAAAACCAAGTTTATCAAGCTTAAATGAAATAATGTTTTTCGAAAGACTAGGAACATAATAGCAATCATATAATGATAACTCAAATCCGCTTGGAAGCTGGATCACATATGTCCCCTTGGAGATGGCAGCTACTCTTGCTCCATTCCCAACACGCAGGTCCACCTCACCCTTTACGAGGGGTTCGATGTTTCGGAGCCCCCGCACATGATTACACAGATGAGAACCACAACCGGTATCAAGTACCCAAGTTCCGTAACTTGCGTGGTTAATCTCAATCATATGAATAAAAGTAGAGAGAGAGAAGACATACCGGGTTTAACACGACCTGCCTTTAAGTCCTCATGATAAACAGGACATGTGCGTCTCAATGCCAGATCTTGTGGCAATGATGGCATTCCATGTTTTCACTCTTGCTCTTTGTCATGCCTCGATGAGTTACTCGCCTCACCAGGACCACTCTTCCCGAACCCGACTTCTTGAACTTCGCCTTACCTCTTTGTTAGGTTTGCCGGAGCTTTGCCCTTACCTTTCCCTTTGTTTGACACAACGAGAACATCCTGTTTCGAACTCCCATCGAACTTCATGTCCTTCTCGGTGCATGTACGAGGAGGAGTGCAATTCATGGGGGTTTTCTTCAAATCATTCATATAGTAATTCGCTCTAAATTGCGAATAACCATCGTGGAGTGAGTGAAGAATACGGTCGATAACAATATTCTCGCTGATGTTACGATTAAAGGTCTCAGTTTCTCGACATTCTCAATCATCTTTGAGAATGTGTGGGCTAACCGGTTGGCCTTTTCGGAGTCTCGCATCAAAGAAGCGAGTGGTATGCTCATAGGTCACGATTCTCGGTGCTTTCGAGAATTCCTTAGTGAGCGTGGTGAAAATCTTGTTTGCACCTTGGGCTATGAAGCGTTTATGCAAATTGGGTTCCATTGCAAAAATGAGTACGTTCTTTACCGCACCCGCTTCTAAAGCGAAATCGTTATACTTGTCGATCTCGTTTATTCCAGCCGTGGGGCCTGGGTTTAACGGCATGGGCTCAAGCAGATATCTGAGCTTTCCGTCAGCAGCGGCAGCATTCCGTAATGCCGCCTCCCAGTCCGCGAAGTTGGATCCGTCATTCTTGTCGAGTAGGCGATTCATCTGACTCATGAAGATCCTAAGCCAGGACTCACGGTCCAATGTGGCACTTGGCATTGGGTTATCACTTGAACCAGCCATTTGTTGTTTAGCAGTTTAATACGTGATCTACACTGAAAAAGAAGGAAAAACAAAACGAAATAAGCAACTCATCGAGGTGATTTAAGTCTATTTTAAAATTCATTTTAAACATGTAGACTCTTGCACTTGCATAATTGATCTCCCTCAAGAATGATACAAGTGATCCCAAGACTCAATTTCAGTAAATTGATAAGCCAACTGTTTAGCTAATTCTTCCGGAAGAACTCTTGGTCGATAGATTTCCGTAAATCCTATCTATAGTCCACCATGATCACAGGATCGTACGAGTGACCATAGTGTTGAGATAAAATAGGTCAATTGGTTCCAACTTACCCGACGTAGAAGGGGTCATAGTATGCCTACCGACGAAGAAGGGACTCATTGGAGTTTGACCTATAAAGACCGTTCTCAATTTTAGTTTATACGAGGAAGATCCCATCAACAAATTATAATTCATTTTAAGTGAACGAATAACTAGCGTCTGTCGTGAATGAATTTATTTGGATGATGGCTTAAAACGTGTGACATGAGAATGTCAATGAAAACTAACTCGTGACCTCTATATGTGTCAGTTTTCATGCAATAATTAGGTGGTTTGGTTTTTAGGCGGAAAATGATGCAAATTATCGTAACAATGAATAAATAAAGTAATGCAAAACGTAAATAAAAATTTCCTAGTGTGGCCTATCCTAGTAAAAGAACATAATACAACTTTGGAATCCACCGTTGGACCCGAAAAGCTTGTCTTGATGTTCCATCTTGATCCAAGTAGCGGGAGTGAGCATCGGTCTCCATCTTTGGTCTTCTCAAAAATTACAAATTTATAATTACAAAATATAAACCTATTTACATTCTAATTAAAACTGTAATTACAAGTGAAAAATCCAAAACGGAGATACAAGATCTCAAAATACAACCAAGACCGTGTTCCATCATTACGGTAACACGTTCTACTAAGGCCACACTAAGTTACAACCGTTTGTAAAAATTAAATACGTAATTAAAAGGCATTCACGGCATTCATAAATTAACGATAAATAAAAATGCATCAACTAAAAACAAATTCATTCGTGACATAATTCCATAATTATGTTAAATTTATCCAAACCACCTTTTAATGATTAAAATTCATGTGATAAAACCGCTTCTATCATTTAATTTTAATCCATTATAATCCGTCATTTTAAAGACGCTTTAAAACAACTATATGGTACGTGAGTGAACCGATTCACTATTAAGCGAGTGTACTATATCCGTATAAAGTACATATAGAAGCCAAAAGAAAATTTAAATCAAAAGAAACAAATTTTCAAAGTGTTAAAACGAAATCCCTCGATCCAGGGACACAAGTGCTCGATCGAGGAACAAAGGAACTCGATCGATGAACTCGCAAGTCGATCGAGGGGTATGCTAATCGGGAGTACTCGATCGACTAACCTGGAGGTCGATCGAGTACCTATATCAGCAAATCTGCTCGATCCAAGATGCGAGGACAACTCGATCGAGCGGAGGGTTTTGAAAGCGGTCGATCGAGTACGGCAAGGACTCGATCGAGCAAAAAATTTTGAATGGGTCGATCGAGTACAGCGGCAGGACTCGATCGAGCAAAAATATCTGAGAAAAGCCACTCGATCGATTAAAAACATGGTCGATCGAGTGCTAAAATCTCTGGAAAATTCAAAACCCTCGTGAAAACATATTTCGATACAAAATCAATTGCAAATATGATCAAAAACGCATTAAAACAAATTTGACAATTGACAAAACATGAAATTACCGTGTAATACATGACACGGTTTGAAAAAAAATCTGCCGTGTATACTAGGCACGGTTTTCAAAGCAGAAAATCATCGTTTCAAAAAAAACGTTTTATGAAAAACACATGAAAAATTCACGTGGCCTCGCTCTGATACCACTTGAGGGTTAATATCCGTATACTACCCCTTAAATTGCAGGACTATAACGTAAATTTAAACATGCAATTTATAGTCATAAAACGATAAACACAATGAAATGATTAATGTATAGAAATAACCTCGGGTCCTTTAAAATTGCGGCGAAAAAAGTAAATCAAAGCGATTTCCTCCTAATCGTTACACCCAAGACTTTGTCCGAGATATGCCCTTGTGCTAGTACAGTGTTCTCCGATTGCCTTGCAATATAGGGAGAACTGATGTGAGTTTTGTCGAGATGAGAGATCTCGGGTTTTTCGAGAAGAATACTCTTCAAAACCCTAGTTTTTCGCAAATGAAATTGTCTAGGTCAAAAGGAGAGGGAGTCTCTCCTTTTGTTTGGTTCGGCCGGACCGAGTGCATGCATGGGGAAGTGGGCTTCCACTTCCTCTTAATTTTAGCTCGAGGTCCAGTTCGCCAAATGCTAAAATGTATATGACGGGTTTATATTATAAACTGTTATCGGTTATCGGAAATTAAGGCATCAGCTAATAATACGGGTTAGCTGAATTATTAATACGTGTCCGACAAAACAGTATTGTATAATTATTTTTAATATACATTTAATTAAATATAAATCACGTATATTTAATTTTACGAATTAACTGGTTAATTCGCCTTAGCCCATGATATTTAATCCGTATTAAATATAATATCTCAACATCACATATTTGACTAATTACTAGTCAAATAACTCGGACTAACTGGTTAGTCAATTTTGGCATCTACATGACAGTATTTTCATACCGTCACATCTCTCGAACGTATCCTATAGGTGTGACTTTTAGGGACCAGTTGATCACCGCCATCTGTATGACAATAACGTCAAACTTATCTAGCAAGCCAACCGTTATTGATAAACGTGGATCAACTGATAATAATACCAAAGTATGCCCTTTGATCCTTTTAGAGGTTTATAAGTCCTTGCACTAACTGTTAAGGACACCAACCCCAACAGTAGTTGTCGGTGTTCTGATCAATATCTACCAATTCCCCTTTCTTTGTAGCTGCGTAGTGTTTGGTATGTCCGTCTTTCTCTTTTCATCTTCGATTTCCGATTGCTTAGACTACTCTTTCAAATTGAAGTTGTAAATTACCCCCACAAAGTGCTTGCACAAATGAACTCCGTGCGTTGTTTATATTGGATTGCGTTATTAGGTTACTTCTCGCTAATGTTAACCCAAGTTTTGTGATTCCAAGGTAGCACATAACAATCATATTCAAACTCTTGTAATTACCTCTTAGACGACTCTTCTCAAGTTCTTGCATCAATATTTGATCTTTCCTTTGGGTGTTTGTTTACAGGTTACAACTAATATAAAGAGGTTTTAGAAGGTAATCTTCTTGTAGAGGAAGAACAAATTCATAGAATTAACGATTTACTGGCTACTTAACTAATTATTACTTGATGCGTTGTTTTCATTTTCCATTACTTCTACTAGATTTAATGTTTTTTTGGGTAGTTTATGATTTTAAATTACAATAAATGACTTTCAGGGGAAGAACATAAAAAAAAATCTTACATAGGTTTGTAGGGATCAAACAAGTTAATTTGATGAAAGCATGATCAAAACTTATTTACAGTTTACTTCTAATACTAATTTTACAACATTATTTCAGCAGAGGTACATCACATTAATCAAGGCATAAATCTATGTGACGAATAGTTGAATCACAGGTATGTGAAACAAAATTTAAAATTACAAATGTTCTAAAGTACTAATTATTATTCATCTGACTGTTATAATCTATCGGTTAATGGGAGGAATGCTATGTTTATGTATGATAAACCCAAGTTACATGAAAATAATGTCTGATTACGTGAAAATATATATACACACAAAAAAAACAAGAAACACGTGATAAAAGCACATATCATTTAGAGAGAAAAACTAGGTCTATCTCTTGCAATTTCATTCTTGCATATCATCTTATATGTTATGGTTATTTTGTGAGACTCTTTATTTAACATTTCAGGATATTGCTTATTGGAGGATATTATCGGGTACTTGAAGAAATGATATATACAAAGTTCAACCAAACATGCTGCAAATTTAAGCAACAAAGGAGAATTTTTAGTTCGTTGGCTTTGAAACGTGTTAAATTTTGGTCCATCCCATTTTCTAGAGCGTCTTGCATACTATACGATATTTATAGTGGAGTTTGTTAGAGCAAATAGATAAGGAGGTCAAATTGTAATGCTACATTTAACAAATGCAAATCTCTTGAACGATGTTACTGCCATGTATTGACTATTAACCATGTATTTTAGTGGAATTAGAGCACATGTACTATCTCGGTCCTTATTACACTGCAACATAAACGATCCCGTGAAATAACGATCCCGTGAATTTCACGGGTAAAAGAACTAGTTATTATCTATAAATCTATATAATAACATAAAAAGGCATGTTGAGTGCCTTTTAAAGTGACACGTGTCATGCTCTAAATCCAAGCCACCTAACATACAATAATTAACTTTATCTATTACTCAACTTAAAAAAAAAAAGAAAAAAATTATTAGGCTCTATTCATTAATTAATAGTAATATTTAGAAAGCAAATATTGATTTGGGGAAGCTCAATGGATAAAATAACCATTTATATATTTATTCTCACATCCGTTTCTTTATTAATTGAGACTTTGATCCATATGCCTCAACTTTAAATGCGAATTTAATATTTTAGTTACCTAAATCCTCCGTCAAACCATTAAAATTTGACAATCCTATGGTATACAACGCATAGAAATCTTCTGATACTTCTCGATTTGGTAGAGTAAAATTTATTGTTTTTTGTTTGTGTTTAGTGACTATTGAATAGTTCACAACATCATGAAATATTTATTCTGTGAGTTTTCTATATATAAATCTTTGTGATTTTTGATTTTTTTTTTTTGCGTTTCTTTTCTTCTCTAATTTATCGCTAATTGTAATTTTGTTTTATTGTTATCTAACAAAAACATTTTTGTTTTATTTTATTAAATTTTGTGATGAACAAGAATGTGCCTCGGTGGGTTACACACGGACATGAAGACATCCGAGTGAGTGGTTATTCAAGCCAAAGAAAGGCAAATTGAGTCTACTCCAACAACAGCATGGTGGCTTCTCAATTTCCCATTTCCCAACATTATTTTATTACCATTATGATATTATTTCTTTGATACTATTCTAATCTTGAAGATTTAAGATATTTGATAGTCATGAAGAGAGTTTAAGCTTTGGTAGATCATGATCCGAGGAAATTGTGTGAAGGTCACTAAGTGGATGTTTGTAGTGAACAAAGATTATTCTTTTGATTATGTAATGAACGAAAATGTGCTAATTGATGTAGTATAATTATTAGTGAAAGAATTATAAATAAATATTTCGGTGCTGCTAGCTAGGTGAAAGAATCATTTGTTTTAATATGAGTACTATGACTAATTTCCCCGAAGTACAAATCATCTAGAATATACGAAGTATATAACAAATGCTAATCTCCAAAGCTAACCCGTGCATTGCACGGGATTCAAAACTAGTAAGAGTATTAAAAGGCATGTTGAGTGCCTTATTGTCAAGTATTTCAATTTTCTAGCATGTTGTGATGTCACCTTACAACCAATTAATTTACTAAACTACCCTTCCATATATACATAGACTTTACTAAAATTTCGTACAAAAACGTCATTATACCATCATTACTCTTAAATTAATTGTGCATATTAAGTATTTCATGAGTTAGTTATGTAACTTTTAATTTTTAATTAAAATTTACATTTTAGTTGATTTTTTAATAGAACATGTTAATGAATCGGTTAAGGTTCTAAAAGGAAAAATAAATAGAAAAATATTATCACATGTCAACTGTATATAACAAATCTATATATCTACTATATAATATTATAAAAAAAACATGTTAAGGTATAATACATGCCTTAATGTATTATACAATCGGTTGTATATACGACTTATTCAGTGTTGTGGAGCTTTGTTACAAAGTTGTCGAGCTCTATTAACAAAATTATTGAGTTATGATACAAAGTTGTTGAACTTAACAAAATAATTATTAAGCTCAATAACTTCGTAAAATAGCTCAATAACTTGTAAAATAACTCAACAATTTTATGTGAGAGTTCGATAACTTTGACGCGGTTATACATAGTTATTATACAACTAGTTGTAGGATAGTATTTGTGAAAATCAAGCCCCTTAACTTTCACCAAAATCAAGCCACTAGTGAGATCAATTAATATATTATACAACTGGTTGTATATACAACTTAGTTAATGTAACTGGGCGTTGTTACAAAGTTGTCGAGTTACATTAACAAAATTATTGAGCTATGGTACAAAGTTATTGAGCTTACCATAATAATTATATATATTAAGCTCAATAATTTCGCAAAATAGCTCAATAACTTGTAAAATAGCTCAACAACTTTGCGTAAGAGCTCAACAACTATGAGGCGGTTGTACAATCCTATTATACAACTGGTTGTAGGATAGTATTTGTGCTAGTGAGATTAAACCCTATTTTATAAATTTTCTCAAGTATTTAAACCAAAATAATTTTATTCTAATATTATAAAATTTATTGAATACCTAAAACTACTAATTTCAATTTTACTAATCTCTACACAGTTTATTAATTTTTGATGATGATCATTTTTACATACATATTTAGTAAATGGTATAAAATTGTAGATATATTCATACATGTGTAATAAATTATCTAAATACTGTAAAATTATAAGAAATAATTCTTAAAATTTAATATGTAATGTAAAATTCCTTATTTAAAAAAAAATACATTTTATATAGTTAATAAAATGGATTATAAATTGATTTTATGATCAAAATTTAGTAAAATTTATAAAATAGGATTTAATTTCACTTTTGGTGAAAGTTAAGGGGTTTAATTGTTACATATCAAACTTAAGAGGCCAAATTTCACCATTCACTAAAGTTAAGGGGTTTAATTACTACTTTTGTGTATGATAAAAATTCTTCACTTTGATTTTTATAAATTAAAACGCCAATCCTCGTAGCAAGTTAATGCTCTAAATGAATGAATCCTTTAACCTTCCGAGGCTTATATTAGTCCAATTAATTTCCTTTAGTTCATTTCTCTTTTCATCTCCTTCATAATTTAAAAAGTTTGAACTACTACTGTAAATAGAGTATTAATTACGAGTACTTATTAGTAGTACTATTTAAACTCTTTCCATAGATTTGGAGATTGATGTCATCATACAAAAAGACTATGTATGTAAACATTGTGAAAATATCATCGATTGATTATTACCCAATACTCAAAATTGTTGCCGTTAATTTTTTTCCGTCTAATCTATGATTTTGTTGAAATATATTTCCATGTGTTTTTCTGACATATTTTTATTTTCATTTGTAGGGTTCATTCGTGTACAATTTATAAAGCATTCGTAGCACCTGACAACGTCATAAAATGGATGAGAGATGGACGAAACATTAGCTAAGTATCCGTCTTTCTTTATGCTTTTGATAAACGTTTGTTCTAATATGAATATTTTATCGTTGGGTTCTTCATTTTCTCCAAAGTTCATTTGATTGTTGTACGGAATAATATCTATTTTCTTTTTCTCTTCCCATGAGGTAGCAACAAGGCAACCAAGAAAAAATATAGAGAAAGATGGAATAAAGCTTACAAATGAAAAACTACGTATGAAACATGCATGAGCAGCAGAGTAGATGAGCTTGCAAGAGAAGAACTCGTGCGCAGAAACAAGTCCAAACCATCATTTGTTGTTAATGTTAATTTGTATTTAACTTCAACTTTGGATTTATTTGTTATTCACCCATAATTGTGCTATACTACTAATTTAAATCCCCCTACTACTAAGAGAATAAAAATTTTCAAAAGTTTTCCCTCTAAACTAATTCCTTTATATAAGGAAAGAAATGAGATTTTCCCATTAAACTACTATCTTTTTTTTGTACAACTAAACTATTATCTTTAAGCACGATTTTTTCATTAAATTCTAAATTGTAATTACAATGTTTTAATTAAAATAAAATAAAAAGGGTATAAATTGTAAAATTCAAAATTGCTAAATTTTCTTAGAAAATCACTTGATGCATAAAACAATAAAATAAACTAATACTATTAGCTTCGTGAAAAAAAATTCATTAAGAAAATTTAAGAAAAGTTATAAAATGAAATCATTAACTTTCTGATAAAAAAAAAAGATTTTATGTCATACTCAGTTTTTTTATTAGTTTTGCAGTTTAAATTTTTTCTTAAACCAAAATACAATTCATACAAATTCAATGAGGTCATATATGAAAATGTAAAGGTATAAATTTGGAATGAATACGTAATAAACTAAAAAGTAAAAACTCTATAAATACCGCGCATTAATGCGCGGGATCTATACTAGTAGAGTATTAACTAATTCTCTAAAAGTTCCCTACATTGTCTATTTGTGGTCTTATAATTATCATACTCGGTATGTAGATATTCTAAGGAGTTTGGTTAACAACGTTTTGCTTCATACACAGTAAGAACAACGGAAAAGTTAACGAACCTGGTTTGAATTCGAACAAGTATAAAAAATCTCCACATTAAAATCTCGATACATTAACATATATCATTTTCACAGTAACTGTCCAATTATATTTAGTTCATGAAAACAATTTGGGAATAATATTATCCTGTGTTTTTTTTTTAAGATTTTAACATGTATGTTTCCTTTATTTCCTAAAAATCATTTGATATACCTATAAATTTCGTAAAATGTTCGTTAGCTAACCAAACTTTTGCAACATGCCTATTTTAACAGTTATGTTTTGACACTTTTACTTGATTTCTCTGCAGAATATATATTGATCCGTGAAGTGAATGGTCACTTGTACAACGACCATCTTTCTAGGAAATGTTAATCACTAAAAAAAAAACAAATCATACTCCGTAGTAATTAGCCTATTTGACGAAAACTTTGTTAAGTTGAAGGGTATATAGGATGATTTAAAAAAAAAACGAAAGGTACATGTAAGAATTCCGGAAAACATAGTGGTACCTCAAAAAAATTCAAAATTATTTATTGCAATGTACTCCGTACTAATGTAGAATCGAGTGATAGACTTGTAGGTTTTTAAGATCGTGTTTAAGTTCTACATAATGAAAAATCCAAGTAGAATTGTAACTCTTACACAATTAAAATCATAAATAGAATTTGGCTCAGACATTTTTTAGATCTTAAAATTGTAAAATAAGATTTTATTTTCTTAAACGAGACTTCAATAAGTATTAGGTACTTCATATAAAACACCAGACAACTATTTGATGTATCCAAGACTATACAACTGGATGTACAATGAGCATTGTACATCCAAGGTTTATTTTAGTCTTTTTTCAAATATTTTTGTAAAAAAAAAGGGTAACATTATTCAATTTTCAATCTAATCCCTCATTCTCTCTCTGACTGTTTCCATATTTTTCTAACTTCTCTTCATCTTCCTCCATCATTTAGTTAATGAATCATCTCCCCTTTTAAATTATTATAATTAATTGACTATGCGGAACTGAGCATCATCTTGAAGGAAATTTTTTATGCAAAATTTATAATGCATGAAAATAGTTAAAGCTCGTATTATTTTAACATTAGCTCGTATTCTTATCTGAATATCTCGTATTCTAATGTGCTCGTATTTTAAAGCTCATGATCATTTTAAGCTCGTATTCTTTTTACATTAACTCGTATTCTTATCTTAATAGCTCGCATTCTTATGTGCTCGTATTTTTAAGCTCGTGTTCTTTTTACTTGAGCTCGTATTCTTATCTTAATAGCTCGTATGCTTCCGTGCTCGTTTTTTTAAGTTTGTGATCCTTTTAAGCTCGTATTCTTTTTACATTAGCTCATATTCTTATCTTAATAGCTCGTATTTTTTGGTGCTCATATTTTTTAGTTCGTATTCTTATAATAATAGTCCGTATCATTGGTGTAGAAATTTACCTCAAAGTATTGTTAGATGCATTTTTCCTTCCTGATGATGATATAAATTGCTTCTCGTTCACGAAATATTGTTAGATGCGTTTGTCCTCCTTGATGATGATGTAAATTGCTTCCCTTTCACCCTTTTAGAATCAAAATTATGGAGAAGAGAGATTTGTCGACTGTCATTTAAGAGAAATTTAGAGAAGGGAAAGAAGAGGGTTTGTCGACTGAAGAGAAATCAGAATTAGGGAAAAAGGAGATGCGTATAACTTATTTTTATTTTTATTGGGCTTAGATAGATATATATAATATATGGGCCTGTTGTACAATGTTACTGTACAACAGAATGTAGGATCCTATTTGTGGTTGAATTGTCACAACTAACAAGGTGATTTCCGTGGTCTTCTAGCGGCTATGGAACTAAGAGAAAATTCAAAGAAGAAAATCAAAATAATCACGTGTATTACACGAGTAATAGAACTAGTTATCTTTTCAAATTTACTGAGCTCATTTATTTTCAATTTTCAATATAAGAATTTAAAACAAAGTTATCCGCGAGGGTGGAGTGTATGTAATGGTTAAAACTTGGGAGAAATTTCTAAAGGCAATTTTGTGGAGTGTTTATGGATTGAGTATACGCTTTCTACACTTCGAGCCTGTCACTCTCGAACGGCTTACCTGATATACGTGGTTTTTAGGCTATTATGTATACCCGAGACTTTTACCCGTATGCACCTGAGACAGGGACGTAGTCAAGATATAATTCCAGGTGGAGCCGAATTTTAAACATTACTCCGTAAGTTGAGTAACGTTTTTTACTATTGTTTATATACAAAGTACATGTTTTTAAAGAAAAACATTACTCAATACATATTAATTTGCGAACAAAATCGATACTGTTAGAATATGACTCGTCCGAGTCGTATTCGGTTTTGGGTATGTGAGAGTGAGATTAAAAGATAGAGCAAAAATAGACTGAGGAAGAAAATAAGGGGGAGCAACGTTCGAGTTCGCGGGTCGCAAGTATTCCTGGAATATGGCGTTGGCTTTATTTTCCATTCTATGCTACGTGGTTTTTTTTGATTGGTATTAGGAAGTGTGCGGGGTCCACCAATTTGTTATTTTATGTTTACTTTGGACGTCACTTTTGTGATTCCTAAGTTTAGTTTCCTAAGTTTATTTAATTAGTCTCCTAATTAGTTTAGGTATATAGTTTTGGGTGGAATAATACTATATAAAGACCCGACTATATTCTAGGTTAATTAAGAGAGAGAAAGGTAGAAAACTTGGTGAGGCAAGTTTGAGGGCTCGTCTTTTGTAATCTGTAATTCCCTCCATACATAGTGAAATATTTCCCTGGCTCTTGTGGACGTAGCTATCATATTGATAGTGAACCACGTAAATTCTTGTGTTCTTTATTTTGCTATTGTTTTTATATCGTCTCAACACGCTTCCGCGCATAACAATTGGCATCTGAGCTAGGTTATTTGATCTGGGAGAGATGATGGCACAACAGTTAGCTACAAAGATCGACAGATTTACGGGAAGGAATAATTTCGGACTATGGCAGATAAAGATGAGGGCTTTGCTTAAGCAGCAGTGTATCTGGAGACCGTTGACGCCGGGTTTCTCCACAAAGGTGACAAAGACTACCGCAGGAGCGGTGGCCAGTTGTGAGTCGTCCATCACGGTTGACTGAGGATCCTGAGTTGGTAACAATGGAGGAAAGGGCTCATGCTACAATCTTGTTATGTCCGGCGGACGACGTTATTACGAGAAGTTGCGGGTGAGGAAACCGGTGGCTTGTGGGCAAAAGCGGAGAGTCTTTATATGACTAAAACACTCACCAATAAATTGTTATTGAAACAACGTTTGTTTGGCCTCAGAATGCAAGAAGGTATGTCACTTCGGGATCATCTAGATAAGCTTAACTCTATTTTACTAGATCTACGTAATTTAGATGTTAAGATAGAAGATGAGGATCTTTGCGCTTATTTTGTTAGTTTCTTTACCGTTATCATATGAGAACTTTGTAGAGTCACTTGTGGTGGGTAAGGAGACTTTGACCCTAGAGGAGGTGAAGTCGTCGCTCACACACTGGGAGTTACGCCGGAAGGCAACTAATGTTGTGGTAGATAATCGGGCTTTGGGATTGGTTGCTAAAGCGAGTAAAAGAAAACGGTTGTTTGGAGGGAAAAAGAAGAAGTCTTATAGGCCTAAGTCAAAGGGACCAAGTTCTAGTGATTATTGCCATAATTGTGGGGAAAAGGGTCATTGGAAGTTAGAATGTCCTAAGCCAAAGAAGGGAAATTTTGCTTCTTTTTGCGGTTTGCACAACAATCAAAAAGTGATTACGACTACGAGGATGATCTAGCATTGGTGGTCCAAGAAAAGAAGCATCTAGGTGATAGATGGGTTCTTGATAGTGGATGCACATCTCACATGTGTTCTAAACGGGGGATATTTCTGACATATAGTCATCATAGAGCCTTTGTTACAATGGGTGATGGAGCGGTTTGTGAGGTCATTGGAGTAGGCTCGTGAAGTTTTTAATGCATGATGGAAAGGTTAGATATCTCAAGGGTGTAAGGCATGTTCCACAACTTAAGAGTTATCTTATTTCTCTTGGAATGTTAGACAGGAGGGGTTTTCGATTTCAAGGAAAAGGTGGAGTATTGAGTGTGTGCAAGGGTCCATGGGAGTTGCTTCGTGGTGTGAAGTCAAGTGCAGGTAACTTGTATCTTTTACAAGGTAAGGCATTGACTAAGGGGATGTCACCTTCTAAACATTGTGGTAATGTAGAGGTGAGTCATACTAGGCATGTTGGTCTAGAGGGGTTGAATCTTGCTTCTGGTTTGATAGTTGATGATGTCAAAGGTGAGGTGGAGCTTGCCGAGGCTCTAGTGGTCGATGGATCAGGATCAACAAGAAGAAGTTCAACAACCGGATTGAAGAGTTCGTCTTGTGTTGAGGATGATTGTGTCAACGGGAAGGTGGAGTTAGGGGATACTCCTAAAGGCCGGGTTGATAAAACAGATCGTCAAGAAGAACAACAAAGAGTCTTTCAGTTGCGGAGTGGTATGATAAGGTTTGGAAATTTCGAGCCTTATATACTAAAAGGTAGCTATTTTGTCTCAAGCAACAAGTCTAAGCCAGAAGATGTTGGGTTGAGAGGTGATTTTATGGGGAGTCACCAGTTAGCTAGCGCGTCCCGATGAGGGCGCGGGATCACCCTGGCATGGGTGTGAGTGCTCCGGCGCGAGCACAGGTAGGGAGCCCCGACGGGGGCGTCCATGCCTCGGCGTAGGCATTTGACTCGGCGTGGGTCGGTTCGGCTATAGTGTAGCTCATCTTGGCTAAGGTGGAGCTAGCACGGTTTCTCATGGTTTGAGACTGGTATCGGCAATCATAGTGTGACTATGATGGAGGGCTCAGTTGACTGGAAGTTGTTTGTAGATCCGACTGTCCGAGTCAAGGTGGAGATTGTTAGAATATGACTCGTCCGAGTCGTATTCGGTTTTGGGTATGTGAGAGTGAGATTAAAAGATAGAGCAAAAATAGACTGAGGAAGAAAATAAGGGGGAGCAACGTTCGAGTTCGCGGGTCGCAAGTATTCCTGGAATATGGCGTTGGCTTTATTTTCCATTCTATGCTACGTGGTTTTTTTTGATTGGTATTAGGAAGTGTGCGGGGTCCACCAATTTGTTATTTTATGTTTACTTTGGACGTCACTTTTGTGATTCCTAAGTTTAGTTTCCTAAGTTTATTTAATTAGTCTCCTAATTAGTTTAGGTATATAGTTTTGGGTGGAATAATACTATATAAAGACCCGACTATATTCTAGGTTAATTAAGAGAGAGAAAGGTAGAAAACTTGGTGAGGCAAGTTTGAGGGCTCGTCTTTTGTAATCTGTAATTCTCTCCATACATAGTGAAATATTTCCCTGGCCCTTGTGGACGTAGCTATCATATTGATAGTGAACCACGTAAATTCTTGTGTTCTTTATTTTGCTATTGTTTTTATATCGTCTCAACACGCTTCCGCGCATAACAGATACGAACATTGAAAAAAAGTTATCATTACAGCTCAACAACGAGTATAATATTTATCGTCATTTTGAAATATTGGACTTTCAAAATTTCAAGTTACAGTTTATTATAAGTGCCTTTTTTGTAACTTACTCATTTTACTTTCATTTAAAACGGTTTCTTGTGTCATACTATCCAGAGTATCCACAAGAAAATATAAAAAATGAAAAAAGAAAGTTGAAAGGCCTACAAAACATATAGGCCGCCAAGGCCCAAAGTGATAAGATTTAAAATAGTTTTTTCTGTTATACTATCCACAAGAAAATATAAAAAATGAAAAAAGAAAGTTGAAAGGCCCAAAAAACGCATAAGCCATGAAGGCCCAAAGTGAGAAGTTCTATCAAAATATTGGAAAAACATGCCTGCAATCTTGCTTCCACTAGACAAACAACGTAACCACTATACTACTCATGCAATTTATCTTAGGGAGTACTCAAAATAAATCTTAAACCTACCCGGGCAAGGGCCCAGTCTGGCCCTAAGGTAGCTACGTCATTGACGTGAGGTAATTGATGCGGGTACCCTTATCACCCAACAACAACAACAATAGCATCAGAGGCTTAATCCCAAAATGATTGGGGTTGGCTGACATAAATCATCCTTTAGAACCGTCCATGGGTGAACGCACACCTCAAAAATGCGAAAAAATAGAATAGAAAAAGTGAAAAAAGGGGAGTGAAACATAATACAAAAATCAGGTAAACTTATAAATTTTAAAATTGAAGTCCGGATTTCTTTTATAAAAACTTAGAATTTAGATCGAGAATAAAGATTAAAACGATTTTGAAAACCGAAAGTAAACTAATTATTAAACGATTTTTCCTAGGTCCCCTATCACCCAGGAACAAAAAAAAAAAAACAAAGTAAATCAATCCTCATGATATTACAACGCCGGATAAATAATACCAGACCAATATATTTCATGTGACCTTGATTGTTTTATTACATATAAATAAATAAAAAAGTAATAATTCCAATATTTTACGAAAATTTTCACTTTATGAGTTGTTAAGTAGGTGAGGGATCAAATTTATAAACGTACCATTATTACTCCCTTCATTTAACTTCAATTGTTTGTTATTCTACTTCGATTAGTTTAACGTTTTTCGAATCGTGGATCAAAATAAAGGTACTTCAATTATTTGTTATTCGATATTAGTTACTAATTTCGATTTGTCTATTCAATTGTTTGTCGGTATTTGAATTGAAATGTTCCAAAGTAAAAGGGTAATTATAAAAGTTCATAAAACTTGTCAACGAAATAATGTGTCGACGACCTTTAGCAATTGGGTAATTAAATGGTAACGAAGTACTTATACTAAAGTGATCAGGTGGCCCAATCTCTATATTTCGACCTAGTTTAACAAACTTTTGGGCCTGACCTTATATCCCAAGTCCCTAAAACCCGTGCCATGGTCATGTCGTAGGGCAGGGTTTGGTGCACTCGTTAAACCCAAACACAGCAGTACAGCACACATATGACACCTCTATCATAGAACATAAAGTTTTCTTCTATATTTTCCATTTGGGATGAAGTTTTTAATTCACTTGATTCTTATTTTAGACGGACTATTTTATTTCAGAGTTTTAGAACAACTTTATGTGACCATTTTTATGGTAAATGTAATCATTTAACGATGAAATATTGTAATTAGTGTTTGTTATTCAGGTAAACTTTTGTCAAAAAAAGGGTCACATTTGATTGTAAATGGGTCACATATGATCGTCTGAAACCTTTAGACGAAAATGAGTCGTTTGAAAGGAGACCAAATGTCAGTGGCGAAGCCAGGATTCGAACTTAGCGGGCGAAAAATTTTTAGGGGGGCTGAATTGGTAATGATATAAGACACACTTAAAATATTTTCGAAAAATTTAACTAAAAATTCGGAAAATTAGGGAGCGCCCCTGCTAGCCCCCCAATTCCACCAGTGCCAAATGTTATTAATTTATTAGCTCATTAGAGGTTGTTTGATTATCTTCTAAGTTTGCGTGCATTGAAAATGATAGGAATTGAAAAAAATAGAGATTTGGGACATATTTGGTTTACCATGGGAAGATGGTTCTTAGGATGTTTATGGTTTACCATGAATTTGTAATACACGTGCACTGCATAAGCGTTGTTTGGTTGCTGGATGTGCAAACTCGGATTCATGTGAAAACTTCAACTTACCAAGAGGGATGGATAAATGAATTCTTACATTAATGTAGGGATTAAAGTTCTATGGAAAATTCCGCTTACTATGAACAATAAGTCTCTCTTGCGACGGATATATCCGTCGCAAACTTCTAATAGGTCAAGTTATCTCACTTGGTTAGATAAGACAAAGCATAGGGAATCCCAAATAACTTGTCTTTTTCTATCAAAGTGAGTAATACTTAACCCATCGCAAGTTTACGACGAATATGCCCATCACAAATGAGAATTTGTGTACTACGTATGAATTAGGCAATCAAATAGGTCTTCATTTCTTCAATTCCGAACAACCACAAGAGACAAGTTCAGTGAATGCTTAAAAGTTAAAAGGATGCTAGGAACCCCAAGAAGGTGAATAGAATTGACTATTGAGTAATGTGTTCATGCATCTTTTGTTTGGTTGGTAACCTAACAAACTACTCCGTACATATTTTTTACTTTCTTAAATATTTAGCTTATTTATAATTTATTTTTAGGCTTATAATCTCATACAAGTAGCAATATATAAATACGGAGTATATTAGAAAATATCAATTAAATGAGTTATTAAACTCTATAATATATTCCCTCCGTCTGGTCAATTGTTATTCTTTGGTTTTGACACAAATTAAGATCAAGGAAAAAGGAAGGAGTCAATTACTTGATGACAAGTGGAACAAATTGGGTATGAATGATCAAATTGCTGATTAAGTTTATTATTAAAATAGAAAAGATAACAATTGACTGAGACTCCCCAATATAAAAAAGGATAACAAATGACCGGGACAGAGGAATATCATAAAAGCATGTTTTCCAGTTCTATATACGGGAGTACCCTCACTACGCAAATGCGTCCTCCATTTTTTATCTTTCCATTTACTTTATTAGGGTTCTCCAAGGTGAAAGTTTGACCGTATATTTAGACGTCTATATGTTAACTTTTTTTCGTCAGAAAAAAATATCTTGCAAACTATATTTTGATACAACAACAACATCAGAGCCTTAATCCCAAAATGATTTGGGGTCGGTTGACATAAATCATCCTTTTGAACCGTCCATGGGTGAACGCACGCCTCAAAATGCGAATAAAAAAGGGAAAATGAAAAACAAAAAGGGAGAACGAAAATGTAATGAAAAGTCAAGGTAAACTTAGGGGTTTTAAAATCGAATTCCGGATTTCTTTTATAAAAACTTAAAATTTAAATCGAGAGAAAAGATTAAAACGATTTTTTATTAAAAAACCGAAATAGAATTAAGGATCCGAAATGCCTTAAAAGTAAACCAAGTAAAATCTATAAGAAAGTGGTGGTAAAAGTGTAATAAAGAAGAGAAAAATAAATAATTTAATTTCTTTAAATTAAATAAAAAAAACACTAAATATGTCAAAAAACATCAAATACTAAAAATCCACATGTATCCTTTCCCTCCATTGTGCCCTCTCCGTCACCACTCTCCTCAAGCCCCAAAAATCTCATATCATGCTCTATCACTCTCAACCATGTCTGTCTCGATCTTCCTCTACCTCTAGGGACCTTTTCCGTTCTCAAGTCTCCAGCCTCCTAACTGGTGCGTCCATAGGTCTCTTTCTCACATGGCCAAACCATCTTAGTCAGTTTTCCATCATCTTGTCCTCTACTGGCGCCACTTTTACCTTTTTCCTAATCACCCCATTCCTTAACCGATCTTTCCTTGTATGTCTGCACATCCACCTCAACATGCAAACTATATTTTGATAATAAATGTAAAATTTGAATTTCTATAAATTTAAGTTTTTTATTTTTCAAGAAATTAACCGTCAAAGTTCGAAAACTTTGTCCTTCAAAAAGCAAACGAGAATATAAAAAGAAAATGTAAGAACACAAATTCTTGTTTGTGACGACACATATCCGTCACTCTTGAGTGACGGATACCATTTTACCTCACAAAGTACCCACTTTTTCTCTCTCTGCAACACTATTCATGTGGTCCCCTTTCTCCACTAACCCATTTTGTTACCATTTTATCTCATAAAATATCCGCCACAAATTGTAACCCGTCACAAGGGAGACCAATTGATGTAAGAAATACCTCGTACGTTTGTCCCGGTCATTTATTTATCTTTAATTTAGGACAAAAAGCAAGAAAAGGGAAGGATTCTATTTGTGGATGATGTTATTGAATAACATAACAAGTGAATAATAGAATAGGTAGATGAACAAATTACTTTTCAAGAATACTCCCAATTTAAAAAAAAAAATTAAAAAAGTAAATAAATAAATAAGATAACCATAAATAAAAAAGGTAAACAAACCAGACGGAACCATGCATAATTCATAAACTTCAAGGTTAAGGTTATTATGGTACGCAAATTCTCATTGAAGACGAGTACTATCCGTCACAAGCTGAAGACGGATAGTGTCCCTCTCACAAAATGCAAGTGACACTATCCATGGGGTGCTTCATTCCCCCCCCCCTTTGTCCTCCCACTTGCCTTATTATGAGAGGGACACTATCCGTATTCAGCCTGTGACGGACAGTGTCCATTACAAGCAAGACGCTTTGATTATGGTATGGCGACTGCGCCGTCAATTTCAACTATGAAAATGTGCGACCAATTAAACAAATGGTCCGTGAGATCGTAAAAGATAACATGCATGATGCATGCATGGAAAGTTAGAGTGTAAATTATTACAGTACATGTGTATCAGTGTATGTATTACAATATTGCTTGAATAAATCATTCCATGCCGAAGATGAGATGCTAACTATCCAACTTAATGAACTTGTTACATCACGTCTTAAAAACATCAACCTCGTTAAAATAGGGTTAACCTGCCACAATACAACATGGTTACTACATATGGTAATAAGGATCGAGCTGCGAGCTGCGAGTAATTAGAGTAAATTATGAAAGGCGAAAATTCCTAATGAAAAAAATAAAAATTCTCAAACATCTAGTCATTAATAACAAAATAAAATCTTAGACTATTAGATCCATCATGGAGACTATATATATAAAAGCCATTGTATTTATTAAAAAAAGTCTTACTAAAAGATACAGAGTAAGTTTTTATAACATGGGAATAATGAGCAAACAATATTGCGAAAAATTATGTACATCTAAGAGCGAATTACATAACAAGATGTTGGGAAAGTTTAAAAAGTGTGATAACGACATAAGGAGTATGTATGTATTCTATGATATATAGATAGCGAGTGCATTTGAATGGATGGATTAGTATGTATGTATTCTATGATATATAGATAGCGAGTGTATTTGAATGGATGGATTAGGATCCTCTCAATTTCTTTTAGGAAATGGAGAGGCCATTTCCTCTCTCATTTTCTTTTAATAATAATTCCCTCTTTCATCCCCATTTTTCCAATATTTTTACGCGTAAATTTAGAACCGTTAGATGTTGTTAGAATGCGATCCGTAACGTTGATGGGAAATTGACTCTCCATTTCTTTTCAGTTAATGTATCATACAACTGGTTGTATGATAAAACTTATTCAATATAGTTGAGCCTTGTTACAAAGTTGTCGTACCTTATTAACAAAATTATCGAGTTATGGTACAATGTTATTGAGTTTAACAGAATAATTATTAAACTCAATAACTTCGTAAAATAGCTCAAAAACTTGTAAAATAGCTCAACAGCTTTGTGTAAGAGCTCAACAACTTTGAGGCGGTTGTACAATGCTATTATACAACTGGTTGTATGATAGTATTTGTGATTTTTTTTAGGAAATGGAGAGAAAATGGACTCCATTTGAATAATAACAACAAAAATAATTATTATTAAGTCTAGTTGTTTTCATTAAGGATATAAACAACAAACCCGTCAATGATAGCTCGAAGTCAAACGAGCAACTACCTTGACTTATTCCCTCCTATATTTGTGTAACTTATTTAGTCAATTGTATTATCTTTTCCTTCCTTGTTTATAGCTTCTGTTAAACATGTATCTAGGAGTTGTTTAGCTAGTTGATTCTCCATATGTTAGTATATATAACATAACCTGTAACCCTTGCTAATTATCAATAACAATTATATTAATCGTCTCATTTTCTTCATGGTATCACGAGTCTAATACGAACCTCACGATCAAAATCACTCGCCTCATTCGTGTGTCTCTTCTTCGACCTTTCGAACCCGACTACCATGGCCAACAACCAGCTTCAACTTATTAACGCGGCTGACCAGACCCATCCTCTCACCCTCGTCAACTTCACCAACTATATTCAACTTAAGGACACCATCACCTTCCGTCAATGGAGGTTTCAGGTTCGTGCCATCATGAATGGCCTAGAGCTTTTCTCCTACCTTGACGGCACCTCTACCCCTCCACCCAAAATGATCACTGTTGAACCCACACCCCCCGAAACTGCCACCAAAATCGCCCCAAACCCGGCCTATTCTACTTGGTATAGGCAAGACCAACTCATCCTTGGTGCCCTCACTGGCACTCTCACACCTCCGATCGCTGCCCTCATCGTTAACGATACAACCTCTCACGCTGCCTAGTCCACCTTGTCCCGAACCTTTGCCAATTCCTCTCGAGGTCATCGTCTCCAAATTAAAGATCGCCTCGAGAATATTTCCCACACTGATGATATGTCCATCACCGAATACATGATCGCTATCAAAGCTTGCACCGATAATTTAGCCCAACTCGAACATCCTATGGATGTCGATGACATTACTGCTCGCATTCTAAACGGTCTCAATTATGACAAGTATCGATCCGTCATCGAGGCAGTTAGAGCTCGCGATACATCAATTCCTTTTGAAGCCCTTCATGAGAAATTAATCCAGCAAGAGCTCCGCCTTAAGAATGCACCCGCCTCCTCCGCCTCTACCAATTTCGCCCCTTCTGCTCATGCTGCGAATTACCGAAACAACAACACCAATCGCTCTACCTATAATCAACGATCCAACTATCAATCCCGCAACTTTTACGCACCCAAATCATCCACACCCGCCTCCAACCAGACCGACTATTCCAAACCCTACAAAGGTCGTTGTCACTATTGTGACGAAGTTGGTCACGGTGTCTCTGACTGTCGAGACTTTCTCACCAAATATCCCAATGTTGTCTTCCCTACTCGACAGCGTCGTGGCCCTACCCCGCAAGCCCATACAGCTACACACCCCTCGACCCAGCCACCCAACTCTTGGACCGTTGATAGCGGCGCTTCGCATCATACTTCTGATGACCTCAACACCTTATCCCTTCACCATCCGTATGAGGGACCGGATGACCTCGTCATTGGCGATGGCAGTGCTCTCAGTATAACTCATACTCATACTAGTTCTTTTCAAATTCCCTCATCTAATTCCTCTCTTAATTTTACAAATGTTTTAAATGTCCCGTCTATTTCTCGCAAATTATTATCCGTCTCTCAATTTTGTAATGACAATAATGCTTATGCCGTTTTCTCACCCACATCTTTTTGTTTTAAGGCAAATCCGACGGGAGCGGTCCTTTTTCAAGGGCGTCTTATTGATGGGTCGTATGTTTGGACGCCAAATCCGCCTCAAGCACACATAGCCGTAGCTCCTGGTCAAGCCTCGTGGCATCATCGACTTGGCCATCCCTCAAATAAAGTTACTCAAGTTTTGAATTCTAGATTTAATTTCCGCATTTCAAATTCCGATCCATGTATTGCGTGCCAAATCAATAAAAGTCATAAGTTATCTTTTGGTGACTGAACTCTTTCTTCTACTCTTTCTTCTACTGCTCCTCTCGACTTAATATTTTCTGATTTATGGACATCTCCCGTTGTCTCTCACAAGTCTTACAAATATTACGTGATATTTGTCGACCATTTTACGCACTATATTTGGCTTTATCCCCTCAAAAGAAAATCCGAAACTGAGCTCATCTTTCGAAAATTTCAAGCCATTGTGGAAAATTTTTTCAACAAACCTATTAAACGTTTTTATTCCGATAACGGAGGTGAATTCGTCAAGTTTACTTCTCATTTGAATATTAATGGTATTACACATTTAACGTCCCCGCCTCACACTCCCGAACACAATGGTTTCGCTGAACGTCGACATCGACATATTGTTGAAACTGGCCTATCTCTTTTCACTCACTCACAACTCCCGTCATCACTTTGGCCCTATGCGTTTTCCACAGATGTTTATCTCATAAATAGACTCCCCACGCCATCCCTTCAAAACGACTCTCCATACATTAAATTATTCAATCAATCCCCGAACTATTCTAAATTTCATAATTTTGGTTGTCTCTGTTTTCCTTGGTTACGACCGTACACCACTCATAAACTACAACCTCGCTCAATTCAATGTGTTTTCGTTGGCTACTCGTTAACTCAAAGTGCTTATCTCTGCCTTGATCCCCTCACATCCCGTGTCTACACATCGAGACACGTTCGCTTCTTTGACAATCAGTTTCCCTATTCCTCGCTCCTTCAATTATCATCATCTCCGCCTACCATTACCTCGCCTCGATTGGTGCTCTCTTACCGTCATCCTTGTTCTCCCACCACCGCCCCACCCTCATCTGAGCATCCCTCTGCCTCCCCTCAAATCGACACACCCCCTAATGACCCCACCCCAAACGAATCTCCCTCTTCCCCTCCTGTCAATTCTACCACCGCTTCTTCCACCTCCCCTACCCCTCCTCCCCCACCTCCACCGCCAGTTACATCTCGCCCCATCACCCGTCTGTCCAACAATATCCGAAAACCCAACCCTAAATACAATAAACCGAACTCCACCACTGCCCTTGTTTCCACCGTACCCTCCAAATATATCACCCCCTCCACCGTTAAACAGGCTCTTGTTGAACCGTTGTGGCGTGCTGCGATGCAAGACGAATATGATGCCTTAACCTGAAATCACACCTGGTCCTTAGTTCCACCCGAATCTGCCCCAAATACCATTGGTTGCAAATGGATTTTCCGCATTACATATAACCCCGACGGTAGCCTCAAACAACACAAAGCCCGTCTCGTAGCCAAGGGTTTTCACCAACGCCCTGGCCTCGATTATACTGAGCCATTCAGTCCCGTTATTAAACCTACAACTATTCGCCTTATTCTTTCCCTCGCTGTTATCCATGGCTAGTCACTTCGACAGGTCGACATTAACAATGCTTTCTTGCAAGGCACACTGAATGAGGATGTTTACATGATACAGCCCCCAGGTTTTGTTAATTCTAATTTTCCGACTCATGTTTGTAAATTACGCAAAGCTATTTATGGTCTCAAACAAGCCCCTCGGGCTTGGTATACTGAGCTCAAAAAGTATTTTATTTCCTCGGGTTTTCGCCATTCAATTTCTGATCTGTCACTCTTTATTTTTGATCGTCCTACGACACGATTATATGCTCTCGTATATGTTGATGATATAATTATTACAGGTTCCAATTCTACCGAAGTTAATAATTTTATTGCAGCTATCTCTTCTCGTTTTTCTCTAAAGGATCTTGGTTGCTTGTCTTATTTTCTCGGGATGGAGGTTACTCCAACGACCTCGGGTCTCCACCTCAACCAGTCCAAGTACATTTCCGACATTCTCACTCGCTACAATATGATGGACTGCAATCCCTCTACGACACCTATGCTAACACATCCGCCACTCATTCGACAAGATCATCTACCGACTGAAAATGAGTCTGAGTATCGTGCTATTGTTGGAAGCTTACAATATCTATCTTTGACGAGGCCCGACATTGCATTTCCTGTAAATAAACTCGCGCAATTTGTTACTCATCCGACTGCAGGTCATTGGTCCTCTCTCAAATGGTTGCTACGATACTTAAAAGGAACTATTCATCACGGTATTCATCTCCTCAAACGTGCTCCGCTGAATTTTCATGCATTTTGCGACGCGGATTTGGGAGGTGACTCTTCTGATTATGTGTCCACTACTGGCTATGTTGTCTTTATTGGCCAAAATCCTATTTCTTGGTCTTCTAAGAAGCAGCGAACATTGTCACGATCCTCTAAACATTGTCACGATCCTCTACTGAGGCCGAGTTTCGAGCTATTGCGGACACCACATCTGAAATACTATGGCTAAAGTCTCTTCTGTCCAAACTTGCTATCTCTTTACCAGCTGCTCCTACTATTTTTTGCGACAATCTTGGTGCAACAAATTACTCTGCTAATCCAATCTTCCACTCCCGAATGAAACATCTTGCTATTTCTTTTCACTTTGTACGGGAACAGGTCCAACTCGGAACCATTCGCATACAACATGTCAACGGTGATGATCAAATCACGATACTCTCACAAAACCGTTGTTCAAATCTCGGTTCCTTCTTCTTTCGTCCAAGATTGGCCTTACTCTTCGACCGTCCATCTTTGGGAGCGTATTAAGGATATAAACAACACCGTCAATGATAGCTCGAAGTCAAACGAGCAACTACCTTGACTTATTCCCTCCTATATTTGTGTAACTTATTTAGTCAATTGTATTATCTTTTCTTTCCTTGTTTATAGCTTCTGTTAAACATGTATCTAGGAGTTTGTTTAGCTAGTTGATTCTCCATATGTTAGTATATATAACATAACCTGTAACCCTTGCTAATTATCAATAACAATTATATTAATCGTCTCATTTTCTTCAGTTTTATAATATAAACGCGGACAAGTAGAGAACATACTAAATTTATTGTTATAATTATTTTCAGTTGAATATTAATACATAAAGTATAAAATATTAATTATGCCTAATTAGCTATTACTTTTAACTAACCATTGTATATTAAATACTTTGAAGTTAAATCTAAAAAAACAAGAGTTGATAAAGTGCAATCTAGGTTTAGGCTCCGTTTGGAAAGACGTATCAGGTACCTAATTTGGTCAAAGTAGCTTATTTGACCAAAATTTTAGGTACCTTATTTTGTTTGTAAGCAACAAGTAGCTTATTTAAGCAAATAAGCTACCTGAAATGAAATGCTACCTAGAGTAGCATTTGAGATTTCAGGTACCTGATTTGATTTGGTTTTCCGTTTTTACCCCTTAAATTTATACTATTAAATAATTATCAGATCCTTTTACGTCATTTCATCCAAATCAGTTACCTTTTCAGTTAGTTTGCCAAATACTCCTTACTTTTTTATATAATCAGCTACCTTATCAGTTCTTAGTTTTCAACTACCTTATCAGTTAATTTTTCTGGTTTTGATTAGCTTTTCAAACTACCTTTTCAGGTAGTTTTACCACCAAACAGAGCCTAATCTTAAACGTCATTTATATATGTACTCTTTCTTTTCGATTAAACTAACAAAATATACAAACAGATCGTGCAAAACACGGGATACTAATATCTAGTACGAGTTATTACTAAAAATTGAAGTGATAAACTTACCCTAATTTAAGAGAAGTGTCAGAACTATCATCTTGATCAGTGAGAGGAGGAGCACCATTAGTAACAGTTTCAGATGATTGACCCTCTTCTGCTGTTGTATTACTCTCAGATTTGATAGCATAATTTCCAGGTTTCTTTCCTTGTGATAACATGGCCAACTAAAACCAACAAATTAAATACATTAATACTCCTATATTATTCATCATATATATAACTCGCATTTTATTATGACGAGTAATAGTTACAATCTAAAACCGATCATGAGACTCCAACCATCAGCTTAAAATACTACGTCAAGAAACTATCTCAACTAAAAGCTTAAACCCTTAAACCGATGCTTGGAGTCCCATGATCGGTTTTGTGTTCTAAAGCAATTAAAGGTACAAATATTTGGAGTTAGAGTATGATTATTTACCCTTTGTTTCAACCTTGTATTTTCTTCCATTAATATTTCACCCTGCAATTATCATTCAATTATGGGAGATCATATTGATGATATAACATCTAATGAAAATATTCGTCATTGGATAAATTATTTACTCGTGAAGTCTATGCTTGTAAATTAGGGATCAAACCCTGACCTCATTAGAAAAATAACAATGAGAAAAGTAATAAAAGATTATGAGATTAAGTAAAATTAAGCATGTACTTTGTAAGTCCGTAGTATATAACAATAATTCAAGTGTTAATGAGATTTCAAACCTTTTCTTGGAGATTCTCGATCTCACTTCTTAAGCGCTTCTCCTGAAAAATCGATAAAAAAAAAAAAAAAAAAAAAACCGCGCTTATTTAAATGATGATAGAAAGATAAAATTATTGAGTTTGTATTATACGGACATAAGAAAAACCGTTAATATAACAATTGCTATTAGAACTTCATTCACAAATAATAAACGAAACCTTAATGTCTACAACGCGAGATAAGCTGTTCTCGAGCATTTGCTCGAGTTCATGCAATTCCTTGAAGTCTAGACCATGAAGTTCCTCCCCTCTAAATTTCCTGTAAGAGATAGATACCTTAAGTTAGTAAACTCACTGGTATAAAGATTGGGTTAAATGCATCGCATTTGTCGATTAATTCGGTAATTCAAGGAATTTCAGTCGTGACGATACTAAACCGAGACCTTTTTATACGAAATTTTGATACATTTCTGTTGGTGTGATGCCAAGAAAAGCCAAATTTTTGGTTTTTTGGTTCATACTCTCTCCCACATCTGTGAGGAGGAGAGTTTGTTTTGTGTTTATATTGCCTTTGGTCCAATGGTGGGTAAGAGATTGGACCAAGGAGGCTTTTGTGGTGATTGTTGGGCTTGTGGGTTTGTGTCCAAACACACACGCGCGCGCTGGCCCGGGCTGAACTCGGGTTCGGGTTTGGGTAGAGCACCTGTGGTGAGGCCCTCTTTTATCTTATCTTTTTGGGTCTGGCTTGTGTGTGTTTTTGGAATCCTATAACGGATCTCAGTCAAATAAAATCTCTGTGATTAAGGAGATTTATTCTCCATTAATCCCGTTTGACTGTTTTTAAGGAGATTTATTGTCACTTTTATTTCCTCCGTTTTTTTTGCCTGTAACAGCTCTATTTTCAACTATAAATAGAGCTGTTTTATCATCACTTCTACACACAATTCAAACAACTCTTCTATCTCTCTCAAATATGATATTCTTCTGCTTCTGAGTTTTTTCTGGGTTCGTTTCTGTTTGTTCCAAGGCTCTCATACACGAGTGGTTGTGTACGGGTGTCGCGATGTTAACCTTGGGGAACTACCGGCGAGAGATGATTACCACCACGGTCGTGCCGATATAGTCTTCAAGTCAGTGGCCTCCATACCACGGCGCTGCAATTCCGTTTCGATAAGTTTATTTCTGTCTCTTGTTTCGTTAAAGTTTCTGTCTGTTTTCCCATTGTTACGAATTATCTTTCCAACAATTTGAAAACTATATTATTTGTCGTAACAATGGCTGCCGTCTCAAACAAAATTATGTCTGAATTGTCGAAATTGGAACCCTTAGACGGTATGAACTACAAAAGATGGTCTCAGAAACTGCTTATGTATTTTGAACAATTAGAAATCGACTATGTTTTTTTTTCGACCCTCTATTTCATTTACGCGCTAGTGTAGAAACTACCCCACCTTCGTCTGTTGCTGTTAAGTCGAATGAGGAGACTATTAAGAAACATGATAAGGATAACAAAACTGCTAAGTTCCATCTCCTTACTCATATGTCGAATACCCTCTTTGATTTATTTTCGTTCCATAAATCTGCTAAGACTATATGGGAATTGTTAGAGAAAAAATATGGGGTTGACGATGCGGGTAAGAAAAAATATGTTGTCGGGCAGTGGCTTGAGTTTCAAATGGTAGATGACAAACCAATTATGGAGCAAGTTCATGTTTACGAGAACTTGTGTGCTGATGTCACTAATGAGGGAATGAAACTAGATGAAATTTTCTTGGCTAATGTTTTGCTAGAAAAATTTCCCCCTTCCTGGAATGAGTATAGGAACCATTTGAAACATAAGAAGAAATATTTGTCCCTTCAAGAGCTAGTAGGCCACATGAGGATTTGAAGAAGCTAATCGTCCGAAAGATAAGTGGTCCAATTGTCTCTTACTCTTTGTCAAAGCCAATCTTGTTGAAATCTGGTGGGTCTTCAAAAGAAGATAGGTTCAAGGGTAAGGGAAAGGCTAAAGGGTCGGGGCCAAACCAAGGGTCGAATGCAAGAAAGTCGGGTCAAGGGAAATTCACCAAACCGCCTCAAAGATCCAAACCAAATCGGTTTGCTATGTTTGTGGGAAAACGGGTCACAAAGCTTATCAGTGTCCTCAAAAGAAAGTTCTTTTTGAAGCTAATGTTCTTGAAAAGGATGATATTATTCTTTCTTTGTAGTGGTTAAGGCTATCTGGTTGCAAATGCTAGTGATTTGATTCGGATACGGGGGCTTCAAGGCATCTTTGTGCTAACAAGGATCGCTTTCTTTGAATTTGAAGATGTTCTTTGATGGTGAATGTGTCTACATGGGTAACTCTTCTTCTCTTTGTTATCACCAAGCAAAGGCAAGATCTTTCTCAAACTAACCTCGGGAAAACTCTTGCTTTAAGTAATGTTTGGTATGTTCCTACTTTGCGTCGAAACCTCGTGTCTGGTGCCTTGCTAAACAAAGTCGGTATGAAACTTGTTTTTGAGGTTGACAAGGTTGTAATGTCGCGCTTGAACGGGATTTTGTGGGCAAGGGTTATCTCTGTGGGGGTTTATTTGTTTTGAATGTTGATTCTCCTATCATTAATAATAATGCTTCTACTTCGCTTATATTCTTTGAGTCTATTGATGTTTGGCATGGTAGATTAGGTCATGTGAATGTTGATTCGATTAAAAGGCTCAAATCTATGTCGCTTATTTCTTCGTTATCTTCAGAAACTCTTGAGAAGTGTCCTAGTTGTGTCGAGGCCAAATTTGCTAAGAAACCTAGTAGACCTGTTACAACTAGACAAACGAGTCTAACGAGTCTTCTTGAGTTAATTCACACCGACCTAGCTGACTTCAAAAACACCATGAGCAGAGGTGGTAAACATTATTATGTTACTTTTATTGATGATTTTTCTAGATATACCAAAGTATATTTGCTTAGAAATAAAAGTGAAGCGAGGACATGTTTATAAAGTTCAAAACTGAGGTAGAAAATCAGCTTGATAGGAAGATTAAAAGAGTCAGGTCCGATCGAGGAGGAGAGTATGGCTCTGGTTATTTAGTAGATTTTTGTGAGAAAAATGGTTTAATACATGAAAAAAAGCCCACCATACTTACCTCAATCGGGTGTAGCTGAACGTAAAAATGATTTTTCTAATGATGAATGCTATGCTTTTTAAGTTTTGGCCTTTCTGATGATATGTGGGGGGAAGCGGTGCTTTCAGCTTGTCATATTCTTAACAGGGTACCTCATAAGAAACTAGACAAGATACCCTATGAGATGTGGAAAGGTTATGATCCTAACTTAAGTTACCTTAATGTGTGGAGATGTTTGGCTAAAGTAGGCTTACCTAGCTTTAGGAGGCCAACCATTAGACCTAAGACTTATGACTGCGTTTTCATTGGTTATGCTCAAAACAGTTCTGCTTATAGGTTCATGTCTTTAAGTGACAGGTCTATATCTGAGGCTAGAGATCTTGAGTTTTTGAAAGGTATTTCCTTTGAAGAAGGAGACGGTATCACTACCCGATGCCCCTGTTGTTTCTTGTGTGCTGTTAACCCTACCGACAATTCTATGCATGCGAGTACTAGTATACGTGGATCATGCGGTTGAACCAAGAAGGAGCAAAAAGCCCGAATTGAAAAGAGCTACGGGAGTGATTTCGTCGGAAGCGATCTTTATCGGACTTCACTTATCCGAAATCGCAGGTGATATTTGTGCTTTTGATGAGCTTGTTTCTGCTTTTTTAATAGAAGATGATCCAAAAACATATGATAAGGCTATGATATCTATAGATGTTGTTTTTTGGAAAGAAGCTATTAAAAATGAACTAGATTCTATTGTTTCTAATCAGACTTGGGAGTTAACTGATTTGCCTAAAGGTAGTAAACCCATTAGTAGCAAATGGATCTTTAAAAAGAAAATGAGACCTGATGGAACAATAGAAAGGTTCAAGGCCAGACTTGTGGTGAGGGGGTTTACACAAAAGAAAGATATTGACTATTTTGATACTTACTCACCCGTGACTAAAATTTCCACCATTAGAACTCTTGTTGCTTTGGCTGCTATTCATGATCTTGTAGTACATCAGATGGATGTAAAAACTGCTTTTTTGAATGGTGACCTAAATGAAGAGATCTATATGTTGCAACTCGAGGGGTTTGTGGTAAAGGGTCAAGAGAGTAAGGTGTGTAAACTGAGAAAATCACTATATGGTCTTAAACAAGCACCTAAACAGTGGTATGAGAAATTTCACAACACTTTGACTGACGATGGCCAATTTTGGTGGTGCTTTGAGACGCACTTGATGGATTGTGTTTTTATATGAGGTTGGACTTTGTCCTTAATAGCTCTTATGAGAAGTGCTCGAGAAGCACTTGAGCTACCTTTGGGGTGTGATGGTTCAGCCACCATCTATGTAAGAATATAAAATTCTCACTAGAGCACTCACCTAAACCAGGGTAAACGCATGGCTTTAAAAGCGTTGCACTTGAAATCGCGGAACAAAACAGTCTTTGAAGGTATGATATGTGTTGTGGGGGAATCAATGACCGAAGACCGACAAGGAATTCAAATCGGAAGATATTCTCTTGTTGAAAGTAAGTTGTTGTCTCATTTCACTAATACGTCAATTCAAGTCTAAAGACATTGAACGTTTAAGTATCCAGTCCTTCGTTTCCCTTCGTTTCCCTGAAACTTCTCTTTAGCTTTTCCTTATCATCAGTGGGGGATTGTTGGTGTGATGCCAAGAAAAGCCAAGTTTTTGGTTTTTTGGTTCATACTCTCTCCCACATCGGTGAGAAGGAGAGTTTGTTTTGTGTTTATATTGCCTTTGGTCCAATGGTGGGTAAGAGATTGGACCAAGGAGGCTTTTGTGGTGATTGTTGGGCTTGTGGGTTTGGGTCCAAACACACACACGCGCGCGCGCGCCGGGCCGGTTCGACTCGAGCTCAGGCTCGGGTTTGGGTAGAGCACCTGCGGTGCGGGCCAAAGGCCCTCTTTTATCTTATCTTTTTGGGCCTGGCTTGTGTGTGTTTTTGGAATCCTGTAACGGATCTCAGTCAAATAAAATCTCTGTGATTAAGGAGATTTATTCTCCATTAATCCCGTTTGACTGTTTTTAAGGAGATTTATTGTCTCCTTTATTTCCTCCGTTTTTTTGTGCCTGTAACAGCTCTATTTTCAACTATAAATAGAGCTGTTCTATCATCACTTCTACACACAATTCATACAACTCTTCTATCTCTCTCAAATATGATATTCTTCTGCTTCTGAGTTTTTTTTCGGTTCGTTTCTGTTTGTTCCAAGGCTCTCATACACGAGTGGTTGTGTACGGGTGTCGCGGTGTTAACCTTGGGGAACTACCGGCGAGAGATGATTACCACCACGGTCGTGCCGATATAGTTTTCAAGTCAGTGTCCTCCATACCACGGCGCTGCAATTTCGTTTCGATAAGTTTATTTCTGTCTCTTGTTTCGTTAAAGTTTCTGTCTATTTTCCCATTGTTACGAATTATCTTTCCAACAATTTTAACCTTTAATTAAAATATACCTTATAATAAATATAAAAATTAAATAAATGACCGGTATGTATATTAGTTATACAAGTCTACACAACTATGTGGAAATTCTCAAGTTTTACTGTATTTATGAAGCAAGACCTTGTTTCTTTGCATATAAAAAGTCAAATGAGACGCTTGCATGCATACAAAAGACTTAGTCAACGTTACACGTTTCAGAAAATGCATGCTAGACAATTAAGTAGTAACTTTGTTGCAGAACTATAACGAGCGTTCCCATTTTTATAATTCATAGATTATATATCAAAGGTATTATATCTGATTTTACACTTTTTAAGCTTTATTTAAAAAAATATGAGTTTTTATTATAAAGTTTTTGGAGTTAGTTTACTTAAACATTAACCAAAAAAATACAACATTACTCAAAAACTATACTTATAAATTCAATTAATTTTGGATTTTTCCATCAAAAATTTTTTATAGAACTTATAAATTTTAAATACTCAGGAAAAATACATGAAACTCAAAAGGTTGAAGGGGTATGAGGCACATCCGATACGTAATCCTTTTTCTCCCATTTTTATGCATCATTTTTTATTCACTATTTTTTTTCGACGCGTCATTTACCTTGTATAATTTACGCAATATCATTTACCTAATACTCCGTATAATTTATGCATTCTTTTGTTACGATTAAGGGTGTTGAATTGCATCAAAGGGATAGACAATGAGATATAATACGAGACACGAAAATAGCACAAATAATTTTATATTTGGTATATAATTTTTCAGTCAATTTTTAAATACTCCGTATGTTTTTAAGTCACTATCTTTTGCCACGTATTAGAAATTTTGTATCAAGGCACGACACTTTTCACAGAAATTACTATGTCATAAGTCTATTGATTAACATGTACCCCTTCTTATTCACTAGGTTTTTTATGTTTTTTTTTATGTTTAAGAGGTTCTTTATATTTTCTTTTTGGATCTAAATGAATAGCTAAAACAACAAAAGTACTCACTCACATGCATATAAAGTCCTAATTATTCGCACCAAAAGCAAATGTAAATAATCTGATAAATGGTAGGAAATAAATATATATCAATTTTACTAATTAATATATTCCTCATCTCAATTATTTGTTTACCTTTAATTAAAATACTTTCACAAAGAATAAATATGGTAAAAAATAATTAAGACGGGAAAGTTTCATTATAAGTGGTTTCGGATTATCCCTACCTAAGCTCCTTGTTTTTGTCCAGAGCCTCTTTTCTCAGTCGACCGAGGTTGCTATCCTCTTGCTCCTGTTTTGATTCAACTAACTCAGGTTATCATACAAACATGATTCGTAGTCATTATTTAATTTAACTCGGAAGATTAATCAAATTTCTATATAAAACGATTTTATAATAACACGGTCAAGAGATCGACCTAATCATCACAGAGACCTTCAACCATTTGACTTTGAATTTATTTGATTAATACAATAGTTGCCATAATCAAATTTCTATTTAATTTAACTCGGTTATTTTAGCAAAATTCCTTGGATTAATCAAATTTCTATATAAAACGATTTTATAATAACACGGTCAAGAGATCGACCTAATCATCACAGAGACCTTCAACCAGTTGACTTTGAATTTATTTGATTAATACAATAGTTGTCATAATCTATTCTACTATAGCAAGTTCACAAAAATACCTTTAACTCGAGGAAGGTTTGTTCTTGCCTCGTCTCCTTCTTCGAATAATGCATTTTGTAACGCGTAAGGATATCCTTCATTCTTCATAATTAAGAAGCAAATGATTAATTAGTATATTTCCAACACTCAAACACTACGTCATTATACTAAGAAATCTAGGAAGTCGTTTTAATACATACTTAGAAAATTATATCGAACAATCAAACATGTTAAGATCAAATTACGTCATTTGGATATATACTCATATCGACATTGTACTCCGTATATGAGTATGTAACATTATCTTATCACACCGATATTAAATTCTACTCCGTATACTCGTAAATTTTTTATTTAGAAACATAGTGAGGAAAACTAAAAAAAATTATCATATGGGTTGATCAACTAATGTGACAAAGTATGAAAATTCATAAAATATGATTAAAGAATCTAGTACATAGATATTTGAATGATTATATGGGTTCCACAATTCCACTAGGCCGCACTTCCTTGCGTGTAAGGTCGATGATTCCATGTATAAATGGCCACAAGTTCATATTTTTCCATCTACTTTAACAAGATTAATGCGCATATCGTCATACAATTGACTAATGAAAAACATCGTATATGCCCTTAGAATGAAATCTAAGTTCACATGCATGTCTCCATCATATGATAGGATGGAACTTGAAAAGAAATTCCCAAAAAGATAAGTTTAATGGATGGTTTAAGCTAATGAGGTTTAGTTTTAATGGTGAATTGAGGGTTTGATTAAATGCTCGAATCGATATTTTATTTCCTATAGATTCTTACTCCCTTTATCCCGATCATTTGTTGTTCTTTTTTATATTGTGGTTTGTTAATCAATTGTTGTCATTTCTATTTTAAGAATGAACTTGATGAACAATTTGATCATTCACACTCAATTTATTCTACTTGTCATTTAGTAATTGACCATTTTCTCTTTTCTTGGTCTTTGTGACAAAACTAAAGGACAACAATTGACTGGGACGGAGAAAGTATTTAATACGGAAATATTTGTCTTAAATAAATTTAAACGGTTATACAGAATAGATGATAGAAAAACTAAAGATTTAGGGACCATGGTTAAAAATCCCGGTTGAATTTTGAGCATGTTTGGTTTCGCTTTAAGAAAAATTTTTTGCTTTTAGAAATGAGTTTTTGAATAAGCTATTTCTTGATAAAACTATTGTTGTTGGGCTTAACATTTTTTTAAAAAAAAAAAAAAACTTCTCAACAAGACTACGTAAGCAAATGAAATCTGAAAATTTTTTGTTTAATAGTATATCAAGATGGGTCTCGCTTTGTAGAGAATGAAAAAATATGAATTAATTACTACTAGTATTTTTTTTACATGTTTACAACATACAATTTGTCATCTATAAAACATTATTAAAAGGCTAGCCTAAAAAAGTCACGTAGACAATGCCACATGAGATGAAAAAAAGTCACGTACGCAATAACAATGTGACTTGGCAAACTAATATGCCATGGATTATCAATTTATTATTATATTGCATTAATTTAATTCACTTATTTCCTTTAAAAATTCATCCATATTCCATTAGCTTTAAACTTAATTAACTAAAAAAAACTACAATAAAAAAAAATACGCATTAACTATAAGTTAATAATTTCGAGATATTTCATATGGAGTAGTACTATATGTATTCGAAATAAAAAAACCGAATACATGAAATTAAGAACGAAGAAGAATAAATGAAGTTGAAAACAAAAAATTGTATCTATACAATATAGTTAAAAGGCTACTTAAAATATTTTAATTTAGTCCACATGTCAATTTTTCATTGGTAAATACTAATTCATCTATATTGATTACTTGATTATTTATTTCTACAATATTATAAAAGTTTAGATCTATACAATATAGTTAAAAGGCTACTTAAAATATTTTAATTTAGTCCACATGTCAATTTTTCATTGGTAAATACTAATTCATCTATATTGATTACTTGATTATTTATTTCTACAATATTATAAAAGTCTAGATTATGTATTAAAAAGTTATCTTTAAAACTGTCACATGCTTATAAGTACAAAAGAATTAAAAAAATATTAATTGCAAACACAAAAAATAAACTAATACAAACTCTTTATTTTCCTCTCATAAATTTGGTTATTAATCTACTTATTTATTTAACCTTTAATTTCTTTTATTTAATAGTATGGTTTTTTGGTTTTCTCTCACCATCATTATAATTTGTAGTTATCATAATTTTTTTATGTCCCTTTTAATTCACAAAATCGTTCCTCTTCCTCGAATAAATTGTTGAAATTAATTCATAATTAATAACAAAAAGTTTCCTATATAACTACTATAATATTCCTAATTTTCATTTTTATTCAAAAATTTGGTAGGTAAAGTATGCATACATAGATAATTAAATGAATTCTTTCGCTTTTTATTCTTATTATGTTTTAAATTTATTAATAGTAAGAATATTATTTAGTTATTGTTTTTGTGTTTGTATTTAAATTGCAGGAATATGACATACTAAATTATCAATAACATTGCATGAAATCTATACTATCTAATTAAAAGGGTAGCTTCAAACATTCAATTTCATTTCACAAGACATTTTCACACCCCATTAATTCTTATTCATTTTTTACATGCATGGAATAATAATTGAATTTATAAAACTATAATCCATAATTAAAAAGTAAGCCAAACTATCTACCATTATATATCTGAATGTCATATTTTAAATTTCATAAGATAATTTCTAAATCACTCTTATGCAAAGTGAATTTTGTAAAAAAAAAATAAGAATAATAATAAAACAAATCTTTTACAGTCCATTTCTCCTTTGTTCCATATTTATGTCTATATTAAATTTCATAATAATGAGAAGAATCTTATAACTCAATAATCTAGATATAAAATATATAAGTCTAATTAAAAGGCAAACAAAACTAACTATCATCATTTACATGTCATATTTTAATTACATAATAAGACAATATCTTAAATCAATCTCATGTAAAGTGGATCTTGTAAAAAAAAATTATAATAATAATAATAATCAAGCAAAACTTATACATTAAATTTCTTTTTATTCCTTATTAATGTTTATATTAAATTTCATAATAATGAAAAATGATGCTCAAAAGTCTGAACCTTGAGTCATATTTATACATATATTAATTTTGATAGTAATGAAAAAAGGATGCTCAAAAGTCATAAAACGCATCCTCAATTCTTTATATATTTTTGATGAAAGACAAAATTTATAAGCCAAAATTTTTCTTATCTCTATCGTCAGTAGAACTAATTGTATCCCTAAACTTTCCTATCATTCTATTATTAAGGTTTTAAATTTATTAACTAATTTATTTACTTTTTATGTAAGTTCCATTGGGTTATGAAATGTTCATCACATTTTCAATTTCATCGTTTGTGTTTGTTTTAGGAGCTATCAAGATTTGTGGTGTTGAGATATTCAAAGGTAATATAGTTACATCTCTACGATTTCATTCTCATTCCCTTTTTCTTTCACTATTTAAGACAAAACTTAAGTTAACAACGATAATATTACATAAAACAAATTTCACTATTTTGTTGGTTAATTCAGACTAATTACCGAGTTACTTTTTTTATTGTAGGGTCGATTCGTTGGAAAAAGAAAACTATATGGAGAAGTAAAATACGAGGATAGCTTAAATAACTATATATTGGAGACTAACTAGAAGATTAACGACATCAACGTGAATGACTAATAGTTTTTTTTTTCTTTTTTTTCAAATGTATATTTTATTTTGGTATTTGTTTTTTTTTCATCATTTACCTTCGAAAAAATAACAATATTCACCTACTTTGGCTTATTTAATTTATCGACTTTGATCTTTATGTTAACATGTAAATGCCCGTAATCTTAATACGCAATCAATGGTGACTTATTCATAAGGTAAGCTTACTATATGTTTTGATATTTTATAAAATTTCAATTACTAAAAACATTAGAAACATCACACTCAAAACAATACATCTCGTGAATTTCATGGGCCACAAACTAGTTTATACATTAAAAATCTTTAAAATAGAAGTAAAAGCTAGAATCTGTCTCTCAAAATTATCTTTTGGGCTTAAAAAAAGTTGTACTTCTTCAAAATTGATTGTTTAGCCTACCTTTATCGTATTGGTTGAGTTGTAGCGATTTTCACTCTACCGATACGACCGAGATTCGTCGAAGACGGCCGATTAAGGACCAATTATACTGATGTGTCTCATCTCTCTTATGTAAGATGTTATTTAAATCCATTTTAATCCTAAGACAGTTCTACAAGTGGTGTAGACTAAAATATTCAAAGTGTGGAGTCAATTTTAATAAAAATGTTGAAAGCTGTGAAGTGATCTCAAGATCCACTAGCCAATATGCAGCTACGTCACTAATTATACCTATTTTACCAATCGTTGGTTGGCGCAGTGGTAGCATGGGGCTGCGCTTGGTAGGGAGGTCTGCGGATCGATCCCCCACAACTGCGATTGGGAGGGGTTTAAATACCGTAATCCTTGGACACGCCCCGAAATCCGGATTAGTCGGTCCAATGTGGTTCGGATTACCGGATGGTTTAGACCAAAAAAAAAAAACTAATTATACCTATTTTAAGAGAGAAAATGGGTATATTTCATATTGGTCTAGGGAATGCGATGCTTTTTATTTGTTTTATTATATTTCCGAATTCTGATTGCGGATCGGAGCTTAATAAAATAATGACATTAAGACGATAAGCAGTATACATGCTTCGCATTCATTTATTGTTTCCTATGTAGTGCATGTCATTCATACTTTTTAGAGTTGTATTTAAAATTGACGGCCAAAGCGTTTCTAGGGTTGCAATCAATCAAGAACACATATTTAATTCCGGCGAAAGGCGTGTTCTATGAATAGCATAGTACTTTCTATGTTTACATAATCAACTAGTCTTTTTATATCCGAGAGGTTAAAACGGGTCAAATACTTTAAACAAGACAAAAATAAAATGTTTAGGAAATAATAAGATATTTGTCATATGACTCCTATTTATACAAGTAGTTAAGTATTTAACCCGTCGTAAACTTAAGACGAAAATTTTCGTCTTAAATGAGAATTTGTGTTACATAATTGAGGTCGTGTTTGATTTCGACCGATTATTATTAATCTAAACAGATTGTTAAACATGTTACAAATATTAACCCATCTCATTCATTGATGGAATTGTCGTATATTTTAATCAATAGATATGTTAAAGTTGTTTAGTACTCCCTCCATTCAACTCTACTTTACATGTTTGCTTTATCACGTTTGCCAACGCGACTTTTAGGCGGTAAATATCTTTAGCTACATATTTGCAAAAATTATAAAAGTTAGATATTTTTAATGTAATCTTAAAAACGAATCAAATAAGATCCCACGTGAATATATTTTAACTTATGTATCGAGAGAAAATTAAAGTTGAATGTCCACTTGTGAATAGTGTGCAAAATAGAAACCTGCAAAGTGGAGTTGAATGGAGGGAGTAATCAACATTGTTGGGAAGGTTGGATTGAAAATTTGGAAGTGATTTGGCTTATTTTAATACTCCCTCCTATTCACAATAAACCTCCCATTTCATTTTGACACAAAAATTAAGAAAACACACTACCCCACCATATAAATAAATTTGAACCACACAAATATACTACCCCACCATACAATTAAATTTGGACCACACAAACACTTACCAAAAAAGGAAATAGGGAAGTTATTGTGAATAGATTTTAAATGAAAATAGGAGGTTTATCTTGAATAGGAGGGAGTATTTGATTGCCTTGTTTTGGAAAGGATTTGGCTTATTTTAAGACTATTCCCAAGTAGAAGGCCGCGTTAATCGAGTTACCAATATTTTTCATGTTAATCACACTTTATTAATCTTGACTCACTTTCACCTTTACAAGCAGAAGGTCACGACCTCAATCATTTTCCCCTTTCTAATATTTCCAATCATTTACCACATTTACCACCCCACCAAAATATCTCTCTAATTTATTCAATTATTACTAACAAATTATAAATAAGTTAATTTTGTATATTTAATTTTGTTAATATCTTAATATTAAAAAAGTTATCGGATAATAAATAAAAATTAATTTTAAATGAGTATTAAATATATAAAAAAAGGTAAAAAAAAACAATTACTTTGATAGACGGTTAATCGGTTATATCCAATCGAATAGTCAAAGTTTAAATACATCAACATATAGTCTTGCAATCGTTAATTACTTCAAACAATTTATTTTATTATGATCTATACAAATACCTCGTCTTTCATTATAAAACCGCCCTTTTCATTTTTGAAGAACAAATGAGAGGATGACATGTGTTGGGTCACCAATGTCTGAACTCAAAGTCATCAATTGACCCTGAGTTATTCAAAGTCACCAAATTACCATCCTAATACTACTTAATTATGTAAACATGGTCCAACAAGGTCACGACCCAGTTGGACCAACCTCCAACCTTGTTTGGGCATGGTCTAATGTTTGATTTGCTTGTTTTGTAATGTATTTAGAATCGCTAGGTATTTAACTCCAATCCAATCTCCAAGAATCTCATACCTTACACTCCTCCTAAGTTTCCTACTCCATTTTCTCCTAAAGTAGAAAAGATGATCAAACCAAACAAGTATAGAGAGGTATGGGATCCCAAATCCATAAGACCATAACTATATGGAATGACATTTAATCCATTTCATTCCACCTTTTTGAACCAAACGAAGACCCTAGCTTAGTAGATTATTTCATCTATTTGTAAAATTAGAATTAGACCCGTGTAAAAAAATGCACGAATTCGCTAATACAAATGCACTTGGTATTTTTTTAAATTAAAGTTATAATTATATAATACTATTGTTATGTTATATCTAATTGAATTTATTTTTAAAAAATTATATATTTTTCAATTCATGTACACTCATAATTTTCCGAATATTTAGAGTTACCATGTTAATTTTTTTTAAAATATTTCATATAAAAAATTTAAAACTTTGTTGCTAATGTTTTCTCATGAAATTCTCATATTTAAACTTGAAATAAAAGACGTGTCTTTCATAAGTGGTGGGGGTAGTGGGGTAGTAGTTTTTTGTATTTAATTCTAAAATCAAGGACCAATCACATGCTTTTACAAGACTTCTATATAGAAAATGGTGGATCAAAATATATATTGTTTCAATATATTTTTTATTTATCAAATACTCGAAATAATATATTAATTAATCAAATAAGCCTTATATATATACTAAAACAAAAAAATATATATTTTCACCAAACATGGTCCAAGACTCCAAGTGTTTAAAAAAGAATATGGCAACTATTAGGGATTTTGTATGTATGAATTCTATCAACTATTTCATTTGTTTAGTAGGGGGCGGGCGGACGAAATTTTCTCTCTAACTGCCTGTCTCTCTTACTTTCCCAAAACAACCAAACAACAAAAAAACCTAATTTTGCTCCGCCGCCTCCTCTGACCAAGCACAGCCTTCCCCCCTTACCCCTTCGCCGGAGATGGGGTCGTCTCAAGGCCTATCTCCGGCGAATCATCGCACCTCGTCTCAGATTTCGTTCCCTCCGACAGACCTCGTTTTTTGTCCCTCTTGACGGTGAACGATGGCTCCTGATGTTCCCGGTTTGTTCTTCTGCTCTTCCCGCTCCTTCGATTCTCTGTCCTGTCATTGAAAGCTATACATGGAACCCAGGGGAGTCCCCCGTCCCCTCGCCCCTTCCCCCACCCCTGGTAGAAATCAATCTTCCTTGTCGTTTTGTCGGTTGGTGTCGATGAGTATAGCTCATCTTGTTTGGGTTTTGTGTCGTGGTGGTGGGGTTTGGGCTTTGTTGGTGTCCATTTCCCCTCGGTCTTCTCCGCCACTCGTTGGCCCCCTTTTCTGGGTTTCTTTCGTGTCTTTATGGGAGTCTTGTTTGGTGTCGGGGGTTGTTGTTGGTGTTTTGGTGTCTGTTGGGTCCGCTTCGTTGGTCAGGGTTTTGGTCAATTGTTTCCGGTCACGGTTGGGGTTTCTCGATGGAGGGGTGTGGGGTTTGGTGGGGTCGGGTGGTTTGGCTGTGTTGTTGGGTCGGGTCGGATGCGGTGGGTTCCTTTTTTCACGCATGATTAAGCCAGGGTTAGATTATCTTCTGTTTGTTCTAATTCCGTTTTTTCTTATAATAAATTACTCGTGGTTTGGGGTTTCCTGTCCTCTTATCCACGGGTCAAGTAGGACGACTGGTAGAGTGCATTGGGTCTCTGTTGAACCATTTTCTCTGAGATATATAGAGATGGATTTGGTGAGGGGAAAGTTTCTGTGGTTTTCTCCTTTAGTTCCAACCAATTTACTCGCTTTTCTTGGCTACGAGTTTCTCGTCAACGGGGGTTGTGTTTCAAAGTGTAGGAGTTTACTCTCCTCTGGAGACAGATTTTCATGGTCTGTTATCCGCCTTTTCTTTCTACGTTTTTGGGGCGTAAGTGCACTTTGTTCTCTCTCGTTGGGTCAGGGGGGCTCGCTGGAACCCAGATGACGTGTACTACAGCCTAGGAGATGAATCTCCAAGACGCTTTAGGGGGTCTTGTTGTAGGTATTTTTCTGAAGCTAGTTCGATCAAGACGAGTAATGATGAAGTTGATTTTATGGGGGCTCGTTGGTTTCCCGAGGAAGTTTATCACAGCCAAGGAGATGAATCTCCGAGACTCGTTGCCGGGTTTTGTTGCAGGTATTTCTCCGAAGTTTCATCTATTATGACAAGAAAAGATGGATACTTTCCTTGGGGCAGCGCAGCTTGCCCAAAAAAGATTGCTAGGGATGTTGAGATTGAAGTCCGTGATCAGACATCCGTCTTTTGCCATCATCAAGATGTTGCGAGCCAATGCATTTACCTAGTTGTTTTCGTTTATGTTTTTAATAGTTCTTTAGTGTTTTATGTTGTTGTTTATTGGTATGGTTTAGTTAGCCATACCGCCGCAATGTAAAACTCTTTTTTTCCGACTGCCAAAAAAAAAAGTATGTATGAATTCTACTTCGTATAACCATTTCTTTTAGAGAGTACAACATAAGCGTTCTTACACACTAAGGGGTCGTTTGGTTCAACAAGTCGGAATGGAATGGAGTTTGATAGCATGGTGGTATGGAGTTCTAAATCCATACTTGTCTAATCATGTTTGGTTCATCATAAATTATAGAAAGAGGGAATGGAGTTTGAATCCAAAGGAGGAGGGTGAGTATGGGATTCCAAGGGGTTAGGGTGGAGTTAGAATCCATTGGGTATCTAACTCCATTCCAAATCACCCAACCAAACAATGGAATAGATCAAATCTATTCCATTCCATTCCAATATGTCCAACCGGTGCTATTACTTAGAGGCGGCAATCATTGACACGACCTGAAAACACGACACAAACTCAACACGAAGTTAGCGGGTTAGGGTCAAGACGTTGTGACCCATTTAAGTAATTGAGTTGACACGACACGACATGAAACTTAAATGGGTCGGGATAGGGTTGATGTCTTTTGACACAAACCCGACACGAATAATGCATTTATTTAAAATTGTGATAATATATTTAGCTTGAGTCAATGATTCAACAAAACAACTTAAAATTAGCATTTTTATTTATCATTTTTGGGATAATAGGGTTATAAAACGTAGTTTATTGTATTAGTTTATAGGGTTAAACGGGTTAAGTGGGTTAAAAATGACATGCTTAAAGATAAATGGGTTAAACAGGTTGGGTTGGATTATAGAAAAATTAAATGGATCAGGTTAGGGTTGAGACAAATGACCTGTTTATGTAATTGGGTCGGATTAGGGTTGGGGTAGTGGTGACCCGTTTAATATTGACACGAACACGAACACGACACGACCCGACCTATTTGCCAGGTCTACTATTACTAAAATCCAATGACAACGTGTTAAACATCGAGTAATCGACTGTGAGAAGGTTGGAAGGAAACGGTGGATAACAACCTTCGGTGATATACATCTTAATTTTTTAATCACAAATTTTCATTTATAATGGGCAATATTTGACAAATAAAATTCATTTGGATAGATAAAGACATGCAAATTATATTTATTTTCCTAGGCACTTTTATTTTTATCTTATTTACTTATGTGAGTGATACTTAATATACCCGTCACAAGAAAAATTTACTATTTATTAAACTAGATGTGAGATGAATTAATAATTCAACCATATATTACTTTCATAAGAATTTGTGGTGTTGCTTAATCTTGGATGACCAACTTGTATATTTAGGGAGCCACAGTAATTGTACTTGCAAACAGTAATCTCACGATGTGTCTCATCTTTTACTTCCCCCGAAGTTTGTCATCAGATAAATTACGCACTTAATGACTTGGCAACGTGCCTTTCAACAAACATAGATTGGTCTAGACTCTAGAAGCTTCACAGATTCTTGTTTAAGACATTATTTTTCGTTTGATTGTCATACAGGAATTAATTCCTTGTTTTAAACCCGCCGCTTTAAGATGGGATATTGTAGCTATTTACAGGCAAATGTAGTACTCCATTAATTTATGTGTTAAACCCACTTTGAAATAAACACTATTAATAGACATCGTTTGATTGTCATACGGAAATTAATTTCCCATGACTTTTCAAAACACATGAATTAATTCAGTTGAATTGCCCAAACTTGTTTGGTTGGCATCGGACACCTAAATATATGAAACCAAATGTCAATTAACTCTTATCCAACATTCTCCACTTACAAACTATAATAAATGGACTTTTTTTTTGAGATGATTACATAATGACCTGATTACTTAATGACCTACTCGTATTTTTATCATAAACACAATTTTTACCTTCGTCTTTTTATAGGACTCATATATTTTAAGAAATTTAGAAGAAAAAAGTGTGTATCTCGAAATATGAAAATAAAAAATTTACATATAAAAAAGTGGTATATTTTTATCCACATATCATTATAATGAGTAAATTATCGATTATTCCACGAACATTTCACTTTTTTCACCTACTCTCACGTTATTTTTTTTTTTTTTTTTAAATTACAACCATATTATTTGCTTAGATCAAAATATGCATCCAAAATCACTTTTAGGCCCTCTTTCCGTCAAAATTCAAATTTTATGGTTAAAACACTAAATTTTTTGATGATTTTTCCCTTATGTCTTCTTTTGTTAAGCTTATGTTATTTCCCCCTTTTTCCGTCTTCTTTATGTTATAATCGAACATATTTTGATTCTCTCTCATCTCCCTCTAAAAAATCTATTCCCAATTTGATTTCAATAGCTCATAATCAAGGTAAATTATTCCACATTGTTTTGTTTTCTTCCAATATATGCAATTTATTCAATTTTACACTCAATAGTATTTTTCTTTGTTTAATATTTTTTTCAATTGACACTAATTAGATGATTGATGAACAATCTTTTAATTTAGTAACCTTCAATCAACAAGAAATCAAAATTTGGGGGAAATTAAGGGAGAAATTGAGGGAGAAATTTGTCGGAAAATAAGGTTGAAAGGATGAACTGGGTCAAGTATATGAAAAATCGTAGGGGTAAAATAGTTAGTTTATAAAAAAATTCACCTGAAAATCGTGTTGGGTGCAAATTTTGACCCGAGCAAATAATATGGGTGTAATTTTAAAAAAAAAATAGTGTGAGAGAAAGTGAAAAAAAGTAAAATGTTGGTGAGAGTAATCAATAATTTACTCATAAATAATCTTTAGTTTATGTGCAAATCTTACTCATAAATGAACAATACTATAGGTCTTCTCTTTTCAAAAATTTCTCAAACATTTACATACACAAAATAATCTCCAACATTATCCACTTGTAGACCAACAAATAGCATTAATTTTGTTCAGTGCAATACCCATTAAAGGTAGTAAATATTTTTTAAAGTATCCTATAAATTAAGAAGGGTCCAAAGACAATAAGTCTTACTTCAAATGATTTGAAATAAGACAGGTCAAATATCACCATTTTTTAATAGAATGTTATTATTTAATATAAAATGTTATAACTGAAATTGTCACTTTTTACCCTGAAAATAATGGTAACATTTTAAAAGAAAATAGTAGCATTTCATCATAAAATGACTATACATTTAATCCATCTTATTTTAGACGAAAAATAGTCCGTTTGAAATAAGAATTTGCGCTCCAAAAAAGATCTAGAGTATCACTCCATTGTCTCAAATTTACATGGACTATATATTAGATGATTTTTCTCAAAACAATGCTTGCTATAGATTTAATTTCCTAATTGATATTAATTAAAAAAAAAACATTATTCCATCCATCATTTTTGAAAAAAAAAAAAATCGAAACAACACAACTGTGAGACATCTTCATTTATAAAAAAAAATATTCATTTATTGCTATCAATAAAAGAGTGATTCTTATACGAAATACAAATGAACCGTCTTTTACCGAAAGAAACAATTAAGCCAACCAGAAGTTATTAAGAGAAATGATTCAAATTAAATAAAATTATTTTGATGTCATCACCAAACAAAAACCCTATGCTCTTGTAATTTATTCATGAAATAATCTGTACAACAATGCAAGTTATAATAATGATATTCAACTCATGAATATATTAATAGGAGTATTATTATGTTTTTTATATACAAAATAAATTAAGAGAGACGGCAGTCGGCAGCAATACTCCAAATATGAAATAATTAAATAATTTCAACATATAAAATAATAAATTAAAAAAATACCTGCAGCTGGAATAGTCAAAGACCTTGCCAGTAGAAGAAAAGATGATAAGGGCAAGATCGGCATCACAAAGAACACCAAGTTCTTCAGCTTTCTTAATAATCCCTCTTCTTCTTTTTGAGAATGTTACTTGCCTTGCTGTTATATTGTCTATCTTCCTTATCTTTATCTTTTCCCTTGCCATTGATTTTTCCTGCCATTTTTACCCCTCAATTAATCAATCAATCCACTTGTATATCTCTTTCCGTTTATTTCATTTTCATACGTTTGTTCAATATACGTTAGAATTATACTAACAAAAATTAATGAGATATACATAAATGTATTTTTTAATTTTCCAAGATTTTAATATATATATACCCGATATAATTTATTCCTGACATTTTATCCTCTCTACAAAATATTTAAGAATACATTGAAAAATGCTATTTCTAGATCTATAATGATATCATGATACAAATATGAATATTAAAAGAATACTTTTTTTTTACACATATAGTAGTAATACTAAAATTAGCAAAAAGAACACAGAAACCCTAGATCAGAAACACAGAAAATCATAGAAGAACCCAATAATAGTAAAGAATGAACATACTAAAAAAGACCAGGAGAAAATAACTATAAACAGTAAGTTTTTTTTACTGAGATTTGGTTTGCAATTCTTGTAGAAGTAGTATCAAACATACCCTTTTTAGAGAAGAAAGAAAACAGAGAGAGAGAAGGTAATGCTGGAAGGCTACTGGCCCTGCAAACTGAACATCAAACAAGTGACAGCTTATTTTAAGTACTATTTAAAGCATGGAGAAAGAAAGTTTTTTTAAAAAAATAAAAATAAAAAAAATCCTTGTTTCAAAGTATAGATATTTTGTAAGGTAAATACTGTGGTGTGTACTGTTCATTTTAAATGGATTTGGAATGCAGATTATGTGGCGCTCCGATAGTCAGATCCAACCAACTTGCTCAATATCACCTTTTTTCTAAGGAGAAAAAATTAGGTTGAACATTAAGAGAGTTTGAACCACACTTGACTGAATTTGAATTGACCCGACTGTATATGATCGGGCCGAATGTTTATTGTTTTATTTTGGTTTAACGAAACGCGTACATAGACACATAGTCGCTTTATAATAGAAGGGAGAGGGAATCGAACCGAGACCTATTGTCCAGGGTACTTCCGTCTTAAGACTCTTAACCACTAGACTAAGACATTTTCGGTCCTGAATGTTCATTGTTGGAAATGATAAATAGCAGACTCGAAATAACCCAAAATAACCGGCCCAATTTGAAATATTAAAAATTCAAATTGAGTCGATTTGAACTCAACCCAATATAATTGATCCGTTTATCAGGACTAATATTTCGTCACACAAAATGTATCTAAGTGGATTGTTATTCATTCATCTTAAAAGAAATTAATTAATCAATTCTACTGTATTATTTTAGAAGAGTAAGGTAGATGATAATCATATTTTAAAAGTGGAAAAATATATAGCATGTTTGGCCCTGCTCCTGAAAAATGAGTTATATGAATTTTTAGCTTTTGGAATTTTTTTGATTAACTTTTAAAAAATGTTGTGTTTGGCCAAAAAGTGATTTTAAGTTAGGTCAAACACACACTTAAGCTACCTTAAGAAGGAATATCCGAGTTTCTAGATTACTAGTTTTAATCCCGTGCGAAAAAAATCACGGATTGATTTTTAGATTATGACATACGAAACGTACATATATAATTTATATTATGTTTTTGATAATCAATCAATTAAATGTGGACGCGTAAAAAGAGGGCTACGAAATATATAAATTTCAAAGTCATATATAACAAAATATTAGAGTCAAAGTTATTCCGACCTCATGTTTTATTTGACGTATATCGGAAAATTTTCCATTTAAATAGAGCGAAATAAAGAAAAGATATTAATAGTCACTTGTATTCAACATAAAGAGTAATGAAAATACACATAAAAAATAAAAAAAACTTTATGATAAAATGTATCCACTCATAAAATGTTACCTATCAACTAATGGTCATATCTAATAAATCCAATATTCCATTAAGTTGTAATAGTATAATGCTCAAATTTTTCATTTTCTTATTTGTAGTTAATTTCATAGATCTAATGATTTTTTAGTTTTTAATTATTTTCATTTAGTAATTTTACATATCTATTTTTTTTTACTATGTTCAAAATATTAATTTCATTTTGCAAATTAATATTTTATTGTATTCATAATATTAAATTTTTTAAAATAAATTACGAAAGTATGTGATTTTCTATATTTTATTTGATCAGGTCTCCAAGAGGGCAAATTTTTTTGAAGATGTAATTATTATTTAATTTGGTTTATTATTTATTAATTTGTACTTTATTTTTTTATCTTTTTATTTAGCACTTAAATAAGTATGTCACATTTCCCTTTTTTTATTCATGTACTATGTTTTAGTATATGATTTGATGTAAATTAAAATATTTTAATATAAGAAGATTGAAATTTTGAAAAGTGGGATGAGAGATCAGAGAGAGAGAGAGTAATTAAATAATCCAAAATGAATGTGGGTTTCTACCAAATGATAAGTTTTTTCCTCCCTAAAAATTAGGAACCAATAAAAAAGCTTTAAATATTTTAGCTTTTATAGTATAGTAATTTAATTTACAAAGCCAAGTGACCAACTTATATGATTTTACATTTTTTTCCTTTCTTATAAAATTCATAAAAACTCGTTAGCTCATGAAAGTCATATGTTTTTATTTAAAGTCGCTCTTTTTAAATTTAGTTCAGATTTTATAAATTCGGTCATTTAAAGTTCAGATTTTACAAATTCAATTCAAATTATATAAGTTCATTTCAAAACTGTTTAGAATTTAAAGTTCAGTTCAATTCATACCCATTTTCTTACAGGTATAACTCCTATAAGTTCAGTCCAGATCTTATAACTTCATTTCAGAAAAGTTCATCTCATATAATTCAGTTTAGATCTTATAAATTTAGTTTAAAAAAAGTTAACATCTTTTATATTTAATCCATAAAAGTTCAGAAAACATAAATAAAAAAGAACAGGGCTGAAGTTTTATCATCAAAATGAAAATCAGACTCTTCTACATATATATGTTCGTTCATATGCGGGTGAGTTTATGTTTATGTCTTGGGTTCCCTAAGAATAATCTAAGATGGATAGTTCTAACTAATGTAATACTCCCTCCTATCCACTATTTTCTTCCCTGTTTCCTAAAACGGATTATTCAGGTTTTCTTCCCCTTTCCTTTTTGAGAAAGTTTTTATTAATATTATACTCCTACCTCTTTCCACTCACCAAACCCCACTATATACTTTATTAATATTTAATTCTAATTATTTCTACCTCTCTCCAATGGATAAAATAGTTTGAACTGATCCAAAGTAAAATGACTCATAAAATTTAGTGTAAATTATTTGTTCTAATTGGTGTCTTATCTTATGTCTTATAACAAATAGTATTATATATACCTCCAGTTGTATAACAACTACTATACATTTATCCGAGTTCATGTGTAATTTTTCTGAGTTTTTTAAAAGTTTATTTTTTTTTATGTTAAAGTGTGTGAGTTTAGAAACTTTACCGTATATCTCAGATTCATTAAAACAAAACTCGAAAACCTTAGTACAGAGCTCGGTTTCTAGACCATGCAACTGGTGGTATAGTCTATTAATTGTATGTCTTATTGCTTCTCACACATAATCACTTTGGTATATATAATCTATAAATATTTAAAAGCCTCCTCTAAAATGGCTAATAAACGCCAATCAGCGGACAAATCCACGTAGGATTGGAAAAAGCCACCTGGACTTCGACTTCCCACGTGTTTTCCACGTCAACTGCCACTACATGTTTCCTACCACTTAAGGAAAGTCAGAAAATTAAAAAATCAACCGCCTTAACAAAGATAGAAAAACAATCTTCCTCAGTTCCTTCATCTTCCTCCTCAGTTCAACCGATAAATCCAATTGAATGCCCGTATTGAGTGCATACTAATTATAATGGTTCGGTTGTCAAATTCATCAGAATCACGGTTATTATATTTCAAAAAACAGTACAAAAAACGACCCTTAATCTTCAACCTCTTTGTATACCTCTGTCCGATAGCGAAATCACTATTAGTCACTATCAAGTCGCAACATTATCCCCCAATCTTTCATCTGTTCTATATTCAAATCGATTGATAGTTAATTCGCTTCAATTTGTTGTTGTGCCACAAATTCCGGACAGAATCAGCGTACAATTGAGTCCAATAATTTCGAATTCCGTTGGATATGGACTCCTGGAAACAAAATAAGGTACCGCTATTCTGATGTTTCCACATATTTTCAGTTCTATAGTCGTTGTCTTAGCTTGAATCGTGCCGGATCCCTCTTTCAAACTTGTAGCGGGTTAGTACTTTGCCTTCCTTTGTTTCGTCTATGATATAGACATGTAAACTGCTTATTATAATTTTGTAATTGTATTTTTGCGCTACTTTTAATTTGACTTACGCTAAATTTACGTCGCAAACTTATATGCGTTTGATTGATAGTTAACTAGTGTAGATCCCGCGCAAATGCGCGGTAATTTAGATAATAATTTACAAAGACATTAAATATTATAGCTTGGTAACATGCTTAAGCGATATAATAGAGAAAATTAGATAGTTTTCATACCAAATAAGATTGACGTTTTAACTGATAAATCAAATACAAAGTCCAAAACCAAATGTTTACTAGCCAAAACTGAAAACTAAAGACATCGTCTGACACAGCGGAAGACTCCTCTAATCCATGTGATAACTCATCTCAGCTAGCCCAAAAGCGTCATATCAAACATGTTCAACAACTGCTCACCATCCCCGAATGGATCACCACAATTTTACAAAACAAATAACGGAGTCAGCACTAATTACACGATATAGAACAAACATGAAACAACTGCTAAACAACTCAGTCAACACAACAATCCCCAATCTCCATCAATAATCTCCACACAACTGACTACACACCGCCAGTGGGGGACCGCAACCGTTCCCACCTAAGCCCCGCTCATCTCCAACGAGCGATAAACCCATGTTCATTAATTTGCACATCCCTCCTATGGCGGGTTCCACAGGAGGCGAATCAAGGGCGTGAAGCCACTCCCGCAAGTGACCCCACTCAGCCAGGGATGCACCCCGAAGAACACAGACAGAGAAACAGTAATCACAATACAACCTCAAAAACCGTCTGAAACATTCAACAATATGAAATCACAACCGTCTGAAACAATCAACAATTATTAACTACAGCACAATCACCACAATCATGTAATTAATACCGAGTAGGGAAACCCTACCTCGAACGCAATCACAATTCAGACGATCTAGCAGCTGTCTCAAAACCTTTCTTCTACGAATCCTCCTCCTATACACATAATCATACAATCACCACCACAACAATATAATCATAAAACCCCCCAATCCCCAAATTATGGTTTAACCAAAGTCAACCAAAAACTATAAAAACGGTACGTAGAACTTACATTTGACGCAAGGATCACTATGATATCAAGAACAACGAAATCCGACTTCTCTAGCTCCGGGATTTGTCAATAATGCGAATGAATCGAGCAACGTAGTTTGCAATCTCTCTTTTTTTGAATTAGGTTTATGAAAAGTGTTTAGGAAAGATAACGGAGTATTATATATATATTAATCCGTATTATTAACAAAACCCGTCAAACATTACCCAATAACCGACTTACTCGATCGAGTAAGTCTCATACTCGATCGAGTGCCACTTACTCGATCGAGTACCAAGCCTACTCGATTGAGTACCCTACAGGCAGACTACTGTTTCGTATTCTAAACATACTTACTCGACAGAGTAAGCCCCACTCGATAGTGTACCCAGAGACTCATAAAACCGTAGTATTACATAAACCCTAATTATTTCCTTAACCTAATTCAATTTACACCTACTTAATTGAATAATAAATTTAATGCTTAATTAATGAAGGTTTAGTTATTAGTTGATTAATATGAGGATTGTGATTTTTAATTGAGTAATTTGGTGGAAATTTGGCTGTAAGGAGAGTTATCTTTTTTGTTTTTTTTGAAAGAAGGGCGCATAGAATGGAAAAATTGTGGCAAAATGTCCATAAAAGAGTAAAACACGTCCATAAAAGAGCAATGACGTTTTATAATTAGAGGCGTGATGTATCAAGATAATTAAGGTAGTGGGAGTGTGGGACAAATGATCTCAACTCCACTGAATTGATTGTGTTTTTTGTTATTATAGAGTTGCAGCCACTCGATGTAGCTCTCGATGCATTTCTCAATGTAGGTTATTCGAAAACCGTCTTTTTGTATAAAAATACAATGATAAATTGATAATGTTCATGTGTACAATGTATATGTGAAACTCCCTTACACTGCACTTAACGGTTGCACTTAGCACAGAACCGGGACGGCGGGACAGGAACCAGGGGATCGGAGGGGGTTAATATTGTTGTTGTAAATGTGATGATGTGATTTATTCATTCTCATACTCTGATCTATTTAAAAAGATTGAATTGGCAAATATAGCAACCACTCACATTTTTACAATTTGTGATATTACCAATTATTTTGTTTTCCCGAGATTAATCAAATAAATCACTATTATAGATATACTGAGGATATAATAGTCTTATAAAGGGGTAATATAATTTTGTTTTCTGTTTTGAAAAAATTGAACACTACTTAAAAAAAAATACTAGGAGAATTTAGGTATTACTTGAAATCTCCTTGATAATGTAGGCTATATCAAGCGAGTTGGTTTGGGGATGGCGGAGTATTTGCTGATCCCAAATAAAGTTTCATTAATTAGCACCTCCATTTTTAAATGAATGGTTTATAATTGCATAAGCAAATGCTTTTCTAACTAGTAGTCCTTTTCTTAATTCCGTTCTTAATTTCAAAACTCGGTGTAATTTGTGTATAATGCATATTGTGAGAAAAATAAGATTTACGGAGTATTTATTTAGCTATTAATTAAAATCAGAAGAGTACGTATGTCAGTATGTGATGTTATTGTGTGGAGAATTACATGCATAATCGTACAATGTATGTGTATGTAAAGGACGATTATGATTATTACCCTAAGGCCTACTTGAAACATTTTGGCAAAAAATACATGGTTAATATTTCTTAATCCAGAAATGAGTCCTTTAACTCTTGATCCAAGCTCACCAGCAGCTTCATCAATCAGACAACCACTATCTACACCGTACCAGGAATTAAAGTACTATCCAAAAGCCAATTAATGAAAAAGCCTTATATTTTAGGAGAACGTTTTTTTGACTACTAGTAGTTTCCTTGCACTAGAACAAAATGCTCTTATATGTAGCTTAATTGCCTAACGGTTAGAAGGTCTCCCTTCAAGTAAACAGGTCGGGTTATATGTGATCTATTTACAGCTAATTATAACCCAATTTAAATTGTAAGATATTTTTTACCATAAAAAAGTGATCAGGTTTAAATGATCATATTTTTACCATAAAAATGGTCACATAAGGCCGTCTAAAGGGTCCAGACTGACTCTTCAGACGGAATACTCCGTCTGAAACGAGAATTAGTGCTAACTTATAAAGTCATAAGAGTTATTCTCATAAAAAAATCCGAAGTTCCACAATTACCCATTGGTCCAAGGCATATTGGCAGAGAGATCCATCATCCATTTTATGCTAGAGAAAGTCCACGGCCCACTGTGGATATATTCGAGTTTATGTGTAATTTTTTTGAGTTTTTTAAAAGTTTATTTTTTTTATGTTAAAGTATGTGAGTTCAAAAACTTTATCGTATAACTCAGTTTCATTGAAACAAAACTTGAAAACTTAGTACAGAACTCGGATTCTAAACCATACAACTGGTGGTATAGTCTATTAATTGTATGTCTTATTGCTTCTCACACATAATCACTTTGGTATATATAATTACTATTTTCATAAGGGTGGTGCTTTTTCATGTACATGATTTATTTAATTATGGACACAATTTACTACTTTACCCCTCCCATTTAAACACCTTTTTTTTAAAAAAAAATTTCTATTTCAATTTCCTTCCTACACCTCTCAACCACCATTCAATTATCACCACCTTCCCAACCGCCCCTCCTCTGAACATTCTCCGGCCAAATACATCGACAAGACGAGCCCTCCCATGCAATGCTAAAATAACATTAACAAATAAAAAACACAACCGCACATCCCTTATTCCCCCGTCCCTGCCAGCACCCTGCCGTCTGTACGACCCTACGTTACCAAGGAAATTTTTGTTGCATCTGTTGCACCAACACACTTAACACATGTGATGCAACCAACCAATTAGAGTCTTCCAAATTTACAACTCAGCAGTTTACTAGAGAACATAATGCCGTTGTTTGGTAAATGACATATTGACCAATTTTTAGCATATTAAAGGGTTTTAGCATGTTTGACCAATTAATATGCTAATTTTAGTGTTTGGTAAACATCATATTGAAACAACATATTTGGGGTCAATATGCAGTTTTACAATATGCTGCTTACTCCAGCATATTGGTTAGCATATTGTAAAATAGAAAATTTTTCTCCATTTTACAAAGAAAACTAACAATCTACTAATCGTAATTTGCCAATTACCAAACACTCAAATTAATTCTGCTAATTATAATATGCTAGTCAAACCTTCTAATAAAATCTGTCATTTATAATCTGCTTTTACAATCTGCTTATGTAATACTCCGTATTTATAAGTCTTTGGGTACTCTATCGAGTAGGCCTTACTCTATCGAGTAAGGGTGAGTTGCGTTTTAAAATAGTTTTCGACTGTTGGGTACTCGATCGAGTAGTCTGGGGTACTCGATCGAGTAGGGGTACTCGATCGAGTACCTTGGGTACTCGATCGAGTAGCGGTTTTTACGGGAGTTTTCTCGGGTTTTGTTAATTATGCGGTTAAGGTATATAAGGTTTGTCGTCATTATTCTAAATCACTTTTGCAAAACCTAAATTATTGTTTAAGAGAGAAAGCAAGCAAGTCTTCATCCTAATCGCATTCTTAGCAATTCCGGAGTTCGGACGGTCAGTTCTTGTCGTTGATTATACCGTTGAGTTCCTTGCATCGAGGGTAAGATCTATGTACCCTTTTTGTTGTCTTTTCTTTGTTTTGGTTAAACCCTAATTTAGAGATTGGGGTTTTATGTGTAGTATGTGATTTGGTAGCCTCTATGTGTTGTATGATAGGAGGAGGGTTCATAGAAGAGGCTTTTTGACTGTTTGTAGAGACCGTCGATTGTGTGCATATCGGGTAGGATTTCTACTCGTATTAGTCCCATAATGGGATGATTGTTGATGTGTTGAGATTGATTGTTTGATATAGTAATCGTATTGTGACTATTGTGATTGTGATTGTACAATTGTTGATAGATTCAGACGGTTGTTGATATTGTGATTGTGATTGGTTGCCTATGGTTCTCGAGATGTGTTCTCGGCTGAGTGGAGTCACTTGCGGGAGTGGCTTCACGCCCTAGTTTCGCCCTTCGTGGAACCCGCCACGGAAGGGGATGTGCACATTAATGGACAGGGTTATCGCTCACTATGTGGAGCGGGGATTTGGTGGGTACGGTGCGGTCCCCGCTGTGGGGCTGGTCCAGTGGACGATCGAGTGATTGAGATGATTGGAGTTGGTTGGTTGTGTATGTGTGATAGTTAAGCCATCTGTTTATCTCATTGTATATATATATATATATATATATATATATATATATATATATATATATATATATATATATAGTGAATTGTGTGATTAATCCGACCCCGTTTAAATGTTTTAAAAGCGTGGTGATCCATTCGGGGTGGTGAGCGGTTGCTTAAGCGGTATATCTTGATACGCGTGGGATCTAGTGGGATGGAGTCATCACATATCGAGTCTTTAGTCTTTTTTGTGTGTCATTAAGGCGGATTCCATTCAGTTGGTTTATAGTTTGAGAACAGTTGTATTTTGCTTACAGTGGGTTTGTTATGTAATCACTTAAAGTTATTTAATAAAGTACGTTTTCTTATTGTCTTATGATTATCATTGCCTCGGGTAACCGAGATGGTAGTATCCTTATACCTGAGTGGTCCTGGTAAGGCACTTGGAGTATGGGGGTGTTACAGCTTATGCTGAAATTAATCCGTTGTTTACCAAACATGGCCAATAACTGTATCACAAAACAAACGGGGTTAAAGATAACAAAGAATATTCTACCAATTGAATAGACTAAAACACCCCCAAAGATATTTCCAAAAAGATTTCCCACCTAATCACGTTTCCATTTATGCAATTGCGCGCTTCTTTCCTCAAAGTATTTTCAGTTTTTTCATTTTCTCTTCACATACTCTCCGGAGAAAAAAGAAATCACGTAATGGCTTCAGTACATTGTGAAAGAGGCGAAACATCGAGTCAGCGGAATGATAACGTCGACTCATTTCATGAAGAGCCTCTTATACTTGTAAATCGAGAAGTGTGTTAACTGCTGAGTTGTAAATTTGAAAGACTCTAATTGATTGGTTGCACATGTATTAAGTGTGTTGGTGCAACGGGTGCAACAAAAATTTCCTGGCTATATTAAGCGAGTTGGTTTAGGGATGGCGGAGTATTTGCCGAAGCAAACTTGGTGCAATTAGAAAAAAGGGCAAGTGATCCCAAATAAAGTTTCATTAATTAGCACCTCCATTTTTAAACAATACAAAATCTCACTGAAGACGGACGATATCCGTCACAAGCTTGTGACGGATAACGTTTCCTCTCACAAAATACTCTGTTCCGGGTGTAATTCCAGAGCAAGTATCGTTACCACCCGTGGCTTGTAGAATAATGTCTTTGGTTGAACCCTTCTCGCTCCTATCGCCTCTCTCGGCCTTTCCTGCAACAATGAACGAACTGAGGGCTTGGCTTTGTGCCAAGCGTACCCACTCCGACGCCCAAGTCAGTGAACTTAGAGGTATAAGTTGTATACTAATTGGCTAGGAATGTATTGTAGAGAGATAAGGGAGATATTACCAGATGAATAGTGTATTTTAGGTTAAGTTGTGGGATCCTTTCCTCAATGAAGGTTGAGGAGTATTTATAGGCTTTCACCATTTGTCGCGTAGTGGCCAAGTGGCCAAGTGGCTTATTAGGTGGAAAGACCGTTCTACCCTCGGCCGATGTACCTACGGCAGGCCGGCAGAGGGTCTTGGATGTGAGTACGCGGACATGTGTCCGGTGGCGGCTGTCTGGCCGAGACCACAGCTATCGGCCGATGGGTGCATCGGCTAGGCGATCTAAGCCGTTGACTTCTTTGTGGATATCCTTGACCTTGCTCGGTGTGTTGACTTGGTCGGCGGTGCGAGAATATGCCCCATCAATTTGCCCCCAGCGTAGTCTATGCCGTGGTATGGGCTCCGATGTATGCTGAGCGTATATTCTGCAGTAAATTTCGAAAATCTTTCTGTATCGGTGTCTCCTTGTGTATCGGCGTGGCTCTTGCTAGGCCGTACCATATACCATATCCCCCCTCCACATGGATGCGTGAAGGGTATCCGATGTGGAAAAGAACAAGACGATGGCGAGACCGGTGAGAGCGCGGTTGAATTTGATTGCCCCGGCCGGTGCTTCGGCTTGGTTGATTGGTAGCCGGCGGAGACTAGGTACCTAGGAATTTGTTTGAAGGAGATGACAAATCGAAAAAGATGTGAATAGGCGTGTTGAAGACGCTTGGTCATTGTTGCATTGATTGACATTCAACTGTCGCGACGATTGACGTTCGCGGTTGCATGCTCGACACGTGTGTGTTCGGCGATTGGTTGACGCTTCACGGGTCGTGCCACTGATTGGTCCTTCTTCATGGGCTTTTCTCTATAAATAGGGTAGTTATTCCGTGATTTTGGCCTCCATTTTATTTTCGAAAATTTTTCTCTAAAATCTTCATCTCCCCAAACTTTCAAGGGTTTTCTTCTTCTTAATCTTCGGAGTATTTGATCCGTGAGTATTTTTCTTTAAGGTAAACAAGCAAACTTTTCATTTTCCTTGCTAATAATTTGTTGTGAATCATGTCTTCTCACGATCTTTGGACCTAGTAAACTGCGTCGGGGGGCCCTAGGTCTCCTTCTCTCGAAGTTGATCCTCAAAGTTCGGAGGAATGGGAGGATTCGACTCTTTTGGTGATCTTGGTGATGATTTTGGTGATGATGCGGAAAGGTCTCGTCCTAGTGAGGGAGAGACGATGCGTCATGGATCACGGCTATGTCTGTAAGATCCACCTTGATCGTGCTTGGTCCCGTAAGCTTGCCCGTTGTTCCGGCGGGAAACTTCTCGAGGATCATTTTTTCTTTGGTAGGGGGTACGAAATTGTTATCCCTGAGGAGGGTCAGGCCGTATGTTGTCCTCCGTCGGGCTGTACTGGCGTATACCTCCGGCATTTGGAGTACGGGCTCCGGTTTCATTTGAATGGGTACGTTGTGGCCATAATTAGAGCCATGAACGTTCTTTGTTGCCCAATCGCACCCGCTGGCCATGAGGACCATAATTGGTTTTGTCGGCTTTGTCTTTTTAAGGGAGAGGCTCGACGGTGGATTTATTCCGCCGGCTTCATCATCTCAAACCGTCACTTTTCGACCGTGTTGGATGGTACGAGTATACAAACGGAGCGGGGTTATGTTTTCGCCGACAAACCCTCTTCTTGCAAGGGCGGCAAGGTCGGTGGGTGTATGTTAAAGTGCTTGGGAGGACTATCCATTGCTGCCCGCTCCTTCCAAAGATCGGGTTAATTTGCGGTGTGAGACTAGGGCGGAGCATGACAGATGGGTCACTCGGAGGCATCTTAAAATGGATGCTAGCAGGGTCCCTCTTAAGGAGGATGAGAGGCTGGCAATGAGGCTCTTTGAAGTGGACAAGAGTGGGATGCCGAAAAGATGGATTCCCCCGACGCAGATCATTCTTCAGGATGAGCCGCTTTGCTATGTCGGCCTCATACCGGCCCTGGCACGGGGTGAGTGGGGTCGGTGTGAGGCCCACCGCCGCTCCTGATGTTTCTTCATTTTCGAACTTCGATTCATTTCTTCTGCTTGACTCTTGCTTTGTTTCTTTTGTAGACCACTTTGGACCGGACCTATCGAGGATCTTCTCGGAGAATGGGGCTGCACAAAGATAAAACCGTTCTTGTCGACTTGCATCCCAAGGCTCTAGCCCATGATCGCGAGGATGTCGCGAACGATCTCATGGAACAGCGGCTGAAGGTCTTGAGCAAAGAGGAGGCGCAGGCGAGGGTTGTTAGCGGCGTGGTGCGTCGGACGCGGAAAACAAGGCCCTTGGTGGCAACGGCGTCGACACCGGCTTCAACTCCCATCCCCTCCCTTAAGAAGATGGAGATTGTTGAGATTCCTGATGAGGGGGATTTCGACGCAGAGGGATCTCCTCTTATCCGTAAGAGGAAAGGGATGACTTCTATACCGCTGGCGAGGAAGTGCCTTCTCCGGTCAAGAAGGCCAAACATGGTACCTATCTAGCTCGTGGCTTAAATTCAGCCGTGCCACTAGGTATTTCTGATGGGTCGATACTGATACTGATGTTTTAACTGAACTTCTGCAGATCAGCCGCAGTCGGCTATTGCTCACGTTGGGCAGCAGGCGGTGGGGTCCTCTGCACAGGTTGGTGGTCAAGGCACCACCGTCAACCCTTCATCCCAGAAGGCTTTCGTCTCCCAGCCGCAGGCTAGTGGCCAGGGTGCCACCACCGTCCCTTCATCCCGGAAGGCTTCCGTCTCCGAGCTTATAGAGGAGGGTACGAAGCTTATTAGGGAGCTGGCAAGGTGGAACGTGGCTACATTTGCTCGTCTCGGGAGCAAGAGAAGGCGTGGCTCTGTCTGTTCATGAGCGTAATGCCACTAAGCAGGTGGCTGCATCGGCGAAGCTGGGTCTCCTCAATGAGCAGAGGCTTAGGGAAGAAGCTGAGAAGGCGCTCTTGGCAGAGAGAAAACTCAGGGAGGACGCTGAAAAGGAGGTCCTTGCTGAGAGGGCTAAAGCCGAGGCTGCGGCTGCCGAAGCTGCGGAACTGCTGAGGAAATGTGAGCTCGCTCAGGGGCGCGCCGACCTCTACCTCAAGCAGAGGAACGAGTCCCGGGACCTGTTTAAGGCTCAGGCGGAGGTGGTTCGGGGCAGAGATGCCATCATCAAGCAAAAGGAGGCGGACATCGAGATGCTGCAAACCGACCTGCTTCCCAAGCTGTGCGCCGAGTTCCGGGATTTGGCCGAAGATGCTGCTAGGGAAGTTATCGGGGAGCTTTTCCCTCTTGATGGTTCCTTCCCGTGGGGCAGGTTCGACGTGCTGCTTGATGACAAGCTTGAGGCTAAGGTGAATGCCGCGGCGGAGAAGGCCAAGGAGGCGGTGAAGGCGAAGATGGAGAGGGAGGCGGCCGCGGAAAGGGCAGCTCTTGCTGAGAAGGCTAGGGTAGCTAGAGAAGAAGCCGAAAGGATGAGGGCAGCTGAGGATGCTGAGGCCAAGGCCGAGGCTACTAGAAAAGCTGCTGGGTTGCCTGCTGAAGAAGATGCGGCTTGATTGTAGACACCTCGTTTCTGCACCTCTCGCAAACCACCCAGTGATGATTGGGCCGCATGTTTGATTCGCGGAACGATTAGTGACAGTTCGTAAGATTATCGTCAAGTGATTGCTCAAATATAAATGTCAACCTCTTAGTTGTCATCTACGTGCCGATACGGTCGTTTTGGCAGTAATTAGAGTACATTCGGAGTCCGGGTCAAAAACCGTCTCCATTTTTTCTCGATTGTTAAATCCGAGTCGGAATGTTGGAAAGTTAGGATATTTCTATTCCATATTCATCAAATTTTATCTTTTGGCAAATAATATCCCGTAATATTTAAAAGATAATCAAATTAAATCCGTCCTACCATAACTAAAACGCGGAAATCTTTCTTAGCGGAGGAAACCTCCGGGAACAGACGCAAGCAGTGCGCGCCTCTTCCAAGAGACGGTTGCTGCTGCGCCTCTTCCCCGGCTCTTCTTTGCATGATTTACGTATCTTTTTTTTATATCTTTCGGAGATTCACTTCCAAAGAGTCTCCGAAACCCTATTCCTTCACGTGATTAGTATAAATAGGAGCCTTCGTTCCTCATATTTCTCACGCGAGTGTCCGCCCTTCTCTTCTCCCTTTGCATTCTAGACTTTGTTCTTACTAATGGGCGCCTACGTGCTTGGACTTCTGACCACGTAAGCTCGGATCCTTCCGGGTACCAGCCTCTCCGTTGCATGACCGACCAATTTGACCACTACACTCAATCAATCTAATTAATCAATCTTGTTAAATCGTTTTCCTCTTACGAGGGCACTCTTTCCTTGCGTTCGCGTCGAGCATTCACTAATCGATCTTCTTAGTTCTTCTCGTTCCGTCAACATGTAAGTCTGAGGGTGTATAATTCTTTTTATTTATTTTTTTATTTATCGTATCAACAATTGTAAGGTTTATGTCGAAGATACCATTAAAACCGATTTCTAAAACCGTGCTTTAAAACCTATTTTGCGGATTTCAGTGAGACAGAGTTGATCGAGAAAAGACGCAGCAATCGCTGCGCCTCTTGAAGGAGCGCACACTGCCGCGCCTCTTCGTGAGGGCGCATGATTCTCGCTTCTTTTCTTCTTCCTCCGTCCTCTGCAATTCGTATCAAATTTGTTTGTTTTGTTTGTTCATCTGTTAATTCTCCGTCATAAAATCATAATAATTAGCATGTATATTGCATCCTATATTTCATCATTCATTCACATGTTTAATTCATCTAATCCGACTTAAATCCCAAGTAATTCATATTTGCGGGTTTTCGTCACTAATATTCGATTCGAGTTCTAGGGATTCAATTCGTTCATGTTGAGTTTCTGGGATTCATTGTTGATATATTTTTCATCGTGTTCATTGTTAATCCGCCATCAATTCATCATGTTTAGTTTGTTCTATTCACCGATGTCACTAATTAATCATTCATTAACATCGACCCTTCACATAATTAATCTGTCTTTAATTCCGTCTCATCCGTGTTTTGCCGTTTTTATGACTCAAATCATATGTTAAATAATCTGTAAATCACTTTCATCCGACTAAATAATTAAATCAATCCATTAAATTCACCAATCAACGTTAACGATTGCAGTTTCGGCTTCACAGCCAGAGTTCGTCCTTGGAACAGACGCAGCAACTGCTGCGCCTCTTCCAAAGGGCGCAGTTGTGTCTGCTTCTTTGTTCTGTGACGACTTCGCCCCCTGAACTCTTTTCTCGCCTCGACCTAGTTTAATTAGCTTACGTATTAATTAACTAATATTCGTAATATCGCTAATTCCTGTTCGTTAATTTGTTATTTTATTCTTTTATTCTCTTTTATCAAATCATCCGTTTTAAAGGTATTTCCGACATAAACCGCCTATTCCAATGTAATTTCCATTATTGTTATTTATTGTATTCCTTTCATCATTTGTATGTCTTCACATGTAAATCAACATTAACTCCTACTTCGACCCAATTGTGTGCTAATTAATTGTTCACCGACCTAGTTAAATCTTCACATGTTAGGATTAAAACTTGGATGTTGCATTGCATGCATATAGCCGACGATATATCAAGTACAAATAACTTCCCTAATCATTAGTAGAGGCCGCTATCGAGGCGGGCGGGATTAGGTGTTCGATCAAAAGAGCTTCCTAATACGTACCCTCACCCCTTACTCCAGATCTCCGTGAGCACCCGTGTTCATTGGCATCCACGAGAGTCATTCTAGACATAGAATGCTAAGGGTAACGATTGCTTAGTGTTCATGTCACTACTTTGTGTCTTGACATGACACGAGGTATTCGAACGGTTCCAATTTCCCATAAAAATTGGTGGCGACTCCTTACAAAATGCAAACGCTTGTTTTCGAGCCCCTTCACTCACCAAGCGCCCCCGTGGGCGGCCCGCTGTCCACAGTTTGGCGACTCCGCTGGGGATATACACTTACGTGTAGCTAGGGTGAAACTTGAACAAGGTTAGGGAATAAATTTGTGCAAGACAATTGTCGGTTTTCATAACTCGGTCTTCCTAGACCGTTTAATTCGGCCTTCCTAGGCCCAACCCAACCTATTCGACCAATCGTCCCGTCTAAACGGTCCTAATTCTTATTTGGGCCTAAGGATGGATAGCGATTGACGTCATCCATACCATGGTGCATACTCTTGTTTGTATCAAGGGCCTTCACTACTTGAGGAAATGGACTAGGAATCGGCCTTACTCTTGTTTGGCACGAGCCTCTCCACAGACTTCGGGTTTGATGGTTCGGTATGGCAACCCACCCTTTAAACCAAAACCCTTCTAAAAGCACTCAGCATCCCGTTATAATGCTTGTATAAATGTGTAAAACTCTACATGATCACCATTTCTAAACAAAATTATGACAAATTTTCAAAAATCAAAACCCAATTTCAAATCAAGAATTTCGAAATAAAGGCCTTCAATTAGCGCAAAATCCGGTCAAAACTCTGTCCGTTTGTCGTGTCAAAATTCGGGCCACAAGCCCATTTCAAAACCTCACTTCGAGTCCACTCCTACAACTACACTACAGTTGGCTAGGACACACATTTTCAAAGACCTTGTCTTTCTTCAAAACTCACTCAACACAAGTGGCACGCACTCACTTCACGAGTCAAAACTTTTCCTCTTTTAGCAAGTGTGATAGAATGGTCGATTGTGTTTTGATTCGTCGCCGATCTCTTACTCAGTTTTCAAGATGCCTGGATCAAGTGATGATACGAACCTCCAGCAAATTCAAGAAAGTAATGATCGAATCCTAGCCGCGCTAGCCCAAATGCAAGTTACCCAAAACCAAACCTATGACCGCCTCGAGCTCATCGAAGGCCGTATCTTTGACGTAGAGGGAAGGTTGCCTCCCATTAAAGGTGAAGTACTACAATTTTCCGATGACGAGTCTAAGGATGAGAATCCTCTCATGGGGACGACCGCACTTGGTGAGAAAAGGCTCCAATACCTAGAGGAGCAATTGATGTACCTTAAAGGAGATGACATTTACAGGGAGAACAATCGTAAGTATGAAGCCGTCAATTCCAAATTGCCCACTAACTTTAGCATGACGGATATCCCTAAATTCAAGGGACATGAGAACCCTTTGAACCATATCCGTGCCTTCAAAGATTACATGTCTATCAAAGGCATCAAACCCGAGATGTTCTTAAGGATCTTTCCTTCATCTCTCGACACCATCCCAAAGCAATGGTTCTACACTTTAGATCACAAAAAGGTCGCTACTTGGGAGGACGCCGCGATCGAATTCTCAAAACAATACGCGGATAATGCCGAGATCCAAGTCAATATGCGCACTCTAGAGGTTCTTACCCAGAATGACAAAGAAGGATTCACCGACTTTCTAAGTAGGTGGAGGAAGACTAGTACTCAACTAGTAGAACGCCCGGATGAGGCCACTCTTGTGGAGAAATTCGTGGACAATCTCAAGCCCATATATGCCAATCATTTGAGATATCAAAACATCAAGACTTTCAAAGACTTAACCGTGTTAGGGACACGAATTGAAGATGACATCCGCAAAGGACTCTTGTCCAAAACGGTAGGTCGAGGATATCAAGGGTCCACAAGTCGTTCATACGGCTCTACTAGCAAGACCGACGAAGTTAACCTTCTCGAACCATCCAAGAAAACTAGCCCACCAAGGAAGTTCACAAACCTTGGGGATACATACTCCAATGCTCTAAAAAGGCTAGTGAAGCAAGGCAAACTCCAACCCATTGGACCTACTCCCGAGCCCGAAAGGAAGTCCAAATTCTGGGACGAAAATTCCTACTGTGAATACCATAGGGGTAAGGGACACGACACCGAAAAATGCTACAAGTTGAAACACGTGCTTCAAGATATGATCGAAGATGGTCGACTTCCAATTCCACCAGGAGGTAAGCCTAATAACACTCAGAATCCTCTTGGAGTTCTAGTGATTACAAGTGATGAATCTACCTTAGATTGCTCACATCTCATTTCTCCCGCCGAGGATGAAATTCATGCAATTGAGAAAGAAAGACTCTACTCTACCATCTCCCCTACCATTTCCGACTTCATCGCCTGGGCAAGGAGTGTAGATAGACAAGTGTGGGAATTAGAAAGCATGGTAATGATCTTGCGCGATCCCAATGCAACACCTAAAGAACGCGTACCATTGATCTTCTCCCAAAATGCTACTATGCAAGAAGTCATCACCACGGTCGATAAACTAGTCGATCAAATCATACAACTAGAAAGTGACATCATGAGGATGAGGGAACTAGCCGCGATCAATGGAGTTTGGGCCGATGACGATGAAGACGAATATCTCATTGAAAACTCTTTAGTCAAAGAAATAGTCCAAAATGGCGAAGACCAAGATGTGGATCACCTAACTCGCTCGGGTCGTCCATACCAAAGCACTACTCAAAACGGTCCCACCAATGTCATCACACCAAATGACAACGAAGATGACCCCACCGATCATTTGCTCAAGCAATTACAAAAACCAAGGTGATCTTTCGGTCTGGCAACTAGTGGCAAGCTCATTTCCACATCGCCAAGCTTTACTGCAAGCTTTGGCCAAATTAAATGTGGCACACAACTCTACTCCTGAAGATGTAGTCAACTTGGTCTTCCAAGAATCCCCGAAACTAAGTAACCCTGTTACTTTCTCGGATGAAGACTTGCCACCTTTTGGCGCGGATCCACAACCTTGCTCTATACATCACCGTCATCTGTCTAAAGAAGAATGTGCCAATGACCTTGGTAGATGATGGCTCCGCGGTCAACGTCATACCCCTCAAAACGGCACACAAACTAGGCATGAGAGAGTCGGAATGGACTCCTACAAATCAAGGTGTACGTGCATACGACGGTACACGACGAAAAGTGGTAGGACTTGCTAACCTAACCATAGCAACAGGACCAATCGAACGAAAGGTTAACTTCCAAATAGTGGACATCGAAGCTTCATTTAACATACTTCTGGGAAGGCCTTGGATTCATGCTTCTAAAGCAGTAACATCCACCCTTCATCAAAAGATCAAGATCCCACTAAATGGCAAAGTCGTGACAATCACTTCGTCACCTATTAAGGCCATAATCGAGAAGCAATCAAATAATCAAGTCCTTGCGGATCCCATATACGAACTTGGAGGCTTCCAAAGTGTAAATGTCATAGAAAGTGAGTTGGCACCCTTATACTATAATCCCTACTCCAACTTGGTGGTCAACCACATTCTCAAAAACCAGGGATACTTCCCTGGAATGCCTTTGAACCCAGTTCGGAAAAACACCTTCGCGCCATACAAGAAAGGCAACTCATCAAGAATACCACTTGGACTAGGGTACAAACCTACAACAGAAGAAGTTCTCGAAATGCTCGCCCAAGTCCAAAACCGCAAGTATGTAGGAGTCCAAATGAGGCCATATCTTCCTACCCTCAATGGATACTTCGTTCAAGAAGGAAGTTCGGAACTCTTCCATGGATTTCCCGAACCTTGGCATTACCTCGAGAAGAAGTTAGCCGGAATCGAGATCTTTCACGATTGCTACTTCATCCCTCCAGAAACGGTTCCTACCGTCAAAACCCGTCAAGCACCTTGCTTAGACGAACAAGCTGTTAGCCTCCTGTTTGGAGAGGACCGATTTGTTAGGGCGCGCAGATGAGATCATTACTACGATACTTCAAGACGATCGCTTCAACCCCACCGCTTTGATCACGGAAATCGACACCAAGCAAAAGAAAGGGTGGAGAAAATCAATCAAATGGACCAACAGATCAAGGAAGACTCTTCAAGCTCACCACTTTGGAGAAGGAGAGATGTTCAAAGAAGAACCGAAGACGACGAATTCGAATCGAGTCGGAGTCGGAGTCGAGTCGAGAATCTAGAGGAGTCATTAGAGAGTCTACTCCGTCGTCATCCCCACTCCCTCGTTTCTCCTAGCTTATTTTCGAGTAGTCACGATGTAGTTCGGGAAATGCCCCACCATCGTCCCTTTGCCGCCACTATCCTTGGATCGGTTGGCTTCTTTGTTTCAACTTTACTCAAATCTTAATATGAATAAATCAGGTTCTGCTTACTCTTTGCGTTATCTTGAGTGCAATTCTGTTTATGATGATACTGAGGATGACCAAGACCCAGACTTGACCGAAATACCTCCCTACGTAGCCAAAGAAATACTACGGGAAGGGGAAGGGGGACTGAATTGAGGACACCGAACCCATCAACGTTGGAACCGAACTAGAACCCAAAGAACTTAGGATAGGGACTACCTTGAGCTCAACCGAAAGAACCGATTTCATAGACCTCCTAAATGAATTCAAAGACGTTTTCGCTTGGTCCTACAAAGACATGCCAGGGATCGACAGGGATATCGCCGAACATAGAATTCCGATTAAGCCAGGTTTCAAACCTGTGAAATGAAGCTTGACGAATGAGAACAGAGTGGGCTCTAAAGATTAAGGAAGAAGTTGACAAACAATTCAAAGCCGGGTTCATCAAAGTTTCCGAGTATTCTGACTGGGTAGCTAACATAGTACCCGTGCCCAAAAAGGATGGGAGAATCCGAGTTTGTGTTGACTTTAGGGATTTGAACAAAGCAAGCCCAAAAGACGACTTTCCTCTACCTCACATCGACATATTGGTAGACAATACTGCAGACCATGCATTACTATCCTTCATGGATGGATATGCGGGTTACAACCAAATCAAAATGGCCATGGAAGACATGCATAAGACCGCGTTCGTCACCCAATGGGGAACCTATTGCTATACAAAGAATGCCGTTCGGATTGATCAACGCCGGAGCTACATACCAACGCACCGCGACTACACTCCTACATGACATGATGCATAAAGAAGTCGAGGTATACGTAGACGACATGATTGTCAAATCTAAGGAAAGAGAGGGACATATTGCGAACCTTCGCAAATTCTTCGCAAGGCTACGGAAGTACAATATGAGACTCAACCCTCAAAAGTGCACATTCGGAGTGACATCTGGCAAACTCCTAGGATACGTCGTTAGTCAACGAGGCATAGAAATAGATCCTTCCAAAATCAAAGCTCTGATTGAAATGCCACAACCTCAAACAGAAAAAGAAGTCGAGGAGGATTCTGGGAAAAGTGCAATACATAAGTCGATTCATATCGAAACTCACGATGATTTGCGAGCCTATCTTCAAGAAGCTCAAGAAAACAGACCACACCATGTGGGACGACGATTATCAAAAGGCATTCGACGAGAATCAAGGAGATATTGGCTAAACCACCGGTGCTCATGCCACCACAACGAGATCAACCTCTTGGTTTATATCTCACAAGAATCAAAGCGCCATGGGTGCTATGCTAGCTCAAACTGTAGGAAGTGAAGAAAGAGCTATTTACTATCTAAGTAAAAAGTTCTTAGAATACGAGTGCAAATATTCACAACTCGAAAAGACATGCCTCGCTCTTGTGTGGGCAACAAAGAAGCTACGTCATTACATGCTTAGCTACTCTGTCAAGATATTCTCCAAAATGGATCCAGTCAAATACCTCTTCGAGAAACCCGTTCTCAACGGACGCCTGGCAAGATGGACCATGATGCTCTCCGAATTTGACCTCAAATATGTGCCACTGAAAGTAATAAAGGGTCGCGCCGTCGCCGAATTCTTCGCAGAAAACCCCATCAACGACGCACCAACCATAGATACTTGGTCATTTCCCGACGAGGATATACTTCAAACTGATGTAGACTCTTGGGATCTATACTTTGATGGAGCATCAAACCTAAGAGGATTTGGGATAGGAGTGTTGCTCATTTCTCCTGAAGGTGAGCATACACCGATTGCTGTCAAACTCGACTTCGAGGTGACAAACAACGCTGCAGAATATGAAGCTTGTCTCATTGGACTACAAGCGGCAGTTAGCTTAGGTATCAAAAACCTACGAGTGCATGGGGATTCGTCACTGATCATCAACCAAGTTACGGGATCCTGGAAAATCCGAAGTGAAAGCCTTGCACCCTATCAGGCTAGGATAGACCAAGTGGCTCAATTCTTTGATCATGTAACCTACTTACACCTACCTCGAGAGGAAAATCAATTTGCAGACGCTCTTGCGAAACTTGCATCTTTGATAAACATGCCGGATTACATGATGGAAATGCCTTTGTGTATCGAACGACAGTCGGAGCGGCGTATGTCCATCGGGATTACCGATGAAGAAGAAATCGCACAAGAACACGGTTCCAAGCAATCCTAAACTTCAAGCTTAACGGTACCTATCCACCAGAAATGGACAAAAGGGGACAACGAGCTATACGCCTACTAGCTTCCCAATACATCCTAATGCAAGGAGAATTGTACAAAAGAACACCTCTTGGTGTAGTCCTACGTTGCCTTGATCATTCACAGGCACGAAAAGTAATGGAAGAAGTCCACGACGGAGAATGCGGTCCTCACATGAGTGGACCTATGATGGCAAAGAAAATCACACGTCTAGGGTATTATTGGACCACAATGGAATCCGATTGCATCAAATATGTGAGGCATTGCCACAACTGTCAAATCTTCGGGAACGTACAACACGTCCCTCCTTCGTTGCTCTATACAATGACATCTCCTTGGCCATTCTCCGCATGGGGAATTGATATAATTGGGAAAATAACCCCAGCCGGAACAGGAGGTCACTGTTTCATCCTAGTAGCGATTGACTACTTCACCAAGTGGGTAGAAGCGGCTTCTTACACCGCTCTTACAGCTAAAAATGTGGCAAAGTTCATACAAAACAACATCATCTGTCGATATGGTTGCCCGCATGAGATCATTAGCGATAATGGGTCCCACTTCCAAGCCGAAACCGAACAATTGCTAGCCAAGTACAAGATCAAGCATCATCACTCCTCGCCCTATCGACCACAGACTAACGGCGCGGTAGAGGCGGCTAACAAAAATGTCGTCACGATCCTCAAGAAGATGACTGACAATTATAGAGATTGGCCAAGCAAAATACCCTTCGCTTTGTGGGGGTATCGTACATCGTCGGGACGCCCACCGGGGCTACTCCTTTCTATTTGACCTACGGCATGGAAGCCGTACAACCAGTTGAGCTAGAGATACCATCCTTGCGTATTCTACTAGAAAGTCAAATCCCGGAAGCCGATTGGAAAAGGGATAGATACGAAGAACTCATCCTCTTGGATGAACGTAGGCTACGTGCCTTACATAATGTCCAAACATATCAAGCACGTATCAAACGAGCTTTCAACAAAAGAGTTAGGCCAAGAAACATCAAAGAAGGAGATTTAGTTCTCAAATCGGTTAGAGCTCTTTTACCTGTCGACCCGAGAGGGAAATTCAAACCTAATTGGGCCGGACCATATCTAGTCAAATCCATACTCCCAGGGGGTGCGGTTAGAATCACAGACCTAGATGGAAATGAGTTTTCAAACCCCACAAATCTCGACCAACTGAAACGATACTATGCCTAGGATAGAACAGAAACGCGCCTCGCGTAAACCTAAGTGTCGCTCTTGTGGCACTAAATAAGCGGCCCCCGGCCTATTTGAATGTCACTATGCTCTTGCATCTTGGCAAACTCGTCATCCTCATATCATCAAACAAACTAAAATTCGCACCTCCCGAGTAAGCAAAAGCTCATGCTTATTTTCTATGTTCATTACAAGCTCTTGCTTCGAACAATTATTCTTTTACATTTACTCGAACTACGCGCAAGGGTTTGATTTCGCTTTTTTAAGTGAATACGTAGGCAATCCTTCACGGGATTCAACCCGCCATCATATATAAAATAAATGTAAATAGAAGGACATTTGCATCGCATCTGAAATTCGACAAGAATAATTAAAAATGCCAACGGTTTCATAACCATTTAACCTCTTTTATTTCATTCAATTTCTAATAACAATAGTACGACAAATAATAAAAATAGATAGGCTAGGATTCTAAAAATCCCTCCTTTTTATTACAACAATAATAATAATAATCAAATAATAATAACTAAGACTTGGGCTATTCCTCCATCTTTCCCTTGCCCTTGTCGTTTTTGCCATATTTCTTGTCACGACCTCGAGCCGGGCGCTCTTGCACCACTTCAGACCTAATCACCAACGGTCTTTCTCGAGGCCTGACTCTCCCGTTCTTGTCAACCACCATCTCTGCGGCAGGAGTAGTCTTTGATTTCTTCGAAGGGTGAATGACTTGAAAGCCGGCTTCTTCTTCTCCTTCGGTCAGATGCTTCTCTTTCTCTTTCTCTCCCTCGCGCACCTTGTAATCAACGGGCTCGCGCTTCCTCAGTCTTTCACGCTCTTCCGAAGTTGCAGCCTTCCTCCACCTCAGATAAGAGTCCGACACCCACAAAGCATTGGCAGAGAAGCTCAGGAACCACATGTTTCTCTGGGCCCATTTCATAGCCCACTCTCTTCGGCTCTCGGTAGTCAACGCCATGGCAGTCTGCGGGACGGTGTCAAGCCTAGGGATCATCTGCTTCAACCCAACTTGCCTCATCAACCTCTCAGGGAAGATGCACACCATAAACTCCAATCCAGGGATGCGCACGGACCTAGTGGGATCTAAAGAAGACACCCCAAAGGATGCGGACTTGAGGTGCCACCACAAGACAACCCACCGATCAAAGGGCCGTCATCAGTCTTTAGCTTGTTCTTCCAATAGTCACAGACCCGGGTGAAGTCCACCATGTACAGCCGTGTCCTCATCGAAATCATACGGGCATGATAGGAAAGTGCATGAACTGGGGGCTCAAGCAATCGGAGCCGTTCCATGAGCCAAACCTACAAAGACAGGTATTAGACACCAAACGAAAAAAAAAAAAAAAAAAAAAAAAAAAAAAAAAAAAAAAAAAAAAAAAAAAAAAAAAAAAAAAAAATAAAAACCAAAAAAAAAAAAAAAAAAAAAAAAAAAAAAAAAAAAAAAAAAAAAAAAAAAAAAAAAAAAAAGAAGAAGGTGTCTTTTACCTGTAGGATAACGGGACTTCCCAAGAACGGCAGATCGCGGTTGGATTTCCTATTATCCAAACCCAAAATGATCTCCCTAAGCACGAGATAAGTGGGCTCTGCTTGACTCCATTTGCTCAATAAGGCTCAAAAGGCGAGGATCACCTCTCAAGTCCTCATCAACATGTCCCGGAAAGACATACACATGCAATGCATGTGACGAAGCCAAATGCTCTCCTTCTAGCAACATAAGAGACAAAGAGGGTCGGCCCCGTTGATGAATCGATCTATAAAATCCAACATCCGCACGCCTTTCGGGGTAACAAGACGATCTACCTCGAGTCTAGTCAGTCCAAGCAAATCTCTAAACTTGCTCTTATACCCTTGAGCAGTAGAAGGGATGGAAGGTAAGTGTTCGGGGTCCCACCCGCCAATAGCAGCAATCTCCTCCGGAAAAGGACAAATATCACCTCCTGGAAAGGCGAATACATGATAATTTGGATCCCAATAATCAAGGCAAGCATCCAAGAACGGTTTCACCACCTTGATGAGTTTCAAACTCAATAAAGACCCAAGATTATAAGCACCCATGTCGTGCTTTTCCGTGTTCGAAAACTCATTAGTCCATTCCTTCAAGCGAACCTCCAAGGTATTCATGATGATAATTTTCTCTTGAAAATTTATTTTAGGAGTTTTAGGAGAAGCGGCGACGAAAAGACGGAAGAATTATATGATTCAAAGATTCGGCATTTTCTATTTATACTAATTTGTTGTTTCCAAAATCCGTCGAATAAACCCCTCTCGGGAAGCAGCGGCGCACTCTTTGCGCCTCTTCAAAGGGACGCGGCTCATGTCGCGCCTCTTCCCAGTGCTCACTCCTGTAATTTCGCGTTTGGATCTTTCCTAATTCTATAACACGCGTGATTTCCTATTCCTATAGGATTTTATTTTGGTAAACTACGGAAGTTTACCATGTCTTGGGATTTCCTAAATTCACAGGCACGCATTTCGAGGCGACATTGACATTTTCGCCATTTTATCACATTTGTGTATTTAATTGTCCGTTTAATTTTTCTTATTATTCAAACATTTATACATTTATTTCATTTTCTTAATTTCTTTTTCTACATTTTCTAACTTATAAATTTCTATTTTTCTTTTTTTTTTCGGGGGTAACCCTCCCTACCGTCCGGTCATTTCCGGTCATTTCCGGCAAAATTTTTGCATTTTTGCGTTTCTTTTGAGTCTCATTGTGCGCTAATTAAAGGCCTTATGTGTATATAAAATGTATGAATCGCGTGATTTTCCATGTAAATTTCGGCAAGCAGAACTGGCGTAAAACCGTTATCTACCAAACCTGTTCAATAACTAACCTGCAGGTACAAACAAACAACCCAACATCAAAGGCACTCAGGCCATAATATATACAATAAAAAGCAAATGTACGAGCAAACTGGGGGCTTGCACCCCGAACAAGTCCAGATGCACAAGCAAACTGGGGGCTTGCGCCCCGACCAAATCAAAAATCCAAGAAAGCTGGGGGCTCGCGCCCCGAACCAAGTCCAAAAATGTTTCAAAATCAAAATGTACAAATCTACAAAACTACACAAGCTACTGCTGGACACCCTCCAACTCAAAGAACTCTCGCCATCGGAGCGGCGATCTCGGCATCCCGAAACTCAAGCTCCTCGACAGGCGAGCCGTCTCCTCCCGAGCCGGGCCAACTCTCGTCGACCGACTTTGTCACCCCGCAAACAGCAACGAATTGGCTCATGTCAATCAACTCAATTGGAAAACAAAAAATCAAAAAAAGAAGATCGAAAAATGGATGTAAAGGTTCATACCTGACGACCTCGACCGCCGACGAGTGCCTCAATGGCCGTAGCTCGTAGCCGGTTGGCCACCCTCCATAGTGCCACGAACCGAGATGGCGCGACCGCATTTCAAAAGAATTCTCGATAAATTGATCAAGTTGGTCAAACGTGTCTTACACGAAAACCATGCAAAATGGGAGCTCACCCTCGAATCGATCCGCGTCATCTAGGCAAAGATCCGTCACGGCTACGTCAAAGTCACGTAACTCGGAGATCGTCGTCCTCCCAGTAGCGTCAGTGTACTCGAGAGTCTCGGGGTACTCTGGGGGCTCGATGCCCGCCGCCTCAACCTCCTGAAAAGACAAACAGCTCTCATTAATCGACGATCTTTCGTCGTAATTCCCGAAATCAAATCAACAAAAAACAAAAGATACTCACCACTACTGGCCAGTACGCCAACCTCCCGTAAAGGAACGCCGAGTAGTCCTCGCCAGGCAGAAGAAGGTCGTCGCCACTGGCACCGGCCAAGTCCGCCTCCCTCTCAGCCTCAGAAGGCTCCCTAAACATCGTCCTAGGAGGATCGACGGGAACCGTCAACGCACCCCGAAAGCACTGACGAGCTAACCGCTCGCCCAGATACCATACAGGACCCATCGACGTCCACAATAGCAGCCGACTCGAACTCCTAGGACGAAGGGTCTCAGCAACAAAGGGAGGCGCTCCAGCGTACTCCGCCCAAGGTCTGGGCACCCACTGTGACAATATGAAGGCAAAGGTCATTCCTATGATCAATTGAAAACAAAATATGAGAAGATGCGAATGAATACAAATGGGATACTCACGCTACTCAGCTGAAGAGCGTTCACATCCCGCCGGTAGACATTGTGAGAAGAGCGCTTGCTCTTCGTCCGGCACATGACCCAATCCCTCACCACGGGATAGGCCCTCTCCAACGGCTCCGTCCTCTTGGGCGCGAGGTCCGGAAAGTAGGAGTACACCCACGCCTGTAAAGCAAAATAGTCAATGACGATCGTTCGATCCTTGATAAAAGAAAGGAATTTACGTTGATCTAAAGGAAGGTTCATACCTCCAACAGCAATCCAGGTCCGACAGCGCCAGGAGAAGTCCCCTTCTCCATCAGCTCTGGGCGAACCATGGCCCTCATAAAGCGGATGAGGACCGCAAAACCAAGAAAGATGACCAGCCCCAACGCCCTAAGGAACTCAGTCGGAAAGAAAGGGGAGAAGCTTCGTCGATGACCTCTCACCCTTGTCTCCGAGGTAAATCGAAGACAAGAACCACCAAAGCCACAGCACGAGCCCTCCGCTCGGCTGTACAAGGAGGAGGAGCCGTCTCCCTCCCATCGATCACCACCGATAACGGGGTCTTCCCGCAAAGTAATCTCGAACATAGGTACGGGTACCAAACCCGCACGCAACAGCCTTCGGCGACAAGTTCCACCGATCAACCTCCTCGCCTCGGCCGAGTCCCCTCATGCCAGACCTCCGCCACACCATCTCCTCGATCCCGCACCGGACCGAGAAATCATGCCGTAGTCCTCCAGGTGACTCCCACCTCACCAAAAGGCGGTGAAATGTGGAAGTCGTATCCCAGATCGATCCAAGAAAGCGCGAACCAGGCTAAGGTTGGCCCGCAACTTCCTCTTCACGATATCCCTCCAAACCCGAACCAGAGGACCGAACGCTCTGCGCTCGATCATGGCCCTCTCCTCCTCCGATGTACCGCTCGTAATGCTCCATCGCCGTCGTATACCCGAGAACGACCGGATGTTCCCGCCTCCTATTAAAATTTGAAACAAAGCTATCTTTAGTTTTGAAATAAATTTAGAAGAGATTTGAACAAAAATGGAAAAGGATAGGTAATGAGTTAGGGAATTCCTATTTACCAAGCTCTTCACCGTCCTGTAGGACAAGTGACCCTCTGCAGCCCACACAAGGTGCCTACTCTCCCAGGTCTCAGCCCACGCAGGAGCACCTCTCAGCTGGCGACCCCCTCGTCCGAGGTGGGCCCGTCTCGGAATCTCCTCCTCGTCGCCAGCCTCCTCCTCGGGAACCTCCTCTGCAGCAGCCATCACCGCGGCGGTGAAGGCCTGCTCTAAAGCCTCCTCAACAACAGCGGCGTCTACGTCCATAAGATCTCTCCCAGAAGTAGAAGCATCGTCACCTGCAACCAGTAAGGCAAATCCAGACCGCGTCGCATGACGACAAGCCCTTGTTAAGTAGTTTTCGAGCCCTCAAGGCCCAGAAATCGCCCCTTTCCGGCCATCCTTGGCCATGTTCCCGCCAATTCAATCACTCATGTGATGAACAGGGTCAAGTCAAGTCAAAGTCAAAACCTAGTTCCGAGTTCGAGTCGAAAATTCGGCAGCATTTCGCTATAATGACGATTATGCCCTAAAAAGTGTCCTGCAAAAGTTGTCACAAACCAAACTTCCGAGATGGCAGGAAGTTTACCCATCATCCAAGGGTCCCTACTATCAAATTTCATCACAAATGGGCAATCCTAAGGCCATTTTCGAAGCAATTTTCGATCTAGTCGTGGAAACTAGTCTCAAAATTCGCTCAAGGGCTCAAAACTTGATGAAAATTCGAAGTAAATACATGGTTATGTTCCTAACATTGCCTACTACTCGTTTCTAGTATCAATTTGGCATGAAAAAATTCATTTGGGGGAAAAGCCCCAAATTTTCGATCAATTGGGTCGAAAACCCTAATGTTCGCGGCTCAAAATTCGACAAATGTGGAAGATTAATGCAAGATTAAAGCACATACCTCGATTAGTCATATTTTAAGCAAGCTTTTGAATCCAACCTTGATAGAAATGGTGAAGATTTGAGAGAGAAATTGAAGGAGTTGTGTTTCGAAATAATGAAATAAAACCTTTCTGATTTCGCGTTTTTACGCGGAATTGCTGAATTGGGGAACAGACGCGGCAAGAAAGGCCTGCGCCTCTTCCAAGAGACGCAGCTCTTGCTGCGCCTCTTCCTTGGTTTCCCTCCTGATGGATTTTCAAAAATCCGTTATGAGTTCGTTACTCGTGGGCCCATCTTTGGTGCGCCTCTTCCTCGATGACATTTTATCACTTTGGTCCGTTTCAACGATTTCCTTTCGTTCCCGCCCGCATTTTATCCAGTGCGACAATATTTCGCAGATATTGTCCGAGTTCATTTTATCCTTTGTGATATTTTGCAGTATTGCTCAACCATTTTGTCCAGCGCAGAGTATTTTGCAAGATCTTGCTCACTCGAGACTTTCTTTCATGACGATTCGATTCGATGTTCTAGTCGTCAAATCATTTTATCCGCAGTAGTATTTTGCAAAGATGCTCATTCAAAGTTTCCCCTACGACGATCAAGATGTTCCTCGTCGTCGATATGTCCCCAATAAGAGTTCGCTTGAGACCGACGCAAGCAGATTCAACTTCCAAATTTTCGCTGCAATTCGCTCGGCCGAGATCGACGCAAGCGGATTTTCCCAGCAGATTTCTACCGACGTCCTGTTGTTTTCAATATCTCTTATTTCCGCGAAATTCGATTAAGTCTCGGTATGGTCTCTCCTTATGGTGGCGAGCCTCCTTACGTAGTCTAATGGACTTTAAACGACCCTCCCGATAGTCGACGGACTCTAAAATGTTCCCGACGACGGGTCCTTGGCTCGAGACCCCTTGAGCCGCCTCGCGTCGCCATAGTCGTCGAGGTTGTAATCTTGATTGACTGATGGCTATACTTTGACTTTCGCCTTGTCCAAGCCTCGGTCAAAGTGGGGGCTCAGACACCTCGCTTCGCACCTCTCGCAAACCACCGGTGATGATTGGGCCGCATGTTTGGTACGCGGAACGATTAGTGACGATTAAGTAAGATTATCGTCAAGTGATTGCTCAAATATAAATGTCAACCTCTTAGTTGTCATCTACGTGCCGATACGGTCGTTTTGGCAGTAATTAGAGTACATTGAGTCCGGTCAAAAACCGTCTCCATTTTCTCGATAGTTGTTAAATCCCGAGTCGGAATGTTCTGGAAAGTTCCGGATATTTCTATTCCATATTCATCAAATTTTATCTTTTGGCAAATAATATCCCGTAATATTTAAAAGATAATCAAATTAAATCCGTCCTACCATAACTAAAACGCGGAAATCTTTCTTAGCGGGAGGAAACCTCCGGGAACAGAGACGTGACAGAGTGCGCGCCTCTTCCAAGAGACGCAGTGGCTGCTGCGCCTCTTCCCCGGCTCTTCTTTGCATGATTTACGTATCTTTTTTTTATATCTTTCGGAGATTCACTTCCAAAGAGTCTCCGAAACCCTATTCCTTCACGTGATTAGTATAAATAGGAGCCTTCGTTCCTCATATTTCTCACGCGAGTGTCCGCCCTTCTCTTCTCCCTTTGCATTCTAGACTTTGTTCTTACTAACTGGCGCCTACGTGCTTGGACTTCCGACCACGTAAGCTCGGATCTTTCCGGGTACCAGCCTCTCCGTTGCATGACCGACCAATTTGACCACTACACTCAATCAATCTAATTAATCAATCTTGTTAAATCGTTTTCCTCTTACGAGGGCACTCTTTCCTTGCGTTCGCGTCGAGCATTCACTAATCGATCTTCTTAGTTCTTCTCGTTCCGTCAACATGTAAGTCTGAGGGTGTATAATTCTTTTTATTTATTTTTTTATTTATCGTATCAACAATTGTAAGGTTTATGTCGAAGATACCATTAAAACCGATTTCTAAAACCGTGCTTTAAAACCTATTTTGCGGATTTCCAGTAGACAGACAGTCGAGAAAAGACGCAGCAACTGCTGCGCCTCTTCGAAGGAGCGCAGCACCTGCCGCGCCTCTTCGTGAGGCTGCCGCAGTTCCTGCTTCTTTTCTTCTTCCTCCGTCCTCTGCAATTCGTATCAAATTTGTTTGTTTTGTTTGTTCATCTGTTAATTCTCCGTCATAAAATCATAATAATTAGCATGTATATTGCATCCTATATTTCATCATTCATTCACATGTTTAATTCATCTAATCCGACTTAAATCCCAAGTAATTCATATTTGCGGGTTTTCGTCACTAATATTCGATTCGAGTTCTAGGGATTCAATTCGTTCATGTTGAGTTTCTGGGATTCATTGTTGATATATTTTTCATCGTGTTCATTGTTAATCCGCCATCAATTCATCATGTTTAGTTTGTTCTATTCACCGATGTCACTAATTAATCATTCATTAACATCGACCCTTCACATAATTAATCTGTCTTTAATTCCGTCTCATCCGTGTTTTTGCCGTTTTATGACTCAAATCATATGTTAAATAATCAGTAAATCACTTTCATCCGACTAAATAATTAAATCAATCCATTAAATTCACCAATCAACGTTAACGATTGCAGTTTGACTTCACGGCCGAGTTCGTCCTTGGAGCAGGACGCGTGACGCAAGCGCGCGCCTCTTCCAAAGGGCGCGTTGTCTGCGCGCTGTTCGGGACGACTTCGTCCCCGAACTCTTTTTCGCATTTGACCTAGTTTAATTAGCTTACGTATTAATTAACTAATATTCGTAATATCGCTAATTCCTGTTCGTTAATTTGTTATTTTATTCTTTTATTCTCTTTTATCAAATCATCCGTTTTAAAGGTATTTCCGACATAAACCGCCTATTCCAATGTAATTTCCATTATTGTTATTTATTGTATTCCTTTCATCATTTGTATGTCTTCACATGTAAATCAACATTAACTCCTACTTCGACCCAATTGTGTGCTAATTAATTGTTCACCGACCTAGTTAAATCTTCACATGTTAGGATTAAAACTTGGATGTTGCATTGCATGCATATAGCCGACGATATATCAAGTACAAATAACTTCCCTAATCATTAGTAGAGGCCGCTATCGAGGCGGGCGGGATTAGGTGTTCGATCAAAAGAGCTTCCTAATACGTACCCTCACCCCTTACTCCAGATCTCCGTGAGCACCCGTGTTCATTGGCATCCACGAGAGTCATTCTAGACATAGAATGCTAAGGGTAACGATTGCTTAGTGTTCATGTCACTACTTTGTGTCTTGACATGACACGAGGTATTCGAACGGTTCCAATTTCCCATAAAAATTGGTGGCGACTCCTTACAAAATGCAAACGCTTGTTTTCGAGCCCCTTCACTCACCAAGCGCCCCCGTGGGCGGCCCGCTGTCGACAGGCTTGATGAGAACAAGTTTACAGCAGATCTGCTTCAGCTGTCCGGGGGCCAATTACTCAGCCCTTCCTCCCCGCTGTCTCTTGATACATGAACATAGCGCTAGTTTTTGCCTCTTTTTGTACAACCTTGGTAGATTATGTTTCGGCGTGTCCCTATGGGGATGGCCGTCGTCTGTATTCTCTTCACTTGTAATTTTGTAACTTCTAATAATAATTCGTTTCCCTCGCCCTCGGCGTGGCCGAGGTCTTTGTCTCATCTTCGTCAGAGTTGTCTTCCTGTATTCCTAATTGAGTCCCCTCTTTTTTTTTTTTCGGATTGGCTTGGCTGGGGCCGTTTTAGAGTGCGTATCTCAACTGTGTTTCAACGCTTCCAAGACACTTCGTCTGTTTTTGCGAGTGTAGTGTGCGATGACCGCATCGTCGTGGTATCCGCCGTACGAGGGTGATCGCCGCTCTTGTCGGTATATGACAGTGTGAGTGGCGTCGTTTCTTGATAGCGTGTTACGTGGCGTCTACCACTTGGAGTGATCATGCGACGGCATCAAACCTCTTGGGGTGGCTAGTGGCGTCTACTACTTGGGGTGAGCTGCGACGGCGCTAGACTCTTGATGGAGGCTAGCTCTTGTCGGTATGACGGTGTGAGCGCGTCTGTTTCTTGATAGCGTGTTACGTGGCGTCTACCACTTGGAGTGACTGCGACGGCATCAAACCTCTTGGGGTGGCTAGTGGCGTCTACTACTTGGGGTGACTGCGACGGCGCTAGACTCTTGATGGAGACTGCCGCTCTTGTCGGTATGACAGTGTGAGCCAGCGTCTGTTTCTTGATAGCGTGTTACGTGGCGTCTACCACTTGGAGTGGCTGCGACGGCATCAAACCTCTTGGGGTGGCTAGTGGCGTCTACTACTTGGGGTGGCTGCGACGGCGCTAGACTCTTGATGGAGGCTGCCGCTCTTGTCGGTATGACGTGTGTGAGCGCGTCTGTTTCTTGATAGCGTGTTACGTGGCGTCTACCACTTGGAGTGACTGCGACGGCATCAAACCTCTTGGGGTGACTGCCGTGGCGTCTACTACTTGGGGGTGCTGCGACTTGTGCGCTAGACTCTTGATGGAGGCGCCTCTCTTGTCGGTATGACAGTGTGAGCGGCGTCTGTTTCTTGATAGCGTGTTACGTGGCGTCTACCACTTGGAGGATGCTGACGGCATCAAACCTCTTGGGGTGACTGCCAGTGGCGTCTACTACAGGGTGGCTGCGACGCGCTAGACTCTTGATGGAGGCGCGCTCTTGTCGGTATGATGATGTGAGTGGCGTCATTCTTTCTTGATAGCGTGTTACGTGGCGTCTACCACTTGGGTGACCGGCGACGGCATCAAACCTCTTGGGGTGGCTAGTGGCGTCTACTACTTGGGGTGGCTGCGACAGCGCTAGACTCTTGATGGAGGCTGCCGCTCTTGTCGGTATGACTTGATGTGAGCGCGTCTGTTTCTTGATATAGACCGCCGCTCTTGTCGGTATGAGTGTGAGCGGCGTCTATTTCTTGATAAATAAGCGATGGGAAAATTTTGTTTTGATGGAAGGCGCGGGTGGTTTTTCACTAGGTAAAAACATGCGTTGGGGTGTCCACTGACTATCTTGGACACCTCGTAGCTACATAAATTTTACAAGATTACCGTGCCCTAACGGCTCATCCCAGGCACATCCCCCCAATCGCCACTAGTCGTATCCATGAGGTCGCCTCCTGCTTTGTAAGGACGGGCTTTTTCCTTTTTCGGACTTCTTCGCCTCTTTGAGGGATTGCATGTTGCACCTCGGGCGGCTATCCGGACGTTGACCACCTCATCCTTCTCGTCTTTGGAGACAAGCTTATGCGCTTCCCTCCGGTCCGAGACATACATCGGTGTTAGGGCCGGATGGACATCATCTGCGTCGGCCTCGCTCGGGGGTGACTCGGCCTATGAGAACGTTGTAGGCGGACGAGCGTCAATGACGGACGAACTCGGCTAGGATGTTTTTAGTCGCGTTCTTCTCGCCGAACGTCACCGGAGTTTAATTGACCCAGGTACCGGCCCCGGCCCCGGAGAAGCTGTATAGGGGGTTGGTGAAGGGGCTTAAGTCCTTGATCTTGGTGCCGAGGCCTAGAAAGCACTCTCTAAACATGATGTTCGTGTATGCACCTGTGTCAATCAGGCACCTCTTGACCAGGTGGTTGGATATGTCCAAATTGACTACAAGCGGGGTTGTGAGGGGCGATGACCCCTTCGTAGTCCTTTCTTCCGATAGTTATATCGGGATGCTCGCAGAGGGATCCTCGAGTTGGGCACAAAGTTGATGGCCGATATAGCTCGTTTAGGTGCCGCTTGTGCCCATGAGCGGACCCTCCGTTCTCGTTGCCCCCGATGACAACATGAATCACGCCTATCCGCTCGAAGACGGACTTCTATCTCGAACTCGGCCGCGTCGATCTTTTGGCCTTTTAACGTACTTGCCGAGGCTTCCCTTCCGGATCGGCTCCTCTATAGCATTCTTCGGTGGCGGCGTCGTTGGTTAAATGGCCGGTGTGGCCGTGGTACTCACGATTGGCTCGTGTCACCGTCACTTTTTGGCTTGGGGGTCTCTCCCACTTCGGCCCTCGTTTTGCTCGGGCGAAGACTTGGCGGCCGATACGACGAGAGGGGTTTTTCACTATACCGCCTCGGTGGTACGTTCTGAATTCCACCCGCACTGCCGAGTCTTGCTTCCGGTCGGATCCGTCCGATCGCGATCCGTTATTCTCACGGCGTCGATCGTCGGACCGCGAGCCGTTGTTGTCGCGGCGTCCTTCGTCCGATGTCCCGCTCGTGACTCTTCTTTTCGATTGCTCGGCCATGGGGATCTTCCCAGGTCTTGTGGTAGTCTTCCACCTTGATGGCTTGGTCGGCCAACTTTCGGCGGCGTCCGAGGCCCAGGCCTCCGCTCTTGATGAGCTCGTTTTTAAGGCTCCCCTTGGGAGGCCCTTCATCGATCGAAGGCCGCTCGGGGTTAATTTCTCGAATCTTTGGACCTTTCCATCGAACCTCTTCACATAGCTCAGGAGAGACTCGCCCCCTCCGTCCGATAGTCGGGAGGTCGATGTCTCTACGGCCCTTCTCTTATGCATAGAGTGGGCTAGGAAAGCGCCCTTGGTCGGCGTAATAGTACACCGAGCCATCGGGAAGCCCTTTGTACCGACTCCGAGCCATCCCATGCAAAGTTGTTGGGAAAATTCGGCACCAGACCTCATCGGGCTGCTCCCATACCGACATGTAAGACTCGAAGGCCTCAGCGTGGTCGACTGGATCTCCATCTCCCTTGTATGACAGGGGTGGCAGCTTGAGCTTATTTGGCACCGGGACTTCTAAGACGTAGGCGTTAAGGGGTCGTGCGACCACGTGTCGAACGACACGCGGCGATCGGCTCCTTGCGTCCCTAACTGGCTCCTCCCCGTAGCGGGAGGGGCTCCTTCTTCGGCTCGGACTTCTTCTCCAACTCTGCTGAGTCGGACTTCTCTGGCTCCTTCGGGGTGAGCCTCGTTCGTGCGGCGGGGACGCTGTCCTCCCACGAGTGCGGGAAGGACTTAGGTCTACCGCGCCCACTTTGGGCTCCCGGCGACTTGGCTGGTCGGACTTCTCCTAGTGCTCCGTTCAAGTTTCTTGGAGTCACATTTTGGGCCTGGTCTCCGGACAGTTTTTTTGCTCTTGTCGGCGTGACGAGTGTGAGCGGGCGTACTACTAATTAGATCTAGGAGCATTTTCGGTTTTGCTATGTCAACCACATGTCCCATGATGGTGACCTGGTCATCGGGCAGCCGCGCGTGTCGGGTATTGATGGCATCCCGAACTCCGGTTGGACTACACCGTAGGTGGAGGGGTATGACTCGAGAATTGTTGAAAGTATCATCTTGGTAAAATGCGGTTTCGTTGATTCGACCGCATCTTGTTGTTTCGACATTTTCTTAGCTTTTTGGGTGGGTTTTTGTTGGTTTTTTTTTTTTTTGTTTGGGAATGAATGTGACTAGCTTCTAGTGTCTTTTCCCACAGACGGCGCCAATTGTTCCGGGTGTAATTCCGCAGAAAGAATATCGTTACCACCCGTGGCTTGTAGAATAATGTCTTTGGTTGAACCCTTCTCGCTCCTATCGCTCTCTCTCGCTTTCCCGCAACAATGAAGCAGGCGAGGGCTTGGCTTTGTGCCAAGCGTACCCACTCCCGACGCCCCAAGTCGGTGAACTTAGAGGTATAAGTTGTATACTAATTGGCTAGGAATGTATTGTAGAGAGATAAGGGAGATATTACAGGATAAATAGTGTATTTTAGGTTAAGTTGTGGGATCCTTTCCTCAATGAAGGTTGAGGAGTATTTATAGGCTTTCACCATTTGTCGCGTAGTGGCCAAGTGGCCAAGTGGCTTATTAGGTGGAAAGGCAGTTCTACCCTCGGTAGATGTACCTACTAAGCAGCGTGAGAGAGGGTCTTGGATGTGAGTCGCGGACATGTGTCCCATTTGGCGAAGAGCTGTCTGGCCGAGACCACAGCTATCGGCCGATCGGGTCGGCGGCGATCAGGCCGTTGACTTTGTGGATATCCTCGACTTGCTCGTGTGTTGACTTGGTCGTGATGCGAGAATATCGCCCATCATACTCATTAAGAGGTGAGTGGGAAGACATGGAGGATCTGCACTTGTCTCCTCTCTCCTTTTGTGAGAGGTCGCATGCTGTGTGAAATTAGTCGTCACAAACCAAAAGACTAACTGTTTAAACGAATGGTTTACAATTGCATAAGCAAATCCTTTAAGAGTGACTTCTTTAATTGGTCCCTCAACTCCAAAAAAAAAAAATGTTAGCAAATTTGCTGCAAGGTATAGATAGATCAATTGGTCTCCCTTATGACGGGTTACCATTTGTGACGGATATTTTGTGAGATAAAATGGTAACAAAATGGGTTAGTGGAGAAAGGGGACCACATGAATAGTGTTGCAGAGAGAGAAAAAGTGGGTACATTGTGAGGTAAAATGGTATCCGTCTTCAGCTTGTGACGGATATGTCATGTCTTCAATGAGAATTTGTGTAGATAGATATGTTTTCAAAACTCGGTGTAATTTGTGTATAAGAAAAAAAAACATAATCGTGTGGATGGAGGACTACATAATCGTACAATGTAGATAAGGACGATTATTACCGTAAGGCCTACTTGGAACACTTTGGCAGCAAATACATGGCTAATATTTCTTACAATAAGTCTTGGTATTGACGGGTGGGCCGAACAAACGGGTAAAGACCTCTAATAAAATGGGTATGGGAATAAGGTGGGGCACCCCCCATGTGCTTCCCACTTTATGGCAAATGGGTATTTTGTGAGGGTAAATGGTATCCGTCTATACGTATAGACGGATAGTGTCCGTCTATAATGAGAATTTGTGTATTTCTTAATCCAGAAATGAGTCCTTTAACTCTTGATGATCCAAGTTCACCAGCTTCATTAATCAGACAACCACGATCTACACTGTACCAGGATATAAAGTACTATCCAAAACCCAATTAATGAAAAAGCCTTATATTTTAGGAAACACAAAATCTCATTGAAGACGGCGATATCCATCACAAGCTTGTCACGAATACCATTTTCTCTCACAAAATATCCATGAGAGGTGAGTGGGTAAGCATATGGGGGTGCCCCACCTTGTCCCCTCTCCCTTTTTGTGAGAGGTCTTTTCAGCTTGTGACGGGATTAGCCCGTCAAAGACGCTTTGTTTAGGAAAACGTTTTTTTTTTTTTTTTAATACTGAGTAGTAATAAATCCAAGTACCTTGCATAGTTGCATACGAGTTTCCTTCCTTGCACTAGAACAAAATGGAATTTTTTGGTTTATTGGTGTTGATTAGCAAAATAATTAGGGAAGTAGTGTTCGTTTGAAAGTATTTGGGCTTATGGTGTCCACGTCATCACTTTTTATTTTTTTCCAATTTTTATATGAAACCGCTAGGAATCTTAGCGGTTTCACTTAAGATTTTTTTTTATATAAAAGGCAAAACCGCTAAGAATCTTGGCGCTACCTCTTGTCATATTGTAGTGTACCCATGTAAAATTGTTGGAAATTTGTGAAAATTTGTGGAAAACGCTAAGGACCTTAGCGGCTTTCCTAGATTTTTTTTTTTTTTTTTTTTTTTTTTTTTTTTAAAATAAAACAGATACAAATATTTGGACGATGACGTTTTGTAAAGCGCAAGGTGGCCAAGGTTAGCGCTTTACCTAAAACACGAAAAAAAATACAAGTGATGACGTGGACACCATAAGTCCAAATACTATCAAACGAACACTACTTCCCTAATTATTTTGCTAAATAACACCAATAAACCAAAAAATTCAACAAAATGCTCTTATATGTAGCTTAATTGCCTAACGGTTAGAAGGTCTCCCTTTAGGTAGACGGGTCGGGTCATATGTGATCCATTTAAAGCTAAATATGACCCGGTTTAAATTGTAAAATATTTTGCCATAAAAAAGTGATCAGGTTTAAATGGTCATATTTTTTTCATAAAAATGGTCACATAAGACCGTCTAAAGGCTCCAAACTGACTCTTCAGACGGAATAGTCCGTCTGAAACGAGAATTAGTGCTAAGTGATAAAGTCATAAGAGTTATTCTCATAAACAAATCCAAAGTTCCACAATTACCCATCGGTCCAAGGCATATTGGCAGAGAGATCCATCATCCACATTCCAATTGTATGCTTGAGAAAGTCCACGACCCACGGTGGATATAATTAATTTCAAATACGTGAAGTAACATCCAAACTGAATAGATGGACAAGTTTATAATCCTTATTCATTTAATTTTGCTTCATTGATCATATTCATATTTGATTATTTAAGTTAAAGACGAATGTAACCACGTTAAACACAAATTTTTGTGCAATGCAAGTTAAAAATTACTCCTAGTTAGTCTTTTTTAGGATAATAATGATTAGAATTAGTCCAATGGTGTAGCTTAGAGACTTGCTTGCAATTTTCCATAATTGCAAGCTAGTTGTTATTCCATCGGAGTAAATATGTTAGAGCAAGTATAATAGTAAGCAACAATCAACTTATTTGACAAATTCATAAGCTACAACCATTCTAAGCTAGTAAACAATTTCAATGGTTTAGTTAACTTTAATATTAACTTGATGGGACCCACATGTCAAATTATTTTTCCATAAACATAAAAAAAATTATTGGAACAAATTTTCTATTGGTTAATTGATAGTTGTAGGACCATATAAGCAAGTAGCTTAAAGTTTCATACTTTCATAGCATCTTTTTTCAATCCCCCTACTACTAAGAGAATAAAATTCTCTTAGTATTTTCCCGCCCAAGTGCTCCCTACTTTGATGGGCCTGCCTTATGGACTAAAAACATCACAAATCATGTTCTAAGTTGGGCCCACTATTTAAACTAATTGATTTTGCATTGATTTTGCCGATCTCATTACTAACTTTCTAAAGTTTGTACCAAAAAAAAAAAAAAAATCTTTGACTTTTCTAATTACTCATTCCTATATGGAAACAAGCATATAATTTGCTCCACAAATTATGCAATGCTAACAATATTATTTCAAAAATCTCAAATCACAATAAATTACCCCCAATATACAATATCTCATATCAATTTATCAGAGATATGAAAAAATAACATCATATCATTTACCCCTAATATATTATGCAATCTTTACAACATATCAATTACACTATTAATTATGAAAACTTTACAATAATACTGTAGATCAATTATATGCTATTCTTGAACTCTCAATCCAGAAAATCTGCAGTTAAAAAATATCAATTCATTTTATCAAATATAGGAAAAATATCATCATTATATTATATTTGAGGCAAGTTTTATATATTCAGTTGTCTTTCATTCACATTATTATATGTTAATATAACTATGTAACGATCACAATCCTATAACAATACCACCACAAACTCCATCGACATCTCAATACTTTTTAAATATTTTTTCAACTTCTACCAATGGCATCTCAAGCCCAACTTCTCAATCTCATAAGTCATATTGACAATAGCAAGGAAACGTGGAGAATCAGAGTCAGAATAGCTAGACTATATGAAGTTTGGTTGTGAGGAAGGTGATGGCTTAGGTGAGGGATGAGTTGTATTGATTTTTTACCGACATTTTGAGGAAACACAAAGGGGTAATGGATGGGTTTGGTTAGTGATTGCGTTAGGATAAGATTTTACTTTTTTTTTGCATGACTGTGGAGTACTAATTTTAGTTTAATAATTTCTAAATTTTTATTAATGTATCAAATTTGATGTATTTTCTTATAGGAAATAGAAAGTGAAATTTTAGTTTAATAAATTTTAAATCGTCTCTTTAAACGCGTAGTATATTATTTCTACCGCTTTTTTGTTAAGGCTAATAGGTTTTTAGTTATAATTACGTCTAACTTAATTTCATAAATTAGTTCCCCTTATTGAGTTAACATTATAGTATTATTATTAATAGTTTGAGACAAGACTAACTTAATTTCAACTGTACTTTCACAGTAATAAACTTTTTTTCCTCCTTACTAATATTATATTTACTATATTATAACATTAACTTAAAAGTACATATATTTTATGCAAATAATTTTATTGAATCCTTCTCTTTATAGTTTCTATCTTAAAAATGCCGTGCTGTAGCATGGGTTCTATACTAGTTACATATCAACATGACAACATACATTAATAGTTATGGAATCCATTTTTGAAATAATGGTCAAAAATAAAATATTTGTCATTTTGGCTCGGTTTTGAAAATATTTGTCAAAATGGTGTCTGATAGTAGGAAATTTGTCGTCTACTTCCTACACCAAAACTATTTGTAAAACCCGAAAAAGCGTAGTATTTAGTCGGGGTCGAACTCAAGGACGGCGGGGGTTGCTACAAAGTTCGATTAAGAGTCAAGTTTAATCAAAATTAAAAGAAAGGGTTTTGGTTATAATCACTAGAGCAAAGGACAAACAAGTTGATGATAATGAATACGGTTAATTAAAAGCTAGGGCTTTCGGGGTCATCAATATGGTTTAGGGGCAAACATGAAGATCAAAAAGGGTCAATGGTGAGAGATTAACCTAAGATGAAGAACCAATGTCTTGGCTATCTTAAAGGTGGCTACTAATTTTCATTAAGTATCACACCCCTCCTAGACATACATCAAGACCCCCAAAAACTTTCATTCCAAGGGAGAATTAAGCAATAATGAAAGAAAGGCAAAAGCTTTCACTTGAGCAAATCAACAAACACCTTGAGTGCATGAATAGGAAAGATAAACAATTTCACCAAAGACCAAAATATTCAAAGAATCATGCCCATAAATTCCATAAAGAATCACCCTAAACCCTAGAAGGAATCTACTCACTCATGTTAAGGGAAATTATGCTAAATAGAGAAGAAAAGCAAACAACACAAGGAGGAGACATGATGAATGTTATAGCAATATCAAAAGACAAGGAAAATGTAAACAAATGATAAACAAGTAAAAGAAAGGAGAGGAATTATACCAACAAAAGGAAAGATGAATGCTTGATTGATTAATAAGAAGGAAAACCCTTCAAAATCCCCAATACAAACTTCAACAAACAAGTGTAAACAATTGACTATTACTAGAACTAACTAATTCTTGCTAAATATTAATAATAATTATTGAAAGATTAGAACTTGATTAAGGAGGTATTACAATAAATATGGAATGTTTCTCAGATCTAGGGTTGTGTGTCGAAATGAATTAAGGAGGGGGTATTTATAGCTTACAATTGTTTAGGTCGAAAATTACAAAAGAGTTCAAAATGCGGAGAAGGGAGTCTGAGCCGGTGGACCGGCCGCCGGTCATTTGACCGGCACAAAACCCTCTGGAACTTTTGAGTTCCAATTAAATCATCAGGTATGGCAAGCCGGTGGGCCGGCCGCCGGCTGTTGACCGGCTCCAGGGGGGGTCTTCAGCCGGCTGACCGGCTGCCGCCTAGCCGGCTGGGACTCCTTCTTCAGGTCTTCAATAGTCCACTTAAGCATAGTAGGGCTCTCAGCCGGTGGACCGGCTGCCGGCCGACCGGCCGGGAGTCCTTCCTCTCTTCGATTCACTCTTCTTCTCTTCTCTTCACTCTTCTCTTCTAAGCATCTCTTGAAGGTCCAATATCTAGCTCCCTTAGCCCTCTTCCTTATGCAAAAATCTGCAGTGAGGCATACAAATCTCATAGTACGGGCTAAAGCTACAAAAATGGGGCTAAAAAGGGTCAAAACCCGCATGTGATCGGGAAATATGCAAAGAAAAGAAAGGTGAAATAGACACAAAATGGGGACTCATCAACCTCCCCACACTTAACTCTTACTCGTCCTCGAGTAAGTCCTAAATCAATGCAAAAATCACTACTATAATAGATATGGAGAGTGGGTGCACAATATAAGCATCACTCAACTAGAATACTACCTAAGCCGATCGAGTATTAGCGCACTCAACGCCCCTTCAACTCACAATTTGACACTCATGAGGGGAGAGTGCCCTATTGCAAGGCAAGTTGGGTCTTGCTACAAAATTTTTGATGCGGTCACTCAATTAAACACAAGTCGACATATATGATGCATCACAAAAATCAAACCGCTTTCCTCATCTAAGCGGCCGTTTTACTTTGAACGATTAAAGGTTTTGGTCGGGAGATACCGTCTCATAGTCTCGGCGGGGTGTCAATGCCCTAATGGTGGCTCAAGCAACCGAAATTTGACAACCAAATGCCTAGGAAACAAATTCAAAGGTGGGAAAGGGGGAAACAAAGCCTAACCTTCGAGAATCATATGACACACTCAAGATTCGACCTAATTGACCCATGACTAAGGGGACCAAGACTACCGACTTCCTCACGGTTTTCACTAATCTCTCATTTTGTTTTTGGAACGGGTGATTTTTGTGCAAAAAGTAACCAAAATCACTCATCTACTCGACTCGTGAGACATGCCCGCAATCTAACATGGAATCTTCTCCTACAAGACCATTAATGAGATGCAAAAAAAAAGAAAAATATGCATAAAAGAGACAAGGGTTGTAATGGGGTTAGGCGATGGGTCGAAACGGGATTGGTGCAAGCACCGTTATGGATCATTTGGAGCTTAAGATCAAGTAGTTGTCAAAATTTCCCTTTTCTTCCCAACTTATTACAACAAATGAATGAATAAAAAAGAACATGATATTAGTTGCCTAAATCACACAAAAAATTTGAAAATCCGACTCATTTGGAAAAACATCATTTCCCCTTTATTTTGCAACGCCTTTTTCTACTCCTTTAATGATGCATAAGGAGTGTTGCTCGGCTTTTTCTCAACAAACAAAGTATAGGTGCAACGCATTTTTTTTCTTTTTCATTACATTTTTTCCTTTTTTTTTTTTTTTTTTTTTTTTTTTTTTTTTTTCAAAACCTCTTCATTCAAAGCAAACCAAACTAAGCCATCATTTCGACTCAAGTGGATTGTGCACATCCACTAAACCAAGATTCAAATCCCCTTCTTCATACTACCAAAACTCATAGACAACTTTCTTGATCAAGGTCGGTTGTTTTTGGGTTGTAGTTAGTATAGTAGGTATCAAATGAACGGTCAAGGCTCAAAGGGGTGAACAAAATCGGTCCTAGTCTAAAGGGTCGAAAAATTAGGCTTATTTGGCAATGTGAGGCTCAAAAATTGAAATGCAACTTGTTGTTTCAAAATATGCATATAAATGAACATCTCATGGTCTAAAAGGAAAGGACGCCATGCTTGTGCGTCGTGATGTGACATGCCACGCGAGGAGCCTACTCACACCTAAAGGGGGACCGGGGTATGGATGTCCGGTCCCAAGGAGGCTCTAAATCTCACATGTAAGTAGCTATGTCGAAATCTAGGCCTAGTCTACGGTCTATGGTCTCACAAGGTGGTCAAAACTCTTCGGTCTAGCCTCATTTCCCGTATATAACGAGGGTGTCACAAGGTGCAAGCCAATAGGAGGGGAAAGACAAGGCCGAGACAATATCATCATTGAGGTATCATGCTCCCTTCCTAGACCACATTTATGTACAAACTTGATGCAAAGGGTAAATAAAGCAACAGACACATATTCACAAGATACGAAATGCATTTCTAAGTACTAGCAACATAAATAAACATGCAACAATTGTCTAAACCTAGCAGCACGTAAGCAACACACACCAAGTTCCAAAATGGAACATCCTCATCAACATAGCCCATCCTCCTCCATATATCCAACAATATAAAGGAAAAGAATAGTAAAGGAGAAAGAGATAGGAAAGATTAAACCGAGCGGTCTTCTAGTCTCCTAATGCCTCAAATGTCCCGTATGTGCCTGCGCCACTTGTTAGACAAACATATATATACAATGCAATATTTTTGGCGATTTTTGAAATTTTTCAATTTTTAGGCATTTTTTTTTTTTTTTTTTTTTTTTTTGAATTTTTATCAAATTTAAAGGTGCAAACAAATATTCACAAAGGATATTTCCCTCCCCACACTTGAAATTTACATTGTCCTCAATGGAACAAAGTATAGGGAGAGAATAGGAAAAATAAACAACATATTTTTGGTGGTTTTTTTTTTAAGTTTTTTGAAAATAAAAATAACATATTTTTGGTATTTTTGATTTTTGGAAATTAAAATGCATGTTTTTGTTTTTTTTTTTTTTTTTTTTTGGGCCCTCCCCACACTTATTCATTTACATGGGAGGGCAATTGAGTGAAATAAAATAACATGTTTTTGATGGTTTTAGTCATTTTTCAAATTTTTTAGTTGGTTTTTATTGTGAAAATGCAATGCATGCTCTATTCTATATGCAAAATTGAAATACAATGCAAGCTATACTAGATGAATGCAATAACTAAATGCAACAATATATTACAAATTTGAAATCTAATGCAATCCTATATGAATGCAACTAAGTGAATTTCTAACTAAATGCATACAAAATTGAAATATGAATGAGAAAATTTGGATTTAAGGGGAAGATCATACTTGGCTTTGGATTTTTCAAGGTGGGAGCAAAGATAGGGGCTCATTCAAGATCCGAGCCATAGTCCACTAGCTCGGCACGAGGGGTCTCATCATCAACATCATCGTCTCCATCATCATAATCATTGTCATTGACATCATCATCATCGTCATCAATGGTAACCACACACTTTCCTTTATCACGGCTTTGATCAACAAAGCCTCCTTGATAACCATAGTCTCCAAAACCGCTTCCACTAGCTTCAAAATTACTTCTAGGAGCATTAAAGCCGCTCCCGCCATACTCAACATTTCCCACATCAAAACTAATATCATCATAAATACTAGTATCCATCCCTTGCCCACCTCCACTACCCCCTTGGCCACTACCACTACCAACAAACCCTCCTAGGTTGACTTGAGGGTTGAAAGGAGCATCCATAGTGATGTTGGTGTGGTAGCCTCCCGATCCCCCTTGGCTATCATAGCCCCCCCCAAAACCACCGTAGCCACTCCCTTGGTTGAAGTCATATCCTCCACTAGATTGGAAGGAAGGAGCGCTATAGTAGTCGGGGTTTAAGTTGAGACCTCCATGAACCCCCGGTTGAGTGTACCCTCCATTAGGTAGGTTGAAGTAGGAGGGAAAAGGACCGTCCGGTGGGACCATACGCCGGGAGGCGTAGTCTTCATAGAGAGGGTAGTTGCCGAGAGCTTGATCCACGTAGATCCGATCAATTTTTTGGTGTGCTCGGCCTAAGGAGTCGTCGACTTGTTCAAAGCATTTGTCGACGTGGGTGCGGAAGTCTTCCAAGGAGGATTGCACCTTTCCAATCCCAAGGTTCATGCCCTCCATGAGCTCCCAAATTTTTGGATCAATGGGTTGGTATTGGGAGGGTTGGGCGGAGGAAGAGGTGCCGGTTTCGGGCGGGGCATCATAATTGTAAGAAGATTGAGTAGGCCCTTGAGCATTTCTTCCGTAAGAGAGGGTGGTACGGGCCCAATCCCGCGTGGAAGGGTCGGTGGTGTTTGCAATAGGAAGGAGATATCTCTCTTGGTCCGGTTCAAGAGCGACCAAGTCGGCATTGGGGAGAGCAATAGAGGTCAAGCTTTGCCTAATCAATAGGTAAGTCTTCTTGTCATTGAAGTCATACTTAGTAAAGAAAAGGGAGCTCAAATGATTACTATCCATTATGGTGACCCCATTTATCGGTTGATGCCTCGATTCCACAAACCCCACGGTCTCTTTAGCAATTTGGGTTATCAAACCCCCTACCACGATTGGTGAATTGGTACGGATGTTGTTGCCAAGCTTTTGCAAATGAAGTATCAAGTGATGAGCAATATTGATTTGATACGCCGTTGGGCGTTGCCTAAGGTAGCTCCCGAGTATAAAGAGCTCGTCCGAACGCATATTGTGAGGCTCATGCCTCCCAAATATCGTCCAACCCATAGAACGGTGCCAAGTCCGGATAATAAGGCTATGAATATGGTGCTCCTTCATCTTAGGCTCATCCTTAACATTCTCACCGGAAATCGCTTTCCACAATTCTTGTTGATCATACCTAGACGGGGGAAGGTGGCTCCCCGTACAAGGCAACCCAAAAATTCTTCCAATTCTCTCAAGGGTCACTTGAATGGTTTTGTTCATTAACCGGAAGGAGATACCGGTTATTTTGCTTGTATTCTTATTCTTTTCTACCTCGAGGGAGGATAAAAACTCAAGTGTGATCCTAGCAAAGGTTTGGCGATGGAGGTTGAACATAGCTCCCATCCCGACCCCATTAAACAATTTTTCGCAATCGGTGTCCCAACCTAGCTTTCTCAAGGTATTCCGGCAAATAAATCTAGTAGGGATAATTTCACTAGATTTTAAATGAGAAAATCTCACCTTGTGTTCCTCGGAAATGAATTGGACCTCCGGGAAAGTGGGGTCGCGGGCTATCTCCGATCCACTAGCCGCCGCCCTAGCTCTCTTGCTTGGAGCCATTAATCCCAAAAATGCAATTACCCTTACTAACCCACAACAAAATCTCCTAATTCTCCACCAAAAAGGCTTAAAAGGATAATTAAACCTTATATAAATGAAGCCAGAGTGAAGAACTTACCCAAAAATTTGATGTTGAATTTTCGGATTTTTCAAAACCTAGCCTTGGAAGTGACGATTTTCTGAGTTTTTTGGTGTTTTGAAGATGAAAAATGGAGTTTGGAGTGATAATATAGGGTTAAAAGGAAGTTTTACCTCATAAAATGGAGGATTGGATGATGATTTTGATGATTTGAGGTTGGGTAGGTGAAGGGAAGATGGAGATGGTGAGTTTTAGGTTGAAGAGAGAGAGAGAGTGATTTTGGTAAAGTGAGGAAGAAATGAGTGGTTGAGAAGGTATAAAGGGGCACGGGTGGGATGGGCCGGTCGGGGACCGGCGGTGGGACCTACTGGGTTCCAAAAACTTCCAGTTGGTTTTGCGCCGGTCAAATGACCGGCGGCCGGTCGACCGGCCAGGAGTCCTTCTCCATTTTTTCGAAAAAATTCTAAGTATACAAATGACTCTCGGCGTAGGTGAGGTGAGCATTTGTCAAGTGACCGACCGGGAGTCCTTCCTTCGTCATTTCCCCCAATAATCCACGTCACCATGACTCTCGGCCGGTGAGAGCACGCCGACCGGGCTGGGGAGTCCCTTCTCAAAATTACGACCCAAAACTTACGGTTGGTTCTCGCCGGTCAAATGACCGTGGCGGCATCTGGTCGACCGGCCAGGAACCCTTTTTCTCTCGTTCCTCACTTTGCAAGCTTGAACCTTTCCCAAAAGTCGAGTAGGCTCTCTCCAAACCTCACCAACTCCATCTTTCCAAGTACGATCCCTTCCAATTTTCTCATAAGCTAACTAAAAATGCATGCTATGTACAAGTGGTGGTTCTTGAGGAACTCCACCAAACCAAATTGCTTTCAAGAATTTCAACTTTCCCTCTCCTCGGGGAGGGGTTCCCCGAGATAGAGCACTTCAATAGGACCTTTGTTATCACCGTCATAGTATCGCTTGACTCTTTGACCATTGACCTAAAAGTTCCCCTTCTTCACTCCAAAGTTCGAAAGCACCATAAGGAAATACTTTCATCACTTTAAAGGGTCCGGACCATCGTGATTTGAGCTTGCCCGGAAACACCTTGATTTTGGAGTTAAAAAGGAGAACAAGGTCTCCAACACTTACCTCTCTCTTCATGATCTTGGCATCATGCCATTTCTTCGTTTGATCCTTGTAGATTTTGGAGCTCTCATAAGCCTCCAATCTCAATTCCTCAAGCTCATTCATTTGGAGAAAGCGCACTTCTCCGGCGGCATCAAAGTCAAAATTCATCTCTTTAAGGGCCCACCAAGCTTTGTGCTCCAACTCCACCGGCAAATGGCAAGCTTTCCGCACACAAGCTTATACGGGGGTGGTGCCAAGGGGTGTCTTGAAGGCGGTTCTCAATGCCCATAAGACATCCGGGAGCTTTTGGGACCAATCTTTCCGGCTTTTGTTGGTGACTTTCTCCAAAATGGCTTTAATTTGGCGGTTAGAAACCTCCACTTGCCTACTAGTTTGAGGGTGGTAGGCAAGTGCGGTTTTGTGCCGCACTCCATGTGATTCAAGTAGAGCTTTGAAGATACTCTTGCGGAAATGAGATCCTCCATCACTTATGACTACTCTTGGGGTTCCGAACCTTGGGAAAATCGTGCCTTTGAAAAGCTTCATCACAACCTTGCTATCATTGGTGGGGGAGGCAACCGCTTCAATCCATTTGGATACATAGTCCACCGCAACCAAGATGTATTCATTTCCACAAGAGTTGGGAAAGGGTCCCATGAAGTCTATGCCCCAACAATCAAAGAGCTCAATCTCCAATATATTAGTCAAGGGCATCTCACTTCTCTTCCCAATGTTCCCAACCCTTTGGCAAGCATCACAAGATTTAACCAAGTAGTGAATGTCTTTGAACATGGAGGGCCAATAAAACCCACCTTGGAGGATCTTGGCAATTGTTCTAGAAGTGGCCAAGTGTCCCCCATAGGCGGAATTGTGAACCCGGTCAACAATCTCTAAGCCCTCCTCTCTTGAAACACATCTCCGGAACATTCCATCCCCACACTTGCGAAACAAATGTGGGTCATTCCAAAAGTATCTCCTAGCATCATTTCTCAACTTCCGCCTTTTTCTTGGTTCCATTTCATCCGGTAAGAAACCACTCACAATGTAGTTTGCAAGATCCGCAAACCAAGGGGTCTTGGCGGTAACTTCCATGAGTCCATCATCCCGCAACCACTCATTGATGGGTCCACTCTTGTCTTGTATCCCATGGTCTTCAACGGTCAATCTAGATAAGTGGTCGGCAACAACATTTTCCGAACCGGCCTTATCCTTAATCTCTAAATCAAATTCTTGAGGGAGAAGGACCCATCTCAAGAGCCGGGGCTTTGCATCTTTCTTCACCATCAATTGTCTCAAGGCGGTGTGATCGGAGTAAACCACCACCTTAGACCCAACAAGGTATTGCCGAAATTTCTCCACGGCATGAACAATTACCAACATTTCCTTTTCGGTAGTAGCATATCCACATTGAGTTTGATCAAGAGTCTTGCTTGTGTAATATATCACATGATGCTTCTTATCCACAACTTGCCCAAGTACCGCACCAACCGCGAAGTCCGAAGCATCACACATTATCTCAAAGGGAAGATTCCAATCCGGAGACCGGATTATCGGTGCCGTGACCAATGCTCTCTTCAACCTATTAAAAGCTTCAAGACAAGAATCATCAAACACAAAGGGGGAATCCTTAAGGAGTAATGAGGTTAAGGGCTTTGCTATTTTTGAAAAATCCTTGATAAAACGCCGATAAAACCCGGCATGGCCTAGAAAACTTCTCACTCCCTTAACATTGGAAGGGGGTGACAAGTTCTCTATGACCGCAACTTTGGCCCCATCGACCTCAATACCCCTGTAACACCCCCATATTCAGAGGAGCCTTAACTAGGCCTTCCTTAGCATATAAGGGCGTTACCATCTCGGTTGTCCGAGGAAAGTAATTATCAAACGTCAATAAAAGAACTATTAAGTTGTGTTACAAGTGATTTAAACCAAAATACAACACAAAGGTACAACTCAAGGACTACTCGCTATGACCATCATAACTCGTGAAGACTCATCCCCGCCGGAAACCAGCCTATCAAAGATCATCAACACCGCTAAGACCGACCATTTGCTCACCATAAGGGATCACGGCAGACACATAACAAACAAACAACCACACAAGGTCAGTACTGAGATAAGACAAGACAACTACAAACAACAATACAAACAGTGACACTAGTCCCAACTGCAATCACAACAATCCATCCAAACCTGTCACTGACTGTCCACTGGACCAGTCTTGCCAGTGGGGGACCGCAGCCGTTCCCACCTAAGCCCCGCTCCTCAAACGAGCGACAACCCTGTCCCATTAATGTGCACATCCCCTTTCGTGGCGGGTTCCACGAAGGGCGAAACTAGGGCGTGAAGTCACTCCCGCAAGTGACCCACTCCGGCCGAGAACGCATCTCGAGAACCATCACCAGTAATCACGACCACCAACACAACACAATCAATTACCATGCCAAACAATCACAATACTAACATAACGACCGACACACTAGACCATCTACAGAAACTGAGTAGGCGAACCTACCTTTAAGCGACCGCAACCAATCCATGCCGACAGATAACACATCCAGCAACCAAGCAACGCCTATTACCATCATGCAAATATCTATTACTAACAATCAAACCCTAACTATAGAGACAAGGACACGGATGATGATTGTGACATACCTATAGGGAGAGACAAGGCAAAAGACCGCTACCCGACTCAAGAGACGCTCTTCTAAGGCACAAGGATCTTCACAAAGGCTTCCATGGAGGTTTTGAGGTGAAGGGAAGGGAAAGAGGCGACTGAAGGATAGGAGGAAAGTGGCGGAAGTGATTTGCGGATTTAACAAAACGCGATTTAAAACCCTCGCTGAAAACCAGGCACTCGATCGAGTACCCAACCTACTCGATAGAGTAGAGGCTACTCGATCGAGTACCCTAGCTACTCGATCGAGTAGCCTCTACTCTATCGAGTACCACTCTTAAAACGCACCCCAAGATGGTCTTGGCACACTTCCCTAAGGTTACTCCCGCTCCCAAGGACAGTCAACGCTGGTCAAAGGATCCCTAAAAAGGCGGGTATTATTGGTCTTCCCCCTTAAAAGAACTTCGTCCCCGAAGTTCAACTTACCTCTCCCGCTCATGGCACGGAACCAACCCAATCTCACCAATCTTCCCGATCAGGTCATCACCCCTTGTAAACACCATTCCCCCCCCCATGTCATCATCATCACCGTCCACCAATAAACCTATCGACTCTTGTCACTATCATGCAAGCTTTATCACAGTCAACCGTTATTTTATATACACCTAAAACATCCGACGCGTAGTGCGAATCGCCGCTCACGAACTTCCAACATACACTAATTACTGTCCAACCATCCATCTAGAACATGTCTCACATCAACTTTCATGTGGTACAACTAATGCCACCATGTTACTTGGCAACATGATTCAGATACCATCACACTCACTTTAAAGAACCAAAGAAAATAAGTCGTTATAATTCAACAACAATTTTTTTTTTTTTTTTTTTTTTTAACACATGACACCAACCGCCTTATAAACAACCACCAACAATATTATAAACAAGCAAAACACTATTCGAAAACAACCTTTTTATTTCGCGACATTACTCTTCCCCTCTAAAAAGGAACTTCGTCCCCGAAGTTCACCACCCAAATTACCACGCATTTTACTTATTATTTGATTCATGACATGGGTTAAACACGTTATCTATTGCGGACATTACTCGTTAAGCACGCAGTCGTTAAATTGGCAATTATACACTAACCATAGGACTAGTTAGTTAGCATTTTTTCAGAGGGCACGATAATATGGTATGCACAAGCATAGGCGAAGTTACAACGGCGACAAATAGATCGTAAGGAGGCGTATGCAGTATTAAAGTAACAAGAACTTATTACCGCCTTACTAATTGTGACAAATACGCTTATAAACTTTAAGTACGACTTCCAACATATGAATTTAACAGTTCGAAGGTGTTACTACGCACTAATAACCACATTAAACATTAAACTTGTCGTTATAAAACAATTGAACATTTTTAATTTCCAAAAACCCCTGTAATGTGAGTGACACTCGATCGAGTAAGTATCGGTACTCGATCGAGTACCATGCTACTCGATCGAGTGTGTTGGCTACTCGATCGAGTAGCCCGAGATCAGAATGTTTCCTTACCTCCTTTCCTACAGCTACTCGATAGAGTGTGGGGTACTCTGTCGAGTACCTGCAGGTCAAGTTCATATTATTATTACTCATAAGGCATAGTGGTGAAAGTAATTATCATGATGGCTGCATATGTTCAGCGAATTTGAATACCCTATCATGCTTCTAAGGGTTGTTCTAGTACCTTGCTAATTACATGTTACTAATTCAAGAGAATGAATAATTTATGACAAATCAATATCACCCTTCACTATTATGTAAAACAACTCAATCAAAATTTTCAGACGGTCTTTACAGCTGTGAAAATTGTGGCATGTATTCATCAATAATTGTTTCTATTATCATATTGAAGTTCAATTCATGCTTATATTGTCAATTACAACATCAATTTTCTAATTCTAAGTCACGAATTTCTCATAAGGCACTTTTAAGACGGAGTTTTAAGGCAACTTTCTAAGGGTAAAATCATCAAAATCTATCCTTCAACATGATATAATCAATACTTAAGGCTCAATACTACCATTTAACCATTGTAAAACAACCAAAAATCGTTTTCAATTTTGGGAACCCTAGAAATTTCGGGTTCATCTTGTGCAATTTCTAATCTAATCTACAGCAATTAGTCACCAACAAACATGGAAAAGAGGCATGTGAATCATATTTCAACTATTTAAAGCAACTATTACATCATGTGAATCGAAAATTTCAGATTATCTCATCATTCTAACACATTCAAAGTAACAAAAAATCACATAAATTAAGAAGAATAACATACCTTGATTGATTAGTAAGGTAAAGAAACGAATTAAACAAGGAAATCAACCCCAAGAGTCACTACTAACCCAAGAGAAAGAGAGGATTTGAGAGGAGAAGTAAGGAATTGAGAGTGTTTAAGTGTGGGTGTGTCGAAAAATAGAGAAATAAGAAGAAGAAATAGAAAGATGGAGGGTTTTAAGAAAACCCGTAGGAATTACTGCCCAGTAACCTACTCGATCGAGTGCCTGGGGTACTCGATCGAGTACCACCCTACTCGATCGAGTAGGAGCTAAATCGTCGAGTATCTGCAGGAATTTTCCCACATTCCGACGTTATAGCCTCCTAACTAGATCGAGTGAGGTCTACTTGGTCTAATACGCACTTGCACTCGGTCAAGTATAATTAAGTGCTCGACCATAGGTACGAAATAACTTGAAGATTCCTGCAAAAAAACCATCGCGTGTCGATTCCATTCTAAGTTCGAATTCGGCACTCATTATCAAGTTCATTCACGTATTACTATTATTACCAAAATCTACCATATTGTCAAACAAATGGAGTTTATTCCACTTACACTACACTCATTACTCTACTCGGTTTTACCGCTACCGAATCTTCCATAGACATAACCACATCGTCAGTATTACATTTAAGTTTACTTTATATGTATTACTACCAAATTGAAACATTTAAATTAATATTAGTTCATTCTTTCACGTATTACATAAATGCATACTTTTCAAACAAATTAATCTACCATGTTTCACATTCTATCATAAGCAATTTATCTTACTTAAATCAAATATTACGCAGCGGAAAAGTTTCAACTAAATAGCAAAGCATATACACCTTACCATATACCATGGTTCGGATTATTACTCGTCTATACTATAATTATCATTATAATCATCGCGGTCGGATCTATAATCTCACTTACAACTCCCGTCATCATAAATTCTATGGCAACTACCCACGTGTTCACTATTCATATTACACATTCGATTTCACACTTTCACGCATCTCCATGACGAGAAATTTCGTCACGCATCACATAGCTATCATATAGGCTCACTAATCATTCAAAGAACTCCATAACTTCGTCAACAATTACCATATTCGATCCAAGCATTACTATCACACCGCTATTAATTCTAACAAAACTTAACCGGAGGTACTCCGGCACAATTAACATACATAGCACACATAGACACACGGACTCCACATTCCCATCCCATGTGACTGGCTTAAGCGTCATGGGGCCAAGATTTTGAAATGAGGGCGCCTACTCACCCAAAATCTAGCATCAGCCGGGGCTCCCATTACACATACACCAGGTTCATTTTATTAGACTCTCTACGTTCATTATGTTCATTTGTTACAGGTTCCAAAATCGTCGCTCTGATACCACTTTGTAACACCCCCATACTCCGAGTGCCTTACCAGGACCACTCAGGTATGAAGACATCACCATCTCGGTTGCCCGAGGTATGATAATCAAATAGACAAAACAGAAACAACATTTATTATAAGTAATTTAATGAATAAGTACAATCCTCGAAACCAAACTGAAAGTACAATACTGTAGACACCTCGTTTCTGCACCTCCCGCAAACCACCCGGTGATGATTGGGCCGCATGTTTGGTACGCGGAACGATTTGTGACAGTTCGTAAGATTATCGTCAAGTGATTGCTCAAACATTAATGTCTACCTCTTAGTTGTCATCTACGTCCCGATACGGTCGTTTTGGTAGTAATTAGAGTACATTTGGAGTCCGGGTCAAAAAACGTCTTCATTTCCTAAAACCGTCAAATCCCGAGTCAAAAGCAATGTGCTTGTCCACCTAAGGTTAGGATGTCATAAAATGTTGAGATTATATCTCATTTTGAGTCCCATGTCACTTCATTAGGCTAAACATAAAGTTTACATTACAAAATGTGCATTTCATTTAGCTAAATTGACAACCCGAGCTTTAGGCCCATTTTACGAGGTCATAACGGATTTTTTGGGTCAGGCCTATTTCACAGAAAGTTCTAGATCTCTTTCTTAGCTTTCCAACGCCACCGAAATCACCTTATTCCGAGTCTTGTAGAAAAAGTTATGCCTAAAATACGACAGGCTGTCAAACGCGTTTTTACGCGAGAGAAACCTACCGGGAAAGGACGCGGCCGGGTCGCGCCTCTTCCAAGGGACGCAGCTCTGCTGCGCCTTTTCCCAGGGCTTTATTTTTGTCCAAGTTTCCGTGTTTAACCTAAGTCGGTTATTTCCGGATCTTTCTTTCCGTGTCCTAGTCTTACCATAATTCCGTCGTGTGATTAGTATAAATAGGAGCTTTCGTTCCTCATATTTCTCACGCGAGTGTCCGCCCTTCTCTTCTCCCTTTGCATTCTAGACTTCGTTCTTACTAATTGGCGCCTACGTGCTTGGACTTCCGACCACGTAAGCTCGGATCTTTCCGGGTACCAGCCTCTCCGTTGCATGACCGACCAATTTGACCAACTACACTCAATCAACCTTAATTAATCAATTGTTTTCCTCTTACGAGGGCACTCTTTCCTTGCATTCGCGTCGAGCATTCACTAGTCGATTCTTAGTTCATCTCGTTTCGTCAACATGTAAGTCTGAGGGTGTATAATCCTCTTTTATTTATTGTATTTTTGTACTTTTAATTATCGTATCATTAATGTAAGATTTACGTCGAAAGTACCATTAAAACCGATTTCTAAAACCGTCTTTCAAACTCTTTTTTACGGATTTTCAGTAGACTGACAGTCGAGAAAAGACGCAGCAACTGCTGCGCCTCTTCGAAGGAGCGCGAGTTCTCGCCGCCTCTTCGTGAGGCTGCCGCAGTTCCTGCTTCTTTTCTTCTTCCTCCGTCCTCTGTAATTCGTCCCTGTTTTACTTATTTCCGTATGTTTCTCTTTAATTCGTTCACCATGATAGTTTAATAATTCACATGTATATTATTCATCATTAATATGTTTAATTCGTTTAAGTCCGACTTAAATCCCAAGTAATTCATATTTGCGGGTTTTCGTCATTAATATTCAATTCGGGTTTTAGAGATTCAATTCGTTCATATTGAGTTTCTGGGATTCATCGTTGATATAGTTTTCATCTGTTTAGTCATTAATTCGTCATGTTTCATCATGCTTAGTCTAATTAATTCGTTCGGTTAGTTTGTTAAGTCATTCATTAACATTGACCCTTCACATAATTAATTCGTTATATTTCCGTCTTACTCATGTTTATTGTTTTCATGACCATCATTCATGTGTAAATAACCTATTAAGCACTTTCATCTGAGTAATTGTATCAATCGATCCGTAAATTACCAATTAACATTAACGATTTGCAGTTCCGGCTTCACAGCCAGAACTCACCCTTGGAACAGACGCAGCAACTGCTGCGCCTCTTCCAAAGGGCGCAGTGCCTGCTGCGCCTGTTCCAGGATGAATTCTGCCTCTGAACTCCGTTGTTGCTTGACCTAGTTTAATTAGCTACGTATTAACTGACTATTATCCGTAATATCACCTTCTGTTCTGTTCGTAATTCCTTCCTTTATTCCTTTTTCTCAAATCATCCGTTTTAAAGGTATTTTCGACATAAATCGCCTATTCCAATGTAATTATTGTAGTTTATATTTCATATTATTATTGTATTTTGTATCATTTGTATGTCTTCACATGTAAATGAACCTTAAATCCCAACTTCGACATTAATTGTTTGCTAATTATGTGTCAACCGACTTAGTCTAATTCTCACATGCTAGGATTAATCTACGGATGTTGCATTGCATGCATATAGCCGACGATATATCAAGTATAGACAACTTCCCTAATCATTAGTAGAGGCCGCTATCGAGGCGGGCGGGATTAGGTGTTCGATCAAAAGAGCTTCCTAATACGTACCCTCACCCCTTACTCCAGATCTCCGTGAGCACCCGTGTTCATTGGCATCCACGAGAGTCATTCTAGACATAGAATGCTAAGGGTAACGATTGCTTAGTGTTCATGTCACTACTTTGTGTCTTGACATGACACGAGGTATTCGAACGGTTCCAATTTCCCATAAAAATTGGTGGCGACTCCATACAAAATGCAAACGCTTGTCCCGTTTCTCACCAAGCGCCCCCGTGGGCGGCCCGCTGTCCACAGTTTGGCGACTCCGCTGGGGAAAATACACTTACGTGTAGCCAAAAGGGTGAAACTTGAACAAGGTTAGGGAATAGTTTGTACAAGACAATTGTCGGTTTTCATAACTCGGTCTTCCTAGACCGTTTTATTCGGCCTTCCTAGGCCCAACCCAACCCATTCGACCAATCGTCCCGTCTAAACGGTCCTAATTCTTATTTGGGCCTAAGGATGGATAGCGATTGACGTCATCCATACCATGGTACTTACTCTTGTTTGTATCAAGGGCCTTCACTACTTGAGGAAATGGACTAGGAATCGGCCTTACTCTTGTTTGGCACGAGCCTCTCCACAGACTTCGGGTTTGATGGTTCGGTATGGCAACCCACCCTTTAAACCAAAACCCTTTTAAATGCACTCAGCATCCCGTTATAATGCTTGTATATTTGTTTGTACCTTACGTGATCACCATTTCTAAACCATGACGATTTTTTTCAAAAATCAAAATCCTTTTCTTAAATAAAATTTCGAAATAGGCTTTCAATTAGCACAAAATCCGGTCAAAACTCTGTCCGTTTGTCGTGTCAAACTTCGGGCCTAAAACCCATTTCAAAACCAAATACAAAAAAAAAAACGTAAAAACAAAAAAAAAAAAAAAAACGTCCCAAAAAAAAGAGTCCAAAAAAAAAAACAAAAAAAAAAAACAAAAAAAAAACATGTTTTAATCAAAAGATCTTCAAACAATGTAAATGTAAATATGTAAATTCAATTGGGCTAAGTTAGAGTCAAAGTTCAAACCGACTATGTCCTAGTCGGAACTCTGTCAGGTCATAAACCCGTTTTCCTTTACATTTTGGGTCTCTTCAAATTCAAGTCAAGTCCTAAGGCGTCACGCCGTCATTTTGGACTCCTTACCCCAATTTAGTTAGGATCTAAAACACTCGAGTCACACGTTCCGAGGCTCAACACACGAGTCTCAATGGGCCTCATATTTGAGTCTAAACTACAACAGTCTTCTTAACACCTATAAGCAAACCTCGAGTCCATAATCAACATGTGTCTTCAATCCCGTCAATAAGGTCAACTGTATAAATGTCACTCCGTCAAAGTCAACACTCGAGTCTAAAATTATAATCAAGCACCGTGGATTCAAACACGAGAAGTCGCTCACGACATTTCATGAATTCACAAGTCAAGTCTAGATTTGTCATCTTATCCCTTCCTTTGTTGGCTGCCTTAGTATGCGTGATCCCATGTCGAATCGAGTTGTAATGTGCGTCATTTCTGTCGAGTAGGAATCCAGCAAGTTCTGTCAATCAGCAAGGTCACGAAGAAGTTCAAGCCACAATCACTGTGTCTCTCCAAGATGTTTATGCCATGGTCCTACGAGCGCAAGATACAGTGGAAAATTTGAGCATTCGCGTCTTCACCCTCGAGAATGGAATGGTGGAAAAGAACACACCAACTAGAGAAACCTCTAGTCTAGGTCGTCCAAAGCTTACCTCTTGCAATAACCATCATCTTAGAAAGCCAAAAATAGCTGAAAGAAAACCTGGGAGGCATCAAAGGGTGCTTACCGATTTAGGCATGTCTTATGCCGATGCTTTGAAGAGACTTTCTGCCCAAGGCAAGCTACATCCAATAGGGCCGACTCCGGATCCACCATTAGAGAAACGGGTGAACCCTCGGAAGGGCAACAAATACTGCTTATATCACCAAGGTAGAGGCCATGATGTTGAAGAGTGTTTTCTCTTGAAACACACCATCCAAGATATGATCGAAGAGGGCAAGCTTCCTAAGCCACCTTCTGTCGCGCAATCTAAGAAAACCGACCCTCTTGGGTCTAATATCATTAAACATGACGAAGAATCATCTTTAGACTGTTCTCATCACCTCAATCCTCGTGACGATGAAGAAATCAATGTCCTCGAAGATGACGATATCCAAAATGGAATGCTCATGCTTTCCATTGCCTTCAACAATAAATTTTCAAAAATAGAAGGAGCCATTGATAACTTAAACTCTCGACTTTCCAACATTGAAAACCAGTTCGCCGAAATGGGTAAGAAGCTTGATGCCCAACCTCTCAAAATGAAAAGTGTCCAGACAAACCCCCAATTTGACAGTCTTAAGGAGAAAGTAACTAGTGAACGATCTATTCCTAACAACCCTCCAAGGTCATTTACAAAGGCTTCCGAAAATAAGGGCACACCTCCTAGGAAATTTACCAATATTGGTATTACATACGCCGATGCCCTTCAGAGACTCATGGAGCGACGGATGTTGAAGCCTATAGGACCTACTCCCGAACCCGAAAGGAAATCCAAATTCTGGGACGAGAACTCGTACTGCAAATACCATAGAGGCAAAGGGCATGATACAGAGAAATGTTACAAATTAAAGCATGTCATTCAGGATATGATCGAAAACGGGAAGTTGTCCCTCTCAACCTTTAACCCACAAGGTAGCTTAGGCAATCCTCATGGATATACCACTTATCAAGAAACTCTTCTTGACTGTTATCCTTCCAATGTTCCCAATGATGAGGACGAGGTGCTCAAATGGGTGAATGCTCAAAGTCAAATGCCAAGGCCAGTTGCTGGAAGAGAAAATATTCAAGCGTGGGCCGATGATTACGAGTCTAGGTCTAAGATCGCGTCAAAGTCCGAGTCCGAGTCTGAGTCTTAGGCTTTCTATCCCATATTTTTTTGTCATAGTATCTTTCTTCGTGTCCATTTTCATTTCTAGTGACAACCTGGGGGCTGTCCCATGAGTCACGCGTCTCCTCATATCTATGTTAAATACGTTTATTATCCATTTCAATAAAAATACAATTTTCAATCTACATATGCTATCCTATCTCTTCCTTTACCTTTTCCTGTGACAACAAAAATTGGTTTGAGACATTTTAAAATGAACAACAACAACAACATATGACAGTCAATGTGAGTGCACTTATATGATGTTCCATTCTAAGTTGTAGAGGACCTGAAACTCCGTGTTCTTTCCTTACCTATTCCATGTCTGGCAATAGAAACCACAATATAACCCTAGTTTAGGACGAGCCTATCTCTAGAGATTCTAGGACGAATCCAGACCGTCTCCCTTGTTAACGATCCATGACGGAAGGCAAGCCCATTTCCCACAATAAACAACCCGTGTTACTAAAGACCAACCCATTTCACACCCAGAGGTGCTAGTGTGACCCAAGTCCATGGTAGCAATCAAATCTAAGATGATACGAGCCACGATCAAAGACAAAGGCTCAATCAAGAGAAATACCCAAGATCAATATCCGAAGCCGTAGTTATGCCTATAGCCCAAGACAAAAGAGACAAAAGAAGGAGGCTCAATCAAGCAAGTCAAGTCAATATCCAAAGACAATGTTATCCTTCAAAACCTGATCAAAAATCTGAGCAGAAATCCAAGTTATACCCTAGACCAAGAATCCAAATCTGAATCAAGAACAAGCCTGAAATCAAATACAGAATATTGTTGAAGTCTAGGTAATATCAAAGACGTCGATGAAGTTGGTCAGCTAGCACCCTCACTTAGCCTTTCACACATCACACACCCTAAGTCCTTCTCGAGACCGTTACGGGGATATAGTTAGGAATTTTGAGAATCCTCTAAAGCTTGTCAAATATACCCATCCTTTAGGGCCAAGACATGGAAACTTGAACCCACGTCATTTTAACCCACCTTTATGTGCTCAGGCTACATCAAGCCAAGAGACTCCATTTCCAAGCCACATTACAAGCCATAATCCCATCAAGCCTTAACTCCACAAAATCAAGCTCCAGAGATTTGTTCATCAAAGTCTCTTATTACCAAGCTCCACGTTCCAAATATCCAATCCAGTTTCACCTTCACCCAAACACGGAGTCTTCAAATACTTTGCTACCTAGGACAGGACATACCCAATTCATCCTTAGGGTCCACTTCTAAGTGTGCTCACATGACAAGGAAATCTTTACAAAACTTAATTATACCTCTTTGGTCTATGATCAGAGGGGGTTATCTCAAATTGATTCTTCGAGTCACCAAAGGAATGCACCCTTGTGACCCTGCACTTTAAGGCCCTAACAACATAGCTTAGGCACACACTTGAACTACGAGCATGGTTTGATTTCACCTTTTCAGGTGGATACGTAGGCAGTCTTTTCTTACACAAGAAGGATACAACCACAACACCCAAACAAAATTAACCAAACCTCAGAACTACGATCTGGTTTGATTTCACTTCACGTGAATACGTAGGCAGTCCTCAGGGATACAACCATCCCCACTCCCCACTTTCAACCTCAATTATCAACCATCCCAATTTTCAACTTCCAACCTCAATTAACATACCTTCCACAACCAACACCTCTATACTGGGGGCTCCTTATTGTCGCCCAACCCCTTTTTTTCACCAAATGCCAGAGTCATATTCTCATCCTGGGGGCTTCTCTTTCGAGACGCCACCCTTCCTTTATTCCTCTCTTATTTTAAGCCAAGCTAGTACTCGGTCCGGAAAATGACAAAGGTCTTAGATCGATTCTCCAAGTTATCGTGCCTCAAGAGGGCTCTCTTTTACAGCAAACGGGGGCGAGAGATGTCCTAGTAGACAACTGATCCATGGCTCATGCCTTGCCTTTATATGCCTTCATCATTCTTGCAATTCTTCTACCTTTGGAACTGATATGCGTTATCACCCGTACTTGGCTAGGGGTTGTGCATGCTTAAGCAAAGTCTGTCTAAGTCACCCCTGTGTCGCGTCGAATTCAAGTAGTGCCGCGTCAGTCAAACCTAAGTCTACATTTCACGTCACGTCCGCATAAGGTCTACGTCGCGTCAATCCCATGTCTAAAGCCCATTTGAATATGCATAACGCATTACAAACGACAAATTTCTTTGAACAAGTTTTAAACGACTTTTATAAAGAAACAACTTTTGCAAAACCTATGTGTTTCCTCATTCGAGGTCCATGTGATAATTGCTTACGTGCATATGTGTTTATGTTCTATTTGCATATTAGATTGCATTCTTGTGTGGCTAATATCCATGCGGTAAGTATCGAAGCGGTGCTCGCTTGATCGGGGCTTCACCCAAGTCTTCATTCTCCCCAAGAAGAAAGATTTTGCAAAGTATTGCTCACTCAAGATTTCTTCCATGACGATCAAGATGTTCCTAGTCGTCAAAATATTTGTCCCCAGCGCAGCAATATTGCTCACTCAAGATTTCTTCCATGGCGATCAAGATGTTCCTAATCGTCAATATATTCCCCAACAAGAGTTCGCTTGAGACCGACGCAAGCAGATTCAACCTCAAGTTTTTGCCAGAGTTCGCTTGAGACCGACGCAAGCAGATTCCCCAGCAGTTTCTACCGACGTCCTGCTACCCTCGATATTATTGTTTCCTCACGGAGTTCGGCAAAGGTGTCGTTCTCCAGAAGTTCCCAAACCGAAGCCTCCTTCCTTAGGTTCGTAAACCCAAAGTTAGGATTCTTACCCCTAGATTCTTAGATCCCAAAATGGCTTCTTTTAGGTTTGTAAACCTTTAATCTCCCACACTAACATCCTTAGGTTCATAAACCCACAAATCCTTTTGGGGTTCCATACCTCAGAAAGCTTAAACGCACGCGTTAAAACAAGAATTAGTAACCCAGTAGTTCCTAAACTTAACCCTAGAATCCCAAATCCTCTTAGGTTCATAAGCCTTTAAGTTCTCATACCAGCCGTCCTTTTAGGTTCATATACCCATGTTCATACACCTAGCTCTTTAGGTTCCCAAACTCCCTAGAGTTCATACACTTCTACCCTTAGGATCATATTCCTTAGGATCACCTTTTCTTTTTAGGATCACATCCTTTAGGATCACCTTTTCTTAGAGTTCCTACGCCCAAACCTTGGTTACCCCTTAAGTTGAACTTACTTTAGGCCTCCTTCCCGTCAATGCTTTCCTTTAGGGCCCCATACCCTAGCACAATCCTTATATATCTTTTAGGTCCTAGCCTTAGCTCCTACGCTTACCCTTAGCTCCTACGCAAGTCCGAAAGCATCTCGAGAAAGAAGTCTCAGGTATGGTCTCTTCTTATGGCTGGCGAGCTTCCTTACGTAGTCTAATGGACTTTAAACGACCCTCCCTAAGTCGATTGGACTCTAAAATGTTCCCGACGACAGGTCCTTGGCTCAGACCCCTTGAGCCGCCTCGCGTCGCCATAGTCGTCAGGTTGTAATCTTCGATTGACCTGATGGCTATACTTTGACTTTCGCCTTGTCCAAGCCTCAGTCAAAGTGGGGGCTCTGTAGACACCTCGTTTCTGCACCTCCCGCAAACCACCCGGTGATTATTGGGCCGCATGTTTGGTACGCGGAACGATTTGTGACAGTTCGTAAGATTATCGTCAAGTGATTGCTCAAACATTAATGTCTACCTCTTAGTTGTCATCTACGTCTCGATACGGTCGTTTTGGCAGTAATTAGAGTACATTTGGAGTCCGGGTCAAAAAACGTCTTCATTTCCTAAAACCGTCAAATCCCGAGTCAAAAGCAATGTGCTTGTCCACCTAAGGTTAGGATGTCATAAAATTTTGAGATTATATCTCATTTTGAGTCCCATGTCACTTCATTAGGCTAAACATAAAGTTTACATTACAAAATGTGCATTTCATTTAGCTAAATTGACAACCCGAGCTTTAGGCCCATTTTACGAGGTCATAACGGATTTTTTGGGTCAGGCCTATTTCACAGAAAGTTCTAGATCTCTTTCTTAGCTTTCCAACGCCACCGAAATCACCTTATTCCGAGTCTTGTAGAAAAAGTTATGCCTAAAATACGACAGGCTGTCAAACGCGTTTTCTACGCGCAGAGAAACCTACCCGGGAAAGGACGCAAGCAGTGCCGCGCCTCTTTCCAAGGGACAGACTCTCGCTGCGCCTTTTCCAGGGCTTTATTTTTGTCCAAGTTTCCGTGTTTAACCTAAGTCGGTTATTTCCGGATCTTTCTTTCCGTGTCCTAGTCTTACCATAATTCCGTCGTGTGATTAGTATAAATAGGAGCTTTCGTTCCTCATATTTCTCACGCGAGTGTCCGCCCTTCTCTTCTCCCTTTGCATTCTAGACTTCGTTCTTACTAATTGGCGCCTACGTGCTTGGACTTCCGACCACGTAAGCTCGGATCTTTCCGGGTACCAGCCTCTCCGTTGCATGACCGACCAATTTGACCAACTACACTCAATCAACCTTAATTAATCAATTGTTTTCCTCTTACGAGGGCACTCTTTCCTTGCATTCGCGTCGAGCATTCACTAGTCGATTCTTAGTTCATCTCGTTTCGTCAACATGTAAGTCTGAGGGTGTATAATCCTCTTTTATTTATTGTATTTTTGTACTTTTAATTATCGTATCATTAATGTAAGATTTACGTCGAAAGTACCATTAAAACCGATTTCTAAAACCGTCTTTCAAACTCTTTTTTACGGATTTTCAGTAGACTGACAGTCGAGAAAAGACGCAGCAACTGCTGCGCCTCTTCGAAGGAGCGCAGTTCCTGCTGCGCCTCTTCGTGAGGCTGCCGCAGTTCCTGCTTCTTTTCTTCTTCCTCCGTCCTCTGTAATTCGTCCCTGTTTTACTTATTTCCGTATGTTTCTCTTTAATTCGTTCACCATGATAGTTTAATAATTCACATGTATATTATTCATCATTAATATGTTTAATTCGTTTAAGTCCGACTTAAATCCCAAGTAATTCATATTTGCGGGTTTTCGTCATTAATATTCAATTCGGGTTTTAGAGATTCAATTCGTTCATATTGAGTTTCTGGGATTCATCGTTGATATAGTTTTCATCTGTTTAGTCATTAATTCGTCATGTTTCATCATGCTTAGTCTAATTAATTCGTTCGGTTAGTTTGTTAAGTCATTCATTAACATCGACCCTTCACATAATTAATTCGTTATATTTCCGTCTTACTCATGTTTATTGTTTTCATGACCATCATTCATGTGTAAATAACCTATTAAGCACTTTCATCTGAGTAATTGTATCAATCGATCCGTAAATTACCAATTAACATTAACGATTTGCAGTTCCGGCTTTACCCGAACTCACCCTTGAAGACGCAGAAGCTGTCGCGCTCTCTTCCAAAGGGCGCAAGTTCTTGCATTGCTGTTCGAGATGAATTCGCCTCGAACTCCGTTGTTGCTTGACCTAGTTTAATTAGCTACGTATTAACTGACTATTATCCGTAATATCACCTTCTGTTCTGTTCGTAATTCCTTCCTTTATTCCTTTTTCTCAAATCATCCGTTTTAAAGGTATTTTCGACATAAATCGCCTATTCCAATGTAATTATTGTAGTTTATATTTCATATTATTATTGTATTTTGTATCATTTGTATGTCTTCACATGTAAATGAACCTTAAATCCCAACTTCGACATTAATTGTTTGCTAATTATGTGTCAACCGACTTAGTCTAATTCTCACATGCTAGGATTAATCTACGGATGTTGCATTGCATGCATATAGCCGACGATATATCAAGTATAGACAACTTCCCTAATCATTAGTAGAGGCCGCTATCGAGGCGGGCGGGATTAGGTGTTCGATCAAAAGAGCTTCCTAATACGCACCCTCACCCCTTACCCGGATCTCCGAGAGCACCCGTGTTCATTGGCATCCACGAGAGTCATTCTAGACATAGAATGCTAAGGGTAACGATTGCTTAGTGTTCATGTCACTACTTTGTGTCTTGACATGACACGAGGTATTCGAACGGTTCCAATTTCCCATAAAAATTGGTGGCGACTCCATACAAAATGCAAACGCTTGTCCCGTTTCTCACCAAGCGCCCCCGTGGGCGGCCCGCTGTCCACAAATACATTATGCCAAACTATCTGTTCTCAACTGAAATGTAAATAAATACTAAACTACAGCGGAAGACTCTATCGTCATGTCGTGGCCATCCACTATCCCAAATATCATCTCTATACTGTTCAATATCCGCTCACCATCCCCGAATGGATCACCGCAGGTTTACAAAACAACACCGGGTCGCATACTAATCACACAATCAATATAGATAACAACAATAAGACAAACAGACAAATTTGAATGTCACACACACACACACACACACACCACCAACTCCCATCGTCCCAATATCGACCGTCCACCTTTGGACCGGCCCGCCGCTGGGGGACCGCAGCCGTTCCCACCTAAGCCCCGCTCATCGTACGAGCGATAACCCCGTCCATTAATGTGCACATCCCCTTTCGTGGCGGGTTCCACGAAGGGCGAAACTAGGGCGTGAGATCACTCCCGCAAGTGACCCCACTCAGCCGAGAACGCATCTCGAGAACCATCAACAAACACAACCACAATCACAATCACAATCACAATCATCATATCAAACAACTAAATACAGCACATCACCAATATCCCATTATGGGACTAATACTGAGTAGGAAATCCTACCTGGAAAGCACAACACGCAGACGGTATCTACAAGTTTGTCTCAAAACGCCTCTTCTACGAATTCTCCTCCTAACATATAACACATAAAGACTACCAATTACTTACTATTCATAAAACCCCCAAATCCTAAATTAGGGTTTGACCAAACCTAGCAAAACATTATATAAATTATATTAAAAGCTTACCCTCGACGCAAGGAATCCAACGACACGAACTACGATACGAATCGACCGTCGAACTCCGGAATTGTTAAGGATGCGATTAGGAAGATGACTGACTGCTTTCTCTCTTAAACAGGTTTTAGGTTTTGGTAAAAGTGAATTAAAACAACGACGATTATGTTTAAATACCCTAATCGCATAATTAACAAAACCCGCGAAAAACTCCCCGTAAACCGGACACTCGATCGAGTACCCAAGGTACTCGATCGAGTACCCCCCTACTCGATCGAGTACCCTGACTACTCGATCGAGTACCCAACAGGTCGAAACTATTTTATTCCGCAATTTGCCCATACTGACAGAGTAAGGGCTACTCGATAGAGTACCCCAAGACATATAAATACTGAGTATTACAGTCTTCCCTCCTTAAAAGGAACTTCGTCCCCGAAGTTCAAACCACCACTAAACAAAGGTACTCCCATAAGCCTCCCGACTCGAAGGTCAAACAAAACACAACGTAAAACATGATACTAACCCCAACCTATCCCGACAACCTACCGACGCAACATATAAGAAGGTGTATATAGAACTCTTAAAAACTCTCGCGATCATCTCCTACCCCCCTAAAAGAAACAAGGTTACGTCCCCGTAACCATACATACCTGATAAAAAAGGAAAGGGTAACGCTCTTTCATTATATCCTCTGCCTCCCATGTAGCTTCCTCAGTCTCGTGGTTAGACCAAAGGATCTTAAGCAAAACTGTCTCACCACCCCTAGTCTTTCTAACCTTTCGGTCTCAGGATCTCGCTTAGGTACCTCAAGATATGATAAAGACTCATCAAGCTCTAAGTTCTCTGCCTCCAACACATGTGACGGGTCACTCACATACTTCCGCAGCTGCGATACATGAAACACATTATGCACTCTCTCCAACGCAGCCGGTAAAGCCAAACGATAAGCCACTTCCCCAACCCGCTCTAAGATCTCATAAGGCCCTATAAACTTCTGACTTAGCTTGCCTTTCTTCCCAAACCTCATAACCCCACGCATAGGAGACACTTTCAGAAGAACCTTGTCCCCAACCTGAAACTCTATGTCCCGACGATGTAGATCGCATAACTCTTACGTCGATCCCGGGTCGCTCTCATCCGTTCTCCGATCATCTTAACTGTTCCACCATCTCATGTACCATCTCTGGTCCTAAAACCACTTTGCCTCAAAGACTATCGTCCCAACAGATCGGACTCCTACATCTCCTCCCATACAAAGCCTCAAACGGTGCCATACCAATACTAGTGTGATAGCTGTTGTTGTAAGAAAACTCTATCAAGTCCAACCTCTGCTCCCGGCTACCACCAAAATCCATCACACAAGCTCGCAACATATCCTCAAGAGTCTTGATTGTTCTCTCGTCTGCCCGTCTGTTCATTGCGGCATGAAATCTTTTGTACTCATCTTCAAAGTTGTTCCCAACGATTCCTGCAACTCCTTCCAAAACCTTGATATAAACCTCGCATCTCTGTCAGACACTATGTCCTTAGGGACTCCATGTAACTTAAGCACGTTCTTTCGATAGGCCATAGCCAGTTGTGCCTTAGTCCATGTATCTTTCATTGGAACAAAGTGAGTGACTTGGTCGACGATCCACTATCACCCAAATCATATTGTTACCTTGTTGACTCTTCAGCAAACCCACAATGAAATCCATGGAAATGGATTCCCACTTCCACTCGGGCACCTCCAAAGACTGAACCTTACCTTGTGGTCTTCTCTGTTCCCCTTTAACTCTTTGGCATGTCAAACAACGGGACACAAACTCAATTTGTCTCTTTCTTCATCCCGAGGCCACCAAAACGTTTTCTTCAAATCCTTGTATAGCTTGTCTCCACCTGGATGAACTGAATATGGTGTGCAATGCGCTTCTGTCATGATTGTCTTTTTCAACTCCTCGTCATTAGGAACACACCACCTACCATCAAACCTCAATCTACCATCTGTATGAATGGAAACCAGGGACACTGTCCCTTTCTCTACTCCGACTCTCCACTCCACTATCTTAGGATCCAAAGCACGCTTATCCCGAATGTCATCATAAAACTCCATGTGTCTTTGTCATATCACCCATAGCATCTCCTTTCTGCATCATATGAATCCCAAAGCTCGCTACCTCATCCCTCAGCCTCATTAAAGATAGAGCTGTACACAAGGAATGTACACTCTTTCTACTCAAAGCATCAGCAACAACATTGGCCTTCCCTTCATGGTAGATGATTTCCATGTCGTAATCACCAATCAGCTCCATCCACCTCCTCTGTCTCATGTTCAACTCCTTCTGCGTGAAGATGTACTTGAGACTCTTGTGATCAGAAAATACCTTAAAGATTGCTCCATAAAGGTAGTGCCTCCAAATCTTAAGAGCAAACACCACTGCACCCAACTCCAGATCATGAGTAGGGTAGTTCTCCTCATAAGGCTTCAACTGCCTAGAAGCATAGGCAATCACTTTACCATTCTGCATCAACACACATCCCAACCCATTCTTCGAGGCATCTGTATAAACCTCGAAATTCTCGCTCCCTTCAGGCAATGCTAGGACAGGAGCTGTGGTCAAACGCTCCTTTAATGTTTGGAACGCCGTCTCACAACTCTCATCCCAACGAAACCTGTTCTCTTTCCTCATCAACGCCGTCATTGGTCTAGCTATCTTGGAGAAATCCTTCACGAACCGCCTGTAGTATCCAGCTAAACCAAGAAACTCCTCACCTCGGCAACATTCTTTGGTGCTTCCCACTTTGTCACTGCCTCAATCTTCGCCGGATCCACAGCTACCCCATCTTTAGAGATTACATGCCCCAGAAAGGCAACTTTCTCCAACCAGAACTCACACTTGGACAGCTTAGCATACAATTCATGATCCCTCAAAGTCTGCAACACGATCCTCAGATGCTCCTCATGCTCCTCCTTAGTCTTAGAGTAGACCAAGATGTCATCGATAAACACTACTACAAACTGATCCAAGAACTGTCTGAAGATCCTATTCATCAAATCCATAAACACCGCCAGGGCGCATTAGACAACCTAAATGGCATCACCACATACTCATAATGGCCATACCTCGACGTGAAAGCTGTCTTCGGTATGTCCACATCTCTAATCTTCACCGGATGGTACCCCGACCTCAAATCAATCTTAGAAAAGATCGTTGCACCGCTCAATCGATCAAACAGGTCATCTATCCTTGGCAAAGGATACTTGTTCTTTATCGTCACAGTTCGACTCCGGTAATCTATGCACGACCTCAAACTCCCATCTTTCTTCTTCACGAAAAGAACTGGTGCTCCCCAAGGCGATACACTTGGTCTAATGTATCCCTTCTCTATCAAATCATCCAACTGTCTCCTAAGTTCCTCCATCTCCTTAGGACCCATACGGTACGGTGCCTTAGAGATTGGCCCCGTCCCTGGCTTCAACTCAACGGTGAAATCTATCTCCCTCTTCGGTGGCAACCCGGAATCTCCTCGGAAAAACATCGCAAACTCTCCCCACCTTTGGTATCTCCTCAATCAGGGCTCTCTATCTGGTCATCTCTTACATGGCACGGGATCAAAGGACATCCTTCCTCGATACGACTTCAAAGTGACAGCTGCAATCAACTTAACTTTGGGTTTGACTAGAAACCCACGATAAGACACACTTACACCCTTAGGACCTCTAAGGGACACTCTCTTTTGATGACAGTCTATCTTAGCCTTATACTTTCCTAACCAATCCATCCCAACTATCATCTCAAAACCATTAAAAGGAAACTCTAGCAAGTCTACAGGGAAATCGACTTGCCCAACTATCAAAGATACATCTCTAAACAACCTCCCACACGATACAGACTCACCTGAAGGTATGAAAACTTGCTCCCTAACAGACTCATATACTCTCAAACCCAACTGTTTTACATGACTCGAAGACACAAACGACTGAGAAGCCCCCGAATCAAACAAAACAAACGTAGGAATACCATTAACAAGGAATGTACCGGTGATAATGTGCGCATCTTCCTCAGCTGCCTTCTTGTCCATCATGAACAACTTGCCACTAGTCTTCTGCCCACCTCCCTGGACAGTACTAGCTGATGCCGTCGGCTTAGCACCCGACCCTTGATTGTTATTGTTGTTCATCGGTGTCTTCTGATAAGAATTACCGCCGTTGCGGTTGCCTCCACTCTGGTAGCTCTGACCTCCCCGGTTTGGCCATGATCCAGCTGGTCTATTGCTCGCGAAGCTCTGCGCAGGTCTCTGAAAGGATCCTGGTGCACTTGTGCACTCATGTCTCTTGTGGCCTACGCCACCACAACCAAAGCAGGTCACTCCCCAACTATTGCTCGCACTCCCACGGCCTCGCCCAAAGGAAGTTCCAGCACTAAACCCAGACCCAGAAGAAAATCCCTTAGATTGATTGTGGTTGCCCTTCTTGAAAATAGATTATCGAGTGGGTTAGAGATCAGAAGGTCTGTTTGGTTCTGGAGTTTGGGTACTCGATCGAGTACATGGGGGCACTCTATCGAGTAGCCCGTTACTCGATCGAGTGGGTTTGGATACTCGATCGAGTAGGTTCTGGGCAGCGCGTTTTCGTGTTTTGAGGTTTAGTACGCGTGTTTATGTTTATCCCTTTCTTATATAGCTTCAAGATGCCGCCCAAGAGAAATGCTTTGTATGCGAGAGCTAAGCTTATGACTACGGACGACATCGTCAAGATGTTAGAGCACCAGGACGCTCATCGAGACCCCGAAGAGAGTGAATGAGGACAAGGATAAGAGTAAGGAGAAGGAGGTTGACCATGCTAAAGTCAGCCTCTATATTGCGAGGTTTAACCCGAAGGAGTACAAGGGAGTTGAGGAGCCTAACCATCTTGATAGTTGGCTGAGGGAGATGGAGAACATACTAGATTTAGTTCGCTGTCCTGATGAGATGAGAGTGGATCAGGCTGCATTCTATCTGAGGGAGGCAGCTGGCAAATGGTGGGATTCAGTGAAAGTGAGTGCCAAGGAGATATATACCAACTAGGGGTTACCTGCTATACCTTGGGAGGAGTTTCGTAGGGCTGTGAGGAAGGAGTTCGTACCAGAACATGTGAGGAGTAAGTTGAGAGAGGAGTTCGACAAGTTTAAGATGACGGCTGAGATGTCTGTGGCTGAGTACTACAGGCAGTTCAATGAGAAATCTAGATATGCTGAGGATATGGGTTTGAGTGAGGAGAATCTGGCTTTGAGGTTTGAGAGAGGGCTAACCACGAAAATTATGGATAAGTTACCCGTGGGAGTCCTTACTGTTGTGAAGGAAGCGTATGAGAGGGCTGGGAGAGCTGAGAGACTAGTGGAGATGGCTCAGGAGAGGTCAGGTGGAGAGAAGAGGAAGTCTGAGAGCGAGGGTGGTGGCCAATCTAATTTCAAGAAAGGCAACCACAATCAATCTAAGGGATTTTCTTCTGGGTCTGGGTTTAGTGGAACCGGAACTTTGGGCGAGGCCGTGGGAGTGTGAGCAATAGTTGGGGAGTGACCTGCTTTGGTTGTGGTGGCGTAGGCCACAAGAGACATGAGTGCACGAGTGCACCAGGATCCTTTCAGAGACCTGCGCAGAGCTTTGCGAGCAACAGACCAGCTGGATCATGGCCAAACCGGGGAGGTCAGAGCTACCAGAGTGGAGGCAACCGCAACGGCGGTAATTCTTATCAGAAGACACCGATGAACAACTACAACAATCAAGGGTCGGGTGCTAAGCCGACCGCATCAGCTAGTACTGTCCAGGGAGGTGGGCAGAAGACTAGTGGCAAGTTGTTCATGATGGACAAGAAGGCAGCTGAGGAAGATGCGCACGTTATCACCGGTACATTCCTTGTTAATGGTATTCCTACGTTTGTTTTGTTTGATTCGGGGGCTTCTCAGTCGTTTGTGTCTTCGAGTCATGTAAAACAGTTGGGTTTGAGAGTGTATGAGTCTGTTAGGGAGCAAGTTTTCATACCTTCAGGTGAGTCTGTATCGTGTGGGAGGTTGTTTAGAGATGTATCTTTGATAGTTGGGCAAGTCGATTTCCCTGTAGACTTGCTAGAGTTTCCTTTTAATGGTTTTGAGATGATAGTTGGGATGGATTGGTTAGGAAAGTATAAGGCTAAGATAGACTGTCATCAAAAGAAAGTGTCCCTAAGAGGTCCTAAGGGTGTAAGTGTGTCTTATCGTGGGTTTCTAGTCAAACCCAAAGTTAAGTTGATTGCAGCTGTCACTTTGAAGTCGTATCTGAGGAAGGGATGTCCTTTGATCCTGTGCCATGTGAGAGATGACCGGATAGAGAGCCCGGCAGTTGAGGAGATACCAGTGGTGGGAGAGTTTGCAGATGTTTTTCCAGAGGAGATTCCGGGGTTGCCACCGAAGAGGGAGATAGATTTCACCGTTGAGTTGAAGCCAGGGACGGGGCCAATCTCTAAGGCACGCATCGTATGGGTCCCAAGGAGATGGAGGAACTTAGGAGACAGTTGGATGATTTGATAGAGAAGGGATACATTAGACCAAGTGTATCGCCTTGGGGAGCACCAGTTCTTTTCGTGAAGAAGAAAGATGGGAGTTTGAGGCTGTGCATAGATTACCGGGAGCTGAACCGTGTGACGATAAAGAACAAGTATCCTTTGCCAAGGATAGATGACCTGTTTGATCAGTTGAGTGGTGCAACAGTCTTTTCTAAGATTGATTTGAGGTCGGGGTACCATCAGGTGAAGATTAGAGATGTGAACATACCGAAGACAGCTTTCACGTCGAGGTATGGCCATTATGAGTATGTGGTGATGCCATTTGGGTTGTCTAATGCGCCGGCAGTGTTTATGGATTTGATGAATAGGATCTTACGTTCTTGGATCGTTTGTAGTAGTGTTTATCGATGACATTTTGGTCTACTCTAAGACTAAGGAGGAGCATGAGGAGCATCTGAGGATCGTGTTGCAGACTTTGAGGGATCATGAGTTGTATGCTAAGCTGTCCAAGTGTGAGTTCTGGTTGGAGAAAGTTGCCTTTCTGGGGCATGTAATCTCTAAAGATGGGGTAGCTGTGGATCCGGCGAAGATTGAGGCAGTGACAAAGTGGGAAGCACCAAAGAATGTTGCCGAGGTGAGGAGTTTCTTGGGTTTAGCTGGATACTACAGGCGGTTCGTGAAGGATTTCTCCAAGATAGCTAGACCAATGACGGCGTTGATGAGGAAAGAGAACAGGTTTCGTTGGGATGAGAGTTGTGAGACGGCGTTCCAAACATTAAAGGAGCGTTTGACCACGACTCTGTCCTAGCATTGTGAAGGGAGCGAGAATTTCGAGGTTTATACAGATGCCTCGAAGAATGGGTTGGGATGTGTGTTGATGCAGAATGGTAAAGTGATTGCCTATGCTTCTAGGCAGTTGAAGCCTTATGAGGAGAACTACCCTACTCATGATCTGGAGTTGGGTGCAGTGGTGTTTGCTCTCAAGATTTGGAGGCACTACCTTTATGGAGCAATCTTTAAGGTATTTTCTGATCACAAGAGTCTCAAGTACATCTTCACGCAGAAGGAGTTGAACATGAGACAGAGGAGGTGGATGGAGCTGATTGGTGATTACGACATGGAAATCATCTACCATGAAGGGAAGGCCAATGTTGTTGCTGATGCTTTGAGTAGGAAGAGTGTACATTCTTGTGTACTGACTCTATCTTTGATGAGGCTGAGGGATGAGGTAGCGAGCTTTGGGATTCATATGATGCAGAAAGGAGATGCTATGGGTGATATGACAGTACACATGGAGTTTTATGATGACATTCGGGATAAGCAGGCTTTGGATCCTAAGATAGTGGAGTGGAGAGTCGGAGTAGAGAAAGGGACAAAGTGTCCCGGTTTTCCATTCATACAGATGGTAGCTTGAGGTTTGATGGTAGGTGGTGTGTTCCTAATGACGAGGAGTTGAAAAAGACAATCATGACAGAAGCGCATTGCACACCATATTCAGTTCATCCGGGTGTTGACAAGCTTTACAAGGATTTGAAGAAAACGTTTTGGTGGCCTGGGATGAAGAAAGAGACAGCTGAGTTTGTGTCCCGTTGTTTGACATGCCAGAGAGTTAAAGGGGAACAAAGAAGACCACAAGATAAGGTTCAGTCTTTGGAAGTGCCTGAGTGGAAGTGGGAATCCATTTCCATGGATTTCATTGTGGGTTTGCCGAAGAGTCAACAAGGTAACAATATGATTTGGGTGATAGTGGATCGTCTGACCAAGTCAGCTCACTTTGTTCCAATGAAAGATACATGGACTAAGGCACAATTGGCTATGGCCTATCGAAAGAACGTGCTTAAGTTACATGGAGTCCCTAAGGACATAGTGTCTGACAGAGATGCGAGGTTTATATCGAGGTTTTGGAAGGAGTTGCAGAATCGTTGGGAATGACTTTGAAGATGAGTACAAGATTTCATCCCCGCGATGACGGGCAGATCGAGAGAACTATCAAGACTCTTGAGGATATGTTGCGAGCTTGTGTGATGGATTTTGGTGGTAGCTGGGAGCAGAGGTTGGACTTGATAGAGTTTTCTTACAACAACAGCTATCACACCAGTATTGGTATGGCACCGTTTGAGGCTTTGTATGGGAGGAGATGTAGGAGTCCGATCTGTTGGGACGATAGTGCTGAGGCAGTGGTTTTAGGACCAGAGATGGTACATGAGATGGTGGAACAGATTAAGATGATCAGAGAACGGATGAGAGCAGCCCAGGATCGATAGAAGAGTTATGCAGATCTACATCGTCGGGACATAGAGTTTGAAGTTGGGGACAAGGTTCTTTCGAAAGTGTCTCCTATGCGTGGGGTTATGAGGTTTGGGAAGAAAGGCAAGCTAAGTCAGAAGTTTATAGGGCCTTATGAGATCTTAGAGCGAGTTGGGGAAGTGGCTTATCGTTTGGCTTTACCGGCTGCGTTGGAGAGAGTGCATAATGTGTTTCATGTATCGCAGCTGCGGAAGTATGTGAGTGACCCGTCACATGTGTTGGAGGCAGAGAACTTAGAGCTTGATGAGTCTTTATCATATCTTGAGGTACCTAAGCAGATCCTAGACCGAAAGGTTAGAAAGACTAGGGGTGGTGAGACAGTTTTGCTTAAGATCCTTTGGTCTAACCACGAGACTGAGGAAGCTACATGGGAGGCAGAGGATATCATGAAAGAGCGTTACCCTTTCCTTTTTGATCAGGTATGTATGGTTACGGGGACGTAACCTTGTTTCTTTTAGGGGGGTAGGAGATGATCGCGAGAGTTTTTAAGAGTTCTATATACACCTTCTTATATGTTGCGTCGGTAGGTTGTCGGGATAGGTTGGGGTTAGTATCATGTTTTACGTTGTGTTTTGTTTGACCTTCGAGTCGGGAGGCTTATGGGAGTACCTTTGTTTAGTGGTGGTTTGAACTTCGGGGACGAAGTTCCTTTTAAGGAGGGAAGACGGTAATACTCCGTATTTATATGTCTTGGGGTACTCTATCGAGTAGCCCTTACTCTGTCGAGTATGGGCAAGTTGCGGAATAAAATAGTTTCTGACCTGTTGGGTACTCGATCGAGTAGCTGGGGTACTCGATCGAGTAAGGGGGTACTCGATCGAGTACCTTGGGTACTCGATCGAGTGTCCGGTTTACGGGGAGTTTTTCGCGGGTTTTGTTAATTATGCGATTAGGGTATTTAAACATAATCGTCGTTGTTTTAATTCACTTTTACCAAAACCTAAAACCTTTTTAAGAGAGAAAGCGTCAAGTCATCTTCCTAATCGCATCCTTAACAATTCCGGAGTTCGGACGGTCGGTTCGTATCGTAGTTCGTGTCGTTGGATTCCTTGCGTCGAGGGTAAGCTTTTAATATAATTTATATAATGTTTTGCTAGGTTTGGTCAAACCCTAATTTAGGATTTGGGGTTTTGTGAATAGTAAGTAATTGGTAGTCTTTATGTGTTATATGTTAGGAGGAGAATTCGTAGAAGAGGCGTTTTGAGACAGCTGTAGATACCGTCTGCGTGTTGTGCTTTCCAGGTAGGATTTCCTACTCAGTATTAGTCCCATAATGGGATATTGGTGATGTCTTGTATTTGGTTGTTTGATATAATGATTGTGATTGTGATTGTGATTGTGGTTGTGTTTGTTGATGGTTCTCGAGATGCGTTCTCATTTGAGTGGGGTCACTTGCGGGAGTGATCTCACGCCCTAGTTTCGCCCTTCGTGGAACCCGCCACGAAAGGGGATGTGCACATTAATGGACGGGGTTATCGCTCGTACGATGAGCGGGGCTTAGGTGGGAACGGGCTGCGGTCCCCCATCGGGTGTGGTACGGGTCCAAAGTGGACGATCGATTGGGACGATGGGAGTTGGTGGTGTGTGTGTGTGTGTGATTCAATTTTGTCTGTTTGTCTTATTGTTGTTATCTATATTGATTGTGTGATTAGTACGACCGGTGTTGTTTTGTAAAACTGCGGTGATCCATTCGGGGATGGTGAGCAGATATTGAACAGGTATAGAGATGATACTGGGATATCTGGGATGGCCACGACATGACGATAGAGTCTTCCGCTGTAGTTTAGTATTTATTTACATTTGATTGAGAACAGATAGTTTGGCATAATGTATTGTACTTTGGTTTGGTTTCGAGGATTGTACTTATTCATTAAATTACTTATAATAAATGTTGTTTCTGTTTTGTCTATTTGATTATCATACCTCGGGCAACCGAGATGGTGATGTCTTCATACCTGAGTGGTCCTGGTAAGGCACTCGGAGTATGGGGGTGTTACAAACTTTGTAACACCCCCATATTCAGAGGAGCCTTAACTAGGCCTTCCTTAGCATATAAGGGCGTTACCATCTCGGTTGCCCGAGGAAAGTAATTATCAAACGCCAATAAAAGAACTATTAAGTTGTGTTACAAGTGATTTAAACCAAAATACAACACAAAGGTACAACTCAAGGACTACTCGCTATGACCATCATAACTCGTGAAGACTCATCCCGCAGGAAACCACTATCAAAGATCATCAACACATGCTAAGACCGACTGCTCACCATAAAGGATCACGGCAGACACATAACAAACAACCACACAAGGTCAGTACTGAGATAAGACAAGACAACTACAAACAACAATACAAACAGTGACACTAGTCCCAACTGCAATCACAACAATCCATCCAAACTGCCACATCGACCGTCCACTGGACCGATCCGCCGATGGGGACCGCAGCCGTTCCCACCTAAGCCCCGCTCCTCAAACGAGCGACAACCCTGTCCCATTAATGTGCACATCCCCTTTCGTGGCGGGTTCTACGAAGGGCGAAACTAGGGCGTGAAGTCACTCCCGCAAGTGACCCCACTCAGCCGAGAACGCATCTCGAGAACCATCACCAGTAATCACGACCACCAACACAGCACAATCAATTACCATGCCAAACAATCACAATACTAACATAACGACCGACACACTAGACCATCTACAGAAATTGAGTAGGCGAACCTACCTTTAAGCGACCGCAACCAATCCATGCCGACAGATAACACATCCAGCAACCAAGCAACGCCTATTACCATCATGCAAATATCTATTACTAACAATCAAACCCTAACTATAGAGACAAGGATACGGATGATGATTGTGACATACCTATAGGGAGAGACAAGGCAAAAGACCGCTACCCGACTCAAGAGACGCTCTTCTAAGGCACAAGGATCTTCACAAAGGCTTCCATGGAGGTTTTGAGGTGAAGGGAAGGGAAAGAGGCGACTGAAGGATATGAGGAAAGTGGCGGAAGTGATTTGCGGATTTAACAAAACGCGATATAAAACCCTCAAAAACCAGGCACTCGATCGAGTACCCAACCTACTCGATCGAGTGGCCCCCTACTCGATCGAGTACCCTAGCTACTCGATCGAGTAGCCTCTACTCTATCGAGTACCACTCTTAAAACGCACCCCAAGATGGTCTTGGCACACTTCCCTAAGGTTACTCCCGCTCCCAAGGACAGTCAACGCTGGTCAAAGGATCCCTAAAAGGGCGGGTATTACAACCCCTCCTTGAAACGATGTGACCGAGGACAACCCCTTCCTCAACCATGAAATGGCACTTTTCCCAATTAAGGACGAGGTTATGCTCCTCACACCGTTTCAACACACAAGCCAAGTTCTCAAGACCAAGCTCAAACGAGTCTCCATGGACACTAAAGTCGTCCATGAAGACTTCCATGCTTTTTTCAAGGAAATCGGAAAATATTGCCATCATGCACCTTTGAAAGGTGCCGGGCGCATTACAAAGCCCGAATGGCATCCTACGGTAGGCATAGACCCCTATTGGACAAGTGAAGGTCGTCTTCTCTTGGTCATCCGGGTGGATGAGAATTTGGAAAAACCCGGAATAACCGTCTAAGAAGCAATAATATGCATGGCCCGCGAGCCTTTCTAGCATTTGGTCAATGAAGGGAATTGGGAAGTGGTCTTTGAGGGTGGCGGCATTGAGCTTGCGGTAGTCAATACACATTCGCCACCCGGTCACGGGTCTAGTGGGTAGGGTGGTGCCATCCTCTTGTTCAACCATTTGTATCCCCCCCTTTTTGGGTACCACGTGGACCGGACTAACCCATTTGCTATCGGTAATTTGGTATATAATACCGGCCTCTAGGAGTTTCAACACTTCATTTTTCACCACCTCGGCCATCTTTGGGTTAATCCTCCTAAGACCGTCAACCTTGGGTTGACTCCCCTCTTCCAAAACTATTCTATGCATGCACAAACTCGGACTTAAGCCTTTGATGTCATCAATGCTATACCCAAGTGCTCCTCTATGAGTTTTCAAGATTTCCAAAAGCTTCTTTTCTTGGGACTCACTTAGGTTAGCATTAACGATCACCGGATAGGCCTCTCCCTCATCAAGGAAAGCATATTTGAGTGAGGGAGGCAAGGGTTTGAGTTGTACCTTTGGAGGGAGAAAGCCCTCCACTTTCTTTAATAGTTCCTCATCAACTTCGTGATCCTCTTTCATTGCCTCATCATGCAAAGAGATTTGAAAAACCTCTTCCATCTCCGCCTCTTCACGGGCTACTTCGTGCACTACTTCATCAATTACCTCGATTGTGCTCAATCTTTCTACACTTGGACCTTTCATCAAATTTGGCAAGTTAAATTCGATTTTGTTGCCCTCAATTTGGAAGGTTAGCCGCCCATTCTTCACATCAATGAGTACTCCTCCGGTAGCCAAAAATGGCCTACCTAGGATGATGGGAGTGTGGCTATCCTCCGGAATATCAAGGACAACAAAATCGGTGGGAATCAAAAACTTTCCAACCTTGACGGGCACGTCCTCAAGCACCCCCATAGGGTGTTTGACGGACCTATCCGCCAATTGGAGAGTCATGGTAGTGGGAGCCAAGTTTTGAATGCCAATCCTTTTTGCAACCTTCAAAGGAATAACACTAACACTTGCTCCCAAGTCACAAAGAGCTCTAGAGATAGGAACACCACCAACTACACAAGGAATGGAAAAGCTTCCCGGGTCACCAAGTTTAGTGGGCAATTTGTTAAGGATATGAGCACTACATGCTTCTTCCATAGCCACTATTTCTTGGTCACCCAAGACTCTTTTCCTTGTCAAAATGTCTTTTAAAAATTTTGAGTAGGTTGGCATGTTCATTATCACCTCCGTAAAGGGTAGGGTAACCTCAAGTTTCTCAAGCATATCACAAAATTTGGCATACTTGAGGTTTTCCCTACTCTTTATGGCTCTTGAAGGGTAAGGAATTTTAGAAACAAGTTGGGAATTGGAAGATACCTTTGGAGGAGCCGAACTTTTTGTTACCTTTTTAGAATGTTGCAAGGGTATTTCTTCAATAGCTTCCTCCTCATAAGGGAGGTCTTCCACATATCCATCAACATCCTTGTCCACTTGAATTCCTCTTCTAGTCAAATCTTCACAAGCTTTCTTTCCTTTCTTGTCTTCATTAGCTTTACCCGAAGCCTCAATGGGTGAGCTTTCCTCTTCATCATCCATTTCTACCTCATTCCCTTGGGATCTTCATCAACTTCCAACTCAAGGTCTTTGTAAGGGTCCTCAAGCTCTAAACCACTCCTTAGCACTACCGCATGAGCATGGTGGCTATTTGAGGCATCTTTGGAGCTTTGTCCTTGAGCCAACAAACCACCGGGCGGCCTTTGAGGGTTAGCCATAGCATGAGAAGCCATCCTAGATTCCATTTCCCTCATGTCCTTAAGAAATGTAGCTCTCAAGTTTGCTTGTTCTTGTTGAGTAGCTTTTGCAAAATTAGCTATCTCTTGGCTATGTTGAAGTTGCATGTTCTTAATCATCTTCAAAAGCTCCACTTGAGAGAGCTCACCTTGGGGTTCTTGATGAGGTTGGTTGGCTATGGGTAAAGGGAACCCATAGTCATATCTAGCATTGGGACCTTGGTTGTTGTTTTGCCCCACTTGGAAGTTACCTCTCGGACCATAGTTGTTGAAGTTTGATCCTTGACCTTGTTCTTGAGACCCTTGAACATACCCTTGCCCAAATCCTTGATTTGCTTGATTTACTTGATTCCCTTGGTAAAACCCTTGGTTGCTTTGGTTTCCACCAAACTCTTGGTGCCCTTGTTGTTGGTTGCCATAGTTTTGGGGTAGATTGTTGCTTGACCATTGGTTTTGATTTCCAAAATTATTTCTTGGGTTTGGGAGAATTCCCCTTGGTTGAGCAAAACCGGGTGGATTGGTTTGGGTTTGTGGTTGGAGATGTTGGGGGTTTTGAACATTGGTGCTTTTGTAACTAAAGTTGGGGTGGTTCCTTAACCCGGGGTGGTAGAAATTGGTATTTGGATTGTAGGTGTTTGGGTTGTTGTAAGGAGGCCTTGGTGGTCTAGGATTGTTGTTGTAACTTTGAAAAGCATTCACCTCTTGAGCATTCTCTTCATAGGCACCATTGTAATTGTTGCCACACAAGTCATATGTATGACCACTTCCTCCGCAAAGTTCACAACTCGCGACTTAAGCAACTTCTTCCATGGGCGGCCCATATGAGGTCGCGGCTTGGTTCACTTGATTCTTTGAAAACTTCTCAAATTGCTTTGTGAGCAAGTCGAGCTTGGCATTTGTCTCGGAGTTGGAGGCATTTTCCTTAGGAAATTTCCCGTTCCTTCGTAGCATGTTCCCTCTAGAACCATAGTTTGCCTCCGAGTCTACCATTTTTTTGATCAATGCCGTGCCCTCTTCATCATTCAAGTGGTCAAAACCTCCCCCCGCGGAGGCATTTACCATCTCCTTAGTTCTTGGTAGTAAAGTTTGGAAGAATGTTTGAGTAATGTACCATTCCGGTATTCCATGGTGGGGGCAACTTGCTATCAAATCTTGATAACGGTCCCAAGCCTCACCTAAGGACTCCCCATCCTCTTGTTGGAACGTATGGATCTCGTTGCGGAGCATCGCGGTCTTTGAGGAAGGGTAGTACTTGGCCATAAATGCTTGGGCTAAGTCATCCCAAGTAGTGAAAGTATCCGGTGGGTGAATGTTCAACCACCGGTCCGCTTTGCCCGTCAATGAAAACGGAAACAACATCATTCTCAAGGTGTCTTCGGACACCCCATTCTTCTTCATCATTGAAACTTTCCTCTTAAACTTCCGGAGATGAGCATGGGCATCCTCCTCAATATGACCTCCAAACAAGTCCTTCTCAACTAACCCGACTTGGGCGGGATGCATTTCAAAGTTGTTTGGGGCCAAGGTGCCAAAATTGATGGGATTACATGAATCATTATGGTTAGGCCGGTTGTGATCTCTAAGAGCCATTTGTGGTGGGTGGTTTGGTTCTTGATGTGGTGGTGTTTGAGGTGGACTATTGTAATTAAGGAAGTTATGAAAGGGGTTCTCTACTAAAGTCTCAATTGTGGTATTTGGTTGAATCGTAGTTGTTGTATCAAAATTTTGTGGGATGTGTGAGTTTGGTCGATCAATGTTTGCATGGGTGGAATTGTTCCTTACTCTTTCAAGAGTCCTAGTCCTCAAGGTTCTAAAAAGCCTTTCGGGGTCGGAGTTGAATAGAAGAGCTTGGTGATTCCTTCTAGGCATACACTTAACAAATCGTAAGTCTCCTAGTGTTTTTACACACTAAGGAAAGGCAAAAATCACACACACTCTACAAACAACAATCAACTACTAAAGCAAACTAATAATTGAGACAAGATTAAAGCAAAGACTCTAAATAAAACTAAGCATAACCTAACGCCATCCCCGGCAACGGCGCCATTTGATAGTAGGAAATTTGTCGTCTACTTCCTACACCAAAACTATTTGTAAAACCCGAAAAAGCGTAGTATTTAGTCGGGGTCGAACTCAAGGACGGCGGGGGTTGCTACAAAGTTCGATTAAGAGTCAAGTTTAATCAAAATTAAAAGAAAGGGTTTTGGTTATAATCACTAGAGCAAAGGACAAACAAGTTGATGATAATGAATACGGTTAATTAAAAGCTAGGGCTTTCGGGGTCATCAATATGATTTAGGGGTAAACATGAAGATCAAAAAGGGTCAATGGTGAGAGATTAACCTAAGATGAAGAACCAATGTCTTGGCTATCTTAAAGGTGGCTACTAATTTTCATTAAGTATCACACCCCTCCTAGACATACATCAAGACCCCCAAAAACTTTCATTCCAAGGGAGAATTAAGCAATAATGAAAGAAAGGCAAAAGCTTTCACTTGAGCAAATCAACAAACACCTTGAGTGCATGAATAGGAAAGATAAACAATTTCACCAAAGACCAAAATATTCAAAGAATCATGCCCATAAATTCCATAAAGAATCACCCTAAACCCTAGAAGGAATCTACTCACTCATGTTAAGGGAAATTATGCTAAATAGAGAAGAAAAGCAAACAACACAAGGAGGAGACATGATGAATGTTATAGCAATATCAAAAGACAAGGAAAATGTAAACAAATGATAAACAAGTAAAAGAAAGGAGAGGAATTATACCAACAAAAGGAAAGATGAATGCTTGATTGATTAATAAGAAGGAAAACCCTTCAAAATCCCCAATACAAACTTCAACAAACAAGTGTAAACAATTGACTATTACTAGAACTAACTAATTCTTGCTAAATATTAATAATAATTATTGAAAGATTAGAACTTGATTAAGGAGGTATTACAATAAATATGGAATGTTTCTCAGATCTAGGGTTGTGTGTCGAAATGAATTAAGGAGGGGGTATTTATAGCTTACAATTGTTTAGGTCGAAAATTACAAAAGAGTTCAAAATGCGGAGAAGGGAGTCTGAGCCGGTGGACCGGCCGCCGGTCATTTGACCGGCACAAAACCCTCTGGAACTTTTGAGTTCCAATTAAATCATCAGGTATGGCAAGCCGGTGGGCCGGCCGCCGGCTGTTGACCGGCTCCAGGGGGGGTCTTCAGCCGGCTGACCGGCTGCCGCCTAGCCGGCTGGGACTCCTTCTTCAGGTCTTCAATAGTCCACTTAAGCATAGTAGGGCTCTCAGCCGGTGGACCGGCTGCCGGCCGACCGGCCGGGAGTCCTTCCTCTCTTCGATTCACTCTTCTTCTCTTCACTTCACTCTTCTCTTCTAAGCATCTCTTGAAGGTCCAATATCTAGCTCCCTTAGCCCTCTTCCTTATGCAAAAATCTGCAGTGAGGCATACAAATCTCATAGTACGGGCTAAAGCTACAAAAATGGGGCTAAAAAGGGTCAAAACCCGCATGTGATCGGGAAATATGCAAAGAAAAGAAAGGTGAAATAGACACAAAATGGGGACTCATCAGTGTCCACATAGGCTCGGGATTTCTGGACCTAAAACACGCCACTACCAATGGCGTGTTCATAATGAGTACGGAAAGAAACTTCAATAAAAAATGGACTAAAACAAACACGCCATTGGGAATGGCTGGTTTCGGAGGGGAAACACGCCACCCCTAATGGCGTGTCTTATGTAATTTTTTTTTTTTTTTTTTAAAGTTCAGTCAGTTAAGGAAAAAAAATTGTTGTAAAGACACGCCACTACTAATGGCGTGTTTCCTTCACAAAACACGCCATTAGTAGTGGCGTGTTTCAGGTCTAGAAATCCCGAGCCTACGTGGACACCATTTTAACAAATATTTTCAAAACCGACCCAAAACGACAAATATTTTATTTTTGACCATTATTTCAAAAATGGACTCATAGTTATGATACTTCTTATTTATCCTCACTACAAGAAAAACTAAAACAGGCGACCGAAATTTGGCGAGTGATATATTTAGTCGCCAAATTGGTGACTGATTTTCAAATTGGCGACTGAAATCAGTCGCCAATTTGGCGACTGTCTTTTTTAAAAAGGGAATCAAACTTGGCGACCGAGATTTTAAATTTGGCGACTGATTTATGTGTAGTCGCCAATTTGGCGACTGAAATTCAGTCGCCAAAATGAATTTCAGTCGCCAATTTTTTTAGTAGAAACCAGGCTGTCATTTTTAAAAAGGGAATAAATTTGGCGACCGAGTGTTTAAATTGGGCGACTGATATATGTGTAGTCGCCAAATTTGGCGACTGAATTTTAGTCGCCAAAATTTTTAATAGAAACCACCCTCTCTCATACTTTACTCTTTACGAAACAAAAAAAAAAGTCGGGAGAGCGAAACAGCGGCGACGACGACACAACCAACCAACAACACCACACAACCACCCTTCCACCGCCATTTCCACCGCCACATCCACCCTCTTTAATTAGGTTAGTTGTTTTTGTTTAATTTCAGTTTAATTAGTTTAATTTGTTAGATTAATTTGTAGTTAGTTTGATTAATTTGTGGTTAGTTGGTTAGATTTATTTGTAGTTAGTATGTTTGATTAATTTGTAGTTAGATTTAGTTTAATTTGTAGTTAAATTTAGTTTAATTTGTGTTTGAATTAAAAGGGAATGATTAAAGGGGTTTTTGTCTTGGTTTAGGGTTATGGGTGGGGGTGGTTCGGTGGGTGGTGGTCGGCCGGTGGCCGGCCGTGGTTGGGGTGGATCGTGGGGTGGTGTTTGGTGGTGGTAGCTAAGTGAAACCGTCTCATTATCATTAGTATTAAGCTAAGTGGAACCGTCTTAATTAATAATAATATTATTATTATTACTAAGTTAAGTGAAATCGTCGTATTATTATTAATATTAAGCTAAGTGAAATCGTCTTTTGCATTAATGGAATTAGCTAAGTGGAACCGTCTTTTGGATTAAGAGAAATTAGCTATTAGCTAAGTGGAACCTTCTTTAGGACTTGATTTTGATAAATTTAGTTTGATAATTCTTGTTATTGATGAATTGAGGTTGAATAACCTTGTTTTTTTTGTTTTTTCTTCTCTTTTCAGGGTTGTCACATACCGCTAGGCACCACCGTCTGTGAGTAGCTGTTGCTTCTTGTTTTCTTTTCATTTTTGCTTTTACTTGATTAGGTAACCTCCTCTTACCAGTTACCTTTTAAATTTACTAATTTTAGTTCAAATTATGCTACGGACTTTAGGATTGAAACCTTTATTATGTGGTTGAATTGTGCTCTTGATTGACTTAATTAATTTAGTACTTGATTGTGTTGTTGTTTGATTTGATGTTGACTTAGTACCCGTTCAAGAATTACTCATTAGGAGTAATTCTTGAATAGTCCCCATTTTGGGATTTGTCTTTTGCACGTTTCAAGTCATTTAGGTAGTAAACACGTACTTGTGATTTATTAATGAGGAATGAGTTTGGTGGCGATCCCTTTAATGTTCTCCGAATACATGTATATGTGGAGTAATTAGTTATTCTACATAGATGTGTATTTGGAGAATCAAGGGAATTTCGCTTAATTTTTTCCTCATTAATAAATTACAAGTGTGTTTGCTAGTGACTTGAAACGTACATTGACGGGTTTAGGTTGGAGTGATAAGGACCCCATTCGAAGATGGATTACTTATTGACAATATTTATATATTGTTTTCATATGTTTATTGTATAATGTGGAGTATAATGTTTAAATTTTGTATGTAATATTATTGTTATTTTTTAAAAATGTTTAAATTATTGTGGGGTCTTCTTTAGATTAAAATGAAGAGATTGGAACGTTCATGGATGTATGAAGGAAGATTAGAACATTCCAATAAGAAAAGACGTCCTACCGCTAGATTTATAAAGGGTGTTAGCGAGTTTATTGAATTTGCTAAACAACAAGATGAATATGACTTGGTAGACAAAAAACTTAGGTGTCCTTGTGCCAAATGCAAAAACCTGAAATACCAACTTGACATTGTAGTAGAAGAACATCTCATTATAAACGGGTTTAAGCCAAATTATTACAATTGGATTTCACATGGCGTTATATGCAGGTTGACTAGCATTGAAAACGAAAAAACCACAAAAAACATACAAAGAACTTTGGCGATCGAAAGGGCTTTGGCGATGAATTTTGATCGCCAAATTGGCGATCGATTTAATGTAGTCGCCAAAATGGCGATCAATTTCGCCGCCAAAGCTCTTAATCATCGCCAAAGTTTTTCAAATGAAAGTGGCTACGTCACCCAAATTTGGCGACTAATACCAAATTTAGCGATCGAATTGATCGCCAAATTGGCGACTACCTAAAATCGTCATAATTTGGCGACTATTTTTCACGCCATTTTTGTTATTTGGCGACTGATTTTTCAGTCGCCAAATTTGGCGACCGACTTTAGTCGCCAAAGTTAGAAAAGGCAACTAAGGTCCGCGACTGACGTTTGGCGACTGATTTCAGTCGCCAAATTGGTTTTAGCGACTGATTTCAGTCGCCAAAATCGGTCGCCTGTTTTAATTCTTTTTGTAGTGCCTCAATGATAAAAATTTCATACTTTATTAATTGGTTGTCCTCTCTTTTCTTCTCTTTTTTATGTATATGAAACACCACAAAATGTTCTTATTGCTATTGTTTTTAAAATAGAGGTATTCGTCTGAATATTTAAACGGGTCAAATATCATTCTAGTGAACATTTAAAACAAGTTTATTGTCTTTCCTTCATGTATTCTGCTTTTATCTTATGATAGACCTGATAAAACTCCTGACACGAATAACTTGACCCGACACCAAAATTTGAGGACCTGAATTTGACCCGTACAAAATAAAGACGATTTTGACCCGATCAAATATAACATGACTCAAATTTTTATTGTTGCACAGTCCATCATCCTTGAATACCTTTAAAATAGTTGACTCAAACCCGACTCAAATTCACGGCAGTCCAAAAATGACTTGAATCAATCCGAACCCGGCCCAATTAACCCGTTTACCGGGTTTATTTGGTCTTTCTTAAACACCTCCTACGATTTGTCAAAATTATGAGGCCGTTGACGAAATGAGGTGGTCAACATCGGAGAAGTCGTTGACAGGGAAACCCGTAAGCGCTAAACAGTTTGGTGTTCGTCTAGAGAGAGAAAGTTCGGCGTTTTCTCTCGAAAATGATATCTCAATTCTTCGTTCTTTCTCAAAGAGGCGATAATATCGTCTTTCGCGACTGTAATTCTCTATCTCTTTCGTCATCTATGTCACATTCTTCCGCATTTCAATTATCTATGAATTATTTGATTCTATCTTCGATTTTCATATTGAATTCGATTAATACGCTTTTTGAAGTATGAATTTTAGTTACTTTGATTGCTGCTGTTATCGATTTGTGTCGATGAAATTTGATTTATGCTTGTTTGTGTTATATGATTCACTGATCATTTGATTATGAAAATATGTTTATTGATTATGAAATTATGCGTGTTTATGTTATATGTTACACTGTTCATTGATTATGAAAATATGCTTATTGATTGTGGAAATTAGCTTTAAGTCAATTAGTTGTTCGTCGTAATATTGATGATCTGTTGATCATTTGATAGTGAAATTATACTGACTTGTGGAAATTAGCTCTAGGTTGATTAGTAGTTAGTGATTCGTTTTTCGCCGTGAATTGTCTTTCGTTCCGTCTATTATGCAGTGGTTTTATGAGTAGTGCTGTGGATATAGTGGTGTTTACAGAAAAATATGTTTACGGCGTCCTCGTACAATTTTGTCTGTCAATGTTATATAAAACACGAATTACTCCCTCCGTCCCGGTCAATTGTTGTCCTTTGGTTTTGGCACAAAGACCAAGGAGGGAGGAAGGGACCAATTAACAAATGACAAGTGGAACAAATTGAGTGTGAATGATTAAATTGTTCATCAAGTTTATTCTTAAAATAGAAAGGACAACAACTGAACAACTCAATCAGACACCCCAATATAGACAAGGACAACAAATGACCGGGACAGAGGGAGTATAACTTTTGTTCGAGCATTGTCTTTCCTTCCATATAATTTATGTAGTGAATTAGTTTGTCATGTTGTAGACACTGATGGATACAGGAAAATACGTTTATGGTGTCGTTTTAACAATTTGCATGTCGATGTATAGGAATAATTTTCTTTTTCTACGACACAGAAAATGAGCTAAATAAACCAGAAAATATTGTTTATGGTCTCCAGGGATCCTGTATTCCAACCTATGGATCCGCCTATGTGTGAAGAGTATGAGCAGGATTGTTTGATGTTCTGTACAATTTGAAATGTATAGGGAACCATGAGTAAACTTCTTTGCTAATTTTTTGTATGTACTTCTGCATAAAATTTGATTTGGACTGAGTTTGCGTAGTAGTTTTCCTGTGTAGCGATGGCTTTCGAGATACTTGTTTGTTTTTTTACAAACAGACATTAATGTTCTGCTCTTTTGCTGACACAGATCGAGGAGATGTCCCAAAGGGGACTACGGAGGTATTTTTCCGTAAGGTGAAGTTCTGGAAGCAGGACGGAGAAGAGGAGGCACCTCCTGTCTTTGTAGGTATTCTTTTGCTCCGTTTTTTTTTTCCTACTCCTTTTGCACGTCATTAATCATCAAGATCATATTCATTTATTGAACCGTATATACTTTTTCGTAAGAGAACTACATTAGTACATGATATAATTGGTATAAGAAAGAGGATGTCAATTGTCATGTAGTTTTTTTCCTAGTGCCATTCATCTGAATTTAAGGCATTTGTTTTTGTATCTCAACTAAAAATCATCCATTTATCGAACTGTGTGAGTATGTTCGTATCAATGTATGAGACTCATGACAGTCGACCAATGACCAATTAAATCCGGTGTTTGTGTAGTATAGAATACGATGTTATTGTCCTTGGGTAGGTAAATTCCATCATTCATTCTTCTTTCTGACCTCTGAAGAGTTTGCTTGAGGATCAACATGCATAGGTTATCAGCGATTTGTGAAGTATTTTTGCTGTATATAACTATAAAGCTATATACATATCTATACTTTTCAGGGCTGCTAGGGGCTTTGAGCTGCTTCTGTTGTGAAATAAATGTGTGTTTTCAACCTGCAACATGCCATTTCATAGGCTGAGTTTATTTTAATTTGTCATGACGCTTTAATATTTACGTGGCTCTCATTCACTGTCTGCTTCTTAGTTACTCAGCTATTAAAAAGACTTGGTTGACCTTTGTTTCTATGTGATTGCTTTTGTGATGTTTCAAAAAATTTGGCAAACATTACATTTAGTTACCTTTTAATGTACTATTCCTATATAAGTTTGACTCTTATACTGGGTTTTTTTATCAACAGAATGTAGATGGAGTGAACTACTTTCATTTGAAGATTGTTGGGCTATTTTTTGTTGCAACCACAAGAGCAAATGTATCACCGTCACTGATACTGGAGCTCCTCCAGCGGATATCTCGTGTAATAAAGGATTATCTTGGAATTCTGAGTGAAGAGTCTCTAAGACGGAACTTTGTGCTTGTTTATGAGTTACTTGATGAAATGATAGTGAGTTTTTGTTATCTAAAAAATTCATGCTTCACTTTTACATTATTCTACTATTCACCCATGCAAACAACCGCTGAAGACACCAAAATAATACTCCGTACTTATTTTGTTCTTGTGTCATCTCAGTGTGTATGCAGACTATGCATTATCCAATTGATTGTGTATAAGTAGCCACTCTACTGTTGTTTGGAACCGCAGATATAGGATAAGTCTTCCCAAGTATGATGGGCTCTGTTATTTCACTTGCCTTTTCCTCACTATGTAGGATTTTGGTTATACGCAAGCAACTTCTACAGAGGTGTTGAAGTCATATGTATATAATGAGCCAATTGTGGTTGATGCTGCACGTATGCCTACCCTGGGCACTGCTGCTATGTTCATGGTAGGGAATGAACCACATCTTCCTCTCTCTCTTTTTGTTACGGCACCATCTTTCTCTTAGTTGCTCGTCAATTGCATACTTCCTGCTTTTGGTTGATATCATGTTGGTGCATGCAGCAAGGAAACAAAAGAATGCCAGGAACTGCGGTAACGAAGTCTGTAGTGGTTAATGAGCCTGGAGGTAGAAAAAGAGAGGAGATCTTTGTTGATATTATTGAGAAGATAAGTGTCACCTTCAGTTCCAGTGTAAGATCATATTTCTCAGAATATGATTTGTATTCAACATTATTTTATCTGGTTTGCTGAACATTGGTATTTCCTTGTGTCATTGTGTGTGTGTATGCCTTTAAGTCTTTAAGTCATCTTTTATCCTATTTTATGTCAGTGCTTAGTGTTGATTTAGCCTCTGCAACTTGTGCTTCACAGGGATATATTTTAACATCAGAAATTGATGGAACAATTCAGATGAAGAGTTACCTTACTGGTAATCCAGAAATAAAATTAGCTCTGAATGAGGATGTGACCATTGGAAGAGACAGAAGTTCCGGATTTGGTAATTTGTTAGTAGTTTTATTTTTAATAGCCTGGTTCTTTGTTGTTACTGTTTTCTCTAACAGCAGGTTGATACCTCCTTTAACTTTCTTTCAGGCTATAGTAGCTCTGGATCTGGTGTGGTGATACTTGATGATTGTAATTTTCATGAATCTGTGAACCTTGATAACTTTGATATAGACCGAACTTTAAGCTTGGTTAGTGCATTTGGATAATAGCTATGCCATTTGTCAGAGTTTGTGGTGTTTTTGTATCCCACTTAACCAGGATGCCTTCGCTTCTCTCTTGAATGTGTAGGTACCTCCAGATGGGGAGTTCCCAGTCATGAACTATCGCATGACACAGGAGTTCAAATCTCCTTTTCGCATTACTGCTCTAATTGAAGAAGCTGGAGCACTTAAGGTGATCTATGATAATATAATATGGCTTGGTTCCTTGAGACAATTGTTTTATTCTTACTCTATGTTATGATAGTATTGTTTAGTACAAATTCCTATTTAAGTTGGAGTGCCCTTGTATGAATAGATTGGTGGACTAGCTCGCCAGCAAGTCAACCAGGTTTGTAGTTTAAACAGTGGAAGTTAGTGCTGCTAGGCGTATTGATGGAAGTGTTTTACAAATTCCTGTTCAAGTTATTGATAAATATCTTGAAAAGTGAATACTGACATATTAGTTGCAGTGTTCTTTCATATCTGGGAGGTGAATCTGATAGTGTGAGATTTTTTAAAAATGTTTGCTCAATTTTTTTTTTTTTTTTTTTTTTTTTTTAATTTCTTTATCAGATTATGAGCAAAGGCAACTAATACGTTCCTAAGATGAAATATTTGTCTGAATTATAGTAATCCTTTTGTTATCATTTGGTAGGATAATTTTGAAGTTATCTTCTTGTCTTGATGTCTAATTGGTAGTGTCTAACAGGCATAACAAATAACGTTCAATGTTTGACTACTTAGTGGCCTTCATACACGTTAAGATTACGTTTTATTTTGCCTTTAATTTTTGGCTGAGCTGATATTTGCAGTCTATATAGCTTTCACTCAATCTCTTCTGAGTTTCTGACCTTTAAAGCATTGGCTTTATTTCTCGTCTGAATTATCACTTGTGCTTGTAAGCATCGGTCATAGCTCTTTTTAAAAGAATGATGTTATTAATTTAATTTACTTTTTTTTTTTTTTCATGCGAGTTGTGTCTTTCTTGCTATGTAGGCTGAAGTGATCCTCAAAATACGTGCTGAATTTGCAGCAAGTGTTACTGCCAACACTATTGTTGTTCAAATGCCATTGCCAACTTACACTTCAAGGTAACACATTGATATGTTGAAGGTGGATAATGCTGGATTCATGCGCATCTTCATTTATATGTTATCCTGTAGTTTCATAAGTTTAGTTAGTATACTTGCAAATTGCAATACTATACTGCTCTGAAATAAACTGTGACAACTGATAACTGACAGGTTAGGAATAATTTGTGGCTCCTTACACTTTGGGATGTGTTTATTGTGTCTTTTTTTTTTGGATATTCCTCAATTCTTGCCCGTTTGATAATTTCCTAGAGTTAGCTTCGAGTTGGAACCGGGTGCTGTTGGACAGACAACTGATTTCAAGGAAGCTAACAAGAGACTTGAATGGAGTTTAAAGAAGGTGATGTGTTTCCTGAACTCCCTCAAGTATCTAAAGACTTTATTAGCTGCAGCTTAGGAGTCCTGTAATATCTGGACAGGTGTGTGTTCTATAGTTTGACTATTGCTGATTACACAAGTTTTAACAGATAGTAGGTGGAGCTGAACATACTTTAAGAGCAAAACTCACATTTTCACAAGAATCACACGGTAAGAACTCTTCTCTTAAGTTACTTCATCGTTGTAAACAAACAATTTTAGGGAGTTTTGGTTCCTTGAATTGGAAATCGAAGCTAAGTATGATGAGATTTTATGCATCAGGGAATCTCACTAAGGAAGCTGGACCCGTTACAATGAACTTTACAATACCTATGTTCAATGCCTCCAGGCTTCAGGTATGTCTCCCATGTGTTTGTGCTTTGGTATAAAGCTTGTCTAATAACGTGTCAAAGTTCACTACTGACTTTTGTTACAGCTCTCTGTTGTACAATGTGCATGTAGGTTTTAGTCATGTAACTAGTGGCAACAAGCTTTCTTTGGCTATCTTGCATAGGACTGACCCTGCATATACGCTTCCACGTCTCTACATGTTCTTTCCTGCTTGTTCACCACACATGTGGAAATGTAGATGTTGAATTGCAATGACTTGATACTTCATATTACTTGATTAAGCTACTCTGTCTTTTTATAGCTTATTTCATACGGAATATTACAGTTAGTTTCTTAAGAGACGTTCTTTTTTTAACATAATATGAGGTCCACCCATTTAACTAAAAACTCTACCCATATAATACCAATTAAGCAAAAAAATCACAAAGTGTGAAGTTAAGAAACCTCAGGTGCATTACTTGAGTTAAAGTGACAATATTATGATGATACTGTCTCCTTCTAGCCTTTGTGCACATAAAATTGACCGAATATGAGTCATGACCCTTGTTTGGTAGACACATGTCCATGGTTTTAAATCTCGGTATCGGTCGTAGTCGCGGTATCGGTATAATCGGTCCTTAATCGGTCGTCACGGACGGATCGCGGAGAATCTCGGTGATTTCTCGGGCGATATCTCGTATCGGTAGAGTGAAAATCCGATACAACTCGGCCGATACGATACAACTCGGCCGAGATTTTGAACCCTGCACGTCTTTCGCTTCCCTAGTTAGCTTTATCTGACATAGAAGTGCCGTTTTTGCAGGTTAAGTATCTGCAGATTGCAAATAAATCAAAGACCTATAATCCATATCGTTGGGTAAGGTACGTTACCCAAGCGAATTCTTATGTTGCTCGTTTATGAAGCTCTGCCTTTTAAATGTTCGATGATCAACAATGCAACACCCTCTCCCTTTAGCTGCTCACTTCCCCGCATTGTCGTGTCTGCTGCCTTTTTTTATTGGCAAATTTCATCCCGTATTCGATGACTGCAACTTTTTTGTGAAAAAAATCTTCTTGTAAGACTCCAAAAGTATATTTGTTACTGTATTTTTGTGTACAAGTTTTGGACTCAGACTAGATTGTGAATCTTTCTATCCTGGAGGAAAGCATCAACGCATTCTCAATCTGTCTAAGAAGTATCGAGTTGGAGGCGTCAACGGACTCGACGTATGTTATTGAATACCGTCTTTAGTCTTGTTTACGGTTATGAATTAAAATTGGGTAGTAAGTAGTTATCATCTCAAAAATGTTGTCGCGGTAATCTTCAAACGAGCCGTGATACCGTGTCACTACCCAGTTTAATATAGTAATATGATCTTTAAATTGTATCCTTGTGACCTTGTGCTTGAAGCATTGCTCTTGTTATCAAAGTATTACTGTAAACGATGTAACATCAAAAGTAAAAGTTTTAAGGCTTATGGAGGAAGTAACGAGAGCAATGCTTCAAACTTTTACTTTTACTCTTCTACCGTAGTAAAAGTAGTTACCTTGATCCAAATTTGGCATAAATTGATGCCATTCTTGTTATCAAAGTATTACTGTAAACGATGTAACATCAAATTTGGCAGAATGCTTTTAAATGGCAATTGGGGTGTCTTTAAAGCACATCAAAGTCTATTCTTGCCTCCATACAAAGCTTAGACCCCCTCTTAGTAGTTGCTCTATCCAAGTCTTTTTTTTTTTTTTTTTTTTTTTTTTTTTTTTTTGGTGATGCCACAACGGTGAATCACCGTTGAAAGTTTTGAAACAAGTCATGAGTATTACTACCATGAGTAATTAGTTGAGTCAGCTGACATCTGCATCCGAATCATTCATTTATGTTTTCGTTGTTGCTTGTCAATTGGCATGAAGGAAAGCCCAAATGAAAAATTCTATAAAAAGAAGAGATTGTATGTTCGTGATATTTTGTGATCACTTTCTTTGTACTACGATTACAATAAGCATAAATACGAAGTATGAGGTAATTAGATACTAAAGTTTCCACAAACAAGCGATCAATATCATCGCATTCTTCATCTTTATTGTAACTCAAACAAGTCGGTATGACAACTTATTGTAGCCAAGATAATGCCGCGTGTGTTTTGTATTACTACACGAAAATTTGCTCAAACATGCAAATGCGGGGGCCACTATCCAGGCTAATTTTCCCTGGCTTAATACAATAAGCTCGTGAAAACATCATTTCCCTATCTTTATCAGTTAAGCTAGCTTTAATTTGACCATCAAGACCATGGATATTACTCCTTCTGTACCAAACCAATGGTAACACACTAAGACCCTGTTCTTTTGGACTTAAAGTCACTTAATTTCAATTCACTTCAGATCCTATAAGTTAGTTCAGTTCAGATCCAATAAGTTCAGTTCAGTTCAGATCCTATAAGTTAAGTTAAGTTCAGTTCAGATCCAATAAGTTCAGTTCAGAAAATTCAGATCCTATAAATTTAGTTCAGAAAAGCTATATACAGAGTATTATTTTTAAAGACCGATACAAAAATATTTGACATTAATTATTCGATACATACATTATTATTTTAAAAAAAAATCACTCCTCTCATTAATAATTTCAGCGTCACAATAGATTTGGGCATGTTTGATAAAAAGTGGAATAAGGCCATGTATTAGGTACGAAACAACATAGTCAAAAACATTTAGTCAGGCAATGGATCCGTTGTTGAGAGTGATAGTGAAGATGAAAGTGATGAGAATTATGATAATAAGGAAATAAATGGTTAGAAAAAAAAAGATATAATATGTGATTTATTTGTTATCGTAATGTAATCGTAGTATAATGTATGAACAAACCAATGAATACAAAGCGGAAAAAATGTTATTATTTTACCTTATGTTTTAGACTATATTTTTTTTTTATCAATGTTCTCTCTTGGCAAGTAGTAATAATAATAATAATAATAATAATAATAATAATAATAATAATAATAATAATAATAATAATAATAATAATAATAATAATAATAATAATAATAATAATAATAATAATAATAATAATAATAATAATAATAATAATAATAATAATAATAATAATAATAATAATAATAATAATAATAATAATAATAATAATAATAATAATAATAATAATAATAATAATAATAATAATAATAATAATAATAATAATAATAATAATAATAATAATAATAATAATAATAATAATAATAATAATAATAATAATAATAATAATAATAATAATAATAATAATAATAATAATAATAATAATAATAATAATAATAATAATAATAATAATAATAATAATAATAATAATAATAATAATAATAATAATAATAATAATAATAATAATAATAATAATAATAATAATAATAATAATAATAATAATAATAATAATAATAATAATAATAATAATAATAATAATAATAATAATAATAATAATAATAATAATAATAATAATAATAATAATAATAATAATAATAATAATAATAATAATAATAATAATAATAATAATAATAATAATAATAATAATAATAATAATAATAATAATAATAATAATAATAATAATAATAATAATAATAATAATAATAATAATAATAATAATAATAATAATAATAATAATAATAATAATAATAATAATAATAATAATAATAATAATATAATAATAATAATAATAATAATAATAATAATAATAATAATAATAATAATAATAATAATAATAATAATAATAATAATAATAATAATAATAATAATAATAATAATAATAATAATAATAATAATAATAATAATAATAATAATAATAATAATAATAATAATAATAATAATAATAATAATAATAATAATAATAATAATAATAATAATAATAATAATAATAATAATAATAATAATAATAATAATAATAATAATAATAATAATAATAATAATAATAATAATAATAATAATAATAATAATAATAATAATAATAATAATAATAATAGTTAAGTTAAATAAAATAAAATTAAGTTCAGTTCGGCTCCTATAAATTCAGTTCAGAAAAGTTCAGATCTTATAAATTCAGTTCAGTTAAGATCCTTCAGTTAAGATCCTATAAGTTCAGTTCAGTTCAGATCTGTTCAGATCCTATAAGTTCAGTTCAGTTTAGATCCTATAAGTCCAGTTCAGTTCAGATCAGATTTGTTTCAGTCCAAAAGAACAGGGCCTAACACTTACCTAATACGGTCGTACCACACCAATAATAACATTCCTTATTTGGCCCACAACATTACCAAATTATCCTTATACCCATTTGATATTTACATAAAATGTCACTACATACCTCACCTAACAACTTACAATTAAACCCACAATTACATATATCACCTATTTTCTTCCCTCTTTACTCTTCTTTTACCCTCTTTTCTTAAAAACCCCATTTTTTACCATGTTATCATTTGTATGGTATAGCCGTATAGATGGAGTAGATAATTCAACCTATATTTGGGAAATTTTGGATTTCTCTGTCTACAAGCTTCCGTAATGGGACCCACTAGTAGAAATCTGGAGCAAATTTACTGGTGCCAAAAATGGAAATATCTTGGGAGGGTATGGATTAGATGGTTGATTTATGAGATAATAAAGCCTCGATGTCATATGGCTAACCAGTTAGTCTTGTTGAAGACGGGTTAGAGTAAGTGACGGGTAATGCCACCTACAAAACGAATAGGAGGGACAAGGTGGGAGCACCCCATGTGCTTTTCTCTCTTCTCTATTTGGGTCATTTGTGAGGGGAAATGGTATCCATCACTTCAAAGTGACGAATACCTGCCGTCTTCAATGAGATTTTGTGATGGCTAATAGTGTTATGACTATTTGTGTTATTGTGTATAGAAGTCTTAATATGCCAATCTCATCTGAGCTGGGCCAGCCTTCAACTTGATGATTTAACTTTCTTTGTGATTTAGCCCAAATTCGTTGGTCACACGTAAGCAATTTCATTTTCCATTCAATGGTTTGGTTTTCACTGTTTTCTCCATCACCTCAAAGCCAAGAACTTTACTCGGGCTTGACACGCCGTGAATCCTCTTGAAAGCGAGGGATGCCTTCAAGAATGTGGACACAAGTGATGAATGACTATTAATCCATACTATACCGGTGGATTATAAGAGCGGCGAAAGCCTAACAATTAAGGTCACACACCACCGCATTTCGCATTTCGAGATTGAACATGGGTTAGATAGATTCAGATCTTAAATTGAACTCAATTATCAAATACCTAGTTATACAACAGATAATCTTGCTTGTGACCGTCACAAGCTTGTAAACTCTCACAGTCTCTTTCCCACCTGCCATCCCACTTATTTTGTTCTGTTGCGCTCTTTGTAAAAGGTCACAAGCTTGTGACGGAATTGTGTTATCACAATTAAGAATATGTGGTTATGCAAAATGAAAGCCCGAATCCAGAGGCCAATGCCAACACCAAAAGGTCCACCGAACATTACTCCGTATTTATTTATTTCGGTCCGTTTTTCTTAAGACCATTGTTTTTTGTCTGAAATAAGACGGATAACATGTCATCATTTTACAATAAAATGTTATTTTTTGATAACATGTTACCATTATTATTCACATCATTTTCAGGGTAAAAAATGACACCTCTAATCATGACATTTTGTGAATTAATTGGTTACATTTTCTTAAAAAATGGCAACATTTTATCCGTCTGACAAATAAGACCAAAAGTGTCCGTCTGAAACAATAATTTGTGTATTTATTTTTAACATGAAAGAAATTAATTCGTTATTTAAAAGTCAATATAGCTATTACAATTATCACAACCTAACAATCTCTATCATTAATATCTCAACGTTTGACATTTATGCATCTTTTTGTGTCAGCATTTTTAAACGAGATAAAACTGCATTAATGTAGCAGCCAGTGAGATACAACTGACTTTAATTCGAGAAAAAGGAACATACATCGGATGTACTACCTCCAACTTTTTTGTTTTTTGAGCATATATGTATTTTTTTTGAGCTTATTTACTCAAACTTTATTTGTTTTTGAGCATATTTGTATTTTTTTCGAGCATATTAAATTTTTTAAGTTAGAGTTTAATATTTTTTCCGTCAAAACTCAAATTTAACTAAACTTATAGTAATGTTTTTGAGTTTTATTGCAATTTTTTAGAGTTTAATGTTTAAGTAAATAAACTCAGAAACTTCATAGTAAAACTCAGAAACTTTAAAATAAAACTCAAAAACTTTATTAGAATGCTCATAAACTATAAAGTTGGAGGTAGTACATCAGATGTATAATCCTCTTACTGCTTTAATTCCTTAATTTATGGTAGGTAACAAACCGAACCAACCCGAAAATGAGTTTGACATTCCTCCGATTATGCTCGTGAAGCAAAATTCAAACCAAAACTTACCCAAGATAAGTTTTGACCGAGCCAAACTCGAACTATTCATATTATCACCCCCAACTTCTTTGTAATCAAGGAATGGGCCTCCCTCAATATTCCATGATGATCCTATACACACACTAGTAGAATACAACCAAAATACTATCCACATCCACAAACCAATTCAAAAACGTTCATGTGTCCTCCTGTAAAAGTGTCTTGCTTGTAACGGGCTAATCCCGTCACAATCTGAATACCTCTCACAAAAAGGGAGAGGGAATAAGGTGGGACACCCCCCATATGTTTCCTCACTCACCTCTCATGGGTATTTTGTGAGAGAAAATGGTATCCGTCACAAGCCGTCTTCCTGTCATAAACGGAAACCGTAATCCTAATCGTACTTCCAATATTTGTTCAGCCTTCTAGACCCTACACATCCCCCTCTCCCTCTCTCTCTCTCTCTCTCTCTAAATCTGCGGCGCCTCTCTTCTTTTCTTCCCTTCCCTTCTACGCTCCGCCCACCTTCTTCTTTTCCCTCCTTATATAACTATTCGTCTCCCCCTCTCTCTATCTCTTCCCTCCCTATTATTAAAATATCATTAAACCTCCATTAAAATATCCTCCCAATATTATAATCTGCTCCAAATTTATTATTATTAATTAATATTATTAGATAAATAATAATGATGAAAGGTGAATATCAAGAAGAAGAAGACCATGAACAACAACAACAAGGTGACATCTCTAATTCCACACCACAATCCACTTCTTCCACTCACTTATTCTCAAACTTCCAATCCCACCCTAAATTCCTCTCTCCACCACCTCACTTCCTCCCTCCTCACCCTTACCCTCACCCTCACCCTCACCACCCACAACAACAATTCCAATCTACCGAAATTACCCCTGTCAAACCTTCTAAAAAACCCAAAACTACCCCTACTCCAACAACAAGCAGCGAAGACGGAACCGGAGGAACAATTGAATTATCTCATTCCCGTCGTCCACGTGGCAGACCACCCGGTTCAAAGAACAGACCTAAACCCGCTATTATCATTACCCGAGAACCCGACCCGAGTACTTCCATGTCACCTTACATACTCGAACTCCCGTCCGGGTCTGACCTGGTTGACTCGCTGACTCGGTTCACTCGTCGCCGTAACATTGGTCTATGCGTGTTAACCGCGACGGGGGTGGTGGAAAACGTGACGTTGAAGCAACCGAGTACTGGTGTACAAGGCGGAACGGTGACGTTTCATGGGAGGTTTGACGTGTTGTCGTTACAAGCGTGCTTATTGGTGGAGGGTAGTAAAACGGTGTCGTTTGGAAGTAATTGTGGTATGGGTGTGTTTACGATATCGTTGGGGGGACCACAAGGGCAGATTGTTGGTGGAAAAGTGGTGGGACCGTTGGTTTGTTGTGGGACCGTGTATGTTGTTGCGACGTCGTTTAATAACCCTAGTTATTGTAGGCTGCCTCTTGAGGGTGACGGTGATAGGGTTACAGTTACTGCTGGTGATGGTGACGGTGTTGATGGTGAAGGGAGTGGGACCCAGGTGAGTTTGTATAGTGGTGGTGGAGGTGGACATGAGGTTATGTGGGGCCCAGCTGTTTCTGGTGGTGGTGGTGGTGGTGGGAGTAGTAGACCGCAATCGTCGCAGCAGCAGCAGCAACCGCGTTATTGAGTTTTTTCACAAATACTTGCGTAAGACGGTTTTACCAACTGATCGAGATTAGGTTAGTGTGTTTTTTAATTAATTGATTGTTGTAGACTTGTAGTTACGGAGTATGGATTAGTGTGCTAGAAGATTGTGTTTAGTTTAATTAATTAATTAATTAATTAATCACGGATTTATGTTTAGTTAGTTGATTAATTAATGTTTGCAAAACCCTAGTTATATGGATTGAGGGCATGAGGCTGTGTATTTTGTTAGGATATTTGAATGTCTGTCTTTATTTCTTGTTCATGTTGATATATTACGACTCAGTAATTATTGCGTAAGACTGTATTGCAGTTTTATATTGATATTAGTAGTAAAAATGCGGTTTACTAACAAATAGTAGGCGGTTTGATTTATGTTGTAAGAAGGCCTTATTCTATAACATGTTGACGATTTTGTAAATTAATAGCTGCATGAGAAGATGTTTGTGGGTGGGGTTGTGAATTTGTGTATTTTCATAATTCGAAAAGGCGTAGAAAATACGGTATGTATACAGAAGTTGCAGTGCTTTGAAGGAAGGGAAACAGGTGTGTACAGTGAAATGTGATCATTCTTGTGTGTTTTCTGCGCATGCTTCTTTCTTACGTAACTCTCTCCTTCTTCCCTTGAGAATCGTGCACTGTTGCACACCCAAAATACCCCTAATCTTTGGGTGTAATCGGATAATGAGATAATGTTACCGGGTCCGGCCGTATCGATACGGAGTCTTACTAACTCGTGTACGTACATGTATTGATTGGGTTTTCTGCATGTAGGGCTGCGGCCAATCTCTTCCAAATAAGCAAGTAATTTTGAAAAATTAGAGTGTGCAGTTTTTTTTAGAGAAAAACAATTACTCCGTATTTGTTTGCTATTTATTAAATAATCAAATGAAAACTGTTTTTTTACTACTGTCAAAATAAACCCATAATGTCACTTACAAATGACTGCAATTTATGTATGAATGAAACATACCTCATGCTTACAGAGAGAACTGACTTTCTCGAAATGTTAATGTGTTCATATTCTTCAAATTTTTTTAAAAGAAGTGGTGAAAAATCAATTTCATTGTTTGAAGTTGGATTAATCACTTTTCGTCACAACTAAGAATAGCGGGTCCGAGTGAAGTTACTAGGTGTTTTCAACTTTGGCAGTAGTCTCTCGTATTGTGTATCAGAATTACAGGAAACTTTATTCATGTCATGTTTGAAATTTTACATTTACGCAAGGCAGGCTTGGTTTTGAGAGATGTGCTTTTAAATTTGATAGAGATTTCTGGGTAATTTTGATTTGATGTGTCGTTGAAAATATCAGAACTTTAATTGCAGGAGTTTTATTCATACGTCTTTCTCCTTTACCTTTTTTTGGTTTCTTCTTCTGTGCTTATTTTGTACTTTGCCTCGTTTTTTTCTTTCTTTTTCTTGGTTTCTTCAAATTGGAAATATTGTTTCAGATCTTTCTTTACCTCTTACCACAGTTGCACTCCCTTCCCTACTTCCCTTGACAATGATCTTCGGTATTTCAAGAGTCAGAATTTAAATTCAGGCACTCAACGGGCTGAAGCATCAGGTGTGCGGATGCAGGATTTGGTAAAGGCACAACCAAAAAAAAAAAATTACGGACAACTTTTATACATTAAAATTTTTTCATCATCAATACATAATAATATAATCGTAAAGAAAAAATATATCAACAAATCCTAAACGGCTAAACCAAACACCAACAAGCCCAAGTGCATTATTTTAGAGGGAATATCCATTTTCGGTGGTAGAATTGGGGGTCCTGTGTAAAAAAAATTCGAGAGACCCCTTCAATTTCATATATTATCGTCATGAAAATAGTAAAAAAATTAACCAAAGAGTACCATAATCTTTATTTATAAGACAGTGGGAAATTTTACATGGGAACTACTTTAAAAGTGTATAATTCTATAGATATAAAAATATATATGTTTAACAAACAATATTAGTATGCAATTGGTGTGTTGGACAATCATTGAATATACTAGCCTAACGTCCCAGGTTCGAACCCTTGTAGCATCATTTTGAAATTCAATTAATTAAATCTAACTTTGAACATACAAAAAAAATAAGCCAAACCTAACCATAGTGAGATTCGAACACGAGACCATCGGGGAACTTTACAAGCCTCTTACCACTGGACCAAGAGCATCATCATGCTAAAAATAGGCGCTCTAAATATGTAAACATAGATTTTCAATTTTTTTTTTTCTTTTTTTTTTCGTCACGTGAGGGCACGTGCCCAAATCCGCCGCTGCTGAGTACCCTCGAAAAAAGGGTGGAATGTTTAACAAAAAAGTTTAAAATGTCCAATCGCCAGCGGGGGCGAGTACCCTTGGGCACTGTTTGGTAAGGCATTTCAGGTACCTGATTTGGTCAAAGTAGCTTATTTGACCAAAATTTTAGGTACCTTATTTTTTTGTAAGCGTTTGACAAGTAGCTTATTTAACTAAATAAGCTACCTGAAATGAAATGCTACCTAGAGTAGCATTTGAGATTTCAGGTACTGATTTGATTTAATTTTCCCTTTTTACCCCTTAAATTTATACAATTAAATAATTATCATATCTTTTTACGTCATTTCATCAAAATCAGTTACCTTTTCAGTTAGTTTGCCAAACATTTGTTTTATATAATCAGCTATCTTATCAGGTCTTAATTTTCAGCTACCTTATCAGTTACCTTTTCAAGTTTCAGTTAGCTTTTCTGTTTTCAGCTACCTTTTCAGTTACTTTTGCCAAACAGAGCCTTGGTAGTCCCTCCCTAGCTCTACCACTGCTCCAACATCGTAGTTTGACTACAGTTTTGAGTAAGTCTCATGTAAAACTGTGTCGTCTGACTAAAACAAACTAACAAAATAATACTACCTCTTATTTCATATGTTGTTCCACTTTTTCTAATATATGTGAGTAATATTTTATTGAAAAGGGAACAACATATGAAATAGAAGGGAGTAGAAAATTAATGGGATTTTTTTTTACAATGAAATTATCATGATGCCCTCTTATAAAATTACAAGAGTTTGAGTGGATATTTTTGAAAAAAAAAAAAAGGAGAGGGGACACCAATATATATGATGGAGATGACCCCATCAACCATTCTTATCCTATCCTTATACAACACAATTAGTTTACACATTTCAAGAAGCATCTGTTTTTTTGTGTATGGAATTTATGTGGATGGGGTGATGTGGGATCACTTTTTAAAGGTTCAATTTAGGAAGTTCAATTGATTAATGCTCTTGCCTCTTTGGGTAACTTATTTTTGGTCACCTTATGTAATAAGGTGCACTCATACTATGGATAATAAGATGCCATATCGTTTAAAGGATGTGGATCAAGTAACCTTGTGAGGGACCTTTAGTTTGCAAGTATCCTACTTTAGCAGTCTAGCTCATGTGTCGCAATTAGGGATGGCAGTGGGTCGGGGACCCGACCCAGACCCTGAGGGTCGGACCCTAATGGGTCGGGTATGGGTTTCATTTTTTCAGACCCAATGGGTATGGGTCGGGTATGGGTCTTAAGAAAATATTTCGGGTCCGGATCCGGGTCTAAGTTATGAGACCCATACCCGACCCTTAGACCCTTTATTAAAGAAAAAAAAAATCAAAATTACAACTTTTCTGAATTCATACTGGCAGACTGTAGAAACCCAACTAAACTCTCTTTCTCTTCCCTCATCCCATAAAGTGATAAAACCCAACCAAACTCTTCTAACAATACCACCAGTCCACCACTAACACAAGAAAACCACCACCACAGCACTGATACGCGACTGACAACCACCTCTCTAATAGCCGACGACCGACAATCACCATTAACGGCAGATTAATAAACTCATAATGTTAAAGTAGTATGGATTTATTTTTAATATTATAGACCCCATAAATTGTCTTGTTACTTAAAGTGGTAAAACTCGGACCGCGGGTAGACCCAGACCTACCCTTACCCATAGGGTCCGGGTATGGGTCCTCAAATTTTAGACCCTTGCGGGTCTGGGTCGGGCACGGGTCCAAAGGGAAAATCTCGGGTCGGGTCCGGTCAGGGCGGACCTACCTGCATCTCTACCCATTGCCATCCCTAGTCGCGATTAGGTAGATAGTTGGGACACTTTGTCTTTGAGTAATGAGTTAATGACTAATGAGTATATTGAGCCATTGAGGTCCATAGCCGGAGGTCAAGGCCCATGAGTTTACCGTCACGATTCGCGAATAACTTTGTGTAGCGTAATTAAGTAATATGTAATGGACGTGTGTAAAGGTAAAACCTCTTTACGCCAGATAACGAATAGTTTTGATACTCCCTCCTATTTTATATGATCTTTCACATTGATTTTGAACAAATATTTAATGGAGTGGTAATATGTGGAGAAAAATGTACTTGGGAGAGAGAATGTGGAAGATGATGTTATAGGAGGGAGTATTATGTAGGACAATTTTATATCTGTATGTCAAAAGTCCGATTTGGCAAACAGCAGAAGTAGATTCATGATAGCGGATAACGTTAGCAGAATCCAGTTAGTAGATTTCGATAGCGAGGTTTGATTATCAAACAAATCAAAGCAAAATTAAAAAAATTGTATTTAGTAATTAGCGATTTTAAGATAATTAGAATGGTTTGATAAATAAAGTGAATATGCTAATGCAATTATGCAATGGCCCTGTTTGTAATCCAGATTGATATTAGCGAAGCGATTGGTCAAGTAGATTATAAAAATGATTGGATTCACGGGTTTGACTAGTATATTTCAATTAGCAGATTTAGTAGAAGTGTTTGGTAATTAGCAGATTTTGGTTAATAGATTGTTGTATCTATCTGTAGATTGATGACGGATTCATATTTCACAATCTACTAATGTGAATATGCTGGGTAGAGCTCCAATCTACTCTGATACCCCTTAATTGTTGTATCTATCTGTAGATTGCTAACGGCTTCATATTTCACAATCTACTAATAGATTGTTGTATCTATCTGTAGATTGATGACGGATTTATATTGGAAAAGAGTAGATTGAGCTCCAATCTACTCTTTCAATATGTCATTTACCAAACACTCAAAATAGTAGATTGGTGAGTCAAACATGCTAAAAGTCTTGAATATGCTGAAAATTTCTCAATCCGCCGTTTAACAAACACCCCAAATATGCCGTTATTACGAGCATATTCAAAAACAGTAGATTTTGACCAATATAATATCAGAATACGCCGTTTACCAAACACATGAAAATAGTAGATTGTTTGGTCAAACTACAAATTAGGCGAAATCTACTAATTTCGTTTAATATATTGTTTACCAAACAGAGAAACCTTCGTTGGTTGAAAGTTCTTCACATATATGCAAGAAAATTACGTGGAAGTTTCTCAAAAGAACAAAAAAAGAACGGAAATTTCTCATGATACCCCTTAATTTTGTCAGATTTTCCATGATACCCCTGTTTTTAAGAATTTGCTTATGGTATCCTTGAGGTTCCATTTTTGTGCCCATGGTACCCTAATGTAACGGTCGTTAAGTGGGGGTTAAGTTTTGATAATGTAGCCATAAATTAGTAATTAAAAATTACGGAAATTTTCGATGGTACTCTTTAATTTTGTCAGATTTCTCATGATACCCCTGCTTTTCATTTTTATTTCATATTTATTAATAATTTTTAATTACTTTATTGCCACAACATCAAAAATTAACGGCCATTACATTAGGGGTAACATGTGCACAAAAATGAAACCTCAAGTGTATCATAGCAGATTCTTAAACGCATGGTATCATGGAAAATGACAAAATTAAGAGGTAGCCTGAGAAATTTTCGAAAAAAGAATATTACAAAGATAACAAGGCGGTAAAGGATCGAAAAAGTGATGAAAAGAGACGCCAAAATCCTAACACGAACAAAACAAATAGGGTGCGAAATTGGATTGTTTAACAAGGTAATGTTGGTGCTTTTAACTCCATAGTTCGACAAGAACCGTCCTTAATTTCGGCTTTAAATTATGCCATTGTTATTATGATGTGTGTTGCTTATTTACTTGACCTTAAAGTTTGTATTCAAACAACCATCATTATAAAAAGTTAGAAAATGTTGGATGTCAACTTTGGACGGTGCACTGTTTACTGTTTAAGGTGGGTGGAATCATGGAGTAACTATTTTGTTGTTGATGTTCAAGTGAAATTTGGCCACTAGGCCAGCTACTTTGAATGACTAAAACACATAGGAATTCAATGAATCTCTCTAAAATTACATGCAAATCTAGGTAGCACAGACACGGACATGTGACACGGCATTCCATGAAATTTAGGACACGGGACACGTTATTTAAATTTAATAAAATATATATTTTGTAGTTATATATGTGTGATTTTATTTTTGAAAAAGTATTTGATATTAAATTTAAATAAATGAAGGTAAAATTTGACGTTAAATATAACTTATTCTCATTTCTAAAACCAAAAACCAACTTATAATCAATCTATTTCGACATCTCATTACTTGTCTAAAGAACATCATTTGCCCGGCCACCAAATTCAACGATATAACAATTCACGCCATTTACCTTAAATTCAACTTTCCGTTTGAAGGTGTGTCCAAATACCATGGACACGGCTCAAAATACCATGGACACGCGTCGGACACGTGCCCAAATAAAAGATGAAAGTTAGACACGGCTTTACAGATGTCCGACACGTTTTGACGTGTGTCCGACGAGTGTCGTGTCCGACACGGGTGTCCGACACGAGTGCATCGATTATGAGGAGTGCCCGTGCAACCTAGATGCAAATTGATTCGACATTGACTTAACTTGAATCCTTTTTTGTGTGTGTAAATCGAAGTGTCCACCATCGACAATGTGATGTATAATCCTCTTGTCGCTGATGCTCTGACGAAAAGGTAAACGGCTGGCCAAAGAGTTTGCTCTATTCTCATGGCATAGATCGAACCCCTGACCTCGTGGTTAAGGGATGAGGTGAGCAATTACTACACCCAATGTTGTTAGGATCGGGATCCTACTTTGGATCGATGAGTTTACTAGGATCGAATCGATAAAATCGGATCGTAAAATCGTAAGATCCTACAAATTAACTAAAATACATAATTATGGTATCAAAATATGATAAAGATGTCGTGTTTAAATCTCAAAACACTATTTTCTTATCATGGGCCCACCTATTGTTCTATTTTATAGAATTTGCTATCTTAAAGTCGTATATAGACGTTTAGTAACCGAAGAAATTGACATGTTAATAATGTAGGATCGGATCGTATAATCGTAGGATCGTAGAATCGGGTTAAGATTCTACTTTTAAAAAAATTGAGACAAGTTGAATCGTAAGATCTTACAAAATTAAGATCTTACCTAGGATCGGGATCGGTTGGCACTTTATGGATTGTAGAATTGTAAGATCCTACGATCCGGATCGGGAGTTTAACAACAATGACTACACCAAAATCATTTAGTTAACCTAAACCCTTGTAGTTAAGTGTATAACTCTATGGAGCGAGGTGTGCCATGCCATGCCATGTGATGTGCTACAAAAATACACTTTACAAAGGTGGTTTTGTAGGTTATACATACTAACATATTACTAACAATTAACTTAGAATTTTAATTCTTTAATGCACCCAAACAAATTATTTAAATTTATATGGAAATATATAATGTTATACTCCCTCCAATTCACAATAAACCTCTCTATTTCTTTTTTCGTTTATTCACAATAACCTCTCTATTTCTTTTTTTGACAAGTGTTTGTGTGGTCCAAATTTAATTGTATGGTGAGGTAGTGTATTTGTGTGGTCCAAATTTAATTATATGGTGGGGTAGTGTGTTTCCTTAACTTTTGTGCCAAAATGAAATGAGAGGTTTATTGTGAATTGGAAGGAGTATTAGGTACAAATTTCTAGCCATTACGAGTTTCCGATGTGAATTAGACAATTATTATTATAGCTATTTTATTACTCCATGTCTCTATGTTATTATAGATGCCATGAAGCTAACTAGCAATACTCAAAAGAAAAACCTTTAGTAATTTTCAAAAAAAAAAAAAAAAAAAAAAAAAAAAAAAGTTGAAGAAACTAATAAAAAATCAAGTCAAGCATAAACTCATGAGTCATGACTTATCATAAATTGAGGTGGGCATACCTAGAGCTGGACTGTGGACCGGTTTAGCACGGGCCGGGTTGGGGAGTAGGGAGCCTGAGCCCACAATGCGGGCTCTGAGGGTGCGGGCAGTGAGGTGATGGCCCTGAATTGGCCCGATTGGGAAAAATGGGCAGAAAAGGGGGCGGGCTGGGCGGGTTTGGGCAGTGTAAGCCGAGGTAGAGGGAGCCCGGGACCATCCCGGTTATAGGGACGGGCTTGACAGGCCATATGAGCGGGTCATCGGGCCTTGGAATTGTTGGCCCGGTTGGGCGGGCCGCACTCTTGTCCAGCTCTAGGCATACTCAATAATGAAAGATAGAAAAGAACATGAAAGAAAGTACATGTGCACAAAATGTAAGCATTCATAAGTGTGTGTCCTTTATTTTGTTGGTCCATACATAGAATATGGAAGCATGGAGGAGGTGGGTTTTATTATGTGCAATCATACGACAAGATTTGCTTCTCATCCATATGAAATATTTAACCATATGAGACGGTCGCAAATTGTGAGACGACCCCACTACAGACTATAAGTACTTTTTTATTAGCGTTGAACGATAAATTTTACTATAAAAATGGACCGTTTCATAATGTGAAAGCGTGTTATGGCTTGTGACGACCCCAAAATTTAAAAGTCCGACTGTTTTAGGTATAGTTGTTTACTGTTTTTTTTATGGCTTGTGGGGTTAAGATTTATTGTATTCAATGGACAAGTATTGCAAGACGTTGCTGAAATGTCTTTGTTGGCCCAAGTGGCGTAGGGGACATATTTGACTGTAGGAGTGTAGGACCTTTTTTCTTTGTAGTGTTTTCCACATTTCATTTTTTGTACACTTGTACGTAGATTTGGCAATTACATAGCCTGAGTTGGGTCGGGCTAGGTTGTATATTTATGGGTTTTTAGTTAGGTTATTTTGTGTTCGAGTTAATCATTGATGCTGTTAACGTGTTACTGGGTACCACCGTTTAGTACATTGTGGGTGATCATTGTAGGTGACTATGGGTAGCGCAATGCCGCCATCCACATCACTTGAACTCCTGTTTATAAATCCTTTGTTATTTGGTACTCCGTAGTAGAGGTGTACAGTGGGTCGGGCCAGTACGGGCTGGGCTGGGCCAAGGGGCGAGTTGGGCTGGGTGGGTGCGGCACTGACCCGACACTAAATAAGGGTCCTGACCCGACACTAAATGAGGGTCGGGCCAGTTTTGCCTCGCACTAAACCGGCCTACTCAGTAACGGGCTAGTGCCGGGCCGGGCTGAGCCTCTATTTTTTTTATTGTGTTTGGACCGGGCCGGGCCGAGGAAGTCATGTAATTAGCCCGGCACTAGGGGATGACCGGGCTGGGCCGTGTGCTGACCGGGCCACCTTTTTTCGGCCCACATATCCGGGCTGGGCTGGCTAGCCCGCTATCTTGTACACCTCTACTCCGTAGTAGAGCTGGCCATCAGCACGGGTTGACCCGACCCGACCCGATCTTATCTTGGCCCGGATCCTAAATTTCCAGCCTGGACCACCATTTCAGTAAAAAGAAAAAAAAAATACACACGCCCGCCAGCGCAGCCCGCCCGCCACCCATCACGTGTCTCGCCCGGGTCAAACATACTCCCAGCCCGGCCAAACCCAGCCCTCCCCCTGGCCGGTTCAGGGCCTGACCAGAAGAGCCCAGCCCGACTCGAATCTGGCCCGAAGACGGGTCTACTCCGTAGTACATTGCAAATCAGGTGCAATTATAACTTTAATCGTCTTGGGCGATATTAGGTTGGATCATTTTGGTGTCGGTTGTTTCGGATCGATCAAATGATTGGTCATTCAGGAATCAGGTTTTATGTTTAGACACAACTACATGTGCTGTACAGATGAACAAGCTTACATGATATTTAATTGAGAACTTGGGCAACTAAGAAATGGCACAGAGAATATAAAACGACGCATGGGCGTGTAGTCAAGATATGTGAGCCCAACTGCTTTGATAATAAAAATGAAACCATAACTACAGGACGACGACACCTGCGAAGCAAAACCATGGTTGATACCGTGGCTACTTCAATCAAAAAAGGGCGACAACCTCATTCCACACGTTATAGACCAAATTTAATGATCGGAAGATTAACAATATTGTCACAGCTGTTTAAGAATCTGGAGAAGTTGATTACTGCCATTATGAAAACAATGTGCGAAAGACGAAAAGTAGCAATTCAGAAAAGTGCCCAAAATTTCATTTTTCATTGTATCCTCTCATTAAATACAAAGGCAATAGTAAAACATACTAGTACATACAAATATTTCCGAACACATTTCCCCCAAACGAGGGAAAGGCACACTATTGAGAAAATACTTAATCTGGTTTTCTTCTGGATGATCGTCTTAGATGTACACCTGATTTACCGTTATCCAAGGGGTTAGCCATTCCTAATCTTTTGGCGTCAATCTCACTACCACTAATATTTACTACTCGTGCATTCCTAACTTGACTACTACTGTTAGAATTCAAAAATGTGACACCACAAGGCTCGTTGTGTGCTTTGCCGTTGTCAGTCTGGAGAACATTATGTTCAGGAAAGGCTGAAGCGTACCTCTTGGAATTGGAAAGAGGAGAACGCTTCATGTATAGGGGAGAAGACGAAGAAGATGAGGAAGATGAGGTGTCTAAATCTGATGACCTGGAAAACCCATTGTTACCAAAGAAAAACTCGGAAAATTCATCTGTGCTATTTGATTCTCGAGAGCTGTCGGTGCTAGTTGATACATCTGAATGACTAAACACCGAAGAGTTGTCACTTGAAGAGTCGGCCTCAAGAATGTTGGGTAGCGGGTGCCTGGTTTCATCTCGAGGAATATAAGCAAGATTTACCTTGTTTGTAATCTTGCTTGATAAATCACGGGAAATCATGCTTCTAATGGATTTAGGAGCACGCGGTGAGCACCTGCAACGAGCGTACACATCAGCTGATCAGCACCAAATGGACGTGAAAGAACGTCCTAATAAAAAGGTTAATGTTTTATTGAACACTGGTTTATATTGAACTCCAGGTTAATGGATTTCTTGGTAACGAAGTAACGAAATGCCGGAGTTCAAACTCAGATAGTATAAGATTATATACAACACAGCGCCAGATGATGACCATGTTTATACTGAGAAATATATACCAAACTTTCCAAAATCTGTGAGGTAAACGAGATTAATGTTCCAAGATAATTGAGACCAGAAAACTATTACTAATATAAGTGTCTCAAATCTAATATTGCCAAAATCTAATGCTAGATTAAGTTGATAATACCTCGAGTAAAAGAGCATGTATGCGCCCATATTCAGCACTTCATCCAAATCCACAGGCTTCACCTGTTCCAACAAACAACACATCGTAATAAGCTTCATGGTGCATGAATTGTCACGAGCCATGAGACCAATTATAATAATTGTCATCTTTTCCGACACTTATAAGGTGTTGTAAAACGCTTCAATTGGTAAATCAGGTTTACAGAAAAACTAACATTATAACTAATTTTTTAGAAAAAAATAAAATAAAGAAAAACAGCAAATACATCTTGAAAACATTTCCACTCATAAAACATAAGAATGCGCAGAATTCATACCGTGCTGTCATCAATCTTGAACCACTTGTTCTGGGCATTTCGAACGTAACAAACATAATGACCCGTGAAGGATGCGTTCATAGTATCCAAGTGAACCACGGCTCCATAAAGTCTATAAACTGGTGCTTTGTCGCTTCCTATCCTCATATATGGGGCAAGGTTTAGTATCTCCGGGAATCGGATTGACTTATTGAGTTTCCCAAATCTACCTGACTGGAAAATAGAAAAAAATGGTAATGTAATAAGGAATTGATTACAAACATGAGATAGAAAAACCTTGCAAGGTATGTAAACAAATTATCAGAACTTACTTGAAACCGTTTCAATGCAATTGTAAGAATATTGGGAGCCTCCAATATGTCCAATTTCTTCTTTGCTTTCTCATAAGATTGACACCTATATGAAATAAATAGTTCAGATGTGACTTTTCTGCAAAAATAAATTAGGAAATTCATGTCCATCTTTCCCTGTCATGAGATTTACTCACACTTGACCGAAAGACTAGCATTTGTCGACATATTACAAGGCTTGTAAAATGATACTGTATGAAATACAACAATCAGAAAATTTAAAATGTACACATTCTGTAATGATTTGTCTAAATGATCACTTTCTATACTTAATAAGGTAACAAAATAGAGGGCAAGATTTACAGTACTTTCCTTGTTTCCTTCCAGTGAGCCTTAACCGTAAGTGATTTACCTTAACTATCAGGGTGTCATATATTAAGTGTCATATATTAATACTCTATCTGCCTCGAGTTAAAAACACATGGATTAAAAGAAAAAAAAATGCCTTGTAGCCGTCAACTAAGGACTAACATGTTAAAAGAATACGCACAAAGCTAAGTTTCTCCATATTTTCAAACCACACTAACACAGTAACACATAGAGATGCCCAAAATTTAGACCAAAGAACAGTCAAAAGGCAAAACCACCAACCTGCCACAGTGATACTTGTTTTCTCCATCAAGACTCTCAGTTCGTGTGAACTGTCGCAAAGCATCTTCCAAGGTCTCTATATCTCCTTCAATCTCCACGGTCAAATCCATCATTCTTTCCTGCTTCACAGATTTTCCGTTGCACCTTGTGCATTTGATCTGCAACAAGAGAGAGAAAAAAAAAGACGAGGAGAAGTGTTAAAAGGGTATTTTGCCAGCAAAGTAAAACTAGTAGGTTGCACCACTCCTTGTACAACATTGCTACCTTTGAGCGAAGATAACCTCCAAAAGTGAGCCCTGTTAATGTTGTTTCTTCTTCCAGCGAGCTAAAATCCTTCACCTCTGCTTCTCGGAGGCAGATAGATTGCATTGTTTCAATAGCATACCTATAAAGAAATATCCAGTCAGTCACATTTTATACATTCTTACCTCTCCGATTATGAAAGTGCAAATGTAATAGCTTACCTTAGAAACTCATGAGCATCTTCTTCCCTTCCATTAGTAAGACGGCTACCAAGCTTGTGTATTTGAGATAATATGCCTATAGGAGATTGTGGATACCCGAACTCCTTTGCCTTCAAAACCAACCTTTCAAACTCACAAGTGAAGCACCATTCTTTTCTCACACCTGTCAAAACGGATTCAAATTTGAGAGGGGTCCAATCAAATAAGGTAGGAAAAGTGAAAGGCGAGCATGAACTGTAAAAGATAGAATCGTGTCGGACACTTACATGCTTTGGAATGAAGTCCTTGAAGAAAATACGCAGTGAGCGGAGGAGTAAATGTCAAACATTGTAGTACAGCATTGGCATAGCAGCTAGAGGGAAAAAAAATTTAGATCAGAATAGGTGATAATTCACAAAATAAATGAATACAGTAATGAACTATACCCATAGCTCCGGACATTTTCAATTAAGATACAAACTAACGGGTTTGACATTCTATCCTATGTGAAGCACCCAGGGGTGTCGGGACCCAAGGGGCATTACACAATTATAGGAAATTGGGAAAACAAAAAGGATTATTTCATGGGAATAATCCATCCTATGGGTGCCCTGCAAATATCACTCCATCCTATCAGTAATTCTAATTAAATCCATCCTATCCACCATTCTTTACATATCAGTCTCAGGAGACGGGCAACCTGAACAACAGGTCACCCTTGTTATTTTTAGGTTAAAAGCACTGAATTGTGTTCAATACACTTTAAACACGCTAAACACACTTCTCCATCATCTTCCTTCTTTACCAGTCTTCAAACCACTAACCTTAATATTCAAACTATCAAAACTCAATGGACCCATATATACCAACATTCCCATAATATACAAAAAGCACCTTTTTTTCTCGGAAGAAAACTCTGCAATCACCATGTACACCACCTGTTTGACGAAATGCCTCTTACAACTCTATATTTTATGGTGAAAATCGAGTAATGGGTAAGTTAGTGTTTGAGGAAATAATTAATGGTTTTCTGATTGAATTGAGAAATTCAGAAAATAATTAAGAGTGAGTGTGAAAGTAGTGTAAAGAGTAGAATAAAGGTGTGTTGTAAGAGGCAAAAGATGAATATAAAAAGTGTGTATTGAAGAATTACACTAGTAAAATTGGCAACATAAACGTCCACCAATTTCAAGAAAACCCAAAGAGTAGGTGAGGAAGAATGATGGATAAATCAAAAACAATCAGAGCATGTGGATTGACCACCACCAGATGACGATCCATTGATAAAATCCGGAAATCTATATGCAAACGAGAGCAATCCGAAAAGCAATTTCAATATGCAAGCTACAGATTATTAATGGTGTGCAATAATTTCCAATTTATTAGTATGTGATACTATGGAATCTTCAAGGAGGAGTACAGCGAGAAGCTTTCAATGGGAAAAGAAAATGGAAATTCAGGGCTTGTAATTAAGAAATGGTACCCAATATTAAAGTAAAAAAAAAGCTATTTGCTTATTGAAATTGCTTGTAATTAAGAAATGGTACCCAATATTAAGAAATGCAGAGGAAGAATAAGGGAGTAGGAGAATCAAGAGAACAAAAAGGAGAACACAAATGTTGAAGAAAGATGGAGAAGATGTACAGAAATGAAGTAAATCAGTCGAATAAGGAGGAGAGAGAATGTAACCTAAAGTAACCGGTTATATGTTTAAGTGAGTTTGTTATGGGAAGAATGGTAGATAGGATGGATTTAATTGGAATTACCTATAGGATGGAGTGTTATTTGCAGGGCACCCATAGGACGGATTATTCCCATGAAATAATCCAAACAAAAAAGCACCTTGGTGTACAAACTACAAATATTGGATCTGGTATCTACAATGCAAAGGTGAGCCTCGAAATCTATACAACACTAGATAAAGAGATAAGTTACAAGAAAGCACGAACAAAAAATCACCTGTTGCCACAATTTATTAGGCCACATGGAAGAAAATCCACCTTGTTCCAATGATAGAGCTTAACAAATGAATCATAAGCAACCACTGCCTGCCAAATCCACATTTTAATCAGTACCAGCAGAATCATATAAAGCAAAATGAAAAAAAGGTACATGCCCACAGCACCAACCTTCTTGCCATCGTTTACAGCACCATCACCCTGTTTTGATGACCTTGGAGCTCTAAGCTGCTCAACAACTTTCAGCATAGATGATTTCCGGCCAATAGAAGCACTTTCTGTAGATCTAGCTACTTGAGAGGGTAAAGCAGCGTTACCAACAGCTTTTTCAGGCTTTGTAGCCAGTGCAGAATGCCACTTCAAGTCAGATGATGAAAAAACATCTGACTGCTCTGGAGAAAACCCCGCCTTTTGGGATGCCAGCGACGGTTGAGTGTCGTGGTTATTGTTCTCCAAGTCATTTGCTCTAGGGGAACTAGATGGCAAGCTAATACCTACTGAAGTATCGGATACAAGATTAAACTTAACATGACGTTCATTAGCCCCTGTTGTCCTGGTGCCAGGCTCCTTCGAACTCAAGAATGTCGAGTTCTGACGTCTTATTGCGGCCGCAGACTCCTTGTTGGAAGTCCATGCTGCACGAGGATTATTATGTACTGTGTCAGACTGCACAGTGGACTTCAAGTTTGGAAGTTTTTCGGGACCAGCTCCAACAGGTTTATGCTTGACATTGTTATTAGGAACATATGTCGTGGTTCTGCTAGTGTCAAGAATTCCATCCCAGAAACCAGTTGTAGAAACCGTAGGCTCAACAACATTCGTGACAGAGTGACTAACCCTCAAACTTGAAGAATGTATCTTCCCACTGGGATTGTCATCCCTTAGATCATGTGAAGCATAAACACCACCAGCAGAATCCACCCTTGTATAAGACTTCATGTAGGACTTCTCTTCCAGGGGATTAATTTGCTCCATTTGCCCATCACTTGTAGCAGTCTCAAAGTTTTCAAATGTGGAAGATGAATCGCATGACTCAGAAATAAGATTGTGTACAGAGTCATCATCTGAGGAAGAATCGTTGATGCATGTGTCACGACCAGGGAAAGCAGGAGGCAGTCGAAATGATACTGCACTGTTGTGATGTACTGAGAATGGATGGGATTCCTCTACACATACATTACTGTCAATTGCAGCATCCCCATCCTTTGCAGATATGTATGGAGAAGAGAATGCAGCAGTTTCGCCGTGTTCATCACCTGGTAATCCATCAATGTCAATCTGGGTTCCATGTTCATCAGAGTAAGGCTGGTTTAAAGCATTTCCTGAGAAACTACTGGCTTCATCATTTATCTCAGAGTTGGCCGGCGATGGATAACATTCATCCTTGTGACCTTGTCTCCAATCAACGATTTGGCACTTGCCAGAACTGAAATTTTACAGATAATGCAAAAATAATGTTAATGTTTATCTTATAAGCTTAAACTACCCTCTTGTTTTTTTCTTTTCAGAGGAAACGGATTGTAAAGCTAAAACTGATCGAATGAACACGCAGGAAAGAACCTACTGATTTTATTAACAGAGCCAGCACATAAATATAACACTCTAAAAGTCAAGCATTAACAAGAGCCGTAACAAATCATGTGGAAAAAAACCGAAGACAGGGTCAAACCACATGAGACTGCATTCCTGATTTTTCATGGAAGATTCCACTTATTTATATCAAGGGTTTTTTGATAACTACTACCTTTGTATTACCCTGTTTTAAGAACTACTACCAAAATAATTTTCGTTTAAAAACTACTACCTGTAAGTTTGATTTTTTTAAAAAACACTACCAAATTTCATCCAAACTCAATAAAACACAATCTCAGCCATTTATTTTTGAATTTCCATCCTAAGTTGTTATTTTTATACCTTAAACTAGTTAATTTGATGACGTTTAAGCAACTTTTTTACCTTAATTACGTTAGATAGGTGAATTAGATGAAGCTAATTTAAAGTAAATTTGCCCCAAAATGATTGGCAAACAGTAGTATTAGTAGTGCTAAAGGGGTAAAGTTTACAACTTAAGATGAAAATTCAAAAATAAATGGTTAAAATTGTGTTTTATTGGGTTTAGATGAGATTTGGTAGTGTTTTTAAAAAAAATCAAACTTACAGGTAGTAGTTTTTAAACGAAAACTATTTTGGTAGTAGTTCTCAAAACCGTGTAATACAAAGGTAGTAGTTATCAAAAAACCCTTATATCAATTACACATTGGATCTCACTATCAAACTCAAATTTGTAGAGGTATTCAATACTACGAACAACCATGCTTATCACCACTATCAAGCTTTTGGCCGGATGAGTCAAACCAAGGTGCTAAGTATTACACAAAACAACAAGAAAGGTAAGTAACAAACAAAGGATAGTCAGCTAGTCAAACAGACCAGAAATATTTAGTATCCCGCATAAAAGCCACAAAGCTATATTACCGAGGATGATACATTTCATCTACTAAGGCTACAAATTTCCCAAATTGCAGTCAAATTTGGAAACTTCAGAATCAGTTTTCCTGACAGCTGATCCCTCAAATCACGAATCACACTAAAGCTCAAAATAACCTCAAATCCATTTCCTAGAACCGTCAACAGCCTCATGACACTACTTTTTCCTAACAACCACGAAAAAACACAAATTGCAGTTGACTTCAGCTTCAAGATTGTTCTTTCATTTACACACAGTGCTTCAAAACTGTTCTTAAGAAACCCAGACGATCATTAAATATAGAACCTTGAAAAACAACGTGATTTTTTCAGTGTAATATTTGTTGATGCCGAAAATCAACCTACTTAACTAGCACGAAATAGCACACCCTTAATCCCAACAAATAGGAATAAACCTTCAATGACAGTGACTCGCAACAACTCCAACACCTCACACTAAATCCCAACAATCACAGCAAAATTTCCAATTAAAGCAACAAAATTTCAGAATTTGACCTAAAATAGCAAAAAACTTCATAAATTCCTCATCTAAGAGCACACGAAATTCATAATCTCTCAAAACTACAATGGTTCAACTCAAATTTGTCTAGGAATTGAATAGTCCGAATGTGCTGCATTATCAAGCCTTTGGTCGGATGAGTCAAACCGAGGTGATAAGTAGGTAAACAACAAGAAAGGTAAGTAACAAACAAAGGATAGCCAGCGACAAGCAATACTTCATATCTCGAATAATTTGGAGGATGATACGTTTCATCTACTAAGGCTACAAAATTCCTGTATTGCAGTCAAATTTGGAAACATCAGAATTGGTTTTCCTCAACCAATGATCCCTCAAATCACAGATCACACTAATGTCAAAATAACACCAAATCCATTTCCTAGAATCCAATTAACAGCCTCGTAAAACTACTTTTTTCCTAACAGTCGCGATAAACACAAATTGCAGTTGTCTTCATCTCCAAGATTATTCCTTTACTTCCTCACGGTGCTTCAAAACTGCCCTTAAGAAACCGTTAGTCATTCTACTCTAATCTCTACGATCACTATACATAAACCTCGAAAAATTGCGAGATTTTCAGTGCATTATTTGTTGATGCCGAAAATCAACCTACTTAATTAGCAATCAATAGCACATCCTTAATCCTAACAATAGTAACAAATAGGAATAAACCTTCAACGACAATGACTCCCAACAACCCCATCAATTCCTCGCACTAAATCCTAAAAACTGCAACATAATTTCCAATTAAAGCAACAAAATTTCAGAATTTGACCTAAAATAGCAACTTCCTTCATAAATTTCTCGTCTAAAATCACACAAAATCCGAAATCTCTCAAAATTACAATAATTCATCTCTATCTCCAATCTCAACCTAACTAATCAACATCATCACATCTCCTATTTGACTAACAACAAACAGAATTCCTAGCAATCAATACAACAATACGTCAATTTGATTGTATACGTTTTTCAAAATACGCGACAAAATAACAACTAAATACCGAAAAACATACCAGTAATGAACCGACTTGCATCTAGAGCATCGATTCGATGTAGGAGTAAAACAAACAGCGCAAACACGGCTCCTCGGAACCACCGCGCGCGTAGGAGGCTTCAACGGCGCCGTTTCTGCAGCAAAAAAGCTGATATTGGTATCGATATAGGCTTGATCGTCTTCTTCGCCAGCTAAAACAATAAGTCGGTTGATCTCTCCTTTGGCGACCTCGAGCCGCCATTTACGCCGGAGAAATAACCCAAACACCGGAAAAACAACAAAAATTAAAACGACAGCTACACGAAACCCTAATTCCCCAGGTACAAGCATTTATTACTGACATCACAGCTCATAAAACCCTAATTTTGTCCCACAAATCAACTTCCATATAATTATGATTCGAATTGCAGTAATTTGAATTAAAATTGCTCAAATTAGACGATAAATTGCATGCAAAAGAGGGGTAAATTGTTGAACAAGTATGGAATTGAATTGAAATTGAGTGAAGGAAAGTGTAAGTGATTGGATTGTTTGTGTGCGGAAATTGTGAGATCGAAAATTTAGGAAATAATAATAATAATCGGAATAATAATAAGAATAATAATAAGAAAAATTTGTTAGTGAATACGTATGTTATAGAAGGGACGAAATTTGGAAAGGGAAATAATATTAATGCCGTGTGTATTGGATTTGGGGTTGAGAAAGAAAGAATATCAACTATTGGAGGCAAAGAATTTTGTTTGGATGTATACGTGTGACCTCATTTTTCTTTATTTTTTTTGTTACGACTTGGTATTGGACTTGTTTGACGGTTAGTTTTATTTTTGTTTAATTATGACAAAGGGGTTATGCACTTATGCGGCCATTGGTTTCAAGTTTTTAAAGTCGGTAAAAGTTGATCCGATTTGAGTCGTCTGAAATTTAACTTGATATAATCTGAAAAACGGGTGAGGCAAAACAATCCAAATCGGGATCAAAGCGACAATCGAAAACTATCTTATTTGTCTCAATCGAAACGACTCAACCGACACGTGATTCGATATCAAGTATTATCAACTAAACATGATTTTGACTCGGTAACAAAATTGGCCGATATCAACTCAACCTATAGCCTGATATCAACTCAACCCGATTTTTGATCCAATTTTGACGCGACAATAAAAAACATCCTTATTTAAATTGTTTTTAACATGAATTCTCAACTAAATTAAGATAAAATATATATTTGTAATCTGACGTAATAGTGACTGAATTGAACTGGTCCGAATTATCACCCGATTATGACTGACGACAATGAATGGACATGAACCAAGACCAACCCGAACTCGTGTGTTAATTAACCCGACACAACCGAGGAATCGATATGACTCGACGCATTAACCCGACCCATAATCGCCCGAGTGAGAACCGATCGCCACCTCTAGTTTTAACAAGCTCGAACTTTAGAAATCGTAGGTAGTAAATAAATAACTCGAAATTTATACCAACATAATGTATGAAGTGACTTAACTACTCCATTGGTCATTGGAAATTCATGTGAAATTTAATTCCTACATGGATATCAAACACTTTTCACAAATTTACTTGAATTGGATGAGAAAACTTAATTTTCATGAATTGTAAGTTTTTAGAAAAACCAAGTTTCTTCATCAAACCAAACGAACTAATAATCAAAAGCCTTTGATGCAACTCTCTACGAGTAATATATCTACACTCGTCTTCCAGAACTGCCACTTCATTTTACATCATGTCCTCATGATGGAAACAAAGAGAAATTACTAATTTACTACTTGAAATAGATGCGGACTTTAATTTAGGGAAAATATAATGTCACTCCGAAATTACTTATGCCACTCATGTTCGTGAGACGGTGAATAGGAACATGCCCTTAGACCTAATTTGTATTGTTGTGACATTAACAAAAAGCAATGAATTGACATTATCATCTTTCTTGACACAATAATAAGGGTGTTATGGACTAGACTACTATGAAAGTTACGTACCACACGTCTGCTCGGTGATATCATCTCATTATTATTATGAAATTAGTTACTCTACTATAGTACATACAATCAACCGTCCTGGTGACCTAATACAGACATGGAGCTATCAATATTATGCGTCATTAAATAGGCAAAATACTACCAAAAAGTTGGTGGTGTGAGTGGTAAGCGCCTCATCTCTTAAACAAGTGGTCGGGGGTTCGATTCTCGACTCTTGCGAATGAAAAAGCCAAACTTGGGAAGGGTCAACCCATTAAATTGCCTTTCGCACCGATCGAAGGAGACGGGTTTCGGAGGGATCTCTCCAACAAAAAAAAAAAAAATTAGGCAAAATACTAATCTCCAATGTTATTCCAAGTCTAATTCAATGCTATTCCATGAGTAGTCTATACGTGTGCTTTTTGTCCGACTTGCTATGTACGTATAACAGGCAGCAAGAGGGATGACTTGCTCTTGACAACATACAACATGCTCCCTGCACCACTCAATTAATTTTTTACATTTTCCCGAAATTATGCAAGGGGAACATAAATATTTAAAAGAAAACATATATTTTTTGACGTATACTTACTAATAATACTTGTATTGATGGATTAACTAATTTGCTATCATCAATCTTTTTTTCATTTGTATTTTGTACCTAATAATTGTCAACTTTGTAGTCAACACCTAACAAACTTAATTCTTAAGGCCATGAAAAGATTAGCTTTAATTTTACTCGTAAGAATATAATTTGTTCCTTCTCCATGCAACGCTTAAAGCTAAACCTCAATGTATGAAGGCTACCTTTAATTAAACACGTTATTTTTAGGGTTGACCCCATTTAAAATTCATATTTGTAGGGACATTACATTTTTCTCAACTTTCATATTATATTCCAAAAAATATAAATATATAATATGTCAATGCGGAGTACCCGTTTCTCTACTCAATCAATAATAATGGTATAAAATCATTTTACAGCACATAACAATAAAACCGTCGCCAAAAATCTTGTTTCAGATGGCCACTTTTCATCTGAAGTTTTATACGGACATACCTAACCATTTTTTTGTTAAATGTAGCCATAATGATATTATTCAGTGTTACAACTTATGGTAACTTGTGTTTTTTAATAGTGGTTACATTTGACCGTAAAATGGTTACAAAATCTCGTCTTTTCCGTCTGAAGCAAAACCAACTGAACCGTCTCATATTAATTAGATTCCCATACAAGGAAGACATTAAATTGAGGTGAGTAGCGCGAGGTTGACGGTTAACAAGGAGGATGAAAAGTCACACTCCAATTTCCTAAATGTACTAATGACACAGGTGGAATTTTGTCATCTTTATGCATTTCTGACTCACTTGACCTTAATTTTCAAGACTTTGACAGTAAATTTTAGGAAACGTACCGCTCCGTTTTGGGTAATTTTCATTTTGGTGGGACCATCTAGGTAACTTCAATCTAGATCAGCTGTAAATTTCAACATTTGGTTATCTGCTATTTTCAGCATGTGTAGTTGATCGTTGAATGTCATAATTATGTTGTTTACTTTTGTTTGGAATTTTAGAAGTGGCATCAAGAATTTAACCAATGACAATAGTGGGACTTTAAATTCTGAATTTGTTAACCAATGACAATTAGAAAGAGTTAAATTCTACACAAATTCTCATTATAGACGGACACTATCCGTCATACGTATAAGACGGATACCATTTTCCTCACAAAATACCCATTCGCCATAAAGTGTGAAGACATGAGGAAGTGCCCTTGTCCCCTACCCATTTTATTAGAGTGTCTTTCGCATCTATACGCCCCACCCGTCTATACCAAGACCTATTGTAAATTCTAAGACCATGTTATTTTTGGCTGAACCGAATTAAACGGAGTTGAGGTTTGAATCGAATTGAATGGAGATGGAGTGAACTAAATGCAAATGAAGTAAGAGTTAATCTTGTGAAAAGATGAGTTAAACAAAACCAATTCATGGACTATACAACCTTGGGTTGTGTATATGTTGTATGCAGTGTAGAATCTGAGCTTTTGTGATAAAGTATCCGAGCTTTATGTTAAAGAATATGAGCTTTATTATAAAGTATTGAGTTTATCCATTTACACATTAAAAACATGAACTTTAAATTAGCTCAGAAAGAATACACATAAGCTCGAAATTTTATACTTAGTTGCACCATGCTTATGGTACAACTAGATGTATAATCCTATTTGTGAAACAAAACTGATCAATTTGTTCAATGGCAGTAACTAAACTAAATAGAGATGAAATTTAATTCAAAAGAAATTTGAAATCGTTTGGGAAAACAGGCCAAAGACCTAAGTGACTAAATTGTTGAGACTAAAAGTCTAATAAAGTATATGCATTTGAAATTCAATGGTGTATGAATAGAAAATCTTAAAAAATGAAAAATGATCAAATTCAATTGATTCAGGGTGTGCGAAAATAAACTATGTTGATTTAACTCGTTTTTCAAATGTAAATTGTTATCGCTTATAACTGAAATTCTATTTTTTTTTTTCCCGAATATATTTCTTTCAAAAAAAATTTACGAATAAAAAGGAGGCAAATATAATGAGGGTTTGAATTGAAAAGTTCAATCATTTTTTTTTCAATCATAATATGCGCAAATTAGCAAAACTTGGATGATAATTTTTTTTCCCTAATGGCCTTAATTTTTTTGGATTGGCAAGATTTTTGATCTGATTTGTTGGAGCCTGGACCGCTAGACAGTCCACAGACATGTTTGGAGAACAAGTCTTGCGAAAGCCTATGTTGGAGGTATTTTGTGTTGACCGTTGGCAGTTTAATGGTCGACCATTAGGCCCAATTGCACGATTACTTAGAAAGCTCGTGTTTAACGACAAGTATTTACGGAGTAACTATTGACCTTATTCTTTTGAACTGAACTGAATTTAATGTAACTAAAGTGCTGAATTGAACTGAACGGAACTGAATGAAGCTAAACTGAACTGAACTGGACTGAATATAACTAAAATGAAATGAGTATAAATTAATTCCAAAAGAACAAGGCCTAAGGCCATTAAATGATTTAAGTCCACAACTCAAGTCAAGTTATTTGCGATGTAATTCCAACAATCATTTATTTACCTTTATTTTTGGTACAAAGATAAGAAACAACGAGAGTACTATTTGTGAGTGATGTTATTGAGTGAGAAATGGACATTAGATTATGTGGATGATTAATTACTTTTCAAATATATTTTCAATACTGAAAGATAAACAAATGAATTGAACACTCATAAATGAAATTGGTAAACAAATAACTGGAATAAAGGGAGTAGGTTGTTATCGCCTCGTAGATATGATTGTGGTAGTTTACCTACGACATAATTGTGCGTTTGTTGTTAATTTTTGTCGTTTGTTATGTTTTTTCATGGACACAATTTACTCTTTCATGTACAAAATTAACCACATTACCCCTCTCATCTCCAAGTTTATTCTCATTTATAATCTCTCTTCCAACTTCCACCCTCTACCTCACAAACACCACCCCCCCGCCACCGCCCCAACCACCACTCCTGTTTCACCGCGTCATCATCACTATCCAACCTCTCCTTCGCTCCACCGCCTCCCAGACCCGCCCCTTTCACCTGTACCCAGTCCAACCACCTCCCGCACTACCTCTCTCCCACCGCATTGCCCTTTCTTTGCCACCATTGCTCGCTGCTCGCCTACCACCCCTCTTTCGACCACCAGACCTTCGCCCACCGCCCTCTCCCTCTCTGCGTCCGCTACCAGCCCTCCCTATTCCTGCCACCCATTCCCAATTAAAACCTTAATTTTTATAAAATATCCCAAAATTACGTGTATGTTATTAAATTGATACAATAAATTGATGTTTACATATTTAAATGGAATTATTAACTGATCAAAATGTGAATTCTAAAGGAATGTATTGCTTGAATTATTATTGAGACAATCCTTGAAATATATACACATTTACAATGATGATATTCTAGTCTAAACATGACGATATTTTCCATAATCAGACACGTAAACTAGGTAACAAATAATTACAAACATAGAACATAATAAACGAATATATACAATATATTCTAACACTCCCCTGCAGTCGAATCGGGAGGAAGGCGAACATTAAGACTGGCTCGAAAATCGTGGAACAAAACGGATGGGAGCCCTTTAGTAAAAATGTCTGCAATTTGCGAACGCGTGGGAACATGATGAACTCGAGCGTCCCCTTTGGATACATTTTCTCGAACGAAAAGAATGTCGAGCTCAATATGTTTCGTTCTTTGATGTTGAACGGGATTTCCGGATAAGTAAATCGCACTCACATTATCACAATAGACGAAAGTAGCCTTACTAATTGGGTGATGAAGCTCGAGCAACAAATTCCGTAACCAACAAGATTCGGACACCACGTTTGCAACGCCACGATACTCAGCTTCAGCACTGGACCGTGAGATTGTGGGCTGGCGTTTAGATGCCCAAGAGACGAGAGTGTCGCCCAAATAGACACAGTAGCCACTAGTGGACCGTCTGGTGTCAGGGCACCCAGCCCAATCCGCATCAGTGTATAATGTAAGGGTCATGGGTGATCATTTACCCAACCATAAACCATGACTTTTCGTGCCTTGAATGTAGCAAATAATTCGTTTAAGTGCATTCATGTGCTCCTCCATGGGGTTATGCATAAACAAACAGACTTGTTGCACTGCATATGATATGTCGGGGCGTGTAAAAGTGAGATAATGTAACGCACCTGCGAGACTTCGATACAACATTGGATCACGAAAAGGAGTGCTAGAGGAAGCACTGAGCTTCGGTTTTACTTCAACGGGTGTGGATGATGGTTTGCACATAGACATTCCCGCTCTTTCGATGATTTCAGATGGTATTTGTGTTGAGATAAAAATAATCCATTATTATGTCGGGTCACGGCAATGCCCAGGAAGTAAGTGAGAGGACCGAGGTCCTTCATCGCAAATTCGTTGCCAAGACGAGACATAATAGATTAGCGGAACTTGTCGAGAAGTTATAAGCGTGTATATCGTCAACATAAAGAAGCAAATAAGCACAATTACCATCTTTGTCGCGGTAGATAAAAAAGGAATGATCACATAGACTATGTGTAAAACCAAGCTGCTCCACAAACGAAGCAAAACGGGTGTACCATGCTCGTGGTGCCTGCTTTAAACCGTAAAGAGATTTTTGAAAGAGGCAAACATGATTGGGAAATTCAGGATCACGATAGCCAAGAGGCTGGTATATATAGACGATTTCTTGAAGGTGTCCGTGGAGAAAGGCGTTTTTGACGTCTAATTGTCGGATAGACCATCCATGAGATAAAGCCAACGAGAGAACCGTTCGAATAGTAGTCGGTTTAACTACCGGGCTAAAAGTTTCACTACTGATCGATCCCAACTGTTGTGTTTTGCCATCACCTACAAGACGAGCTTTATACCTCTCAAAAGATCCGTCAGATTTAAATTTGTGACGAAAAATCCACATAGACCGAATAACATTCGCATTAGACGGACGCGGGACTAATGTCCACGTCTTATTGCTAATTAGAGCACCATATTCATCATCCATAGCCAATTTCCAATTAGGGTCCTTAAGAGCAGACACGGGGTTACGGGGTAACCGAGAGATGGCAAGGGTCGTATGAAGGTCGAAAAAAGTTTCGGTTTGCGAATGCCATGATCACCACGTGTGATAGCTTTAGTGACAATAAGACGATTTGGCGGAGGAGATGGGATGGTATGTGGGATAGGGTCGTTTTGTGGGGTATGAGGTGTAGCGGTTGTAGGAGTGGGAATGTCACGGATGAGAGGGTTCGACGGAGGTCGGCGTGGGGCCTGGTAAAGGTCGGGCGTGGTGTTAGCTAGACGAAGTTGGAGTATACTAGGATGAGGACCGTCATCAAGGAAATCATAATCAGGTGTGGGTGAGGAGTGAGTTTGAAAGAAAAGGAAAACGAGTCTCATCAAACACAACATGACGACATATAATGATTTTCTTTGTTGTCGGATCATAACATTTATACCCTCGATGATTATCCGGAAAACCTAGAAAAACACAAGGTAGAGACCGAGGTTGTAGTTTGTTAATCTTGGTGGACGGGATAAGTGGGAAGCACAGACATGTAGAAAATACGCAAGTGAGTATATGACGGAGTTTTGAAATAAAGAGCCGACATGGGTATGTGATAATTTAATTGTTTATTGGGAAGAATATTTAACAAATATGTGGCCGTTTGTAGCGCATGATGCCAAAAAGATGGAGGGATGAAGCTCGAAGTAGTAATGTTCGTACAATATTATTAATAGATCGAAGTTTGTGTTCTGCCTTGCCATTTTGAGACGATGAGTATGGATAAGTAAGACGGAAAACCGTCCCATGTTGTGCACACCAATCCCAGAATGGAGCATTATCAAACTCTTTTCCATTGTCACATTGTATAGACTTTATATTTCGTTGAAATTGGGTTTTAACTAGTTTTCGAAATTGAACAAAAACATTATAAACGTGAGACTTATGAGATAAAGGGTACGTCCAAACATAATTTGTAAAATCATCTAACAAAACTAGATAAAACCGATGGCCAGATAAACTAAGCACCGACGATGTCCAAAGATCGCAATGTATGATATCAAAAGGAAATATAGTGTGCGAATTTGATGCGTAAAACGGTTGTTTGACAATTTTCCCAAAGAGAACAACTAGAACACAAAGAAGGCAATTTATTTGAATGACAAGAAATAAAATTTTTAGTACGTAAGGAACTAAAAATCGGAGGCCCGGGATGTCCCAAATGGTCATGCCAAATGGATGAAGATAGAGCTGCAAACACGGCTGGACTCGAGGAGTTTGACATGGTAATGGGATAAAGCTCGCCCTGACTATTACACCTCATTAGACGCGTCCCCGTCTTGTAATCCTTCACACAAAAACCAAAAGGGTCAAATTCTACGGTGACTGAATTGTCGGTAGTAAATTTTCGTACGGAGACTAAATTTTTGACAATTGAAGGTACGTGAATGACATTTTTAAGTTGAAGGGGAGGGTGTGGTTTAGCAAGGGTAGCATGTCCGTGACCACTAATCGGAATAGATTGACCATTACCAACAAATGACACCATTTTTAATGCTCGAATTAACATAAGACATGAGATTACCTGCGTCCGATGTCAAATGAGAAGTCGCGCCGGTGTCCATGAGCCATCTAGGATCTGGTGGTATCAATCCGAGAGTATACATCGCTTGCTCGATGTCTGCTTGAGACGGTGGAGCCGCGGTAGTGTAGGCCTGTTGGCGAGGAGGGAAAGAACTCAAAGAAGGTCGTGGGACAGCAGGACGCTGCCAGCCGCCATAGCCTGGTGCCGTGGGGTATAGGCATGGTGGATAAGGCCAGGAAGAGGGTCCCCATGGCCAAGCACCATATCCCGTCCACGGAGCAGCAGGAGACCCACTAGGCTGATTTCCTGTAGAGTTGTAGCCCCCATTTCGTGGACAATGAGCGGGGGCCGAGGGCGCTGGGGAGAGAAGAGAAATAAGCGTTTGCATTTTTGTATGGAGTCGCCACCAATTTTTATGGGAAATTGGAACCGTTCGAATACCTCGTGCCATGTCAAGACACAAAGTAGAGACATGAACACTAAGCAATCGTTACCTTTAGCATTCTATGTCTAGAATGACTCTCGTGGATGCCAATGAACACGGGTGTTCACAGATATCTGGAGTAAGGGGTGAGGGTACGTATTAGGAAGTTCTTTTGATCGAACACCTAATCCCGCCCGCCTCGATAGCGGCCTCTACTAATGATTAGGGAAGTTATTCGTACTTGATATATCGTCGATTGTATGCATGCAATGCAACATCCAAGTTTTAATCCTAGCATGTGAGAATTAATACTAAGTCGGTGAACAATTAATTTAGCAAACAATTAGGTCGAAGTAGGATTTAATGTTCCATTACATGTGAAAGCATACAAATGATACAAGGAATATGATAAATACAATAGGAAAATTGCAATAATGAAAATTACATTAATTACATTGGATTAGGCGATTTATGTCGAAAATACCTTAAAAACGGATAATTTGAGAAAACGAAAGAATAAAAGAATAAACGAAGTCGGGAAGGTGATAATACGATTAATAATTAATTATACGTATGTTAAATAAACTAGGTCAAGCAACAACGGAGTTCAGAAGCAGAGTTCAACCCGGAACAGGCGCAGCAGAGCTGCGTCCTTTGGAATAGGCGCAGCAGACGCTGCGTCTGTTCCTGACCTGAATTCTGGCTGTGAAGCCGGAATTGCGTGTTGTTAATACTCGTTGGTGAATTTAATGATTGATTAAATTATTTACTCGGATGAAAGTGATTAATACGTTATTTACATGTGATTAATAGGTCATAAAAGCAATAAACTTGGATGAGATGGAATTAAGACGGATTATTATGCGAAAGAATGATTGATTAGTGACATGAGTGAATAAAATAGGTTAATTATAACGAATTAGTGACAAATATACGATGGTGACAATAATAAACAGGTGCAAATATGTCAAAGATGAATTCCAGAGACCCAATATTGATGAATTGAATTTCTACAACCCGGATTGAATTTAATGACGAAAACCCGCAAATATTGATTATAAGGGATTTAAGTCGGATTTAACAATGAATTATACGAACTAATGATGATGATTAATGACATACATGTGAAATTATTATGTGATTGTGTCGAAGAATTAACAAACAAACGAAAACAAATAACACTACGAATTACGAGAGGATTAACGAAGAAGAAAGGAAGCGAGAAGGCTGGCGGCCTCACGAAGAAGAGGCGCAACAGTATCTGCGCTCCTTCAAGAGCGCAACGATTCTTTGCGTCCTTTCTCGTGATTATCTGCCGGAAATCCGTAAAAGAGGTTTTAAAGACGGTTTTAGAAATCGGTTTTAAAAGGTATTTTCGACATAAACCTTAGAATTGTGATACAATAATTAAAATACAATAAATAAAAGAGAGATTTACACCTCGGACTTACATGTTGACTAAACGAGAAGGATTAAGATATCGATTAGTGATGCTCGACGCGAATACAAAGAAAGTGCCCTCGTAAGAGGAAAACGATTAGATTAATTAAGTTAATTGATGTGGAGTTGGTCAAATTGGTCGGTCATGCAAACGAGGCTGGTACTCAGAAGGATCCGAGCTTACGTGGTCGAATGTTCAAGCACGTAGACGCCAAAAGGTAAGAACAAAGGTCTAGAATGCAAAGGGAGAAGAGAAGGGCGGACACTCGCGTGAGAAATATGAGGAGCGAAGGCTCCTATTTATACTAATCACGTGAAGGAATTAGGGTTTCGGAGACCCTTTGGAAGTGAATCTCGGAAAGATATGAAAAAGATACGAAAATTACGCGAGAAAAGGACTGGGAAGAGGCGCGTAGATCATCGCGTCTCTTGGAAGAGGCGCAAACACTGGGCCGCGTCGTTCCCAAGGGGTTTCCTCCTGCGGAAGAAAGATTTCCGTGTTTAAGTTATGGTAGGACGGAATAATTCGGTTTTCCTTAATATTTTATGTGAATATTACGGGAAATTGTTTACCAAAAGATAAAGATTTGTGAAATATGGAATAGAAATATCCGGAACATTCCAGAACATTCTGACTCGGGATTTAACGGTTCTCAGGAAATGGAGACGGTTTTAGGCCCGGACTCCAAATGTACTCTAATTATCACAAAACGACCGTATCGGCACGTAGATGACAACTAAGAGGTAGACATTAATATTTGAGCAATCACTTGACGATAATCTTATTTAATTGTCATAAATCGTTCAGCGTACCAAACATGCGACCCAATCATCACCGGGTGGTTTGCGGGAGGTGCATAAATGAGGTATCTACACATTCGAACCACCGCCATCACTCTGTTTTCCACCCTTATTCCCCTTGTTCCCGCCTCATTTCTTCCTATTGTGACCAACCTTATTCTTGTTAGAGGAAGTAGGAGGCTTACCTAGAATTGAGGAGGATGAGTCGCCATCATCGTTGTGTTTGGCGTACAAGGCAGAGGAGGCAGCAGCTTTGGCGAGGCCGACTTCTTCGAGAGTTAGCATGGAGCGAGCGCGATAAAACTTAGGAAGCGGGTTGGCTTGTCGAATGACTGTTCCAACGCCCGGTATGCCGGGAAGTGAGACCGGAGACAAGTTGAAGAACAAGACGATTATTGGTGACCGGTGAACCGATGTTCTTCAATTGATCAGCAAGTGCCTTCAATCGTTGACAGTATGCTGAGACAGATGCGAAATCCGCCATAGACGTGCCGGAGAACTCTTGCTCGAGAGTGACGGCACGACTGTATTGATTATCTTGAAAAATTCGTTGAACCCGAGTCCAACATTCCATGGCAGTAGACTCTGATTCAACAATTGTTTCAAGAAGTTCCGTGCTAACCGTCGCATAGATCCATTGAAGGACCGTAGCATCAATAGCATCCCACAACTCCTTCTCATCGGTACCGTAGTAGGCACTTAGGTGGCTTCACGGATCTCGGCTCGATGATATGGTGAAGCACGCATGTGGCTTTCGCGTGGTTCGTGAAGAGAGCGACCCAAAGTGGATATTGGTCATTATCCATGCCAAGGGTAACGGTGATGTGATTGCGAATCTGCGTAACGGCGAGAGCAGGGTGATAAGTGTTTTTGGGAGGCATTTTGAGGTTGACGTGAGGTCGGAGAGGTAGAAAGTTTAGCCGGAGGGAGAAGAGTTCTAGGGTTGCGGAAGCGATTTGGATCGATAAACCTAGGAAGTTGATACCATAAAAGAATGTATTGCTTGAATTATTATTGAGACAATCCTTGAAATATATACACATTTACAATGATGATATTCTAGTCTAAACATGACGATATTTTCCATAATCAAAAACGTAAACTAGGTAACAAATAATTACAAACATAGAACATAATAAACGAATATATACAATATATTCTAATAAATTCGAATGCATAATTGTTGAATTTGCTTAAAATTTGATTAACTTTTGAGAGGAACGGGAAAACTGATTTTTTCTTTTCGACTTTAAGAAGAAGGGTATGTGTGGAAAATTATTTAGGAAAAAATCAATAAAAAAGTAAAACGTGTCCATAAAAGAGCAACTATCTATTTCGTGCTCATCTTTAATATCTATTCATAGCATAACAATATTTTTCATTTTCACAAGCAATTTGACTTAATTTAAAACAATTTATCTTATACTCCCTCTAATTCGTTATAATGTTCCCCTTTGTCATTGACACGATACTTAAGAAAAACTATTAAAAATGAATAAAGGACATTAGCGGGGTTGATGGTAGAAAAGAGAGATGAATTATTAGAAGTTAAATAAGGAGTTGTGGGGCCAAAACATTAAGAAAAGTAATAAAATAGGAGTAAAAGAGTTATATGAGGTTTGGTAATAGGAGGGAGGGATGAATAAAATAAGAGTAAAAGTTACCAAAAAAAGAAAGGGGAACATTACTTAAATAATTCGTTTTAGAAAAGAGTGAACATTATAACGAATAAAAGGGAGTATGATAATCTGTCATAACTCATACAGTAATTTAGAGGCGGCAATTATTGACACGACCCGAAAACACGACACGAACCCGACACGAAGTTAGCGGGTTAGGGTCAAGACGTTGTGACCCATTTAAGTAATTGGGTTGACACGGACACGACACGAAACTTAAATGGGTCGGGTTAGGGTTGAGCTCTTTTGACACGAACCCGACACAAATAACCCATTTATTTAAAAGTATCGTAACATATTTGGTTTGAGTCAATAATTAAACAAAAGAACATAAAAATAAGTATTTTCATTCACCATCTTTGGGATAATCAATATATATATATAAAAGAAGCTTTTTTCAAGACACGTGGTAGACTCCAATTTTTGTAAAACACTTGGAATAAAATATACATAAATAAAAGATAAAAATTAGAATCGCTAAACTATTAAAATAACTAAACACCTACCTACGTTAAATAAATTAAATTAAACCTAGATATATTTGGATAGAAGTTGGATGGAATAGTCCAATGAATCGCTAAACTATTAAAATAACTAAACACCTACCTACGTTAAATAAATTAAATTAAACCTAGATATATTTGGATAGAAGTTGGATGGAATAGTCCAATAAAATATTATATGCTCACAAACATCCATACACATCTCGACTCCAAACACTATATAAATGTTAAATATATAAACATACGTACACATCAAATCAACATAACATCATCTACGTTGGTGCTTTAAAGTCATTGTTATATGCTATTTTTGGTTTTGAATCTGATTATAATTGATTGTGCATGGTTACAAATTCGTTTTGATTTTTTTTTTGCCTTTTGAAGGCTCAATTTACTGAAACATTTGTCTATTTCAATGCAGGTTATACATTCCAATTTACGACTATCAACTAAACAAGTTTCAACCGGTTGATCTTATGGTACATCTTCTTAAATTTTCGTTCTTAATTAGCAAGTTTATGATTTAAGCGGTTTGAGTATAGGGGCCGTAAAATTCTGTCATTTAATTGAACTTTTGGATGGAACTTTGGTCAGGGTACGGTTACCGGCGCCGCTCTCCTGCGGTGACCGGGGTGGTGGGGGACCTGATCGTGCGTGTTAGATGAGAAACCCATGGAGCCTTCGTGTCAAGATCACGGTTCATCCACCGTTAGTTCGTGTAATTTAAACGAGACAACCACGGTGCAATCATGTGATTGACACGATCCGATCACGGTGTGGGCATCTTAGTTACACGATCAGTCGACAGTGTGGTCGTTTAGTTTGCACGATAAGGTCGTGATGATGTCGTGTGATTGACGTGAAACCCTACATTCATTCGTATAATTATTTATTGCATCATTTTTCGTTTTTAACTTTTAGTTAATCATCATCATCATTACATAATATACCCATCATCATAAGTCTTATAACAGCATAATAGAAAATAAAGGCAAAGCAATAAGCAATATAATTCACGGCCATGATCATTTAATTCAAGATATGTGAGTATGCACACTAAAGCTTCATTCAAATAAATAAGAAAGAAACAGCCAATTCAACTTCGGTCAAAGAAATACGATACTACAGCAATGGTGAACCATCCCCAACGCCGAGTAGTGGCGTCTTCGAGCAACCAAGACAGCAATAAAACATCACTGGTATGTTATCGTGTGAGCTTAACGACAATTCCATTGGTGTGTCGTGCGAGGTACACGACAGTTCCGTTGTCATGTGTCGCAAATGGCAAACGGTAAAAAAAAGCGTGAATTTGAAAAGTGTGGAACGGATTTGAGAAATACGGTGGTAATATCGTTCAATTTGTTTTTTTTTCTTTGAAATGTATAGTTTGGTGTAGAATGGCAATTTCGTGATTGTTTAATTTTAGAAGGGAAATTTAGTAAATTACTTGGGCAATATTAGTACAAATTTGGCGACAAAAAGAAAAAGTGATTCATTTTCCACCCACTTACACTATTCACTTTCGTTTTGTGAGAGGGGCATTATCTGTTTATAGCTATAGACGGATAGTGTCCGTCTATAATGAGAATTTGTGTTATATTATAGCTACGCTATTCAGGATGTATACTAATTAATTATTCTTATCGGATCATTTCATTTCATGGATTTGGCTGCTACGTTTTAAATTTGTTATAAGTGGGACATTCATAGTGCTTGGGAACCCTTAAAATTTTTTATGAGATATTTGTCGGTTATCATCACATATGCATGGTAGACTATTTGCGATTTCTTATTTACATTGCAGACTGCAATTGCACTTCAATCATCTGTTTTTTGCCTTTTAGCATGAGATTACACGCCAGATTTTAAGAGAGAGCTATGTAGATATATAATATATTCACCTCCATAACATTTGCGTCATGGGAACTATTGATGCAAAACTCAAGTTGTGTGTGCATGATTAACCCATTCCATGCACTTTTAGGTTTTTTTTTTTAATAATTAGTTAGATAATTAGATTACGAATTTTCTAATTGAGACCCTTCAATTTTTTAATCTACCTTAAAAATATTATACTTTATTACTATAGTCAATTGAATTTACAATTATGAGAAGTTCTTGATTGTCTTCACTTTTATTTTTCATAGATTGTTCTAATCTTATTCTCTTATTCGGCTTAACCATTCAAGAACGGTGACCCGATTAACTCGACCTTCCTGGGGGATGGTCAACATTTGGGGATTAGATTGAAACCCGATAAGATGATGCCTTTGTGTGTGTGATTTGGGTCAACTGTTGGCTAAATGATAAAAGAGAACAAGTTAGACGGAAGTGTTAACCCTTTGGCTATTTGATTTAAAATTGAATTAAAGTTAGGACTAAAATGTGGCATAGTTATTTGATTTATCTAATTAAAGTTAGGACTAAAAGCAAATGACTACTCCAAATCGAGTAGTTTAAGTTTAAACAATGAGAGTTTTAATCAGCAAACGGAGTACCTTATTTGAATAATTGAAACACAACTTTTACGTATCATTTAAAATGATATTAAAAGGTTCAGAAAAATTAGAGGAAAGACAAATTTGAAAAGTGCAGCAACGACGGGCACAAAATCTAGTAGGGTTATAAAGCGTAGTTATTTTATTAGTTTTTTGGGTTAAACGGGTTAAGTGGGTTAAAAATGACCCGCTTAAAGATAAATGGGTTAAATAGGTTGGGTTGGGTTATAGAAAAATTAAATGGGTTGGGTTAGGGTTGAGATAAATTACCCGTTTACGTAATTGGGTCGGGTTAGGTTGGGGTAGTGGTGACCCGTTTAAAGTTAAAGACAAATTAACACAAGCAATATGACGCGATCTGTTTTGCGTCTACGTAATTTATACAGATATTATCATACACCTCATTTAATAATAATATAACCGTGTATGTCCGTATCAACGAACACTAATAAAACAAGTGGCAGTTTAGAAAGGAGGCAAAACCAAAACCAGCCCATAGCAACATCACACCAAATACTTGGTCGACATACAATTTGGCAATCATTTTCATCACTCATTTATAAACACCGCTTTCATCAACTCATGACTCGACCCTTCTACTACTACAACAACAACAAACAATAATCCTCATCCTCAAATTCAATACTACTCATTTACGTTGACTTTCTCTTAATCCACAACAACTAATCATAATTAATCACTTAATTAATTAATAATTAATCATGGGTACACCGTTGAAAACCGTGGTGGTTGCAGTAGACGGAAGTGATGAAAGCATGAACGCTTTAAAGTGGGCCCTTGATAACGTCACTTTCTTATCATCTGATGATGGTGGTTCGTTTATTATTCTACACGCTCAATCTCCGCCGTCAATCGCCTCGGGTATCAACCCGGGTTCAATCCCTTTTGGTGGTCCCAGTTATGTTTCGCTCCTTCTGTCTTAGTGAATAGTTTATTTTTTTATTTTTATTTTATTATTGCTAATAGTGACTCATATATGACGGGTTTTAACGGATTTATGTTAATTTTGGATGGTGGAAATGAATAGGTGTGGAAGTGCCAGCGTTTATGGCAGCAATAGAAGATCATCAGAAACGTATTACTAATGCTATTCTTCAACAGGCTTTAAAAATTTGCGCTGAAAAAAATGTGAGTCTTGTTTCTCCGTCTTTAAGTCTAAAACGAGTATTTATATTATTATACAAGTGTATGACACAAGAGTTTGTGAATCCTTAGACATTCGGCTTTTTGTCTCTTAAACCGATTTAGTTAGTTGCTGTTAAGTGATCGATTACTAGGTTGATATAAATAATACCCACCCCATCCCAATTAGGGGCGTCTTATAGTAAATGGAGATCCTGTGCATCAAAAAAAAAAAAAAGAGGCCCCCAACATGAATGTACAAGTGTACAACAACAACAACATTACCCCAGTGCCTCAATGGCTCCCGTAAATTGCGGGGTAAGGATGTACATAACCTTACCCTTGTATTAACAACACAAAGAGGCTGTTTCCGAATGACCCAAGATGAAATTGCGTCGAGAACTGCATCGAAGGACCGCTACTTCACAAAAGAAAGAAGCGCAGCCACTTTAGTGAGCCATTTTGATGGCCAAAAACGAAGGCCATTGAATTTCATCAATAAAGCTTACAAATTTGGTGGCCAAAAACGGAGGCCTAGTTCCACCGTCCGTGGTTGCCCATGGCATTAGACGCCTCTGATCTCAATCATTTGTTTACGTTTGATTAAAATATCCCTTATATAAAGAATAAAAAGGTTAAACAAATGAATGAAACGGAGGGAGTATAACACATTAGATAGTGTCCCATTTTGAATGATATCCCACAGGATTTACTCCCTTTATCCCAAGTAATTTTGTTTGATTGAGACGGAGAGAGTATTACTTATCGCTCTAGGAAAGCGGAACTGAACACTGAGGACTAAACTGTTGTTATTTTGTTGTTAGGTTAAAGTTAAAACACTTGTAGTAGTTGGGAAACCAAAGGAGAAGATATGTGAAGTTGTTGATGAAGTGCATGCTGATTTGCTTGTCATGGGAAATCGCTCTTTCGGACCTATCAAGAGGTAGATTTGTAATGTGACATTATTGATTATTGAAAGGATAAGGAACCTGGTAAAAAACTCTGCTAAACTCGAGTTTTTTCGTGCATTTGCAGAATGTTTTTGGGGAGCGTGAGCAAGCATTGCAGCCATCACGCGTCTTGCCCAGTTGTTATAGTCAAACCCGAATCTGAACCAGTTTTACCAGGTAAAATGTACTCTACATCTATGGCTTCCGCTTCCCTATGCTTACATTAACTAACAGAAACATCGATCCTAGAGCATAATAACGCTGGAGACATCGTGGCCCAAACGAAGTCTGAAACCTGACTGTGACTCTCTTTACACTTTAGACTTTGGCACGAGCAGTCGAGCAGGACACGTGGATATGAACTCGCGTCAGATACTTCTAAGTTGCAACTAATCCAAGTATCATAGATCTTATCTGGTTGACTGAACAAGCTATGCTTGATGCATGCTATCTGGCCTCTGCATAGTGAATGTTTTTCCCGCGTAATTGGACGTGTTACCGTACCTGTTTGATCATGACGTTTTTAACAATCAATTTATTGTCTTCCTTCAATTTTGCAGCATCTGATGATCTCTGAATCGGTTGATTATCATCGCTTCGCTGCTCATTTACCCTTTCTGTGGCTGCTGTTGTGAGTTCTTCATGTCTCTGTAATCATGTTACCCTCTTCCGACTTTATTCTCTTTTTTTTGCTGGTTGTTTGCGCTGTAAATGTGATTTGTAAAACATTTTAATGTACTCATATCGTTGAGTGTCTCGAAATGTAAGTTGGGTTCTTTCATAAGAATTTCAGACCCATGATGTCTACTTGTTCATATCCACATGTCTGTCTCACTTGGTCAATGTTTCCGATTTGCCCTTCGCTATATTACCCGTTGTCACTAGTAATGTAGAATGTTGCATTCCATTTCTCGAGTTTGATTTCCTCAACTCAGAGGTGTTAAGTTCGATTCACTAGGAATGCAACATTCTTAAAAGAATTTAGACAAAAATAAATGGTGCATACCGAAAAAAAAAAAAAAAACAAATAGTCGAGTCGTTATATTTAGAGTAACAATTAGTATAATAAAATTAATTCAACAATATTTGCCTAATAAGATGATATATACAGAGTATGTCATAAATATTTCCCTTGAGTAAACAAAAATCAACCCCACCATTGATGAACAGCAACGCCGAAATCTCGTAACCTACCATACAAAGCCAAGCATTCCCAGTATGCCCTTTTACTACTCCCTCCTTTGCCGAAAGGCTTACACTCTAGGAAGAGTTCATCCACAAGTACAATGGCCTTGCTTTTCAACATTTCCTCCACCACCTCAACATCGGCCTTCATGACCACGTACTCCTTCGCCTTGACATTCCTCCATAACCAATCCGAGATCCCCATCTGTGTAGGTGGTCCCTCCCATGCATCGTCTGACTCCACTTCTGTTTCAGGGACTGTTTCTATTCTGTACATGTCAAAATCTTTGTTACGTGTCGGGTAATTTTGCTTAAACCAACGAGTTGAGCCTTGGCCTCGCCCTCCGACATCAATGTATACTCTCCTAGAGTAGCCTTCCAAGGAATCGTTTAGTAAATCAGGAAGAAACTTAGTTTTCCTTAAATATGTCTTGGATTTTCCTGTGGCTGACCTAGGTGGTTCTAAGAGAACATCTTCAAGGTTTCCTAAGATCGCCTTCTTCTCCTCCGACAAGAATTCGAGTAATTTCCTTCGAATTGAAGAACTCGGTGTTGGTTTCGTGTTAGCATATGCTGTCTTTCTCATTGCAATGTAGGTAGAATCATCAACTTTTCTGAAATACACAATTTTGTAGTTTGATGGCACTTGAAAAGCGAAATTTGGGTCTTGACTAAGTTGGACCGTCACGACTCCACCAAGCTTCAATGTTCTATCTATAAACACTTGCACCATTGCAAAACAATTAGAGAAGGAGAAATCAAAAGTCTCATCGGAAATGGAACGTTGTCGTTTAGAGTCCAACGGTGAAACAATTACGCTCCCAAAATCGCCAATAGTAGTTCCGATAGTAGCTTGCTTTTGGGTATTGCTAACAATTAGTGATTTATCCCGGGTTGTTAATAACCCTTCATTAGCGAGATCATTAAGGATCAAAGACGGCGACTTTGAGTTTAATGCGCCCCCTTGAGTAAGCAGTTCGATGTTATTATATGCTAATCCATCATTATTATTATTTGCTCGAAAACTTGCTCCGACAACTCCAGGTAAGACCATGATTAGGAGGGCTAGCACCATGGCTTGAGCAAGAATCTTCAAAACCTTCGATTCATGGTGTTGGACGTAGACCAACATGGCCGGATCTCCATGCAAGACGGGAACGCCGTCATTGTTGTATTTGTGGTAGTAAGGTAGCTTCATGTTCAAATTACTTTTCTGCATTATTTTGCTAAGTAATAAAGTTATGAGTTTTGATAATTGTATGTAATAATAATAATATGTTGTTCTTATGCGTACAAGCGATAGTAGATGCAAGAGCTAGTTGTTCGATGATAGCTCTGATTTATTCCTGTAAAAAAAAAAAACGAAAAAACAGTATATTAATGTCGAGAAATGTAAGAGAATACAAGTTTATTATACTAAATAAAGTAGTAGATTATTATTTTTTTTTTTTGGGCAGCCGATAAAAAAGTTTCCTAATGCTCACTCATAACTGTTCAAGCAAGGTCACGAGCTCTTCCAATAAGGTTCCTACGCACAAAACTAAAACATAAATAATGAAAAGATGCAGATAGAGTAGCAATATCATCGAGGATGCCTTTTATTTGATGATATTTGCATTCCTTCCCCGCCCACTGTGCCAGCAATGTTCGATGTCATTGTAACGTAACTCAAACCTAATAAAACCGAGCCACGCTCGCTGATCAGGCTGCCATTGCATCCATCTTTCTATATTGGGGTGTCTCACTCAATTGTTGTCCTTTCTATTTTAAGAATGAACTTTATGAACAATTTGATTATTCACACTTAATTTGTTTCATTTGTCATTTAGTAATTGGCCTCTCCCTCTTTCCTTGTTTTTTGTGTCAAAACCAAAGGACAACAATTGATCGGGACGGAGGGAGTATATTTCATCGACTTAGCCCCATAAGGCCAAAATTCACTTTTTATGAGGGAAAAGGGGAACTATTGTAGAAGTAATAACACACAGTAAAATGGAGCGGGTATATTGTTCGAATCATATTCAATACCTAAATACGAGATACTATATTCTCTTACTAGAAAGATGTGTGCGTAAGATAAATGCAGACAGACTGTAAAATATAATATATTATACTTCATCTGTTTCAATTATTTGTTTATCTATTAAAATATTTTTCAAAAAGAATAATGCAGGTAAATAATGATCGGGATGGATGAAGTAATATAATCCGTAATACTTACTAGTAATACTATATAGGGGAGAAATGATTGGAATGAATTCCTAGCGAGTGCAAAACCTAGCAGCAGTATGATTTCCGCCCACAAGAGCAACACGAGAAACTTGGCTTTTAGATTGCAACAATAATAATTGTATTATTCTTTGTACCTCCATAATATTAACTAGATTTGAACGTAATTCCATAATAATTAGGGTGACATGATTATAATAATTAATTATTAACAAATCTAAAATCTTATAATTATTCAATTAATATGCCCCCAAAGTACTTTTAATTCATCAATGAGGAATAAAAAGGCTTTGGGTTAGCTCTTGAATAAAGAAAAAAGTTTATAAATAATAAATTAAAGGAAAGGTGGATAGTATTTTGTGTTAGAGAGAAATAGTTGGTAGAGAATAATACTTGGATTTAGAAAATTAAGGATTATAATTGATTTTAGCTAAATTTTCTAATGCTAGAATTAAGGTTATGCCATTAATTTCTAGCAAAATTATGCATATATTAATTTGTTATCTTATTGTTAGGTTAAAGGTATGATATGCTATGTATTCTTAGCTGTCTTTTAACTAATCATGGCACATTTTGAGCTATATTTGGGACACTTGTTGGGAAGGATTTTGAGTTGAATGTAAATGTCTAATATATGGATTTTATTATTTTTAGTGGATTGTATGTATTTGTGATTTTCTATATTGTTTGTTAAACTAGTGTAGATTCCCGTGCTACAGCACGGTATTTTTTAGTTTTGTTTTATAAAGAGACATTTTTATTTAAATTAATTGCATAAAATAACTGTATCTTTAATGTTATAATGTACTAATATAATCTTAGTAAGAGGTAGAAAATAAAAGTTTATTACAATCAAAAGACACTTTAAGTTAAGTTATTTTTGTCTTAAACCATTTTTGCAAAAATTATTTGTTACCTTATTTAGCTAGATGCTTTCTGGAAGAAAAACTAAGAGAATTTTTATTCTCTTAGTAGTAGGGGATGATATATAGAAATAGATATGAATATATGATTCATTCTGCTAGTTTACAACACTTTAATTAATCTTACAATTGTTGTTGTATACAAATTGTTGGAGGTCTCTTTCTATATGTGTAATTTTGTGTGAGGGCATTGTTTCGCATAGGTAGAAAAATGTGAAGGGACTAACTTATATTATAAGTAAGTGGACTACTTCTTCTATTGCTCGGGTTTATTAGATGTATAGAGATGTTAATTATTTAACATACAAAAATATAATAAGTAGGTTATAAATAATTCAAGTTAGATTCCATAATATATAATATTGCATACTTCTTTCGATATGATTTAATGCATATATGTAATATATTTATGTAAATATATAATCCTCTTAAAATTGCATGCTTAAGTAGTAAAAGTAATGTCATCAGTAAAAAAAAAAAGAATTGTAGTAACATTGAATAAAGTTATATGATAGTATGAGTAATTCTACCGTCCTCCTGGAGGTCGGTACTCCTCACACACAAGTCATTATAATATTCCACTTGGGTGGAATGTGTTTGTGTGTGAGGAGTCTAGTCCTCGGAAGGACGGTAGAATTTTTGCGATAGTAATCACTCATTTAAATAGTAAAAGTAACAATATTATCAACGAGATTAGTGAGAGTGGTAGAAACAACAACGGGAGTAGTGAAATAATCAATATTAATGCGGCAATAATGAAAGTAACAATAATTACGGCGGGAGTAGTGAAATTATAAATATTAATGCGGGATTAGTGACAGTAACAATAATTACGGCGGGAGTAGTGAAAGTAACAATGATTACGGGCAAGTAGTGAAATGTTATTGATATTATTTCATTAATAAGAGTAAAATATTAATAGCGGGAATAGTGAATGTCTCAAAATTTATTTCATCGTAATTTTAGGATATGTTATAAAAAATATATTAATGATAAATTTATGAGTTATGCAACTTTAAGTAATTTTATTTAATGAGAAAATTTTTTTAATGGAAGTAGAGGTAGCCCGGGCGAAGCCGGGCACCAATACTAGTATTATAAGTAAGTGGACTACTTCTTCTATTACTGATTGATTTAGGATGAAACCCCACTTACTTATTGGTCGGTCTCATGCATCTATTTCTAACTATAAGCCTGTTGTGGAGGACTCAACAAGTGGCATCAAAGCCGATTTCTTGGGACCACAAGGTGCGATGTGGTGACGGTGCTTAAGATAACGCAGATTAACGTTGTAGTTGTGGAGTAGCACCGCTGGACTCTCACCCTTGGTTGTCCAGATATGCATGAGTAACATGGGGCGAAGCAGCATGGTTGGCCCGGCATGGAGTTGTGTCGGGTGCGGAGTAGCGCCAAGTAAGGGGGAGTTTCAGCACACACGTATGAAAGGGGAGATTGTTGAGATCTCTTCTCGTATGTGTGTGAGGGGCATTGTCCCACATTGGTAAAAAAATAGTGAAGTGACCAGTTTCTAAGTAAGTGGTCTACTCCTCTTATCCCCAATTGATTTTCGGATGAAACCTCACTTGCTTTTGAGGCGCTCTCATGCACCTATTTCTATAGGCCCGTCTCAGAGCACTCAACACAAATAGGATCACGAAATTAGTCGATGTTACGCTATTGTACATTAACATGGTATACAAGGGGCACTAAAAAATTTCTCTATCCAACATGTTGATTTTTTTCAAAATAATACAATTAAAAAATTATCGAAATGAGGTTAAGTTAAAACAAGTTATTAAAAATGGCTTTATATAGAATTGGTTTTTAAGTTGTTGAATAGCTCATCATATCTCCAAGAAAGTTAACTCATTAAACCACTTATATATATTTTTTTTTTTGGTACAATAGAGGGGCTAAGCCCCGGCCCGATAGAACTAAAAAGCGATAAGTCTAGATTAGTTTTTTTTTTTGGTGCGAGAGAGGGGCAAAAGCCCCGAAATTAATTAGTAGCTATTACACGAGGGGTAGTAACCCCAAAAATGTCCTCCCGGAGGATGGAACGAAAACCAGGTGGTGGATCGTCTAGCATAGCGACTTCCATAGATGATAAAACCCCTTTATTTGCTAATCAATCGCTAGCTCGATTAGTTTCTTGATAGACATGTTCAATCTTCACAATCCAATCGCTCTTAGCAATAAGTGTCTTGCAATGATAAACCACTGGACGAAGGCTGCTACTTAGGAGCTGATCATCTTGAATTAATTTGACACAAAGTTCATTATCACGTGGACTTTGATTCTTAATATAGAGAATTTGCGCTCTTTCTAATCTGGTTGAAGGGATAGGAGCCGATCATCGTGAATTAATTTGACACAAGGTTCATTATCAATGTGGACTAAAACCACTTATGTAAAAGAGAAAAAAAACATAATGATTTTTCTAACGGTAACAAAAGCCGTCAACTCATTCAACGACTTTGGCCATCAATACTATATATTAAATCCAGAAACCAAGGGACTTCAATGTAATTAAAGAAAGTTATACAAATTAATTTTACTATATAGTTTTAAATCAATAGCACCGTGTGATGGACCCGATTAAGGGATCTCAATGCAAATATTATATAGTTTGGGTTAAAATTAAATTATATAGAAGCTTGATAATTTTCCTAAACATTTGTAAGAGACTAAAACATGGTTAATTTCCTTAAAATAAAATAATTAATTAAGATGGTCAATTTCCTTAAAATAAAATAATTAATTAAGATGGTCAATTTCAAGGAGGCTAAAATAAGGAAGATACTTGGTAATTTTCCTAAATATTTATAGAAGACTAGAAGATGGTCAATTTCCTTAAAATAAAATAATTAATTAGTATAAACATGGACACTTATGGTATTAATTATTATCATCATAAAATTATATATTAAATAATAATTCAAGTTAGATTCCATAATATATAATATTGCATAATTCTTTCGATTTGATTTAATGCATATATGTAATAGTATATTTATATAAATATATAATCCTCTTAAAATTACATGCCTAAGTAGTAAAAGTAATTTCGTCAGTAAAGAAAAGAATTGTAGTAACATTGGATATAGTTATATGATATTAATCACTCATTTGAATAGTAAAAGTAACAATATTATCAGCGAGATTAGTAAAAGTGGTAGAAACAACAACGGGAGTAGTGAAATAATCAATATTAATGCGGCAATAGTGAAAGTAACAATAATTACAGCAGGAGTAGTGAAATTATCAATATTAATGCGGCAGTAGTGACACTAACAATAACTACGGCGGGAGTAGTGAAAGTAGCAATGATTACGGGTAAGTAGTGAAATGTTATTACTTTTGTTTCATTAATAAGAGTAAATATTAATAGCGGGAGTAGTTAATTTGTCTCAAAACTTATTTCATCGTAATTTTAGGATATGTCATAGAAAAATATATTAATGATCAATTTATGGTTATTCACTTTAAGTAATTTTATTTAATGAAAAAAAAGTTAATGGTAAGTAGAGGTAGCCCGGGCGAAGCCGGGCACCAATACTAGTTAGTTCTATTTTAAAACTAACAAAACCAATACAGCATGAAGTAAAGTTAGTGCATCATTCGATTCGCTCTAAACTTAATTTCATGTTTTTTTTTCTATTTTGTTATCTCTCAATAAAGCCGTTGAGCAATTTAACTATTTAGAACCGAAGTTGAAAAAAAAAAAAAAAAAAAACGAAGTCTGTCTAAATTCATTTTCGATAAATAGTGAACCCGACCCTAATTTAACATGGCTCGTTTATGAACAGTAGATTCCCAAATTTACCCTCTCATAAAAAAAAAAAAAAAAAAAACAAAGTAGAGTAATTGGATAAAACTTCTCCTGCAATTTTATTTCGTTGGAACAATTTCACTATCATGGAGACATAATATCTCCATTAAAAAAAAAAAAAAAAAATCAAAGTTTGCATTTTTTTTACATTAAAAGGGTAAATTAACCCTAATGAATAGCTATTTTTCATTTGCAATTTCAAAATTGAGCTCAAAATTAAGACAATCAGAGTAAAAGGGCAGCTATAGTTTGAGTTCAATTTTAGTGGGTTAATCTCAGAAATTAGAATTATTGAAAATTAATTTAGGGTTATGGAGGAAATTAGAGAAAAAAGTGAAGCAAGAGTAAAAAAGAAGACATTGAAAGCAGTACTTGAAGAGTGTCAAAGGGCTCTTGAATCTCTTAATGATGTTGTTGATGATGATGATAAAGATGTTAATGATGATGATGATGATGATAATAATAGTAAATTAATTAGTGTAAAAGAGAATTGCCCAGATTCTCCTTCTTGCTCAGATCCTCAGGCTGAAGAAGTAAGTTTTGATTTTTGATTTTTGATTTTTTGTTTATTAATTTTAATTTTGGTAAGTTTTATGTTTAATTTGATTGTACTATGATTGATTGATTGTTTTGATGAAGTTAGGGTGTTGAAAGTATTTGACTTTGATTGGTGTTTGGTATGAAATCCTAAATGTTTAGGTTTGTGATGAGTGTTATTGATAGTTTGGCTAAAGATAAGGTTTTGAATTATACGGATGCTAGGGCGCCACCGGATGGTACTGATTCTCGATAACACCCTCTCACATTCCCTTATGTAGGTAGAGTCCATCATTTTATTAGACTTAGATGTTGTATGTGATTGGGTAGTACCGAGACTTGGTACTAAATGGTGGCGCTAGCTCATTTTCCATCCCCGAAATTCATCTTGTTGTGATAGTGGTCATGATGCTGGTGTTTTTGTTGGCTGGTGGCGGTGTTAGTACTGTACCTACCATTATGTAGACTTTACCTGGAGGACTTCTGCAAATAGCTAGGTAGTTTAAAGTACCTTTAAGTTGATTACGCTACCCTAGTATCCCGAGGACTTCTGCAAATAGTAGGGTAGGAGATGATAACACAAAGTGACTGTCTTCGATTGACTCAAATTGAAAATTGCTCGATAATTGCATTGAATGATTGGTGCTTCACAATAAAAAGAAGTGCAATCAGTTTAGTGAACCGGTTCCCTGTATTAGTTTATTTCATCATATTCAAATAAGCGAAGAATAGTGAGTCATTGATTGGGGAAATGGAAATAGTTTAGAGTCCTGTAATCAAGCAGTATTAGCAACTTTTCCAGTTCGATGTTGCAGCTGTCTGTCACTCTGTCTTGATCAAGTTTCGGGTAGGGATGATAACAGAAATTAACTGTCTTCAATTGACTCAACTTGAAAATTGCTCGATAATTGCATTGAATGATATTGCTGCTTAACAATAAAAAGAAGCGCAACCAGTTTAGTAAACCGGTTTCCTGTATTAGTTCATTTCATCACATTCAAATAAGCAAAGAATAGTGAGTCTTTGGTTGGGGAAATGGAAATAGCATTGATTCCTGTAATCAAGCAATATTAGCAACTTTATTTTGGTTTTCGATGTTGCAGCTGTGTGTTTTGATCAAGTCTAAGGTGAGAGGACCGGAATTCCTTGGAAAACTCGAAAGTGCTCACACTGCTCAGTTTGCAGTTCAATCTGGTAATTCTGGTAACAGTAAATATGGTGCCTTTCAAGTGTTTTTTTCTTCTAAAGTTCCCTTATTGAAAAGACGATCACTTGTGGTTGCAGAAGAGGGGAGTTCTTGGGATATAGTGGCTGATAATGATCTATGGGAAGGTGGTAACGGTGAGGATGACGATGAAGAGTATGTTGTTGTCCGGCAAGAAGACATTGTAGATGGGATTGCTTGCTTCATGGCTGCATATTTGTTGTCGCTCAAAGAGACTAAGGTATGTATGCAAACTAAATACACCCGTATGTTTGTAACAAGTTTTGTTCGTTGGATTAATTTTCAATGTCTGCTTGGTAATTATGAAAAATAGGAACCTTATTACAATAAATAAATTTAAAGCAGTTCCTTACTTCAAGGTGATGCTTTCTTGTAGTGAACTCATCTGAAGTAGTGGCCAAGTCCAAATAACCCGATTATTCAATATTTCAATCTGCTTTTTGGGTTTAAAGCGCTGGAACTAGCCTGGAAGTGTTATACTTGTTTCAGTTGTTTGGATTGGCGGATTTGGAGGGAAATGGAGGGAAGGGGGAGCAAGGGATATAAAATTATTTGTTTGGTTAGCAAAGAAGGGTGGAGGGCAATGGAGGGGACGGTTTTGGAGCGATCCATTTTCCCTCCATCAAGGCAATCAAAATTCCTCCATTGTAGGAAAAATTTGGAGGGAAATTCTATCAAAACACTCACACTCTATTCCCCCTCCCGTTCTCTTCCCTCCCTTTCCTTTCCCTCTATCCCACTCCCCTCCCTTTTTCTCCTACTTTGATATCCAAACAAGCTTTTAGGGCTCAGTTGGGATGGCGGAATTCTTACCCGAGTAATTGAGCTTCTCTTCCTTATTTCTATCTCCACCACCATCATTTTTCTCCAGTTTCTAGTTCATTTAAAAGCTCTATTACCTAGTAACAATTGCCTCCATCCCAAGCAAGGAGATTTGGGGTAATTGGCTAATTCCTACGGTGTAATAGACGAAAGATCAAAGGAAATTAGGATGTGTTGGTCCGTTGGGTACAGGAAGGAGATGAAGAGGGCGCAATAGTTATTCTTCAAAGACGTATTTTCTATTCTCTATCCCTCTAAGGTAATGCATTACCCTTATGTGGAAGTAATAGTTCCCTCATTGGGACTTCATTCCCCTACGCTACCTCTTCACCAGTATCACTTCCACCGCTTGGTTTACCTACAGTAGTTGCATTCAGTCCAAGTGAATCCTTAAATGCCTTTTGTTTTTTGGGAAGGAGTGGAGTGGTGCTTAGGGGTGTTCACGGGTCCAAAACCGGACCGGACCGGACTGACCGGATTAACCTGCGGACCGGATAACCACATATCCCAAGACTGCGGACCGGACCGGTTAGGACCGGACCCGGACCGGAACCCATTAGGTCCGTTTTTTTCTGGGTTTGGACCGGACCGGTACTAATTTATAAGGCAAATTTAGTTTTATTTTTTAATGTGGACCGGACCGGACCGGGCCGGACCGGAGACTGGTCACCATATTTTTTGGGATCCGGAGACCAGACCGGTATGTATAAATGGCTTGTGTGACTGAAATTTTTGAAACTCATAATTGGTACTTGGAATAAATGGCTTCCTTTCTAAGGGCTTGCTTGGGATGGGAGAAATTATTAAGGGAGTAATAGAGATAAAATGAACTAAAAAATGGAGGGAAGGGATGGGAGTTGGAGATAGAAATGGATAGAAATGGAGAAATATAGTGTAATAGTTCCTCCATTAAGGGAGTAATTGTTACCCACCTCCCCCTCCAAGTAATTATTACCTCCATATAGAGGTAATAGTTCCTCCCTCACCTCCTCTTTCCACCCTCCACAACCACCACAAAGCACTAATTTCCTCCCATTTCTTAATCTTTTAGCTCTCATTACTCCCTTAATAATTACTCTCATCCCAAGCAAGCCCTAAGAAGGAATCAAATTCTCGTCGACTACTAAATCGGAGAAATAGATCTGTTGTTTTATTTTAATGGTATTTTCTTCCGGTTAGAATGGTTATGATTCTACACTGAGCTTAACTACCTCTTATCAATTTTGCAGGACCTGGCTCCTAACAAACTCCAAGACGGTGAGTTTGGCTTTTTCTCAACAATGTTTTCATATACTGTCGTCCTATACTCCCAGTGTCCCATCATTTCAGTGATTACGTTTATTTAACTTAATCTGAAAGAGGGTAGTTAAACGGTGTTTCATGAATCATGATTGTAATAGAGAGAATTCCTTTGGTAATCTGTGTTGTGCCTATGGAGAAGTAACTAGCCTTATTCAATTACTCTGTAGCTCTAAGCAAGACATTTTCGTTAAAGAAAAAGAAGGGAAAGCTTCGGAAAGCATTAGATGGAACGAAAGTCATTTACAATGTTGCTTCTTGGAGTGCAACTGCAATCGGGTACGCCAATATAATTTCAGATGGGCATTATTATTTTTCCTTCGTGCTTTCTTCGTAGCCACTCACTTTTTGGCCGGAAAAAAATTGTGGATACAGGATTTACCAGAATCCTGCACTTCTGGGAGCCGCTTCAACAGCCTTCTGGACCTCATGCCGGGTCATATCAAGACTTTTCTGAGTCATTCCACTCGGTTTGGAGAAGCTCACGAGGGCAGACCCTGCTGTCTTGTCTTCTTTGAACGTCTCTTGTCACGGATTGTAGATAACAAATTGCATTCATTTGCTTGATAGATTTATCGCCCTCAGTATAGTCTGACTGTAAATATGTCAATTTGGTTCATTTGTTGCGGCATGAAAGGTGCTTAACATTATACATTTTCCACTTCCACGGAGAACCCGGACTCGTGTTTTCTTTACTAAGACGAGGTAGCGAGGCACAAGAAGGCCAGTCTTATTGTCAATCGAGGTTTGGATTGGGTCAATTTCGGGTTAAATTTTTAGGTTTTGACGGGTCAGGTCATGCTTGCCATCTCTAGCTGTTACCCATGTCTTAGTTGGGCCTTACACACTGGTCAACAAATTAAAGCATGCTCCATAATTCAAACTAGCCACTTCTTATTTCTCATTTAAATTTGAAAATTAACCCATAAACACACTTTCTTCAAAAAATTTAAATATCAAAGGGTAACATACATACACTTGTTATTAACAAACATTTTCATTTTTCAAATCAAATTATAAAAAAAAAAATGAAATATTTTAAAAGTGAACAAGTATATAGTCAAATCTTTATTTTCTTTTCTGCCCAAATACTACTTTGGGGAGGATGCAGAAGGTCATGAGAGCATTGGCGATACACAGGAATAAAGGTATTGGTAAATACTTAGGTACCCCGGCGGAATTTCAAGAATCGAAACAAGATATTTTTAAATCCCTTATTGAGCATGTCACTAGGAGGATATCCTCGTGGAATGGAGTTTTTCTATCGCCTGCGGGACGACTGACCCTAATCTCTTCTGTCCTATCCAATCTTTCCAATTATTTCCTATCGGTGTTCAAAGTACCGGTAAGTGTGGCAAAGAAGATTAACTCTCTTTTGACACAATTTTGGTGGACAGGATGCAGACTAGGTAAGAATGTGCCTTGGTGTAGTAAAAATTTCCTAAGCTTACCAAAAAGTAAAGGAGGGCTGGGCATTCGTAATATTGAATGCCTTAATCAAGCACTACTGGCAAAGCATGGATGGAGGTTGGTGTCTGGGGATTCATCACTGTTTTGTAAGATTTTTAGAAAGAAGATTTTTGGAAAAAGTGATTATATAAGTGGAATGCCACCCCTCAGGGGCTCTGGTATGTCGTGGGGAGTAAGAAGCATCCTTCATGGACTTGAAACCGTTATTGATAATATAGGGTGGAAGCCGGGGATAGGATCATGCTTAAATATTTGGCAATCTAAATGGGTTGGGGGGCAAACCCCTGAACCAAGGGACCTATTACTGGGGATTGAGAATGTTCATTTAGCAAACCTTCAAATCCGACATCTAATGCAGGAAGGCAACGAATGGAATGAGCACTTAGTGCGCTATTTATTTGATGATGCCTCTGCGGCCCGAGTTCTTGCCATTCAGGTGGGGGGGAATGAGGGGAAGGATGAGGTTTTTTGGCCACTTACGAAGGATGGGACTTACAGTGTTAAGAGTGGATATGGGATAATATTTGGAGACTACATGGAAAAAAGAGGATCTCGGAAGGATAAGAGTCGGATTGGTAATAGGGGTAGGGAATTCTGTAGGAAAAAATTGTGGCATCTACCGATTCCCAGCAACTGGAAAATTCTATTATGGAAGATCTTGACCGACACCCTTCCTGTTGGAACTGAGTTTGAAAAGAGGAATCTGGATGTTAGTCTCTTCTGCTGCTTGTGTGGAGAAGGTCATAATGAGAAGGAATCTACAGGACATCTCTTCAGAGATTGTGAATTATCCAGACGTATTTGGGCAGGGTCTGAGCTTGGTATTAGAGTTATGAATGCTGAAACTGGCGATATAAAGGAGTGGATAATAAACTGGATCCGATACTTCTATAATAGAATGGGGGGAGAAAGGAGTGTGATTGTCTTTGCGGCAATACTATGGGGTTTATGGACCCTAAGAAATAACGTGATTTTTAAGGAAGTGGTCGTCACACAACAATACCTTGTTCATGGCTTCTTCAAATCCGTTCATGAGAATATACGGATTCTGTGTGCTCATCTTGCCAAAAAGGACAAAGGAATTATTAACTGTAATGGGCAGGATGAGCAATCCTTGTCCTCACTTGCTGAGATTCGGGAGGGTAAGCCAGTCAGGGTCATAGAAATGCTGGGCACATGTGAGGTAACCCGGGTCAAGGTGGACGCGAGTTGGAGACAAGACTATAGGGCGGCTATAGGATGGGTGGCTTATAATTCCGCAGGTACGGAGATCATACGGAAGCAACAAAAGATAAGGGCGGAGTCAGCTCTACAGGCGGAAGCTTTGGGTATTCGTAATGCCCTTTCATGGGCAAAGCAGTGTGGATACCTTCACCTTGATATAGCAACGGATTGCCTACAGCTTATTAACCAAATTGCAGGGATTGAGAAGGAGAATCATCTGATCAATCAAGCTCTAGCTAGCATTCGGAGGCTGTATGCGGATTTTCATTGTCTAAGTTTTAACTTTATCCCGAGATCGCTTAATGTTGTAGCGCATGGTCTGGCTTATCAGGCCATGAGACTGTAAAATCTGTCTTTACGATTGTCAAAAAAAAAAAAATCTTTATTTTCTTTTCTGCTTAATTTCAGCTCATTTCAGTTTAGTTTAGTTTTATTCAGTTCACTTTAATTCAACTCAATTAAGTTCAACTCTTTACAAATTAAATCTTACTTCTACTCCATTTATTCCAGTTCAATTCAACTCATCTCCATTCAGTTAGAATAAGCCAAAAAAATTAATTAAACGAAATCGACAAAGTTAAATTAAATAATTTTAAAAGGGTCCACATACATGATTACTTTGATATAGCTTTGCATACCTATCTAGTTCTCTATCCTAAAACCTATATTTAGGGACATAATCGAATATAACAAGGAGAGGTGTTCACTGTTCAGTAATTACATGGTCCCAAAACATTACCACAGGATGCCTATACTTTTTAGGAAATTTTCGGAAGATAAAAGTTACCACTTACTAGGGTCATATAGGTTATAATGGAGAGAATCCGGATTGATAGAGTATACTCGGTATTTAACAACATTTTACATTTTTACTCCATATTCTATGAAAATTTCAATACCTATTGAATCAATTTTCAAAGCTCGCAATTTACAAGAGTTCGATGATGAATTATATAATGGCCTAGCTAAATCGACAAAAAGTTGTATTGATGGGTCGTCGATTGAATTTTTAAACAATACTCGCAGGAAAATTACAATTTTGTAGCAGATGATATTCGAACTAGACATTCAACTAATAACAAATGAAGAAATTAAGCATTAATATGTTGTCGCGTGATTATAAAAACCTTTTATTTTTTGTATATATCATCTAGTTTAATCCAGGTTCGAGCCTGGTAGCACCAGGCCATCACCAGTAGGACGATAAAGTTCTTTCTCATAAGTTTTAACATTGCTGACGGGATTTGTGCATGATTCGAGTTGAAGCATAGAAGCAATAAATGCATGTATGGATTAGAAGGCAGGAAGAGTAGTGGAAACACAAGAATAGAACAAGCAAAAGACAGACCTGCAAAAAAAATGAGCTTCAGAAATAAGGTATACTGAATACTCACAATCATCATTCATATCCAACACCTAACATTTAATTATTTCACGGACGTTTCATTATATATTTTGTATGTTTCGTTTATTTTATGTCAAATTGTATACTTGTAGAATATATGGCTATGCCCACGGATCACATGCCTTACATATGACTTGGATGAGCTCTCCCATAAATCATATTGGATTTTAAAATTTTAACCACCAAAATTTACTGATAGATATTCACCAAGAGACCTAAGTTAAAGACTGTTTAAGGCAGTCAGACAGTGACGAATCTTGAAATAAATGATAAAAGATGTTGAGGTTTAAATTAGTAATTTTGTGTGTGAACATTTAATACTCAAGTTATTGATCCAAGGGAGCCGGATGATGATTATACACTAATAATCGAAATATGAAGGGGACTTAGGTCCTCCATTCGAGGTATTTAATTAAGGAGATAGGATCCTCTCCAGTAATTGGAGAGGTCCAATACTTTGTGTGAGAGAGGAGGGATTACACACCCGTTGAAATGACCACTTTATCCTTACTTCCTTTGTTAAATAAGTACTAGATTATCCAGTTCTTAATTAAGTTTACTTTGTTCGTCTTTAGTTTGTGATACCCTAATTTATTGAATACAAATAATGAAAAATCTTGATAACATATTATTACTTGGATAAAATAATAATTTCGTATTGATTTAATGTTGACCGAAGTTTCGCAAAAGTGAATAATTTCACAATATTTAACATATCAGATATGCTGGATTTTAGAGGGTTAGTAGAGGCGATCGCTTCAAATCATCAGAAGATTAAAATTTCCAATTTTTGTTAACATTTTTAATTTTATTTCTAGTATTTAATATTCCGCCGTCTCCTAAGGAAAATCCTGAGTCCATCACTGTAGTTTTAAGTGTTCTGGGTCTCGGAAGACGGGTCAATATATGGTAGTCCAAATAGAGATGACATCAAACATGAAGCACTTTTAAGAGTCTTAGACCAAAAAGATAAAGTCTCTTAAGATCAGTTGGAAGAGGCAGGACAATCAGGGTGTTGTACTCGTGCTTCTTCTTAAAAAACAGTGAAGTGAAAGCTTTGATGACATATATTTTACTCTCTGTATCATGCATCTCAATTCTCAAACAAGTTGATGGTAAAAAAATATTAATGCATGGGGTGGTAAAAAAGGTAGAATTTTTCAAAGAATATATGATAAGATAAGATGAAAAAAGGGTTAGAGTTTTGTGCCAAATGTGATGTATATAACCCTTTAAAAGTTCTCTTTTTGGTCAGTCACAAAGTTCACAAAGCCATTTTCTTTAAGGACGAAGCATGTGTATATGAAACGAATGCGAGGATGAGCATCCAATGTCTTATATATCATGTTTCAACAATCGGTTTTTCTAACGTATTATGCTGAAACCAGGGCATACATCAATAACCTAAATGTGAAAATATTTATAAGATATTCCCATGATATATATTCAAGTATATATAAACTTATTTTTACCGTAATTAGTGAGAATATCTTATAAATCTTACCACATTTAGGTTATTATGAATTCCCATAGGATATACATTAGAAAAACCGTTATTTTAAAATATACAGCGTCAATTAATTAGAAATGTGATCCATTTATTTTTCATCTATTGGATGATGAAATTTTTTACTAGTAAATCCTAGTAAAAAATCATGCCAATATGGTATTCGAAGTTTTCAAGCTGTTGAGACTTGAGATTGATGTAGTTTTGTACTTTCATTTTTTCAATTAGGTTAAGAATTGTTTGATCCGATGATATCTCCAGGACCGTTAAATAAATTTGAGAGATTCAGTTCTAAACAATCGTTTGAGGCCTACGTAATATAAATACCTCATTTAATTGTAGTAGATGATACTCGAATGGGACATTTAGCTAGCAAATCAGACTCTAAAATGTTCAGGGCAGCCCTGATTCCGAAAACCTTTTGAAATTGATATTAATTAGACAGCCTTGATTATGTTGTTAATCATCGTCCACAAGAATTCTCGAGATTCTTGCTTGTTATTTTTCAGATATAATCTCTTTACTCACATATTCGCAATGATTTACTCTGTATATGATAAGAATTTATAAACATTGTCTAACAAGATCGACTATCTTGACTTATTGCATAATCGACTCAATTTTCTCAGTTTAATCAAGTTTGTCTAACAAAAGAATTTGTAACGGGTATAAATTTACATAATTAAATTGTTTATGTTAGCTATTCTAATCGAGATTATAAGTAGGAATAATGCATGAAATCATGGGTCGAGGATGAACATGATTTAGGTCTCATATTAGTTAAATGTTTACGATGCGATCGTGGTTGATAAGCACTAAGCGCATATGTAGTAGTATAATTTTGTTATTGGGATGGAGGTCCACATACAGACACATTTATGCTTGTTTCTCAAGACAACATTAATGAGCTACGAAGATAGTACATGGACAACAAGTCGAGAGATAGTACTTAAAAAATGACTGATAAAAAGTTAAACAAACGTACAAAAGATTAGACTTCGAAATCTGTAAAGTTCCTCTTCAACTAGTTTACTTATTAACTCTAAACAATGCTATAATTGATAGGACGTGCTTAGTAATTCGCATATATAATTAGTGAAGACTCAGAACTCATAAGTTTACTAGGTTATAATTAGTTTAATATTTACCACGCAAATTCTAGTGTAAGACTGTAAATTGTACGTAAGACGAGAAAAATGTGACTATTTTTTTTGGTAAATAGTGACATTTTTGGTTAAATAATGACATCTTTTTATGACTAAAACATGACCAGTTTTTCAAAGTTGTTACTATTTACCAAAAGTGGTGACATTTGGCCAAAATACACGGAAAAGACTGTCATACCATAAAACTGTTGTATTTATAAAATGATATTCTGTATTATTTATATTATTAAATGTAATGCATGCAAATTCCCATAATTCAAGGCAAGAAATTAAAAAATGTGATTACTGAAAAATGGTCTATAGAATACTCATATATTTCAGTATTTTACAAGTTTTTAATTGTTGAAATTAAGGTAAAAACGAGGCATATGAGATCAAATCTTAACGATGTTATGTTAAATTGTTCGTGCATGTACAATAAGAGGTAAAATATTAGTATTTGCTAATAACTTCATATTTGTTTTGAGTTAATGAAACTATTCGTGTGAATACGTTAAATAATGTATAGAACTACATAACTTACATACGTAGTCACGAATATTTCTCCGCGTGATTGATTATTGATTGCCATTTTTCGGAATGAAATTAAATGAAATGAATTTTATGCTTCAGATAATATAAATTTAATAAACTGGCCTCAGGAAATATAACGGAATAATATTAAAATTCCAAATGTTAAAGGATGTTTAGTCGAATTCTTTTTTCTGAATACCGATAAATTTTGAACCCGTATTGTTAATCCTTGCATCATCGGATCATTGTCACCCTAGGCCTAAGTACATAAATTTCTTACAAATCATAATATAAGCATAATAGTGTCCAGTCTTCACATGATTAGCTGGAGACCAAAGACGTACAGACGACCATCATATTCATATCATATTTCATATTCAAATAAAAACTCAATTACTCAAGTGGAAAGTCGAAACAACATGCAATTACTATAAATAGGGACAATAATAATATTAAAATTAATTAATTAATACTTTTCAAAGATATAAAACTCTGAAAAGGGTAAATTAAAAGCTTGTAAAAGGTAAAAAAAAGTGACCTCTCTTAGCTTTAATTTGTGGATTCTCTTTGTCAAGGTACAAACTCCTTTTCCTCTCACACAAAATTTTTGCTTCTTAACTTTTAGATTTTCTGATTTCATCATTGATTTGATGCTTTGACTTAGACCAACACAAATTTTTTGGGAGGAAAAAAAATTGAAAAATAAAGCAAGTAATGAACAGAAATTGTCTTGAACGTTTAAGCCATTAGTTTTAGTTAACATCGAGTCTAAAATATATGAATAAATTAAATAAATAGTTAATTTTAAATTTGAAGTATATGTACAACCGTGTCATTTAACATCCTGTATAGAAAACATCAGTTATGTGCACAAAATTAGATAATTTTTCACGTTTTTCAACTACTCATGAGTCATGAGACAGTTATTCGCACAAGATTAGAGGTCGACTACAACTATTCATGTCGGAGCTACTATGTACATTTATCAACTACTCATGCATGAGAATTCATGCCGAGGTACTATATATGTACTCTTGTTTATGATTTACATGTAGGCGGCTAGACCTCTACATGGACTCGGTACAAATACAACGAACAACCATAGATGTACTAGGGCACGTATAGTACGTTTAATTTCATTGTTATAGGTACATTTATACGGTCATGCAAGCAAGATGATAATTGTACATAAATTGTTAGGAATTGGGAGAAAGGGAAATAAAAATATTTGGTAATAATGTATGTAAGTATGTGCACTATTTGCGCATGCATTTGTGCAATTGGGCCACGCACCAAAGATGGAGCTTCATGTGTTTAGACTACTTGTGTTATCAATGGAGGTTTGCCTCCCTATTCTAGTATATAGTTGGTCGTATAGAGAGGGGAACCTACTCTTCCAATTTTGAATTGAATTGGGGGGAGAGGGGAGATTATGGAATGTAATTGTCATCTTAAAGCCTTAATTAAGCAACAATAATGTCCTTCCACAATATTGCAAATGTACCAAAGTTGGCTGGTGTGAGTGGTAAGGGTTCTCATCTCTTAAACAAGTGGTCAGGGGTTCGATTCCTGACTCTTGCGAATGAAAAGGCCAAACTTGGGAGGGGTCAACCCATTAAATTACCTTCAGTACCCCGAAGGAGATTGCCCCAACTGTCGGCAGGGGATACTCCTGATCAACACCAAAAAAAAAAAACAATATTGCAAATGTACTTGAAATGTCCATGATCAGTCACATTAGGAGACATTATATGGATTAGTTTTTGTGATCATAGATTGCTGAGGTCTCTTCTCTTGTGTGTGTTGGGACATTGTTTTATATCGGTAGAATTAGAGGTAGAAGATGTGTTTAGAAGCTAGTACACTACTCGTCTACTCCTCCTCTCACCAATTGATTTTAGGATAGAACCGGCCACTTGCTTATGGACCGGTCTCCTGCATGACTGCACCTAGAGTTGGCAAGTCTAATTCGACCCGAACTCGGGCAAACCTGTCCCGATAGAACCCTAAAATGTTACAATCGAAATCGACTTGACCGGACAGATTATGCCCCGTTGCTCGACCAAACCCGATGAAGGTCGACTCAAAACCGAACCCGACCACGGATGACCTGTAACGTTAATCGACTCGATACATGCTTGACCCGATCAGACCCAGCCCGATAAGTGACAACTTACCTAATTCGAAAGATAACCCGATATTGACCCGAAAGCTAACCTGAAATTCAACCCGATCTGAAATAATATAGCGTGACATTAACTCAATCAGGTAAATTAATCGAAAAAAATCGACCGGATAATAAATTGATGAGTCAAACCAAGCAAAATCCAATCCAACCCAAGCAAAACCCAACTGATAAGGACCCTGCCGACCAACACCCTTCCCACTCAATAGATCTATCTAAATGACCTGACTCGACAATAACCCAAACCCGAGCTAAGAATTGACTCGACAAATCTGAAGGAAAAGAAAACTTGTGACGAATTCGGTTGTCACAAATCCCGTTTTCCTAGTAGTGCGTAACCCGATATGACCCGAATTCGACCAGACCCTACCCAAACTCGAGCTAATTGCCACCTCTACTTCCACCTAATTTTTTAAGCACGTTCCGGATGAGTCAATAAGTGTTATCAGAGCTGACGATTCGGCTTGGGGCCGCGGTGTGATGTGGTATTGGTGCTCGAGATGACGAGGAGGACGATCAATGCAAAAAATATCCAAATCAATTGAATAAAAATTTTAAAAGTTCAAAAAAAATAAACTACTAACAAAGAGCGGTTAAGAGAAAAATTACAAATTTATTGGAAAATGGTACAAAAGGTAATAAACCGGGTACGCATACTATAAAATGGGGTACTAATACAAGCAGTAAACTTAGAGGAGCTGAAATAGGTACTATTGTTATGAAAACATGTGATAACTGAGGGCATTAGCAATAGATGAACCTCCAATAGGTTTGTTCTCATGTCACATAAACTAGTATACAAAATCATTTACCTACAAACCTCATCCCAACAATAAATAAACCTCTTCAAGGTTTATCATATGATCCACTATACTATTTCTTCTCACATTCTTTCTTCACAAACCTGTATACTATATTGTAACCCCTCTCATCCATGAACCTCAACACTCATGTCCAACAATAGAGGGTTTGTAGACAAACCTCTAAAATAGTTGACACATCATCTTACAAACCTATTGACAAACTCTATTGCTAATGCCCTGAAAGAGACATTGTGAATCACAATCAAGCCCATGTTATTTTGGATTTAATTTTGTTGAACATTTATTAACTGAACTTATTGAATTTGAATTTTTTTGAACTGAAATTGATCTAAAGTAAACTTAGAGGAGCTGAGTTTTTCTGATTTTTTTTTTTGATAAGGTAATAAAACTAGATTGATCATCTAAGGTAGGACCAACCTGTCTCATCTTTTCGAATGATAGAGGTAAGTTGAAGCCACCGGCTTTCAAAACACCTCGAAAGAGTTGGACATGAATGTCCAGTAGAAGCCATAAATTCGGCAACTTTGATGACTTCACGAAAACAATGTTTAATTATCGCTTCATCAAAGAATTGAAGATATAATTTTACATCCTTGATAATACTAAAAAATTTCCAAGAAATTTGGCAACTACTATGGATTTGACCTTATAGGAAAATGAGTGTGAATTTAATTAAATTTTTCTAGACCGAACTTATAAGATTTCAACTTTTCCGAGCTAAACTTATAAGATCTGAAATCTTAACTAAACGTAGGATCAGGGGCGGCTATGACCAAGTGAGGGCTGAGCGCGCGAACTGGGCCTCCAAATTTTTGGGTCTCGTGTTTGTATAAAGTATGAAAACATTAGTGATATATACATAATAATCTCCATGTATATTAACAAAAAGTGTGATAGCACATTGGTGAATACATGTTTCAAAGTCTTAAGTTGAGTCAAGACTCAATTTAGTGTATGATTATTTGTAAGGGTGAGATTATCAGTCAAACTCTTCAAAGTCTTAAGACTATGTCACATCAACTTTCCACTAACTTTTATTATTTTTTGGTTGTTAAGACTGCTCTCAGACTCACCTCATATTTTATACATTATCCGTCAGATTCTACTTTTCCACTTCACTTTTTTTTTTTACAAAAGAAATGACACATTTGATCCACTAATTGGATAATTTCCAAACATCGTAGGGTCAAGAGTCAAGACTCAACAAAAGTCTTAAATTGAGTCTTGAATTTCCAAGACTCAAATTAGGACTTTGCAAAGACTAGTGTAGATTATTGATAGTCTTGAGTAAATCTTGTTTCAAGATTTACGAAAGTCGTGTCTAAGACTTCCAATAATCTTACCTCTGTTAAGACTTTACAAGGGTCTTGATCCCACCTTTTTATAATGAGAACCAATATATAAATCAGTTAGTCTTGTTGAAGACGGGTCGGAGCAAGTGACGGGTAATGTCACTCACAAAACGAATAGGGGACAAGGTGGGGGCACTCCCATGTGCTTCCCTCTCTCCTCTATTTGGGTCATTTGTGAGAGAAAATAGTATCCGTCACTTCAAAATGACGGATACGTGTCGTCTTCAATGAGATTTTGTGTATATAAATAGCTACCATGTTTCAATGTATTATTGTTTTTTTTATCTAAAACTCCATAAGAAAAGTGTAGTGAAAAAGTAGAGTCTGAGCGATAATGTATAAAGTCTGAGCTGAGTTAGAGCTGAGTCTTAACAATAAGATAATAATAATAATAAAAATTAGTGAAAGGTTGATGTGACAGAGTGTTAAGACTTTGGAGAGTCTTACCAATATTTTTACCTTTAAAAGGAGTGACTAAGTGCAAAATAACAGGGCCTAAAAGGAATACGAAAAATATATAAAGACGTGCAACAAAGTGATCTCTCAATAACCTATTAGTACTCTAATATTTTTACGAAAATCAATTTAGGAATTTAAAATTAGCAACCTTTTCTTAGACAAAATATCAAATACTTGTGTTAGAACAATTGGAGTCGCAAGGTTGCTTACCATAAACTCCAAAGGATATTGCCAAGCTAATGCATCTTTTACCTATATATGCGTAACTTTTTTTGACTCGACCATGGACATATTACATTATACGAGTATAGTGGACCGCTCTATCCCTCATTGCTCAGCCGAGTCTCATCACGATGACCCTAATACGTTTATTATAGTGCACAAATCTCATCTATGACGTTTTATAATAAATTAAAATAATAATAAAAAAGAAAAGTGATTGTTAAATATCATCGTTTTTTTTGTCTTAAGTAAAAATAGTTGATCATAGTGAGACGATCACACAATTTATGTATAATCAGATGTTAAATGAAAAAGTCTCATAAGAGCGGGCTTGAATTAGTCTTTTGAACATCATTAGAGATTTTAATGCTGTATAATTTTTGTCAAAAACTTTGGTTACAAAAACACCATAAAATAGTTCAACACAATCATACATTTTCTTAAAATCCCAACATAGAATTATATAAGTCGAATTACTTAAAAATACGAATTCTTATTTATAACGATGACATATTCATAGCATGTAAGTTGTTAATTTAATGATTAAATCACACAAATATACATTTATATGATTCTGTTCTATAGATTTTAGAATTCTTTAGTCCAAGTTCAATGATACATTGATGAACAAATACATCTCTTCACAAAACAGTTTTCGGAAATCATAATTTTACCATTTATACGACTAATTTCGCTTAATCTAACCGAAAAATTATGAAATCTAAATAAGGCAAAAATACAAACGTGCAAAGTGTTATGACCAATGAACTAAATCAATTGAAATATATGTGTAGTAGCCTATATTTCCTCATTATTGAAATGACACAAATCTTGCTTACATTTCGTAATCATAAAATAATGAATAAGAAGGAAATAAATAAATCAATAGTAGCAATAATACACACACTGTTACCGTTAATTGCAAATCCAGAGCATACACTGATACACACTCCCACTCTTCCACTATGCAAACATGTCTAATACGTGTTTTATTTTTTTTAAATTTTTTTTAGTGAATATAGTATAACCAATCTCTTTAGCAGTTTCTCTATAATTTATAAGTTGTACAAGAATTTAAAAAAAAAAAACTAAAAATATTACTCATTCTATTCCGTTCCGATCACTTGTTTACCTTTGTTTTTGACAAATAGACCAATTGTCACAATTGTTATTGAGATGAAAAGTGGACAATGGTAGATGACCAGAGATGTGTAAGATCAAATTACTTATTAGAAATATTTTACAATTTAACTAAACCGTCTTAAACGTGCACGGGTCAAAATCTTCTTTTACATCTTTTTATAAATCTATAATTAAAAGAAAATTGAAATAGTATACCCGTGTAATTTGCACGGATTTAAAACTAGTTCTTAATATAAAAAAGTAATTTAGATTCCAACATTAATAATATTTGTCCCAACTCTTATTTTTGCCATATAAATTAACTGAAATAACATAGAAAATGTATAATTGAAAAGACAATTATTAAAAATGCAAAACGATAAATAATTTCATTTTTTTTTAAAAATGACTTTTAAAACGAAACCGAGTAATTAATTTTCATTTTAAAAACAATATTAAATGAAGATGTCCTCACTCACTAAACTTTATACATAGTACCCTAGTGAGACATTTCTTCTACAAAACCCCCCTTCACCTCTTCTCTTCCCAAGCAGTCTTTCCTACCAAAAACATTGAAAATTTTGTGTCTTTTCTCATCTTGTAATTTACCCATTTTTTCATTCTTTTGTTGTTCACTTTTTTGTTAATCAAGTTTCAATCTTTCATCCATTTACATACATAGTTTAAAAATCCCACAAAATTGGTCAAAATTTTTCTCTAATTTGTCAATTTTATGAAAAGTTTGAATCTTTGATTGTAATAATTTTGAGAGTGTAAGATAAAAAAAAAATGGCACCAAGTTTTGACTATGCAATGTCAAGTCTATTTTGTTCAGAAGATAATACAAGTATTTTTGATGATGTTGATGATAATTATGGGAGTTGTACTAGTGTTATAGAAGATGAATTTGAAGATAATAATCAAAACTTTGTTAAATTTTTGCAAAGTGATGAATGTTTATCTTCATTGTTTGATAAAGAAATGCAACATTTTGTTGGTTTTGATTACTTGAAGAGATTAAGAAATGGGGATTTGGATTTGATTGCTAGAAATGAGGCTGTTAATTGGATTGAAAAGGTGATTTCTTTTCTTACCTAATTATTATTGGAATTGTTTCGCATTTCGTACACAAATTCTTGTTTAAGACGGATATGACCATCTTCTGATTGTATTATTGAAAATCAGTCTATTTTACAGTAAATGCTTAGTTGGTTAGATATCATTCAGTGACGGATCCAGGATTTGACTTGCATCAGGGGCGAACTAGTAATGCAACAGTAAACGATAAAAAAAACCCGAATAGATATTGCAAATTTATTATTGTTCCATAGGGACATTGCCCTGCTAGCCTCCCTAATTCCGCCACTGTAATCACATTCATATATGGAGTATTAGTAGGATGGTCCTATTCATTTAATCATTTGTTATCATAGCATTGAAATGTTTGTCACATTTCCTGTCAATTTGAGCCTCATTATAAGCAAGAAATAAAATCAATGATGATTGACAAAACTGAAATAAAGACGGGTTTTTCGTGTTGGCAGGTTCAATCACATTACAATTTTGGACCTCTATGTTTCTATCTATCTGTAAACTACTTGGATCGTTTCTTATCGACGTATGAACTACCTGTAAGCATCTAATTTAGTCGATTTACATCGTAAAGTTATAAACTTTGGTCTATAATCAGATGAATTCAGAGAATTTTTAACTGATGCATTGTTGCAGAAGGGCAAAGCTTGGATGATGCAACTGCTTGCTGTTGCCTGTTTATCTATTGCAGCGAAAATCGATGAAAATGATGTTCCTTTCTCCCTTGATTTACAAGTGAGTAATGCAATGTATATCCTGAACTTCTGGCTGTGCCTAAAATCTCTAGTGTTGGTCTAAGAAATGTCTAGTTTTATTAAAATGCAAATAAGACCTTTGTACAGAATGTCATACAACGATCTTACACCAGACGAACTTAAACGTTAGGTTCGACTAAGAATGTCCACATTTGCATGTTTATATGCATTGTAATTGTGTATTAATGATTTGTCGACAACATTTTCTTAGGTGTGTGAATCAAAGTATATATTCGAGGCGAAAACCATCCAAAGAATGGAACTTTTAGTGATGAGCACCTTGAATTGGAGAATGCAATCAGTAACACCATTTTCCTTTATAGATTATTTCCTGTATAAACTAAACTGTGATCAAGTGCCACCCCCAAGCTTAATCTTCCAAGCCATACAACTCATCGTATCCACAATCAAAGGTACGGAATTTATTACTCCGTATCATACATTACTCTAGTAAGCATAAGACGGTCTCATATAAGTCTCATGACTGCACTTACATATGAATTAACTACACTTATCACCCACCAACCAACAAAGTCGACGTTTTGAAATAATTCAGACTCGAAGGACATTGATCGTTAATTCATATGTACGTGTAGCCATAAACGACAGCTTTGTTCAAAACGACGACTTTCTTCATATGGAGTAACATACATGTGAATTAACGATCAATGTCATTTTATGACTGCATGTACATATGAATTAACGATCAATGTCCTTTGAGTCTGAATTATTTCAAAACGACGACTTTATTCTATAATTATTGATAAATCTTTGAAATATTGGTGGGTAATAAGTGTGACACAAATTCTCATTGAAGATGGGCATATCCGTCACAAGCTGAAGACGGGTTAAGTAATACCCAAGTGGGTTAGATAAGACAGACAAAAGCAGAATGCTACTCCCTAGGCATTCTGCTTTTGTCTTATTTACCCACTTGAGTATTACTTGACCTGTCTTCAGCTTGTGACGGATATGTCCGTCTTCAGTGAGACTTGTTGGTAGCGTATAAAGTATGCAAAAATGTTGAGAGTATTGATTGGTTGAGAGAATTGAATGCAGGAATTGACTTGTTAGAATACAAGCCATCAGAAATTGCAGCAGCAGTGGCAATTGCTGTAAGTGAAGAAACCCAAACAGTACAAAATCCTGACACTCCATTTTCTACCCTTTTTCCTGAACAACTTGAAAAGGTAAAAAAAAAATCCCATTAAAAAACTCATGATGATCATCTTTAATGGTGGATGATTAAAGTTTTTACTGTTTGATCATCTTTTTTGTAGGAAAGAGTGATGAAATGTGTGGAAATGATGCATGGTATGAGACTGAACAATGTATGTAATGGTTCAAGTGGTATAACATCAACATCAACATCGACATCGACATCATCATATATGCCTCAAAGTCCAATTGGGGTGCTTGATGTTACATGCATGAGCTACAAAAGTGATGATACTTCATCCATTGATCCATCTGTGTCTTGTGCAAATTTTACATACAAAATTCCGATTTCCGCTTCCAAGCGAAGGAGGCTAAACAATGACGATGACAACAACGACGATGACAACAATCGCTTTAAATTAGAAAGTTAGGGCATTTTTTTAAAATAAAAAAAATTGAAAAAAAAAGTGAGTTTTTTTGGGTGTGTTTATCATCATCATCATATATTTTTAGTACAAAAAACAGAAAAAAAAAATGTTAATTTTTAAGTAGAGTGCAATAATATTGGCTCCATTAGTCAGTGATGAGGAGCTCATTTTGCTGTTTAGAATAGAGAGTTGTTTTTGTTTTATTTTTGAATTTTGAGATTTAAAAGAATTTTGTAATGTGTAAATTGAAGTTCTTGGCTAATCAACTTGTAAATGTGTTTGGTGTGATGGTTATGAATAAGAACAAGTTTGGAATTCACAACAATGTCCTTTTAACACAAATTCTGGTTTAAAACGGTAATCAATACTATATATTAAATCCAGAAACCAAGGGACTTTAATGTAATTAAAGAAAGTTATACAAATTAATTATACTATATAGTTTTAAATCACTAGCACCGTATGATGGACCCGATTAAGGGATCTCAATGCAAATATTATATAGTTTGGGTTAAAATTATATTATATAGAAGTTTAGTAATTTTCCTAAACATTTGTAAGAGACTAAAACATGGTCAATTTCCTTAAAATAAAATAATTAATTAAGATGGTCAATTTCCTTAAAATTAAATAATTAAATTTCCTTAAAATAAAGTAATTAATTAGTATAAAAATGCACACTTATGGTATTAATTATTATCATCGTAAAATTATATACTAAATTTAGATGTATAGAGATGTTATTTATTTAACATACAAAAATATAATATAAGTAGGTTATAAATAATTCAAGTTAGATTCCATAATATATAATACTCCCTCTTATTCGCTATAATGTTCCCTCTTTCCCGAAACGGATTATTCAAGTAATGTTCCCCTTTCCTTTTTTGTTAAATTTTACTCTTATTTTATTCATCCCTCTCTCCTATCATCAAACCCCACACAACTCTTTTACTCCTATTTTATTAATTTTCTTAATGTTTTGGCCCCACAACTAATAATTTATCTCTCTCTTATATCACTAACGGTTAACCCCACCAATGTCTTTTATTCATTTTTAATAGTATTCCTTAAGTATAGTGCCAAAGACAAAGGGAAACATTATAACGAATTGGAGGGAGTATTGCATAATTCTTTCGATTTGATTTAATGCACATATGTAATATATTTATATAAATATATAATTCTCTTAAAATTACATGCCTAAGTAGTAAAAGTAATTTCGTCAGTAAAGAAAAGAATTGTAGTAACATTGGATATAATTATATGATAGTAATCACTCATTTAAATAGTAAAAGTAACAATATTATCAGCGAGATTAGTGAAAGTAGTAGAAACAACGGGAGTAGTGAAATAATCAATATTAATGCGGCAATAGTGAAAGTAACGATAATTACGGCGGGAGTAATGAAATTATCAATATTAATGCGTAAAGAAGTGACGAAGAATAATAACTACTACGTAGGGAGTAGTGAAAGTAACAATGATTACGGGCAAGTAGTGAAATGTTATTACTATTTTTTCATTAATAAGAGTAAAATATTAATAGCGGGAGTAGAGAATTTGTCTAAAAATTTATTTCATCGTAATTTTAGGATATGTCATAGAAAAATATATTAATGATAAATTTATGGGTTATGCAACTTTAAGTAATTTTATTTAAATTTTAAAAAAAAAATATAATGGTAAGTAGAGGTAGCCCGGGCGAAGCCGGGCACCAATACTAGTATCTCTTAAACTTAAAACGGGTCAAGTATGATAAATGAGACAGCATGAATGATAAAGGTTTGTTCTATATATGCAATCAGAACCATATTTAACCCGCTCTCATCTTAAGATGGATATTGCCGTTTGAACTTTTAAGAGAGACCCGTCCCTAACTTGATGACTTTCCTTAAACCAAGAGTAGAGGCATAGCCTTTTGAGTGATCCATAAGACATGGATCAGTAGACAGATACAGTATCTAATGAAGTATTAAAACTAGAAAAGGAATTTAATGGAGTATTAAAACTAGTTATGTTCTCTTTCAGCTGTCAAAAAATATGTTATCTTCTTGTCTTGTTCTTGCAAGTATTCTAGTGAAGCATGCCAGGGACCAGCCATTAAAATCGTTCGGTCAAAACTCAACTCGAACCTGGTGAATACAATCTCGAGCTTAGCTCAGAGGGAACTTGAATCGAGCCACTCCTATGAGCCTGAGATTAGTAATGCTCGTATTCAAAAGTGTGTTTGAGCTCGTTTTACATTTTTTATTCTATTTTAACATTTACTTAACAACATTACTTCAATGTCTGAATGGCTCCGGCAAATTACAAGATACATGTCGGGACTAATGATATGAGTGGGACATATATATTGAAGCTCCTATGTTTAAAATAGTGTCTGAGAGACAGAGGTATGGTTGACTGTGTGTCTGGTCTTAAGACTAGTTTTGGGTTAGGGTGCATTCAGGCTTTCATTGGCAATTAGTTAGCTGGAGCTTTGGGAATGCAGTTTATATAATGCCATCCACTACACTACCCTTATTATTTAGGGCTACCTTCATACATGTGTCCTACGCCCTTTCACTATTAAACTAACCACTTTAGTTGACCCGTTTTTGTGTTTTTGTGGATGCTTTGTCCGGGTTTTCTCCATATGGCAATCAATTTGACATTTAGACTAGTAGTAGTACACTACACTTTGAAATGACACAAACTCGTACTTGTGACGGTCACAAAATTATGAAGTCAATAGCAAGTATGCTGACTTGACCAGAGGAAATCTAGGTGAGACAGAATGGACAGTCTAGTGTCCGAGCCGCTGCGAGTGCCTAGTTGCCTGCGACTGATTCATTGGCTGCTTCAAGATAAACAAAAGCGGTTTCAAGCATTCGTTTCACGGATAACAATTGATTTAAATAATGTTCAATGGGAATGAGATGTGAGACATCACAAGCAACCCTTGTTAAAATGAAAATTTATAATTGGTCGATATTGCATGATTAAAATTTTATACTTGTAACTAGTAAAGTTACACATAACATTATAACAATACATACAACATTTAGGTCTTATGTGAATTTTCGACATTTTCACAAGAGCGGTAGAGGTACATATATACTCCTTAAATTCCTTTTTGTGCAAATAGGGTATTCAAGATTTCAAGCTTGATTGACCTATGGTGCAGAATATTTTTATTTTAGCCACTATGATAAGACTTGTTCGATAAAGGATACATAGTGTTTATTAGGACATTGCAGTAGGGTTGTTCAGTGGGCCAGGCAAGGACGGATCGAGTCGGGCTACCTGATTGCGGCCTACTCATGGCTCAAACATGAGACCGGACTGGTCCGGGCAAGTGTCATGCAAGCTACTTGCAACCCGAGCCGAGCCCATTAAGTACTGGGCAAGGCCGGGCTGGATTGAGCTTGACTCCATTGTTTTTTACTTTTTTTCTTTTTTGCCCAACCGTACCTAAAATTTATACCCACCTGCGAAACGAATTCCTTCAAATGTGGAGTAGTCAAGATTCCGATAAAATTAACAGAAAACATAAATAAAAATTGTTTAAAACTTATAATTAGCATTGTTAATCATTAACTAACTCACTCCTCATCCTATCTTCTTCTTCCAAATCTCCCTTCTATTGTTATGCTTTTGTTAGTCTTTGTGGCAAAAGTAATAAGTGGTGAAGAAGAAACGAGGTAAGTAAATGGTGCAACCAAACGGAGTCATTGACTTTACTAAATGAAATGATGTTTGGATCCATTTAATTCCAATTACGGCATCGACATTGTACTAATTTGTGCATCTACAAACAACCAATTTTAATATGTATAGCGCGTAGAATTAAGATGACAAAGTAATGGTGTGGGGATCAAATATTTAGAGTATTCAATCAAAAGTATTACCATTACCAATTTATCATTAATTCTGTACGGTGATTACTGATTTAGTGGTTGTACTTAACACCGGCTTGATTGTACATTTGTACCTACAAGTTTACTTTGGAATTGTGTTTTTTTTCCCTAACTAATACTCAACACAAACGTTATTAAAATAGGATTCGGCAGAACACAAAGCATTTACTCCTAGCAAATAAGCGAGCAGAGTTAGGATTTATGGTTAGGAGGCAGAAAATTTCAATAGTACTAAACAAGTAATGTCATAATTCAAAAATTTTACTAAAAATTCCGAAAGTTTCAATTTCCAACCTCTAACGATTCGTTTTTAAAGTAAAATATCGTTAAGGTAAAACTTAATATGGACTCAATCACACATACTATTAGGATGCATCTAACGATATTGATACAATTAGCGTTGATACATACACCTAAACATGGTAAAAGTGATTGACCTGGAGAAGGCTGGATTAGTTGGCCCAAACATCATCTTTGCCAAAAAGTACAAATTGAAGTAGGCCCAGTTTTGAAATATCCCAATCCAAAAACATTCTGAAAATAACCCATTCACATGGTAAGAGTCAAACCATTAGGTGAAAACTATAGAATAGGAACAATATATATGTATGCCTTATTATAGGCTTACTGCTCCTCTTGTTTATAACGGTCATAAATTTGTGACCTCTCATAACCATCTCCCACTCATTCCTTTGTCACGTCACAAACTTGTGATGGATTTTGTTCATCATAAATGAGAAAATAAATGAAAGGGGCGAAAACTTTACAATGGGGATGAGAGCAAATCGGGGAAGAACCTAGAAAAATGAGCAAAGAAGGAGAGATGAAGGATGCAATTAAAAGTTTTAGAATAGTGAAGAAATGGTTAATTAAGAAGGAAACTCATTAATCAGCGACCTTCACCTGTTATAACAAGTTAACATGACTCCTGGTGTAAATTAAGTTAAATAATAGTAAAGATATGATTAATATGGGATAATCAATAGGATGGATTATTATTATTATTATTATTATTATTATTATTATTATTAGTTGTGTAAGATGAGCCGCAATAGTCAATAGCAGTACAATATAGGGTGTGGAGAACCAAACCTGAGACCTATTATCCATTATATCTTGGTCGATGTTCCTCTACAAGCATTACTTCGTACATGGTTTTATTCCGTATATCATAACATGCATAAAACTATGTACGAAATAATGCTTGTAGAGAAACATCGATCAACCGGGAAAAGATAATAAAAAGGGTCTTGACTCTTCATTAATACATAAGGGCATATAAAATAGTGAGTTTTCAATAACTTTATAAAAGACCGTCACTTCTAACATCCAAGTTTATGTGCCTAATACTCTCTACGCGTAGCAACAAATAATAAACAGAAATAAGTTGAAGAATCAAAATTCAAACAATGCTAGGAAGCCAACAAATCAGGGAAGGTGGACAATAACGTTACACAATAATAACAGTAACTAATAAAATCACGTTAGTTCACGTCCATGTTAATTCAGCCATCATTCTATCAACACATAATAATTTTGTAATTAAAGTTTGTTGGCCGACTAATTAAGAGTTAGGAACACATGATTTGAAGCTGAAGCAGTACACTACAAACAGATTGTAAAAATGCAACGATTGTTTTTGTGCAGCTATATATGTCTTGGATCACGTGCCTCTTCCCACCAATCTATCTTAATGGACTTTTATTATTATTGGAAATAAAGACGTTGCGGAAAACAATTTAAGGATCAAAACAAAACTGTGATCTATATTCTTTGCCTTCTCTGTATAATATACGACTAGTACGGTTGTTACAGAGTACTTGTCAGAGAAATTTGAAGTGAATGAAGTATATTATTCTGTGGTAAAGCTTCGAAAGATTAGTAGTTGCGGAGCCCCGATTTGTTGTTAGACCGTAAACCTGATAAAAGCAACCTGATCAGGGGCGTCTAAGGCCATGAGCAATTACAAGGGGTGGAATCGGGCCTCCGATTTTGGCCACCGAATTTACAAGCTTTATTGATGAAATTCAATACAACCCTTGTCGTATAATACACTTGTACATTCATATTTTTACACTCATTTTTTTTTTGTGTTGCACCGGACCTCTATTTACTTTAAAACGCTCCTGAACCTGTCCGATTGACCTGACCCGAGACCTGAAATTGACCCGAAGTACATCACCCGAATAAGACCCGAAAAACTCGAATTGAGCCGACCCGACTCGAACATGACCCGAGTTTTTGTGACTCATAAGGCTATGGAACTAACTCGACCCGAAAACAGTCTTATCCGAAACCACTCAACCCAAAAATGACCTGGTATAACATAACTCTAATTGAACCAAAAAGACTTGAAATGGCACTTTCTTATTCGTTGACCCGAAAATGACCCGACCCGCTTGACCCGAAACATACCCCGACCAACAAACCCAAAAGAGACCCGAAATCCAAAATGACCTGAATTAACCTAAAATCAATGAGAGATCTGAACCAAACCCAATTTTAACCCGTTTGCCGGGTCTAGTTAAGAGGGTGAAAATTTTCACCAGGCGCACGAGTAATGCCGTAAAGGAGATTTGAAAATTTCTCGAAACTTCAACCGAATTTTTCAGAATTTTCATTTTTCAGGAGGGGTTATCATCTCTTAAAGTCTTAAACAAATAGTCAGACTCAATTTTTGACTCTGGCAGAAGGAAAAAAATTTGAAAATTTATATCCATCATATTGCTTTCCATACCGAAAGGGTTATTATCTCTTAAACAAGTAGTCAGACTCGATTTCTGACTCTTACAAAAAGAAAGAACATTCTTTTCTGAAAATTTTTATCCATTGTATTGCTTTCAATATCGAAAGGAGATTGTCCGCCCTATTTGTAGGTGATACTTAAGTATTCAGCCCAAAGATGTGGGGCTTAAGAGTTTAAGCCTAAAATTTTTTTAGTAGGCTATTGATGGGGCATTCCAGATGCGCAAAATGTTAATCAAGCCCAGTACCCAAAGAACAAATCCAAGGCTATTGATAGGCTGCATTTGGTTGTAGAATATTCACTATCTTTATCAAGCCCAATGCAGAACTAATCCAAGTTAGGTAACTAGTACCCAATTGCTAAATAGTGTCCCATTACTTCGAATCATCGACAAATTTAATAAAATTCTTAAACTACCCCCTCTCACCCCGAAACATTTCAATTCAACTATCGTCAAATATTTTAATCAATAAACTGAAATTAACATGTAATATCGAATAACAAACATATGAAGAGCCTTTGTGTAACACCCCACGTTAATTGAAGAGATCCAGTGATAGACTTAAATGACTAATGATTAAAGAGATTGAAAATACTACTCATATATCAACAAAGTATACTTTCTTTTATGGTCATCCATGCAAAAGAACTCCACAGTTAAGCGTGTTTGGCTGGGAGTAGTCTTAGGATGGGTGGCCTCCTGGGAAGGTTCCCGGGATGCGCATGAGTGGGGACAAAATGCGCTATAAAAGACCCGTGTTGATCTGTGGGCTATGTACACAGCCTGGTGAGCTATCATAACTAACCCCTCCCAACCTGGTTTGGGCCGGGTGTTACACTTTGATTTAACCAAGGAAACGAAAAACGTTAAACTAATTAACTTAAAAGGAATCAATTGTTCTGAAATCACAACAAAAAATTACCATGTGAAACCAAACAACGTTAAAATAATCGACATAAAACGTATTGATTTCTATGTACAAATAAAAAAAAAAAAAAAGCCTCCGTGAAATTCCCACGTCCAAACTTAATGTGGAACATACACACATCCAGATCTAAATTTGGACGTTTATGTTCCACGTACTACAACTTGTGATATATCCAGATCCAATTGCGGTTTAGAGACTTTGATGTTTGACTATTATATTCTTCAAAACATTAAAATTATTATCTAGAAAAGTACTTCCAAAACAACTGGAAAAGTATGCCTTCTAGGTTTCACTGGCTAATTTGATAATTTGAAAGAGTCTGAATATATTGTTGTTGCAATAAATGCAGGAGGTTGTAATATGAAAGAAATATGTAATGCATTGCAATGTCTAACAATTTGTCGAGCGTCGAATATGGACCAAATCAAGGTTACTGAAGAAGTAATACTTAGTGTATACAACTCTAATAACTATTCATATAATAATTTTCCTTCAATTGATCTCATCAAAAACAATCCAATTCACACCTTGAATTATTATTATAAATATGATCTCAAATTCAAAGAAAATATAACAATTACATCAAAATACAACCAAAATACATAACTTCCAATATAATACTTCAAAAAGTACAAATATGGAGAAAACCAAGGCAATATTTTTTACAATACTTTGTGTTTTTGTATCTCTTTCATCAGCAATCGTAGATGATTTCTGCGTAGCAGACTACAGTTTTCCGGTCGGACCAGCAGGGTTCCCTTGTAAGAACCCGGCTAATGTAACAGTCGATGACTTTGTATTCTCAGGCTTGGGTGTGTCCGGAAACACATCCAATACCATGTTTAATTCTGCTGTAACACCAGCAATCGATACTAAATTCGCCGGGTTAAACGGCTTAGGCATTTCGATGGCAAGGTTAGACATCGGTGTGGGAGGTGTTATCCCATTGCACACACACCGAGTATCCGAGGTTATTATTGTCATTGATGGCACTATTATTGCCGGGTTCATTGCCTCAGATAACACCGCTTATTTTAAGAAATTGAATAAGGGTGACATGATGATATTTCCTCAAAGTTTGCTTCATTTCCAAGTTAATGTTGGTGAAATTCCTGCACTTGCATTTGTGAGCTTGGCTAGTGCTCATCCTGGTTTCATGTTTACTTCTTCGTCTTTGGGTTCTAATGATCTTCCTACTGAAATTATTGAGAAGATTACATTGTTGGATGCTAAACAAGTTAAGGAGTTGAAAAACATTTTCGGGGGCTCTCCTAATTAGTGATGATTTTGCATGCATCGAAATGTGATCTTGAAAATATTGAAAATATTACCTAAACCGTCTCAATAATTATTTCCTAGTATTGTTGTTAATAGAATTTTTTTATGATATTTTTACTATATCTATTGTACGTGAATAATTGTATTTCCAATAAAAAATTCGAACCCTTGAATAAAATTTCCTTTTAAGAAAATGAATACATGACTGAATATAACCATACGTACTTTAAACCCGATCCATTACCATCGGTCCATCGTTACTCTAACACGTCCAAATTGAAAATCAAAGCGTCTTGCTTGTGACGGGATAGCTGAAAACCTCTCACAAAAAGGGAGAGGGGACAAGGTGGGGGCACCCCCCATGTGCTCCCTCACTCACCCCTTATGGATATTTTCAATATTCAAGTCACTTGTCCTCTCACGAGTATTTGTCACAAAAACACTATTAACATGCCTTTTAATATTATTTATTTATAGATAGATGTAAACCCTTTATGTGATGAGGATATGCTTTTATCCCGTACAATGCACAGATTAATTCATATATTGCTGGTTTGGAGTCCATTGATCGTAACCAAGTTGTTATCTTGAATACTTTTCGTGTTATTTGAAAACTTTTAATTTACTTCCATTTTCACCGCCTTTAAGATCAAAGACTCTCTGTTGGGTTCTCCTAATTGATGATGACATACCCATTTAACTTGTGCCTTCTTAGTTTACTATTTCAGGATTAATAGATCAAATTGCAAGTCTTAATTAATCAAGGTTTGTCAATCGTTTGCTACCCAAGATTTAGAATCGTTTTGTCAACCTATGTAAAGATGAAAGAGTATAATACATGTAATGGTAACAGTCAAGCACACCGTTACTTATCACGGGTAGTAGTGTGTTTGACTGTCACGTTTGACCCGTCACACTTGAAGCAAATCTTGCATTTTGATTATTTCACCTTTTATCAAATGGGTTTTCATGCATCAGATTTCAAACTTGAAATATTGGAAGGGTGGTCATTAAAAAAGAGTTTGTAAATAGTATTTCAAAAGATTTCCTCTTTTATGTTACAACCTTTGTTTGTCTTTTATGAAACTTTGTTTGGTTCTTTCTTCTATTATCAAGAGTTGTCTTCTTGTTAATGTCCTCTCCACTTTGTTTTGAAAAACACAAAGGCTCTTTAAGGATAATTACAAACTCTCTTTTTCTTCTTTATGCTTCTTAGAAAGAAGTCCCTTGAGCACCATCCTTCACTTTGAAAGCAAGACTTTTCTTGAGAAATGAAAGTATTATTGCAAAATCAGTTTTTAAGAACTCAAAGTTGTTCTTTGCAAAAAATCTTCTAAGTCTTCAAGTGTCTCAGTCATTACCACTGTTACTTCATAGTATTGTTGTAACACCCCCTCATACCAAGGGACCTTACCAGGACTACCCCAGCATGAAAGGCTGTTACCATCTCGGTTGCCCGAGGTTAGTATATATCAAAAGCAACAGTCCAAACACATTTATTAAAGTATAAAGAGTTAGCGATTCCATTATCTCAGACCAACTCAAAATAAAAGTACAAGGTCTCAAAACAAATGAAATCTAAGACATCTAAACTCATAACAGCGAAAGCTAGACTTGACGTGATAACTCCCCATGACTGTCCCATAGCTAACATCTGCATTACCTGTCACAATCTGCTCACCATCCCCGAATGGATCACCGCAGGTTTTACAACAACAACACGGGGTCAGTACTACTCAATCAATATAAGACAACAAACAATACAACCAGCTGATCATCCTCCATAGTGTAACCGACTACACACCGAAGTGTGTAGCCACCGCCGCTGATTACCCATCGCAACGGGTAATCCACTCCGCCGATGGGTGACCATGACCCATCCCCACCAAGTCCGGCTCATCAACGAGCGACTAACAATCCCCGTCCCTTAATGTGCACATCCCCTCCCGTGGCGGGTTCCACGGAGGGCGAACTAGGGTGTGAAGCCACTCCCGCAAGTGACTCCACCACAATCACACACAAGCATCACAAATTTTGTCACAACACCACAATCGTCACAACGCAACCACATCACCACCGTCACCACAACACCATACTCCGATGATCAGCAGATAACAACAATTACAATACAATCACACTCTTAAATCAATTAACAAGATCGAGTAGGAAACCCTACCTTTTCGCAATCCGCTATCCGCAATCAATCATATAGTTGCACAACAATTACCACATCGTCACCTACAACAATTATAATCAACACACATATGATGAACAAACCCTAAACCCCCAAATCACAAATTGGGGAAAAACCCTAAAGACAACCTATTAACAGATTACAACGAACTAGAGACTTACCCATTAAATTGAGACAAGAGACGGAAGTGTAGACTTGCGACCGACCAATTAGCCTTGAGAATGGTTAGGGTGATTAGAGAGAGAAGTGAGCGTCGTTTAGTTTTGGTAAAAATGATTCAGAAACCGTAAAAGTATAATTTATAATAATCTCTAATCACCTTAACCAAATCGCGGAATTAAACTTGTCAGACCGGATACTCGGTCGAGTATAATGTATACTCGGCCGAGTACCCTCTACTCGGTCGAGTGTTCCCACACTCGGCCGAGTATTCCTGGGCAGAAGCCAAACAGAATACCAACACACTTTACTCGACCGAGTAGGCCATACTCGGTCGAGTACTAGGCTATAAAATCCGTAGTGTTACAATCTTCCCCCCTTAAAAAGAACTTCGTCCCCGAAGTTCCAACCCAACCTATAAAACATGGGCAAATAACACCAACTCCACAAACCACTCTTCCTTCCACAACATGGCTCACGATATCGTCTCAACTATAGCATAGGCTCCCAATACTGACTCCATAACATTACCCAATAACCACAATATAATGTTGCTAACCTTGTATCACTTCCATAACACTCAATAGCACTCAATCCACAAAAGAAGATCAGCCGTCAAAACGGAATGTTACATTCTACCATCCTTAAAACGAACTTCGTCCTCGAAGTTTACTCAAACACATAAACATCATCTTCCAACTGTCGAAACTATTGGACTCATAATCATCATCATTCAACTGTCAACACTATAAAAAATATTCTCTCACTCCTAAATATCGAACTTCCACAAGCACGGTCATGACCTTTAATAAAATCAACACAAATATCCGTCCTTTATGCTACACCAACACTCTACTTCCAATTATACCACCATATGCACAACCATCAAAATCTCTTTTATCGCATCCTACTCCTCTTAAGATAAATGTTACGTCCTCGTAACTCGCTAATACAAAATCCTAGCTATATATATATATTCTAATTATCCCCATCACCACCGCATGTCAAAGATAACCACTTATAATCTGAACAGTTGCCATGCATATATCTTAGGCTCTCTTACTTAAACAACTCTCATCCTTCAATTCACTCGTCACACCCCCTAACCTATACCTCAAAATCTTTAACTTAACCCAAAACTTCAACTCTTTCACAATACCGCAACATGACACACATCTTTATATAAACTATCTAAAACTCATATCACCAAAAGCATAACTCACACTCCACACTTGTTACGTACACTCACACTAGATCCTCAAGTTCTTTTCTTTCATTTTCGCAAAACTCATACATAACTTAACATGACACCAATTCCCAATATCCTGCACTCACTATCTCAATAAAAGATTATAAACCACCTGTGACTTAACATAACTCAAATCATTACAACACATATTCCACAAATCACTTGCCATGACTATGACTACCGATGCCTCATCTTAAAACAAGATCAAAATTACTATAACAACTTCTCACAACTGTGTCCCATCAACAGAATATCACTATACCATGACAACAACGAAAACATATACAACTCTCTTTCATATCATACTCTACCCTCATTCCCAAACTGAAACTGGTAAGAAACATCAACAAACAAAACAACAGTCTACATGTCTAACCAAAACTCACAAGAAACAACAGCAACAAAACAACAATCTGTGCATAACTGGTCTGTACTTTCGAAACTCAAATCGTAACCACCCCATATATTCCACAACAACTGGTGACGGCATCGCAACATCGCCACAACAACGCCCGCACCGTTGCGCAAAATGCCCGCATAACAACACGAAGTACCATGCCCGGATCACCACCCGAGGCACAACAACCACATCGATAAACATCACAACCACATATAATTCCCATAAACACTGACTCAGTATGACATTTCGAACAAGAAAACTCATTCAAAACCGTTTTACTAGATTATAACACATCATATTATACGGAATAAATTGACAATAATCTCATGAACATCATCCTTACCATTTCACGGGATAAACATGTATCATCAATACACATACAATTTTAACTATTCTTGCCAGATCAATCAAATTATTACCTTTTTAACCTCATTCCATTAGTATCTTTGTACCCAACATAAATTACAAAACATTCATATAACAACTTTATAATTATCACACCATACCACTTCTTGTGAGGTCAGAACCTCACACAAACATTTACACATATCATAGACCCGTAATCACATCCAACTAGTTAATCCTGATCACGTAAGTTACCACTTGACAATGATTATCTCTTATCCAGACTTAACTCAGGTGCCCTTCATAACATATCTTCTCTTACACACAATTATCACCATCCGTGACATTAGCCATATAGCCATATCGTCGTACCCAACTACCACCGAATACCTCACATATATCCATACCTTAAACTCCCTCACAACCAAACATTAATCACCTCCACAAAATCATCCTCATTAGAACAACTAACTTCCCTAAAATAACATCATCCTCAACCACTAGTGACAATACTTATGACACCAACATCCTTCATGTGACTACTCTCTTACCATCACTTTTTAATATAACCATCCGTTTCCTCCCTTTGGTTATCATCCCAAACAACGAACCTCAAATATATCAACAAAAATCATCTCAACACTATTTCCAATTCCTTCCTTAATTGTATCGTCACCCGACTCACCACCAAAATCTCATATCGTGCAAATTCTTTACCCAACTTTTGCTTTCTTTAATTTCTCGAAACTCACGATTATCATGTTGTCCTGGAACTTCTATATAACTGTAAACTCAAATCCTCATGATAGTATCATACATTTCGACGATTCCTTAATTTTATATCACATAACCTCGGTGAACATGTCCCTAGTTTTACTCCCCTTGTTCTTTTCTTTTACCCTCGACAAACTCCCTTAATAATTCAACTCTTCGTTATTTCTATCTAAGTCTCTAGTGCTCCGGTTACCTTCACATTGCTCCAAACTCAAATCCCATTATTTTTATGTCGATATCATCTCATTCTTTCTTACCATGGGTCTTCTATCATTATACTATAACTCCCAATTGTCACTAATCTATCCATAAAATCAACGTTTAATGTTCAAACAATTGAATCTTCCTTTTTACATCACTAGAAAACCAACAATTCCTCTCATTCCGTTAATTGCCCAAAGAATTACTCACTAGGCTCACATCGTGATATTCCAAATTCCCAAATCAACTACTATATACTCATCGCGGCATAACTTGACCTCACTATACACTATTCATTTCCATCTCTCTATAGCGACCCTTTTATCACATATGTCCTTAAGCAACTCAATCCAAACCGTCTCCCTCCATAAGTCCTTACACATCCCGAAATGTCACTATTCGTATCCCTCATCCCAATCTTTCATTCTCATGCTTCTTTACACTTACATCACCCTTGTCCATATACACTTACTTTTATACTACTCAACACACGGCTATATCACTCATCATATCTCACAAAACATGCTCTTTGCCTCAATTAGCTCACATTCTTCCTTTTTCTTTTTCCACTATCTCTCACATGTCTTCCTTATCCAACACATGTCCCTCATCAGCCGTCACTCTCCATGTCATAACTTCCGGTAACTTACGTATCAAGACCGTCTCGCATATAAAATAATGCGTTAAGACTCAAAACATACATATGTATATACCCTACGACTCAAAACAATGTAAAAACATAACCACCGGCTCAAAACAAAAGTAAGAACATAGCCACCGACTCAAAGTGGCCGCCCAATGAGGTACTCGGTCGAGTACATAACATACTAGGTCGAGTACAAGGTACTCGGTCGAGTAACTATATTACTCAGTCGAGTTTTCGACTCCAGAAGCAAACTCAATTGTCGAAGAAGGATTACTCGGTCGATTATTGGGAATACTCGGCCGAGTAGACCTTACTCGGTCGAGTATAAGACTACTCGGCCGAGTTCACGACTCCAGACGCTAAACAGTATTATCACAGAGAGATTACTCGGCCGAATGTGGAACACTCGGTCGAGTATAAAAGACACTCGGCCGAGTAGGGACTACTCGGTCGAGTATCGGTGCAGTTCTCAGCACCGTCCAGTTTTCGTAAAACAGTCATAACTCACTCGTTACTTGGTCATTTTGGACGTGTGACCTATCGTTAGAATCGTAAGAGGACAAGCTATACACTCAACTTGGAATTACAGCAATATCATTTCTAGAACTCGACTTATGACAGTTTTAAGACAACCCTTCCAAAATCGGTTTGTATACAAATCAAAATTTCTTAACAAAACAACTTAAACATGCATAAAGCGAACAATAACAACTCAATACTTCTAAAAACCAGTACATAGGTGAACTTTCATCATACTCACATTAGAATTAAACACGACATTCACATATGTAGACGTATGACCTTAACCACATGCTACGACCAACAACCAAACATTAACATCATCATGATAATGTAGACACATCCTACCTCACATTACGTATACTCCAATTTCACATTTCGTTAGCACAATTACACAAAATTTTCCATCTATATATGACACTTCACACCCCATTTCAAAAGCCTAGCAGTAACCACATAACATGCTTCGATTCATCACACACAACTACGCAATTCCTTTATCATATACCACCATGGTCAAATCCTTTCATTTCATCCAACAACTACACAAGGCTCAAGTTACAAGTATTACACACACATGACTCAAACATACAAAATTTCACCCCATGTGACCGGCTTGAGATCGTAAGGGCCTTAGTGCGACTGGGGACGTCTCCCAAGTCTTTGCGGTAGCTCCAAACAACTCTCCCGGGTTCATTTTATTTAGACTCCCTAAGTTCATTGGGTTCATTTGTTTTAGGTGCCGGAATCGTCGGCTCTGATACCACTTTGTAACACCCCCTCATACCAAGGGACCTTACCAGGACTACCCCAGCATGAAAGGCTGTTACCATCTCGGTTGCCCGAGGTTAGTATATATCAAAAGCAACAGTCCAAACACATTTATTAAAGTATAAAGAGTTAGCGATTCCATTATCTCAGACCAACTCAAAATAAAAGTACAAGGTCTCAAAACAAATGAAATCTAAGACATCTAAACTCATAACAAATGAAAAGCTAGACTTGACGTGATAACTCCCCATGACTGTCCCATAGCTAACATCTGCATTACCTGTCACAATCTGCTCACCATCCCCGAATGGATCACCGCAGGTTTTACAACAACAACACGGGGTCAGTACTACTCAATCAATATAAGACAACAAACAATACAACCAGCTGATCATCCTCCATAGTAACCGACTACACACCGAAGTGTGTAGCCCTGCCAGATTACCCATCGCAACAGGTAATCCACTCCGCCAGTGGGTGACCGCAGCCCATCCCCACCAAGTCCAGCTCATCAACGAGCGACTAACAATCCCTGTCCCTTAATGTGCACATCCCCTCCCGTGGCGGGTTCCACGGAGGGCGAACTAGGGTGTGAAGCCACTCCCGCAAGTGACTCCACCACAATCACACACAGCATCACAGCTGTCACAACACCACAATCGTCACAACGCAACCACATCACCACCGTCACCACAACACCATACTCCGATGATCAGCAGATAACAACAATTACAATACAATCACACTCTTAAATCAATTAACAGTACTGAGTAGGGAAACCCTACCTTTTCGCAATCCGCTATGCTGCAATCAATCATATAGTTGCACAACAATTACCACATCGTCACCTACAACAATTATAATCAACACACATATGATGAACAAACCCTAAACCCCCAAATCACAAATTGGGGAAAAACCCTAAAGACAACCTATTAACAGATTACAACGAACTAGAGACTTACCCATTAAATTGAGACAAGAGACGGAAGTGTAGACTTGCGACCGACCAATTAGCCTTGAGAATGGTTAGGGTGATTAGAGAGAGAAGTGAGCGTCGTTTAGTTTTGGTAAAAATGATTGAAAAAACCGTAAAAGTATAATTTATAATAATCTCTAATCACCTTAACCAAATCGCGGAATTAAACTTGTCAGACCGGATACTCGGTCGAGTATAATGTATACTCGGCCGAGTACCCTCTACTCGGTCGAGTGTTCCCACACTCGGCCGAGTATTCCTGGGCAGAAGCCAAACAGAATACCAACACACTTTACTCGACCGAGTAGGCCATACTCGGTCGAGTACTAGGCTATAAAATCCGTAGTGTTACAATTGTACCCTCTCATCTAGAAACGTTTGTAACAATAAGTTGCCCTTCTCAATTCTTTTTAAGAATCAGTCTAAGGAAACTTGGTTTGTAAACATTCTAGTTAGAGTGTGGAGTTCATGAGACGGAGTAGTCTTAGAACTCGAGTCGCAACCGGAGTAGGTTGTTGGTCCTTTTATTGTAAGTGTATTAAGTGGTCGGAGTAGATAACTCCACTTATTAATAAAAGAAGATTGGACGTAGGCCCTTTAGAGTGTCGGCCGAACCAATTCAAAACCGTTGTGTTGATCTACTTTTGATTTTAATTCCGCTGCAATTGTCTTATTGTTCTTCTCTTACAATTTTGCTAGTAACAGTTCTGAATACTGTCACTTCTGATCTTCAATCTTTCCTTCATAAGCTAAGATCAGCAAGTAACAATCAGAACAACTGTCACTTCCAAACTTCATTCGTCTCCTTGAGCTTTCGTCATACACATTTAATCATTCAATTTAAATGACGTATCCACTTGCTCTTCATATTGTTAATCAACTTATCTTTAAACAATAAAGGTTAAAGTTGAAATTTTAAAATATTATCTAATTCACCCCCTCTCCCTTTTAGGTACTTCGAATCCTAAACTCTTCACTGTCTTCCGACCACCATATTGATGATGAGCAAGGATCCAAGGATCTTCTACATCATCTACACTCCAAAGGAAGTATAAATTAGCTAGTCATTTCTTATCACTTTTATAAATTAATGATACTTACAAAATAATAGGGAGTATCATCTAAAATCTAAAGGTCATTTTTTATATTACAAAATAATATGTTGTAACATGTTCACTTATCCTACTTTTTTTGAATGACTTCTTTTTTTCTCCTAAAATGAAACGAGGAGGCACCTTTTATATTGATCAAAGGCAATATTTAGCAAACACAAATTTTGGGGTGTCTTGCTAATGCGCATGTCATGTGTATGATATCATTGATATGTACCTGCAAGGAAGATTAAAATACTTTAGATTATGTTTATGAGACTAAAATATAAAGTAAATTTAAAATTTAAGGTGTAGAGTATAAAATTTGAAGTTTCTATTGCTATAAGAAGTAAGAACAATTTAGCCCACAAAACTCTATCACAATGAAAGGCACTTTATTAATTGGACCGAAAATGACCCGAAAGTCCGAAACCCGAATTGACCTGAACCGATCCGAACATGACCCGAGCTTTCATGACTCATAAATGTAAGGCTATGTAACTAACCCAACCCGAAAAAGATCCGATCCAAAACCACCCAACCCAAAAATTACCCGATAAAACATAACTCTAATTGAACCGAAAAGACTTAAAATGACACTTTCTTATTCATTGACCCGAAAATTACCCGAGCCGCTTAACCCGAAACATACCCCGACCAACAAACCCAAAACAGACCTAAAACCCAAATGACCCAAATTAACCTGAAATAAATGAGAGATCCAAACTGAACCCAATCGACCCGTTCGCAAGATCTAGTTATGACGGCGAAAAATTTCACCGGACGAACGAGTAATGCCGTAAAGAAAATTTGAAAATTTCTGGAAACTTCAACCGAACGTTTCAGAATTTTCATTTTTAAGCAGGGTTATCATCTCTTAAAGTCTTAACCAAATAATCAGGCTCAATTTTTTCACTATTGCAAAAGGACAAAAATTTGAAAATTTATATCCATCATATTGCCTTTCGTACCAAAGAGTAGGGGTGTTCATTGATCCGGGACCGGACCGGAGCGGACCAAACTCTCTGGACCGAAGACCAAATAAGGGTTAAGAGGTGGACCGGACCATATTAATATTCCTCCGGTCCGGTCTGGACCACAAAAACACGTGGACCGGACCGGATCAAATGGACCAAAGTGGACCAAATATTATTGTCATTAACATGTTTTACCAAATAAAACTAGAACTCGAGAAGTTCGTAATTATCAAAATAAACAACATTATTTTCATACTAGATTTAACTACATAATTACACATCTTATAATACGTGTAAACAAAGTAGAAAATAAAATCAATAATATTACAAATTTTTAAAAAAAATTATTACATAACTTCGGCCCATGGTCCGGTCCGCGGTCCATTCGGGTTGGTCCAGGACCGGACCGAAGACCAAATTAGAGTAAATAGGTCGACCGTGAACCGGACCAAATAAAATTCGGTCCGGTCCGGTCTGGTCTTTGGTCCGGACCACTGAATGAACAGCCCTACCAAAGAGTTATCATCTCTTAAACAAATAGTCAGACTCGATTTCCAACTCTTGCAAAAGGAAATAAAATTCTTTTTTGAAAATTTCTATCCATGGACCATGGTGTTGCCTTCAATATCGAAAGTAGATTGCCCGCCCTATTTGTAAGGGATACTTGAGTATTCAGCCCAAGGATGTGGGGTTTAGAGTTTAAGCCCAAAATTGTTAATAGGCTATTGATAGGCATCAGGGCCTTGCAGATGCACGAAATGTTAATCAAGCCCAATGCCGGAAGAACAAATCCAAGCTATTGATAGGCTACATTGGGTTGTACAATATGCACTATGTTTATCAAGCCCAATGCAGAACTAATCCAAGTTAGCTAACTAGTACCCAATTGCCAAAAATATTTTCGACACATTATTTCAAATCGTCGATAAATTTAATGAAAAAATTAAATTACCCCTCTCACCCCGAAACATTTCAGTACAACTAGCGTCAAATAGTTTAATCGATAAACTGAAACTAACATGTAATATCGAATAATAAACAATTGAAGAGCCTTTGATTTAACCAAGGAAACGAAAAACGTTAAACTAATTGACGTAAAAGGAATCAATCGTTCTAAAATCAAAAGAACAAATTATTATGTGAAACAACGTTAAAATAATCGACGTCAAGCGAATTACTAGTAACTAATCGACATAAAACGTATTGATTTTTATATATACAAATAAAAAAAACTTGTAAAATCCTAAGTCCAAACTTAATGTGGAACATACACATCTAGATCTAGGTTTCGACGTTTATGTTCCACATACTAGAACTTGTGATATATTTACAATAGTTAGGAAATTTCTTAAAAAGACAAAGCAAGAAATTTCTAACTTATACAGAGTACAATGTTAATGTACATGATCATGTTTACATGGAACGTCTTGGTAAAACGCGTTTATCATCCCCTATTTACTAAATGAATAGGCAACCTCATAAATTTCTCCTTTAAAAAGCATCTTTCTAAATAAGGTAACTAATAACACTTATGTATACATTAACTAAGGTAACTAATAATCATAATAATTTATTTCATTAACATATTATCTTTTCATTAAAATTAATCTTTTCATTAAATTATATTTTTTTGACTAAACTCTAATCTATAATCTTTTAATTAAAATATTTTAATAAAAAATATCAAACTATGATTTATTAAATATTTTACTGATTCTATTATTTGAAAATGATTTGACTCATATACTATGTATGAAACAAAATTAAACCGTTTTAATTACTTTCGAGACAAAAAAAATGAGAAAATTTATAAATTGGAATCCTTAACTTTGCATTATAAAAAAGATATTATTTACAAAAATACATTTCAACATGCTACTCAATTCTTTTAATTAATTTTCAGTTTCAACTTTTTATTTCTCAACACAAAATGCAATGATGAGAAAATGAACAACTAATGAGATACCACTATCATATATCTAATTTAATAATAAAAAAAAAATTATAAGCCGTGTATTTAATGCATGGGGTCTAACCTAATTAAGTAATATAAAAATAAAAATTTTATAAATACCGCGCATTTATTGCGCGGGATCTAAACTAGTTATAGATTATTTATACTCGCTCTCACTATCGGAGTCACTAATACTTGTAGACAGGGAGGGACATGAATGTGATTATAGATATTGCCATGAATGAATAACTTTTTTTTTTTAATAGGAATAGAACATTCTCACAGAATGTCTCTCTTTATAATTTGCGATTTAAGAAAGTATGTTTTTAGACCAAAATGAAATACCACTTAAATTCAGTATAGGAGTACACAAATCTAAACAACTACTTCGTAAATTGAAGTGTCGAAACAGTAACTTATAGTCATTATACTTTCTTCATTTCAGTTATTAATTTATCTTTATACATTACAAGGAAAACGCTGGAAGCTGGCGGAAAAACTGACGGAAAAGAACACTTGTCAGATCTCTCGGGAAACTGACGGTTACCTGACGGAATTTCCGTCAGTAACATTTTACTGGCGGAAAATCCCTCAGGACAATCACAGGTAACATGCGCCTAAAATAATTGACTTGGCGCCATAATAATTGAGACTCTCTGACGGAACTGTCGTCAGTAAAGCTAACTACTAACGGAAAATCCGTCAGTATTTTAACATTACTGACAAAATTTCCGCCAGTAGTGTCCTTTGTGTGATGTCAGTGTAATGCCAACTAGCAGTCTGTGTTCTAACAAAATATCCGTCAGGATATTAACATTACTGATGGAATTTCCGTCAGTAGTATCCTTTGTGTGATGCCAGTGTAATGCCAACTGGCAGTCACTTGTTTAACCGTCCTGACGGAACTCCGTCAGTATTCAGTTATTCCTGACGGCATTTCCGTCAGGATCACGCTTTTTTTTGGAAAATCCTGACGGAAATTCCGTCAGGACATTTCTTTACTCAAAATCAAACGAGTCTCCTTCCCTGTCCCTATTTCAATTTTCCCTCAAATCAATTACACTAACCCTAAAAAAACCCGACACCCTACACCACCACCATCACCACCATCAAACTCCTCCACTTTTGCTACCACCGACACGCCGCCGCCGCCACCTTTGATTCAGGTTTGTTTCTTGTTTCCTTTCTCTCTTTTTCTATCTTCTTTTTCATTTTCCTTTTCTATATATAATTTACAACGGTTTTGTTTGCTTTTCAGGCTGCTTACAACGAGGAGATGAGCCAACCACAGCCAGACGGACAGGCTCTCGATGAGTACCGGTCGTACTTCAACGTTGTCAAGGGTTTCAACAAGAAATCAAGACTATTTGGGACCGGAGAGAAGGGGGCTGGAGTGTGGTATGAACCTCTTAATAACAAAATAGCTGCTAGACGATCTACCTTTTACGCCCCTACCAAGGTTACTGAAATTGCCACCCAATTGAACACTCAGCGATCCGCTTGAATAACTTTAGAAGAGCAAGTTTGCCAACTCAGACAGAGGTGACAGCCATGCGAAAGGCTTAGGCTGAGATGCAGTCATCTCAACCACCAAACACATGCTCTTTCCCTGCCCCACATCGTAGATACGACTTTGCAGACGATGGGCATGGGCTTGGAGATAGTACCATTCAGCCTTTAGGTCATTGAGCTTGCCTTAGTTTGTAGGTAGTGGTCTGTTGAGCCTTTAGCTAATTTAGGTTGCCTTAGTTTGTATAAAACTCCAACTTTGCTAAGTTGTAATAAACTAGTAAGACATTGTAAAATTTGAGAAACTTTCTATGTAAATAACTTTGTTTTTCCAATCGCGTTTCATTTTCTTTCAATTTTTGGTTGGCTACTCTTGATTCCCGCACTTGCGGTCCACATGAAAATGGATTCCCGCTTGGCGGTCGACGATGGATTGTATGTTGTGTTCTGCAGGTGGCTTGTATATGCAGATTTGAAACGATGCAAAAATTAGCATCGTGGCTGGGCAGAAACAGCTGTTTCCAGCAGCAGTAAAAAGCACTTCTGACGGAAATTCCGTCAGTATTAAGATCACTACTGACGGATTATCCGTCAGTGAGGTCTGGGAATAGAGAAGGTCTGACGGAAATCCCGTTAGTATTTTGGTCCATACTGACGAATTTTCCGTCAGGAATTTGTAAATTCTGTCAGATTTTCCGTCAGATATAGCAAATTTCAAATTTTTTTAGGCCCACCACTCGACTAATCGACGGTTTTCCGTCGATCGGTCATTCGACAGATTATCCGTCAGAAGCTCGTTCTGATTGTATGACGGATAATCTGTCAGTAAACTAGAACAATGACGGATTTTCCGTTAGGACCATATTTTTAGTTTCCAAACGTAGCAACGCACGGTACTGACGGATTTTCCGTCGGGAATGCAAATTACTGACGGAAAAAGGGCATTCTTGACATAATTTTTTCGTCAGTTTCCTGCGTTTTCCTTGTAGTGATATTGCCTCCTCATAAAATAAAGCAAACTTTAACTATTTACAGGGGAAGAGGGAATAGTAGTGTTAAGGAGAATGTCATGCTTATGGGGTAATCGACGGCTGAGAAATGATCAAAATTTGGGAAGCACTTCGTCTGAACGAAGTTAGTCTTGTGTAAGACGTAATTAGTATAGTTATAAAATGGATCCAATCACAATTATACTCTGTATTAGTTAGTTAAAGTGGTTATTAAAAGATACTCTCTGTGAATTGTTATAATTTAGCTTTTGCACGTTTGTCATATCCATTTCATTTTGTAAATATTTTTACTTATACAAGTGTAAAAATTATAAAACTTAAATGTTTCTCAATGTACGACTCATTAAGACAAATCAAACAAGATCTCTCGTGAGTCGTGACTATATTTTATGTGATGTATTGAAAATTATTTAAAAGATTCTACTCTTTTATGAATTAGAATGTCTTGCTTTTGACCTCTCACAGCCTCTCTCTCACTTGCCCTAACTCCCACCTACTCTCCCACTTGTTTCTTATGAGAGGTCACAAACTTGTGATGGAATAGTGCTGTCATAAATGAGAATTTGTGTTTATGAATAGTGTCCAATAATAACGATTGATCGAAACGGAGGAATTACTGTTTTATGGTAAATTTGTTTAAAATTGTCTTACACAAATATCTATGTTCTGAATAGATGATGCTAAGAGCAATAGCAATAGAAGAACTCTACATAAAATTCTTATCTTACCATGTCACATTTCATTAATTCCAATGTTTAAGAACTTATATTCACAATAGATGACATTTTTATAAAGTTCTTAAATGGAAAATCGTAAATATGTAATTGGTATTCACAATTTTCAAAGTCATGTTTATTGGTTCCCAAATTCCCATGTATAATCAACCAAGTTTTTATTTTAGAACTTTTAATTCTTAAAATTAAGAACAACCTTATAGTTGCAATAGAAGAACTTTTTATTTTGGGTTCTTATTGATAACCCCAAGAATAAGAACCACTATTGCTATTACTCTAAAGTTTGATTCCCGGATATTTTTTTTTTTTTTTGATAAAGTAAGGAAAATAGGTTAATCAAAATTTGATGGTGATGAATCGATGATGCTGAAATTAAAACGAAGCATTTGTACAAGTGAGTGAAATGATGTTCCGTTCCCAATTGCGGTTTAGAGACTTTTATGTTTGACTATTATATTCTTCGAAACATTAAAATTATCTAGAAAAGTACTTCCAAAACAACTGGAAAAGTATGCCTTCTAGGTTTCACTAGCTAATTAGATAATTTGAAAGTCTCTGAATATATTGTTCTTGCAATAAATGAAGGAGGTTGTAATATGAAAGAATATGTAATGGATTGCAATATCTAACAATTTCTGGAGCGTCGAATATGGACCAAATCAAGGTTATAGAAGAAGTAATAACTTTTCCTCCTACAGTCACATTTTTCTACAATTTATCTCATCAAAAACAATCCAATTCACACCTTGAATTATTATTATAAATATGATCTCAAATTCAAAGAAAATATAACAATTACATCAAAATACAACCAAGATACATACATAACTTCCAATATAATAATACTTCAAAATTACAACTATGGAGAAAATCAAGGCAATATTTTTTACAATACTTTGTGTTTTTGTATCACTTTCATCAGCAATCGTAGATGATTTCTGCGTAGCAGACTATAGTTTTCCGGTCGGACCAGCAGGGTTCCCTTGTAAGAACCCGGCTAATGTAACAGTCGATGACTTTGTATTCTCAGGCTTGGGTGTGGCCGGAAACACATCCAATATCATGTTTAATTCTGTTGTAACACCAGCAATCGATACTAAATTCGCCGGGTTAAACGGCTTAGGCATTTCGATGGCAAGGTTAGACATCGGTGTGGGAGGTGTTATCCCATTGCACACACACCGAGTATCCGAGGTTATTATTGTCATTGATGGCACTATTATTGCCGGGTTCATTGCATCGGATAATACCGCTTATTTTAAGACGTTGAATAAGGGCGATATGATGATATTTCCTCAAAGTTTGCTTCATTTCCAAGTTAATGTTGGTGAAACTCCTGCACTTGCATTTGTGAGCTTGGCTAGTGCTCATCCTGGTTTCATGTTTACTTCTTCCTCTTTGGGTTTTAATAATCTTCCTACTGAAATTATTGAGAAGATTACATTGTTGGATGCTCGACAAGTTAAGGAGTTGAAAAACATTTTCGGGGGCTCTAACTAGTCACGATTCTGCATGCATCGAAACGTGATCTTGAAAATATTGGAAATATTACCTTAACCGTCTCAATAATTATTTCCTAGTATAGTTTTTAATAGAATTTTTTTTATGATATCTTTACTATTCCTATTGTACGTGAATAATTGTATTTCCAATAAAAAATTTAGACCCGTGTGCCTTGAATAAAATTTACTTTTTAAAAGAGTGAATACATAACTGAATAAGTGAATATAGCCATACGTACTTCAAACCTGATCCATTACCATCGTCCATCGTTACTCTAACACGTCCAAATTGAAAATATTGGTCCATGCACGAGGTTGGAAAACTTTAAAGTGAAATTAGATGGTAGTATTAGACTATTAGTACAAAGAGTACATGGAAGGTGGGCGCATGCATTGAGCATTGTAACAGAGGTTGACCCCATGCTCAATGTTCAATTTCGCGTGAAAAAGTCAGAACTATACGATAATGGTTTTTTGATGCCTACCTGCATGCATTTATTCCATCAGTCTATCAGTCTATGGGTGTTGCACCTCGTCGAGTTTGATCGAATACCTAATCCTTTGTTAATTTTGTAGCTATCCCATTCAAATTGGTTGTATATCTATAACCCTTTTTCTCATATATGTTAATAAGATAACTAGTTTAGACCCTGTGTAATAAATGCATTATATATAGATTTTTTTTTAATAAATTACTAAAATATAGTGTGATATTTCATTAACTGTTCATATTTCTTATCATTGTATTTTGCTCTGAGAAAAAAAAAGTTGCAGTTGATAATTAATCAAGAGAATTGAGTAATATGCTGAAATGTATTTCAAACAAAATAATTTTTTTATACCAAAAAGCTAATGATTTGAATTTTAATTCCCTTAATTTTTTTGTCACGAAAGTAATAATAACGATTTACAGTTTTGTTTTATACGTAGTATTAGTCAAGTCATTTTCAAATAATAGTATTAATAAAAGATTTATCAATTAGTTTTACACGTAGTTTTGTTTTATACGTATTATTAGTTAAGTCATTTTATTTATATTTTAATTAAGATATTATAGTTTACATTTTAGAAAAAATACTATAATTTGATGAAAAGATTATTTTTTATGAAAAGATAATAATATAATATAATAAAATATAATTATTAGTTTGTTTATTTAGCGAATGTAATAAATTGTACTCCCTCCAAGTTTGATCAATCTTCCCTATTTCTCTTTTGAGCTTATTTTCTTATCTTCCCCTTTCCTTTTTTGGTTATTTTTTATTCATTCTTTATTCATCCTTTCTCCTAAAAAGTCAACAATTTCCCCTACTTTATCCTACTTTATTCATTTTTTATTCATTATTCATTTTTTATTATTTTCTCTCTCAACAACTCATACTACTTTATCCATTTTTTTATTGTTTTCCATATTTTTGGTGCAAAAAGCAAAGGGGAAGATTGATCAAACTTGGAGGGAGTAATTAGTTTTCTAATTTAATAAGATTTTTTTTGGAGGAAAAAGTTGAGAATACACCTATTCTTTTAGTAGATTGGGGGATTAAAGAAAAATGTTGAGAATATTACAGTAGTTATGGTAAATATAATTTTGTACATCAAATTTGTTAGAATTAATCTGAATAAAGACCAATAACTTCATACTAAATTATTCGGTAAATACTAGATGCGGAAGTGTACCTGATTGCATGACGAAAGATTGGGATGAACCGTTTCAAGGGGCGGTCTTTGGGATTAGATCTTCTAGTAGACACACGTACTATAAATGATCTCTTTACTGATGAGATGTGGGATGCGAGGAGATTTAGGTTATTATGTGCTACTAGGGACCATAACCCAGATGACTAATATATAGTCTCCTGAGTCTAATACGCTCACCATGCATTCACAAACCTAATGGGTATCTACACTTAGATAACAAACTTGCTCATACTTTTTAAGACGTAAATGAACCCGTATTTAATACACCGTGATGGATCACTTTATATTTAGGCTTAACTTAACAGATAACGCATAAATACAATTATTACCGAATTAATAATATGTCCACATATATTATTGTATTAGGCCCATTTTTCTTACAAAATTATCACACTATATTTTTAATAATGTTTCTTTAATTAACCTATTAACGTGTGCTCTTAGGAAACACATTTGAAAAACCGTATTTATAGACCAGAATTTTCTTTTTTTATAAAAATAACATTGAATATTTTTAAAACTTTCGAAAAGTGAGAACGTAATAATAATAATAATAATAATAATAATAATAATAATAATAATAATAATAATAATAATAATAATAATAATAATAATAATAATAATAATAATAATAATAATAATAATAATAATAATAGCACTAAACAGAAACTTGTTTTAGGACAGTTGAACCTTCCCCCCAACCATTTACCCCAGTCAAGAGCACTAAACAGAAACTTGTTTTAGGACAGTCTTCTGGTCCCAGCACTGAGGTTTCCATGGTCCCTGTCCAAAATAGTTTTGCGACTTTGAGTGAGGATGAGATTGACCTGGGCAGTCTTGACGATGCCACACTGGGATTAGTTGAAACTGTTGAGCCTCTCCCACCCGACAAACATGAAGATAGCATCATGGAACATTAGAGGCTTCAATGATAGCCTTAAGCACACTGAGGTTAGGAAATTTTTGCACCTTCATAAAGTGGATATTTTTGGCCTTCTCGAAACTCATGTTGAGGATCACAAGGAACTTCCTATTATGAAGACTTTCCCCAAGTATGAGATTATTAGCAACAAGACCCGTGGCAGGATCTGGTTGTTCTATAATCCTGTTACTGTGACCATAAATAATATAATCCTTCATGAGCAGCTCATCCACTGTAATGTCACTTCCAAAGCTACTAACCTTTGTGTTGCCACTACTTTTGTCTACGGTATGAATGACCCCCAGGACAGATTAAGGCTCTGGGACAAACTCATCACCATTTCCTCTTTTGGATCTCCCTGGATGGTTACTGGTGACTTTAATGTTGTGAGGGACTTAAATGAAAGAAAAGGTCCCAACCCACCATCCATTCACGACATCGTGGACTTTAATGCTTGCCTGGTGTGACGATCTGCACACTTGAACCCTTAGATTTATTTATGCTTATGTATTTTCATTTCCCTTGTACATTTGTAGTAAGTATTTTCTTAGTAGTTTTAGAATAGGTTTCCATAAATAGGTATATCGCTATTCTGAACTAAACTTGTAAAATCAATGTTTCCTGCTACCAGGATGTAAATATCAAATTTCCCTCTTTAGGGAGTACTAGTGAATGAAAATCTACTTCCTACCTTGTGCCTTCGTATTGCTTGTTGTTGCTTTGTTGTGAACGACTCTTAGCCTTCACTTTACTAACAAACCGTGTTTGCGGGATCGACACTAGGATCCCGACTCACACCCCGAGACCCGAGAATCGTGTTAGTGGGCGATCCCTCACTAGTACGAAGAGCCTTGTCGCTTACATCTTGCCTTGAGAAGGGGCAAAGGTGCGCGCCACGGTCCGGCAAAAGTAGCGGACCGTGACATTTGGTATCAGAGCCCGGTCTTCAGACGGGTTTCTGCAAGCCGCATTTGTTCATCGAGATCGAGAAAATGGGCGAAAAGATCAAGGACCGAGTGGATGCCTTAGAGGACGCAATCGACGTCAAGCTTCCCAAACTCGAGGACATCGTTATGCGGATGGCTGCGAGCCTCGAGGAGTTGCAAAAGACGGTTTGTGACCTTGAGACGAAGGTGGACGGGATGGATACCCGCATCCAAGCGATCAGTGGTGCGATCCCCGACGATCGGGAGGAAGAGATCAATCATCTGCATCGAAAGGTCGAGATGTTAGAGAACACTTGCGCCACGCTCGTGAAAGCGGTGGCCAATGACGGGAAATTTGTGGGGAGCCATAAGGTGAAGGCACCTCCACCTCGTGCCTACGATGGGGCGCGGGATTCGAAAGCGGTGGATAACTTTATCTTCGATATGGAGCAATACTTCCGAGTAAGTGGGCTCGACGAAGACGCGGAAGTTGTCACGGCAAGCATGTATCTAGTCGACGATGCCAAGATGTGGTGGAGGGCTAGGTACAAGGAAATCGATGCGGGCACGATTACGGTGACATCGTGGGCCGACTTCAAGAGGATCTTGAAGGATCACTTCTACCCCGAGAACACGGAGTTTGTTGCTCGGAAGAAGTTGAAGGAAATCAAGCACACCAAATCAATCCGGGAATATGTGAGGGAATTCTCGGCGTGCATGCTCGAGATTAGCGAAATGTCCGAGGCGGATAGGACATTCGAGTTCATTGACGGGTTGAAGAGGTGGGCACAACAAGAGGTCATGAGGCAGAATCCCAAAACTCTGTCTTCGGCCATATCGGCTGCGGAGCGCCTACTCGACTTTCACGGGGAGCGAGAGGCACCAAGAGTGGTGGCACCACGGGGAATGCAAAAGTGCGTCACGAGTGGGTACAATGGACAAAGGCCACAAAACAGCGCCATTTCCGTTGGGAACAGTCGGGTCCGCTCGCAAGGAAGTCAAGCCCAATCGGCGAGCACTACAAACTCGCCCTCAAGCTCGTCTTCGAAGGCGGGAAACTCTACTGCTTCCACAACGAAGAGACCATTCGCGTGTTTTGTGTGCAAGGGTCCTCACAAGATGGCCGATTGTCCGAACCAAGCGGAGTTCAATGCCATGTTCAAGAAGATGCTGAAAGGGGCTCAAGAACATCTTGATGGGGCGTTGGCCATCTATCACCAAGAGTGTAACGAAGACTCGAGTGATGATGAAGACCAACCACAGATGGGCTCACTCCAACGGATCAGCGCGATGGGGAAATACGAAGATTCCTCCGCCAAGAAATCCAACGGGCTCATGTACGTGGACATGATGGTGAATGGGAAGCACGCACGAGCTTTGATCGACTCGGGTGCCTCCCACAACTTTGTTACGAAAGAAGAAGGCGTCGGTTGGGGCTAGTTTTGCGGGATGCTAACTTGCTGCACTGAAGCCGGTCAATGGGAAAATGAGACGCGTCCAAGGAGTGGCTAAGAAGGTCGCGGTCCAAGTGGGTGAGTGGGCGGGGGAGCTCGACTTCACCACCGTTCATTGGATGACTTCAAGTTAGTACTCGGGATGCGGTTCTTTGAGAAAGCATTGGTGGTATTGAAACCGAGTGACGGATCGATGCTACTAATGGGGTCTATCGTAGTGAAGACGGTAGACGATTTAAGACAAGATAAGGGCAAGATCGAATTTCGGCTATGAGGGTGATACCGACGCGCGAAACAAGGGATGCGACCTTGGAGAATGCCTAAAGGTTCGGTGGAGCCGAGGGCGAACAAGACCCGGGCTAACTACGATGCTAAGTGTCCTGGGGACGAAAAGAAGAGTCTACTCCCTCACCGAGGAGTAGACAATGAGGGCCGAGATGCCCAAAGAAGTAGGCCTCGTACCATCAGGGGCCGCGTCGATGTCTTGAGTCGACGTCCTGGTTTGCGGGTCGGTCGACCCAAGAGATAAGGCCTCGTACCATCGGGGGCGCGTCGATGTGTTTAATCGACGTCCTGGTTTTTGCGGGTCGGTCGACCCAAGAGAGAAGGCCTCGTACCATCGGGGGCGCGCCGAAATGCGATTCGGCGTCCGGAGATCTCACATTCCCTTGAATGCGAGTCTTTGAAGTGAGGAGAGACAAAGTGAAGGTCCGTTGGAGCCGATTACTTGAGAAAGCCCGAGAGAGCACTTTTCAAGCGGCGGCAAAGTGGGCGTTCCGAGAGACAAGGAGCACGGGGTGGACTTGGAGAACATGATGTTCGGCAGCTTCTATGTCAAGGAACTCCAGCCTATCCTTGAAGGGACGAAGCGGCCAGTCATTGTTTGGGACGAAGCGCACATTCAAGCCGAGTGGTACAAGCCAATCCCCAACACTGCATGGACGGTCAGAGCTCACCGAGGATGTCTCACTGAAGCACCATTCAAGATTTTTGTGTTGCCGAGGGCGCAACAGTTAGATTAGGGGGGAGAGTGTGACGATCCGCACACTTGAACCCTTAGATTTATTTATGCTTATGTATTTTCATTTCCCTTGTACATTTGTAGTAAGTATTTTCTTAGTAGTTTTAGAATAGGTTTCCATAAATAGGTATATCGCTATTCTGAACTAAACTTGTAAAATCAATGTTTCCTGCTACCAGGATGTAAATATCAAATTTCCCTCTTTAGGGAGTACTAGTGAATGAAAATCTACTTCCTACCTTGTGCCTTCGTATTGCTTGTTGTTGCTTTGTTGTGAACGACTCTTAGCCTTCACTTTACTAACAAGTCGTGTTTGCGGGATCGACCCTAGGATCCCGACTCACACCCCGAGACCCGAGAATCGTGTTAGTGGGCGATCCCTCACTAGTACGAAGAGCCTTGTCGCTTACATCTTGCCTTGAGAAGGGGCAAAGGTGCGCGCCACGGTCCGGCAAAAGTAGCGGACCGTGACACCTGGCTACGTGCTTTTTGGATGATATGCACAGCACGGGCGCTGAGTACACCTGGACTAACAAGCACCAGCACCAAACGAAAACCTGGGCTCGCCTTGATAGAGTTCTCATCAATCCTGCCTGGACTACTCACTACCCGCACTCAACTGCTGCCTGCCTCCCCCCTGGGATTTCTGATCATGCGCCTTTGCTGGTTTCCCTTGGAGGAGCCCAAAAGTTTACCAAAAACTTCAGCTTCCTCAATGCTTGGACCACCAACCCAGACTACCACAACATTGTTGCTGCTGCCTGAGCCACCCCCTGCTACGGTACTCCTACCTACCAGCTTTTCTACAAGCTTCGAGCGGTTAAAAAGGCTCTCACTGCCCTCCACAAAAGAAGCTACTCGGATATTGCTACGCGACTGCAAGATGCCCAAAAGGACCTGGACACCTGCCAGAGAAACCTTCAGACTGACTTGTTCTCTCCTACTCTTATTGCCCTCGAAAAAGACCTTATTTGCAAATACAAAGATCTGAGCAAGGCTGAGAATGACATGCTTTTCCAACGGGCCAAAACTAACAATATCAAGAAGGGAGACTCCTCCTCTAGTTATTTCTTTGCTAAAATAGCTACTCGCAAACATCAAAGCACTATTGGTTCAATTATTGACAAAGACGGGAAAATCAGGAACGGCATTGAAGACGTTAATAAGGCTTTTGTGGAGTACTATACGGACCTCCTTGGCACTGATACAAAAGTGGAGCAGTTTGAAGAGGCTTTCTTCAGTCATGGGCCCACGGTCTCCACTGATGCTGGCGCTCTCCTTACCTCCCCTATCACTCGCAGTGAAATCAAGCATGCCCTTTTTAACATAGGCTCTACCAAAAGCCCGGGTCAAGATGGTTTCTCCTCTGTTTTTTTCAAAACAGACTGGGATATTGTAAGGGATCTCTTCTGTGAAGCCATTCAAGAATTCTTTCGAAAAGGGAAAATGATGAGAAAAGTTAACACAACCCTCCTTGCCCTCATACCCAAGAAAAGTGTGCCTTCTCAAGTACAAGACTACCGGCCTATTGTTTGTTGCTCCGTTGTGTATAAAACCATCAGCAAAATCATTGCAAACCGCCTCAAAAACGTGCTACCTGACCTCATTGGCAATGAACAGGCAGCCTTCGTCAAGGGACGCAATATATTTGAAAATATCATGATGACCCAAAACCTTATCAAAAGCTACAACCAGGGAGCCATATCTCCCAGGTGCCTCATAAAGGTTGACATTCGCAAGGCGTTCGACTCCATTCAATGGGAATTTATCTCTAACATGCTCACGGGTCTCAATTTTCCTGCAACTTTTGTTAAATGGATCATGGGGTGCATAACGTCTACTTGGTTCTCTCTGAAGATCAATGGCAGCCAATGCGGGTTTTTTCCGGGAAAATCTGGAGTAAGACAAGGGGATCCCATCTCTCCGTATATTTTCGTCCTTGGGATGGAAATGTTTTCTAGGCACCTGAGGCGCATTCATCAACTCCATCAAGTCTCCTATCATCCCAAATGTGTGAAATTAAAACTCAACCACCTGATTTTCGCCGATGATCTTATGGTCTTTATGAGGGGTGACACCCTTTCTGTGGCTGCGGTTGCAAACTGTCTTGATTCCTTTGCTTCTATCTCGGGGTTATATGCTAATCCCGCCAAAACTAACATCTACTATGGTGGTGTAGATGACGAGGTGAAACGGCAAATTAACGCACTCACTGGCTACATTGAAGACGCTTTCCCTTTCCGCTACCTTGGCATCACTTTGAATCCGGGTAGACTTACTTCCAGTATGTTTAACATGATGGTCGACAAAATCCAGGGTTCAATTCACCACTGGTCTGGAAACCTTCTCTCCTATGCCGGGAAGCTTCAACTCATTAATGCGGTCGTATTTGATTTGGAAAATTTTTGGTGCTCTGTCTGCTCTTGCCTTCTCACATTATCAAACTTGTTAATAAGCTCGTAAAGACTTTTCGGGGAACGTGTGGGCGGCAACGTCGGATGGTTTTCAAAAGTTGGTCTTCAATCTGCAAACCTTGGATCGAGGGAGGCTATAATGTCAAAGAACTTCTCAGCTGGAACAAAGCTCTTCTCTGTAAGTGGGTCTGGCATCTTACCCAGAACCGGGACAATATTTGGGATAACTGGTGCCGTTTTTACAACCTTAACGGCCACACTATTTGGGAGGCGCAACCAAAGATTCGGCATGCTGAAAGCTGGCGGGACATTATTAAAATCAAAACGCCTCCTTGAAGTCTGCGGGTTCGATTACAAATGCACAAAGGATCTTTGGATTCTGCGTTAAAAACGGCAATTTTAGCGTCGGAAAGGCTTACCATATTTTCGGGGACAAGGGCGTAATACGAGGTGGCCGAGGTACTTAAGGCCACAAGTGTTATTCCCAAACACCGCTTTGTGCACAATTCGGGCCGTGCAACGACTTGACTCCCAACGGTCGACAATATCAACTGCGTGGGTTCATGCATGTCAATCGTTGTTGCCCCGCAACAATGCCCGGGAAACGATAGGCACATGTTCTTGGATGTCATTACTCGCAACAGGTGAGGCGTAATATGATTTTATGGCTTGGGTTTTACGGTATAGGGGTGACATTGATGTTAAGGACTATCTCTACAAGCTCATGGGAGGTACTAAAAAACGAAAATGGAGGAACAAAGTCGCAGCTAGTTGTGTGGCTGGCATGGTCTATGTTATTTGGCATGAGAGAAACAGTCGTATCTTCGGTGGGCCGGTTTCTACGCCTGATCAGATCTCTGCTACGCTTCAATACACATTGAAACTCAGGCTCTCAGACAGTTGTGATAGATACACGCAGAATTGGTTGGCAACAAAAAGCTAACGCCTTTGTCGCCCTTTTGTTTTCCTTTTGTATTGGTAACTTTGTAAGTTCATGATGGTCATTGGGTTTTTGTAAGATCCCTTCTCATTTTCCTTCCCAATTGGATGAATAAAATGAGTTTAACTTTCTTGCAAAAAATAAATAAAAATAATAATAATAATAATTTATATCTATATATAAAAGAGAGTTTTTTCGAGCAATTCTGGAGCGTCCACATCATTAAAAATTAATTTAGGAAAGTTTCATAAATAATATTTTTCACATAAATAATAAAGTGGAGAATCTTTAAATTATTATAATATCCATATTTCCTATTTTATATTCATGAGAAGTTTCTAATTTTTATATAAAACTTTGACATTTCATTTGGCAAAAAAATGTCGTTATAAAAATTATGAAGATAATATAATTAGATTCGTGGTAAAAAATGCTTTCATTAGAGTATAAATTTCATATGATTTGCACATATTAAAGATGGTGTATTTCTTAATATATTATTTGTTCCACATTGAAAAACAATGTTAGTGTGGTGATTATAATACGTATAAATTATAGAATTGTCCCACATCGAAAGATTAACATAAGGTGGGTGATCCTATGATTATAAAATAAAAATTATGAAGATAATATAATTAGATTCGTGGTATAAAAAATGCTTTCATTAGAGTATAAATTTCATATGATTTGCACATATTAAAGATGGTGTATTTCTTAATATATTATTTGTCCCACATTGAAAAACAATGTTAGTGTGATGATTATAATAATATAAATTATAGAATTGTCTCACATCGAAAGATTAACATAAGGTGGGTGATCCTATGATTATAAATAGGAGTCTTCATTGGAACCTATATACCAACCAAAAACCTTTTGAGTCTCTTAAGCATTGTGTTGGAGAGCTCTTAAGAGTTTATATCATTATCTCCACGGTATGATATATATATTTTTTATATAATGTCCAAGTGATGGTTATATTTTTTAAATAAAAATTTTTACATCTCATTTAAAAACTTTAACATCTCATTTAACTTTTTTATATAAAAACTTTTACATCTCATTTAGCAAAAAAGTAACATATTTTTTTTTTTTGAAAAATTATATAATTAGATTCGTGGTAAATAAATGTTAGCATTAGAATATAGTATCATATTTTAATTATGATAAGAAGTTAAAAAAAATGTACTATACGAATATTAATAAATAGTATAATATTTGCATATTATTATTAAAATGGGTTAGATGTCGAATTAGGTGCAAAAAAGATGGTGTATTTCTAAATATATTGTTTGTTCCACATTGAAAAATAATGTAGGTATGGTAAATATACTACATATGAATAGTTGAATTGTCCCACATTAGAAGATTACTATGAGGTGAGGTATCACATAATTATAAATATGAGTCATATTTGAAACTTAGGGGTATCAACTCAAAATCTTTTGAATCGCTTAAATATTATCTTAGAGTGTTCTTATAAAAGTTTGTATTAACGGCAAACCTTAGTTACAACAATACCATACAAATATTAATCACGTAGATATTTATAAAAGCGATTATATATTACAATAATAGTGATTTTATAATGTTTATTTTAAGACAATCGATAGTATAATAATTTTATTTAAGACATAATCATGATTAAAAAATAAAATGGGTGCTAAATATACATAAATTGGTTATTAATGTGTCATATATAGTGATAATCTCTGCACTAAAATAGAAAATTTATGAATTATAATACAATCAAATGTTGCATAAAAATATCTTGAATCCACAAACAAATCAAGAATGAGCTTTTTTACTTTGATAAATAGTATAATTAATTTTTTTTAACTTTCAAATATAAGTAATTATTATGCCTCATTACATTTGAGTAACTAAAACACATCATAATTTTTAACCATTAATCAAATTCGCACCAGAAAAAGAAAATATTTTGCATTTATTTATACGTATTATTGCTCCTTCAATTACATCTTAAAAAACGTGTTAGGAAAAAAATGTAATTTAAATCATATCATTTGTACATATTTTAATTATGAAAAAAAATGGAAAAAAAACGTACGGGGATATAAATAGATAGTATAGTATTTTCTCATTATTAAATCGGGTTGGATATCAAAATATGTGCAAAAAAGATGGTGCACTTTTTAATGTGTTATTTGTCCCATATTGAAAAATAATGTAAGTGTGGTAAATATATTACATATAAATAGTTGAATCGTCCCACATCAGAAAATTATCATAAGATGGGGTGATCCTAAAATTAATTTAGGAAAGTATCATAAATAATATTTTTTGATGTAAAAAATAAAGTGGAGAATCTTTTAATTATCATAATATTTATTTCTTATATTATATTCAAGTAATGTTTCTAATTTTTATATAAAAACGTTTACATTTCATTTGGCAAAAAAATATCGTTGAGAAAATTATGAAAATAACATAATTTGTTTCGTGGTAAAATGTTATCATTAGCGTATAGATTTCATATAATTTGTACATATATAAAATTGTGTACTTCTTAGTATGTTATATGTCCCGCATTGAAAAATAATGTAGGATTATATAAAAATAATAGAATTGTCCCACATCGAAAGATTAACATAAGATGTTGTGGTTTTATGATTATAAATATGAGGCATCCTTGGAACTTAGGTATCAACCCAACATCTTTTGCGTCTCTTAAATAAGATGCTTTGACTTTTGATCATATCTAAATAAATGATTAAACATAAGATGTAAATATTAAGATAGACCTTATAATCATTTTTTTGTTGCTTAGCTAATTACCCCGTTGCAACGCACGGGCATCCAAAGTAGTAGTAGTAGTAATAATAATAATAATAATAATAATAATAATAATAATAATAATAATAATAATAATAATAATAATAATAATATAGCAATGGAATGTTGACAATTGTTTTATTATTGAGATTTTATATGGACGAAAACATATAAGAGTAAGTCTTTTACAATAACACAATCCTTTCTTACTATATTATTGACTAAAAATAAATACGGAGTATTAATTAAAGAAGGCTAAATTTTGGATAGAAATAATTATTGACGACCTCAATCCTCAATAACGCTCAAAATTACTATTCGCACTAAATCAATAAATTGTTTACATCATATTAATATACTCGTTAAAAAAAAAAAAAAACAAAGACGTAAACAATCTGTTGAGTCGAAACTTAAAAAATAGTCCGTATAATCCTTGCCAAATGTTTCTTGTAATGATTTTTCCATTGTCTATAGTATATTATATACATAAAGTCACAAGGACAAAACAATGTCATTGAAGTGGTACCTTGGTATAGACATATATTCGAATTGATTTGTTATTTTCGTGAATCCAATTAAAATATGCTTTGACTTTTTGGCAAATAATAATAGTAGCACTAACAAACATACATAAGAAAACAAACGATAAAACATGAAATGTGAATACGAGTATCAAGAATTTCAGAAGCGAGGATGAAAGCGTGCGGAAACTGCATGCGGCTCTCCTGATTAAAAGATCCAACGTAAAATCTCTCTTTATCACGCTTATCGTTTGTTTTCATATTTTATACCGTACTACTCCGTATGTATACGCGGATACGCCTATACGAGTATTTTTTTAGAGACCAGTAAAGCAATAAGTTTTGATTCAAACCGTCTTATTTTTGCACCAGAAAATATCCATAGTGTTTTTAATAAAATAGATATAACTATTTTATGACAAAATGTTATAATTAAATTTATCTCTTTTTATCCTGAAAATAATGGTAATATTTTATCAGAAAGTAATAACATTTTATCGTAAAATGATTACATTTAATCCGACTTGTTTTAGACAGGAAATAACCAGTCTAAACTAAGATATTGCGTTTAGAGACATGGTTAATTCTAATGGATGTCCATTGTATAATAAAGTACTACCTTCGTTTCGGTTACTCATTTACCTATTTTATTCGGAGTATTTGAGTGTCTTATTTATTTATTTACTTTTTTTATTAGTAATGATGTTAATGAGTAATTTGATTTGCCATATCCACTATTTTCACTTGTCATTCAATAATAGTAATAGCCATAAATGTTCTTCTCTTCTTTCTTTGGTCTTGTCCAAAAGTAAAAGTAAACAAATGATCGGAACCGAGAAAGTAACAAAAGTTCAATGAAGGAATTAGTTGAATATTTTTTTTTTTATAATGAAAATCTTAATACAAAATTACAAATACTTGCGTAAAATAATTTTACTCAAAAACTAGTTGTTGTAAATTCACTAACTGGTTTTGTTGTGGTGGTTAACTAAATGATTTTGGTGTGGTGGTTACCCATCTCATCCTTTATTTAATCATGAGGTTAAGGATTTGATCTCTTTGGCAAACGTTTGCCTCTTCGTAAGAACACCTGTGGTAACTCACCAAGAGATTATTCATTTTTGCTTAAGAGCGGACACCCCGATTTACAAAGGCAAAAAAAAAAAGTCAAAGTTATTTACAAGTTTTGTAAGGTTATTTAAGTAAATAGTAATTAGTTTTACCTAGCTACAGCAATGAGTAGGTTAAAATTTTTAAAGCCTTTTAGGTATGAGTCAATGACTAATGAGTAATTACTGCAGAGTTACAAGTGTTTGAGCGAGCTCTTAATAGATTTTACTAAATGACATTGTAGTATTCATATACTATCATTTAGCAAAATCTATTAAGAGCTCGCTCAAACACTTGTTCGTCTTACTTTATTCATAAGTCGAATTTGTTCATCATGGTTTGCCGCGTTTCTTTAACTTTGAAGTACGACAATATGAGAAACGTAACTCCTATCTCGAGAGACAATTATTCATTAACGCTTGTTACTATAGAGAGGTCAATTGTCTTAAAAACTCACTATATGCCAATGGTGTCAAATGAGAACAAATGTTTATTTCCTTCAAAATTACACATACAATTATGATGAAAGATGATAATGTGTTTGGGTGCCTTATGGAACGTGCAACAAACTTGTTTAAAATGATGTCGCCTCTGAGTTAAAAGTTAAAACCCACAATAATCCTCATGTATCTGTGTTAGTAATGTGACTATGTGAGTTCACCGCATGAATTACTAAAATTACCCTTCACGTTAAAACTTTGTAATCCCATCATTTTAAACATCAAATTATTTATCCCATCATTATTACATGCATACTAGCTACTTCATTAGTCATGATAACCCAACCGCCACTTAGCCCTAAATTTTATCTGCAAATCTCCTTTGTGACGGATATCCATTCCGTCAGAAGTTTTGGACGGGTTAAATACTACCCATGTGAATAGATAAGATAAAACAGATTGATACTCCCTAAATGCTTTGCTTTTGTTTTATCTACCTGCTTGGGTAGTACTTGACTTGTCGCAAATGAGAGTTTGTGAAATTTTATAGGAACACAGCCAGGGGCGGTTCTTGGGGGGTGCAGGGGGCGCAGCCGCACTCCCCCTAAGTCAGAAATAAATAAATTATTGTGCAATATATTTCATTGTTGTTTGTTTGGTTCAGTGGTAAGAAGCGCATTTATTCTAATTTAGAGGTCGTGGGTTCGATTCTTTTAATTATTTTTCACCTATTATTGTACAAAATAGGCCTAATAATTAATTAAATACTCTCTCCCTAATATAACAAGTAGTTTTAGTATTATAATTATAAAATTCTTGATAAATATGTCAACCATTATTAAAAAATTACCAAAAAGAATAATTTGTTTGGTATATAATAAATGTTTTTTCCGTATTCTAATTTTGCGTCGGTCTGATAGCCTCGTATTAAAAAATCCTTTAAAAAAAGACATCCTTTAAGAAAGATGTATGTGAAATGTATGAAATTTTATTATATTAATATTGATTTCGTCGCCACGTACTAAAAGTCTTTTGATTTTGTAAAATTTCCGCACCCCCTCTGTTCAATTTCTAGAGCCGCCACTGAACACAACAATGCCAAAGAAAATTCGATCTATTATTCTACTTGCATCGTCTGGGGGAGCCAAATTTGAATTCAACGGTGGCAAAAAATTTCGGTTAGAAGCAAACGGGTAACGAAAACTCGAAAAGAGCTAGAAAATTTTAACTAAAAAGTTTAAACTTTTTAATTTGTAACGGGAGCGAGCGTCTCTATTAACCCTCCCCCAGCTCCACCACGCACTGCATGCATTAATTATTACTTACATTTGTAATGTTCATATCTATCTTACTATCTGATGGGGCATATTCGCACTGGCCACGTGCAATCAACACATTGAAGCAAGGTCAAAGATATCCACAAAGAAGTCAACGACTTAGACAAACTGACCCTAGCTAACCGCGCAAACAAACTCATATCCAAGACCCCTCGGCGGCGAGTCATCGGGCTCGCCGGCTGCCATGGGTCCCTCGGCCGAGGGTACATCGGTCTTTCCACTGCTTAGCCACTTGGCCACTTGGCCACTACGTGACAAAAGGTGAAAGTCTATAAATACTCCTCAACCCTCATTGAGGAGGAGATCCACAATTTAACCTAAGAATCACTATTCATCTGGTAATATCTTCCTTATCTCTCTACAATATATACTTCGCCAAGTAACAACTTATCCCTCTAAGTTTACTGACTTAAGCGTCGGAGTGAGTTCGCTCGGTCCAAAGCCGAGCCCTCAGTTTGTTCATCGTTTCAGGAGACCGCAAGGAGGATTCAACCAAAGACGTCATTCTACAAGCACGGGTGGTAACAAATAACTGCTCTGGAATTACACCCGGAACACTATCTTTATCATATCTCGCTGTATTTCACGTTTCGTTTGCCAATTTTGTATTTTTGTTAATATTTTCACAATAATTATAGTGAGATCGTCTTAAAAGACATATATAATCGTAATGTATTTAATTGAACAAATTATCTAATTAATAATATTAATTTCACAAAAGTGTTTTTAGATGTAAAAAACTATAAAATGAATAATGCTTGGTTGGCTAGCGAATCAAGGTGTTGTTTCGTCTACAAGCATCACTTATCTAGATGTTCCTACTCCTCCTCTTCGATCAATCCTACACGAAGACCATTTAGGCGTTGCTTTCCCTCGTATTATTTCTAGTTAATTTCAGAATTTTTTGTGTGTGTATACTATTTGATTTTATTTAAATTCGAACTGGGTAGTATATACTATTAAAGTCGTAAAGCTTTTCCTACTAAGTTTTAACACACTTATATTTCCAATATTTAACCCCAAAATCTATATTTAAATTAGAACAACTCATTATCAGTTGATTGTATTAGTGAAACTAAATAATTTGTGATAAATTGTAATGGATGGCAAGAGAATTGTAGTGCGGCAAGTTGAAAGGGCCAAAGTGGTTGTGTTATTGTTTTAACTTTGGTCTTTGAGTGTTAATTTAGCTTTATAAGCGTGAATCTTTATTGTTGGAGAATCCACAACAAAATGGGGTTATTTCTCCTTTACTTAATTCTTCCACCATGCCTTAATCTTGTTTATGGCCGCTCTTAAAGTACTTGACTTTTTCCCACACTTTTGCTCTCCATTCACTAATTTTTAATTATTTGTCAATTAAAGTGAGCAATTTGCCACTTCTTCATTCACCTAATCAAGCTTAATCAAGGCATTATGTTGGCTATTATTACTAGTTTATTATAATCTATGTTTTTTGATGGAATTATGTTACAAATATTTTTAAGGTGGGTGGTCTACTAATATGAGTAATGACATAGAGAGGTCAAAAGTACAAATATACTCAAATTGATTGGTAATATCATTTTATTACCTAGGAATATATATAAATTACATATGCCTTAACATCATCAACAATTTTGCCAAATTTAGCATTTGACAGCATACTAAAATAACATATTTAGGGTTAATATCTTATTTTATAACATGCAACTTACCTTAACATATTATAAAATAATAAAATTTACAACCTTTTACATCGAAAACTAATACGCCCTCCACCTCGGTAATTTATTTACCTTTGATTTTGGCACAAAGATCAAATAAAGAGGAACAAGCCAATTATTGATGACAAGTGAACCAAATTGAGTGCGGAGGGTCAAATCGCCCCTCAAAGACATTTTCAAAATAGAAAGATAAACAATTGATCAAATACTCCAAAACAAAATAGATAAAGGGCGTAATCTGTTAATCTTAATCTGCTAATTATCAAACATGATATAGTGAAAACTTTTAACATGTTTGACTCATCAATATACTAATTTAAATGTTTGGTAAATGATAGACGAATTACTCTTCAGATTCAGATAATAAACCATCGATTTAAAAAACTACTAGTCCGTACTACTTACTCCTTGTATACTACCTAAGCATGATATGAATACGTATGATTAACAAATTTTAATTTACTAGTAAAAAATACTTGAGCATGATATGAGTAACAAGTTTTATATTAGGCGTGTGCTTAACTCCTAATTACAGGATTTGGTTGCTTTACATCTCACTCAATATACATAGTTGATATGTTAGTGCTCCCAAAAATAAAGGGCGTAATTGGAATATAAACTAGTTGTAATTGGGCCATTTTATTGTTCCCTCCACTACAAACATGAAAGTATGATACAAAAGATTAAAGTAAATAAAATTAATTAACTTTTGTATAATTAAATTAAGAGTGCATGTATAAATAAATGAGGATTATGGATACGGTAACTGTGCATAAGATATGGTGCAGGTGCTACAATCATGGTTGTACCCAGTTTTTTTAAGGCTAGTCCTACACTGACTGGCCACAATATATGCTTCCTCTGCGTACAACTTTTGTTTTACATCAAAATTAAAGCAACTTAAGACATGGCTCGTGACATCATAATAGCGACCAATTTGGACGATCTTTTGTTATGGATAACGGAGAGAACTCATAGCCACTATCTTAAGTATAGTCAATATACATGATATTCTGCAACCTACGTATTTCAACTCAACCATCTTTTAAGAGGGGGACGGTTTTGACGGACTCGAAATATAAAGGACAAAGCTCTTGTTGAGGTTTGATCCTGAAACCCTAAAAGTTAGTAATAAGATAACAACTTAAAATACGAACCAAGTTATATGAGACTCTTTATAAATTACGTTATCACCTTACTATACCTATCTACAATAGATAGGTAGCTATTTAAACAACTTAGAAATATCAACCATCTTACTATGAATCTGTTCATGAAATCTTTAAGGTAGAATTGTAAATTTAGTGATTAATTTTCCTTTTTTTGGTTTGTGTGATTGTGTCAAACAAGTTATAAAGATAATATATTGTACAATAAAAGATAAGATATTCGAACTTGTAGCTTTTGATTCAACTTTCTCATAACAGATAAATTAAAACATCTTCAGTTGAAAATGATTTAATAGATTCAAGTCAAAAAGTCAGTTTAAGACCAAAATAAAAAAAAACTAAATTTGTGTATCAGACTTAGAAGCCAGAAGGTAATAAACTTCGACATTCAACAAACAAATGAAACCCAAAAGAATAGGGTTATATTATTTACCACCATGACATGAATAACATAATGTTATGCCTTTTTATTTACTACGAATATTAATTTCATTTTTATCAAAATTAAAGTTTTATTACCTTATTAAATCGATTATTATGTTCCGAGAATTATAAACCTTAATTATGTAAATATTTAAACTTGTTACTATTAGATAATTGTGGTCAAACTATATATAAAGAAAATTCACATCAACATAAAGTACATTTGGAAAAAACTTTTGGAAGAAACTAGGACCAAGCCAGCAAAAAAGCCTTCTTGATAGATTGAATTATTATTATTTCATACGGTTGTATCCATAAGACGAATAAAAAGTTACCCATATTTCCAATTACAATAACAATATTTAAAATAAGCTTTATATCAAAATTAACTTAATTAATTTATTTTTCATATACAACTACCTTTCACTACTCATTAGTCATTACGTATTGAAATACATAAATTTATAGTCACTCACTTATATGCGATGAGAAATGAAAAGGATGCATGATCCTCTTTGTTTCTCCTTTTAATATCTTAGAACTATGTCCGTTTTAAATAAGAATTTGCGTAAAATTGGAGGACGGGAAGGAGAAACACACGGGTCTGGTGAAAGAGTGAGGTACATATGATGTTATTAATAGACTTTAAGAAGGGTCCATTAACTTTGCAGCATTTTGAACAGTCAAGAACTAAATCATGGGTCTTCTTACTCTTTAACTCTCTTATTAACATTGGATTCTTCCGCTTTCTATTTTCTTTTTCTTTCTTCACTTTTTTCATTTATTCATATCACGTTTGATTTTACAAAGTTTCAAAGAATTGACTGCTATTCTTGAGTGCAAGGTGTTAATTTTCAGTACTTTAGTAAAGAGTAGTCTTAGATGTGATGAGATAGTTTCGTTAATAAAGTTATTTAATCATTCGTGGTTCGACATTATTGAAATTTATCTTAGATTTTCAAGTTTGTAAACGTGAATAATATTTATGTCGAGTATAACATGATATGATCTTGAATTTTTGAGATTGTTGCTCCTAAAATAAGGATTTGGATCGATCAAACGTGAAAAAGTTTAAACAGATTTGGTAGACATCAAAATCCGGTTTTAGACCTACTAGGCCCAAAAGTAACAAAAACAGAGAATAAGAAATAGATTAAGTGGTAAGAACTCTCTTACCCTAATTATGAAGTTGAGATTCGATTCTCACCCGCAACATTGTGCGATCATTCGAAAAAAAAAAGTAACAAAAAGAGACGTCATTAAGATTACTATCTAAAATAAGAGAAATCAAAACTATGTAATGGAAACATGTATTTTAACTAGGGTTGAGCAAGTTTAGGTTCAGATCGATAAAATGGACTGGCAGATCATTTGGTCTAGACCGAACCCCAACCGAATTCCTTTAGGTCCGATCATCGGTCCTTATTCTTTGAAGTTTCAGTTTTCGATACAGTCGGGTCTCAGACCGTACTATTTTAGGCCTAGACCGAAATATATGACTTTCACATTTATTTATCAAGACTTTGTAAATGAATCAAGTAATTTATATGCTAAAATGTCACTATAAACTCGTGTTTGATCCGTCCCGGATCGAAACTTTTAGGCCTGGTCTTCGGTCAACCAAATTTAGGACACATAATAGAAAAAATATACAATCTGAATCCAATCCAAATCCCGAAAAATCCAAATATCTAATATAGATTATCGTTTTTCTAACATGTGCCATAAGAACACGCATTAAGATGTCATAAGAGAAGAGATTATTTCATGAGAAACTAAAAGACAACTCACGAGGCATTGTTGCCAATCCGTTTATCGATTTTCATATTTTGTCCTTCGAAAAGAACATTTTTACTTTTTAGTTGCCAATACAACAATAAAAATGCATATATATTCAATCTCATTACTTCTCAATTTACAGGAGTTATCGAAACACACAATACTATCGTTGTTTTGAGTTGATAAACTTGACTCGACTCAACCCGCCTCAAACCCGACCTGACAGAACTAAACCTTCCTACAATTGGTGAGAGGGCAATATAGTCAATGACATACCTTATATAACCCTTCTCAATTCTCATTACCTCTCAAATTCACACCTCTCTCAATCTCTCACTTTTTCACACACACAACCTCAATTCTTCTTTAGATAATCTCTATCTACCACTTCCTTCTTTTTCTCCCCTCCTTCCACGCTCTAACCAGCTTTTTTCTGGGTAATTTAATTGATCATTTATTTTATCTGCTTTTTTATTTATTTAATTTCCCATAATTATTTCTTCTTCTTTCTGCATTTCCTAATTAATTAACCATTTGCATTTTCTGTTGATTTTTGCAGGTAAATTTGGGGAATTTTAATCTCAAAAATCTGGAAAATTTTAAACACAGCATGCAGTGGTTTTGTTTATTTCGCAAAGTTGTTTCTTTGAATTTATACTGCCGTGTTATTCTGTAAATTTATTTATTTTTCTTCCCAAATTTTTTAAAAAATCAAATTATTTTTGTTTCCCAAAACAATTAAATTCTATTAAGTATAAATGGGTTCAAGTTTTTTCATTGTGATTCCTTGCTACGTTCGCATGATCAGCTAAATTCTTAGATCTCTTATTATTTTTTTTAGAATCGAATCGTAGAATCGTAAGATCATAGAATTGGGAAAGGGGGGTTGAGAGTAGTTATGGTGTGCCAAGGAGCAAGCCAGACAAAATTCCGGACATCGAAACACGAGAACGGAGTTGCTGGATTCTCCACCATTGTAGTTAGAGTTATTGCTTGCTTCCAATCTCTTGATCAATGCCAGGTTGTCTCCTCTTTCTATCGCGTTTTCCCTACTATTTTTTTCATGTCTACATTAGTTTATTGTAATTGTCTATGTAATATTCCCTCTGTTCCGGTCACTTGTTCTACTTTGTTTCTTCACTAATTCTCATTTCTCCGTCTGAAGCCTTTAGACGGCCTTATGTGACCATTTTTATGGTAAAATGTTAACAATTTAAATTGGGTCACATTTAGCTGTTAATGGGTCACATATAGCCCTTCTGAATCCTTCAGACATTGACCTGGTTTTTTTTATGGCATTAGTATTTTTTACAACAATTGGTCTCCCTTGTGACGGGTTACCATTTGTGGCGGATATTTTGTGAGTTAAAATGGTAACAAAATGGGTTAGTGGAGAAAGGGGACCACATGAATAGTGTTGCAGAGAGAGAAAAAGTGGGTACTTTGTGAGGTAAAATGGTATCCGTCAAGAGTGACGGATATGTGCCGTCACAAACAAGAATTTGTGTTTTTACAAAGGTAAATAAATGACCGAGAATCTAGGGACTAGTCGATTGTTCAACTTTGCTTAATTTGTGACGAGTATTTTAAAGTTTAAACAAAGGTTAAAAAATGAAGGAGACCATAATTTGGGTATAGTATAACTACATTGGTATAAGGAGTCGGAATGAGTTGGCTGATTGGCTCAAGTGTTTAAAGCAACAACATCAGAGCCTTAGTCCCAAAATGATTTGAATCATCATCTGAAACCGTCCAAGATATCCAGTAGGGCTCTAATAGGGGCTACAACATTAAACCCTTTTGGCCTTAGATTATTCCTTTTTGAATTAGAGCTTGCTATCCTGGTTAAAAGGGATGACCGGCATGGGATGGGTGATTTGCAGACTGCCACGTTTAACCGGCCAATGGGGGTATATTGTCATATTGATACGAATGGACTCATTTGAATCTTAGGGTGTTTCCACAACATTTGTTTATTCCTCTATAACCCTATTAATTAAGCAAGTATATGGACTATAACGTAAAAGGAATGTCATGGAGAATGCAATTCGTTATTTATCAGGAGGAAAAATGTGCTTATATACGTAGTAATGTATAATAGGCAATAAGCTGACGGATTTTAGCAGCTCTAGGCTGTTCTTGAGGTAGTTTCATGTAAAATTGTGAATTAGGGTTTGTTTGGATATAATGTTTCGTTTTTGTTTGTATTTTGAGTGGACGCTTGATGCTTTTTGCATTGGGCTAACAGTTCCGCTGTGGGATATCTCCATCTTTACGATAAACCATAGCATTTGCTCAACTATAAATCTTGATTGCACCCTTTCTGCTTCATTACTGCTTGTTTGTGTTAAATATTGGATGCCTTGTTGATTATGATCAGCTGTTTAATATTATTGCTCTTCTTTTTTCAGGCTGAGTATTTCCGTCATTTGTTGAAACCTGTCACGTAGATTAGATTGTAGTTCTACAATTTGGGGTTTTGGTTCAGCTGGGTTTATTATTTTTTCCGCTTTCTTCTTGGATAATACGACAAACAATCACAAATCGAGGCTTTGAAATCAGCGTTATTGTGGTATGTTATCTAATCACGAACTTGTGATGCTGTTATTGACGTTAAAGCCGATTATTAGTTTTGATGGCTAAAGGATTGTTGTTTCTGTGGTTCACAGGTATTGCTACAGATCAATGGGAGAGGACTTAAAGTCCTGGTTACATCGACGACAACTGGAAAATCAGTTTCCAAATTCCCAATCCTTGATACCACCATTTGACGATCCAGGGATGCAAAATACAAGATCTCCTTGTGTAACACCTTACACTATTGCAGCTCCTACGGATAGTACCTCGCCTACTGTTGGATTTTCAGGAGTGCCCAATATCAAATCTGGGCCATTGAAGGAGCAGCATGGTTGGTTTTATTGTCTGCCTCGCTCTAGGCAGTGTCTTGTACGAGATAAGACATTGGATGATAAGTGTACCTCCAAAACCAACCAACCCAATAACATTCCTTCTGCTGGTCGTGAAATTTATGGGGAGTCTAACTCTCCCACTAATGGCAGTGGACCGGCTATCAAGCAATTTCTTGTATTTGATCAGACTGGTGACAAGACGACGATGATGTTTGCTTCTGGGATTGGCACTTCAATCCCGCGGCCAACCACCTGGACCCATAGGCCGACTTGTTATTATAATTTTAACGAGGATGAAGATGCACTCAGAATTACGAGGGATGTACTTCATTCAGGACCTAATTTGGCTGATGGTCATAGGAGTGACGAGAGAAGTGACATGCGTGAAAACTCAGAGGAGATCAATGCCTTGCTTTACTCAGAGGAAGAAGACGATGACAGCGATGATGGTGAGGAAGCAAGCACCGGGAATTCCCCTAGTACAATGACTGCTTTCGAGAAGCAGGAATGGGTGAATGAAGAAGTAATGGATGAAGTTGCTAGTTCTGCAGGACCCATGAAACGACAGAAACTCTCTAGAAGTGGCCATCAAGTTCCTCCTGTAAAGTACCCTAGTCATATCGAGCAGACTAGGTCCTCTGAATATGAAGATGACGCTGAATCTAGCTGTGCAATGCCATTTAGGGAGACGAACTCATCACCGGGGAATAAAAGAATGAGAAGAGAGAAAATACGCGAGACAGTGAGAATCTTGCAGACCATACTTCCTGGTGGAAAGGGCAAGGATGCAATTACGGTATTAGATGAAGCCATTCACTATTTGAAAACCCTGAAATTCAAAGCCGAATCTCTAGCCCTTTCCGGAGGCTGCGAATAAGGTATTTGATTCGGAACATTGTTACTGAATGACTGATTCTTCTTGAAATCATGTCATTTACCCTTTAAATAAGTGTACACCTTTACGGTGATAATTAAAGTAGCTTTTGCATTCTTGGCCTCTGGAGAAAGGCCGCTCCTGTAAACTGGACTCCAGCCTTGAAATGTTTTGAAGATGGACCCAAGATTGAAAATCACCGGCTTCTTTAATGCCGGGAATGGCATGAGAGCGACTAGTTGGGCTTTTGATGCGTTTCATCATTAGTCATGCTAAATCAATCTTCTATTATTATTCATGGATTCTTTTCATTGTTGTGGGGTTTCTGCACTTGATTGTTTCGGAATTAAAACTTTTTAAGACTTTGGAATTGTACAAAGTACCTATTGGCAATTCGGCATGCACTATTTATGGGTGATCTGGTTTTCTCAATGCTTTGCTACTCCACTATACTCCAGTTGCTATTGAACTAGCTTCAGTTCGTAATTCGCTGGATTTTGTTGAGATGTTGTGGTCTGATCTTAGGGCATACTGGTTCTCATTTTGCATCAACCATTGGAGTATCGTAACAATTCATATATAACTGTTGTATGAAATGCTTAAATTTCGATGCTGATTTGTAAATTCAGGTCATCACCCTTTGTTTAGGTCACCTTTGATGATTTGTTACTCGCTTGGGTAACTCAATTTAGACTTAATTTTTCACCCATTTTTTAGGTAATGAGTCTCGCTTGTGACCTCTCAGTCTCTCACAACCTCTCTCCCACTTGCAATTTGTTTGTTACAAATGAGAATTTGTGTTGTTCAGGTCAGCTTTGGAATGATTTGTTACTCCCTCGAGTAACTCAATTTAGACTCGTAATTTCCGGAGTAACCCTTATTGACCGTCACTCTATAACGGTCTTTTGCATATTTGTGGATCGACATATGACAATGGAATCAAACTTTAATTTTTCTTTTGTGCAATACTTTAGGTCTATGGAAGATAATTAATAGAGAGAATAAATGAAAAAAAAGAAAAAGAATATGATACTAGTAGCTTTTAAGTCTATGACATGTAGCTATAAAGTTTAGAACCACCATGGAAGTATATAATGGACCATAGAAATGAAGCGTGCTTAAGCAAATGCTAAGAAGAAATTCCAAGATATGATGCGAAAATGAGGCATGGAAAAAGCTTGATTTTGACGTATCTATCAATATTTGTACTTTAAAGTTGGCATTTGTATTCAGATTGAAAAAAAAGGTATAAAGATGCTTTGTTGGTCTTGTTTGTGTTTATTTGTGCATGGTTATGCTATTTTTATTCCACTTTTAAGGGTTATTTATAAGTGGGTTTTTAGAGGATTATATTCTTCATGTTGTGGTTTGTGATTTTTCAAAGGTTTTCTTTTGGTGTTTGATTTTAAAAAAAGGTTATAAGATTACAAATCTATATATATATATATATATAAAAGAGAGTTTTTTCGAGCGATCTGAGAGCGTCCACATCATCAAAAACCAATTTAGGAAAGTATAATTTTTGATGTAAAAAATAAAGTGGAAAATCTTTTAATTATTATAATATGTATATTTCCTAAATTATATTCAAGTGATATTTCCAATTTTTATATCAAACTTTTACATTTCATTTGGCAAAAAAATATCGTTAAAAAAATTATGAAAATAATATAATTAGCTTTGTGTTAAAAAATGCTATCATTAGAGTATAAATTTCATATTATTTGCACATGTTAATGATGGTGTACTTCTGAATACGTAAAATTGTATAATTTTTAGTATGTTTGTCCCACATTAGAAAATAAGTAGGTGTGGTGAATATACTACATATAAATAGTAGAATTGTCCCACATCGAAAGATTAGTATAAGGAGATGTGATCCTATGATTATAAATAGGATGCATATTTGGAACTTATGTATCCACCAAAATTTTTTGAGTCTCATAAATATTGTTTTAAAGAGCTCTTAAGATTTTCTATCGTTATCTACGATATGATATAAAAATAAAGTGGAAATCATTGGGAATTACTCGGGAAAGAGTTAAGAATATGAACAAGAAAATCAAAAAATAACTAAAGGTTGAACAAGAAAATCAAAAAATAAAAGGTTTTACTAATGGTAGTCTCCTGACACAATACAAAACTAAAGATTTTACTAATGGTTGTCTTCTGAATGCAGTAATAGAGCTTTAATGAGTCGTTATATGTACGATGTAGAGATCCATATCTAATGATCGAGACTAAGTGGTTTTTACCTTCAAAGAAAAATAATATGTATACAATAATGGTTTTTAAGAAGAGACATGTATTTCTTGGTATGTTATATCTTTCGCATTGAAAAATAATGTAGGCATTATGAACATACTACGTCTAAATAATTAAATTATGTATCTCACATTGAAATAATAGTATACGGTAGGGTGATTATATAAATATAAATAGGAGGCATCCTTGAAACTTAGGTATTAATCCAAAATTTTTTTGATATAAAAGATATAGACTTTTTAGTATGTTATATGTCTCACATTGAAAAATAATGTAGGTGTTGTGAATATATTATGTATAAATAATGGAAATGTCCCATATATATACATTTTCTATATTATATTAAAGTGATGTTTATTAAAATATCGTATGAAAATTTTATAATCAGATTGTGACAAAAAAATGCTATCATTAGAGTGTATATTGTATTATATTGTATTTTCTCATTATTAAATTGGGTTGATCTCAAAGTAGGTACAAAAAAAAAATGGTGTACTTAGTAGTTAGTATGTTATTTGTCCTACATTGAAAAGTAACGTAAGTGTGGTGAATATACTATGTATAAATATTAAAATTGTCCCACATCGGAAGATTACCGTAAGGCATGGTGATCTTATGATTATAAATAGAAGTCATAACCCAAAATCTTTTGATTCCTTTAAGTATTGTCAGAGATAACTCTTAAAAGAGTTTATATTACTATTTCTACAATAATGATTTCTAACCTAAGTTAATGTTTGGAAAATCTTTTAGTTATTATAATATATACTATGTATTTCTTATTTTATATCCAAGTGATGTTTCTAATTTTCATATAAAAACTTTTAAATTTCATTTGACAAAATAATGTCGGTAAAAAAATTATGAAAATAATATTATTAGATTCATGGTAAGAAATGCTATCATTAGAGTATATATATAGATTTCATATAATTTGCACATATTAAAGATGGTGTATTTCATAGTATGTTATATCTCTCACATTGAAAAATAATATAGGTGTGATAAATATACTACATATAAAAAATAGAATTTTTCCACATCAAAATATAGCATAAGTTGGGTGATTCTATGAGTATCCTTGGAACTTAGGCATCAACCCAAAATCTTTTGAGTCGCTTAAGTATTGTCTTGGAGAGCTCTTAAAAGTTTATATCATTATATTTTCTACCTATAGAATTTTTATGTCCCATATTGAAAAATAATGTAGGTGTGGTAAATCCGTAAATATACAATTATTAAATAATATAGCTAGAATTGTGTTAAAAAATATTCTATCATTAGAATATAGGTTCTTATCATTTGCACATATTTTAATTATGATAAAAAAATAGAAAACAAACGTCAATGGTAGCATGTGTAATCTATCAAAGTTCAAGGTTACCATGAGAAATTTCCAATATTATAATGATATAGCTAATTAAATTTGCATTTAAAAGAGAGATATCCGTACCAATAAAACAATAAAGGGGGTATTATTTTTTAATTGTTATTTTATTGCCACGCCATCAAACTTAACGTCCATTTAACAGCCTTTACATTAGAGGGTACCATGGGCAAAAAAATGGAACCTCAAGGGTACCATGGGCAAATTTTTAAAAGTAGGGGTAACATGGAAAATCTAACAAAACTAAGGGGTACTACAGGAAATTTCCGTATCTCAATTATTTTAATTTTTTTTTTGAAGAAAAACAACGTACAAATATTAATGGAGAGTAATTGATCATATTATTAAATTTAAATATAAATATTAGATATAATGAGTAGCAATTGTCTGTATTCGGTATTCGAGATCTGGTTGGATGTCGAACTAAGTGCAAAAAAGATGGTGTAATTCTGAGTATGTTATTTGTCCCACATTGAAAAATAATGCAAGTTTGATAAATATATATTACGTATAAATATTAGAATTGTCCCACATCAGAAAAAAAATCCAATTTTTGTGAATATATTACTTATAAATAATAGAATTGTCCCATATCAAAAGATTAATATAAGGTAGGGTGATTATATAATTATAAATAAGAGTTAACCCACGTATATATTAATCTTTTTTTTTAAAGAGATATTTTAATAATATGTAAACAAATCATTAGACATATAATGTAAACATTTAACGCTTATAACGTTTTTTTTTTTGCAGTATAAATAAGTTAATTACCCCGTTGCAACGCACGGGCATTCAAACTAGTCTCTTACTATAGATAAGTTGAAAAAAACATGAGAGGACTACCGACTATACCTATTTAGACCATCATGATGGAAGATGGATAGAGGAGTTTTTTTTTTTTTGTAAATTGGGGGATGGAATCCATGACGTCATGGTTAAGGAGAGCAACCATCATACTAAACTCATTTGATTGGATAGAGGAGTTATGAAAGAAAAGGTGTGACACCCTCATTCATTGCGAAAAGTAAACACATAATTCTAGATAAAAACTGCATGAATATGTTTGTAATAGGTTCATTTGGGTAAAAACCTGTAATTTTTAAAACCGAAAACGAAACCTGAACCTGTTATAAAAATATCCAAATGGCAAGATGTCAAACATGCAAGGTCTAAAATAAATCTCATAAATAAAATATCGCTAAAGTCGCGAAACAAAGTTATACAACCCAAATATGAAAAAGGAAGACATATGTCCCTAAAAAGTATATGACATAAAAAGTGTTTAAGGGTCACAATAAAATAAAGCCAATCTAGATCCCAAGGTTACTTTGCTCGCTAGCTCGTCCATGTACCCCATATATGCATCACCTACCTGTCAATCGCATTTTATACAAATACGAAAGTCACAGTCAGTGGGGAGTAACTTCGAGTTCTCCCAGCCACGAAATGTCATAATTAATATAACATGTAAACATAAGAATATGAATATGAATAACACATAGCCTTAGCATATAGATGCTAAACAATCGTGCTTATCATGTGAACAACAATATAACAACACATAGTCATAGCATGTGAATACTAGACCGACTCATACTACACTATCATGTGAATCACATAACATCCAGGAATCCAAACTCTATCAACCATAGACGGCTTGCATCTCACCTTCTATGATTCATAGAATCATCAAACAAGAAAGGACAATATATCTAGAGACAGGCATAAGTTCCTAGTACCGTCAATAGTCACTCTGTAACTCGAGTCTATACCACGAGGTAAGGTAAACACCCTAGTCCTAAACCTGCGCAGACCTAGCGACATGCGGAAACTACCGCATCCAAGACCCATGATAACACCACATGAGTACCCCTAAGGAGTCCACCAAAGGGTTGGCTAGTACTTAAGCTGACCACATACTTCTAAGAGTACGTCAGGAGGTAATGCTCTGACTTGGATAAAGCTGACCACATACTTCTAAGAGTACGTCAGGAGGTCATGCCCTAACTTGGATAAAGCTGACCACATACTTCTAAGAGTACGTCAGGAGGTCATGCCCTAACTTGGATAAAGCTGACCACATACTTCTAAGAGTACGTCAGGAGGTCATGCCCTATCTTGGATGCCCTATCTTGGATATAAACCCACCAAGCTCGGACACAGAGGCTATTAAGCGATGAACATATACTCGTCAATCTATGACGAAGGCCGAAATACTCACCTAGGACCTAGTCCCAACTTGAATACTTTAGCCCACGCCACACAAGCCAAGTAGGACACCCAATTAACCATAAGAGGGGCAAAGAGTCCAAACTTGCACACACAAATGATCATACACACCCTAGCATATGAAAGGCTACGCAAGAGCATATTCAGCTGACAATCCAACAATATCTTCAATATCAATAATAATCCAGATTCCAGCTAACCAACAGTACCATAATCCATGAGAACAAGCTAAAATGGCAAAGAGGCAACAAGACTCAAGCATAAGGCATCCAAAGCATCCAACTACCAACAAGTGAAATGATAATTACAAATATCAAGGTATAAAATAAAACATCCAATAACAACCAATCTCACCTCAAAGACAAACCCTCGACCCGAGTCCCGCGACGGGTCATCGGTCAAATCGAGGCTGACCGGTTTAAACCTAGTTTGACCAAACTTGCTCGGTCAATCTGGCCCAGCTCAGAGCCTTGGCCTACTTTGGTCCAAATCACAAAATTCATCACAATATCGTTCTCATGCCATTTCCAATTTCTATCATGTGAAAAACTATCAACATAAGGAAATATATTCCAACTTACAAAATAACTAATTCCACAAAATTCTCACATAATAAAATAGCATAAATAACCATCTCACACAAGGGTAAACTTTTCTATAAATTTTAACCGATAAAACGACGCCATTTACTCATACGGACTCCGAATTGAGTGATTCAAATGGCTAAACCACCTAATTTTTCGATGTCGTTCAATCTGTTATATTTTTGGAAACATTGAAAACCGTCTCGGTCCGGTACTGACGCGTTCCAGCCAAAACACGGACTTGTCACAACACATAATTTCTCATCCAAATTTGTTCCAAACAATAATATACAAATGGGTAACATAAATTAAACATAAGCATACTCATCTTACTCCATTCATTCATTCATCAACAAGATCGTCTCAAACAACAACAAACAACAACAAACAACAAATACAACTACTAATGTGACATTAATTCGTCGAGTAACTCGGAATAGTTACCTTAAGCTAGCAAAGAGACAAGTAATAACTTGAGAAAGCTTCTAAAACCCAAAATTATGCATCATCTTCCACAATATATGAGTCTCCTAACTCATCTTCATATTCTTCACCTATAAGAACAACAAAAACACAATTATTAAGCTTAAATTTGAAAACCCTAAAAGACGAGTCTTAAAACAAAATTGGGGGAAATGAAAATAAACCTTACTAGGAGATGAGGATTGAAGAGAGGATTCCAAATATATAATTTTTATGAGATTTGGTGGAGAAATGAAGGATTTATGGTGGATTTAGGGATTGTAAGGAGGATTTTTAAGATAAATTTGGTGTTTGATGAAAGGAAGAGAGAGAATGAGAATTGAGAATTGAGAAAATGAAAGATGAAGAGGAGACCCATGGAGGATGGAGGGTGCATGGTTTGGGGTAGGGTGTTTGGGTGAGTTTCAATTGTTTACGTTTTGGTTCGTTTCGACTGAAATTAGAAATATTCGTCGAACGCGATTTCCGAGAATATTAAAGTTCTTAAACACGATTTTACTAAAAGATTAAGTACTCATATGCCCAATATCCAAACTCGTTTACCCAACGACCGTAAGAAATGGGAAAATCCCAATTTTACGACTTTTATCCGAAATCTATTTTATCAAAGGAAAAAGGTTTAAATATAGTTTAAATCACTTTTAAACATTTCTAAACTATCAAAAATAATTACATTTCTTCAAAAATAAAATAAAATTATATTTATCAAATTACTATTATTTCAAATAAATTAATATTAAATTAAAATAGATTAAATTGTTACTTTTAAAATATAATAAGGGTTTTCAAAATTACGGGGTGTTACAAAAGGTCAGGCTAGAATACACTTATCGAGAATCAAACAGTATTGCTGATTGGCTTGCTAATAGAGGAGTTAGTTTCGACTTGAATCCTACACTACTTGACCATTCATCAGTGGAGCTAAGATCGATTCTGCGTGAATTCATTCTTGGAGCATTCTTCGCGTAATAGCTAATTAATTTTCGGGGTTCGCCCAAGTATTAGTTATGGTTTTTCTCAAATAAGGTCACAAACTGACCGTTTTCTCTTCATTTGACCTCCCCTTCCAAGTTTCACCGGCTTGTATAAATTACTATCATAACGAGTAAATTAAAGTGAAATCAAATGAACAAAAAAAGTATATATATAGAGAGGAGTGAATATTATTTTAGCACGACCGATTTAATGTTGTGTAGTTTTTGTTGTTGTTGAGAAAGCTACAACAAGTTATGTACTCCGTAACATATATAGTCATATGGTATAACCTTTTAAGTCATATTTAATAAAAATTAAAAAATTAAAATGCAGGTGAGTCGATGAATTCAAAACTTATATAAAAATAATTGAACTCAACTAACTTCTTAGGTTTTAATTTAAGTTCAAAAGATTAAGGCCTAAAACCATCTCATATTCCAAATGTTTTCTTCACTGTTTTGAGCTTGATGTAAATCATCACTCATAAAAAATAAACCGAGTGGGTTTGGTGTGATGATTAGTCACCTATCTACTAACCATAAGGTTAGAGGTTCGGTCTCTAACACCATGCATGGGAGCACGTCTGGCGAGTGGATTACACATTATTGCCGACGTTGGACACCTTAATATACACCATCAAAGGTTATAATCCACTCATGTAGGAGCCATACTTAGGATATAGCCATATGTGCTCTAATACCATTTAAATTAAACCATGAAAACGAATCTGGATTACATGCATGTTAAACCATGAAAACGAGTCTAGATTACAGCTAAAGAGAGATGAGAAAATTCACTTAATAAACTCCAAGGAGACTCAGTCCTAAAAAACCAAATGACAATTAAAAGCGTAACTCCGTTGATTTATATATGAGTTTACTTTATAAGTGCAAGAAAATTTCTATCCAAAACGAATTGATAATAAATGGAGTAGTTCATTCGTTTATAAAGTAGATCATTCTCTCCGAATTCACCAGTGTGGGAGATCTTTACATTTGACACTTTCACATGCCCTATGTCCCTATCATAGGCAAAGTCTTATTTTCGATCAATCGACAGAAACACCATTTTTTTCGAACTTATTTCATCGGACGAGAACGTCATCACTCTTTGAATCCACCATATAGTGGCCCAGTATTGCTTTTATTGGGCAAAAACGCCGTTGCTTTTTAGACCCATGAAATAATACCAGTTAATAGATCCTACAACCAATTGTACCTAGCTGTATGCTCTAGAACCCGAGCTATATAATAAATTTTTTGAGTTTTGTTTTAAAGAAGTCGAGCTATACCATAAAATTTCTGAACTCACTTAAACATAAAAAAGATTAACTTTAAGAAAGCTCAAAAAAATTACACATAAGTTCAATAAAATATAACTTGATTGTATGATGCTATTTGTCACGGTCCGCTACTTTTGCCGGACCGTGGCGCGCACCCTTGCCCGTCTCAAGGCAAGATGCAAGCGACAAGGATCTTCGTACTAGTGAGGGATCGCCCACTAGCACGATACTCGGGTCTCGGGTCGGTGTGTGTCGGGAATCCTAGTCACGATTATCAAGTCCGGCACACAAAAGCAATAAAAGTAAGCAATACGATTATTGAAAGCAAGCAACAAGCAACAACAAGCTTTTGGATGAGAAGCGGTTTTTCATTGACTAGCACCTCTCATAGAGGCAAATTTGATAGATTGGTCCTGATAGCAGGAAACATTGAATTTACAAGTTTAGTGTAGAATAGCGATATACCTATTTATAGAAACCTATTCTAAAACTACTAAGGAAATACTTACTACAAATGTACAATGGAAATGAAATTATATAAGCATAAAATAAATCTAAGGGTTCAAGTGTGCGGATCGTCACACTCTCCCCCACCTAATCTGTTGCCGCCCTCGGCAACACAAAAATCTCGAACGGCGCTTCAGTGAGACATCCTCGGTGAGCTGTGGCCGTCCATGCTGCATTGTGGTTTGGCTTTCTCTTGAGTCCGGCTTGTAGATACTTCTCGGTCCACACCATGATCGGATTCATCGTCCCTTCAAGAATAGAGTGCATTTCCTTGACGGCGAGACTCCCGAACATCATGTCCTCCAAGTTTATCACTCGCCTCTGATCATTCTGGAAAGTCCAAGTCCTCGTTGCTCGAGCGAAAATTTTACGAGATCGTTCAAGGTGCTTGCTCCATCGCACCTTCACCTTGTCCATCACCACTTCAGTACCTGCATTCAAGGGTAAGTGAGTTCTCCAGGACGCTGAATCAGCATTTCGGCGCGGCCCCCTGATGGTACGAGGCCTTCTCTCTTGGGTCGACTGACCCGCAAACCAGGACGTCGATTCAGCACATCGACGCGGCCCCCTGATGGTACGAGGCCTACTTCTTTGGGCATCTCGGCCCTCATTGTCTACTCCTCGGTGAGGGGGTAGACTCTTCTTTCGTCCCCCAGGCCACTTAGCATCGTAGTTAGCCTGGGTCTTGTTCGCCCTCGGCTCCACCGAACCTTTAGGCATTCTCCAAGGTCACATCCCTTGTTTCGGCGTCGGTATCACCCTCATAGCCGAAATTCGATGCTGCCCCTTGTCTTCGTCGCCGTCTACCGTATTCACTACGATAGACCCCATTAGTAGCATCGATCCGTCACTTGGTTTCAATACTACCAATGCTTTCTGAAAGAACTGCATCCCGAGTACTAACTTGAAGTCATCCAGCGGAACGGTAGTGAAGTCGAGCTCCCCTGCCCACTCACCCACTTGGACCGCGACCTTCTTAGCCACTCCTTGGACGCGTCTCATTTTCACATTGACCAAACCAGCAGGCTGTTAGCATCCCATGAACTAGCCCCAACCGATCCGCTTCCTCTTTCGTAACAAAGTTATGGGAGGCGCCCGAGTCGATCAAGGCTCGTGCTTGCTTCCCATTCACCATCAAGTCCACGTACATGAGCCCGTTGGATTTCTTGGTGGATGAATCTTCGTACTTCCCCATCGCGCTAATCATTTGAAGTGAGTCCATCCGTGGTTGGTCTTCACCATCACTTGAGTCTTCGTTACACTCTTGGTGATAGTCGGCCAACGCCCCATCAAGACGTTCTTGAGCCCCTTTCGGCATCTGCTTGAACATGGCATTGAACTCCGCTTTGTTCGGACAATCGGCCATCTTGTGAGGACCCTTGCACACAAAACACGCGAACGGTCTCTTCGTTGTGGAAGCAGTAGAGTTTCCCGCCTTAGAAGACGAGCTTGAGGGCGAGTTTGTAGTGCTCGCCGATTGGGCTTGACTTCCTTGTGAGCGGAACCGACTGTTCCCAACTGAAATGACGCTGTTTTGTGTCCTTTGTCCATTGTACCCACTTTGTGATGCACCCATATTCCCCGTTGGTGCCACAACTCTTGGTGCCTCTCGCTCCCCGTGAAAGTGGAGTAGGCGCTCCGCAGCCGATATGGCCGAAGACAGAGTTTTGGGATTCTGCCTCATGACCTCTTGTTGTGCCCACCTCTTCAACCCGTCAATGAACTCGAATGTCCTATCCGTCTCGGACATTTCGCTAATCTCGAGCATGCACGCTAAGAATTCCCTCACATATTCCCGGATTGATTTGGTGTGCTTGATTTCCTTCAACTTCTTCCGAGCAACAAACTCCGTGTTCTCGGGGTAGAAGTGATCCTTCAAGATCCTCTTGAAGTCGGCCCACGATGTCACCGTAATCGTGCCCGCATCGATTTCCTTGTACCTAGCCCTCCACCACATCTTGGCATCGTCGACTAGATACATGCTTGTCGTGACAACTTCCGCGTCTTCGTCGAGCCCACTTACTCGGAAGTATTGCTCCATATCGAAGATAAAGTTATCGACCGCTTTCGAATCCCTCGCCCCATCGTAGGCACGAGGTGGAGGTGCCTTCACCTTATGGCTCCCCACAGATTTCTCCTCATTGGCCACCGCTTTCACGAGCGTGGCGCAAGTGTTCTCTAACATCTCGACCTTTCGATGCAGATGATTGATCTCTTACTCCCGATCGTCGGGGATCGCCCCACTGATCGCTTGGATGCGGGTGTCCATCCCGTCCACCTTCGTCTCAAGGTCACAAACCGTCTTTTGCAACTCCTCGAGGCTCGCGGCCATCCGCATAACGATGTCCTCGAGTTTGGGAAGCTTGACGTCGATTGTGTCCTCTAAGGCATCCACTCGGTCCTCGATTGTTTCGCCCATTTTCTCGATCTCGATGAACAAATGCGGCGTGCAGAAACCCGTCCGAAGACCGGGCTCTGATACCAAATGTCACGGTCCGCTACTTTTGCCGGACCGTGGCGCGCACCTTTGCCCGTCTCATGGCAAGATGCAAGCGACAAAGATCTTCGTACTAGTGAGGGATCGCCCACTAGCACGATACTCGGGTCTCGGGTCGGTGTGTGTCGGGAATCCTAGTCACGATTATCAAGTCCGGCACACAAAAGCAATAAAAGTAAGCAATACGATTATTGAAAGCAAGCAACAAGCAACAACAAGCTTTTGGATGAGAAGCGGTTTTTCATTGACTAGCACCTCTCATAGAGGCAAATTTGATAGATTGGTCCTGGTAGCAGGAAACATTGAATTTACAAGTTTAGTGTAGAATAGCGATATACCTATTTATGGAAACCTATTCTAAAACTACTAAGGAAATACTTACTACAAATGTACAATGGAAATGAAATTACATAAGCATAAAATAAATCTAAGGGTTCAAGTGTGCGGATCGTTACACTATTGTACTATTGAAGGTATAATGTTATCTGTGAAAATAATACTCCGTTTAGACCAATATGTGTGCTTATTTTAGTTTAAGAAGCCGATTCTCAACGATCATAATTCATAAACTCAAAGTCAAGGTAACTTTGGTGCAATGGAAGGTGGGTATACACTTTACGTTGAGGTTAAATTAACCACCACTTGATAATTCTAACAAAAAATTGTCGGCCAATATATCTGCTAGTTACTATTTGTGATTTTAATGGGGCACTAGTACTTTGTATGGTGACACTTTTACTTACTATTACTATACTTCCTATGTCCCAGGCATAGTTTACTTACTTTATGTCATGATAAGGAAATAAAAAAAGTGTAAACTATTCACTTAACGGAGCGAGTAATATTGATGGTTTTCTGTAATTTTTGAAGTTAACATATATTTTTTCTGTCTCAATCATTTGTTTACCTTTAATTTAAAAAACTCTCACAAAAAATAAAAAAAGACAAACAAGTGATTAAGACAAAGCAAGTATGATCGAAAAAAAGACAAACAAGTGATAATGAAGTCGATAATTAATGTCATAATGTGTATTGTTGGGGTGAGCGGGTGGCAACCCAAGTCTCACATTGGACAAGAAAAGGAGTTCTACCTAGTTTATGGTATGAGACTTTTTGAAAAAGAGCCCAAAAACAAAACTGTGCGGATTTGGATCAAAGCCGACAATATCATACTAATGAGACGATGGGGTGGAGTGGCAGTCACAACATGTATCTATTATAAGACCATCACTCCAACAGGGAGAAAAAGATTGTACATCAGATGTACTACATCCTACTTAATTACTTTTTTGAGTTTTTGTGTATTTTTTTCGAGTAGTATAAAGTTTATAAATTACATTTTACTTTTATGATGTCAAAAATCAATTTTTTTTGAGCTTATATGTAATTTTTTTGAGTTATAATATAACTTTTTGAGATTAAAGTTGAAGTAAATAAACTCAAAAACTTTATAATAAAACTCAAAAATTTTAGATTAAAACTCAAAAACTTTATCTTAATGCTCAAAAATAATACCATCTGATGTACTACATCAGATGTATAATCTACTTACTGCTCCAACAGTGGCCAACAATTCAAGTTTCTCTGAATACGTAAAAAACACCGTTTTATTTACAGTGTCACAACTCATAAGCCTCCATATATATCATTATAAGCTGACTCGCCATAGTAGCGTTTAGCAGTAAGTGGATTATACATCCGATGTATTACCACCAATTGCATAGTTTTCGAGCATTACAATAAAGTTTTCGAGTTTTGTTTTAAAATTTATGAGTTTTACTATAAAGTTTTTGAGTTCATTCAATTAGACATTAAGCTCAAAAAATTACAATATAACTCAAAAACATCCTCTATTTACTAAATGAATAGGGGAATCTATAAATTTTCCCGCTCAAATTTTTTCAGCTATATATTGGGCCTTAACATGTTTGGTAGTTATTCTTAAGTATTGGGCTTAACATTTTTGCTCATTCTATAATCTATACAAATGTTTGTCTACTTTATATAATTCTTATTTGTGAATATGTTTGGTAGTTATTCTTAAGTATTGGGCTTAATATTTTTCCTCATTCTATAATCTATACAAATGTTTGCCTACTTTTTATTCTTATTTGTGAATATTTGTACAAAAATATATTTTACCAAAGTATTTTACACTGCTATATTGTCATATATCTCAAAAATTCCGTGCTTTAGCACGGGATCTACACTAGTTACATATAAACTCAGTTAAATTTGAGTTTTGACGCCAAAAAATTAAAAAGTAACTTATAAACTTTAAAAAGTTCAAAAAAAAATACACATAAGCTCAAAAACTAATGAGGTCTGAGATAGTACATCCGATGTATGTTTCTAGTTTTCTAGCGTTTAGACAGGTGGTTATTCAACATTGAAATTTGTTTGAACTCTTGCAAAATAAATAAATAAATAAGAGTTCATATAAATTTATGATGAAAAAGTGGAGTTGTTGCATATGAAAATTAGTCTTCTCCTTAATTGAGGTCTTAACTTTATATTTTGAACGTGAATTGGACATTAAAATCAGAATTATATCGCAGTCGTTAACCTAACAACCCTTTCACGTGCACTACATGTGATTTAAAGATAACTAATTGCGTGGACGGTGGAGCATTGCTAAATGCTAATCTCATAATTAAGATATATACTTGAATTAATGAATTGGTTCAATAATCAAGTTTGAAGATTCTCAGAAAGTTTACGTAAATCCAGAAATTTCTTTTGCATCTACTCATGTACATGTCTTCAAGTCTTCAACTGAAATGCTACGAAAGTACGAAACTAGGATGCTATCTACCAGTCTTCTCTAAGGATGTGTTTGAATAGCCAGCTTATTTTAGCTCTAATCATCTCAACAAATTTCAATTTAATTAAGCGTCATTCAATTTAGTAATTCACTTTAGTTTTACTAGTGTAAATGTGTAATCATATTTTCATTTGGAGAAATACTTAAAATAGATAAATTTCATGCACTATTTATCTTACTTTTTTTTTGAAATAGAAGAATAATTTCATTAATAGAACGTCATATGACACTTACAAAGAATAACTATAATTGAAAAAACCAAAGAAAAATAAATTTATTGTAAATTAGGGATCTCAAACCTTGATTTGACAATTCGGCGGGGTCTCGTATCGCTATCTTCATGTAACTTTTGTTGAGGGGATCCTTCATTTGATAAATTGTGCAAGGAAAAATACCTCTTACTAGTTCCATAGATCGTTGACAAATATCTTGTATCCATTGAAGTAATGTGCGACGAACCATCAACGAATTACTCTTGTCTATATTTTGATTGAAACTAAATCCAGGATTAACTGGAAAACTCCCGAAATAAATTAAGGACATACAAAACTGAAAAACGATTCTCCCAAAAAGAGAGACTTTTATTGATTAGATGACTGATACGCATACTATTAATTGAAATTAAGATGAAACAATTTTGCGCTTATCATCGATTAATTATTGATGGGAGCCCCGAATTTGATCGATGAAGGTTAGGGTTTTTTCAGAGTGGAGGGGGAGAGCGACACAAATTATGTTTATATTTATCTTACTTATATTGTCTTTAAACGAGCATCCCCCGTCTATTTACTAAATGAATAGGTGATTCTACGTTTTTTCCCGCCTAGTAATATTAACTTCTAATTGGGCTTTTAATTTTGCATTCTACTAAACAAACTGTGGGCTAAATCTGCAAGCTCAAAAAATACAATAAAAAATCTAACTTAAAAATAGTATAACTTAAACTGGATCAATCAACAATGATTGTTATAATTAAATTATCTCATTAATTAATAATATATTAATAAGGATAAGGACTATTTCCTCCCTCTTTGCCAAAATTAACCTGAATAATATACATGTAAGCTGGAAAATTTAGTTGGTTGGTTACGGCATCAATCATTGCTAATGGTAGTAAACATCCCTTTTTATACCTCATAATATTATTATTATATACATATTTTAAATTTATTAGATTATAACATTAAATTAAAACTATAATTAATTTATGTTACTAATTTAATTTAGAACGACTCTACATAATAAAATCTATAAAATGTCGTGGTGTAGCATGGGAACTACCCTAGTAAATTACTAATTAAATATGGAATATTTTTTTTAATCTTTATTAATTCTACTAATTACGTAAGTATAGAGACAAGGTCTCCCTAAATTTTATCAAAACTCGCAATGTTTTTTCCCTTCAAAAAAAAAAAACTTGCAATGTTTTTAACGGATTTTCTAAAGGCCACATGTTAATAAGTTAATTACAGAAAATTTGTTAGAATATTTCACTAGAAAAACCCTTTTTTAAAAAGTTACAAAATAATGTATAATTTTAAAAAGCTTATCGATGGAGTATAACATAGTAGCACAGGGGAGCGAGATGGCAAGCAGTCCCCAAACAACGAAAATTGTCAAAATTATATCTAATTTTTTTTGATATTTTTTCCAGTTTACCTTAATGACACATTTTAGAAAAACCCTAATAAATTAAACCATTCATCCCCTAAAAAATATTTTTGTGCCCTAACTACAAATCCAGATTCTGCCACACCTATATAACATTAGATGAAATAAAACGATTTTAACGAACTTTATTTACTCGTCAAAAGTAAATAAAATGACGAAGACTACCCATGTTATTGGCTATTGATTAATAATGCAACTGTATACATTAAGTTAAACTAAAAGTAGTTCTAAAAAAAGGAGAGTCTAGGGTTCCTAGGGGTTCTGTCTAACTGCTCTTAGAGTTTTCCTCTCCGCTCGGGGCTTTTCTCACGATTTTGATCGTGAGTTAGGGCTTGCTTTGTTTTCTTGTGTCGTTTTGTTTCTTTATGCAGGTACAGTTGATGAGTAGCACACGGGATTCGAACCGAAAGGGAAAGGGGCCGATGAACAGCGATGGCGAGGGGTCTAATGATGATCGAGGGGGTTTTATCTTGGAGGAGGAACCTGAGGCATCTCGTGGAAAATTCATGCTAGTCGGGAAGTTATGGGCTTCGAGGCCGATTAACGTGAAAGCGGCCATCGATACAATGGTGCGATTAAGGAATCCAATTAAAGCAATTACTGGTAATGTGGTGGATGCGAAAGAGAGGACATTCGTGTTTCGATTTGATGGAGAGCGTGATAAAGCGAGGGTTTTGGAAGGCCAACCATGGCATTTTGAGAAGTTTGTGTGGTGTTTCAATGAACCCAACGAATCAGGTAAGGTCACTGATGTACTTCTCTATCATTTTCCTATTTGGTCGAGAGTTTATGACCTCCCTATCTCGGAGAGATCCAGTGAAGCTAATATACGACGAATTGGTGCAAGCCTTGGTACGTTTTTGGAGGCTGATAGTGGCTCGAATTGTGAACTGAATAGGGCAATAAGAGTTCGTATTATCCGTGATATTCGAAAGCCTTTGCAAGCTACTATACCTATTACTATGAAGGATAATAAAGTAGTTCATTTTGATGTCAAATACGAAAGACTACCCATATTTTGTTATAGATGTGGGGTGATGAGGCATGAGGAGAAAGACTGCGAACACGGCCCTTATGAGGAAGATGAGCTACATTTCGGAGAGTGGCTGCGTGCCTCTCCCTAGAAGATTACGAAGACCTCAAATGAAGGTACGGGAAAAGCACGGAGAAACTTGAGCTCTGTCTTTGAGGACGAAAAGAAGCGGGAGGTTGAGAACGATATATCCCTGATGATTGAACGGCTTCAATCTATTGCCTTGAATTTGAAAATAAAAAAGAGTAATGTTAATTCGAAACCAAATGAGCAGGCTGGGAGTAGGGAGGTGATAGAGCAAGTTGTGGAGGCCATTAATTCTGAGGAGATAATGCAAGGAAAGGATGGGGAGAGGGTGGAAGGAATGGAGGAAGGGCTGGGGATAGTGACTGGTGAGGATGTGGGCGTGCTGAATGGGATACAGAGGGAGATGGGAGATGAAACTATGGCGATATACGCGGATAATGAGTTGGTCAGAAGGGAGTTGTCTGGGCAGGGGAGTTTGGAGTGTGGGGGTGGCAGTAAAGGGGGGAATGGGGGTAAGAAGCGTGAATGGAAGAAGCAAGCACGGGTTGGTGGTGGGGTGAGTAGTGGTAGTGCGGCTGGTGTGGTCTGTGGTGGGAAGCGTGGTAGGGTGGAGGAGGGAGACTCAATTGGGGAAAAGCGATTAAAAGTTACGTTTGACGGGGGCGTCTTAATACCTGAGGCGGAGGTTGAGGGAACTCAATCCCGCCAGGCCCAATGAATCTTCTAAGCCTCAACTATCGGGGCTTGGGCAACCCCGACACGGTTAATGCCCTACGTACTTTGGTTCGTAGGGAAGCTCCGGCCATGATTTTTCTTAGCGAGACGAAACTTTGTGGTCGTGAAATGAGGAGGGTGAGGGAAAAACTTGATGGGTATTATGGGATTGATGTGGATAGTGCTGGGATATCGGGAGGTCTTGCTTTTATGTGGAAAAAAAGATATTGATTGCTCTTTTGTATCGGCATCCATGCACCATATGGATTTCCGTGTTCGAGAGGGGGGGAAAGAGTGGCGTGTGACGGGTTTTTATGGGTGGCCAGCTGTGACGGACAAACACCTTTCATGGGATTTACTTCGGCTTCTATACGGATAATCTTCGCTGCCGTGGCTTTGTATAAGAGATTTTAATGAAATTTTGTACTCTACAGAGTTGAAAGGCGGAAGTCGGGCACAATGGCAGATGAATAATTTTCAAGCAGCTGTTGATTTTTGTGGGTTAAGAGACGTGGCATGGGAAGGTTATGCGTTTACTTACGATAATGGTCAAGATGGAGACAATAATAGGCAAAGTATGATTGACCGCGCTATGTGCTCTGAGGCGTGGCTAGAACTTTTCCCATATGCAAAAAACTATCATCTTGACAGAGAATGGTCGGACCACGCACCGCTGAAGCTGATTTTTGATCGACGTGAGATTGGAGGGATAACAAGAAGCAGGTTCCGATGGGTTGGTGAGGAGGGATGTGAGGAGGCCGTGTGTCGTGGTGTGGAAAAGGGGCGGGAAAATTTTGTTACTACGATTGAGGCATGTGCTAAGGAGCTCCAAGCTTGGAAGAAGATTAGCATTGGCAAAATTAATCGGGCTCTGGAAACGAAACGTAGACAGTTATCTCGCCTAAATGAAAGAGATAGGACGGCTGATGCGGTTCAAAAACGGAGGAAATTAATTGCGGAAATGGCTGGTTTATACAAGAAGAACAATATTGGCGGCAACGCTCGAGAGCTTTATGGCTGAAAGATGGGGACCGAAATACAAATTTTTTCCATTCTAAAGCGGGGGAAAGAAAGAGTAAGAATTTTATTCCTCTTCTCATCGATGATAATGGACGAGAATGCATAGGGAACGAAGAGGTTGCTTGAGTGGCTGTGAATTATTTTGAGGGACTTTTTCAGACAGCTGAACCAACAAATTTTGATGAGGTGTTGTTGGGTTTGGATGGAAGAGTTACGGACCGGATGAACCAATTGTTGCGCATGGATTATCGTGAGGAGGAGGTCGTGGAGGCCCTTAATCAGATGCATCCTCTTAAAGCTCCGGGTCCTGACGGTATGAACGGTCTTTTCTTTCAATCTTATTGGCATGAAATAGGGCCGCAGGTGATTGCTTCGGTGTTGAATATTTTGCGTGGAAATGCGAGCCCGATTAGTCTCAACAAGACCAATATTGTCCTAATACCGAAGAAGAAAGCGCCATATAAAATAAGGGATTTTCGCTCCATCAGTCTGTGCAATGTGGTCTACAAATTAGTGTCGAAAGTCTTGGCAAATCGTCTGAAGATGTTCCTGGGGGAAATTGTTTCGGAAAACCAGAGCGCTTTCACTCATGGCCGACTGATCACCGACAATATTCTAACTGCCTTTGAGATATTCCATTTTATGAAGAGCAACAGACAGTCAAATGGATACATGGCGTTTAAACTTGATATGGCGAAGGCTTATGACAGAGTGGAGTGGGTCTTTCTACGCCAGGTGTTGACGGTTATGGGGTTTGATACGGGTTGGGTCAAGCGTGTTATGGCCTGCGTCTCCACCGTGACTTTCTCTGTCCTAATTAACGGGTCCCCTTCGACTGAATTTCGTCCGAGCAGAGGATTACGACAGGGCGATCCGTTATCCCCGTATTTATTCCTCCTTTGTGCTGAGGCTTTATCCAATATGTTACGCAGGGCAGTTGAAAATCAAGCTATCCATGGCATCCGTATCTCGGCGGAGGCACCACCTATCTCGCACCTTCTCTTTGCCGATGATAGCATTTTCTTTGTCCGGGCGACGATACAAGAAGCTGATGTTGTAAATGATATTTTAAGAAAATATGAAGCGGCTTCTAGACAACTGGTGAGCCTATAAAAGACGACTGTGGTGTTCAGTAGGGGGGTAATTCAAGGCCAACGTGATGCTTTGTCGGCTAGATTGGGGGTAGAGGAAGTTAGAGAACATGCTCGGTACCTCGGGCTCCCGACGGTGGTGGGACGGTCTAAGAAGGTGATTACTGATATTATTAGAGACAAGCTTAGCACAAGATTACAGGGATGGCGCGGGAAAATTTTGTCTAGGGCTGGTAAGGAGGTTCTTATAAAGGCTGTGGCCAATTCACTCCCTACCTATGTGATGAGTGTGTTTAAAATTCCGGCAAATTTCTGTGATGAGCTAAGAGCAATAGTAGCACGCTTCTGGTGGGGACACGATGAAGGCAAGCGAGGAATTAATTGGGTGTCCTGGCGAAAGATGGCTCAGCCGAAAGGAGAGGGTGGGCTGGGATTTCGGGATTTCAGAAAATTTAATCTTGTTCTTTTAGGCAAGCAGGCTTGGAGACTGATAACAAACCTGACTAGCTTGTGGTCACGGCTGATGAAGGCGAGATACTTTCCTGATAATGATTTTATGACGCTGGGGTCGGTTATAATCCAAGCTATACTTGGAGAGGTATCTTGGAAGCGAGAGAAGTGATGGTGCGCGGCCTACGGAGACGGATTGGAGATGGCAATGCGACAAGGGTGTGGGGTCAGTCGTGGCTGTCCAATACGCATACGGGGCGGCTAATCTCACCGTGTCCACAAGGCTTGGAGAGTATGTGTGTAGCTGAGCTGATGATACCAAATGCAACTGCGTGGGATGGGAATAAATTGAATCAACTTCTACTTCCTATCGATGTACAGCGTGTTCTTGATGTTCGGATTAGTCCGAATAAACCGCCTGATATTTGGTATTGGGGACTTGAAAAGGATGGGTTATATACGGTGAAAAGTGCGTATAAGATGTTGGTGGGTGAGCTGGGAGACATGGCGGGTGGCTCGGACTGGTCTAGAGGAAGATGGCTCTGGAATTGGCTCTGGAAACTTTCGGTTTGGCCCCGTGTGAAGCTCTTCTTCTGGCAAATGTGTAGTGAAGCGCTCGCCAAAAGAGCTAACATCGTCGCCCGAGTTAGAGGTGAGTACTCTCTTTGTCCTTTTTGTCATTCTAATCTTGAGTCGAGTCTTCATTTATTTCGGGAATGTGGGGTGGCAAAATGGGTCTGGGATGGGTTGGGGTTGGGAGAAATGACGGACGGTAGGGGAGGGGATGTGAAGGAATGGGTGGAAGGGTGTTGGAAGAATATGTGCACGGAAGAAGGGGCAAAGCTAATGGTAGGGTGTTGGGCAATTTGGGAACATCGCAACAAGGTAGTATTCGATAATGCAATTGTGGCCCCGGTGGATGTGGTTCGAAGGGTGACTGATGTCATTCACGAGGGTGCTGGGAGTGGGGGGGCGTGGACTGATGGGGGGAGACGCGAGGAGGAGGGAGCTCGAAGGGAGGAGAATACGGGTTGGGGACCGGCGCGAGAGGGATTTGTTAAAGTCAATGTGGATGCGGGAGTGAAAGAGGGTGAAGGGGTCGGTACGGGGATTGTTTGTCGAGATAACAATGGCGATGTAATGTGGGGTGTGTCGATAGGACGGGACCAGTGCTGGGAAGTTCATTTTGCAGAAGCGACCGCTATTATGGATGGCCTTGAAGAAGCAGCTGCACGAGGAATCCGAAAAGTGGAAATTGAAAGTGATTGCTTGCCGGTCATAGAAGCTATTCGAGACAGACAGCTGGGTCGAAGCATGTTTTACCAACTTCTTGATGATATTGTTACTTTTAGTTTGCATTTCGAGTCTGTTATTTGGTCTTATGTTAGTCGAGTCAATAATTGTGTTGCACATGGTTTAGCTCATTGTATACCACGTGCCGTAGGAAAGGTTGTATGGGAGGATGGTCTTCCACCTTCTGTGAACACTGCTGTTGCATTTGATCGATTATTAATTGAGTAATGCCGCTAGGCATTTTTCTTCAAAAAAAAAAATAAAAAAAAAATAATGCAACTTTTTTTTTCAAAGATTGAACAGTACTATTTATAATAATGAGTACAAATTACGGCAATAAAATGTGGTGCGTGGGACATTCGTTCGTGTGTGGTGGATTATTGCTTATTTGCTCTCCTCTCTCTTCGTCTTTCTCTCTCTAAATTCCTCTAATTTTCTCTTCATATATATAATTAGTAGAATACTTGTTCTTAAATGATTCAATTAGTAAAAAATGAAGACACAAAACTATGAATGTTGTATGTGTGGTGATCATGGTCTTTCTCATGAACTCTTTCGTTGCAAAGTCTGCCATTTCAGATCTCAACACAGGTCTTTTTTTCTTTCTTATTCTCTAATTAACTTATGTAAATGTTAAAACTTTAATTTCATCTAATGGTATCGAAACTCAATACCGCCTTATATACATATTAATATGTACTCCCTCCGTTCTAACAGATTGTTTACATTTTTAAAAAAATAAGTGAAAATAATACTAAGTACTTATTATTGTTTATGAGTGATATTTTAATTTAAAATAAATAAATGATTGAAACTGAGCGAGTTGTCAAATCTTATTATTGTTTCTACATATCTATCTTAGGTTTGATATTTTACCTTGGTTTTAAAGGACGAAGCTAAGCACAAATTAACTAGACTATGCCCAACAAGTCTTTTTGGAAATATAAACGCAATAATTTTTTTCAAATAAAAATAATTATGATTAGAAATATAGATAAAATCATTATTGTTCTCAAAGTTAGTTTCAAGTTTAATGGTGCTTTATCCTCAGTAATTATTGTGCGAGACGGCTCTTCAGGGTGTAATATGGACCATCAAAATAAAATATTGTCTTATTCTATAATTTGTGTAAATGTTAAGTTGATCTTATATAGTTACTCTAACTAACAATATGTTAATACTACTAAATTACTTGAAATATTGTTCACTTTTCAGGTATTGTAGCAATCTATACCCTAAAGCGGAATCATATAGAGTATGCAATTGGTGCTTAATCCAGAAAGACGATAACGATAATGATAATGATAATCGTAATCGTACTACCATTGGCACAACAAGGGTAATATCAAGCAACCACCGTGTTGATGGGCCAGGACCCAAGAGTATGAAGCCCATAAGCCCAATAAAGAAGCCCATGATGACATCAACGGAGGCCCAATCACCATCAGGAAGAAAGCGAATCACAGCCGTTAATTGTCAAGTCAAGGATGATAGAATATTAAGGAGGACTAAGTCATCACAAGAATTAATAATGTCAAATAATAATAGGTATTCAAATAGTAGTAGTGGTAGTAGAAGTAGTGGTGGTGGTCCAATTGTCATTAAACATGTTTTTAGGAATAAAGTTAGAAGGTATAAGTTGTTGGATGAGGTCTCTAGTTAAGTTTTAATGTATTCGTTAATATCAGTGATGGATCGTGGAGTAAAATGATAGGGAAAATCGAGCTGTGAATATCTAAGACTCGATCATTGAGTTGAGAGAGTCAGATAATAATTTTACACTGAAATATGAAAAAATAGCGGAACTGAGACTCTTTCTCGTCTCCACTATGTATCACTAGTATTTCGATGAATAAAAACCATATAGTGAGGTTATTATGGGTTTCACTTAAATATCACATGTAATAAGTCTCTTTTAGAAAAATGGTTTAATATGAAAAAGATCAAATATGCTTTTATTTTCATATATATGAAAAATTATTTATCGTTCTTTTGTTTCATCTATTATATTTTCATTTCTTCACTATAACGATAGAAAAAAAAATTGATCAACACACTTTAAATTTAAACACAAATTCTTGTTTGTGACGGCACATATCCGTCACTCTTACCATTTTACCTCACAAAGTACCCACTTTTTCTCTCTCTGCAACACTATTCATGTGGTCCCCTTTCTCCACTAACCCATTTTGTTACCATTTTAACTCACAAAATATCTATCACAAATGATAACCCGTCACAACGGAGACCAATTGAAATTTAAAACGGATATATTGCTTCAATGACATTATTTGTATGTATGCGTGGGATATTTATTTTTGGGTTTGTGGTGTGGTTTTCATTCTTCTTTCTTTCAATTTCGATGGCCCCCCATGTACGTGCTTAGATGTTGAAAGATGCCAAAACAATGTTAATATCTTAAATAACACAAAATCTCATTATAGACGGTATATATCTGTCTATAACTAAAGACGGGTCAAATATAATATCACATTCCTAATAAGACAAGTAACAAATGAGGTGATGGGGCAAAAAATATCACCACTTTCAAGCTATTTGACCCGTCTTTAGCTATAGACGGATATATCCGTGATCCGTCTATAGCAAGACTAGCCGCCAAAAAGATCAAATCATCATAATATGGTAACTTAAGGGGTGTTGAATGTTGATTAGTGTATATTCCATAAGACGACATACATGTTATAAAAGTACAATTTCTGACATCGGACGGTGAAGGTAACTTGACCCGGTCCACATGCATATGACGATAAACGAATTATTAGATACTAGCGGCTTTAACTATTGATGTTGATGAACAAAAATAATAATTTAAATTGGACGATCAAATAATTATGATACACTTTAATTGATTAACTCTCTTTTTAATCATGATTGTGAACGTGTGATATCACCATATACCCTCTTCTTTTTCCCCATATTCTTGCAGAGAACATGCGTGGTTATGATTCTAATTATAACCATACTAATCAATCAACCTTTATTTTAATAAATCACAATGATTATAATTATTATTTTTAGGTTAAGAAATATGATCAGTTTTAGCACGAAATCGAAATTGAGGGATATAATATTTAGGGCAGTCTATATCATGTTCAAAAGGTTCTCAAAATCAGGGTTCATGACATTGTATGAGTTTCAAATTGTCTTGTAGAATCGGCCCTCTCAATGGCGAACTTACGGTTTTCTGACATGTGGCCGTGGGAGGGTGAATACCTATTGCCTAAACTTGTGATCTTATTGAAAAAAAAAAAAAAAAAAAAAAAAACTTGAAATCTTGTGTAAACTGTAGAACTACCAATCCACCATTGCTGAACATATCTTAGTATCCTTCCTATGTTCCTCTGTTGACCTTATCGGGTCATCCGACCTTTATTTAGCTTCGATAACAAGCCATGTACATAGCTGCCACTTCGCTATTTTCTGTGCTCCAACGTCTTTCCCATTTGAGTCGGGGTTTCCGATATATCTTGTACAAATAGTATTACTTTACAATCTCCAATAAAAACTACAAATTTGATGAATATTGTTATCACAAATACCAGAAAGTTGAGGTTCTAAATCCACAGATTTTAGCAGTAAAAAAAAAAATCAATAATTCATTCAAAATCCAACACACACGAAACAGAAATACAAAGATTTTTATACGAAATAAATATTCAACTTTGTACACCAACTTATGTACAGCATTACGAACCTTCTCAGACCATCTTGTGCGTCTCCTCCTGTCAACTATGAGTTTTGCGTTTGTACCACTTCTTGTAAATTTTTCACAGCACTGTCATAATATACAAACCCCATGAACCAGAACTCATGACCGTCAACTGAGATAATCTGAATGTATTTTTCAGCAGCGTTGATTTTACTCGCTGAAGGATTTACTGCTTTCAGCTGATGCAAGGGAATGACCATCTAGTAGAGGCAATAAAAAGCAAAAATCAGCTAACAAAAATTTCAAATATCGAATGAAACAAATTACCACAAGGAAGATTAGAATGTGCAATAACATTGACAAACAAAAATTTAGTGTAAATAAAAAGCAGAAACATTCAGAACAAATAAAGCTACCTTGTAATAACTCCATTCAGTTTTCTCACCAACTTGGTAAGAAAGAGGATTGTCGCTGCAGAATGCAAGCTTTGCTGTTGAAAGGTATAAAGTTCCCGCAACAGGGCCAGCAGACGTTGACAAGTAGCATGCATACCACTTTTTAAGCTGCTCCTCAGGAAGCGTCTCAAAAGTTTGCTTAAATACCTTCTCGTAACCACCTTCGGCAAGAACTTTGGTCTGCTGAGAGATCCTTGAAACCGCAGCATCAGTAATGCTAGGGTTTGTTTTCACTGATGTACAGAATTAGCAATATGATTAACTACCCTAGTCAAGTAAACATAGATCACCAGGAGCTTGATATATTGATGAGGGGCAAAGGGAGAGAAGGAATGAAGACTGGGAATGGAGCAAAATGACATTTCCGGTCGAAAAAAAATCATCTTGGAAGCATTTGAACTTGGCCAGTAGCAGTCAAAAAGTATCTTTTCGTTTCCCTCACACCCAATTGCCAACCAAACAAACAAACACTGTTGTTCTCCCCCCTTTCCTTCTCTATTCTTTCCAAATCCACTCGTTGACTCATACAAAAAAAAACGGCAACAAAGGACAATGTGGTTGACAACTCTATTGCAATGAGGAGACAGAAAGGACGAACATATGGGGCGTTAATTACAACTACAATCTCGTAGTTCAGGAATTTCAGCACATAATTGAACAGCAAGCTTTACTCATTCTAAGCATCAATGACACTGCGATATTCATTTCACATTCTCACGTCTCCTAAATGTTTTAAATATCTATAGGAAAATCTAGCACCAATATAGAAACATCAACCAATCAAACAAATCAACGCATGACAAATTTACTAAGAACGCAAAAATCTTAACCAACATAAATTATAGGTAGTCATAATTCCACGGGTATGAACTAGTCCAATGGAATTAAATCATTAATGAATAGAATGTCAAAATTATCCCTTAAATTAAGAGTCAATGTCAGGTTCCAGTTGGTCAGTTGGATGTGTACCACGTGTCAATGTCTTCACACAACAGGCACAACAGCACAACCATTTCCTCTGTTTTCTTCCAACCTTCCCACATCTCCAACCACTCCACTACCAATGAAAAAACTGCACCTGCACACCACCTAGTACTACTCACAAATGCAGAAGCATTCCTATCAGAGACGTTTAAATGACACAATCCAACAATAACCCTCCTCAACCAACAATCATATCAATTCAGCCCATGAAACCCACCATGCAGCCGTTACTGTTTCACATCGGCCAATGGACTATCAACTCAATCAGCATCCCCAATATGTAGCCGTCATTAAACTCATACACTGATATGTAAAAGGATTAATTAATTGATTTCAGGAAACACATTGTGTATTAATTCACAAGTTTTCGTGGGAACGGTACTGACAAAATACATAGCTTTTGAATACATTGCCACTTTCGGAAGAAGGCAGAAGAATGACAAAGATATACTCCATTAAATTGGGCAAGAGACCAAGTTAGAAGAAAGACACAAATATTGAGCCATAGTACATATCACTCTTAAGATAAAATTCATTCAAAGGCCTGGATGTGATCTTCAAAACGAAGGACGACCAATTACATCCAAAGACTACTGACAATTGTGACAAAGTAAAAAAACCGACTGATAAGAAAGAAAAAGGGGTTGCAAATACATGGGAAGGTTTGTTTTTCTCAGAGTTGAGTGTATTTATCCCGTGAAAATATGCCTAACCATAGCATACCCGTATCTAACGAACTAAAATCCTCTCCATATCTTTGGAGGACTGGAGGGTACATTACCAAAACATCGGGGAAAAACAATTTAGGCAATGGTGAGAGGAAATCGTGAGGGAGCCGATTGTTAGGTAATGGAGAAGGGAAGTGACGAGAAAGAAAAAATGGAGAGGATCCTAACTCGTATCTAACACCAACAATACAAGCATGGGATACTAACAAAGATCATAATTCACTGTTTCCAAAGAACAAATTACAATCCTAAGATCACAATAATCGAGATCAACACGAATCTTAAAAAGAACACAACAATAGCAATGAAATACCAAATATCATAATTAACAATCAACAATTAACAATTAACAAGTTGCAATATTAAACAATACCATAAAATTAAACATTAAGAAACAATAACTGAATAAAAGTGAGATTAAAATAATTACAGTGTTGCCACATATTGCCAGCAAGATCTTGAGCTTTAGTAGTAGCTTCAGCAGCCTTCTTTCCCCATTTCCCTATCACATCCTTCATCGTCTCCACCGCTTCTACAATCCCAATTTTCATTTCATTAATTAATCAAATTATTCGTCTCAATCATTTGTTTACCTTAATACGGGATGGAGAGAGTACATGAGTACATCACTAACTATAATATACTTGCTCCGTCTCAATCATTTGTTTACCTTTTTTATTCAATTGTGAGCAGTAATTTAATCAAAGGTAAACAAATGATCGATAAATTAGAAAGGGGAAATAATTACTCTGAGAGGATGAGGTGTTGGCAGGAGAAGCGGACACATAGGGATTGGATTCGGTAGGTAAGGTGGTTGTTCCGGTGGTTGTTTGAGATAGGAGAGGATCCGGCGGTGGAGCGACGTCGTTTGGATCTAGGGTCGGGTATGGTGCGTATTCTACCGAGTGAGGTTCGGGTTTGGGGTGGTGATCGGGTACGGGTTCGGGTTTGGGTGTGGGGATGGTTGGGTCGGTGGTGGTGGTTGAGGGTGGTTGATGAGGTGGAGGGTGATCCATGTGTGAATTATTGGGTGTGGTTGAGGTCGTTAATGGGATGTACAGCTAGGCAAGAAAATGAGGAGGTTGTAGAGGGAGAATGTTACGGAGTATGACTCAACCGTTATTAGTATGAATATCTTCGGTATTTATTTCCATTTGATGACGTTTGTTTTGAGTTATGATCAGCTTGTTGGTCAAAGTTTAACATTGTTAAGTTTTCATTGAAAATATTCCGTATGTCTTAGAGCATAAGAAAGTATCCATTTAACTGTTAATCTTTTTTTTTTGGGCTGGAAAAGATTGAACTAAAATTTAATGGAGTTCAGCTGAATTTAACTGAATCAAACTGAAATAAGAGTTTATTTGAATATATCTGAGTTGATTGTTGAAGTGAATGGATTTGATCATAATTATTTGAATTAAATGGAGTTGACCATAATTGAGGAGGACTGAATGGAAGTGAACTCACTGAAATGAGTTAAAAAATTTCAAACCTCAGTAGGGGCGAACGCCCCTGCCAGCCCCCACCTCGCTCTACCATTGTCTTTCATGAGACGATCATAAAAGAACACAATTAAGGAAGAATTCATTTGTTAATGCAAGATTACAATTAGGAAAAAGACAGCTATAATATTGAAACAAAAAACTCATAGTAAGGATTTGTTTTAATATAAAGCCGTCCATTGGAATAATTTGTGAGTAGCGTGCTGCCTAAGATTGAGACGAGTAACATGTCGGCAAATTTTATAGTTCATCTGTGTCGCTCAATAGTTTACATTTGTTTTTCCGGGTGTTTCAGTCAATAATTTATACTTTCCTTTTTTTGGTATGTTTACTCTCTATTTTATTTTGTAATAATATTAAAGCAATTTTTCTCTTTGTACTTCTCTGTCTTTGTGTATAAAGCATATGTAAATTTTATGAGAACAGATGAGGTATTTTGATTTGGGCTATAGTAATGTATGTTAGCTAAATTGGGCTATATGACATATTGGTTGAACTTGGCCTATGAATTCGGACTACAAATAATGACGGTTATTGGTCGACTTCTGAGTGTGAGTATAATAGACATAAACGGGGTCGATGATTTGGACTTTGAGACTGTGCTACATAAACGGGGTTGATCATTTTGAGTACAAATCTACATCACATACGAAATTAACCCATTTAGAAGCACAAATTCTCATTGAAGGCGGATGCTATCCGTTACAAGCTGGAGACGGATAGTATTTCTCTCACAAAATGCAGGTGGATAGTGTAAGTGGGGGGAAAATGGATACTCCCACTTGCCCTCCTACTTGCATTTTGTGAGAGAACCACTATCCGTCTTCAACTTGTAACGGATAGTGGCCATCTTCAATGAGACGGACTAATTTAGAAGTCCATACTATAGGTACAGAAATACAGGATTATGCCCATGTCAAATCGCAAAAAAACCCTGTAAATCTCTTGTAACATTTAATTTTTAATTTTATTTCGACAAACTGATATTTTAATTACTTTCTTCTAAGTTATCATATAAACTACTAGGTTATTAAATAAATTGTATATGATATTTGCATTAAGAAATTTAATTGGATTTCTTATTATTTGGCTAGTTCTACGTATAAAATGATCTCATAGAACAATTTGTGTGAAAAAATACAGACTCCCGCTGTCTATGAAAAACTTTCATTATTTAGCTTGATTCTTACATCATCATGTATGGTACTCCCTCTGTCCCGGTCATTTGTTGTCCTTTTTTATTTTAGGGTGTCTCAGTCAATTGTTGTCTTTTCTATTTTAAGAATGAACTTGATGAACAATTTGATTATCCACACTCAATTTGTTCACTTGTCATTTAGGCCTCGTTTGATTCATACGATAATCAAATGCATGTGTTAATTTGCAATGTACGGGAGTTTAATTCCAACATCAAAATTCACATTAATAACAAGAATCCGTTTGGTTGCCGTGTTGGAGTTCTATTCTCCCAGGAGTTTCCAATGACCAAGAGAGGGTAGGTAGTTAAATTCCCCCATCTGCATAAGTTGGAAAGTCCTTTAAGTTTGAAACTCCCCCATTTTACAAAAAAATGGGGTAACCAAACAACCTCCAAAAACCACAATTTATGGGATTTTGGAATTCTCAGGAATTTGGTGGACAACCAAACGAGGCGTTAGTAATTGACCCCTTCTCTTTCCTTGATTTTTGTGCCAAAACCAAAGAACATAATAAAACCGAATATTTGCGAGCGGCATGCCGCGTAAGATTGAGACAGCCAGACGTAACATGTCGGCAAATTTAATATTTAGGTTTGGGCTACATTAATGCATGTTTACTGAATTTGGGCTATATGACATATGGGATGAGTTTTGGTCTATATTTTATGATGGTCTATCAATTTGGCCTGCAAATCATGATGGTTTATCGGTGGACTGAACAGCGTTGATCATTGGGAATTTGAGATTCAGCTACGAAATTGGTAGTTCTAGGGTAGAGGTGATCATGGGTCGGGCCGGGCCGGGTTTGGGCCGGGTCCAAGCATAAAATTAAGCCGGGACGGGCTACAAGTGCGGGCCTATTTTGTCGGCCCAAACCCAGCCCGTGTGGGCTTAAGCGGGCTTTCGGGCCAATTCGTGCTAAATATTTTTACTCCTGAAATAAGTTTAGAAATCTCCATTATGAAGTTATAATACTTTGTGTATTTGTTATCAAAAATTTCGTATAGAATTGTGTGATTTTTTTCGAGTGTTGCAATTAAGAAGTAGTAACCTTTACCTAATGTAGCTTTTATGAACGTACTGCTTGTGGTGACTCATACAAACTAAATGCACAATTAATTTTTAGTAGTGTAATAATATATTTTAGTGCGGTGCTCACTGTATGTTGTTGTAGTTTTGTAATTGATTTGATATTTGTTTTTCTTTAGGCTCAAAAACATTGACTTAGAACGCCGATAATGGTAAACAACTTATCGGCACTAGTATGATACAAAATCATTAACTCATTTTTTATCATATAAATATTGGTGAAGAAAAATACTATGCCTTATCAAACTAATACATGTAAACAAGTTATTACGGCTTATTTACAATACAACAATTGATTGGTTAATTATTTTACTTAATGCTTATTAAAATTCTTAAATTGTACATATTCGTAAATTTTGCATATGTTCGGGCCGTGCCGGGCCAAAATTCGGGCCGTAAAGGCGGCCCTAACCCGACCCTATTATATTGAATCGGGCCATGGACTTCGGGCCATGGGCTTCGGGCCATGGGCTTTTCTGGCCTAAAAACGAGGCCCAAGCCCGGAGGAAATTGGGTTGGGCCGGGTTGGGCTAGCGGGCCTGGGCCATATGATCAGCTCTATTCTAGGACAGAGCACGAATCGAATATCCAATCTAAAGTGTTGGTTCGGATTGGATATCCATATTAGAAATTTATGAAGTCAGATATCCATATCCAAACCAAATGTTTTGGATATCCAAAATAATTGGATCGGATGTGGATATCCATATTTTGGAATTTACTTTAAAATTAAGTTTGAACATCATATTTTCATCGTTTTACATGATAATTTTCTTTAGTATTCTTGCTCCAATGTTCTAACATAAAATTTAAGTACCACCTACCTCACTTTTATTGCATTCGTGTGTCTGCCGTTAATAATCGTAACTAGGATTCCCGACAGTCAAACAAACACCTCGAGTATCGAGAAGCGTGCTAATGGGCGATCGCTCACTCACACGAGACCTCTATTGCTTGCATTCTTTTCCCTAGAGTCAGACAAGGGTGAGTACCACGATCCGGCAAAAGTACCGGACCGTGATACCCATCACGTCCAATCTCAGCACTAGTGCCAGGCTGGGGCTTCATCTTGTGGGCCGACCCGCTAGGCCCATGAAGGAGAAAAAATAGCTTTAGCACTACTAAAATAAAGCGCAATAGTGACGGGAAAACTGACGAAAAAACAAAGACGTCAGATAATTCGGGAAACTGACGGAATTCTGACGGAATTTCCGTCGGAAGGGTATTCGTGACGAAAAATCCGTCAGATACAAATGGCGCGCTGAACAGTGGCAGTGGCGCTAACGATATCTGACGGATTTTCCGTCCGAAAAGTAAAAAAGTCAAACATTTTGACGGAATTTCCGTCACAAATATGGGTGCTTGACGGAAATTCCGTCAGACAAATTATTAACATATGTCTTGCGTCTCCATTATTCCATATTACTCTCACCCCCAAATTAATTTTCATTACCCTAAACCCCAAAAACCCCATACTCACTCTCCTTCCCTCCGGCCACCTCGCCGCCGTCACCACACCGGTTGTCTATCACTGGCCACCTCAATCTCCCTCCCTCTGTTGCTTTGCTTATTCTCTTTTCTTCTTTTCTTATTTTATTCTTCTCTCTTTTTCTTTCGATCTGCCTCTGATCGGTCTCCGCCAGGTACCTCCGACGCCGCCTACAACCATCACCACCATCGCAAGACAGAACACCGCCGTTCTTCTATTCCCGGACAATTCTCAAATTCCAAACCCTAGCTTACCGCCACGAGGACAACCGACGCGACCACCACAATCCACGACGAGCTTCTAACGGCGGCTTATCCCTCTACAATTTTTCATTCTCTTTCCGAGGTATGATCTCCTAACTTGAATAATTTTGATTTAACTAATTTGGTTTTTGGGTAATTAGTTTTCTTATTTGAAGAATACATCCTATGATTGTTTTGTAATGTTTGTAATGTGATTTGAAGTTAAATATAGCTTAATTTATGTTACATTATAAGTATTTCGCTCAGACTGTGTAGATTTGAAGATTAGGGTTGAAATTAGGGATTTTTTCTTCGATACAAATTAGGGATTCTTCTTAGGATTATCTGCGTAAAACTGGAGATGTTTGCGTCTCTCAAGTTGTTTTCTTACTGACATTTGATTCCAAAATAACAACTCACAATAATAATTTTTCTGTTTGCCTAAAAATAATTTTGATGTCTGATTAGGCTGCAGCCTTCACAATATACATCGATCCCGAATCTGCATTATTCTTTTCGTAGATAGAAATGTGATAATTCATCTAATTTTGCTAAACACTTAGGCTAAATGATTGCTAAATTTGGGCATCAACTATCAAACTAGATTTTATGTTGTTCATTTTCATATATTATGTCGTCCATAAACCGTCAATGGATGTTTTACCTGGACGCCCGCTGGCATTGGATGGACAGTTATTATAATTGTTCCCATCATGTGTATAGTATGGCTATCGTATGCAGGACAGGATGAGCTTCTAAGTCAACTTGTAAATTTACGAGCTGCTCCCACGACCTGAATTCTTCACCTTGTCCTATACCTTAGGAGTGTCTTACCAAGTTTTTGTCTTTTTTAAAGATAGCCGTTTTATCACCCTCTGGTCAGGACATTTATAAATGCTATGATGTACATATTGTTCATATATGTTAAATTATGACCAATGGAACTTATATTTTCTGATTGTGTGTAGGTTCGCCTTTCTTCCATGATGATACAAGACTTCGTACTCTTCACTATCTAGACCATATGCTTGTAAGAAGGCTATATTTCCCCTTCATCTTTTAACTATTCTTGTTTAATTAGTTTATAAGACAGGCATATTCTTGTTCTGTTATCTTTGCTTTTCATACTCACAATGGACATTAGACTGCCTGGCTTTGTGCTGGACCCAACAAAATATCTAGTTTCATTGGGTAATATTTGCTAGATAAGGTTTTTTCGGCAACATTTATCTCTTAACAAACCAAATGGGGTTGAAGGCAACTTTTTATCAGTAATTATTTGTGGTTTATTTTTTGTCATGCTGTTTACAGGTCCTTCCACCCATGTGCTGAACTCCGCAATGTAGTAATCCAACCAATGATACTGCCTATGGCCCTAAGTACTACGGAATCACATGTATAGTATTTGCATTTCATACTGATTTTTACTCGAGGTTTCTTTGTAAAGAATAGGATTACATGCCTATGGGAGTTTAATTTAACCATATGGTAAAGGCAACTAAATTATTTACTCGTCTATTATTCTTTTACTCAACAATTCTACAGTAGCTATCTCTATTGTAGTTATTTGTTTGTTGGATGTCACAAATAGTGGTTGTATATCTTGTTTGGACTACTATTTTAATTACCTTCTCTTATGTTATATCGCCGATTAATAATCCAATGAGAGATTCTAAAAAGCTTGTTTGATTGAACAGATGCTCCCGGAGCACCTCAACAGCGGTGGTTTGGTGGTGGTGGCACTGACTTGACACCTGCGCACATATTCGAAGAAGATGCTAAGCACTTCCACCAGGTATTTATTCCATTCAGTTAACGAATTGAGGCCTGAATCTTGGTGCTTGTAGTTTTTTTTCCTTTTATTTTTTCCTGAATAATGATTACATGAATTCTGAATGAATTTGGTGAGATTTTTGAGTTGAAAATAAGAATCCATGAACAAGAAATTGAAAATGCTAATGGTCAGGGGAAGAGATTTTGCTAAATTGCTGTGAAATATAGCCTTTAATGGATCACGGATAAGAAACTAAAATGCTAATATCATCCTGAGTCGAAATCTTAATGACTGAATTTGAAATGTAGCTTATAACACATTCTTCGAATAGGATAGGAAGTTGAAATTTCTGAATTTATATTACCTTGTGTGTGTTTCTAGGATAATCAGGAAGTGAAAGACACTAATGATGTTAGTCCGAGATACTTGTACAGAATGTATACTCCTTGGCTTGCAGCTCTTGGTTAAGTACGCAACCAGCATACAGATTAGTCAAGCTGAGAGGTATTGAGAAATAAACAAGTATTGTTTCACCTAACGTACTGCAATTTGTGTTTATCAGTTTCCACATCTCAAAGCAAAATTATAAAAAGTTTAGAACAAATAAACCTAGAGTGTATAAAGATGAAACAAAGGGAGGGGATTAAAACGTTGAATTGGAATTGAGATGCCTAAGTGCATAGTCAATTAAGTTGGATAGTAGTACTTAAATGATCAAGTTAGAAAGAAAAATATAAGGTTTTTGTCCCTCAACATTTACCACTTGACTCAGTGGAGGGATTGAAGAGAAAGAAAGGGGAGTAAATATTCCCTTGGTTGGAATTGTATACCCCTTCAACACATTCTACTCTATATTACCATGTGTGTGTTTTTAGGAGTTGTTTTGAAATGAATTTGTGTTAGCTTGACGGTTGACTTGAGTTTTTTTTTATTAAGGAATCAGTTTGAGTTGACACGCTTTAGTTTGTTAATGAGAATCGATATACTTGTTGGTAACCATCATTTGTTGCATTTGTAATTTTTCAGGCTGATGAAAAAAAAGCAGGGGTCGTCAAGCAAAGTCCCAAACAATTTGCAACCTGATGGTTCAGTAAATGATGAAACAACCAGATTACGCGTGTTAGATTGTCTGCAATTTTATATTAGATCTTGATTTGTTGTTATACACTGTCTTAAGTATTGAGAGTATTGTGACCTGATGAAAAAACAATATGTGTATATCTTTTGAACTTGGCTGTTGTGAGCCATATTTGGCAGGAATTTTTTTTTAAAAAAAAAAATCAAAAATTCTGACGGAGATTCCGTCAGAAAAGTAAAAAATTCTGACGGAAATTCCGTCAGAATTTCGAATTTTCTGACGGAATTTCCGTCAAGAAAGTCAAAGTTACGTTGACTTTCTGCTAAATCCCAAATAAGAGGTGTGACGGATTAGTCGTCGGTATTCCGTCAGAAATGCAAATTACTGACGGAAAATCCGTCAGGATCGCGATTTTAGTGACGAATCGTAGTGACGCGCAGTCCTGACGGAGTTTCCGTCAGGAAAACAAATTACTGACGGAAAAGGGTTGTTTCTGACGGATTTTTTCCGTCAGTTTCCCGTGTTTTTTTTGTAGTGATATATAGGTCGCCTCATCACGGGCCGGTCTTGGGCCATACATGAAGTAGTTTGACTCGTCCATGCCCGACTCCCTTTTATGGGCCGGTCCCGGGATAGGACAGACCAGACCCAGCCCATTATCCAGCTTTAATGGACTCATCTTGTTAAACCATCTTATATGGAGTAGGCTTTTTTTTTTTTTTTTTTTTTTTTTTGATTAGGTAAGAAAAACTAGGTTGATCCTCTAGGGTAGGACCAACCTATCTCATCCTTTCGAATGAGGGAGGTAAGTTGAAGCCACCGGCTATCAAACCACCTCGAAAGAGTTGGACATGAATGTCCAACTGAAGCCATGAAGTCAAGAACCTTGTTGGCTTCATTTAAAGCAATGTTTAATTATCACTTCATCGAAAAAATGAAGGTCTAATTTCACATCCTTGATAATACTAGAAATTTCCCACGGAATTTGCCAAGTACCTCGAATCGAGTTAATAACACATAAGTTATCACCCTCCACAATTAACTTTGAGATTCCTAAATGATATTATTAAAGATAATATCATTTCTATGGAACCATGCATTCCACCAAATAAAGATAATCTTTATAAAGTTATCTTTTGAAATTAAATCCTTGAGATAATTAAGTTTCATTACAAAACTTTGACTTATAATAGTATCATAATTTGACAAAAACTCGTTGAAACTAATAATGTTGGTCTTGGATATGAGACCCAATCAAGGGACATTCGTAAAAGAAATGATCGTTATTTTCAATAGGGTTGTTGCACAAAACACAATGAGGTGGGACATCAATATGATTTCGGTGAAGTCTACTTTTTGTTGGAAGGCCGTCGTCAACAGGCTTTCCAAAAAAATTTCAATTTAGGAGGAATATTCAATTTCCAAATCCACCGAAATTCACATTTGTCAAGAGCTTGATCGAACAAACTCGCGCTAACCAAGTTCTTTGTTTTGGTAGAGAAATTTCCATCTACGGACAACCCCAAATTAGGGTATCTCGGAATATCATTATGTGGCACTTTGGAATGTTAGTAATCGATTAACAATATCGTTATTCACAAAACCTGGATAATTTACAAACATCCCATTCATTTCTTTGTGCGAGGTTATGAAATCTTTAACCAAAAGATTAAGATCACTGATTCTATCATCATCAACCATACTTTGGTTGTAAGTGGGTGTGAAAAAACCCAATTATCAGACCAAAACTTAATGTTGCTACCATTACCTACCTGCCATCTCAGTCCTTTTCTAAATAGAGTCCGAAGACTCAGAGTAGGCTTTTGTTTGATGCCTTTAGCTTTGAGACTCCTGAAATTAGTCTTTTTTCTTCTCCTCCACAACTTGGGAAGAATTTGAAGATAAGGTTGTAATTTTCATCATATGACATTTCAATTCACTGAAAAGTTACGAAAGTTAGGCTATCAAACTTTACATGATTTATACATTTATTTGGATTAAAAGTTGAAAAGGAAGATCCACAGTTAATTGTCATATAGTGGCCAAGTGCATGTGTATGGATAGCACCTTTGTCTATTATGGAGACTAGACTAGCATCAGTAGCCATGAGGTGCTCAAATACCCTAAACTTGCTGTGATCAAATTTGACCCTACTGGCCTACACTTAGCAATTTTTTTTATTCTTTTCTCCAACATTTTTCCCATTTTTGCGCTTATTACATTTCTTAGGTTTGTTTATTTTTACGTAGTTGTTCATTTATGTACAAGTTTTACTTATTCATTGACTTTTTTTCATTATTTTTCCATGATATGCCATTTGCCTAATTGTCTCTCTAATCCTCTCTAGTTCTCTCAAATTCTCCGCCTCACAAAATTAATCGAATCCCCAAATTTAATCAAATTCATCAAACTACACAATAGTGAATGCTACTTCTCGTATCGATAAAGTAATAATTTTAATTCTTAATTTTATTAATTATATTATATCAAATTAAGGAATTGGTTTACACTAATTAAATTAGGGTTTGTTTAAACCGTCTCGGTATTAGGGTGAGAGACGGCGGCCGTCGCCGACTTTGGGCAGAGGGACGGCGTACGTCGGCTGTGGCAGTGACGTTGGTGGTGCCTGATTATGGTGGCATTGGTAAGGGATGTTAAGGGTAGTGGTGACCAACGTTTTAATGAACAAAATGCTACACTTACCAACACCCGGCCAAGAAAACAAATAACGCAAATCAATAACGCTTTATTTACAAGCAGCCTTTAGTTAATAGAAGTAATTAATTTACCCGTATAACGTGAAGAAATGGATGTGATAAATTGAAAGGAATACAGTTCAAGACGTCAAATACTATCAATGTCTTTTACTTTTCCTTTTTTTTTTGTGTTAAATGTTTTTTTATTTATTTTACTTTTTTGCTATTTTGATAATTTTCGCACAAGAAAGACGCCGATAAAGGTGGTCGATCGTGGCTGGCGAATGGTGGTTGGATGGTTGCAATTAGAGTAAAAAAAGAGTAAATGAAGAAGGGAGGGATTGAAGAAGGGTATTAAAATGAAATCATTAAAATAAAAGGGGTATTATGGTCATTTACGTCCATGAATGAGTAAAATCCGTACATGAATGAGCACCATCCTATTTTTAACACATTGCAACATCATAATACAACATCCTAATTTTTTTGAGTCGGTCTCTAAGATATGGTCTCTCAATAAGTTTATTAAAAGACTATTTTATAATTTTAAATAAAAGTGGTACTAAAAGTAATAAAATAGGTACAAATCATGATTAAAGATAAAATGGATACGTATATTATGTAAATTGATACGAAATTACTATGTCACGATCAACAACAAAAGAGGGTAACGAAATACAAATAAAAGAGTACGAAAGAATGGTCTCTTAATAACTTATTGAAAAACCGTATCTCCCAAATTTTAGTAAATTTTTGGAGGATTGTTATCAACCTACTATTTTGTACCTTTTTCACATTTTCCTCTCATAAATGACAAATAAATACAAAACCCACTTGTATACAAATATGTTGATGGGAAAATATAATCTAGTCAATGTTCTATTATAGGAGAAGGTTGGAGAGAATAGCGAAAACAAAATATACTTAGCAAAACTTTAATCTTAGATAGACAAGAAGGCCTAGAGCTGGGCATGTCCTCCAACAAGTTGCATGATGAGCCTAAAAATGTCATCACTTTAAGTATATTTGACTCATCTTTTATTATAGACGGATATATTCGTCTACAGTAAAACTAGCTGATTGGTAATTGGTATATATAGCTTTTTACTGTTAGAGTTGGTGAACTAACATGATGTGAATATATTGCAAGTAGAAGTGATTTGCATGAGCACATCTATTGTGACCAAACATAGTAGGTTGTTTAACTGAAAGAAAGAACCAATAATCTGATTTGACATCATCATGTAAAACAGTGATCAATGTTACTGTTTAATTATACTCCAAACAAAACTAATGTCACCATCAATAATTCGTTTTTTTTTTTTTTTTTTTTTTGATTAGGTAAGAAAACTAGGTTGATCCTCTAGGGTAGGACCAACCTATCTCATCCTTTCGAATGAGGGAGGTAAGTTGAAGCCACCGGCTATCAAACCACCTCGAAAGAGTTGGACATGAATGTCCAACTGAAGCCATGAAGTCAGCAACCTTGTTGGCTTCACGAAAGCAATGTTTAATTATCACTTCATCGAAAAAATGAAGGTCTAATTTCACTCCATCAATAATTCGTTTGTTACGTCCAATAATGTGCGAAAAGCATATAGTGGGACTTTTCTATAATCTTCCCACTCGGGTCAGTTCAATTCAAATACATGTCATTTTGTGATTTTGAATCGAATCAAATTGATTGGAGTCCGCTCTCAATTCAAATACCTCAATTATTAGCAACCAAATCAAAGTGGTTGTTCACTTAATAATTTTAGTCTAAAAAGTTAGAATTCGATCTTTAATCATGGAAATAGAGCTAATCATAAGGCTTTTTAGTCCACCGTTAACCTCAGAAATTGATTCTCTCCATTTCTTTTTTTTTCCATTTGTGAAGAAACTCGAAGTTCCCACATGTGAGGGTTGTCCCACATTGATAAAAGAGGAGAAGAATTACCACTTTATAAGGCAATAGGCTACTCCCTCTATCGCCAATTGGTTTTAGAGTGGAACCCTCTTGGGCCTGTTGTATGTGGACTCTTTCTCCTCCGTTTGGGTGCGGCCCAGGCCCGTTGTTAAATTTAACACCATTTCCTCTCACAAAATATTTATATTGTATATTATATATTTCAATCCCATTCATTTACTTTTTTATTTCCAAATAAATCTACAACCATCCGATCTAACCCAAATTTAATCCGGACCGTTGAAAATTAAAAGACGTCCATTTCTTTTTGAGAAATGGAGACTATCTCGATTTAAAGAAAAATGTACATAATCATATTTCAAATTTATTTACTCGAAATGATTAAAACAAATTTGATTGTGAAAGATTATTTCAGACCGAGTTATTGAAATAGTAAATAGTTACTACAATCCTATTATTTCTAGATTAATTTTAGTTCACAATTCAACTCATATTTACTTGGTTCAATATGCTCAACTCAAGTCCATAATTTGATTTCATTCCGTTTAATTCAATTCAGCTCCGTTTAAACTGAAAAACACAAATTCTAACTTTAGAGGGACACTATCCGTCTAAAGCTATAGACGAATAGTATTCCTTTCATAAAATGAGAGTGGATACTGGATAGTGCAAGTGGGTGTAAAATGAATACCCCACTTCCTTTCATAAATGAGAGTGGATACTCCATAGGATTCCCACCTCCATCATATCATACATCATATATTTATCTAATGCAAAAGCCAGAGCCGCTGACATGACATCACAAATTTGATCTCAAGATGACATGTCAATTAATGAAACAACTAAGTTCAAAACACAAATATGGCAACAAATTTAAAGCTTCCTATAAAAGCTCCCTATAATAAAAATGAATTTAAAATAAAATATGATGTATTCTCTATCTTCTTTAAAAATATTTTAGTTGATTTTATAGTTAACTTATGAACAACTATAATAGTAATCCAAATATAAATTTTATAGGAGCTTTTTTTAAAATCATTTTTCAAGTACTTTTTTTCCAAATTACACGGGTGTAATTATTTCCGAAAGCATATACAGGATAAAGTGGGCTGAACTTATCAACTTCGAGTAATTAGTGGAAAATGAAAATCATTCATTTTGAATGAACATATAAATGTTTTAAAGGTGTTAATAGCAGTATGGTTCAATACATCTATATAACTAATTTTATCAATCTTGAATATATAATAATATACATAGACTTAATTTTTGTTATAAAATATTTATTATAAAGTATTTGATCAAAAATAAAATTGGTGCTATTATATGTAATGATTACTCCTAACGTTCAAATAGAATATAATTACTAAAAATTAATCAAATAAGTTAAAATAATGATACTGATGGGGCGTATATTCTCGCACGCCAATCGAAAATCAACATATGACCAAGGTCAAAGCTAAAAGACAACAAGTCAAAAGAAAACTACTTAACCGACAAAGCCTCGTTTTACATCATGGGTCTCGGCTCAAGAACTAGCCGGCCGAGAGGCATATCCGTATACTCGCATCTAGTCCCCTCGGCATGGAGTCAACCAGCCCGCTCACTGTCATGGGTCCCCACGAGGGTAAGAAAGTCTTCCCACCTGTTACGCCACTTGGCCACTACGTGACAAAAGGTGAAAGTCTATAAATACTCCACATCTCTCATTGAGAAATAATCTGGAAAATCTGATATAAAACTCTCTTATCTCTCTACAATATACTTTGCCAAGTTAAACATACAACTTATCTCTCTAAGTTTATCGACTTGAAAGCGTCGTGAATAAAGACGCTCGGCCCCAAGCCGAGCCCTCAGTTTGTTCATCTTTACAGGAAAGAGTGAAAGGAAGAGACGAGCAACGACATCGTTCTACAAGCTCAAGTGGTCACAATCCTGCTCCGGAATTACAAAATATCAAATTTTATATCGGTTACAAACATAGTTAAACCTGAACTTATCTTCATCACAAAGCAATGAATTATGTTTTTTAGTTATTTGTATGTTGTACATAATTACATATAATTGCTAATTGTGAGTTTTTTATAGCAAACCCGTGAATTTTCACGGGTTTAAATCTAGTTTTATAAAAGGCCACTATCCATTTACAACTTTAGACGGATAGTGTCTATCTACGGATTGATTATATAAACCTCAACTCATCCTACTCATTTTCAACTTCCACTCTCCCCAGTCCCCTCCACCTAACTCCCCACACTTTCCCCATTACCCTCCCACACCATATCCAATGGTCGAAACCGCAACCACCGCCACCTCCGCCGAAGCAACCACCGCAATCCCACCACACGCCGACCAAACCCTCGAAAACGTCCTAGAAACCGTCCTCAAATTCCTAACAAACCGCCGCGACCGCAACGCAGCATCCTTAGTCTGCAAATCATGGTACACCGCCGAGGCCCAAACCCGATCCGAACTTTACATCTCAAACTGCTACGCCGTCTGCCCTTCGCGCGCCACTGCGCGATTCCGTCGGGTTAACGCGGTCCACGTCAAGGGTAAACCCCGGTTCGCCGACTTCGGACTCATGCCGGTCCAGTGGGGGGCCCACTCGTTGCCATGGATTTCGGCGTTTGCTTTCGCGTATCCGTGGCTGGAGAAGGTATGGTTTAAGAGGATGGTGGTTAGGGATGATGATTTAATGGTGATTGGTGAGAGTTTTTCTGGGTTGAAGGAGGTTACTCTCGTTTGTTGTGAAGGGTTTGGTACCAAGGGTCTTGGTTTTCTTGTTTCGAAATCCAGGTTAATCATTTATCGGAAATATTCTGTTTTATTATGTTTAATGGCGGAGTCTGGATTTGTAGTTAATAACCCGTACTGGTTAATTGTTGTCCTTTCTATTTTAGGAATGAATTTGATGCGCAATTTGATCATTCACACTCAATTTGGTCCAATTGTCATCCAATAATTGGCTCTGATACCAGGTTAAGAGAATAGAAGGGAAAGAGATGATCTTATTGATTTGTGAATATCGGCTTATATAGTTATAATGTATATGTGAACGAAATCGCTAAAATATCGCATAAAATAACAACCGAATATAAAATCTTTGACTTATGGAATATCGTATATCGAATAATATACGATATTCCTAATAGTAACTAAAATAAGTAGCTTTTATGTTTATGCTTAGTGGTGGAGTCGGGATTTGTAGTTAGATGGATAAGCATTTGTCGGAAATAAGCATGAGTAGCTTTCTTTTATGATTAGTGGTGGAGTCTGGATTTGTTATTAGACAGTTAAGCATTTGTCGGAAATAAGTAGCGTAGTCAGGATTTGCAGCAGTTGGTTAAACATTTGTCGGAAATAAGTAGAGAAGTTGGATTTGTAGTTAGTTGGTTAAACATTTGTCGGAAATAAGTAGCGTAGTCGGGATTTGTCGTGAGTAGGTTAAACATTTGTCGGAAATAAGTAGAGGAGTCGGATTTGTAGTTAGTTGGTTAAACATTTGTCGGAAATAAGTAGCTTTCAGTTTATGTTTAGTGGCGGAGTTGGGATTTGAACAGGCTTTGTTTAATTTACATTGAATTTTGTGAATTTATTTTATTTTACCTGTGATTAATTGTGTTTTGATTGAAAATGGTGGAATTATAGAGATTTATTTATTGGTATTTTGTTATTTTTATTCAGACAATTAAGGGTATTGGATCTGTTTGAGGCGGAAGTGAACGATGATGAAGTAGATTGGATTTCTTGCTTTCCTGAGGGTGAAACATGCCTTGAATCCCTTACTTTCGATTGTGTCGAATCCACGGGGATTGAATTTACTGCTTTGGAGAACTTGGTAGCTAGATCACCTAACTTGAAGAAGCTTAGATTGAATCGTTACATTTCGATTGGTCAATTGCATCGTTTGATGGCTCGAGCTCCTCAGCTTACTCATCTTGGAACTGGGTCTTTTTGTCCTAGTGATATTGCCCAAGAAGCCGAGTTTGAGCTGGATTATAAAGCTGCTTTTTCTGCGTGTAAATCGATTGTTTGTTTATCGGGTTTTAGGGAGATTGCCCCTGAGTTTCTTCCAGCAATATACCCCATCTGTGCTAACCTCACATCACTGAATTTTAGCTATGCTAATATCAATTCGGAGCAGTTGAAATCCGTCATTTGTCATTGCCACAAGCTTCAGACTTTCTGGGTAGGTTTGCTTTGATTCTGCTTTTGCTGATCAATTAATCTCCTTTGAAACGGTCTCATGTGTTATGTGTGGAGCCAAACCCAGGTCATGAATACTACCCCGCTTATAACTAACCTCTGCAGTTTCTCTCTCTTTTTTTTTTGATGACGAGGGGTTTAATACCCCGGCACATGCAATACCTGAAAACCACGTGTGCCATGTAAGACATCCCTTAGGATGACAGGTAATCGCAACACTCCCGTGTAGGGAGTCGAACCCGGGACCTCTCAATTCGGTGCCTATTTGCAACGCTTTGAGGCACTCCCGCGCTCCACTACACTCAAGCCACTTTGGTTCTCTGCAGTTTCTTGTTAAATTTAAAACCAACCAAAAAAAAAACGCTTGTAATTTGAATTGGTCTCAATATATAAGCATGTCATGAGACCGTCTCGCATAGTAGTTTGTGTTTTTTTATAATGCAGTCTTGGAAGATCCTGTTTATGACTATTTCTATTGCTCCTTTAGGTGCTTGATACTGTTGGGGATGAAGGCCTTCAAGCTGTGGCTGCCACTTGCAAAGATCTTCGGGAGCTACGTGTTTTTCCCATCGATGCTCGGGAAGATAGTGAAGGATTTGTGTCTGAAATAGGCCTGCTTGCTATCTCGGAAGGGTGTAGGAAATTGCGCTCCATCCTTTATTTCTGTCAAATGATGACAAATGCTGCAGTGATTGCAATGTCAAAGAACTGTCCGGATCTCGTGGTGTTCCGTCTTTGTATCATGGGCCGCCACCGTCCTGACCATCGCACAAACAAGCCCATGGACGAAGGGTTTGGGGCCATTGTCATGAACTGCAAGAAACTTACCCGCCTCGCAGTCTCCGGGTTGTTAACTGATCAGGCATTTGTCTACATAGGAAATTACGGTAAATTAGTGCGCACCCTATCAGTCGCCTTTGCTGGAGATACCGACATGGCATTGAAGCATGTCCTTGAGGGTTGCCCCAAATTACAAAAACTTGAGGTACGAGATAGCCCATTTGGTGACTCGGTATTACGAGCGGGTTTAACCCGGTTTTACAACATGAGGTTCCTTTGGATGTCGGCTTGCAGGTTGACTCTTCATGCTTGTAAACAAATTGCACATGAGATGCCCGATTTAGTGGTTGAGGTGTTCGCTTACGAGACCATTGATGGTGATGAGTTTGTCAACACGTTATATATGTATCGGTCTCTTGATGGGCCTAGAAGTGATGCACCCGAACATGTGAAAATCTTGCAACGCTTTTTACCCTTCGAGTAATTGAAGGAAGGGAGCGGCCTCTTGCCAAAATAGCAAGAAAGGCTTACCCGTATTACGTCCTTATGGGGGACCTTCCCCAGACCTCGCCTCTTGCGGGGACACCATCGTGCACGGGTCTGGCTTTTAAGTATTTGATAACCAATCTCTAGTTCGCTGTTGTAATCTTTACATCTTTGTTTTAAGGCTTTAATTTTTGTACATATCCTTGGTGGATTCATTTATGTGAAGGCTATGATGTGAATGAAGTGTATGACTTGTATGAATTGTATCATTTCATTTTTTGATGATATGAAATCATAAAATATGATTGATATTGAGGATAATGGGTGGAGAATTAGAAAAATTGATTACATTTCTGGATTTTTTTTTATTAATTTAGATTTAGATTTGGGTAGGTCTCCTGAGACCGTTTCTCATTACATTAATGAGATACTACTAATAAATACTCTAAAAACTAACTTTAAAAAAAAAGAGATAAAAATGATATGAACAACTATTTTATGTGATACAATAGTCGTACATGAGGTTACTACCGCAGGACAGCGGGCGTAGGCAGAAATGAAATTTTGGGGTCACAAGCTTTTTCTTGTAGTATAATATCTTTGCTAATGTTAGAGAAGAGAAGAATAGGGTTTTGAATGTATTGTATTGATTCAATGAGTACAATATTTATAGTATTTACATGTAGAAGAAATAGGAAAAACAATAATACAATTGCCTAAACTATATCCTAAATAATTACAGAAAAGATACTAGAAGTAACGACCAAGGAACATATAGTCGGAAAATATATTCATATGTATTCTAATGATTAACACGCCCGCAAGATTGCGTCCCGAGGACAAGGCCAATCTTGGAGCATAGATCATTAAACCGGGACCTTGACAGAGGCTTCGTAAAGATATCGGCCGAGTTGATCATTGCTTGCAATGTGTTGGACACGAAGCTTTTGAGAGTAATCCGTTCACGAACAAAATGGAAGGCAATAGCGACATGCTTCATACGAGAGTGGAAAAAGGGTTTTTGAGTAGTGCGTAGCACTCAAGTTATCAAGAAAGAACAGGAGAAGTGGACGGATCGATGCCAATATCACGGAGAAGAGCATGGACCCATTCAAGATCGTGATGAGTCGGCTATGGCTCGAAATTCAACCTCCGTAGTAGAGCAAGCTATGGTGCGTTGTTTACGAGAAGACCAAGTAATGGGATTGCGACCAAGATAAATAATATAACCAGAAGTAGAGACATAATCATCCTTGTCACCGCATAATCGGCGTCACAATAAGCATGAAGAAGAAGAGGGGAATTGCGATAAAGTTGTAAACCAACATTTAACGTACCATGTAAGTAACGAAGTAAGCGCTTAACAATGAGCCAATGAATGTCGTAGGGTTGGACATGAATTGAGCCAATTTATTTACCGTGAAGGAGATGTCGGGCCGAGTTAGAGCAAGATACTGGAGACTTCCAATAATGGCCCGATAATCTGAAGGATTGGGAATAGCGATTGCCATGATTTGAAGCAAGGGAGGATGATGGACCATAGGAGTAGGCGTGGCTTGGATTCGTGCATTTTGTAACGTTCGAATGTCTAAAATATATTTTGATTGCGTGAGAAGAAGGCCGGCAGCATTTGGTGTGACTTCAACACCCAAAAAATAAGACAGAGGACCTAAGTCCTTCAAAGGAGAAGCGATCGGCAAGAGTAGTGATGAAGGATTGTAGACGAGCGGGCGATGGGTGGTAACTATTATATCATCAACATAAACTAGTAAATAAATAGGAGAAGAAGAATGATTAGAGACAAACAACGAGGGATCCGCAGGGGATGTACGAAAACCAGAGGCAAGCAAGACCGTCTTGAGTTCAGTGTACCAAGCTCTAGGGGCTTGCTTGAGACCGTATATGGCCTTTTTAAGAAGACAGTGAGAAGACGGAGAGGAGCTATCAATGAAACCTGGTGGTTGCGCCATATACACTGTATCATTTAGAGAACCTTGCAAAAAAGCGTTATTAACATCCAATTGCCGAATAGACCAAGAATTACCAACAGCTAGAGAAAGGAGAAGACGAACCGTGGCCGGTTTTACAACCGGACTGAAAGTTTCAGAGTAATCGATGCCCGGTCGTTGATTAAAACCTTTCGCAACGAGCCGAGCTTTGTACTTATGAATGGTGTTATCGGGATTGTATTTAATCCTAAACACCCATTTGCAACCAATTATATTCCGACCAGCTGCAGGGGGAACGAGAACCCACGTTTGATTGGCAGTGAGGGCATTAAATTCATCTTGCATAGCAGCCCGCCTTGATGAGGAATGGACGGGGCTTGCTTTGCCGTGGAAGGAATGGAGTGTGTGGTGGAGAGGACGGCTGTTTTGGCATACCGCGGATTTGGTTTCCGTATATTGTTGGCAAGTCGAGTGGTGACAGAACGTGGTGGAGGAGGAGGGGGTGGTGGAGGAGGTGGAGATGGTGAGGCAGGGGAAGCAGAGGGTGTGGACAGAGGAGGGACAGTCGTGGGAGTAGAAGGAGAAGTTGCAGTTGTGTCAGGTGGGATAGTAGTGTTGTTGGGCGTGGCAGTGGAGAGAGGTGAAGTGGGTGAATCAGAGGAGGGTTCAGAGGGTGTGGCAGGAGATGTGGGTTGCTGGGTAGTCGTGGGAGAAGGATGTGACAGTAAGGGGATCATGATGGTGCACCATTGAGTACTGGAGTAATCAGTAGTTGGAGCGGATTTTGTGAGTTCAGGGAAGGGATAGGTGTCCTCTACAAATTTGACATGACGGGATGTATAGAGACGGTTTGTAAGTGGATCAAGGCAATGATAAGCACTCGAGAAGCAAGAGTACCCCACGAAGAGACAAGGTTTAGAACGAGGGTCAAGTTTGTGAGACGTATATGGGCGAAGCCATGGATAGCATAAGCAGCCAAAGCTGCGTAATTTCTCGTAATTAGGCACTTTTTGAAACAGTTTGAGATATGGAGAGGAGTTGGATAGTGATGGAGTAGGAAGGCGGTTAATGAGATATACCGCTGTAGAGAACGCGTGAGACCAGAAGTGAAGAGGAAGGTGAGCGTGGGATAGGAGAGCGAGGCCAGTTTCAACAATATGGCGATGACGACGCTCAGCATACCCGTTATGTTCCGGTGTATGAAGAGGAGAGGTGAGATGAGAGACACCATTGTCAGACAAGGAGGGTGAAAGTTTAATGTATTCACCTCCGTTGTCCGAAAAAACTTGTTTAATTTGACGATTGAAGAATTTTTCGACGAGAGCTTTAAAACGATGGAATACAGTGAAGGTGTCGGACTTATTTTTGAGGGGATATAACCAAACATATTTTGTAAAGTGGTCCACGAAAATTACATAATACTTATAATTATCATAGGAGAATATGGGGGAGGTCCAGACATCAGTAAAGATTAATTCGAGAGGAGCGGAAGTAAATAATGATGATTCGGAAAATGCTAGTTTATGACTTTTATTGATATCACAGGCATTACAATTAGAGTAATTAGAATGCGGAATTTTGAATGAAAAAGTATTACGTAAGTAAGCTAGAACAGATTTAGACGGGTGTCCTAATTTGTGATGCCATGTGACGGAAGAAGTTGTGATGCCGAGATTGACTTGAGGAGAGGGTGGATGCCAGAGGTAGACGCCGTCTTCAAGATTGCCTTGAAGGAGCACTTGATTCGTTCGAAGGACCTTTATTAAGAAGGAAGAGGATGAGAATTCAATTATAGCATGATTATCTCGACAAAATTGAGAAACAGATAAGATTTTTCGAGAAATTCTAGGAACATGTAAAACATTGGTAAAGTGTAAAGGAGAGGAAGCAGTGTAAAGTGTAAAGGAACCAATGTTAGAGATAGGAAGAGAGGTACCGTCACCAATTATCACATCGTCTGAGCCATCATACGGTGTATGAAGAGATAGTGTAGCAATGTCATTAGTGATGTGATGACTAGCACCGCTGTCAACAATCCAAGGGCGAGAGGAAGAAGGAGTGGAGGGCAGCAGCAGAAGAGCGTGGGGTTGAGCGGAGGTAGGCGGAGAGCAGACTTAGGTGGGAACAGTCGGGTAGTTGAACATTCGGAAAGTCGCGTTTGAATTTGCGACAGATAGTGAGGTAGTGTCCAGTGAACTTGCGATCTTGGGCGTCCTTTGAAGGAGTTTGTGAGTCGGTGGAAGAAGAGGATGTGGGTGTTGGTAGCAGGGAGGTTGAGGAGATGGTGCAGTGTAGGACCAGGTTATAGGAGGAGCGGGTTTGGGTGTGTCTTTGCAAGAGAAGCGGGGAAAGCGAGTGGAGGGAGTTTGTTTTAAGGTGAGTTCGTGATTTATGAGTTTCTCGTGAAGAGAATCAAAGGAGATGGTAGTGTCACGATGACGGACAGCATCAATGACGGATCGATAGGAATCATCAAGGCCACGAAGAATTTTGGATATTATGTCTTCGTTGTCCATGGGTTTACCGAGAGCTGCGAGTTTGTCTGTATAGGATTTGATTTGTGTCATATAATCAGAGATGGTTAGGTTTCCTTTGGTAAGTGATTCAAGGGTGTCTTTGACTTGAAGAATATGTCCCCGAGAAGGATTGGCATAGGTGTTGGCGAGAGTGAGCCAAGCATCACGAGAGGTGGTAGTGTTGGTGAGGAGGGAGGCTATGTTTGTGGGAAGTGTGCCAATAATAGCACCAAGAATGAGACGATCTTGGCGCTGCCAGTAGTGAAGGTCAGGGTTGGATTTTGTTGTCTTGGTGGTTTCGTCTGTGATTGTGGCAGGTGGAGCAGGATATGTTCCATCCACAAATTTCAGCAAGTCATAGCCAAAAAGAATGTTGGAAATTTGATTTTTCCAATTGAAATAGGTGAGAGGTGTAAGTTCCTTGCATTGAGAGAGATTAACATCAATGAAGGGAGTTTTTGGGTCAAGAAAATTAGGGATAAGGTTGCTGTGGGGAGCCATGAGGAAGAAGGTAAGAGGGACGGGTGAATGAGAGGCAGGGGCCGGAAAAAATTGATTGCAATTTGAGAGTCGGATCTTACAAGCTCTGATACCATGTTAGAGAAGAGAAGAATAGGGTTTTGAATGTATTGTATTGATTCAATGAGTACAATATTTATAGTATTTACATGTAGAAGAAATAGGAAAAACAATAATACAATTGCCTAAACTATATCCTAAATAATTACAGAAAAGATACTAGAAGTAACGACCAAGGAACATATAGTCGGAAAATATATTCATATGTATTCTAATGATTAACAGCTAATGCCTCTTGTTTAATTTTTTTTCGGATAACAGAGATCAATAATTTAACTATTTTTTTGAGGTTTAAAATAGCGAGTGATACCCCTTACAAGCCTTGCTATTATGTAGCTCTCGTGTTGACAGATACTGAATAACAAATTAACAATTACTCGATAGGAAGTAGACGAAGTTTCTGTTAAGCCGTCTGTTTCATGCCTTTTATCTTCTCCAATCACAGGAAGAAATGTTTGATTATCATAGGTTGGTGTTAAATGATGCCTTAATAATGTTAAGTTGGGTAATAAAACACAATACTTAAAGTATACAAGTTGACAACTGACATGTTCATGGACCAGATTGCTGACTATAGTGGAGCCTCTTAGCTAGACCTGATAAACGGATTAATCGGGTCGAGTTAATTTAGTGAGGTAATGATCATTTGGAAAGTGCGGAACTTGAGGAGATTTGGATATCGATCATGAATCAACCCAATTTCATATGGAGTATTTACTTGACCAATAAGCCAATAACCCAACTCGTATTCTATTAGTTATCGACCCATTTGATCCGTTTAACAGTTCTAAATATCCGTATTATTGTATTTGTCAATTGAAAGCATGATATAATTGAGTACCTCACTCAAATTAGAGTCTATCTTGCTTGTGACCTCTCACAACCTTCTTTCACTTGCCCTCTCATTTACCCCTTCCACTTATCTCTTTGTCTCACATCACAAACTTGTGACGGAACGAAATTTGTCCGTCACAAACTCAAATTATTTCGGACTTATGCTTTTCCTCACTCCTTGCATCTCCTATTTCACTGTGTCCTTGAACATTCCAACCTAAAAATATCCATTGCCTTGACCAAATAGCTAGTCGATTTTTCTTAAAATGAAGGTACTTGTTTTAATAATAAAACGGATCAAATATCATCGCACATTAACATATATGACAACTTTTTTTTATTTTTTTCAATATATTTTATTTTTATCTTATCCACATGGATATATTTGACCAGTTTTAAACTTAAAACGGATACAACGATAATTGTCTTGACCAAAAATGGAGAAGTCCTCCAAGTTGAAATGGACCTAACAAGGCAAAAACAAGTTGTTGGGTCATTTCTTTTCAGTGTGTGACCGTCCTATGGATTATCAAGTGACCCACAATTTGACCCCTACAAATATAAGGACTATATGAGGACATGACCCTATCAAATAATTCAATTAGTCTTATTGTAGATGGGTATATCCGTTTAAAGATATAGATGAGTTAAATAATTTCATTTTTGCCTGAAAAGTAACCTCCGTCATTCCAGTTGTTGTTTGTCTTATTATGTAAGTGATTAAATATTTAACTCGTCTACAACTTTAAACGGATAATATCCATCATAAAGTGAGATTTTGTGTAAATAATTTGTGGAAAATCATTCATAGTGTTTTAAGAATGAGAGAATTTGTCTTGGGTGAATTACTAGGGATGTTCACCTCCTCATACAATTAATAATCCAATTATTTTTTCAAAAGAATCAGAGTTTACTTGTATTATTACTCGTTTGTCTCTAACTATAAATTCTGCCTTCGCTATTACATATAATCATGGTAGCACGAGTATATTATGAATTTACAACTCTTTTTATTGCATACAATGAAATTCGAAGATCCATCCTTTCTAATCGGGAACAATTTTAATTTTTCATATTTACACAAGTTTGGTTTTATTCCTTAATAATAATTTGCATAGACAAGGTTTATCACACAATCTGACACAGGTTAATAATCAAATAGTAGCACAAAATTCACAAACCTGACAACCTTTAATACGGTATGCTCTATAAAATCTTAAGCAATTGTAAGTCTTGTTTAAGATGGTCATAACTCATAAGTTACGACTTTTCACAATGCCCTTTTCATCTTAACACTATTTACATGGATTTTAAGCACGTCTTAATTTAATACCGTGTAAAACAAGAATTTGTGCTTAAGCAATTACTACACTTATGTTACTACCCCCACTTAAAGGCCTGCTTTCTGCACAGCAGCCGGAAACTCTATCGCAACATCCACCGGTCCTACCAACCTTTTCCGCTGATCTTTCCGACAGACCACAGCAATCAACTCTCTTTTGTTCTGGCTTTTCGACATTACTACTCTTGGCTTCGCAACATCCTTTACTTGATCGAGCCGCCTTACAACCTCCAGCATTCTCAGAAACCGCAATTTCTTTGTTCATTGATTTCTCACCCTTAACTTCACAACATCCTTTACTAGACTTAGCCGCTTTACAAGTTCCTACACTTTCAGAAACCCCAACTTCTTTGTTCACTGTTTTTCCTTGCTTAACTTCACAACATCCTTTACTTGATCGAGCCGCCTTACAACCTCCTGCATTCTCAGAAACCGCAATTTCTTTGTTCACTGATTTTTCACACTTAACTTCACAACATCCTTTACTTAACTTAGCCACTTTACAAGTTCCTGCATTCTCCGAAACCGCAACTTCTTTGTTCATTGATTTCTCACCCTTAACTTCACAACATCCTTTACTTGACTTAGCCGCTTTACAAGTTCCTGAGTTCTCAGAAACCGCAACTTCTTTGTTCACTGATTTCTCGCACTTAACTTCACAACATCCTTTACTTGATCGAGCCGTCTTACAAGCTCCTACACTGCCAGAAGCCACTGATTTTCCACATTTAACTTTAACTGCGTTTCTTGGTTCTGAAGTCTCTTTAAGAAGTAGCATACTATTAAAGATGACAAGCAAACACGTTCCGACATCAGTCAGGACAGCAGCCAAGAGCATAGAGTAACCAGCAATGGCTAATGCAAGGACAAAACCCTTTGTCGAAAATGATATGATTACATTCTCGATTATCTTCCTAGACGCTCGCTTGGATACTTGAATGGCTTCCGGAATTTTTTTAATGTCATTCGACATGAGGATGACATGGCCTGTTTCCATAGCCAGGGCAGAACCTGATATTCCCATTGAAATTCCTATATCAGCTGTGGCTAATGCCAGGGCATCGTTTATTCCGTCTCCTACCATCGCAACTACTCCATCTTTCTTCAACTCTTCGATGATTTTCGCTTTGTCTTCTGGCAATAGCCCAACATGAACTATGTCTATTGCTTGATTCAGCTGCAAATATTAAGTGCATTAAAAAAATGACCTGTAAAGTGTAAACAGATTATGCGAATAGACTTGACTTTGCCACTTTGCACGAAATACCCAAATTTTTGATCCGAAAAACTTTAAAGAGACCATAATTTGTGTTAACGAGCTCGGAAAGTGATGATTTTTTTTTCAAATCGATCATCTTTCCGAGAACTACAATTTGAAAAAAAAAATTGACGAGTTTGGATTTTGTGACCAAGAGATATGGTCACTCAAAGTTTGTTCGGTCGAAAAAACTTTGACGTACAAAAACTCCTAGCAACGGGATCCAAATGAAACAATTTTTTTTCCAAATTGTAGTTCTCGGAAAGATGATCGATTTGGAAAAAAATCGTCACTTTTTGAACTCATAAACACGAGTTATGACCTCTTTAAATTTTCCAGATCAAAAAATTGGGTATTTCGTGCAAAGTGGCAAATCTTAAGAGTACCGCGTGAATTATCCGTATAAATTAATATACCTGATTTTGGATTTGCTGAGCTGCAACATGATTATCTCCAGTTAGCATTACTGTTCTTACGCCAGTCCGGTTTAGTTCCTCAATTGCTTCCTTAGCACCAACCCGACACTCGTCAGAGAGACTAAAGGTTCCTACCAGTGTAGCTCCAATGTATATAAATCCACTTGATTTACCTTCCGGTGTATGTGAGACTAGATAGGACAGAAGTGAATGAACATCTGATATCAGTAAGAAATTTAGCAGAGTTTACGAGTTTTGAGTTACTCACCTTCCTTACATCCAGCTCGCAGGCCGATCCTGTAGTTACCAATGTAGATATCTTCACCCTCGATTTTCCCGTGTATCCCTTCTCCTGGATAGTTAGTGAATTCCTCCACTTTCTCTGGTAATGGTTTGATTGATTTCAAAAAAGCATAGTTGACAATTGAAGCTGCCATTGGATGACTCGATTTACTTTCGATGCTTGAAACCCTGAAAGTACTCAGAAGTCAGACCTGTCATGTTCTGAAATGAGAAAAACAGAATGCTACCTGAAATAGACCTGGAAAAACTGATCAATCCGACCTGGATTGCCCGTTTGTCAAGACTGTGTGTAATAAAAAGAAAAAGATCATATACTTTCGGCCAAGATGCTAACCAGCTGGGGCGATGAGCACTTGGCCACTGCATGTGGTGGTGCGGGAATGCATGGACCCGAGGGACTTAACCCCCTCGTCATCAAAAAAAAAAAAAAAAAAAAGATGCTAACCAGAATAATAGCTTCTCTGTGGTAAATGTTTCTTGTACAGACTGAAAACTAGTCACAATAAATTCTCCTCTTGTAATTGTCCCGGTTTTGTCAAAAGCAACGGTCTTAACTTTAGCAAGGAGTTCTAGATAATCCCCGCCTTTGAATAGAAGTCCGGTTGTTGCAGCTTTCGAAAGTGCACAGAACATTGTGACTGGTGTGGAGATGATTAGTGCACAAGGGCATGCGCTTACCAACACCACTAAGGCAAGGTGATACCAACGCGTTCTTTCACCAATGTTTAGAAGAATTGGAATTACAGCAACACCAGCTGATATCAGCACAACCACTGAAAATCATAAAAGCTATAATCAATTATTAAGGAGTTATTAAACTACAGAATTGATCTTTGGCGAAAATCTTATCCTGAAATGTAGTTGGGCTTACCAGGCAGTTAATGTATTATACAACCGGTTATTCAATGTAGTTGAGCTTTGTTATAAAGTTATCGATTTTTACTAACAAAATTATCGAGCTATGATACAAAGTTATTGAGCTTAACAGAATAATTATTAAGCTCAATAACTTGTAAAATAGCTCAACAACTTTGTGTAAGAGCTCAATAACTTTGAGGCGGTTGTACAATGCTACTATACAACTGGTTGTAGGATAGTATTTGTGCTTACCAGGGATATACCACTTTGCGCAATTGTCGATGAATGTCTGTATTCTAGCCTTCCTGCCTTGGGCTTCTTCCACAAGATCTACCATTCTAGCTACTAAGCAGTTTTCAGCTAACATAGTAGTTCTTACACTGACATATCCTGTTGAAATTTTAATCAGTTTTACTTTACTCTACTATTTACTGACGTCGAGTTTTACTCTTGTATAGAAATGAGTGCCAAACTAACCATTCAAATTGATGGTGCCAGCCCAAACAGTAGAGCTGATTTCTTTGGTAACAGGGAAAGATTCTCCGGTTAACGTCTTCTCATCAACTTCGCATTTTCCTTCCACAACAACTCCATCAATAGGAATTACTTCCCCTGCTTTAACTGCTACAATGGTTCCTAAACTCACATTCGCAACATCGACTTGTTCTCCAGTTTCAGCAAGTGTTGCTTTTAGAGGCGTCATGCTCGTCAGAGATGACATTACAGACATTGCCTAAGATATCATCAAAATTACATCTTAGAAAAGCATGAACAACCCAAACAAAAGAATATATTATTGTATATCATCATAATTGTATACCTTGTGACTAGCTCTTGACTCGAGCCACTGAGCTATATTGTACAGGAAAACAATGATGCCAGCATCTGTATAATCTTGCAAGCTTAATGTTCCTGCAACTGCAGCATGCCAAACGGATGAAGACCTCGTTTGGTTGATCCAAGAATTAAACTAACACCGGAAAATCCAATTCACGTGAATTATTTTCCTATAGACAAATTCACATGAATTCGGAAAATTCGTTTGGTTGCGGATGTTGGAGTTGAATTCCAAGAAATTACCAACTACCTAGGGGGATTTAGGTAATTCAATTCCCCCATTATGTAGGCATTCAAAACTCCAAGGAATTTTTTTTTTTTTTTTGGCAGCAACTCCAACAAATATTGAATGCCTACATTTTGCCAAAAAAATTGGCAACCAAACACTCTCTATTTTTTGTAATTCATGGGATTTTGCAATTCCCATGATTTACAAAGACAACCAAACGACACCTAAAAGTTCCTCTAAAATCGATGAGGAGCTCAGCCTGAAATATAAGACTAGTACCTGAAAGCAAGACAATAACATTGACATTGAGAGTTAAATTCCTGATAGATGCAATGCTTCTGCCAACAATGTTAGGAAGACCGATAACGACTGCCCCAATTGCCAACCATCCCATAGGATAATAAACATACTTGAAGAAAGACAGCATAAGCAAAACACCACAAGCTATATCCCATTTCCCTGGCCATTTATTCGTGTAGTTAGCCTCTCCTCGTGGCCGAATGTTTGCTTGTAGTCGCGCTTTATTCAATACTTCAACTGCCATTTCACCATCCATATATAATTTAAACAAAGATCAGTTAATGATAACATGATAAAACTTTTTGTCGTTTTCCTTAATATTAGAACGGGTCAAATATCATATCCTCGTCTTAAATGAGAATTTGTCAAAGAAGATGAAATTGTGAATGAATACCAATCTGAGAAGGAGGAGTGGCAAGAACATCATGAAGAACAATAAGGGTTTTGGTCGGGACGACGACGGAAATATCCTTAACACCATCAAGTGGTTTAAGTAATCTTTCAACAAGCGCAACTTCTGATGAACAACACAATCCCATCACTTCAAAGTAGCTCTTCTCTAACTTCACATCTTTTTCCTGTTTATTTGGCGGATTGTTATCAAGTTATTTGGAAATAATAGTCGGTATGCAATAATAAACCGCGAAAGTGGTAATTAGGCCCCTTAACTCTGATCAATTGTGAAATTAGGCTCCATAACTTTTATTTGGAGCAATCAAGCCCCTTAAGTTTCATCAAAAGTGAAATTCAACCCCATTTTTTAAATTTACACAAAAATTTTAATTAAAAACAATTTATATTGGTATTAAATAATTTATTAAATAACTAAAAATTACTAATTGCAACTTTACGAATTTTTACATAATTTATTAATCATTGAAGAACACTTTTACATACATATTTAGTAAATTATTTATAATTTATATAACATTCATACATATATAATAAATTGTCTATATATTATAAAATTCAAAATAAAATAATTCTCAATATTTAATATAAATATAAAAGTTCTAAAATTATAAAAAATATATTTTATATTTGATAAATTGTATTAAAAGTGATATTAATATAAGAATTTGGTGAAAATTATGAAAATGGGGTTGAATTTCACTTTTGGTGAAACGTAAAGGGTTTGATTGCTCCAAATAAAACTTATGGGGCCTAATTTCACAATTGAACAGAGTTAAGGGGCCTAATTACCACTTTCGCGAATAATAAACATTCTGACCGGGTTGAATAAGGCCGGATCAATTTGGGTCTCAGGTCAGATTTGGGTTCTCAATTCGGTTGTGTTGGCTTCGGGTCAGGCTATTCTAGTTGGGTCAATTTCGAGTCGATTTAACCAAGCCTAACTGCTTATGACTCTACTCAGGGGCGGCCCATGACCTAATAGAAAGAATTGATTTTAAGCCCACTTCATCTACGGACTACGCCAATTAAAGTCAAAGAACCAAAACCCAAAACTCTTAATCATGCACAGAAAATAATTGATAAATTTACCTAAACTAAAATAAAGTATGGTCCTTAACGTCTTTACTAATTAAGCTAATTAACATTTGTCATGTCGACTGTCGTTGATGATCAATAGTTAAAACAACAACAAAAAAGGAGATGAAGAACATACAGTGATTGGGTTGTTGACCTGTAATAATAATGGCTCCTGAATATCGGTTGACATGATGACGAAGACAATTATATGGATATTCAGATCAAAACCTGATGCTTTGTTATACAAGTAATGAAAAATGATGGGTATATGTAACTATGTATACCATTTCTATTTTATCATCTCACAGCTTGCATTGACTTTTTTTTTTTTTTTTTTTTAAAATTAGTCGGTTCAATTTCAACGCTTTATTGTAGTCCCTTGTGCAATTGTGCTGCTCACTAGTTGCGATAATTCATATTTTTAATATGGACTCCTACGTAAAATGATTGAGATGGTGTTAACCAGCTAGACCTAGACCTCATAAACGCGTTAATTGGGTCAGGTCAATTTAGGACCTTGTCATTTTGGGTATGTCTTGTCATTTTGGGTATGTCGACTTCGGGTCTAGTCAATTTCAGACCTGGTCATTTCTGGGTCAATTATTATCAAGTTATTTGTAAATAATAATCAATTTGCAACGATAAATATTCGGGTCGGGTCAATTCGTGTTTGGGTCTTGAGTTCAGTTGTCGAGTCAGGGTCGGATCTTGTTATTCGGATCGGGTTAATGAAGTGAAATTGGAAACAACACCAAGCTTCATTTTCCACGGTTTTGGGCCATCTCCTAAAATGACGTCCAATTCCAATTCCGTCTAAGAACACATGCCATTTTCCGGCCTAAGACTCTTCTATGATGAGTTTAGAGCCTTTTTGCCTAGGATAATTAATCTTGAAAGGGTTTAAATCAGATGCAAAAGACAGCACCAACCGGGTGGTCACAATAAATATGGTTTTGAAGAAACGTGCAAACATCGCTTTCAAGCTTTCCTCTTTTGTCCAAGCAAGCTCTAAAGTACTTTTTGCTGCTGTCTTGGGTCCTATACTCATTTTAAACGGTCCACAACTAGCTGAAGGAGTCCTTATATGATAAATAAGATGGAGCATGCCAAACGAAACTTGTACTTATGCAACCAACCCTCTTTATGTACTTGTCTTTTAGCCTTTTAGTTTTCAGCTTTGTAAGGCCTTTTGAGCCGTTTTTCATTGTCTATTTAGGAGACCATCGTTAGCCTTAGATGCTACTTTAGATGGATGGCTAGGATTGCAACAAAGACTCTATTTAAGGAGTTCTTTTCTCTTTGTAAAAATCAAATTTGAGTGAATTAGAATATGAGTTTGAAACTGAAGTTTTCAATCAACTTTCTTCTTGTTTAGTGCGGAAACCCCCATCATTACTTAGTGTTTGAGGCGGAATTAGCTCTTGCTTCGTGATCTTGAGTTTAATTCCAAGGCTTAAACTGCTTCGTGATCTAGTTTAAGTCATATCCCGGTTACTTGTTCATTTCTCGTGTCAAAACAGTCCCAGTTCGAGTTGTTTCAGTCCTTGCAAATCGTTTTTAGAGTCTTAATTCAACCAAGGAAATTGTCATTTGAATGTTTAATTCATAAGCATTTAAATTACAAACTTATTTCCATTGTTTTCATGCATGTTACTCGTCTCAATTGTGTTGTTTGTCACGTCCCAAATCAGTTTAGTTGTGTCTTAAATTGTGCAAGCTTGAGTCTTTAATCATCTTAGTCTTTAGATCTCCTTTGTTCGAGTTTAAATCAGTCCTTTTAAGTGTCCAAATTGAGTCAATGGTTGAGTATAAATTAAGGTGTAATTCTTGGTTATAACTTATAAGTGTTGCTCTAAATCGTGACAATACCACAAGATTACACTTCAGTTAATTTTTGCTAGACCTTATAAAACTTACTTGACAAAAATAACTCGACCCGAATTCAACCTGCATTTGAATTGAGGACCTGAATCTCGTCCAACACTCGAATTCCAAATGACATCGATCAGTAAACTAAACTAATACTCTCTAAGGGCGTGTTTGGTTGGAGCTTTTGGAATGGATTGGAATTGATTTAGTCCCTTCCAATATTTGGTTGGAGCATTTTGGAATGGAGTTAGATACCTGATGGATTCTAACTCCATTTCAACCCCTTGTAATATTATACCCACCTCTCCCTCTAAGTTTCCAACTCCATTCCATCCAACAAATTATTATTCCCATTCCCGAGTTGTACCAAACAACTTTAAACATGTATGAGGTTTTAACTCCATTCCTCATTGGAGTCAGAATCCATTCCATTCGATTCATAATGTTTGAACCAAACGACCCCTAAATGTTTTGTTTCCTTTGTTTCTTCCTCTAGCTGACATACAAAGATCATCAAAAACTGTACAAATTCTTATTCAAGACGGATATATCCAACTTAAATTAAATGAGAGATGAGAGCGGGTTAACGACTGAATGAGGCCACCACAGTTTTAAGAATAGCGGAAATGTCATGTGCGAATTCTTGAGTTTTCAGTTGGACCTTTTGTATTTGACGTCCCGCTGCTCAGATCAACTTATACATATATCCACATACGAGTAATTACGTATACATAATCCTATTTAATTTATTAATTAATGTGCGTAATACTTGAATCCTTACGTTTATTGGTAATCATACATTTTCAAAATTTGTTAATTGTATTTATTATTGTACTAGTATGACTTCCATCGCAATTGTACTCGAATTTCAGTAGAAACAAAAAAAAAGCCCGTAAAATTTGAAATTGGAATTAATCCTATGGCGAAGATAGAAAAATACTCTTATTAAATTGAACTACGTATCGGGTTATACATATAAATAACGTCAACAAGCTAAGTTGATGAGCTTCGAATCTACACTAACACTATAACGTATACAAGAACTTACTACGTCTATAGGACTACACGGCTACACGACTACACCCCATTCAGCTAGCTGAGTAGGTTTTGATTAAGACGATATTAAGTTAAGACATCTCACAATCCCCCTTTTCATTTTAACATTATTCAATCGGTTGTGAGTAGTGAATACGTCTTAACTTAAGGTTGTCGATCTGAAACAAAAATTAGGGATTCAGCTAAACCATGATCAACTCTAGAGTTTCATAGACAAATACATAAACATCAATATTATATAGAACCTATATGAAGAAGGTTGAAGTAAGGGAGGAGAGTATTCTTTAAGCGGCCGGGGCAACATCATGATCACTATCATCGTCGTCATCGTCATCCCCATCACACTCGCGCATATAGGTGCTGCCAAGGTTGTTAAGGTTCGTCTCATCGTTCTCCACGATAAGACGAACAAGTTCTTCTACAAAGATTGCCATTAATTGGATTGAAGAGCAACGTTGGACAACTGATGAGTATTTTGTCTCTTGAGAGACGGCCTCTTAATAAAATTATGACTATTAAGATGGTAATTAATGGAAGAGAATTGGGGATGAACAGACACTTACCACCTGTAACTCTTTATATAGTGCTTTGAAGAGAATTCTGAATTCATAGAGGAATCCAATCTTGTTGGCTTGCTGGCTAGTGGCCTGGCTTAGTAGAATTTAATGCGTGGGGTTTTAATTAAATGTCAAATTCGAAAAATCATAGATACAAATTGGTGGGTTTTTGTGAAATATATAAATCATTTATTCAAAATTTTCTTGTAAAACGGTTTTACAATAAGACATTGTTTTTTTTTTTTTGGTCTAAACCATCCGGTAATCCGAACCACATTGGGCCGACTAATCCGAATTTCGGGGCGTGTCCAAGGATTACGGTATTTAAACCCCTCCCAATCGCAGTTGTGGAGGATCGATCCGCAGACCTCCCTACCAAGCGCAACCTCATGCTACCACTGCGCCAACCAACTATTGGTTTTATAATAAGACATTGTAAAACCAATAAACCATCCACAAACTACCTTGATATCCCTCCAAACGTGGTAAGTAGTAGAAATTATTTTTACGGGGTTAATTATGTGAATTAATACATGGTTTTGCAATAACAATTGCCTAAACCCGTTTTACATAAGAATTTTTGAATCCATATTTTATTTGAGTTATTGTTTGCTTGTTGTCTTTTCCATATTTTCAATGGAGCCAAAGACTCATTACTCTTCGGCTCTGGATTATGATGAAGCAAAATGGCTTACTAAAATGGATGTGCTTCTTTCTCTTGTGAAATAGCAGTCCTTCGATGCAGTTCTCGACGCAATTTTCATCTTGGGTCATTCGGAAACAGCCTCTTTATTTGTGTTTCTAACACAAGGGTAAAGCTGCATACATACGACCCCCTTATATTGCAATTTGCGGGAACCATTAAGGCACTGGTTGGGGTAATGGTGTAGTTGTTGTATTGTTTGGTTGTCATTTTACAATTTATCTAAATTGGTAATTAAATCTCGTAAATTCTCTTTTTAATTTAAACTATTTTTTTGGGTTTTTTTTTCTAAAACTGAAAATTTATTTTGCAAGTGTTGGGAAGAAGACAACAAAACTAGGGTGAAAAGATCAGTCATTGAGAAGTTGTTGTAGCATTGTCCCCCATCTCTTTAATTCGATAGAGAGAGTGTTAAAACTTTAGGGTAGCAAATATGTGATGCGAAATGTATAAAGGTGGGGGGAAATTAGGGTTGATAAAGAAGAGAATGAAGCTACACTCCATTAACTTTGCTCTCAAGAGATGCGTAGGGTAGAGCATGTATTGCACAATCCTCACGTGGTATCAACAGTCCATGCACACTCCATGCACATTCCTCTTGTGCTACTCTTATAGTCTTATGCCTTCCATCACCAAACAGTGGTGGTGGTCGGGTGGAGCGAGGCTACGAGGGAAACTAGTAGGGACACTCGCCCTGTTGAAAAATGAAAATTTCAAAATTTCTAGTTAAGTTTCGGAATTTTTTCGAGTTCAATCCACTTATATATTAATTATTCATAATGTAATTTCTAGTTAAACCTAATAACATCAGTTGTTCACCATTGTAGAAATTTTTCGTCCTCTAACTTAAAATCCTAACTCCGTCACCACTCTCCACTACCAGCGTCAGCAAAACACTGTATATTCATAACGTTAGTTGGTACAATAGAGAGTACATTACCATCCTTTTATTTTTTTTGTATCCTCTCATTTTTAACACATCATTTTCTCTATGACCTGTTGAAAATATAGTATCACTAAGCTATAGGGGCGAAGATATAATTAGAGAATATTTGTTATTGTGTCGTGGTATGGAGGCCACTGACTGAGAAACGAAATCTTCCCGACTACGGTACAAATTGATATAGCCATATAGGCGTCGTCCCCCAAGGTCACACAACACTCCTAAAGTTGTGTAGTCAACCATTAGGAGTTGGAACTCATATGGTATGCTCAAAATTATCATAGAGAAGTAGTAGAGATATATGGAAGATGTATATTTCAAATGACTACATAATTCTCATATTTATAGTGTTTAATTAGCACTATAAAGAAGCATAACCACTACCATAAACATGGAGTTAGTGGGGTTATAAACATGCATTTAGTGGAGAGAATGTAGATATTCTCTTACGAGGTAATGTAAAGCTTCTCTACAATGCAATGTATTTAGACAACATTACTAGCCTTTTGCATTACTTCCAACATGACCCACATTCATTTTTTCCACTATGGTCATCCTCTTGTTATATATTTTTCTACAATAGAGAAGATCCTCTTATCCATCCTCTACCATTTTAATTATATTTAACTTCTATTAAAAGAAAAAAAAAATTTAAATATTAAAAATGGAAAATATAATTGGATAGTTGGCACAAGGGCTAAAGTTCTTCTTCCTCTAATTTTAGAGGAAATTGAGTACTTCCTCTATCTAAGAGGATGATCCATTTTATTCCACAATAAGTGCATGTACAATAGAGAGGAGATTATAATCCTCTTATTTTTTCTTTCTCCCACTCTTTTTTGGACACCTCACTTTCTCTATCATCCACTTCCATCCTCACTATTTTCATCCTCTTCTTATTTATTTTGCCCTACAATAGAGAGGATCCTCTTTTTTATCCTCTAACATTTTAATTGCATTTCAACTTATATTAAAATAAAAAAATAAAAAGCAAATACTAAATTTGGACAAATATAATTGGATAGTTGGTACAAGGGTCAATGTTCCACTTCCTCTAAAACTAGAGGCACTTCCTCTAAAACTAGAGGAAGTGAAGAACATCCTCCTTCTAAAAGGATCCTTTATGCATACTCCACAATACAAATGACCTCCTCTTAGATGAAAGAGAGGGCAGATGAGGGTAAATCCTCTCTATTATACATGCTCTAAAGATGACCTCCTCTTAGATAAGAGAGGGTGCTAAAAAAAGGGTAAATCATCTCTATTGTACATGCTCTATACACATTAATGATTTTAATTGTTACTCCATACACGATTTTGTTCTTAACCCTAATCATTGAATGTCTTCGACATATTATTTACTCGAACCCGACCGTCAAATTATTTTCCAAATATACCGACTTCTTTCCAACTTTAGTTATTTTAGGCGTGGTTCTTTTCGGCTGAAAGGAGTTGAACTGAACATAACTTAAAAGAGGAGAGTTGAACTGAAGAAGAGTTAATTTGTGAAAAGAATAGGTAAATTAAACTGAATGAAGTTGAACTAAACTGAATAAAGCTAAAATAAGCTGAAGTTAAGCCGGAAAGAAGTGAAGAAGAGGGCAGTTTCTCTCTTACTTTCCCAATTTCTGAATAAAAAAACAACCAAATTAATTCACCAAATCACATAAACAACAACAAATTGGATAAATTTAAATTATACTTCCTTCGTCCCGATTAATTGTTTTTCCTTGGTTATGGCACAAAGACCAAAGAAAGAGAAGGGGACCAATTAGTAAATGATGAGTGAACTAAATTGGGTGTGAAAGATCAAATTGTTAATCAAATGCATTCCTAAAATGTGAAAGTATAATATTTAATTGAGACACCTTAAAATAAAATAAGACAACAAAATGACCTACACTTAGGGAGCATGTGAAAACTACAAGTATCATTATGTGACAAATTCATGAATCAATGACAATAATTTTTTTTTTTGAAGGAAAACACCGTAACCTTTTATTAAGTTATATTAAGGTCCGCCAAACTAAGGACGGAACTCGGGAAATTGTTTACAAAGAAACGTTCCTCACCCTCACCCGTACAAAGTCTAGCGCACAAATGAGCCATCGTATTACCTCCCCTCTTAACGTGGTAAAAGCCCCTACAATCGAGAGAACAAGCTAAATCACACACATCCTTAATACATAGACCAAACGGACTTCGCCTTACCATATTCTTCCTAACTGCTCGCACCACATTAAGAGCATCCGTCTCAAGAATGAAATGGTATAACCAATCCTCCTCGCCACCTCCAAACCGTATAGCATGGCTTTTGCCTCCGCCATTTCCACTGACCATCTTGCCCTTATCCTCTGGCTCGCCACCACCATCACAGCTCCCGACGAATCCCTTCCTACCACCCCCATGCCCACTGTCGAATCCTCTAGCATAGCAGCATCTGTGTTGATTTTTATAAACCCTGCAGCTGGCGGTGTCCACCCCTCACTCCCCACTCCATCTCCCACCTCATGTCGCTCAACCACCATCCTAGCATACCCCTGGTAGTCCGACACCATTCTTTCAAAACTCATAATCACCACTGCTGGATTGCACGGCTCTTCCTCAAAAACCCGCGAGTTTCGAATGGTCCACAGAGCCCAAACTAAAGCAAGAAACTTGCCTCTTTGTTCGCCATTGAACTGTTGCAATCCCCATCTCAACCATTCGCCAAAAGCTAGCTGTGGGGCATCAACCATAATTTCCCCAATACCACTCGCATCCCAATGCGGTTTTGTCCAAGGGCACGAAAACAGAGCATGCACTTCAGTCTCCGTCTCATTTTCACAAAACGTACACATCTCACTTGGACCACAATGACGACGATATAAGTTAGAATTTACCGCCAATATACCTGCACATCCTCTCCAAAGGAAATGGATAAGTTTTGGTGGAACTCGCAGGCCCCAAATCATTTTCCAAAGTCCACTATCATGCCCCGTGCTCTGTTGCATCGCCCCCTCCATTGTCGGACCCATACCAAGCCAATAACCCGTCTTTACCGTGTAGTCCCCACTCCGGCTAGGCCACCAGTAGAGCTGATCTTCCGGTCCGTTTTTGCTTAGAGGAATCTCATGGACCAGTCTTACCTCGTCTTCCAACAGCATAGCACGCAACTCAGTATCCTTCCATGTTCCCGTCTCCCTATCAATGAACTCAGCTACACACATAGCTGGGTCCGCTTCAATGTTCGGCTTTGGGACTCTTCCCCCTCGTTCACCAGGCAACCACGGCTCATCCCAGACTCTAATGGATTCCCCATTTCCCACTCTCCATTTTAGGCCCTCCAGCAGCAAAGCTTTCGACCCCCATAGACTCCTCCACGCATAACTCGGGGCATGCCCTCTTCGTGCATCAAGAACAGAACTATGCTTAAAATATCGTGCCTTCAGAACTCGACCTACCAGGATTTTCGGGTTTGTCATAAGCCTCCATATTTGTTTCGCCAGAAGAGCTTGGTTAAAAACCCGCAAATCTCTGAACCCCATCCCTCCCATCGTCTTTGGCCTACACATCTTTTTCCATCGCCACCAGTGAATTTTCCGCTGACTTTCCGTTGTACCCCACCAGAACCGGGCCATAGTCATATGCATCTCGTCAATCAATCCTTCCGGAATCGCAAAAAGGCTCATCATATATGTCGGAATAGCTTGAGCCACCGCTTTAATGAGTACTTCTTTCCCTGGCTTAGACAACATCTTCTCCTTCCACCCTTGCATCTTCTTCCATATTCTTTCTTTCAAACAAGCGAAGATAGCTTTTTTCGATCTCTCAATAATGGTAGGCAGCCCCAAGTACTTCTCACGCCTCTCCACTTCCCGAACCCCCAGCGTAGCACACAGATTCGACTTCACGGATTGTAGCACCTTCTTGCTAAAAACAACTTCCGACTTAGAATAATTAATTTTCTGTCCGGATGCTCCTTCATACTTACTGATAATCTCAGCTATTGTCGAGCATTCTCTCACCGTTGCCCGTGTAAATAAGATGCTATCGTCCGCAAAGAAGAGGTGTGTTACTCTTGGTGCTCCTCGGCATACTCTTGCTCCATGCAGTCGGCCATCATCGCCTGCTTGTTTAATTAAATAAGAAAACGCATCAGCACACAGGAGGAAAAGATAGGGCGATATGGGATCCCCTTGACGAAGTCCCCTACTCGGTCTCACCAAGCCCGACGCCTTCCCGTTTATAATGAAGGAGTGAGCCACTGTAGTCACACAATTCATAACCCGATTCCTCCAAGTCGACGAAAAACCCATCCGTTTCATAACTTCCTCAAGAAAAACCCATTCCACTCTATCATAAGCCTTACTCATATCAAGCTTTATCGCCACCGTCCCATGTCTTCCTTCTCCACCTCGTTTCATAGCATGAAAAGTTTCAAAAGCAACCAAAGCGTTATCCGTAATTAGTCGTCCAGGCGTGAATGCACTTTAATTTTCCGAGATGAAACCATTTAATAAAGGCATTTAGAAGAGGTGAAGTGGATGCCCCCTTTTAGTTTGTTTATTTATGATGAAATTACTGTAATCATGCAAAATCAACTAAATAGCAGCATAAACTAATCATAACACTGAAGCTACTCAATTAAATTAAAAGCAATTATTTAGTTGGTTAAGGAGTAAATAATTGAAGCTACTCAATTAAATTAAAAGCAATTATTTCTTCCCCAGATGATCTGCAATGCAATAGTTGCTTTATTACATTCATGCTACCAAGCATGAAGTAAGCAAAGTTGTCTGTTAATTAGATATCACAAATTCTTGTTCAAGACAAATATATCCGTCTTAAGCTTAAACGGGTCGAGCAGTATGAAAAAAAACCAATGCAGAATGTATAGAAAAAAGCAACAAATTTGTCTTATACTCCCTCTTATTCTGGATAATAGTCCCATTGTAGGCATGACACGAGAATTAAGGAAATAAGTTAAATAATGTAAAGTATTGTGGTGGGGTGAGATATTTGGAGAGAGAGAAGATATTGTGTGGTATTATTGTGAGTGAAGTGATTAAAATAAGTATTGTTTTGGGTTGAGGTGGGTATTGTTGTGGGGTTGAAGAGATTAAAATAAGTATAAAAGTTTACCGAAAATAGACAATGGAACACTATTGTGAATAGAAAAAAATGGACAATGGGACGCTTGTAGAATACTCTCTCATTATAAAAGTTAGATATTTTTAATGTACTCTTAAAGACGAATAGAATAAGATCCCACATGAATATATTTTCACTTATGTATCGAAAGAAAATTGAAGTTGAATGTCTACTTGTGAATAGTGCGCAAAATAGAAAGTTGCAAAGTGGAGTTGAATCGAGGGAATAGGAGGGAGTACTATATACAAGTGGCCAATTAAGTGAGATGATACTTGACCCGTTTTCATGTTAAAAACGGATGGATTAAGGAAGATTAGCTCACAAATCCCTAATAATTGCAGACAAAAGAGATAGCAACCTTTTTAACAACAGGAATCTAAGAAGAAAGTTCACAAAGACCTGAAAGTCGAAATCCATCAGCATTGTCAGAGTATGTCGAAATCCATCAGCATTGAACACCGCCCTTGTGGTAGTAACGAATGAATTGGAAATGAGCAACTATATATTTATTCATAACATTATAAAATTTGATGCAAGAGAAGCATCAAAGATTCAAAGGTAGCAGAATGTTCACAGTCAACTGTAACATATTTATACTATTCAGTTTGTTGAGAATATAGTTTCTCAAATCTGCTCAAATTTGCTTTTTAACTTGAATTTAATCATCATTCTTAAGCCAATCCGCAAGACGGAGACAAATCATTCATGTTATTCTCAATCTTTACATCATATACCAAAATACAAATAGCACTCTGATGTAGTAGGCACATTAATGCCGATACATAATATAAATTGTTCATACAATTCATCTTTAAGATAAAGAACCAACTATAAGCTCATCTGATCTAGTCGCCATAGCTAAGCTATGGCTATATTATCGTTCATCTGTTTCCCATTCTCGTGTGGAACATCGGTGTATCTCTCTTCCTCTGAGATTGTCTTTTGTATTTTGTCGATATAACTAAGCATGATGGACAAAGACTCCTCATCTGAAAATGTTTAGGTAACTACAATTTGTAAATATCAACCAGCTTAAGTAAAACATATGTCGAACTAAGTAAAACTTTCAGATTACGGGATATGATAAACCGTACCTAAACGAGGAACTGTATGGCCCTTGGGGTGATGAATGACCATGGGGTCAACACAGCATTCAAGCAGCTCTTCTCCGAATGTCTTTAAGAAGTCTTCCTTCCCTGCATTCACATAATCACATCTCGTTCATATCAAGCATTCTCATCATTGCAATTCAAAGTCGTCACATAGAGCGATACAAAGGCAGTTGGTTTTACCTAAGAAGTGAAGTGAAGGACATTGTATAGGAGCAGCATATGCATTTTCTGCCCAAGTCATATCCTTCATTTTTGCTCCTGAAACTATTATTAGGTACTTTATTTTCGGAACTTTCTTTAGAGCCACACCCTGAAACGAAGAGACTAACATAAGTTCGATCCACCATGTTCATGGCGATTCTTAGGCAAGACGGTCAAACAGTAGGAAAACAGGACAAGGTGACAATTAAGCATTAAGGGTGTGTTTGGATAACAAAAGTGGAGAGAAAAGAAGGGGAGGGAGAAGGAGGGAAGAGAAAGGGATGGAAGGGAAGGGGAGGGAGAATGGAGGAGGTCATTTTCCCTCCAAATCTTGCCTTTGTTGGAGAGGAAATAATTTGGCTTGGAGGGGGGAAGTGGAGGGATTCATTTTCCCTCCCCTCAAAATCCCTCCACCTCCATTTTGCTAACCAAACAAAGGATTTATCATCCTTTCCTTTCCCTCCCCTCTCTTTCCCTCCAAATCCTCGTATCCAAACAGACCCTAAGGGTGTGTTTGGATAGCAAAAGTAGAGGGAAAGGAAGGGGAGGGGGAAGGAGGGAAGAGAAAGGGAGGTAAGGGAAGGGGAGGGCAAATGAAATGTGGGTGTTTGGATACAATTTCTTTCCAAATCTTGCCTATTGTGGAGAGATTATGATTTGCCTTGGAGGAGGGAAAATGGAACCCTCCAAATCTCTCCCCCTCCATTTCCCTCCACCCTTATTTGCTATCCAAACAAAAGATTTTCAATCCCCTACTCTCCCTCCCTTTCTTTTCCCTCCAAATCACTCAATCCAAACACACCCTAAAGGTTGGTTCTTTTGTAAGTTCGAGTTAGATTCTAACCCAAAAGTCCTATTAAAAGCTCGTCAAGTGCCAGTTGACGTTAATCGGAAATAAATATAATTGTTGGACCTCAACCATCACCTTAAGGTTTTGGTTGAGATGGTTCATCTATCATAATATCAGAGTCCGCGTGACCAATTTGGTCACAGGTTCGAATCCTGGTAACCTCAATAACTCACGAAGTGGAATTAGCTGACAGTAAAAAGATAACAGCAGCTGATTCAAACCCTGCAGAGTGCAGATAGCATCAATTGCCTAAAATAAGTCAATGTACCAACCTGTGCTTGTAGTCCTGGTAACGCAGCTGACAGGTATGCTCCCTAAAACAAAAAGTAGTTGGCAAATAAATTTTATAACATGTTCAGAGAAAATTAATCAAACTATTTGAAAGCATAAAATTCGATTACAGGCGGAAAAAAATAGTAAATACCTGAGAAAAGCCAAGGAGACCATCAAAGGGTCCATTTTTAATCATAAAGTCCTCAATGTAATCCAAGCATTTCTCAAAGTTATAGTACACTGTCTGATCCTGTTACATTTCAATTTCTCGACATTTTACACCTGTAAAAACTTTGAAGAGACGACTCTACACCCATATCCATATATAAGAAACATGAGTAAATAATATGCCTAACTATGTTTACTATGTTGTCATTAGTATCATATCATATTTTTCTTAAGGTTAAAACAAGGCTGGCTCTATTGCCACGACCATCGTGATTTATGACTAATGCCACGAAGGTAGTAAAATAATTTTATGCGTTTAAATTTTTTGTTCTAATATATAAGAAATGTCCGACATATGTATTTTGTTACCCTCGCTTGCTAGTGTAAAGTAGTAAATTTTAATATTCGAACCCATGCCCCTACTTCTAGTTCCGCCCTTGATCATAACTCATAAGAGGTTGATCCATTAACTATTGAACACTTAAAGCCATACTTTCTGGATCAGACACTATTAATAACTTACAAGGCATAACACTATATTTTACGGAGTACTGCGTAATTTTTAAAGGCAGTCTGGTTGTTGGGAAATAAGCTCCAATATCCCACGCGCAACGAAAGCACCGATCGATATATAATGTAAAAGTAAAAATAAACCGCAAGCTAATAATAAGTTGAGACGAGATTAGGGTCAATACCCAGGGGAATACCCTCCAAGATGGAGGTAAAACCCACCAGCCGAAAAGACTGAATCCACTATAAAATAGTGCCACTATAAAGATAGTGCCAGTACAACGTAACCGGTACCAAATTACACACCGAATTTGGACCCGACAATAATTTAGAAATACAAACTAGTACCTTCTACACCACCAGTATAATTGGAAATCACCACCAATTATACCCCTAGAGTAACCCTCTAAATTATTGTAAGAGAAGACCCGTTATATTGCCTCACACACTCAAACCCGGTTGAACCGTTATCCGAATCACAACCCCTTGTTTATTTGTGTAAGTACCTTACAAATACCATAAGGTCTGCCTTGTACTCCACCAAATTCCAGTGAAGCACAATACCAAGGAACACTTAACAATTTCGATGTAAGTGAGTACCTTGCTTCTCTCTGGCATTTGTGGAATTGTTGTGGATGTGAGATGATTTGCAATGCTCCGAAGCTTGGTATTTATAGTACTCAATACCCACTACATAGTGGTCACCAACCCACTACATAGTGGTACACAACACCAACCCACTACATAGTGGTCACTACACCAACCCACTACATAGTGGTCACTACACCAACCAACTACACCCACCCACTACTTGGACTTCACATGGAGAAACCTTGGGTGGGACCCAACAATTCTCCCCCTCCCGCCCAAGGGAGTTACCGAGGAATTAACCATTGACCGATTTCAAATAACATGTTTGACACCCGAGTTAGTATCCAGGTCCTCACCCTAACTCACAACCACGGTCAATGCACCGTGTACAACAAGAACCGAGTCACCGCGTCAAATGACTCTCGGAGAGGACCTCCACCCTCCACCTTTTCACCAGCAGAATTTTACCCTTGCCCCCGTCTGCAACCTGGAAACAATTTACCTTCGCCACCTCTATCGCGAACGTAACACGTCGACGTCTTTTCCGTTCCCAGTCACCTTTTGAGGTCTTCACCGCCAGACGGTACAATCCACGATGCAACTCCCCCTTCATGAGGACCATACTACCCTTAGTCACCTTCACCACTCCCCCATGAGTTTTAGACTCATAACCTTGGGAGTCCAACTAACTAAGTGAGATTAGATTCCGTGAGATTAGATTCCGCCGCAACTCTGGAACATAAGCTACCTTGTCCAAAGTATGCACCGCCCCACTAGATGTTTTGATTTTCACCACCCCAACACCAAGGACATCCACTGTTGAATTATTGGCCAACTTCAACTTCCCGGGCATGCCTTCTTGGAGCACAACAAAACTCTCTTTCTGGGTACAAACGTGATTGACACAACATGAATCTAACACCCATTCTTCCTTGGAAGATACATCGCACTTATCCGTGACCGCAAGTCACACTCTTCGGTAAGGAAACAGTCACTACTTCCTTCACCGGCAGCCAAGTTGGCGTCGCCATTGTTATCCGGCACATCTTTCCTAGGACAGTTCCGCCTTATGTGCCCAATGTCACCACACTTGTACCACTTTACTCCATCATTCCGAGAAGTGTTCCTGGACCGAGACCTGCCATGCTTCGATCCATAATCCCTGTTAGACGATCGTCCTCTCCCATCCCGAGCAACCATCACTGAGATGTCGCTTCGCATTCCATCCTTGTCCTTCTTCCTCGCATCAAAGGACAACAATGCCGCCTGTGCTTCCTCCATGGTAATGGTATCTTTTCCGCACATAATTGTATCCACATACGTCTCGTATGTATCCGGGAGAGAGTTGAGGAGTAACAACGCTTTATCCTCCTCCTCAACCTTAACATCAATCTTCTTCAACTCATCTAACAGTCCATTGAACAAATTGACATGTCCAATGAGATTTTCCGCCTCGTCCATCCGCAACCGATATAACCGTCGCTTTAGCAACAACTTATTGGTCAAGCTTTTCGCCATGTAAAGCTTTTCTAATTTTTCCTATATCGTAGATGGAGAGTCATCGTCAAGAACATAATTAATGACGGAATCCGAGATGCACAACCTGATGGTACTAGCACACTTAGTACACACCTCCTCCCAGTCGGCATCACTCAACTTTTCCGGCTTGCCTTCATCTCCTTTCAATGCTTTAGCCAAGCCAAGATGTACCAGGAGATCCTTCATCCTCCTCTGCCAGAGGGTGAAACTACTTTTACCATCAAATTTTGGTACCCCAAACTTAGACCCCATATTTGACATCCCTACCGATCAAACCACCAGACCACTCGGACCGAGCCGAAGTGGCTCTGATACCATTTGTTGGGAAATAAGCTCCAATCTCCCACGCGCAACGGAAGCACCGATCGATATATAATGTATAAGTAAAATAAACCGCAAGCTAATAATAAGTTGAGACGAGATTTAGGGTCAATACCCAGGGGAAAACCCTCCAAGACGGAGGTAAAACCCACTAGCCGAAAAGACTGAATCCACTATAAAGATAGTGCCAGTACAACATAACCGGTACCAAATTACACACCGAATTTGGACCCGACAATAATTTAGAAATACAAACTAGTACCCTCTAGACCACCAGTATAATTGGAAATCACCACCAATTATACCCCTAGAGTAACCCTCTAAATTATTGTAAGAGAAGACCCGTTATACTGCCTCACACACTCAAACCCGGTTGAACCGTTACCCGAATCACAACCCCTTGTTTATTTGTGTAAGTACCTTACAAATACCGTAAGGTCTGCCTTGTACTCCACCAAATTCCAGTGAAGCACAATACCAAGGAACACTTAACAATTTCGATGTAAGTGAGCACCTTGCTTCTCTCTGGCTTTTGTGGAATTGTTGTGGATGTAAGATGATTTGCAATGCTCCGAAACTTGGTATTTATAGTACTCAATACCCACTACATAGTGGTACACTACACCAACCCACTACATAGTGGTCACTACACCAACCCACTATATAGTGGTCAGTACACCAACCCACTACATAGTGGTCACTACACCAACCCACTACACCAACCCACTACTTGGACTTCACATGGAGAAACCTTGGGTGGGACCCAACAATTCTCCCCCTCCCGCCCAAGGGAGTTACCGAGGAATTAACCATTGACCGATTTCAAATACCAGCTGCACACCCGAGTTAGTATCCGGTCCTCACCCTAACTCACAACCACGGTCAATGCACCGTGTCTGTGCAAGCAACCGAGTCAGTCAAGCGTCAAATGACTCGGAGAGGGACCTCCCCCCCTCCACCTTTTCACCAACAGAATTTTACCCTTGCCCCGTCTGTGACACAGAAACAATTTACCTTCGCCACCTCTACCGCGAACGTAACACGTCGACGTCTTTTCCGTTCCCAGTCACCTTTTGAGGTCTTCACCGCCAGACGGTACCATCCACGATGCAACTCCCCCTTCATGAGGACCATACTACCCTTAGTCACCTTCACCACTCCCCCATGAGTTTTAGACTCATAACCTTGAGATTAGAAATTTGAGTGGGAACGGTGAAGGTGACTAAGGGTAGGTGAAGGTGACTAAGGGTAGTATGGTCCTCATGAAGGGGGAGTTGCATCGTGGATTGTACCGTCTGGCGGTGAAGACCTCAAAAGGTGACTGGGAACGGAAAAGACGTCGACGTGTTACGTTCGCGGTAGAAGTGGCCAAGGTAAATTGTTTCCAGGTTGCAGACGGGGGCAAAGGTAAAATTCCTGCTGGTGAAAAGGTGGAGGGGTGGAGGTCCCTCTCCAGAGTCATTTGACACGGTGACTCGATTCTTGGCCGCACACCTGCATCGACCGTGGTGGTTGTGAGTTAGGGTGAGGACCTGGGATACTAACTCGGTGTGTCCTTTGGTATTTGAAATCGGTCAATGGTTAATTCCTCGGTAACAACCTTGGGCGGGAGGGGGAGAATTGTTGGATCCCACCCAAGGTTTCTCCATGTGAAGTCCAAGTAGTGGGTTGGTGTAGTGACCACTATGTAGTGGGTTGGTGTAGTGGGTTGGTGTAGTGTACCACTATGTAGTGGGTATTGAGTACTATAAATACCAAGCTTCGGAGCATTGCAAATCATCTTACATCCACAACAATTCCACAAAAGCCAGAGAGAAGCAAGGTGCTCAGTTACATCGAAATTGTTAAGTGTTCCTTGGTATTGTGCTTCACTGGAATTTGGTGGAGTACAAGGCAGACCTTACGGTATTTGTAAGGTACTTACACAAATAAACAAGGGGTTGTGATTCGGGTAACGGTTCAACCGGTTTGAGTGTGTGAGGCAGTATAACGGGTCTTCTCTTACAATAATTTAGAGAGTTACTCTAGGGGTATAATTGGTGGTGATTTCCAATTATACTGGTGGTCTAGAGGGTACTAGTTTGTATTTCTAAATTATTATCGGGTCCAAATTCGGTGTGTAATTTGGTACCGGTTACGTTGTACTGGCACTATCTTTAAAGTGTCACTATTTTATAGTGGATTCAGTCTTTTCGGCTGGTGGGTTTTACCTCCGTCTTGGAGGGTTTTCCCCTGGGTATTGACCCTAAATCTCGTCTCAACTTATTATTAGCTTGCGGTTTATTTTTACTTTTACATTATATATCGATCGGTGCTTCCGTTGCGCGTGGGAGATTGGAGTTTATTTCCCAACAAGTGGTATCAGAGCCACTTCCCGGCTCTGGCCCGAGTGGTCCGGTGGTTTGATCGGTAGGGATGTCAAATATGGGGTCTCGATTTGGAGTACCAAAATTTGATGGTAAAAGTAGTTTCACCCTCTGGCAGAGGAGGATGAAGGATCTCCTGGTACATCTTGGCTTGGCTAAAGCCTTGAAAGGAGATGAAGGCAAGCAATGGGAAAAGTTGAGTGATGCCGACCGGGAGGAGGTGTGTACTAAGTGTGCTAGTACCATCAGGTCACAGATCTCGGATTCCGTCATTAATCGTGTTCTCGACGATGACTCTCCATCTACGATATGGGAAAATGGAAAAGCTTTACATGGCGAAAAGCTTGACTAATAAGTTGTTGCTAAAGCGACGGTTATATCGGTTGCGGATGGACGAGGCGGAAAATCTCATTGGACATGTCAATTTGTTCAATGGATCGTTAGATGAGTTGAAGAAGATCGATGTTAAGGTTAAGGAGGAGGATAAAGCGTTGTTACTCCTCAACTCTCTCTCCCGGATACATACGAGACGTATGTGGATACGATTCTGTGCGGAAAGGATACCATTACCATGGAGGAAGCACAGGCGGCATTGTTGTCCTTTGATGCGAGGAAGAAGGACAAGGATGGAATGCGAAGCGACATCTCAGTGATGGTTGCTCGGGATGGGAGAGGACGATCGTCAACGGGGATTATGGATCGAAGCATGGCAGTCTCGATCCAGGAACACTTCTCGAAATGATGGAGTAAAGTGTTACAAGTGTGGTGACATTGGGCACATAAGGCGGAACTGTCCTAGGAAAGATGTGCCGGATAACAATGGCGACGCCAACTTGGCTGCCCGTGAAGGGAGTAGTGATTGTTTCCTTACCGAAGAGTGTGACTTACTTGCGGTCACGAATAAGTGCGATGTATCTTCCAAGGACGATTGGGTGTTAGATTCTAGTTGTGTGAATCACGTTTGTGACCGGAAAGAGAGTTTTGATGAACTCCAAGAAAGCGTGTCTGGGAAGTTGAAGTTGGCCAATAATTCAACAGTGGATGTCCTTGGTGTTGGGGTGGTGAAAATCAAAACATCTAGTGGGGCGGTGCATACTTTGGACAAGGTAGCTTATGTTCCAGAGTTGCGGCGGAATCTAATCTCACTTAGTCAGTTGGACTCCCAAGGTTATGAGTCTAAAACTCATGGGGGAGTGGTGAAGGTGACTAAGGGTAGTATGGTCCTTATGAAGGGGGAGTTGCATCGTGGTTTGTACCGTCTGGCGGTGAAGACTTCAAAAAGTGACTGGGAACGGAAAAGACGTCAACGTGTTACGTTCTCGATAGAGGTGGCGAAGGTAAATTGTTTCCAGGTTACAGACGGGGGCAAGGGTAAAATTCCTGCTGGTGAAAAGGTGGAGGGGTGGAGGTCCCTCTCCAGAGTCATTTGACGCGGTGACTCGATTGCATGGCAGTACACGTGTATCGACCGTGGTTGTGAGTTAAAGTGAGGACCTGAGGATACTAACTCGGGTGTGCAGCTGGTATTTGAAATCGGTCAATGGTTAATTCCTCGGTAACTCCCTTGGGCGGGAGGGGGAGAATTGTTGGGTCCCACCCAAGGTTTCTCCATGTGAAGTCCAAGTAGTGGGTTGGTGTAGTGGGTTGGTGTAGTGACCACTATGTAGTGGGTTGGTGTAGTGGGTTGGTGTAGTGTACCACTATGTAGTGGGTTGGTGACCACTATGTAGTGGGTATTGAGTACTATAAATACCAAGCTTCGGAGCATTGCAAATCATCTCACATCCACAACAATTCCACAAAAGCCAGAGAGAAGCAAGGTGCTCACTTACATCGAAATTGTTAAGTGTTCCTTGGTATTGTGCTTCACTGGAATTTGGTGGAGTACAAGGCAGACCTTAAGGTATTTGTAAGGTACTTACACAAATAAACAAGGGGTTGTGATTCGGATAACGGTTCAACCGGGTTTGAGTGTGTGAGGCAGTATAACGGGTCTTCTCTTACAATAATTTAGAGGGTTACTCTAGGGGTATAATTGGTGGTCTAGAGGGTACTAGTTTGTATTTCTAAATTATTGTCGGGTCCAAATTCGGTGTGTAATTTGGTACCGGTTACGTTGTACTGGCACTATCTTTATAGTGGCACTATTTTATAGTGGATTCAGTCTTTTCGGCTGGTGGGTTTTACCTCCGTCTTGGAGGGTTTTCCCCTGGGTATTGACCCTAAATCTCGTCTCAACTTATTATTAGCTTGTGGTTTATTTTTACTTTTACATTATATATCGATCGGTGCTTCCGTTGCGCGTGGGAGATTGGAGTTTATTTCCTCTGTTCCAATCATTTGTTTTTTTGCTTTTGGTTCCCAATCATTTATTTACCTTTGCTTTTGGTACAAAGATCAAGAAAATAGGAAGGAACCATTTGTAGGTGTACTTAGTGGATGACAAGTGGACAATGGTCCCATTAACGTATCAAATTATTCATAAAAACCGTCCGAATATAAAAAGGTAAACAGATAAATAAAACATCCTAAAATAGAATAGATAATCAAATGACCGGACAGTATATACTGGCCGTACTGGGTCAAATTTCAATGTTTTTGGTACTCACCGACACCTTGTTTTTCCAAAATTCTCCACACATTGTTTGAAAATGTTGGTAATCAAAATGATCATAGCCAAAGATACCAAAAAGGAAAAGTCTTGGATCAACCACTACCACTACATAAAAGCATTCACAAATTCTTATTTCAGACCGCCATATCCGTCTGAAATGGTCAGACGGATACCATTTCCTCTCACAAAAAACTCATTTAGGGTGTGAGTGGGAAAGCACATGGGGGTGTCCCACCACCTATGTGCTTCTCACTTATGTGAGATTTTATTGCAGTCTGAAATAAGGCGGTCTTAAGCAAGACAGACTGAAAAGCATTACATTATACTTCCAAATTCCAAAAATGACAACAAGTCACGACGTAGACCCTAATCAATGAGAAATTTTCGATTTTTAGTTTAAATATTTCACCCTTTTCTCTAATTTACGCTCGTTCATAAGTAATTCCCCCTTAAATTTTTAACCCCTAACTATAAATCTGAACTCCGCAACTAAATCCTTTTTTTGACTGAACGCATCTAAGAAGGTTCAAATGTACGCAACCTTTCTCCTCTATGTCAAACTAGTAGCAAAACTCTACATGCAATTTGCAAACTTCTAGAAATAAAATCTAAACAAAAACAACAAGCAAAAAAAGAACAATGTTATCTAGTGCGCATTAAAGGTAGCGGCTTGGGGTAAAAACATGATGAAGAAAGACATTACATACTTTGTTAGTTTGGAACCATTCATAATAAGGAGGATCAAAGATGCCTTCAACATTAGACTTTCCTTGGGCCGGAGAAGGCCCATCAAGATAAACAAGATCAAGCCTGTTTAATACGGTTTCGGGCCATTTATGGATCTGTTTCTTCATGATCTCACCACTGGTTCGAAACCCATGTAAACATAAAAACCGCGGTTTTCGACTCGAGTCGTCTCCCATTCTTGGTTAAGTAATTAACTTGACTCTTTCCCGAATCTCGATTCTAATATCTTGGGTTTTTTTGTAGAGTAATAATAGTGATGTTAGAACAAATGATGGGTTGATGATAAATATTTGTAATGGTGTTTGTTGAAATTTGTAAAAACAGGAAGGTTCAAGTCAACTTAAAGAGGTTCACATGTATGTGTGTTGGACTGTTGGTTGGTGTAGACGTGTTTTTAAGTTTTATTTTTTGGAGAGTTTGGTGTAGACGTGTAGTTGAGAGTTTAATATTTGTGGAATCAATTGGTCCTTCATTTTATCACTTTAACTAGGAGGTGGGTTCGGAAGCTTCCGAAAGTAATTAGTAGAGAAAGGGGTTCGATCCTGCTGATTTTTCATAATACAATGCTAAATTATTAGTCGGCTCTTCTTGACCGACACACATGACATGCATGTCTTTGTGTAACGGTCATAATACAATGCTAAATTATTAGTCGGCTCTTCTTGACCGACACACATATTCACCCACGAAATCAATATTTAAAAAGATTGGCTCCTTTATTATTTACTCCAAGATCCGCCACTGATGGTTATGAAGAGGTAGTCGAGGTTGTCATCTTTCCTTTGAATCGTTTCTTTGAAAATACTGGCTCGGGAGAGTAGTGGGTCGGGTTGGCTGAGGTTTGACCATGACTCTGCTAGGGTTGGATTTGAATGGATCATGCGTATTTTTATTAATTTTTTAAAAGGTTTTGGATGTGTTAGTGCCGAGTTGATTATGGCACGAAAAAGGGGTGAGCGTTGCAAGGTTGTGTAATATAAGTCGGGAAGCAAGCCAGGTGGAAGCGATCCCAAGCTGGGTCGGACAACCCACTAGAATGACCATCTCTAATCCTTGACAATTCTCTCATTTAGTCCATTTGGTACACATGTGACATGCATGTCTTTGTGTAACGGGTACTAATTCATATAGAGAGTAAAAGATACTCAAAATAGAAACGTAAATTATTGACTAAAACACCTAAAAAAAGTGTAAATTATTGACCGGGACGAATAGACGGATAGAGTAATTACTCATCATTTGTACACCATTAACGAATCACTATACCTAATTCTTTTAGTTTAACTAATGTAAACAGTTTGATATTAGGCTCGTAGTTCTCGTACTTGCTCCACTAGGGAAGCAAAGTACGTGGTTACTCAGTCGTACGTACTAACAAGTAACAACCAGAGGAATAAAATTCCCTTGTTTATCACGAGGGTAATGATCGAAGTAGCATGAACGATTGCAAAATTTGCAATTTGCACTTAGTTTATTTTGGGCATAAAGTTTGGTATAGATGAAGCAATTGACAGATGTACTCCGTATGTAGTTTCCAAACACAATAAATGGGAGCAGGTTGCGCCAAAAGGTATGCAACATCTGCCTGTCAACGTAGGTTCTTTGTTCTTTCAATTGAGTTTCTTTTCAACGAGTCTAATAAAAAAAAAAACACAAAATCTCATTGAAGACGGCGATATCCGTCACAACCTTGTGACGGATACCATTTACTCTCATAAAATACCCATACCCATGATATGTAAATGGGAAAGCACATGGGGGTGCCCCACCTTGTCCCCTCTCCCTTTTTGTGAGAGGTCTTCAGCTTGTGACGGGATTAGCCTGTTCATGATACAAAAGAACATGTTAAAAAGTACTCATAGTGTTCACGGGTCAAGTCTCGCATGCTAAGTAAAATGGGTGGGTATGTATAATAAGAAAAACCAGTTAAAATAAGACCAGTTAAAATATACGGAATATATTAACATGTTTTGTTTTTATAAAACATTTGAATTAAATATACGGGGAAGTGGTGATTGACCCCCATAACTTTGTGCAATTGTGAAATTAACCCCCACAACTTTCAATTGGAGTGATTAGGCCCCATAACTTACATAATAAGTGAAATTAAACCTTTTTATCAAAATCTCACGAGAAATTCAATTTAACATATCACAAGTACGTTATGTTCTTATGAAAAATACGAAAAAAAAAATTAAAAATTATTCAAAAATCTCACCAAAATATCATTATTTACCAACACGTGTACATATAACATACTAAAATCATACGTATCGCATACTTAAACCATTTTTTTTTACATACGTATGTAATTCGGTATGATTTTTTTGGAATAAAAACAATTAACAATTTTATGTGTAAACGTTTTTTAATTGTTGAAATATAGAAATATTTGAATATTTTTGTTTCCCTTTTATTATATTTTTTAAATTTTTTGTCATGAAAATCTTTTATTCCGACTTCTGATTTTAACACAACTACCTAACAAAATATTTTTCAATTGAAATTTTTTTACAAAAATTTGAAAAATATGTACTTTATATAAAAATAATAAATTGTTTGATTTTCGTAAAATATTTTTATTTTTATTTTACCTAATTTATGCTATTTTTTAATTAAATTTTTAAACTTTTATTTTGTATTTTTCATAAGAACATAACCATTTTTACTTTTGTGATATGATAAATTGAATTTCTTGTGAGATTTTGATAAAGGGGTTTAATTTCACTTATTATGTAAGTTATGGGGCCTAATCACTTCAATTGAAAGTTATGGGGGTTAATTTCACAATTGCACAAAGTTAAGGGGGTACAGTGATGTCGCATCTAAGGGCAACCCAGGCCCGGCAGGGAGTGGTGGAATTTTTTGAGACGAAACAGGCAATTTCATCACGGCATTCTTCTTTTCCTGTGGCAGCTGTACCTCGATGAAGGCAGAACTCCTCACCCTTCTTGCTGGACTAGAAAAAGCAAGGTCGATGCATATCACGAGACTTATTATTAACATGGACAACTCCCCGTGTATGGAGCTCATCAACGAGAACCAACTCGTTAGCAACAACCTTAAGTTCATTGCTAGAAGATGTCAGGAGTTGATGCGCGAAGACGGTTGGATAGTCAAGCTTGAACACAATTATAGAGAAGCAAACAGGGCCGCTGACTACTTAGCTAATCAAGGAGTTCACTCGAGTACTACTACTACTTATCTAGACAACCCGAACATTGTACTTAGATCCATCCTTAGGAGGATATTTTTGGGTAGCTATTCCCCGTGTAATAGCTAGTAATTAGACTTCGGGGCTTTGCCCCTCATTCGTAAAAAAAAAAAAAACAAAGTTATGGGGGTCAATCATCACTTCCCCGATTAAATATATGTTCACACAATAATAATGTAAGTTATTCCAATTTTTTAATGAATTTAATACAAAAATGGTTTAATAATTATTTGTGATGATTATTATTCTTAGTTTAATAAAAAAATGGTTTAATATATAGGATTATTTAACAAGAATGCCCCAAACTATTGGTGGTCTTCTCAAAATACTCCGAATTTTTGTTTAACTCACAATATACCATACAATTAACACCCTCTTCTTATATTACACTGGGATGACCTTCTACCTCTTTAGGAGGTCACTCTGCCATATATACTCATACATCTATCATCTACCCAGCCCGTATCCATCCCCATATCACCAACCCAACAACGACAACCACAACCATCTAATCGCCTACACCTCCTTTCCATCGGCAAGCACCAAACCGATATCCCCGTGAATCCTCCAAAACCTGAAATTAGTATTTAATCCCAAAATTCCCAAATTGATTTGGGGATCTAGGGTTTACCCTAATTATTAGATCGAGGAGGGAAGGGCGACGATCACGAAGGTGAAAAGGTGAGATACTGAGATGCACGTCTGCCATGATAAACGAGGTCGGAGTTGCGATAGTCGAAGGAGAGAAGAAAGGGATGGATTTCAGCTATGTTCTATAGACGGAATAGAGAAGCGAGGTAGTGAAGAAAAGGAGGTGGTGTGGCTCGATGTTGTTGTTGATTGTGAATGGCGGTGTTTTGGTTTGAGAGGAAGAAGATGACGATGATTTGAGGGTGGTTATGGTGGTGGAGAAACGTGGAGTGAATAGGGTGGTCGATAGTTAAGTGTGGCGTGAGTGGTAGGTTAAGCACTTAAGCAAGGTGCACTGATGGTGGTGGTGCGTAGGCCGGAAGGTGGTCGATGTAGATGTCGGATTCTAAGGTGTGAATGGAGAAGAAGGAACTCTTGATGGTGTTTGGGAAGGTGGAGTAGTGATAGCAATAGGACCCACTGCTACCTACATGACTTTTAATCTGGTTTTACAGGTTAAAAATGACCCAAGTATAATATGAGAAGATGGAGGTAATTGTATGGTATATTGTGAGTTAAACTAAAATTCGGAGTATTTTGGGAAGAGCATCAATAGTTTGGAGTATTCTTGTTAAATAATCCTATATATATATATATATATATATATATTTGTAACTTTTTTATGAAAATATATAGAAGCTTGCTAGCTTGTAGTTTGCCCGACCCGCTAGGAAAGGGCAAGCAAGGACCCATAATTAGGCTCGATTACGCAGACGAACTTTACTGTACCTTGGCTTCATTGGACAAAATTGTTGTTATTGGCTCAACTCATGTCCGGCACAAACACGGAAAAGATCGTCTCTACTAACATGTAAATCATCCCCAGCATGATCAAGAATGCTAAAATTTCTATTTGCCTAAGAAAAGGCGTGGATTCGCCATTTGCTCAAGAAAGGGGATGTAATGGGAACATGGGAAGTTTAGAGTGGGATGTTGGGTTTTATGGGAGCATATATAGAAACAAGATAGTCTTTTAGGCTATGCGTGTGGAACCATGGCATGTCATTAGGCGAGCTTCTGATATTGTGGAGGAGATAGAAGTAAGGGCTTTGTGCGCAAGAAGGTAGAGGTGCGAAGGGAAAGGGATGGCGGGAGTGGGGGATGGACTGCGCCTTTGAGGGATTACGTGAAGGTCAATGTGGATGCGGGGGTCAAGGATGGAGAGGGTGTGGGGTTGGGAGTGGTGTGTCGTGATGGAGGGGTAAGGTGGTTTGGGGGATGACGATTGTGCAGGAGCAGATATGGGAGCCCCATGTTGCGAAGGCTGTTGCTGTTTTGGAAGGGGTAAAGGAGGCTTTGCAGAACAGATATACTAGGATCGTTTTTTAAAGTGACTGCTTGACTGTTATTGAAGCTTTGAAGTCGGAGAATAAAGGAAGGAGATCTTTTCGTTGGTTTTGGATGACATTTTTGTTTTATGTAATTCGTTCATTTCTATTGTTTGGTCGTATACTAGTAGAGTTAACAATTTTGTGGCGCACGTGTTAGCTCATCCGTCACCTAGCGTTGTGGGTAGATTTGTGTGGTCAGAGGTTTTGCCGCCGATTGCAAACAGTGTTGTACTTTTTGATTTATTGTTAATCTAGTTAACCTTCGGGTTTTTTCCTCAAAAAAAAAGGAAGGAGATGTAACTAAATCTATCCATTTAAAATGGGCCAAATAAGTATTTATAACGAAACATATTCGTTTCATTATTAAAACGGGTTAAATAGATAACATAACTAGTGCTGATAATCTTTGAGCTAGCCCGTCCAGTCCGGCCCGCTACTTGTGCGGGCTTGGTCACGGGATTTCAAAAAAATGGCTAATGGACAAAGAAAACTCGGCCCGCTGAGTTAATAAACGGGTATAGGACTAAATAAAAATGTTCTTGGACAACCGACTAGACCCGCTAATTAAAGCTTATGATTTTTTTTTTTTTTTTTTTTTTTTTTTTTTTTTGAAAGTAAAGAAAGTTTGTAAAGAAAGGCCTCATAGCCACAGTAAGCTGTGTCATGCGCTATGCTATTAAGATGTACGAGTAATTTTTACTTCTTTAAAATCATTTACCAAACTAATTAATTAACTAGGGTCCATTTAACAATCCAATACCCAATTAAATTAATTAAAAAAAATAACACTTATCACTCTCTAGTTTTCTCTCCCCCTTCTCTCTAAAAAACAAAACCCTAAATTCTCCCCCTTTGCTGCCGCCGTTCTCCTCCTTCCTCTCACCGCCACCCATCAACCCCCTACCATGTCGCCGGGGATGAGGTCTCTCAAGACCTTTCTCCGGCGACCCGTCTCCTCTCTTCCGATTAACCCTCCTCCCCTTTCTTACCCACACCCGGTTCGGATCGCACGGTGCCGTTTCACTCTGGCCTCGCGTGGTGTATGTGGGTTGTTCGGGTCTTATCGGACGAGTTTGTTGAGGTGGTGTGGCAAGGTGGTGCTTGGATCTGGCGGTGTTGTGGATTGGTAGGGAGGCGGTGACTTCCGTTTTTTTCCTGTGTTCCGTTTTGTTTCCTTTATGTTTTTGTTTAATTTCCGCTTTCGTTTTTGTTTCGTCTCTCTTTCTGAGGGCTATGTCCCCGTCTATCGGTGGTGTCCTTCTCCCAGTTTGAGAGCTTTCGTTTTCTGGTTCGTTTGCAGTTTTCTAATAAGTCAGCAGAAGATCAGCTTTGTTATAGATCGTTATATGGTTTTACATATTTTGTCCGATTCATGGCTACAATCAATCACGTCAGAAAAAATCTATACTCGTCAAGGAAGATTCGGAGACCCTCTTATGGATGAAAGCCTTTTGCAGCGAATCGATGATAGAGACTCTGTTGCAGTGTTTCATTCTTTGAACAAGAATTTATTTCCTATGGTTGTAATCGATTTGTATCCGATTGAGCTTGGCATATGTTGTAGATGTCGTATGACTTTTTATTAATGATAATGATTTTTTTCAAAAAAAAAAAAAAAAAAAAAACACTTGATTCCCAATTTACCCAAATTTACTAAATGTTGACTTGTTTTACCCTTAATAAGCCCGTTGAAGTAGATACCAAAATAAAAATTAGGCTCGTCGGACACTTTTTATACAGGTTGGCCTGACCCGTATCCAGCCAGCCATCACCGCGCCACCTACAAAAAAGTGTCAACTGGAAACGTAATTACACGCAAGACACCCAATAAGAAAATTCCACGTAGAAAAAACTCAACTAAATATAATTACTCCATCATCCAAAGGGAAATCCGATTTATTTATTTTCCAGATCAAAATAAATCCCCAATTATATCCACCAATTTCCCCAAATTTCTGCTACTATAATCTCGTTCTTCAAATCGGTACACAATTCTCCATTTCCGTTTCAATAATCGGCGAACAATTTCTCCAATTAAGCAATAATCTACCTCCATCTATTAATTAGGGTTTCAAAAGATTGTTCGATAGTAAACCCTAATTATTACTTGATTTTCTGTATAATTTGTGTGTTTTTTGTTCAATTATGGCTGCCCGTGGTGGTACTACCTCCTATAGATCAAGGTATGATCACAAATTTACGATTAATCAATTAATTATATGATTAATTCCTCAATTTCTCGTGTCGATAAGCTTATTGTAAGACCGTCTTATAAAAGAATTAGCGTATTGTGAATTTGGAATGATAGTTTCTTGTATGTTCAGTTTAATTTGAATTTGAATTTGAATTTTGGGGTTTGCAGTGATGGGTTGAGTACAAGGCAGGTGGGTTCGTCGTCGGGTGAGATACAGTTGACGATTGATCCGATGCATGGCGATTTAGATAACGAAATTACTGGCCTTCGTTCTCAAGTTCGTCAGCTCAAATATGTAATTATCTTTATCTCTTTTCTTCTTGTTTGGTTAACCTCTTGTGTTCTTTTGTATATTGTGTGTGTAACTGAAACATAAACATCTCTGTTATACGTCGATTATTTAAAGGTAATAATGCAAAATAGTAACTTGGGAAAAACCAGAATTGGAAATTCTGGCAAAGAAGTTGAATTTATGTTGATTGGGGCGACAGCCCGACTAATCTGTGCCCCTCTGTCTAATATCACCACCACATTGCGGAATTGGTTTTGTTATACTGGTTACTGAGAAATGCAATGTTATGATGTTGGGGTGGAGTGCTAGAGATGGTTTGTGTTTGATGTTATTAGAGTATGTGGCATGTCATGTACTCATGTCCGATGTTGCATAGGTCTTTATTCCTGTAATATATTCCTGTAATATATGTGCATCAGTTGGGAAATCGGTAAGGCTGGTGGATTTTGTGGGCTAATTGGACACGGTGACGGAATGAGGGATTACTAGAGTTAGCCCTTTTCTCTTTCGCATTACTAGTTATCCACTCATCCTCCCCAACCCCCACACGCCCCCTTCCGCTCATATTTCCTCCCTTCCTAAAAAAAAGGGCAGCCTGGTGCACGATGGCGTCCCGGCGAGTGTCCGGGGAAGGGTCCCACCACAAGGGTGTAATTGGGGCAAGCCTTTCCTTGCCATTTTAACAAGAGGCCGCTCCAAGGACTTGAACCCGTGACCTCACGGTCACAAAGCAATGCCTTAACCGGTGTGCCAAGGCTCCCCTTCATTCCCTCCCTTCCTAACTTCAAATATTGGTTCCGCTACTTTTAGATCTTTTAAACCACCGTTATCAACTTCAAGGGGATCTGTCCAGCTAATCAATTACTTCCTTACAACAAGATTGCTCATATTTTCCACAAGGGTAGAAAACTAAGATGATTGTCTCATGTATGACCAGCCTATTTCATCTTTTCGGATGAGAGAGAAAATGAAAGCCAATGGTTTTCGACCTTACTAGAAGGACATGAATGTCCCAAACTGGCCACAAAGTCGAATAGTCAGCCCTGCAAATGTGAAACTATGCTTCCTCATTTTTAAACAATATCTTCTTTTGTGTTATCTGTGTTATTATGCACATTTTTGATGATCCTACTGTTTACAAACATTCTATAGGTGGCGCAAGAGATACAAGGTGAAGCGAAATATCAGAATGAGTTCATGAATGAACTGGTAAGACACAAACACAGTTGATTCATGTCCATAAAATGTGACTAAGTTTTTATGCTGGCTGCCACGTACACAGACACAGTTTTTTGATAGATGAAATTAACTTTTGATGTTTTATTTTCACCTCTTCCCCTAGTTTCAAAGATAGCTTTTACTAACCTCCCGTACAGAGTTTTCAATTAATAGATCCTACAACCAGTTGTACTCAGTTGTATGCTCTAGAATCCGAGCTATATAATAAAGTTTTCGAGTTTTGTTTTAAAGAAGTCGAGCTATACCATAAAATTTCTGAATTCACTCACTTAAACATAAAAAAAATTAACTTTAAGAAAGCTCAATAAAATTACACATAAGCTCGATAAGATATAACTTGGTTGTATGATGCTATTGTACCACTGGAGGTATAATGCTATTTGTGCAGAGTTTTCCCATTTTTTAAAGTACTTCTTCAAAATATATATGAGGGGGATTTCTAAAAATGGGAAGAAGATGGAGAGATACAGAGGGTTTTTATTAAATGGCTGGAATTTCTCCTAGTCTTGGAACTGTTAATTGTTTTGGTACCTTCACTGCTTTACAACACTCTAGCCTTTGGCAAATGTCATTCGATTTGGGCACGGATCGGAGTATTCATGGTTGAATTCGGGTACGAGTCCGGTCACTTGAAGTTTTGGTATGTTTTAATCGTGTTATTATCGGGTCATTTTGAAGTGTGAATCACCTCAGAGCAGTAAAGTTCAGATCAGATCATATTTGGGTTATTCTGCTCGGAAATGGGTTGAGTCAGTTAGGGTCTGGTCAGCTGTGCCAGGGCTAGAGTTCATTCTTGAGTCCTTGTAGTAATCAAGTTGAACCCATCTTGTAGGATTATGCGTGGTATCAATTATCATAACATCATGTGTGCGTGCTGAATTTCTGACATATCCTCATTTGGTTGTGTGATGCAGCAAATGACTATGATCAAAGCTCAAGCTAGTTTGAAGAACAACATGAGGAGATTAAACCGAAGCATGGTCCGTAATGGCTCAAGCCACATAATGCACGTTGTCCTTTTTGCGCTATTTTGTTGCTTCCTTGTTTACCTTTGGGCCAAATTTTCCAGGCACTGAACACAACTGTGAATATTTTGCGTGCACAATTTGTCATGAAAGTGTATTAGTGTTCACGAATCACGAGGCTGGAGAAACCTATGTTGTAGATCTTTCCCCGTGAATGAAAAGTCGAGTTTGCTGCTGTGTTAACTTTGATTAAATGTCACGGTTTCCATCAGTATTAAGAGGAATACACAAGCTGTCCAGGAGATGTAAAACTCGTGATAATATTATCGCTATCAGATTAACTCAAAATTTCTTTCTATTGGTTTCAATCTTGTTTATCCTTATTTTTAAGTTTATTGCATGGATTCAATCTGATTATCCTTATCTCCAAGTCTATTGGATGGTAGGGAGTACTAAACAAGTCCGTCAATGATTTGAAAGATCGAAAGATTTCAAGTTGAATAATGCTTCCAAGTTCCGTCTCAATGATTTGGTTTTCTTCTGATTAAAAATGGCCTTCACTAAGCAGTAAAAAAAAAATGTGAACAGTTAGGCAAATAAATGAGACAGGAAGGGTATATATAACATTAATTACTATGATATATCAACAAGCACCAGTGGTCTAGTGTTAGAATAGTACCCTGCCACGGTACAGACCCGGGTTCGATTCCCGGCTGGTGCATATTGAAAGCAATGATGAATACAGCGCATATGTGGCTGATTTGGGTCTGCCACCGTTCCCTGAATTCTCAGATGAGACTTGCGCATCTGAGCTTTCCTTTTTTCCAATTATTATGGGACAATCATTTTTAATGTTAAGGTACTCATGGATGTTGTTTCTTTTAACCCAGAATTTCATATATTGACATGCTAGTTTGTTAACACACTTACTAGCCTGCTAGCCATAATAGCCATTTCGACTTTCGATATAAACCACTCTTATTTATCAAGTGTGTGCCTCATAAAAAAATTGTGGTTGTCATGATCGAGATAATAACGTAATCATTTTGAGACAATTCGGACAAGGTGCTGTAAATTGACAACATAGAATTAGAGATAAAGAAATATAAATTGAATCGAAAAAATCTAAATTAATAATTGCACACACGATAGCAGCTTCTTTTATAAGAGACTATAACGTGTTATGTACATCATGACGGCATCAGTAAGCTCGTTATTTCTATTTATTGGCAGTCAGGAACAATGCTATCTAATAATCAGTAACATTACATTGTCAAACTATGAAACTAACTGCAATTTATACAAATGCTGTAAAAAATCTAGTAAAATTAGGTTAATCAAAGTAGCGAGAATTAGAATGCTTCGCAGACGCTGTTGGTTGAATAAGGTTGTTGAATCGAGTTAGACAAGCAGAGTCTACTCCTTTTTGGCTCTGAAATCCTAACTTGTGCAATTGCTACTGTTAGTGCATCCATTAGACAACAGTCTTCCTGCTTTTCACCATCTACGGAATTGGGTTCCCGCTGTTTGGATGTCATCACCAAACTCGAAGATTCGCTTAATGAATTTGACTTGGATGGACGTTTATCGGACCCTGGCAGTGAAGTGCTAACTAGTTTATGAGAGAGTGCTTCTAATGCGATTCCAGTCTTTGACTTGATGGAAAGAGATTTCAGTATTCGTTCTGTGTAGAACATGATGAATGGATGCCCTGCAAAACAATGGAATTGTAAATAACTCGGCCTAGAGATATTACGCTAAATTTGAAGTCCCCAGCCAATGTCTACAACACTTTTCCATCACTACCCAGTGCAGTCGTGTATGTGGATGCTCGATCAAAGATGGAAAGCATTCGATGAAGGGAGTAAGTCATTCGATCGGGTAGAAGATTGCTCGATCGAGAACTCTTTATTGCGCAACTCTTAGGCGTAAAGGAAACACCTGCAAAGACGCAAATAGCAACTACAAATACGACCAAAAACCAAGCCTAGATCGTTCAGTGTCTATGGTTGCAAAAACCATTTAGGGGGCGTTTGGTACGGGAAAGGGTAAGAGAATGAAATCAAGAAAGGGTAAAAGAGGGAAATGAATGGGATCACCCATATTATACTTGGGTGTTTGGTTGACAATTAGAGGGAAAAGGAATTAAAAGCCAACATCCACCACCTCCACCACCATTACCTACCACCTGCCACCATTATCTACACCGACACCACCACAAGTACCGGCGCCGACGATCTTCCTCACGGTACCCCATGGCGAACCTAATCACCGCGCCTCACGCCCTCAACAAACACCACAATCCCGACCCCAAACATCTTATTCATTCTAAAAAATCCACCACAACCCTTCGAAAACCCCTCCCCTACCCCTTAAAACACCAGGTCTGGTGTGGCCGGCGTCGGGCGGTTGCAGTGGTGTGGCCGAGGAAGGTGTTGGTGGTGGTTGGTGGGGTGGGAGAGTTACTGAAGGTGTTGGTGTGATGTTTAGTGGATGAGGATATGGGGTAGCGTGGACAGGCGGTGTCACTGGTGGTGGTTGTGTCGGTGTGGTGGGTGTAGGGTGTAGGTGGCAGTGGTTGACGGTGTGAGAGGGTGTGGTGGGTGTTGGTGGGAGTGGTAGAAATAGGGAGTAGGAGGAAGAAGGGATTATGGGGTTATGAGCTTACCCAAGGGGGGGAGGGGTATGGATGAGAATGGTTTTAGGGGTAAGGGGGGTATGGGTTACCCTTTCTTTGTGTCAAACAAACAACAACAAAATGAATCAACCATTTTTATTCTCTTCCCCTTTCCTTATTCCCCCCAACCAAACGCCCCCTTATTACACACACAAAAATGAAATGTAAAACAGCTAAAAATTTAAACTCCGGATTGCCTCCCGGACAGCGTTAGTTTCAGACAGGCCCCAGCTCGACCTTTATTTTCTTTATCCACCCATTCCAATTGAGCCCAATCAAAACAACTCAAAGCACGCAGCAGCCGATCAAATAACTGCACATGTGCTACACAAAACTAAACACCATAATAAAGAAAGAGCATATGAAACCAATATAAAGTACCGTCTAAGCCTAACAAATTTTCGATGACAAATATGGTGAAACTTTATAAGCTTATTTATCCAACTGGGAGAGGGTGGAGTATTGAAATATATAGCATAAGTCATACGAGGTAGTTTACTATTAATACCAAGAATGTATTACCTCTATCGTGCTAGGAACATTACCGGACTCAGGTACTTTCTCATTCCCCTCCTTTATGGGTTCTACCCCATAAATCGCAGCCTCTAAAGCATCCAACTCGGCTTTGAAAATGGGGGATTCACCATAACCATTGTCTTCTTCAAAATCGTCATATGAAAGGGACCAAGATGACATATCATTGCTCTCCGTGGCCGATATGTTCGAATGAGCAAAGAGTGTACTCGATCGAAGACTTTCCTTCTGAATATTACTCGATCGAACATCATGATTTGCTCGATCGAGGCCTTTCTCATAAAGACAGTTCGATCGAGTGGTAGTTTCTGCTCGATCGAACACTTCCTCAAATAATGTACTTGATCGAATACTGTAACTATTTCGATCGAGTGTATATCGTTGTATAGTGCAGAAATCTTCAAGTAACGCTTCGTATTCAGATAGATCTTCGTATTCCGAGTCATACATAATTACATATTATTGTCGTCAATAGGCAATCCAGGTCCTTCATATGAAAGACTGCTATCGGTGTAGGCAGCGTGTACCTTCTCTGAGTGCCTAATGTTCGACTCATCAGCTAACTGAGCTATTTGAGACTCCAGCATTGAGCTTCCTTATATCTATCATCTTCATGCAGTTTAAGTGCAAGTGTCTTAATCAAAGACTTCACTTCAGCAATCGCTTCTTTCTGTTTATCACAAGGAGGAGCTTGTTGTTGCGGTAGCCAAACGAATGGAGGCTTTTGATAGCCTCGTTGTTGAAACGGATGTGGTGGCACATATGCAATGGAATAACTAGCTTGTATCCGCTGCCTAAACGCATAGACTTCGCCGTTCCCTGTCAAGCAAATAACAACATTGTGCCCAGCAGCACCACATCTCTCGCAATAATGCACCACCCGTTGCGCCATATGATGGAACATAGGTGGAAGATCAAAGGTACTCAAGCCTTCCCTTTGATGATCTTTAACCTAGACCTGCCTAAGTAGGACCTGTAGGACCTATCAAAACAGCACTAAAGGAAAAAGATAAAAACTGCCTCAAGGAATAAATTCCTTGAGGTTAAAGACATACTAAAATAAACAAGCAAATAAAATAGTTGCCTCCCCGGTAACGGCGCCAAAATTTGATACCGTCCTCAGGTACCAAAAATAAATACCGATTACTACTAACAGAAGTCAGTGGTAAGTAGGGTCGATCTCCACAAGGAGATGGGAAAATGTCAGCTCAATTTAGTCCGTCGAGGTAATCAGATCTTGGGGTTTTTTAATTGTTTATTCTAATTTAATGAGGTCAAAGGTGAGAAAGAGAACAAGAGAGTAAAAAGAAAACAAGCAGAGAGAAAGCAGCTAAGACAGTCGGCTCACCATGGTTCTCAAGAAATGTAATCTAAGGTCTCAGGTCAATGCAAATTCGATCTACAGGGCAATGAATATCTCATTCCGGTCACCGGCAACGGCGCTAAAATTTGATACCGTCGTTTAGTACCAAAAATAAATACCTAATTACTACTAACAGAAGTCAGCGGTAAGTAGGGTTGATCTCCACAGGGAGGCCCTCACTATCTACTCATTAATTCAGTCCGTCTATGGTCACAATTCGGGGATTTTGAGTAATTTAACTAAACTAATAAAGGTAAGAGTCGAGAGAGAGAATAAAGAGAGAGAACTAGGATTGTCGGATACCAATGAATGTCAGATAATTGCAGCTAAGGTCACAGATCGGACACTTGTATCGGTCTAAGGGCGAAAGATAAAGAAATAATAAACAACATGATAAAAAGAGATGTGCACAAGGGAAATAACATAAAAAAAAAAAAAAGAGAAAAGAAATTACAAAAGAGTGAATCCTGCAATAAGAACAAGGTAGCAACAGAGATTAAGAGTAAAACAGTATGATATGATGTTTTTAACCTAATCCTGACTTCCTTTATATAGGGAAGTGATTATTAACATAAAATAAACCTAACACGGGATAAAAATTCCGAGTATATAAGCTAGTCACTCGATCGAGCAACTTTATATCACTCGATCGAAAAATCCAACCTAAAACCTCTCGATCGAGGACTTTAGGTACTCGATCGAACACTATCAAAAATAAAACATTCGATCGAAGACAATAACTACTCGATCGAAGAAAGATAGTACTCGATCGAGTACTTTCCAGCGCACAATTCCTGCTTCGCGCACTGAACTTAAAACGGCTGTAATTTGTTTGTTACTTGAGCAAACAGAGCGTTTCCGCTGGCGTTGGAAAGCTAAGTGAACAAGATTTCATCTCCAATTGGAATATCTTGAAAATATATTGTACAACTCGAGATATAGCTCTTCAAAGTAGGCACTAGTAATTTGAAGTTGTTCTTTTGCTCGCCTAGCTTCCTTGCTTCTATGCGCATCACAATTAGTAGTTTCCAAGTTCCGACTCAACTCATCTCCTAAATGCATGCATAGGAACATGTTTTAAGCTTGATTATGCTCCTTTTCGGTTCATACCTGCAAAAAATACAAGACAAACCAAAGTAGACAATTCGGGGGACGTTTGTAGCTAAACACTACACAAAATGCATTGAAATGCGTTCAAATAAAATACAAAATACCTATATAAAATGCACGCATTAAGATGTACCAAGAATTACCTGACAATTAACTATCAGATGGTTGGAGTACCAAAAAAAAGGACAATAGGACAATTTTGATCGTTGATGAAGTTTCACAAAATGCAATTTAACCCTAAATAAAATTGGCTTGAATTCAAGTAGTTATGCTTGATTTCTCATGGTAAAACACGATCCCCACATGCGGATCATAAGAGGAGTAATCTTGTGGTTTTGATCCGTAAGCATAAGCTAAGGCATTTGCTTACGGATTTGATTTTGTCGAATCCAAGATTTGTTGCAATTGTCAAAAACCTCCTTCTATGTAGGGCAAACAACACGGAAAACAACAAGATCGTCAATTGATGGCAAATAACTTGTTACGATTTCCACCAATAGATCCCGGGGAAATCGAAATCAGTCAACTATGATAATCATTCACAAGTAAATCATTCGGTAAAATAAATAAATCATCTGATATAAATTGAAATAAGAGTAAAATTTGTCAAATTAAAGACAAAAATTGTATCGACTCAAACTAAGCATATGAATATGTGATATAGGACGGAGTAGAGTCAAAAATCACCTAAATCTCCATTTAATGACGACATTCATAACACTAATAAATTTATTAACAATTAGAAATTCAGCGATAAAAAACTAAGCTTTAGTTAATTAGTAAAATCGGAGAAGCATATAGAGGCTCACCAGAAGATTGAGACGAAGATGACGACGACGTTTTTTTTTGTGAGACATGCGAGAGAAAGTATTTTGTGATAATTTATCGTCCACGTATATTTACTATTATGCATATGACCAGAATTTGCTAAACTTTGCCACGGGTTATTAGTATTTTGTCACGAATATTGCTATGTTTGTTAGTGTTTTCCCACGATTATTGTTATTATTGTTTTCTTTTTTTTCTTTTTTTATTATACGCTTTTCGTCTCGGTTATTTTTCTATCTTTTATTGTTATTTCAATAAAAAACAGTTGATCTATGTAATTAATTCAACCTAAAAGAAATTTTTCAAAATCAAATTTTATATATTTTTATTTGTGAACTATAATTTAAAGTGGATTGAATGGTTAATATTGTTTTGAAAACCTTTATGATATAATGGATTTTGATTTGGTCAACTGTGAGTATCAGTAGCTTCGCGTTCTCCAAATTCTCTCGCATTATCTCTTAATTCTCTAATTTTTGTTGCTTTATGTTTCGTTAATTGTGTTTCTATGTTTTATTTTCGCGATTATGTTAATTTTTCGTTAATATTTTTGATAATTTATGAGTTGCTTTTGAGGAAATTGCGCTTAAGAAGTTAGATTTCAAGTTTCGAATATATCCTGCGGTCGAAATTTAGCTAGGATTAGTGTGTTTGGTCGTGAAAAATAACGCAATATACAGCCTATTGTGAGAATGTATATTTCGAGAAGTATGAGAAGTAGCGGTGTTAGTTCATGCTTTGTTAATCGTTTATTTATGCTTCATTTTCACGATTATGTTGATCTGTTCGATGAAATTATGAATAATTTGCGTGTTGCGTTGAACAAATTGATATTATGAAGTTTAATATGTTGTTTAAGCCTGTGAATTTTGATTTGGTCAACGGTAGGTATCACTATATCAGTAGCTTGGTTGATTGGTGGTGTTAGACCTGTTAAAACTCGACCCGATCCGAAAACCCGACTCACCCGACCCGTTTTTTAGGGTTACAGACCCGGTTTCTTTGACCCGCGACCCGTTTGACCGAACCCGAAATGACTCGTTATTTTAGGGTCGAGACCCGACACGAGCGGGTCGACCCGTTGGGTCAAAGGTAAATCAAGAATTTTATTAAAATATTAATATTTATATATTATATTTGAAAAAGTAGTTAAAAAATATTTATTTTATTACTTAAAATCACAAAAACAACTAAAAAGTTAATTTTATATAACTTTTATAATATTTAATAACAAAATAATTATTAAGAAAATTTTATTTTAATAATTATGCCAATATAATTAATGAAAAAGTTGAATATGATTAAAATATTAATTTTAAATATGTTTTACATTTAAAAAAAATATTTTTTTAATTAAAAAAATCGTTTGAAAAAGACGTTAGAAATTATTTCTTGACCCGTATTCTGACCCTAACTCGACCCGTGACCTGTATAACCCGACCCGTATTCGACCCGACCCGTATTCTGACCCGACCCGACCCGCCCGACCCGTTTGACAGGTCTAGTGGTATTGTTCAATACCTTTATATATATAATGGACGTAGGTGTTAGTTTTAAGCAGTCAAATTTGATTCATGGTATCGAATGTGAAAGATATTGAGCTTTCGATTTTCTACGGTCGAAATTGAGGTCTAGGACTAGTGTGTTTGGCAGTGAAAAACGAGGTAATGTATGGCTTGTTGTGAGAAAGATATTGAGTTTTGGATTTTCTAGGGCCGAAATTGTGGTATAGGACTAAGTACTCTGTTTGCTTGTGAAAAACGAGGTTATCTACAACTTGTTGTGAGAATGTATATTTCGAGAAATGCGAGGAGAATTAGCTGTGTTAATTCATGCTTTGTAAATCGTTTATTTATGCTTCATCATTTCATGATTATGTTGATTTTTCGATAATATTACGAATAATTTGTGTTGCATTGAAGAAATTGCTCCGAGGAAGTTTACTTTATTGTTTGAGCAGGTGAGTTTTGATTTGGCCAACTATAGGCGTCAATAGGTTAGTTTTAAGCATTCGAATTTAATTCATGGCGTTGAATGCAAAAGCTTTTCTGCGGCCGAAGTTTGGGTCTAGGATTAGTGTGTTTGGGTGTGAAAAACGAGGCAATGTACGGCCTGTTGCAAGAATGTTTATTTCGAGAAATGTGAGGAGAAATGGTGGTGTGAGTCGGTCTACTATGTGTTAAGATTATTATAAAGGGGAAGAGTATTTCATAAATCTTGTATTATTGAGTTGTGTAACTTAGGATAACAATACATGTACTTATAGTACCGAAATCTAAACCCTAATACTCTAAACCCTAGACGATAGTTGGCGGTCCTAATAGGCCTAATATCCTAATACCCTTCCTCAATCGTAAAGGCAGTACATTGTACGAACTTTAAGATTAAAGAAATACAAAAAAAAATATAAAAAGAAATCATCATCTATTCTTCATCGTCATTAAAGATCTCCATCTCCGCAAAGATTGGTAAACGAAAATAAGATCTCGCTAGAAATTTTTTTTCGAACGAGAACGTTAATTTTGTCGGACTTGTCGAAAGGATGAGTTAATTTGCAGGAACCCTAATCGAACCTGACAAATATCAATAAAACGGAAAATTATCCGTCAAAATTTCAAGATCTGGAGAACGTTAAGTTTTTCTGACTCCAAATTTAATTGCGTAACTACTCGCCAGTCAATTTAAGCACCACCTTAAACGGAGAAGAAATCATTAATCAAGATTCAAAATAGAGGAATTCAAAATAGGGTGTTTTTCTATTTGTTTTTTGGGTATTTGGCAACACGTTGAAAATTGCAAACATATAGCCAGAAAATTAAACTACATCAGAAAATTATTATTAATATTTTTCTCTTTTTTTTTTTAATTCAAAACAGAAATTATTATTTGTGGTTGAAAATCCTACCGGTGGGTGTAAATTTCCGGCCACCCACCGGTAAGAATGCGGAAGCGGTTTATAGAAACCTCAAGAACGATGCTCTGATACCATGTTAAGATTATTATAAAGGGGAAGAGTATTTCATGAATCTTGTATTATTGAGTTGTGTAACTTAGGATAACAATACATGTACTTATAGTACCGAAATCCAAACCCTAATACTCTAAACCCTAGACGATAGTTGGCGGCCCTAATGGGCCTAATATCTGGTAGTCAACTCTCTCCATGCGGGTGCAGCTCAGTCCCGATAACGGAACTTATCATGGTATCAGAGCTCATGGTCGAAAAACCTAAAACAAAGACCCGGGCATGAAAAATAGAAAAGGAAAAACTGGGCCAGAAAAATAGCAGTTGGACAAAAGACTTAAAAAATCCAATCTGCTTGAACAGGGACCTCACATGTGAGGGGGAGTGTCAAGATACAGCTCACTCATGATAAATGCACATGTGAGTATCCCACATTGAAAAAAGAGGAGAGAGATGTCTATCATATAAACAAAGGAGTTACTCCACCTATTGTCAATTGGTTTTGGGATAGAACCTTCTTGGACTTATAAGCCGGACTCTCTATCCTCCATGCGGGTGCGGCCCAAGCCCGATAACGGAACTTATCACTATGTCTAGTGTGCCCTGTATTCGAAGTTCACTGATGAGAAAGCCTATGGTATGTGGAAGTGAATTAGGGAGGTCGAGTCTGAAATGGACAGTTCGGTGTCAGGGTAGTGATTCGGTAGCTTACATTGATGAAGATGGTCGTAGTCTAGAAGTATGAAAAGAATTAGAGGAACACTGATGGCAGCCTATTCTAGAAATGAAAAACCACTGAAGTCGCTAAGAAAGTTAGCGGCTTCCCTATTTCTTTATTTTTCATAAACTTATGACATCTATCATCTGAAAAATTGACAAGGAGACAAAGCCGCTAAGAAACTTAGCGTCTTTGCCTAAAAATTGGAAAAAAAAAAAATGAAAGTTATGACGTGGACACCATTGGAGCAAAATAGTTTCAAAGGTACCTCAATTTCCTAATTATTTTGCTAATTAACTCCAATTTGCCAAAAAAATTCTAATATAAAGACCATAGTTATTTATAAATTTCGAGTTATGTCAAAGTTGAATTTGAATTCAACTGAAAATTAAGTAAGTGGGGAATGTATAAGAGAAATAAAATAATTTCAGAGTAATTTGGCGATTTCCTAAAAAATAAAATATGCAAGTATAATGTAATTTACTAATATCAATCCAAATTTAATGGTGCGTCCTTTCTCGGGTAGTATTCTTCTGCGCAAAAAACGTGTTTGACAACTTGTCGTATTTTAGGCATAACTTTCTCTACAAGACTCGGATTAAGGTAATTTCTGTGGCGTTAGAAAGCTAAGAGAAAGATCTAGAACTTTATATGAAATAGTCCAGACCCAAAAAAGTCGTTATCACCTCGTAAAACGGGCCTATATTTGGTTAACCTTCTGATTAAAAATGGCCTTCACTAAGCAAAAAATGTAAACAGTTAAGGAAATAAATGGAGGAATGGGGCAGGAGGAAAAATAAAGGACAGGACTACTAAAATGGGATGATATTAACATTAATATCTTTAGTATTTTAAAATGAATGAATAGAAGGGAGTATTTTATCACATTTGTCGAGTTACGTTTTACAACGTGAATATCTTTAGTTACACAATTTTAAAATTATAGATATTCTTATAACATTCATCACATGAAACAAGTATACCTTTGATTTGGATGAGATGGAGTAAATGAGAGATGAAATTATTCCTCCTCGAATAAGGAAAGACGGGGCACGAGGAGAAATAGAGGACCACCACATTGTACATATAACACTGTTAACTAGGATATATCAATAAGCACCAGTGGTCTAGTGGTAGAATAGTACCCTGCCACGGTACAGACCCGGGTTCGATTCCCGGCTGGTGCATGCTGAAAGCAATGATGAATATACAGCGCATATGTGGCTGATTTGGGTCTGCCACCATTCCCTGAATTCTTGGATGAGACTTGCGCATCTGAGCTTTCATTTTTTTTCCCAATTAATTATGCAACCAAACATTATAATTTTAAGATATACTCATGGCTGTTAATTTTTTTTTACCCGGAATTCGTATATTGACAAGCTAGTTAGATCTCATGTAAGACACATTTGTTAACACTCTTACAAACTTTTGATATAAACCAATCTTATTTATCAAGTGTTTGCCTCGTAAAAAAATTGTGGTGGTCATGATCATTGAGACAATTCGGACAAGGTGGGATATGAAAAATTGACAAAGTTAACCATCAAAGATCAATAATTGAAAGAAAAGAGTGGAAACCGTCAACGGAGGAAAACACAGTGCTGTAAATTGACAAAGTAGATTTGAAGATAAGGAAATATTTTTTTTAATATAAAGCGAAAAAAAAAACTTGAATCGAGAAAATCTAAATTAATAATTGCACACACGATAGCAGCTTCTTTTATAAGAGACTATAACGTGTTATGTACATCATGACGGCATCAGTAAGCTCGTTATTTCTATTTATTGGCAGTCAGGAACAATGCTATCTAATAGAGTAATCAGTAACATTACATTGTCAAACTATGAAACTAACCGCAATTTATACAAATGCTGCAAGTTAAATTAGGTTAACCAAAGTAGTAAGAATTAGAATGCTTCGCAGACGCTGTTGGTTGAATAAGGTTGTTGAATCGAGTTAGACAAGCAGAGTCTACTCCTTTTTGGCTCTGAAATCCTAACTTGTGCAATTGCTACTGTTAGTGCATCCATTAGACAACAGTCTTCCTGCTTTTCACCATCTACGGAATTGGGTTCCCGCTGTTTGGATGTCATGACCAGACTCGAGGATTCGCTTAATGAATTTGACTTGGATGGACGTTTATCGGACCCTGGCAGTGAGGTACTAACTAGTTTATGAGAGAGTGCTTCTAATGCGATTCCTGTCTTTGACTTGATGGAAAGAGATTTCAGTATTCGTTCTGTGTAGAACATGATGAATGGATGCCCTGCAAAACAGTGGAATTGTAAATAACTCTCTCTAGAAAATACGCTTAATTTAAAGGACCCAACCAATGTCTACAACATTTTTCCATCATTACCCCAGTGCATTAAGGGGTCTGCAAAACGGCAGAATACACAAGTACACAACCTTACCCTCTAACACAAAGATGATGTCTCGAAAGACCCAATATTAAAGTTACATCAAGAGTTGCGCCCTTCACAATGCAAAACTAAGGAGTATAACCAAATCCATTTTGTTTTATTCTACGAGTATCATAATGCAGAACTAAAAAATAATTAATCTTTGGCTCTACTTGAAATGGAAAAACAATGTACATGTCTGCAGATATGATTGGTGTTATAAAGTTGGAAAGGAGTCAACAAAAAGGATAGACCAGACACAAGAAAATGAAAGAAGAGACCAAAAATTATTTGGGACATGAGACTTACCGAGAACGTCATCTGCTGAAAACCTTGATGAAACATCTCTAGTCAAGATTTTCCCAATTAGATCTCGAGCAGGTTTTGAGACTGACTGCCATATGCCGAAATGGAAGTCTAGTTTGGTACTTTTGATTGCCTCAAAAACTTCTTCTAAAGAATCCCCTTTGAATGGAAGGCCACCAGTCAAGAGGGCGTGAAAGAGGATTCCAGCACTCCATATATCCACTTTTTCCTTGTAAGAGCCTGACAATATTTCAGGTGCGACATAGGCTGGACTTCCAGCTACTCCAGTCAAGCTTTGTCCTGTGAATAGACATAAGCCAGACAATAGAACTAAGATATCAATCACATGAATAACACACAAAGCAACATAATGCAAATCCTCGACAAAAGCAAACATAACGCAAGCCTCAACACTGAAGGGGAGCCTTGGCGCACCGGTTAAGGTGTTGCTTTGTGACCATGAGGTCACGGGTTCAAGTCCTTGGAGCGGTCTCTTGCCAAAATGGCAAGGGAAGGCTTGCCCCAATTACACCCTTGTGGTGGGACCCTTCCCCGGACCCTCGCCTAGCGGGGACGCCATCGTGCACCAGACTGCCCTTTTTTTTATAACTTTAACTAGGTATCACATATGTATTTCAGGTTCACCATAATAGACACCAGTTAGTATAAAAAAAATCACAAGACACCAGTTATACAATGAAGGCTCTAGCAAGCATACAAATGTTAAATGTACTTCAGGTTTACCTACAATGGAGTAATGAACGCACTAGTAAGCATAAAAAATGTACTGTTTAATCCAACGCACCAACTGTACAATGAAAGCTCCAGCAATCATACAAAAGACGTGATATTGAACTCAAAATTGACATCCAATATTTCAACATCTAAAACCTGTTCATTCAGACAGTAAACTAAGTATCCGATATCCACTGTAAACGGCTAAACGCGTATATAACATCAACATCATCCCCAATGCCTCAAAGGTGTTCCAAGCAACGGTGAGACAGAGAATCGGATGTAAGCTACCTTACCCCTATGGCCGGAAATAACAATGCAAAGCAACGTTCCAAACGACCCATGATGAAATTGCGTCCGAATTGCACCGAATGACTAGCGCAGCCATTTTCCAATTTGGTATATATCATCATAATCTAGAACTAAAGGATAGCAATTCTTGGATTAGACAACAGCGTAGTATGTACTACTCAGAAAATTCAGATTCAAAACTACAAACATTCACAAGCCCTACCTAGTCACATACAAACACTCTTAGGTCGGGTGTACAAGAATTGAGTAGACAACTGCTATCGGAATCAGGGCAACAATATCCAAATGGACGCTGTTATTTTCCTAGTCAGCAATATGGCATAACAAGTGATCAGTACACCAGAATGCAGTAAAACGGCACAATCAGCAACTAATAATAATAGTACGTAATCAAAATCAACATAAGAGAGCAAGTTTTGGAAACACACCACCAGAAACCCTGACAGCTAATCCAAAATCAGCAAGTTTCATCTTCCCTGAACTCGTAAGCAAAATATTCTCCGGCTTAATATCTCTATGAACAACCCCCATCTCATGACAATACTTAATAACAAGCATAAGCTCCTTCATTACATTCGCAGCTCGTTGCTCCGAATACCTCCCTTCCTTAGTCATCTGATCAACCAACCTTCCACCAGAACACAACTCCATAACAAGATGAAAATACTCATCATCCTCATAAACTGCATTCAACATCACAATACCCGGATGCCCGGACAAATGCTGCATTATTTCAACCTCCCTATGAACCGTCTCCTCCCCCTTACGAAGCGTCTTACAAGCATACTCCCTTCCACTAGCCTTACACCTACACAACCAAACACTCCCAAATCTCCCTTTCCCAATAGTCTTAATCTTAAAATAATCATCCTCAAGCCTATTCACTTGACTACCAATTTGGGTTGCAACATCAATACACCCAATCTTTCGCTTCAAACCTCGACTCGGTTCGACTGACGATAAACCTAATCCACCACCACAAGGGGGAACAGTAGTTACACCAACAATTCTACTAGTAGCACAAGATGAATTTCCATCAAAATTAACACTACCCACATCTTCTTTACACTTCTTCTTTAACCTAACACAATCTTCTAACGATAAATGTGACCTAATTATTGAACCCTTATCATCAAACTTAAGATTAATTGGGGTTTTTGTTAAATTCTTATAATCATCATTTGTTCCACTCCCTTTTCTTTTCTTCTTATTATTCATCTTCCAAAAAGATACATTGAACACTGCAATCAAATTAATCAACCCAGTTAATAAAACAAACCCAGAAAAATTAATCAAACCCTAATGCTAATGATAAAGAACGAACCTGTGAATCAATTAACTGGGAAAAAGGGGGTGGAATTAGGGTTTGTGAGGAGAATAAATAGGATTATTTAAAGGGTGTTGGTATAAATTGGGGAAAGATGGCGTGAAATCGACGGAGGAAGGAAAAGAATTAGAAATCGAGATTTGTTGCGAAGGTGGAAAGATGAAGAAAAGTTTGGGGAATGCTGAAATTGTGATTAAATGGTAGGGGCAAACTGGCAATTGTGTCGCATTCTTGGTCGGTGTCATGTGAGATTTTTATATACTTACCTTTAGAGTACTCCGTATATGTTTAAGACAACGTTTTTATTTTTTTAAAGGAAAATATAAAGTTAGCTTTTGGGGTTTCAAAGAAGGTGATCTATATTAAACTTTAAAGTTTATACACAAAATCTCATTGAAGACGGCACGTATTTGTCACTTTGGAGGGACGGATACCATTTTCTCTCACAAATGACCCAAATAGAGGAGAGAGGAAAGCACATGGGGTGCCCCCAGCCCACCTTGTCCCCCCTATACGTTTTGTGAGTGGCATTACCCGTCACTTGCTCCGACCCGTCTTCAGCAAGACAACTAAACTTTAAATAGGTCAAGTATAAACGGGTTTAATATAGTAGATGCAAAAAAATAGTACGCTTATTGCCTAAGGACTAACAAAATGAGTATCTTATATGTAAACCTGGTAAACGGATCAATTAGGTTGGACCAATTCGGACTCGAGTTGTTCGATTTACAAGTATTTGAGTTGGGTTTGAGCCATTTTCGGATAGGTTGTTATATTAACTAATTTAGGGGAAATGGTCGGTATGCGATAATAAACACTCTGGCTGGGTTGAACAAGGTTGTTCATATTCGGGTCCTCAATTCGATTGCGAATTCAAGTTATTCGAGCTGGGATATTTTGAATCGAGTCAGTTTCGTCAGGTTTACCTATATGGTTAGAGAAAATTATACAACCTTTTAAAAACAATTTTTTGAAAATTACAGCTTTATATATTTTTCTTTGTAAATTATATCCAAAATATTACTTTTCTTCTAAAATTGCAGCAACTTGAGAATTTCGGTGAATTTTGTCAAAATCTGACCGATATACCCTTTCTTATTTGAGTGCCTAGTTACCCAGTTCATGTCATTTTACCTCCTCTCCAAATTATTACCTTTCATATTGATGGGGCATATTCTGCACCGCTGACCAAGTCAACACATTGAGCTTATTCAAGGGTATTCACAGCAAAGTCAACGACTTAGACAGTCTTGCCGATGGAGCCCATCGGCCTGTCACCTGGGTCTCGGCCAGACAACTAGCCAGCCGGGACACAAATCCGCGTACTCATATCCAAGACCCTCGGCGAGCCTGCCACAGGTCCATCGGCCGAGGGTATATCGGTCTTTTCACCTGATAGCCACTTGGCCACTACGTGACAAAAGGTGAAAGCCTATAAATACTCCTCAATCTTCATTGAGGAGGAGATCCACAAATTGACCTAATAACCACTATTCATCTGGTAATATCTTCCTTATCTCTCTACAATACACTCTTAGCCAGGTTACAACAACCTCTCTCTAAGTTCACTGACTTGAGCGTCGGAGTGAGTACGCTCGGCCAAAGCCGAGCCCTCAGTTTGTTCGTCGTTTCAGGAGACCGCAAGGAGGATTCAAGCAAGGACATCATTCTACTAGCTACGAGTGGTAACAAACACCTGCTCTGGAATTAAACCCGGAACACATATCAATTTACACTAAAACCTCTCATCTTCCTTGACACTCTATAAATTTCCCCCCTAATTATTCCTATTGAAATCCATTCCCTATTGTCAAATTACAGCTCCAGATCATGAGTGACAAATTGATGCCACCGTTTGACGGTTTTACTTTGAAGAGTAAGTATTCATACATCCTCTTTTCTCTTATTTTTATCTTTAATTGAATAACTTTAAGGGTGTATTTAGATAGCAATAAGTGGAGGGAAGGGAGGGGATGGGGAAGGAGGAAAGGGAAAAGGAGAGAAGGAAAATGGAGGGAGAATAAAGTGTGGTTGTTTAGATAGAATTTTCCTCCAAATCTTGCCTAGTGAAGAAATTTTGATAAGGCTTGGAAGAGGAAAATTAGGTCCCTCTAAATCTTTTCCCCTCCATTTCAAAAAGTGGTTTTTAAAAAAAGGTTTTTTTGTCAAACACAACCTTTAAAAAACTTTTTTTCCCAAACACTACCTTTAAAAAAAAAGTTTGTCAAACACAACCTTTAATAATTTTTTTTTGTCAAACACAACCTTTTGGCCAAAGTTTGATCACTTGTAATGGGGTGATTTTCAATCGATGTTTGAGATAACAAACGAGGTCGGTTTGAGGTGTTTTTAGACTCGTTGGAAAGATGGGAGTGTAAGCTTTCCAGGGGTTATCAATATGGTGGCAATAGGTAGCTTTATATGGGGTCTATCGGTGTGTAAAGTAGGGATGGAGGAGCGAAGTGGAGGTAAATACAAATAAAAAAAAGTTAAAGTATGACTCATTCGTGAGTCAATTTACTCCTTTCGAACCACCACTTGCAAGCAACAACTACCGCAACCACCACAACTACGACCTACCTTGCACTCCCCTCTACCTACATACCAAATTTCAGACCAAACAAAGCATCATAACCCTAATAAAAGTCTCACAAACCCCCCCCCCCCCCGACCAAAAGGTCGTGTTTGACCAAAAAAAATTATTAAAGGTTGTGTTTGACAAACTTTTTTTTAAAGGTGGTGTTTAGAAAAAAAAAAATTAAAAGGTTGTGTTTGACAAAAAACCCTTAAAAAAACTATAATCAACATTTTTCTCATATTATTATATAGGATTTTTTGTCAAACACAACCTTTAAAAAACTTTTTTTTCCAAACACCACCATTAAAAAAAAGTTTATGAAACACAACCTTTAATAAAATTTTTTTTGTTAAACACGACATTTTGGCTAGAGTTTGAACATTTGCAATGGGGTGACTTTCAGTCGATATTTGAGATAGCAAACGAGGTCGGTTTGAGGTGTTTTTAGACTCGTTGGAAAGGTGGGAGTACAAGCTTTCTAGACGTTATCAATACGGCGGTGATAGGTGGCCTTATATGGGGTCTATTGGTGTGTAAATTAAGGTTGGTCAAGGAGTGAATTGGTGTTTTTCTGATTTGTTTTTACCTCCAATTCACTCCTTGACCAACCTTACTTTACACACCAATATACCGCACATAAGGCCACTTATCACCACCGTATTGGTAACCCCCGGAAAGCTTGTACTCCCACCTTTCCAAAGAGTCTAAGAACACCTCAAACCGACCTCGTTTGCTATCTCAAACATCGACTGAAAGTCACCCCATTGCAAGTGTTCAACCTCTAGCCAAAATGTCGTGTTTAACAAAAAAAAATTTATTAAAAGTTGTGTTTCACAAACTTTTTTTTTAAAGGTGGTGTTTGGAAAAAAAAAATTTTAAAGGTTGTGTTTGACAAAAAAAAACCCTATTATATATTCAAGTGAGAGCATATTTGAACCGTTTTCATCCCAGAACAGTGAGCGAGATCTCAAGAGGGATTTACTATTTGGGTTTTAGTTCAAAAATAATTATAGTCACAAACTATTGATTAGGGCCATTTGAATTAAATAAAGTAAATTAAAAGAACAAATTGTTAGAACACTTTTGTTGATGATGACATGCCTACTTTAACCATGCTTTAAGATGTTCCATTTCAGGATTTAGCCATCTTCCCCAATCAAGAATTAATCAATGTTCAAGGTCAATAAGTGTTGATAAAGCTACCCAAGAATTGTGTTGTAATAAGAGTCACTTATGTAAGGGTAAGAGAGTATGGTACTAAGGCAACAGTAAGCTCGTGTCACTTGAAGGAAGTCTTCAATTTCAAAAATACTCATATTTTCAAATACAAACTTCTATCTTTGAAATGTTCATTTCTGATATTTAAATTTTATGAAAGGTTGTTTTTAATAAAAGAATATTCAAATAGATCTTTCAAAAGGTTTTATCTCAAATTGGCAACATCTTTTATCATAGCTTTTGGAAAGAGGAACTTGTTTTTTTCCAAAATTGTTTCTCTAAAAATGTCTTCACTTGGTTGTCAATCTTGCTTTGACTGATTTTCAAAGGCCTTTTAAAGATAATAACAAAGCTTTTTTTCTTCTTCAACCTTTGCAAGAATGCCCCCTTTTATGCAAAATTGGTTAAGTCAAAAATATTTGTTTTCTATCATATGTCTTGACCTACAAACCTTAGTTTGCTTCCCTATAAAAGGAGCACTCTTCTCCTTCATTTCTTAATACTTTCCTTAGAATTTCAAAATGTTTTGCAAAATTGTTTTCTAAAGAACTCAAAGTTTTTACTTCTTTTGCAAAATATTTCAAAGTCTTCCAGTGACAACAGTCTTCACTACCGTTGCCTTAAGTATTGTATTCTCTTACCTAGAATCGTTTGATCAATAAGTTGTCCTTATCAATTCTTTCCTAGAATCAGTTTGAGGGAACTTGATCTTGTAAACATTCTAGTTAGAGTATTGAGTTTCTAGACGGAGTAGTCTTAGAACTCGTGTCGCAACCGGAGTGGGTTGTTGGTCCTTTTATTGTAAGTGTTTAAGTAGTCGGAGTAGATCACTTAACTTATTAATAAAAGAAGATTGGACGTAGGCCCTTAGAGTGTTGGCCGAACCAATTCAAAAGCATTGTGTTGATCTCTCGTTACTTTAATTTCCGCTGCATTTATCTTGTTCTTCACTCACGTTTTTATTTAACAACGGTTCCTGATACTGTTTCTTTTGGTCAGTAGTCTTATCTCATATGCTAAGACAAATAAGCAGCAGTCATATCAATTGTTGCCTTACAACAATCATTTTTAACAACGTGATACACTCTTAATGAATCAATTTATTTGATGTATCCACTTGTTATTCATATCATTAATCAACTTGCTTTAATTCAATAAAGGTTAAGTTGAAATTTTTAAAATAGTACCTAATTCACCCCCTCCCACTCTTAGGTAATTAGAATCCTAAACTCTTCACAAATGTATAACCCTGTTTATTTGGATATATTTCCAGCTCATTTCAGTTCAGTTCCGCTAATCTTTTCACAAATTAACTCTTACTTCAGTTGAGTTCAGCTTGGCTCCATGGAGTTCAACTTGGCTCCATGCAGTTCAGTTGGTTCGACTCCACTAAGGGCCCTTTTGGTTCAAAAGGTTGGAATAGATTGGAATGGAATGAGATACCATGAAGGGATGGATTTAGAAACTCATACCTATTATTTATTGTTTGGTTCAATATAAAATCATATAGAGGGGGAACGGAGTTAGAAACCTAAGTGGGAAGGTGCGTATGAGATTCTAAGGGGTTGGGGTGGAATTAGAATCCATCAGAATTCTAACTCTATTCCAAAATGCCCCAACCAAACACTAGAATCACTCAAATCCATTCCATTCCATTCCAACACCCCAAACTAAACACCCCTTAAATTCCGTTAATTTCAGTTCAATTATTTTTGAAAAGAACAGGACCTAAGGGGTTAACTTGAACAGTCTTAAACAAGGGCTTTGTTCTTTTCGGTTGAAAAAAGTTGAACCGAACTAATTTAAACCTAATGGAGCTGAACTAAACTAAACTGGAGTAAGAGTTAGTTTATGAAAAGATACCTGAAGTGAACTTAAATGAATGAAGTTAAAGTGAACTGACATGAAGTAAGAGTTAATTTGTAAAGAGATGAACTGAACTGAACTTACATGAACTGAATGAAGCTGAACTGTATTGAAATGAACTGAAACTAAGTTAAAAGAACATGACCAAAATCTATCTAGAACTGCCTTGAGAACTATTGATTCGGACGCCTTATTATAAAATGATTTTACATTTACAGTTTGCCTATACACAAATTCTCATTATAGACGACGCATATCCGTATAGAGTTATAGACGGGCCAAATTGCACTCACTTTAAGCAAAATAAGCCAAATGTCAGCATCTTAACGCCAAATATCACCAGTGCCATTTCCTAAGCTACAACAGTTAGTTTATCACATGAAAATGATACTGGTGACATTTGGCGTTAAGGTGGTGAGTGGTGACATTAGCCCCGTTTTGCTTAGAGTGAGTGGATATTTGACTCGTCTATAACTATAAACGAATATCCCTTGTCTATAAAAAGACGCTTTGTTGCCTATATTCCATAATCATAGTACTCTATAATTTGTACTCCGTACAACAAATCTTATGGTGAAACCGTCTCATCATCGCGGAGAGAACCGAAAACCTCACACCAACCCTACACAAATTAACCCAACCCGGTGGAGAGAAGCAGACGAACACAACCAACACACAGAACGCAAAACGCAGTCCCATTTTCGCTAATTTCTTGTTTCTCAAGCTTCTCCAGCAATAAGAACACTCGATAATTACTCAAATTATTATGCATCCTAGTGATTTCCTCAATAACACACCATTTTTCAACTCACTGTTCTTGACATACTTCTCTGAAAATTAGTCATTTTTGTTGATTTTTCATTTTCGGCAGTTTCATACGGTTAATTTATTCTCGCTGATCAATTATGAGGAAATTGAAGTACATCGGAATCGCTTCAAAGTTTCTTGCTCGCAATTTTTCCGTAAGTCGCCGATTATGTTGTTTAGCTCGTTTTAATTTCTTAATGTTAATGTTTTGATGCTAATTTCAGTGTGTAATTTGGTTGATTATGTAGTCGCAACAGTCTAATTACAATTTTGTTCGCGGTGCTCGACATTCATTGATTAATGCTACAAGTATGTTTTCATTTCTCAGCTGCTTGTTATTGACTTGATGTATTTTCAATTGCGGCGAAGTTTGATGAATTTTTGTTTTTTCGATTGACGGAATGTTAATTAGGTTTCTGTAATGCTTTCTAGGGTTGTGCAATTATAGATACATAGCTGGAATTACTGCGAAACCGATTGATGAAGCTGTATTTTCAGTTTCGTTTATTCGACGACATTTTCATGCTACAGGTTAGAGTTTTTCTGTGTAATTTTGGAGAGTTATCTGTCGTTTCTTAGTGTGATTAGTTCCGAATTGCTTATTTAGGTCGTGTATGCTTATTTCAGGGCCATTATACGGAAATGAGCGGAATTACTATGACATTTTGGGAGTTTCTAGGAATGCAGGTCGCGAGGAAATTAAAAAAGCTTTTCATCAGGTGATTATAGTGTAATGACGAGTTAAAGGCCACTTCTGAAGAAGTTTGTTTTATTCTTTCTCGCTACTATGATTTTGTGTTGAGTTAATGACTGCTGGCATAGGCTATTTATATGAGCTAGCAGCCTGTTAATTTTGGTTTGGAACGTAAGAGATGTGATACGATATTTTTGTAATGTGATCATGTTATAAAATCTGTTAAATGAGTAATCCGTAAACGAGATTGGGTACTGTAGGTAGCTAGGTTACATTGACGTGTCCACCAATCCAACTAAGTAAACCAACAATAGGATATTGTGCACATTAGCCACTTCTTCCATGGAGTCTGAGCAAACATAGAGAAGTAGTATTTGGCACGTATTTATCTAGTTAGGTAATTGACCACAAAATGAGCGAATTTAGATTAATACAGATAGAGTTTGTCACACAGCCATGGTTGTACAGCCGCGTGCTTTATGATGGCAGGAATGCAGCTACAGCAGTAAGACTGTCTGCTAATGAGAGTCGAAATATGTGTTTTTGGATTAGAATATTAAGAAGCATAAATTACGGGATCGATCTAATCACTCTAATCTTTATTTGCCACTTTACATTCTTTTCAATTGTCTTGCTGTATCTGATATCTGATCCATTGTGGCTTCATTTTTACATGGTAGAGGATGTTAATTTTGGTTTGTCATATATTGATCCAAGTTCAGCACTATTAATGTTTTTCTGTATATTATGAGTGATTGATTATCACACCTTTATCATTCTACTGCTCTTTTGTAGACATATTTCCAATTCCTAAGTTCATTTTTCTTGAATCGTATATTTCTTTCATTTTCACTTTATGAAATTGCAGCTGGCGAAGAAATACCATCCAGACACGAATAAAAATAATCCTTCTGCAAAGAGGAAATTTCAAGAGATAAGAGATGCTTATGAGGTCTGTTTTTTTAGCTGAGAAGTAAATTGCCATTTTCGATGGAGTTCCTTAGGCTGACTTTCTGTCTTCATGATTCTGGTTTTAGACGCTACAAGATTCTGAAAAACGATCAGAGTATGACATGGTAAGCCTCGACTATTATGATATTGTTTGCTTCATTTAGTCACTTCATGATTTTACTTTATGATTACAAATTCTAGTATTTTAGGGAGTATTGTATGTTCTAGATCCGAGTCCACCATTTTGTGTCTTTGTATGTAAAGCTTGTGGCTTGAGTATTAATATTCATCACTGTAGCTGATGCGTCATATGACCAATTTTTCTTTTTCCTTTTCTCCCCCAGACCCTAGACATGGGTTCAAGGCATGATTTTGGAGGCAGGAGTACAGAGGATGTACATGGTTTTGCCGACGCTGAAGCATTTTCACGTGCTTATAAAACTCAATTCTCATCATCGTTCCATAAAATCTTTTCTGAGGTATTGCCTGAATTTATGTCCTGCTATACGCCAGTTTGTTGTGATTGTGATCTGTAGTCATCATTCCATTAGTGCTCATTGCTCAGTCTATGGAACGATTTACTCCCACTGATGATATTTCTTCGAAGTTGCCTTCTTACTAATTGATGTACTATTTATTGTTCTTTGGTGTGCTGCAACTTAATTTGTCAACTGACAGTATGGCCGATTTTTCTCCATTTCAGATATTTGAAGATGAAGTGGAAACCTTTGCAGCTGATGTACAGGTCTACACTCATCTTATGGTTTCACTCCGTCTGCAAAAAAGAACAGTTTTTCTTAGTACTATTAAAGTCTGTCCTAATACTTCGATTTAATTTTGCCTTTACATTTTCAGGAGGAATTGTCACTTTCATTTTTTGAAGCTGCACAAGGCTGCAGAAAGCGCTTCTCTTATAAATCATACATCCCCTGTAGCTCGTGTCGTGAGTATACATCGCTTAAATGTTCCTAAATATTCACTGCTTTTTAGTCATGGAAGAATAGGCTCTCCTTTTTGATAAAAAAAATTCCAGCCAAGAGTTATTATTGCTTAAACATGGTAGATGGAAGCTTATGATGATGTTGATATTAGCTCCTTACTAAAAAGTTAATAGAATTAAGGTTGTAGTATTGTTTTACTTTTTTTTTTTTTTAATTTTTTTGGCGTTTCTGATGAAATCTTTACTTGGCCATGGGGGCTTATTAAAGCTTTCCTGTGCTGTTTGACGTGGATATTATATGGGTCATGTCCTGATCTTATCAAATTGCAGTTCAGTGGGAGTGTAAAAAGTGAACTTAGGTCACAATTACACAAGTGTAGTAGGCTGAAAATGGTGATACATATTGACATACTTAATTTAAAATGTACTCCGTAGTATTTTTATGCTGAGATTTCTATAGCGTTCCGTTTTTTTTTTTTTTTTTTTTTTTTTTTTTTTTTTTTTTTTTTTTTTTTTCATTTGGCCTGTATCGACTTTTGCTTATGGATTTGAATTGTGCTTTTAGATGGCCATGGACACCCAATGGATGCAAAAACTAGAACCTGTCCAACTTGTGGAGGGTTTGGAAAGGTAAGTCTAGAAGCATCTTGTTTATTTGCGTCTTTTCTGTATTTCTGATGCTTATAGCTTGCTATACCTTTATTTTTGAATTTCTTCATAGTTTGTTTTGCTCTCTAAGGCACTAAGGTAATGTTGTTGTATTTGGTGTCTTTGAATTATGCTGGATTGTTACTAAATTCCTAAAGTTTAGTTTATTACTTCATATGAGAGCTTGTTATGATAAGAGTCACACCATTGACAGGTCACGATTCCTCCTTTTTCATCCACCTGCAATAATTGTAAAGGATCAGGGAGAATTATTACTGTGAGTAATCAAAATCTCGATTGCTCTAACACCTAATATTTCAAGGTACAAAGTACTGTTGTCTTAAGTAACATGTATGCGTATGTTCCAGGAAACATGCAGGGTTTGCAAAGCAACCGGCGTGCTTGAAGGCTCTAAGGAAATTACAGTTGAAATACCTCCTGGTTAGTAGTGTATATTGTTCTTGATTTGCCAAGTTATTGAGGTTCTGGTTTTCCACTCAATGCCTCCTGTTGCTGTCCTTGACCGGCTAGGCGTGGATTCTGGTGACACAATCACTGTCCGTGAAGCTGGTAATTCTGGGGGGCTTGGAGCACAACCTGGCAATTTGTACATTCGATTAAAGGTGTGTCTTTCTTTAGCAGCTTAGCTTTCGTTTAAAAAAAAGGGTTCCATTAGCATGGAATAGTAAGACGAGTTTCCCTTTTTTTGCCGATCGCTGAAGATAATTGAATATACTTGTTTTTGTGTTTGGTAAAATAATTAACCATTCCGATGTCTGAAAGGGAGCCTGATGGAGGCCCTAGCTTATCCGGATGTAAAAAATGGACAGTTGGAAATAACACAGCAGGTTAACGATGGGGAGAGAAAGAACATGAACCAATTAGAATAACGCGAAACAAGTAGGGAGATAAAAGTTGAGAAAGAAGATAGCCAAGGAGGAGGGAGTTGAGAGAGGAGAGAGAGTTTGTTTCTACTTTCCAACTTTCAACTTTCGAGAAAGAAGATAGTCAAGAACATGAAGGGTGAATGGTGCTTGCTGATTTAAGTTATTTTTACCCTATACCTCCCAATCTTATGTTAAACATTGGTTCTTGCTTCCCTATCTTCCATCAATTCCCATTATATGAACAAGCCAGTAATTTTGAGAGTTCATTGTGTAAGCTTCCAATTGGAAGGCATTCTCCTTAATTGTTCCTGCTTGTCGTAGTTTTGCTTTTGTAATCTTTTCTAATATATGTAGGTTGCTGATGATTCTATATTTACTAGAAGTGATTCAGATGTTCTTGTGGATGCTAATATAAGCTTTACTCAGGTAGAAAAATATTCATCATTTATTTGTGTTTTGTCAATTCGATATCTTTTGTAGATGTAAATAGTAAATCAATATCTTTTGTGCTATCAACCGGTCTTTGCATGTCATAAACCTAGAAACTGATATTTTCTTTTTGTCAAATCCTGTAGGCTATGCTTGGTGGCAAGGTCGAGGTGCCAACTCTATCAGGAAAGATTTTACTGGATGTATGAAATTCTCTATCTGCTTCTTTTTCTTTCTCTCTTGGCTTTGACATTTGTTCTTTCCCTATAAGATCTGACACTTGAACTTGCAAGAGTGATTGTGATATTTTGTTGGGTGTATAGTGGTATATAAGTTTCATAATGTATTGCGTTTTCTGTTCAACCAAGCATGATGGAACTTATATACCACACAATAGTTTTTCTATTCAACCAAGAAATGTTGATTCAGGCATCGCAAGCCTATGTACTCAATTATTACATATTTATTGACTTTTGTGCTCTTTTGTTTTATTTTTATTATACTTGACCACAACTTTCCGGCTGCATCCGTCAAATCAAATATTGAAAGGGGGAGGGAGGGAGGCATGCAATGTTTATCTTCTGCCTATTTCCTGATCAATGCTTTTACCTTTTTATCTCTTGTCTGCTAAAGTAACAAATGCTATAATACGACACTTTGTCAACCTATGTTCACCTATATGTGAAGTTACTATTCCTGACCAACTGATTTTAACTTCAGATACCAAAGGGTGTACAGCCAGGACAGGCGGTGGTTCTAAGAGGGAGAGGTAACCATTATGGATAGTGTATACTATATCGCTATGTATTTTTTGATGTATTTTGTTGTTTTCTTCCTCAATGACTGTAGAAAAGACAATTATTGCGATCATGTACTCAAAAAGCACTTGTTTCAGGATTGCCAAAACGTGGTGTTTTTATCAAACGTGGTGATCAACATGTGATATTTCGTGTAACTTTCCCGACGTAAGTGTTTCCAGTTTTCCCTCAAACCCATGGTCGATTACTTCGCATTGTGGAAACTGTCCTGGATTTTGACTGGTTGCTTTTAATTTCTTTTAGGAAGGTAAATGAACGCCAAAGAGCTATACTTGAAGAGTTTGAGATGGAAGAAATGAATCGTGAAGAAGATTCATCTTTTGAAGGGAGTTGGTGAGTTTAAATAACAAATCTCGATGTTTGTTTCGTGACCTCACTTTGGGAGCTTGAGCCACTCTGATAAATGTTAACTGCCTTAGATGATTACAGTTATGCCCACGGGAATTTATAGGAATCTTGGGCTCATGCAAAAGGACATTTCTAGGATCCCTCCTCATAATTGCTTATGTTACTATGATTCCTTTTTATGGGAACAGTCTCTTTGCAATCATATGGTTTATGGTTATGGCCATACAGATCCTTGTTCTCTCCTTATCAGGATCCTAGTAAGAGTCGCTGGGGAATTGGGGCATTGACGTGGTAATAAATAAGTTATCAGCTCAATGAGCTATCTTTGAACCAGCTGCTCCCTCACTAACCACATAAGCAGATTCGTCTGATTTGTCTAGCCAGGATTAGATGTTTCAATGAAAATCCTAAGTCTTGTATGGGACAGTCTTTCATGGAAAACCAAACCGTATCCTGGTGTTTTTGCATTTAAATTATAGGGATACTGGTTTTGTGAACCATTTTTTCACGTCTCTGCAATTTTGTCGGAAGTGAGGCCTCTAGTCTTGTTGCCCTTCTGATTTTGATATAGATGCTGGAAATGAACAGGCTTCACCAGCAGCTGTCTACTGGTTAACTTTCAGGTTGCAGCAGATTTTGCAAAGCGGAAATAGTTCCAAACTATTGCTAGAGGCGTCTCTACTCCTGTTGATCCTTCTATTTTTGAAGAAAATCATGCTCTGAGGCTATGACAGACGAATCCTCCTTGCTTAATACTTTGCTTGTTATCTTCACTCTCCCAAGGCTCAACCTGATGATGATCATTGACGATTTTGAAGGTATAGTCAATATTGTTTTACAAGTATTGCATATAATTCAATTTAATCTGGGTAAATGTTTCTTGGATTGCACTCATACTGATCTTTATTTTATGGGCTTGTGCTATGGAATATGATGAAATATTGCCAAAATGACTCACTAAGCTCTCGATACTTCCCTGTAATGCTATGCATTTACGACTCAATTTTCATTATGTTCATTCTGTATATCTATGCTTTAAACATAATAATTAGTTGAACAAATCTTACTCATTTACCCTGCCACAGGCAAATGCCATTGAGGTGGTGTGATGATTGATGATATTATTGTTTGTATCTGAAGATCTTTATGACTAATAGGATTAACAAAACGATGTTGCATATTTTCAGTCGTGCTTTTCACTGAACCAAGGTTGTTCGCTGGAGTCCAAGAAAATGTTTCACACAGTTGTCATTCAGGTAGGACACTGATACAAAGGCGCACCATTACTGTAATTATGATTTTCTTAAGCCATTTAAACCGTATGGGAACAAGTAATACATTCCGAACACGTTTAGGATTTAGAAGCCAACAATTTTGATGGGGGAGTGTGGATTTTGAACTTGGGGTAGCAATTTGTATTTTGCAACTTTTAAGGCGTTCGATAGACTATTTTGCAACAAAATTTTGCGAGTTTGGGGCTAGAGTAGTATCAGCCTTTCGTAGTCCATGCTCCATATTTTGAGTTGCTTTAACCAAATGTAGAAGTCCTGATTCAAGACTCGTCTTTAGCATTATTTGTTCATCTTTGAGTATATTGCAATTTTGCAACTGTAATTGTTTCCTTTTTTGTTGCCGTGGACTACCCAAATTTGCCTCGGTTTTTCTTGGTTACATCTTACACGCGATTTAGTCTGGCTTCGATCTCCACTGGCCATAAAGCGTAGTTAAGATCTTCCTACTGTCTTGTTAAGATTGGTAATCATTACTCTATAGTGCTAGTGTTAAGTGCATTGGGCTGAGCACGACGACTACAGATGGGTGCCGAATATGTCTTAGTTTAATGGTTTGAGACCCTGATCGTAGGTCCTAATCACCAATTTATAGTACTATTTTGTACGAAGTATTTCTTAAATATCAAATATAGACTAACATATAGACTTATACCGAGTATTTATGAATTGATGGATTTAATGAAAATGATTTATTGGGACAATTGATTTGCTGCATATCTGCCATATCATGTGTAAATCAGATGCCCGAAATTTCGAACTTTCTCAATTGTCTATATAAATGATCAATACTTGCTAAGTTGCTATAGTTAAAGTCATTTTTACAGTTCATTGAAAGTGTTTGAATTGACACTAAGGGCTCGTTTGGTTGGCACATTAAAAACGGGGGAATTGAAAAATTCCATGAATTGGGAAAATAGAAGTTTGTTTACCCAAAATCCCCTGAATTCTATTTTCCTAGGCATTCTCAACTCCCCATAATGGAGGAGTTTAATTACCTAGCCTCCCTAGGTAGTTGGAAACTCCCGTGTCAATTTAACTCCCGAATGCCAACCAAACGTATTCATGTGTTTTATAAAAACATGGGAAATTAATTCCCGTATGACGACCAAACGAGGCCTAATATTAATCCCTTTTCCCAGACCCAACATCTTGCTTTCTTGAGGTGAAAGTCTTCAAATTGATACTTGTATTCCCATTTGCGAAAAAGGGTTTTTATGAAGTAAAATATTTAACAAAAATTAGTACTATATCCTATTCTCTAATATCTTCTGATGGGGCATATTCTGCACCCGCTGACCGAGTCAACATATTGAGAAAAACCCAAACAAAAACAAAACCCACTCAGCAAGCTAAGAAGATGTCAAAACAACAAGAAATAATTGTGAGCGACGAAACTGCATTCTACCAGGATGACACGTTCCCTAATTCTGAGATCGGGTGAGTCCCACCCAGCCGGGTCATAGAACCGGCGTACGGGATGCCAAGAGAGCCGAACACCGCCGCCACGCCAAGTCACCGTCGTGAGACATGTGGTCGATGCGACCAAACTAAAGCTATTCCCGGACTGACGATGGGTAGTACGCCGATCACCCCCGCCGCAACGACGGTGACGGCAGCGCACCCATGGGCGACCAGGGCCCATAAAGTGACCCCGAACAACTTGTCCGGGGCGATACAAGGAGCCGCGCAAGCTAGGACGCCGCCGAAGCCCGTGGTGCCGTGGCGGCACAAAGTCCTTCCCCACTCGAGGGGAGGACAGCTCGCCGCGGCAACAACGAGGCCCGCCCCGAAGAAATGAAAGAAGCCCGACTCTCCAAAGTCGGACCACAAGAAGCCCTTCCCGCCCAATGGAGAGAAGCCGGACTAGGGCTGCAAGGAGCCGATCGCCGCGTGTCATTCGACACGTGGTCAGACAGCCCCTCAGTGCCTATGTCCTCGAAGTCTCTCGTGCCGACTAAACCGAAGCCGCCGCCCTATCATACAAAGGGGATAGCGACCCAACCGACCATGCCGAGGCTTTCGAGTCGTACATGTCGGTATGGGAGCAACCTGACGAGGTTTGGTGCCGAGTCTTCCCAACGACCCTGCATGGGATGGCTCGGAGTTGGTACAAGGGGCTACCTAATGGTTCTAGATATCGCTACGCCGACCTAAGGGATAACTTCATAGCCCAAAGATGCTTGCAACAAGAGAAGGGTCGTGGAGACATCGGATCTCCTCACTATCCGACAGGGGGAGGACGAGTCTCTACGGTTACGTGAAGAGATTCGACGCAAAGGTTCGCAGATCCGAGAGCTGAACACCGAACTAGCGGCCTTCGCACTGATGAAAGGCCTCCCGAAAGGCGAGTTCAAAAACGAGCTGATCAAATGCGAGGACCTCAACCTAGACACCGCCAGAAAGATGGCCGACCGAGCTGTAAAGGTGGAGGACTATCACAAGACCTGGGTAGGCCACGGCGAACTGGGCACTCGAGAGAGGAAGAGCCACGGGAGAATGTTGATGAAGGTCGCCGTGACATGAATCGGTCACGGCCTGAGAGATTTAATAGGAAGCAGAACTCGGCGGGTGCCGGGGGGAGTTCGGGACCATACACCCGAAGCGGATGCCAGCCTCACCCCCCGGTCAAATCACCTGGGCCGAGGTCTTCGCCTTAAGCAAGAATGAAGGGCGAATGGGCAAGGCCCCCAAGGCGAGGGGGACGGCGACATGAGCCGCTTTTGCGACTACCATGGCCAAGCGGCCATAAGACCTACAACGTCGCAGCATCCGAAGAACGCCATCGAGGAGCCGATCCGAAAGGGGGCCCTCAAAGAAGTATGTAGTTGGAGGCCGTAAACAAGCTCCGACGGGGTGAATAGAAAATCGTATTCCATTCGAATGGGAGTGATCCAGGTTGTCATCTGGGAACGAGAACGGTGGGTCACTAATGGGCACAAACGGCACCGAATGAGCTATACCAAGCCATCAACTTTGTGCCCAAAACAACGATCCCCGCTTCCACAATCCCCGATATAACCATTGGGAAGAAGGACTACGAGGGAGTCGTTGCTCCGCACAGCGACCCGCTTGTAGTCCACCTAGACATAGCCAACCACTTGGTCAAAAGGTGCATGATTGACACAGGCGCCTACACAAACATCATGTTCATGGAGTGCTTTCTCAATCTCGGCCTCAAGATGAAGACCGAGCCCCTCGCACCAACCCGCTATACTGACTTCTCCGGCCTGGTACCCCCGGGGTCAATCGATCACGGTGATGTTTGGCAGCCGATGCGGCCAAGAATGTTTTATCCGAGTTCGTGGTCATTGGTGGTTCGTCTGCCTACAATGTTCTCATAGGCCGAGTCACTTTGAGCGAGGCCGACGCAGTGATGTCCATCCGGCCCCGACATTGATGTATATCTCTGACCGGGGAAGCGCAAAAGCTCATCTCAAAGGACGAAAGAGACGAAATAGTCAATGTCCAAGTATCCGCTGGGGGTGCAACATGCAATCCCTCAAAGTGGCGAAAAATCGAGAGAAAGGGAAGAGCCCATCCTTACAACGGGAGGGTGATCCGATGAGCACCAACAACGTCAGCATGGTCGAAGGAGCCTGCATCGAGGAAGTGGAAATTGACCCGGGCGCACCGTAATCGTTGCGATTGTCGGTGTCCCGGAGCCAAAATTCGAGCCAATCTCCGGACTGCGAGGAAGAACAAAGACGTCTTCGCGTACTCGGCCCGCCGAGATGTCGGGCGTGAGCGGGAGGTGATCGTTCACAAGCCGAACGTACTCTCCACCGCCGCCCTGTCAGCAAGAGAAGATGAGGAACTCCTCGGCCGAGAAGGATGAGGCCATCAAGGCCGAGGTAGACAAATTGTTAGAAGCAGGCTTTATCATGCCTTGTACTTACCCTGAGTGGCTAGCAAATGTTGTAATGGTGAGGAAGTCATCAGGGGCGTGGAGGATGTGTGTTGATTTCACCAATCTTAATAAAGCATGCCCTAAAGATGGTTATCCCTTGCCTCGAATAGATAGTTTAATTGACGCAACGGCAGGCTACACCATGCTAAGCCTGCTAGACGCCTTCTCAGGGTATCATCAGGTGTTTATGGCCGAAGAAGACATGCCTAAGTGCGCATTCATCACCGGTAACGGCACATACATGTATAAAATGATGCCGTTCGGTTTGAAAAACGCTGGCGCAACTTACACTAGGCTGGTGGACATAGTGTTTCAAGATCAAAAAGGGCGAAACATCGAGGCTTACGTCGACGATGCTATTGTAAAAAGCAAGTCTGACAGCGAGCACTTGGCCGACTTGAGCGAAACATTTTGTTCACTAAGGAAATATAAGATGAAGCTTAACCCAATGAAATGCAACTTCGGTGTCCGGGCCGGCAAGTTCCTCGGCGTGCTTGTCAGCGCCAGAGGAATTGATGCCAATCCAGAGAAAGTCCAGGCAATACTAGACCTGCCGGAGCCGAGAAATCGAAAAGAGGTTATGACACTGACCGGGAGAATGACAGCTCTTGCCCGCTTCATCTCTCGGTCGGCCGACAAGAGCACTCCGTTCTTTACGGTGCTAAAAGGGAATAAAGACTTTAGCTGGGGGGAGCAACAGAGCACAACTTTCAGGCAACTGAAAGCTCACCTTCTGACACTGCCGACCCTGTCCAGGCCGATGATGGGGGAGACGCTATATCTATACTTAGCAGTTACCTCGGCCACGGTCAGTGCCGTAATTGTCCGGGAAGAAAATAAAACTTCGCCGTCGTCGTTGCCGCAAGTAAGTTAAAACCCTACTTCGACGCACATCCCGTGACGGTCTTAACCGACTAGCTATTGGAGAAAGCGTTAGAAAAATTCGAAAAATCCGGCAGACTTATCAAATGGGCGGTGGAGCTCTCCGGCTTTGGCATTCAGTACAAGCCGAGACCTTCGATAAAGGGGCAAGCGCTTGCAGACTTCCTGGCTGAGTGCACATATCAAGAAGAATCACATCCCGGTGTATGGGAAGTATATACCGACGGGTCCTCCACGGCGAACAAACTCAGAGCCGCATCCTTATCACCAGGCCCCTAACGGGGACGAGTTTGAGTACGCCTTGAAGTTTACCTTCTCGGCCTCAAACAACAAATCCGAATATGAGGCGGTGATAACTGGAGTCGAGTTAGCTAGAGCTGCCGGGGCGGAGCATATTGTGTTGAAGACAGATTCACTCCTAGTGACCAATCAAATCAGAGGAGAGTATGAGGCTCGAGACGACGGGATGGCGAGGTACCTGAAAAGGGTAAAAGCCGACACCGCAAAATTGAAATCTTTCCAAATACAGTGCATCCCCAGGTCTGAGAACAACCGAGCCGACGCTATCTCAAAACTTGTCAGTTCAAGCATCAAGAATGTCAGTCGAACCGTGCTAGTGGATATCAGGAATGCTAAAAGCATCACTGAGACCATCGGCATGGTGGGCGACATCGAAGCCGAGACGACGTGGATGACTCCGATAATGAAATACAAACTTACAAAAGAGTTACCGGAGGACCGCAGTCTCTCTCAGAAGATGAGAAGGATCGCAGCAAGGTACTTGGTGTTCGAAGGAGAATTGTATAGAAGGTCCGTAATAAGACCACTTTTGAAATGTGTTGGCCCAGCCGACGCGGAGCTAATACTGACAGAGATTCACGAAGGCATCTGTGGACACCACATGGGGGCAAGAACGCTGGCCCACAAAGCTCTCCGAGCCGGCTACTTCTGGCCTACCATGTTGAAAGATTCCAGAGCAAAGACCAAGAAGTGTAAGAATTGTCAGATGCATGCTCCGGTAATACATGCACCTTCCCGAGACTCGCAACCCGGTGACTTAGTCCCCTACCATTTGCACAATGGGGGATGGATTTACTAAGACCATTTCCGACTGACCTCCGGAGGAAGGAAGTACCCGATCGTCGCCGTTGACTACTTCACCAAATGGGTCGAGGTCGTCGCGGTACACTCGCCAAGACCACGGCGGCCGTAAGAAAGGTGATTTGGGAGAACATCATAACTCGTTTTGGGTTACCCCAAGTCATGGTATTTGACCACGGTCGAGAGTTTTGGAGTGACATGGTGATGAACTAGCTGGAAGAGCTCGGTATCAAATTCGCATACTCCTCCGTCTGCCACCCTCAGAGCAACGGGCAGGCGGATGCAGCTAATAAAACAATATTGAACGGGTTGAAAAAGAAGGTTGAAGATCTAAAGGGAAGGTGGGCTGATGAACTACCCGGCGTCCTGTGGTCACTTCAAACCACGGAAAAAGAAGCAACGGGCATCCATTCCACCTTGTCTATGGGTCCGAGGTCGTCCCGCCAATTGAAGCGGCCGGTGACGACATTTAGAACGCAAACTTTTGACCCGATCGAAAATGAGGAATGCCCGAGAGCCTCCCTAGACACTGGTCGAAGAAAGTCGAGATACGGCACGGCTCAACTTGGCGGCAAAGATATCAAAACCGAATGAGAAGAGCATACAACCGTAGGGTCCACAAAAGGGACTTAAGAGTAGGAGATCTAGTCCTAAGAAAGTCGCCGCCACAAACAAAGGAAACGTCCATGGAAAAATGACGGCCAACTGGGAAGGACCCTACAAAGTGGTTGAAGAAATGAGGCCGGGGACGACGGCTCCACGGACATGGAGGGAGTGCCTCTAATGAGCCATTGGAACACGACAACCTTAGAAAATACTTCATATAGCGGCGGAGGTGTCCGAGACCGTTGTGGGCACCCCAAAGCGTGATTATATCTAATGAAGAGTGATCCAAGTTTTCCATCAAAATGAAGAGTCCCCTCCGTAGTCGTACCAAGGTAGACGCCACGCCAAGGCCGGCATCACCGCAATGGCGATTGATACTCGCGAAAGCGACCAACATGCTTAGTAGACGCCAACCGGCAATCACTACCAATGCGATTGATACTCGCGAAAGCGACCAACATGCTTAAGAACGTATAAGTACATTTGAGAACGCAAATCTGCCGCCCCGCCAATCCGGAGTGGCAGAGGAAGCGATCAATATGTCTATAGATACGAACGCTGTCGAGCCGTAACCTCGATTGCCTCGGCCAAAGCCGCGAGTGACGGGGAAACAACGACCGATACGCTAACATGTTCACAACGGCAGTTGGGAAGCGCAAATCTGACCGCCTCGGCTAAGACCGGGAGTGGAGGAGGAAGCGACCGACATGCCAACATGTTTGAAGACATGTTTACAACAGCAGTTGGGAAGCGCAAATCTGACCGCCTCGGCTAAGACCGGGAGTGGAGGAGGAAGCGACCGACATGCTAACATGTTTAAAAACGTTTAAGTACAATTGAGATGCGCCTTCTAACTGCCTCGGCCAAGCCGAAAGTAAAAACGAAAAAGCGCTCAATATGTTGAAACGTAAGAGGACAACTTAATGGACACAAAATAAACAAACTTTATTGAAAAATGTTTACAGGTGAGGCAAAACAAAATCGACGGCCGTCCCCATAGGGATAGCCTAAACACAACCTACCAAAGTTTAACAAAAACAAAAGGTACAACAAAAGGTTACAGACATAAGACTTGAAGCGCCAAAAGGATGGCAGGGAGGAAAGGCTCAATAGTTGGCCCCGAACAGTGAAGCCGTCAAGGGCCGGTGAATTTGGTGACGACCGCCCGTCTCCCTATACTTGTTTCTGCTCGCCACCGGCAGCAGTAGCAGCATCACCATCAGTGGGCGGCCCAGAAGCCGACTTGGCAGCTTCACCTGCCTTTACCCTCTCAGCTTCCTCCCTGGCCTCCTTCACCTTAGCATCCCGAGCCGCCTTCTCCGCAGCCTCCTCAGCGGCCTTCGCCGCCTTTGCCTTCTCCGCAGCCTTTGCCTATGCAGCAGCCGCCTTCTCATCAAGAAGCCGGTCAAAATCTTTCCACGGGAAGGAGCTCTTTAATTACCTCCCTGGTAACATCTTCGGCCTGGTCCCGGTACTGGGCACACATGTCAGGGATGATGACGGTTTTCAGCGTCTCAATGTCCTTCTCCCTCTGGGCAAGGATAGCCTTTGTGTTCTTGTGCTCCTTCGCCTCCGCCGAATGCAGAATCTTCCATCTCTCCTTCTGCCCAACCACGGCGTTATAGCCGCCCTCAAATTTGTCCCGCTCCTCCCGCAGCTTAGCGGCATCAGCCAATGCAGCCTAAACCTTGGTCCTCTTGGCTAGGACCGCCTTCTCAGCATCCTCTCTAAGCTTTCGCTCAGGGAGGAAGTCCTTTATGGCGGCCTGGAAGTCTTTCTTCGACTTCTCGGCCTCCTTCTTAGAAGCCGCAAGCTCGATCCTAAGCCGTTCGAGCACGGGGCCAGCTTGAGCCATGACCTCTTCCTGCTCCATAATATGATTGGCGGCTAGTTCAGTCCACTTCCCCAGCCTCTTGGACAACCTTCTGCCTTCCGCCACAAGCTGAGCGGGGGAAACCTTTTGGGATGAGGAGTCGACGGTGACATTTCTAACGCCCGCCTGCACAGGCTGCTTCTCCAATTGCCGTTCAGTGAGAACGACAGCTGACGGCGGCTGATCTACAAAAAACCCAGACAAAGCATCCATGTCAACATTCATTGACATGTCAGAGAGCCTGTCATCAGGAATGCCCAATGAACCCGCTAAATCCGAGCCATGGGTTAGATCCGTACCAGTCTTAGCCTTCTTGGGGCGAGGGCCTACTGGTCCCTTTCCTTTCCCGGCCTCGAATAAGCGTTAGCGGCGAGCTCGGCCTCTTTTCTCTTATTTGAAGGAGGAGGACCCTCCACAACGGTGACCTCCTCTTCAACATCGACGACCACCCGCTCCTTTTGGACTACGGGGATTGAAGATTGAGCTGGAGTTGACGCCGTTTGTCGCCAGAGCGTTGTCTTTGGTCTCCGACGCAAGACGTTACAAAGCAATCTGCGCTTGAGCCGCCGCCACATCCATTGCCTTCAATCTTTGCTCCATAAGTTCGTGAGGGGCGTCTGCGATCACGTGGCGCGGCCTTAGGATGCGGCTCAACAACTCTCCCGTTCTCGTCAAGTCCCAACCTCTCGAGGACGGAGAGGGCGGTTCCGGCCAAATCGGTCCGGAAAAGAAACGAAGCGGGAGTTAAGCAAAAGAAATAAACCAAGGCTCAAGTACGAAACATAAAAAGCAAAGATGGGCCTCATACCGACCCCACTTACCCTGGTTGAGGGTAGGTATGAGGTCGACGTGGCAAAGCGGCTCATCCTCGAAGAACGATCTGCGTCGGGGCATCCATCCCTTCGGCGTGCCATCCTTCTCGACCTCAAACAGCCTCATTGTCCGCTTTTCGTCCTCATTAAGATAGACCTTCAAGGCGTCCATCTTAAGCTTATTCCGGAGACATATCCGTCATGCTCCCCTTGATTCTCACACCGCAAAGTGACGCGACTCGAAAGGACCAAGGGCGGCGGATAGTCCTCCGGAACCTCGACGTATACCCACCGCCCCTTCCAGTCCTTGCAAGATGTCAAATTGGAAATGGTAACGTAACCCGCCTCGGTCTCAGTATCTTTGTACCACCCCGTGCCACCTAGGGTAGTCCGTCGAAGATGGTGGAGCGGCGGAAGAGGTTCACCGTTGGGGCCTCCCCTTTAAAAAGACATAACCATACAAAGCCAACAATCGTCCTGATGGCCAACGGATGCAGTTGGGCCACGGCGACATTCATGGCTTTAATGATGGCAGCAACGTATTCATTAAAAGGAAACCGGAGCCCATACTCCAGGTGTATGATGTACACGCCGTTACAACCCTCGGGAGGGCAGCAGACGGCCTGATCACCCTCAGGAACAATTATTCTATACCCCTCGCCGAAGGAGTAATGATCTTCAAAAAGGTCAGAACCGGAACAACTAGCGAACTTGTTCGTCCAAGCACGATCAGGATTGATCGAACAGGCGTCGCCGTGCCACGAGAAATGCGGCCTTTTTACGACAGAAGGTGTCGCCTCATCATCATCATCATCAATACCCTCCAAAAATCTCTCATCAATTCCAGGAGAAGGAGACTTGGGGCCCCCGAACCCTATCGGGGTGACAACCAGTGGCTCCTGCTCATCAGGATGCGACGGTTCGCCCCCCGGCGCAGAGGTACTAGGCATGGCATCAGCAAAAGACATAGTAGTAACAATTATTTAAACAAGTAAAAAGTTGGAAAAAATTTGTTTGTTTACCTTGGAAGAAAGTGTTACGCCGAATAACGCTTTGAAGACTAGAGAGAAATTTCTTCGAAAAAGCTAAGAAAGAGGAATTTTTTTGAGAAAACGAAGTTTTGATGGCCAAAATGAGGGGGTAACTGCTCTATTTATAGAGCAAAGCCTATGAGGCGGACCAATCAGGGCAAAGCCCATGAAACGTCCACCAATCAATGCCAAGCCACGTGTCAAGCATGCAGCCACGGAATGTCAATCGACATACAGTTACAAATCTTCTTCGACACGCTCCTTGGTATCTACTTGCCACCGGCCCGCTGATCAGCCAAGCTTGGCAGCACCGGCCGGGAGGGGCAATCAAAAGCACACGACACTCTCAACCTTGATCTCGGCCAGCGCCGCCATTTTCTTTTCCACATTTGATGTCCATTACACATCCATGTGGAGGGGATCTGATGCGGCTGAAACGAGTAACCAAGCCGAGGAAGAAGAAGCCGGGGAAGAAGTCCAACATGCGCAGAATACGCTCAACACTCATCGAAGGTCCATGCCACGGCATAGACTACGCTGGGGGCAAATTGATGGGGCATATTCTGCACCCGCTGACCGAGTCAACATATTGAGGAAGGTCAAAGCAAGTCAACGTATTAGGCAGCCTAACCGACTCAGCCAGTCGGCCTGTCACTTGGGTCTCGGTCTCGACATCTAGCCGGCCGAGAGACATATCCGCGTACTCACATCCAAGTCCCCTCGGCATGGAGTCAACCAGCTCACGCCCGCCATGGGTCACTCGTACGAGGGTAGAACGGTCTTTCCACCTGCTAGCCACTTGGCCACTTGGCCACTACGTGACAAAAGGTGAAAGCCTATAAATACTCCACTTCTCTCATTGAGAAAAGGATCCGAAAACTATCCCAAAACTCACTATTAATCTGGTATAAACTCCCTTATCTCTCTACAATATACTTTGCCAAGTAACACACAACTTAATCTCTTTAAGTTTACTGACTTGAGCGTCGGAGTGAGTTCGTTCGGTACCAAGCCGAGTCCTCAGTTTGTTCATTGTTGCAGGAGAGAGCGAAAGGAAGAGACAAGCAAAAGACGTCATTCTACAAGCTTACGTGGTCACAAATCCTGCTCCGGAATTACACCCGGAACATCTTCCACATTTTCTAAAACGGCAAATTCACAAAGATCTTCTACTTTCCTTATTTATCTATTTTTTGTGGTTATAGTATCTTGTGACCTCACATTTTCTCTCTTATTTTCATTTACTTCCACATATCATCCTCTCTCTAAATTCAACCAAAAAATAATTGTGGAAGAACATAGAGAATATGAGGTAACATATAAATGAGTAAAATAACTATAAACATGATTTAAACAAATTTTTGTTTCAGACGGCCATTTTCATCTGAAACCTTTAGACGGGCCATATGTGACCATTTTATAAATGAATGGCGTAATGTACTCCCTCCTATTCTAAATAACCCTCCTTATTCAAGGGAGGCACAAGAATTAAGGAAATGAGTATTATATGGTAAAATATTTGTGTGGGGGTAGGAGATTGGAGAGAGGGAAGGTATTGTGTGATTAAAATAAGTATTATTGTAGGGTAAGGTGATTAAAATAAGTATTATTGTGGGATAAGGTGATTAAAATAAGATAAAGTGTGAGTATTATGGGATATTGTTGTGGTGTGGGGTGAGGTGATTAAAATAAGTATAAAAAATTGTCAAATAAGAAAATAAAGAGAATATTGTGAATAGACGAAAAAAATAAAAAGGATTATTTAGAATAGAAGGGAGTACAAGAATTAGAGTTTAACCACTCCGCTACTATACAAGAATTAGAGTCCAAATCCAACTATTCCACTACTAAAAGTCTAAAACTATCTGCCGGATTATTTGTATAACTTTAAGAAAAAAAAAAAAAAAGTAAATAAATGAAAGAGAGAGAAAGAGCAGCTAACCAAATCAACTAAAACACGGAACTTATATTGCTTGCTTACCAATTTGCCCTTACCCACTTTATGAGGCATTGAAAAGTCAAGAGTGTATGTGTCCACAAGCAAACAAATCCAGTGTCTTGGTTGATACAATAAGTCTTGTTGAAGATGGGTCGGAGCAGGTGACGGGTAATGCCACTCATAAAACGGATACGGGGGACAAGGTGGGGCACCCCATGTGGTTCTCTCTCATCTATTTGGGTCATTTGTGAGAGGAAATGATATCCGTCACTCCAAAGTGACGGATACGTGCCGTCTTCAATGAGATTTTGTGTGGTTGATATAGGCCGCCTATTTATGCGAAGCCATATTTGACGTCTAATTCAATATCTAATCACATCCATCATAAATCATAATTGTGGGATTTTATTCATAAAATAAAAGCGAAAAGGGGAGTTACTTATCACAAATATTCTGTTTTGAGAATCATCATCTCCCTATAAGTTATTGACAGTAAAAATTGATAAGTTGCCATGCTTTATTTTCCGGATTAATTGCCCAATAATCTTATAATTTATAGCATTTTTCCATTCAAATATCTAAACTTTCCATTCTAATAATATTACCATAATAAAATATATTATCCGTGATAATTCACTATTTATAAGCAGCAGTTTGGATAATTTGTTAATTCTCCTGCTTCACCATTTCCTGCTTTTATCCAACTCTTGCCGATCAAGTTTATTATTGGCCAACATTTTTCACGTACGTTCCGGGTTAAGGTACGTTTGTAATTGCTATTTATATCGTGTATTGTATAATGGATAGTGAGTGTAATTTTAAAAAGCATCCGATTACATTCCAATTCGTTCTCGAATTGGATCATCTCAAAAACTGTCTATAGGTCACCTAATTTTTACTTATTTTTTTAATAACAATCTTATAATTCGATAACGTTCTAGTTATGATTTCACAATAAAAAGAAGCGTCACCAATTAATCTACGACTTGTAATTTTAATAATCTTTTTGCTTGTACCGAAAATTAGCAGGGATTAATATCATACATCTAAATCTGGCCCCACAAGGAAGAGTTTTACTCATCACCACGGCAAAACAACTCAAGGCCTTCTATTTCTTAGGTAATTCTATATATCCTTTACTTAATTCGAACTTGCAATATCGTGTTCCGAGTATTTCTATCTTAATTACTAGGCGAAGACCTCTTTTACTTCATAAGGTGTTACGTATCAATAATTTGACACTTTTAATCTAACTAGTTATCCTAAATCTTCACACGTAATTTCGTAAACATTAAAACTTTGGAGAGACGGTTTTTCAATAAGGTATTGAAACACGGGAGACCAGTTTTCCGTACTTTTTTGTTTGTATTTTGTGATCCTGTTGTGGTTGACTGTAACATATGAGTAGTAATTTCGTACTTATTTACATAATAAATGTACTCATTTTATCTTTAATCATAATTTATACCTATTTTATTAATACAACTTTTTTCTTAAAATTATAAAATAGTCTCTCAATAAATTTATTGAGAGACGACCGTTTCTCAGAAGACCTACTCGTGAGTAAATTATTTTACGCGTGCATTTTTTTTGGATTGATCCGATACCAAAATGGTAGAAAAAGACGGATAATTGATTAATTGAACATGTTAATTAATTACCTTATAAACATGAAAATTGCAGATTTAAGAAGTTAAAAGGAGAAGAATTAACAAGAGAAATGGAGTCAAGAGATACAAGCAGAAATATGAAGAAATTTTTACTAATATTAAATTGTGTGATATTAGCAACGGGTATAAGTTGTGGACCGTTAGTAATGAGATTATATTATTTGCATGGTGGCAAAAGTATATGGCTTTCTTCTTGGTTAGAAACCGGTGGTTGGCCTATTATGATCGTCCCTCTTCTTGTTGCTTACTTTCGACGACGGGCCGTTGACCGGGCTTCCAAGCTTGTTTATATTCGGCCCATGACGGCCCTCTTTGCTGCTCTCATTGGTATTCTTCTTCTATGCTTAACACTAATGCAAACGATTTCATGTTATTGAATTGCATCTGTTCGAATCGTTTATTTACCATTTTTATTCTTTTTAAAGCAGATTTTAATCATAAGTAAATAAATAAATGAAATAATTCAAATGAATGCTTCTTTCTTTAGTTCAAGACCAACTAAGTACTTTTTAGCCTTGTATGCTACTCGTATTTTACGACATTATAGGGGTTGTTTGGTTGCTTTTTAAATTCATGGGAATTGGAAAATCATGGGAAGTAGTTAAATGAAGTCTTGTTTGGTTGTCCAATTAATGGGAAATGGAACTTCCTATGGAACTTCAATTCCTACATGATGTAGGAAGTCTAGGTAAGTGGAAATTCCCACATGAATTGAAGTTCCCACATCCAACCAAACAACATTTATACAATTCACATGATTTTCAAGTTCATATGAATTTAATCTTCCCGGGAATTCTATCTTCGTATGTTGAACCAAACGACTCCTAGCTATAACAACCCTAATGACATCCCGACCCTAATAACATATAATTACAATAAATATCTTCAGAAACGGTTTCAAACTATTTATCTGGAACAAACTTATTTAATAGTTCGTCTTATTTTTAACGTGAGACCGCCTTATTTAACCAAATGTTCCACCAACCCTAAGAAAATGTTATCTAGCCAGCCTATTATACTGGTCGATTCATGCAAATCTTATAATAAGACAGTTTTGCATGAATCGACCAACATAACATAAAATTTGTTTTATATTCTAACATAAAATTGAAATCTCATGATCGGTATTATACTGGTCGATTCATGCAAATCTTATAATAAGACAGTCTTGCATGAATCGACCAGTATAACATAAAATTTGTTTTATATTCTAACATAAAATTGAAATCTCATGATCGGTTTTATATTCTAACATAAAATTGGCGACATGCAGGAATAGTAGCAGGAGCAGGAGATTACTGCTATGCATACGGAGTAAAACACATACCAGTCTCAACATCATCCCTAATATTAGCAACACAATTAGCATTCACAGCAGGATTTGCATTTATATTAGTAGGTCAAAAATTTACTGCATACTCAGTAAATGCAGTTGCACTTCTTACCTTTGGAGCAATAGTATTAGCACTTCATGTAAGCAGTGATAAACCAGAAGGTGAAACAAGTTTACAGTATTACAGTGGCTTCTTTTTAACCCTTGCTTCATCTGCATTTTTTGCTGTTATGCTTCCGTTGATCGAACTCGCTTACAAGAAGGCTAAACAGAGTATAAATTACTCTTTGGTTATGGAGTTTCAGCTGGTTTTATCCTTTTCTGCTACTCTTATGTGTACTCTTGGCATGTTTGCTAGTGGTGATTATAAGGTAAATAATCTTTTGTCTATATTAAAGTTTCATTTTTTTTGGTAATAGGGTTCATTATAGTAAAATTGTCTTACCATTTCATTTTACGCGTCTGAATTTAAGACAACACTTTAATCGTAAATTAAACAATTCATAATGTTTTTCGGATGATTAATGTTGGGGTTTATTATGGTCACAAAATTACTACTAGTCTCTCAAACTTCATATATCTTTTCATTTGACTTTTTTCAGTCTCCGAAACATCAGTTTAACTTTATATTTCTTTATTATTTATACGCTAGTTTTTTCTAGTCAGGATTTTTTTTCCTATAAAATACTCCGTAGTACATTTCTATGATGGATGTAAAATATTTTATAATCATGTTTTAATTTTTAATATTTTAACACTTATTTAAGGTCGGGTTTTTAGAATTTGATCTCAAAAAATAAAATGATGAAATTATTTTGAAGAGGGATTTGAGTTTTCATAATGTCGAAAGACAACCCCTAGACCATCACTTTTTTGAAATATATACCTTTGTGAAATACGTTTATATTTTTAGATCATTTTAAGGTCAAAATTTTGCGAATTTTGACCTTAAAATATCAAATGAGAAGCTCATTATAAAACGTATGATTGCAGACATATGCACAAGAACTACAAGACTACAAGCTTGGTACTACAATGTACTTTGTTGTAATGATATGTAACGCCATAATATGGCAATGTTTCTACTTGGGCGCGGCCGGAGTAATACACTATGGATCATCGTTACTATCCGGAGTTATAATAGCACTTGCACTTCCGATCACAGAAATTATGGCCGTCATTTTCTACCACGAAAACTTCCAAGTCGAGAAAGGTGTTTCTCTAATTCTTTCTCTTTGGGGTTTTCTCTCTTATTTTTACGGCGAAGTTACGGAGAACAAGAAACAAAGGATGAAGGAATTGAAGCACATTGATTCTATTGATGATGTGTCTTTGATTGTTAATTAGTCTTTCAATTGTGAAGATTTGCAATTCTAAATGTTTCTTTTTTTAAGGTTTAAGAATATTATCGTTTGAGGAATTTACTACCCAAAGTTAGGTTTATGTAAAGGTGCAAACATTTTTATCACAAAGACCCTCCATTGTTTTTGATGGGAGGATTATTTGCTGCTTAAGATTATTTTATGGTTTGATGCTACATCAATGTGGTTGTACTATTTTTATATCGCTAGTGTTGCAGTTTTGCAGATGTCAGCTAATATAACTGATCAGTCATGAGAGTAATATACTCATAAATCATAATATAACATGACATCTCTCTAAAAATTCCTCTCTAAAATTCCTAAAAATCGCCTAAAAATAGTCCTTGATTCTAACTTTCGGCCGGAAAACAGTAATCTTCCAACTGAAAAACCTTTCCTTGATACCCGGTTCCTAATGACCAGCCCTTCCCTCCTTTACCAAAGAAGTTTAAGCGAAAAACCGTTCATATTAGTGATTTCCTGAATTCAGATAACTTAACCCACATATAGGTGGGTAGCTTTATTCAATTGAATTGACCATGAATTCAGATAACTCATCGACTATGGCCATTGATATATACTTCTATCACCAACACTTGACAGAGTTAGCCAAGTCCAGTCGTTGAAAATGAAGTCACCCCAATGTCCTTCAAAGATAGGGCACAAGGTTTTCAAAATCTCACCTCAGATTTGGTCGACTCCTAAAATTATTTCAAACCCCTCCAAAGAAAATTCAAAACAATTTACCGGAAAATTTGTCTCATGTACCAAAACCGACTCCTATTTATACACCCTTGAACACACAATAATTCTCCAGAAGATAGGGACACGTCGTCATTAGCTAGTTCCCCCCCCCCCCCCCCCCCCACACACCTAGGGTCAACATACGATTCTTAGTACAAAATAATGTATGGCTCCCGAGTCAAATAAAACGAAACAAGGATGAGAATTAATAAGAAATGTACCAGAGACCACATGAGCATCCTCCTCAACGCTTTTCTTGTCCATGGCAAAGAGCTTGCCACTAGCCTTGGGCTCTCCTTGCATGCACCGTGCTTGCCGAGTTCGTTGGCCTAGCCCCCGAAGTGTTGCCTCCAATGTAGCTTGTTGCCCTTAATGGTGCTCCCTGGTTGAAGTTTCCACGGTTATTTAATTCCACCATCGTAGGTCGAGTTGGCATTCCTTTGGTTGCTCCATGTTCCCGAGTTCCGGTTGCTAGTTCCACTTTAAGAAGGGGTGGGGTAAGAATTACCTTGCCCAAACCTCCAGTTGGGCCTCTTTGGAGTGCTAGTCCACTCATTCCTCTTGTGGCCAAGGTCACCACAATTATAGCATCTCAAACCACCACCTTCACTAGCGGCTCTTCCTCCATAGCCGCCCGACATCCCAAAGCCACTCACTTGAGATCCTCCTGAATAAGATTTAGCTTGATTGTAGTTAAACCAGGTTTGCGGATAGGGAATGTGAGAGAAGAAATAGTATAGTGGGCCATGTTATGAACTTTGAAGAGGTTTATCTATTGTTACTATGAGGTTTGTAAGTAAATGAGTTTGTATATTATCTTATGTGGTATGAGAACAAACCTATTGAAGGTTCATCTATTGCTAATGCTCTTATTGATTGTTGTTTTACTTTAAGGTCCCTGACCCGAATGACCCGACCCGATAAGGTTGACTCAAGACCCAAAAATGACCCGAAGAGAAAGTGACCCAACCCGGAGTGACCCGACTTGGGTGACCCATAATGACTCGAAGTGATTGAATTAATGCAAAATCATCATCCGAAATGACCCGACCCAAAATGGCCCGATCCGAAGTGACCCGATAACAAAATGACCTAATTCGAAGTGGCCCGAACTGACCCAGCCCGATTGATCCATTTACCAATTCTCGGTCCTATGTTTTCGAACGGTATTATAAAAGCCCGATAAGTAGGCCATATTAACCCGAATTGTGTAAACAAACGGGTAAATACATTTTTTTTCCACATTCCCCGTTTCTCTCTTCCCAAATTCCCGCTAAACTTCCTTCACCCTCCGTTTCGCCGTCTCTTCCTTCTCTTTCTACCTGGTATCGTTTTCTTCTCTCTATCCTATTTTTTTTTTGCGAAATTTATTTATTTTAATTATGTAAATATGTACATTACTACATTTCCCCCAATTTGTTTCCAATAATTATCGTGTAAGACCGTCACTCATTTGTTAACAGTAATAAACGAGTGTCTCACCCGTAAAAAGTTCCGTCCTATACTATAAGACGGTCTTATTCTATACAGTTTATAATTGGTGATTTGATTCTTTCAATTTGCTGTTTAAATACTCTTCCGTCTTCATTGTGAGGGGTATTTTAATCAAAGGTAAATAAATGACCGAGACAGTGCCAATATAAGTTTATATCTAGGTGTTTGAATAGTAGATTTGCATGTATAAGAATGTTGTAGGTTTGATTGTTGATATTACTTGTAAGACAAAGTCTGATTTGATGTTGTTTAAGACGGCCTCTTTCGATGCGAGGTTGTTTATGTAGTGATGGTTATAATGACTATGTTGTGAACTTAAGACGGTTTTAAACAAGACTCGCTCTATTTGTAATTACCAAATTGTATTTTTAATTACATGTGAAATAAGAAAGAAAGTTTTGCTGTTAATTGTGAAAAATTTAGTGCTTTTGAGCTGTGTGATAGTTATGTAAATTAGGGTTTGATTGTTCGGAGATTTGATGTTTTTGAATTAGGGTTTTTGTAAGGGTTAAAATGGGGAACAGTGACACGGAAATGGTGGTGCGTAATGGTGCTGATGAAGAAGCTGAGCTTGATGAAGGTGATTCACCTTCAATGGGTGATGATTACAACCATGGAAGCCATGGCTTGAATGAAAATGGGAATGGAAATGTCAATGGTAATGGCAATGAGAAGATGATTGAGGAGAAGGTTCGGGTGGCTGAAGAAGAATCCGTTAATAAAGTTCAAAATGGTGGGAATTCTGTTGAACCAACTCCTGCTCGTATCTCGGGAAGGTTATTGGCTAGGTCTCTTCCTGGTGGACGTTCCGGGAGTGGTCGCAAAAGATTAAAGGTGCCTGTTAGGTTCTTTCTTCTCATAATAGAGTTAAATTTTGTGTTTGAGGATGGGATTGTGAATACGTTGGTAGTGGTGTTTGCTTTTGAGTTACTTGTTTGGAGGATAATTCCGACTTTTTGATTACTTGTAGACAATTGAGGATGACGAGGAGGCAGGAACTAAAGAAGAACAAGTTGAGTTTATGAAAGAATTGCAAGCGTTTTGCAAGGAGAGATACCTGGACTTTAGACCCCCCAAGTTCTATGGGGTTCCTCTGAACTTACTTAAGTATGGTACCACCCTTTAGGAGTTATGGTTTGATAATTTATTTTCTATTTTCCTTAAATTTCGATTATGAAATGATGCCTTCGAAGTGTTGAATGGTTGTTAACATTAGTTATTATCGTCCTCTCTTTTGTACTAGGTTATGGAGAGCTGTGGTTAAATTGGGTGGATATGATAGGGTATGATTTCTTGCACATTTATGTTGACTTTTGGTGGTGGATACTATAGTATTCCTCCATCGAGTTTATATTGTCCTCATTTACTTTTGAGTAGGTCTCCTGAGAGACTGTCTCTTAATAAGTTTTATTGAGAGACCATTATACAATTTTAAGAAAAAGTGGTACTAAAGGTAATAAAATAGGTACAAATCATGATTAATGATAAAATGGGTACATTTATTATGTAAATAGGTACGAAAGTACTATAATACGATCAACAACAAAAGGGGTACGAAATATAAATAAAAGGGTACGAAAGGTTGGTCTCTCAATAATTTAGTGAGAGACCGTCTCTCCAAAGTTTTAGTGTTTACTTTTTGGGTCATCTTACTATTTCTATACCGGGTAAAATAAAAAATGACACAATGACGAAGGTAATGTTATATCTTTACATGTAATTCTGCAGGTCAAGAGGTAGTAGGGATTTTTCATCAGCAGAACGTAAATATGATTTTTAATCAAATGGGGACAATCATAAATGGGATGGAGGGAATATGTCTTTATGTATGCTGTCTAGGTGCACTTGAGTGTTTTACGAGTTCTCTTTCTCTGAGTTGCTAGGTAACGTTTTACAAGCTTTGGCGGCAAATTGGAGAATCTTTCCATCCACCTAAGTAAGATACGACACCCATTCTCTTTACTCTTTATTTACGTTTCGTGAGATATCAGTGCATATTCTGTCAGCAGACACGTTGTAGTTGACATTTCAAATATTTTGATTAGTAATTTTATGCATCGGATTGAAATAATGGCTGTCATTCTTTTCAGAACTTGTACCACCATATCTTGGACGTTTCGAATTTTCTACGAAAAGGTAACACCTGCATTCTTAGTTTAAAGTTCTCTTTCAATGAAAACACTGGATTTTGCTTCAAATTATTTCTCCTACTGTCCTTACTCTTGTAGCTTTAAAGCACAAGGTTACTATAAAGCTTTCTGCTTGGCCGCTAAAACACACTTGATACAGATTTTTTTTTCTTTATTTTTGTTATTCACGTGCTTGTTCTTATTTTTGCTACGCTTTTAAATTATTAAATTTTCAATTTTCAAACCCTCAAGGTTGATTTGTTGGCTATTTTGTGCAGGCACTTTTGGAATATGAGAAACATAAAATAGAGATAGGTGAGGTTGAATTTCCAGATTCTCCTTCCGCCGAGCGTGCTTCTGCTGAAATTGAGGTAGGTCTTATTTATCTGAATGCTTCAGCTGTATGTATCATCGTGTTGAATCCATATTAGGTACTTTTATTTGCGTATATGTGATTATGTAGATGTTGCATAATAAGAGTTTTTGGCCTTAAGAGGCGTTTACCTTTTCGGTGACAAGAGTGTATATGTTGTATCATCGTTTTGATCACTTGACGGTACCTCTTCGGTGGCAAGAGTGTTTGGCCTTAGTTCCGCCTTCCGTCTTAGTCAGAAGAGCAAAATAAAATCTCAACAACGAGAACTTGATGTGCATGATGTGTACTTTTCTTTTTGTGTATTGTGTGAATGAATTATGTAATGGAAAGGTTAACAGCAAAACATTGCAGAACTTGATCTCTCAATCTTAAAATGAAAGAAAGTAATTCTCTTTTTCAAAGGGGACAAAGGAATGAAAAAAAAAAAATGCGTCACTCTCTGATGTGTAATATTATTGCACTCAATTACTTCTCTGATCTGAAGGGTTTTCTATAGGTTGTGAGTTTGTGACTGTTAGTGGACTGGTATATACTTCAGCATTTACTGTAGTCAGTAGGCTACTTGATATTGGCTGTATTATTTCGAGGTTGAATGCAGCTTCTAGATTATATTTGATCTTTTCCCTGCACATATATTCTGAGCCCAGACACAATTTTGATTTTTTTATATTCTTTCCTGACTCGTTTTCTTTGTGGGAGGTGCTATTTTCCTTTTTATCATCCCAAAGTTTCTTGAAAAATATGCTCGGTTAGGACATAGGAGTGCAGGAATTCTGTTGAGTACAAATAGACCTTCTCTTCATTATATTCCACTCGTACTGTTTCTGTTTAGGGAGGAGGAATTACTAGTTCAGGTAGGGTGAGGAGAGATGCAGCTACTCGTGCAATGCAGGGTTGGCATGCTCAACGAAAATCTGGTTATGGAGAAGTTGGGGAGCCAATAGGAAAGGTGCGTTTGATACGTAAAGAATATATATAACTATGATGGTCTGAGCCATCTCTCTTTCAATTTCAATTTCACGTTGCCGCTGGATGTTCCTAAAACCGTATATTATTTTGTCAGGACAAGAATCTCAGTTCTTCACATAAGCGTGAAAAGCATCTTAAAAACATTGGTATGTTGCTTTACATGTAGCATGCTATGTGCCTATATGTTTGCATTTTCTGAACATTTCCTGGTGTTCAGATGCTGACGTGTTTTCACAATCTACTATTTCAGGTGTAAAGCAAAGGAAACCAAGTAATTTCGAGCATGAAGAAGATGATATGCTAGCCGAAACAGAAAAACCGTTAAGATCTCATATTCCCTCTCTCTTCTATTTTATCTCTTCTCTCTAATCGCACCCTATCAGTCTATCTTAGCCTTGTAAGTAATGGACTATCTATTCATTCTTATTTCTGTTTCTCTAACGATCTTGTTTTCCTTTATTGATAGACTCGTGGCCACAATTATTGACGTTGGACCCCCTGCTGATTGGGTTAAAATCAATGTCCGAGAATGTGTGAGTTTCTAAGTTAATATTAGGTCATCAAGTTTACCCCTATCTTTTCTTATCTATCATAAAGATCATCATGACACTATGTTCCTGTTTTGTTATACAGAAGGATTGTTTTGAAGTTTATGCATTAATTCCTGGGCTTCTCCGTGAGGAGGTATTGTCCTTGATTCTTGAAGTAAATGTTTTTATGTTCCTTACATTCTCCTGGTTCGATGATCTGTTAAATAATCGTGCATTGTGAATATCGGTTAATGTCTTCATCTGCTCATTAGAAAGGTTTTGTGCTCATGTGGTTTTGTTAAGGCAATGCTTGTATTTATCGTGAATCGTGGGGACATTTCAATATGTGGGTTAGATATATGGTCAGAACCTTTTTTTTTTTTTTTTTTTACGGCCAATTAGGTTTACTTGTACACACTACACAGTACATGTACCGTGGAATGTATTGGAGTTTTTACTTGTACACAGTACATGTGCCAAGATAGACTGATAGGGAAGTGAATGAAATTGGGATGATCAATTAATCATGTAAACAAAAATTATAAAGATCAGCTGTTGTCATAGTAGTGGTACTGAGACCAGACTCAGTTCTTGTGGCATTAAATTACCTATGAAAGGTTTCATATAAACTCAGTTGGCATGCCAGTATAAAAGTTGATGTTTTTTGTCGTGTACTCCTAACTTCTATATGCTACTGAGCCATCGGCAGCTTGACTTGTCGTTTGTACACCTACTGTGTACATTTTGAGGGTTTCAACCCTTGACGTATTCTGCTTTCTTGACAGCTTCTTTCGTGTGATTATTTTCTCAATTCGATTATCTTATGGCTATGTGAACATGCTGTCATTGCTTGGAGTGTGCTCGATAAAAAGGTGTACTTCAATAATAAAAAGTTCAACACATATGTTCTGTAATGATTCAGGTCAGAGTACAGTCAGATGCTTCTGGACGTGTGGTCATTACTGGTATGCCTGAGCAACTAGACAATCCTTGGGGAATCACTCCTTTCAAGAAGGTATTTTCCAATAACACTGAGATTTTTTTTTTGGTATTATTGCCATAAGAACGATTTTTGACATTGACGTGTTTTGAAGCTGATAAGGGTGTATAATGCCCCGTGCTCTTGAATGCTTGAGATTATATGAGAAATGTTCGGGCCGGTTTAGTTTTGCTAGTCTGCAGGCCATAATTATATGAGAATTGTTGGTGCGATACAGACCATTAATTACCTTGGAATAAATAGAGAATATCGCCCATCTCCCTCCACATTTGTGCCCTAATCTGTTGCTAATGTTGTGCAGATTGTAAACTTGCCAGCAAGAATCGACACACTACATACATCGGCTGTTGTCAGCCTGCACGGCAGGCTCTTTGTCCGAGTCCCTTTTGCGCGGCACACCATCCAATAATTTTCCTTTCTCTAAAGTTGGAGGTACTAATCTCGAACAAAGAGTAGCTGACATGGTTTAGGCTAGGTTAGATCAATTCAGGGATATCTAGATGGTGGTTTCTTGTAGTGTATTTTCCCATTCCCTGAATATCTGTAGGTTTGTGGTAGTTTGAGTTTCATTTGTGTAAAAAATTCACATTTTATGTTACTAGAATTTGTTTGTACTGAAAAAAAAATGTTACTAGAAGTTGCACCATTATATTTCGGCCTCATTTTTTTCTCTCTAAAAGATCTACCACTTCTTAGCCATAGTCCTGCAGTCAGTACTCGGTCCACTACAATGGTTAAGAGACATTTTATACGGCTCAACCCAGGCACCCAGCTACTCCACTTACGAGTAGACCTGTACTCGGGCCGGGCTGGCCAAGGAGTGGGCTGGGCTCTCCTGATCAGACCCAGGCCAGGCCAAGGGGAGTGGCGGGCTTGGCCGGGCTCGCTTGACCCGGGCCAGGACTCGAGATGGGCCAAGTGCGGGCCGGGCCGGGCTGATGAGCCTTGCCATTTTATTTTTTATTTTTGCTAAAATGGCGGGCTAGACGGACTGGGCTGGAATTTCAGGACCCGGGCCAGCCAGGGTTAATGCCGGGCTAGGGCTGGGCTGGGTCAAGGCGTGCCTGGTCCGCACCGGGCCCGGTCAGCCCGTGCTGATGGCCAGCTCTACTTACGAGCACCCAATGCTTGATTGCTAAATTGGAAAAACTTATTAAATACGAGTAACTAACTCATTAGTTTACGATTATTTACCTAGCACAAATTCTTATTTACAACAAACCATTATTTTGGACGTTTTTTAATAGACTTGTTATTTACTCGAAGACTTTTGTAAAATCAAACCACTCACTAATTTATCTGAAAAAAGATACTGATAGTCCGTACTCCCGTAGTCTATAATAAAAAAATGGTTTTAAGTAATTGAATGGGACAATGAAGTATTTAGATCGACATTTATCTTTTAGGAAAAAAAACTAATCAAATAATTTTCTCTAGTGATGATCAATGTTCTTTATAATTTACAAATCAATGGCAGGATATATTTAATACAACTGATATACATACTAATATACTGCGTAATTAACTCGCTAATCACTAAGGAACTGCAGCTGAATAACTCTCCCAAGTGTACATCGCTGTTTCGAGCTAAGACATAATCCAAGTCTTCCCATTCTCCGAGCTCAAACTCATGAAGGAGAAAACTTCTTGGTTTGTCAGACTTCGCGACCATTCAACTCGTCTTGTTCTGTTTGCTCCGGGACCAAAGCACATATACTCTCCATAAAACGCGGTTCTGCACATAAACTCATATGATATGATGAATATTAAGAGACGGACTCATACAGTATGAGAATCGGATTGAATTTTACAATAAAAACTGTTTAATAACGAAATTTGATCTAGAGAAGCCTGTAAGAAATTACCTGTGGGTAGAAATTTTACCCCAATCATCCCAACCTTGAGGTAAAACCGCGCTAGACATGTAAGTTTGAGCGTAGACGACCCTCGAGTAAGGTCCCCATGGCCTTCCTAGTGTACAAGATTTGACACCAGTTATCTTGCATCCTACAAAATAGAATCCTGTGTTTTCCTCTGATGACTTCCTTTGTTGTGCTGTTATTGCTCCCTTCTTCTTTGATGTCGAATGCAAATGACATTTCTACAATTTTAACAAAATTATTACCACAAACAATCCCTATCTGCTTTCGACATACGAGGCTTTTTGTTAGACCAAACCTCCTCGACTATGCAGATGTCAACTAGCTTAGTTGGTAAAGTCATGAGATTTGTATTCATGACGTGGGTCCAAACCTCGTTAGCATCAAAATCGCCTCCCTTTACAAAAAAAGAATATTCTCTCGTGTACCCCTCAACTTTTTTCATTAACTTTGACTGTCAATAACTCTTGGCTACAAGTTCAGAATACGATAAACGTTTTTTCAAATTAACCGTCTTTAAGAGGCTTTCAGTTTGAAAAAGAATTCACCGACGTCTCAACTCATAGTCGGGAAGTATGGTCGGTCAAAGTTTATTCGTTAAAAAAGCTTTGACCAGCAATAACTACTGGCTACGAGTTCAAAAAGCGGTGATTTTTTTTTCAAATTCAAGGCCTTGATGAGATAATTGATTTGAAAAAAAAAAATTATCGTTTTCTGAACTCGTAACAGATAATTATTGTCGGTCAAAGTTTTTTTTTTTTGTGAAAAACGAGGGTTACACCTTAGAAAACGAAAAAGTTCAGGGGTAGGCGAGAGAATATCCAAAAAAAAAACCTCCTCGACTATAACTGACCTCTTCACCCGAACATGAAAAGTACAACCCAGACCCAAGTTGACTCGACAGATCAAATGACCCGACCTGAAACAACTCGACCTAGTTACATTTCACAAAAAAAAGCGAAGTTCATAGTATGTACCTGGAAAAGAGAATTAGCATTGCCACAAATGAAATCAGTAGCTCCTTCAATGTAACAATTGCTATAGAAATGCGTGCCGGTTTCATCCAGAAGTGTATCCTGGTATGACAGAATTCTACATGCACTGAACTCTGCTTTATCCCCTGCTACTCTCAATGCCACTGCCTTCCCCTTCGAACCAAACGTGTTCTGCACCATATATATACAGTTACACATAATGTCATCGTTTTTAACACGATATTTTTTGTTAAAAACCCGATACAATGTCAAAAAAAGCTGTGGGAAATGCACGCAGTGCTCTTGAACTTTGATATTTTGCCCGAAATACATCAACTTTTTTATCCAGAAATTTTAAGAGGCTATAACTCGTGTTTACGAGCTCAGAAAGTGACGATTTTTTTCAAATTAATTATCTTTTCGAGAACTATGACTTGAAAAAAAAAATTGTCGAGTTTGGAATTCGTGACCAAGAGATATGGTCACTCAAAGTTTGTTCGGTAAAAAAACTTTGACGTACAAAAACTCCTAGCCCGAGATCCAAATACGACAATTTTTTTTTTCAAATCGTAGTTCTCGGAAAGATAATCGATTTGAAAGAAAAAATTATCACTTTCTGAACTTGTAGACACGAGTTATAACCTCTTAAAGTTTTTTGGAACAAAAAATTGGGTATTTCGGGTAAAATTTGAAACTTCAAGAGCACAGCGTGCATTTTCCCAAAAAACTGTTCTATTTAAAGGGAACTGCAAAAACAATTTTTTAATAACGAGAATATGTTTAAAATTGAAACTCAGTAACACCCAATATCATCCTTACCTGAATAGTAAGATATCGACCGACAAAATCAGAAGCCAAGACAGTAAAAGTAGGAGATTTGATAATATCACCACTGTCATTCCAAGTAATTACAGTAGTTTCAGCATTTCTACCACTAAGTGTAATCAAAGGTTTATCAGCAGGTACAGTAATTTTCTCGTTGTAAATTCCTGGTTCAACCCTTATAAAAATAGGATGAACATTATTAGATGGAACGTCATTTATGGCATCTTGTATCTTCTTATAGTCCCCCTTACCGGACTTATCGACCGTTACAATCCGCTCCCTTGTCGACCTTTTTGTGGTTGTAGGTTGAGTATCCGCCCTAGGAGCCGCCATTGTACAAAGAGCAAACGTAAACAATATACTGAAAAAATGGTGTGGAATCCCCATTTTCATGAGTATATAAAATCAAAGTTAACTTAAAATGTAATCTAGTTATGAAGTATGGAAAATGGGATTGAGTGTATTTATATATAAGTGATGACTAATTAAAAATTAAAAATTAAAAAATTGCCCAAATACTTGTACAAGACGGTTTTATATAAATTTATCGTAAAACAGGATCTTTAATAACCACTTTTAACCGTTAATAGGGTTGTGTTTGGGTCTGTTTACACTTATATTAGTATAAAACCGCTTTACACAAGACTAATTCATGAAATTATGGGATGTATAAATTAAATAGTTGCGGTTGACAAGAAAAATGAGGAAAAAGTTAGAAGTAAAAGCATTATTTTAGTCAAGTAAATTGATGTATAGGGAGGTCAACGTGATTGAAATGCACGTTACCCACGTTTGTGTAAACGAGCCAAGTTAGGTTTGGTTTTTTAGCAACAAATTTTGTGTGCAAATGTTATCATAGCTTAATATTGCTTTAATTCTGTTGGTTAAAGAAAGTTGGTTTTATTGCATGGGTTGGTAGAATTTGGTTGTGATGGAAAACATGTTTTGTTGAATTTGTTATTCGAGAACTAATCTTGTTTTCGACTTTTTGAAACCGTTTTAACTGCTTAACGCGCCGAGAATTCGTTTGTTGTGACACTAAATGCTCAAAGTTACGGAGTGAGTATATATTACTCCCTCCTCGTCTGAGTGTTGGTTCCCTTTCTTTTGGGCACCAAAATTAAGGAAATGAATTGGACCACACAAAACACCCTACCCCACATGGAATTGAATTTTGACCACACAAAACTTACCAAAAAAGGAAAGAGGAACCAACAGCCGACTAGCATGGAAATGGAAAGGGGAACCAACACTCAAACTAGGAGGGAGTACTATCTTTGTATTTTTGTTTTTTTTTTTCTCGATCCTCAAATTTCCCTTACATAATTGGGGAAGTGATGAGAAAATTAAAATAATATGGGAGTATTATTTATTAATAGTCATTTTAAGTATTTTTTTTTGGTACACCATTTTAAGTATTTAAAACTTGTGTTTTATACTTTTTAAAACTAACTATGTACGTCTACCCAATAAACTAGATAGCCAATACTTCTTCAGAAAATGTCTTAGTACATACCGATACAATATCAACAGTTACATGGAAATCAATATCGTAAGACATAAAATTGTCGACTTATTTAACTAATTATGCAAGTTCATGCACCAAGTGTAAAATAACGAGATTATGACCAAATGTTTATGAGTTAGGGAAAATAACAAATTCTCACGAGTTTATGTATATTTCAATAATTATATGCAAAAATAAATAAATTAGGTAGATTTGAAGAGTTCGTTGGCTATTGTGAAACATGATGGTAAATTAGGAGACTTTGACCAAACATTAGTGGGTTAGGGACAAAATATTATCAAACATTAAACACTATTTTTATGTTAAATACAGCCGTAATTCTAATTCAATACGAGTACCATAATTTCATTCTAAGTGTAATCTTACCAAATGATTAGCTTATTTGCCTTACTTTTTTGAAATGGACCGTTGAACGTTGTACTACCGCCGGTAGACAAGAAAGAGATATGCTCTTGTGTTAATACGAGTATTAATTATGATGACCGTAAGTGAGACCAGAAATATAAATCGTAAGATTATTTTTTACTATTAAAATGAATATTGCTGTTTTAAAAGAATTTTGACTTAATTAGAAGAATAAGAGGTACGAAATTGATCGATTTTTAAATGTTATAATAATGTCGTACAAGTTAGAATAAACTAAGTACGAGGCATATTTCTCATAATCAATTGATCAGAATCGTTAAAGAGCATCCTCGACGCTCACATGCATGACAAGGTGTGATCACAATTGATACAATATCAAAAAATTAAATAATATCAATGGAATTTGAATCAAAGCAGTAAAAAGAATCTACACAAGAACAAATTCAACAAATTATCACACAACTATTTTGGAATTAAGACTCTAATATTATCGTAATAGTCACACAAGTATTTCTACCAGATATATACATCTAACAAGTAGTACTCCCTAAACACAATAGAATCAACGTTTGAGCCAAGATGTAGGACTCCTAAGATACTTATAAAATCCCGACACTTGTTGATCAGTAAGATTAAGAGACCATTGAACCCGATTTGACCGATTTGCCCCTGGACCGTAACATTTATATTCACCATAGTAAACCGAATTATGTGTAAACGGTTTACCCCAATCGTCCCATCCTTCAGGATTTACCGCGTTACCCATGTAAGTGTTCATAAACACTACTCTTGAATAAGGACCCCATGGCCTTCCTAGTGTGCAACTTTCGATCCCTGTGACCCGACCTCCCATGAAATAAAATCCTGTTTCTTCTTCTGTTGTTTCCCTTTTTTGTGCCGTTATTGCTCCGTTTCGCTTTGATATCGAATGTATGTGACAATTCTGCATCACAAAATATTAGGTAAGTACGTGTTAACAAAGGGTTCTATAATATTCTCCGAACAATGTCTTATTTTAGTTTGCGGGTGTGATAATAAAGTGTTTTTATCGTGGTATAATCATGATAAAATTGGCAAATGTGTTATACGGGTTAGGTGGCTTGAGTCATTGTATTCTTCTTTTGGTGTAAATGGAGCTCCAGGCTCGATTTTGATACTAGCAGTGTTCAAACCAGGTCATGACTACCACTTCCTATGACTTTACCAACTAAGCTAGTTGACATCTGGCTTGAATCAATGTTGATATCAAGCATTTTAGATGGATTCATTGTTTCGAGCCATAATTACTAAGTTTTATTTTAGATGAATTAATTCAGGTCGTTGCAGTCCGGTCATTCAGGTTAGGTCAGTTTTACTAGGTCTAGTGAGATAACGCGTGATCATAAGGAAAACTATAGTGTAACAAATGCTAGTAATGATAAAGAGTAACAACTTACTTGGAAGAGAGACTCTGCATTGCCGAAAATGAAATCAGTGCCTCCTTCAATATAGCAGTTGTTGTAAAAGTGCCTACCACGCTCATCTAGAAGTGTATCTTGATATGAAGTGATTCGACATGCTGTAAACTCCGCCCTATCGCTTGTCACCCTCAATGCCACTGCTTTCGCTCCTTCTCCATATGTATTCTGAAATCCCACAACAAAACATTAAACTAGTTAATACACTATTTGAGTATTGGGCAAAAATTGATAAATAATGACTATCTCAATACTTCTGTAGCTGTCACAAAGTAATATTAATCTTATTTTGAGGACCGTCTGATACGAGAACTTGTTAAATAATATTAAAGAGATTTAAGACAAGTTTAAGCATCATATGCACATTGCACCTATGAATTAAAATCCATAAAAGAGATAACAAGTGATTTTGGACCGTGAACAAAATAAATTATTAATCGTGCACATAAAAATTACGCTCATATCACAAAAACTGAGAATAATTTTTTTAATTACTAGGTACAACACGAACTTAATTTTAAAAAATTATAGTAATTATTAACTGAGACGCTCTAAAATAAATAATGCAGATAATTATCGACAAGGACGGAAGAAGTGTACCTGAATAGTAAGATAACGGCCCACAAAATCAGAAGCAAGAACAGTAAGAGTAGGAGAATCCCAAATATCACCACTATCAGCCCAACTGATTATAGTAGTTCCAGCAATTCTTCCACTAAGTATTATGAACGGTTTATCTAAAGGCACCAAAACTTTTTCCTCGTAAATTCCTGGCTCAACTCTAATAAGAATCGAGTCGACATTATTACTCGGAACTGCGTCGATCGCATCTTGTATCTTCGTGTAATTGCCTTTGCCCGATTGATCGACAATTATTAGCCGTTTCCAATTTAATTTCTCGCTAGGCACCCGCGCATTAGCATGGGTAGTTAAGCAACATAATACAAGTATCACTAATATGGTCATGGAAAAAGAGTTACGTAATGCCGCCATTAGTAATTGTTGTTTTTCACTAATTAGAGTTTGGAATCCCGGCAGTATCAAAATCGTCCTTGCTGCTCCCTTTAACAAAAAAAAAAAAAAAACAATTAGAGTTTGGAAGTTATGAAGAACAAAGATATGGTGTTTGATTATATATAGAAGTTTTATTTTGCTAGCAACGTTACTTAGTAAGATGTAATTATGACTTAATATTGTGATTAAGGGGATGTACTAACGCCTGATTTCTTGCTATTTACATTAAAGATTAAATAATTGTCCAAAAAAGTGAATATAAGAGATATTGTTTTGATGGATGCAAGCAAGAAAGAATTAAAGAAAACAAATAAATAATACGGGTTTATGTGTTTCAGTAACAATGTGTTAGCTACAATTGATCTTGAAGATTATAGATTTCTGAATGAATAAAATTTACTACGTATGAGAGTTTATATATAGTAATCTCAAATAAAGTTTTCTAAGCAAAGTAGAAAACCTTACTAATAGTTTTGTAATTAGATTGGGAAACCTAATCAGATGCGGAAATAAATTAGACCCATGAGTAATAGATATCGTAGTTGTGGAAGGTTAATCGAAAGAGAACTAATCCGATTCGAAGTAGTATAATCTAACGGATATGATCAAAGAAATAAACATGGTTAAGTTGCTTCAAATTTACATGTAGCAAACCATGTCAAAATGTCATATCGCTTTCTTTTTAAGACATTCAATGGATGTCTCTTGTTTGACGGGTGCTTATACCGTTGTGCGCCGTTAACCAACACTATAAGCATAATTAACTTAGGAACGGGGGATGAACGTCGTGCTCGTCACGGTCGTCAACATAACATAAATTCGAAACCCATCTATGTTAATAATAATGGCAACAAAAAATTTTACTCTCTCGATAAATTTAGTTTATGTTCTTCTAATTAATTTTCCGAAGGTCAAAGTTTCAAAACTTTGATCATAACTGTTAAGAAAGTAAAATTGTGTAACTTGATCTCCCTTAGATATAGTGAAAAGATAAAATGAAAAAATATAACAAAATGAAGGGGGTATTTTTTTTTTTTTTTTTTTATAAAAGTTCGATTTGATCGAATATTTTCTTGGAAAAGAATAACTAATTAATACGACTATACGAGTAATTACTTTTGAAGAGAAAATGAGGAATGAACGTCTTACTTATCAGTTATCATTGTCATATTCTAGTGAGGGTTTATGCCCTTTTTTGGGTTGATGAAGTATCAATGTTTGATCCTATGCTAGAGTGTATGGCTCGTAACCACCAGGGGTGTCTAAGGCCACGGGCAACCACGGGCGTGGGAACCGGGCCTCCACTTTTGGTCGCCGGATTACAAGCTTTTATAAATAAACTTCAATACAAACATTGAACTGTAATAGACTTGTGCATTCATATTTAGGGCCTCATTTTCCCGTGTCGCACCGAGCCTCCATTTGTTTTAAGACGCCCCTGGTAACCACTAGGTCATGGTATAATTGGTTATCATTGTCATATTTTGTTAGAAAACTTAAAATACGTATATATTCCGCCCCAACCATGTAGTAGACACTCTCACTACTCAAGTTTAGAGTCAATTTACGGGTCTCAAAATCCATGCCATCGAGCACGAGATGACCCAAGTAATCCTCATCAAGGAAGTATCCAGGAGAGATTAGACTATTGCGAAAGTAGTAGAACCGTTCAAGATAGTCGTGAAAAGGCTCATCTTTGAGTTGTGGGAATCAGAATCCATCATTCATTATAAAATGCCAAGCTTTATTACCTACAAAATAGGCACTAAAACTACAAAGAAACCGTGAGAACGGTCCCAGGGAACAAGTGTTCCTCGGGACAAATATAACAAGATAAAATTCAACAACTAATTAGCAAACAAAATCGTGCTCCCCGGCAACGACGCCAAAATTTGATAGGATGTCGCAACCTAGTCAAAGATAAATACCCTAAGACAAATGAATGTAGTAATAGGGGTCGAACACAAGGAGACGGGAGTTGCTAAACAAGTTGTCATTGAGTGAATTCTATCAAGGTCGGTTATCGTATGAATGTTTAGTTGGGTTTGTAAAATAAAGATAAAGCAATGAAAGAAATCAATAATAAAGAAAGAGCCTAGAGAAGTCGATTCATACATGCAAATTATGTAAATGCTCATGCCAAACTAGGAAATTGATAAAACGATAATTGTTTAGGTTTAAAGACAACCACCTCTCGGCCTTATTGTCAACCATAGAACGGGTTCTAGCGATATGGCTAGATCGGTCTACTAAAACATGTTTAGTTTAATTCAATTTCGTGTCTCTCGACTTATAAAAGTGAATTAACAAATTTATTCTAAGATAGTGACTGACAATCAAAGAATAACAAATCAATACAAGCATGTGATAGAAACTATTATACGATTACTATAACATGCATCCTAATTCAACAATTGCAAAATCTATTTATACATGGCTTCCCTAGACAAATAAACTACTCTTGCATAATGAACATTAAACCAATGACATATGAAATAATAAACATGAACATACTAACTAGTAAATGAATAATAAAAGTAATACTAAAAATGAGATTAACTTGACAATGGAAATAGAACTTGGAAATGAAAAACAAGATAACAAATGGAAATAACGTGAATTGTAACTTGAATATAACTAGAAATGCTTAATTGAAATTGTTTATAACATAAAGGAAATGCTAAACTAAACTAAACTAAACTAAGAACTGAAATAAAGGTATGAAAAACATGTAAAAGTGGTGTAGGAGTTGTCCCAAATGACGGGTTCAACACCCCTTATATATATTGTTGGGTTCCTTATGTTGATGATAACATGCCCATTTGATTTGTGTTATCTTAGTTTACCTTTTCAGGATTAATGATTAAATCAAGCATGGATTAAGAAGTGTTGAAGTTGTTAATCATCCCATTGTATTGAGTCTTAGTGTCATCTAATGTACAAGTGAGAAAGTAGAGTATCTTAGAGTAATAGAAACAGTCAAGACGACCGTCGCTTTCATTAGTAAACAGCTGCTTGGTTTGTTGCCACAATTCGTAAAACTTGAAGCCCTTTTTATCTTTCAAAAACCTTTCACGTGACTCTTATTTTTCAAAGATAAAACTTCAGATTTTATTAGGAGTTGGTCTTCAACAAAGAGTGGTTTGAATATTTATTAATTTCAAAATGTTTCCTCTTTATGCAAATTCAACCCTTTGGTCTTTTAGAAAACAAGAAATGTTTTTTGCCATATTTGTGTTAACTTGTCATCATGTGACTTGTCTCACATCCTTTGTTTTCTGAAATTGCATGAGCTTTTAAGGATATCTTTCAAACACTCTTTCTCTATTCTTGCCTTTGCAAAAGAGCCCTCTTTGGTGCAAGTTTTGGGTGGTTGCTAATGCCCTTCACATGTGTGGTCTTTGACCCTTCAAAACCCTAGCAACCTCCTCACCCATTTCCTCTATAAAAGGCGAGCCATCTCCCTCATAAAATCCCAAGACTTTTCTGAAATAATTTTCCAACTTTGCAAATTGTTTTTAAAGCTTAAAAATCGTTGTCTTTGCAAAAACCTTTAAAAGTCTTCAAGTTGTTACAGTCGTGGCTACTGTTACTTTAATATAGTAAACTCTCTTGCTTATGAATTGTTGATCTTGTAAAAGTTGTCCATCTCTATTCTTTGCTAAGAATATGTTAGTGGAAACTTGATCCTATAACATTCTAAGTGTGTTAGTAGAGTTTAGGACGGAGTAGTCTTTTAACTCTTGGCAACCGGAGTAGGTTGCGAGTTAGCTTGTCATAAGAACGGAGTAGTTCTTGTACTAGCTTTATAACCGGAGTAGGTTGGTGTCTTTTATTGTAAGGGTCTTTTAGTTGTCCGAGTAGATCACTAAAAGAAAGCAATAAAAAGGTAGATTGGACGTAGGCACTTGAGTTTCTTGCCGAACCAATTCAAAAATCTCGTGTTCCATTGTCTTACTTTATTTCCGCTGCAATTTACTTTGTTTGTTTGTTTTGCTTTGCTTAATCTTAGAAGTAACAGTTCATCATACTGTCACATTTGGTTTGCAGTACGTATTCCATAAACTGAGACAAATAGCTACAGTCAGAACAGTTGTTACTTTCATACTTTAGCAAACATTTATCTCGATACTTGTTTAGTCTTTCAATATTATTCGAAGTATCCTCTAATCTCTTTTGTTCTCTTAACTCACTTTAATTCAATAAAGTTGAAGTTAAATTTTTTAAAATAGTACTTAATTCACCCCCTCCTCCTCTTAGGTACTTGAATCCATAAACTCAACAATTGGTATCAGAGCCTCGTGCTCTTGATCGAGGCTAATCGCCTTAGAGTTTGATTCGTGGGTAATGGATTCCGAGAAACACTCCAAGATCCCGGTCTTTACCGGTTCGAATTTTGGATGGTGGAAACTCAAAATGGAACATTACATCAAAAGTATTGATTATCAATATTGGAACATCATCCAAAATGGACCTCTAGTTATTGAGGAAACCGATATTCTAAACGGTTTCACCAAGACAAAAGAGGAAAGAAATTACAATGAGAACGACTTCAAGCTTGCCGAAAAGAATTCCAAAGCAATGTCGATTCTTCAACGTTGTGTTGGTGAGGGGGAAGTTAGTCGAATCTCCGGATGTCCTACGGCAAAATCTATTTGGGATTCTCTTGTACTTGCCTATGAAGGGACGTCCCAAGTAAGAAAACACCGTATTGACCTTCTCATGCAACAATATGAGATGTTTAGAATGTCAAAAGACGAGTCCTTAAATAGTTTCTCTTCACGTTTTTCTTGTATTATTAATGAGCTTAAAAGTCTAGGAAGGAATTTCGAGTCCGAGGACATCATTCGAAAAATCCTTCGTAGTCTATCCCCTAAATGGCAACCTAAAGTCACCGCCATAGAGGAAGCTAAAGACTTGTCAACCCTATCTCTTCATGAACTAATGGGATCACTAATGGCTCACGAGTTTAACCTCGATAAGCATTCTAGTGAGTCATCAAAGGGAAAGAGTCTCGCCCTCACATCCTCTCCAAGTGATGGAGAAGATGAGGAGGAAGACGAGTTTGCTATGTTCACAAGGAATCTAGCTGGGTTGGTCAATGGACAAGGAAACAAAAGGTTCACTAATAATTACTCGAAAAAACGCTTTCCTAAGAAACGACCTAACTCCACCGTGGGATGCTTTAAATGTGGTGATAAAACTCACCAAATTAAAGAATGTCCCAAGTGGGAAGAAATCAAATCAAAGGAAAGAAGAGAAAAGGTTAAAAAGGACTATAAACATAGAGTCATGAGTGCTATTTGAGGAATGTCCGACTCCGAAGAAGATGAGGAACTCATCGAGGAGGAACTTGAGGCTAAAATGTGTCTTGCAAATCATGGTAAAGAAAAAGTCTCAAAAACCTCAAAACTTGAACACTTAAGATGCCTCATGGCTAATCCCGACGATTCCGACTCCGATTCCGACAACGAGGTAAATCATCTAAAGGCCAAGGCTAGAACTTACTCCAAAGAGAAAGTATGTAAGCTTCTTGACCAACTTTTTGATAAGTGTCGGTTTCAAAATGACAAGCTTGAGGTAATGCAAAATGAGATTGAGGAAATTGCTCAAGAGAACTTTAATCTGAAAAATAAACTAAAAGCAACAGACAGCGTCACTGTCACATCTGAGGCTTATGATGAGGTTAAAAGAGTCAACAAGTTAAACAAACATTTGACTAAAGAACTAGAATGTCTTAGGTTGACCCCCACGGACATCTCTGACCTTGAAAATGTCAACACTACCTTGGTGATGCAAGTTTCCTCACTAACCAAGGAACGTGATGATCTTTTGAAGGACAAAGACGCTCTTGAGAATGAGATCTATGACCTTGTAGTTGAAGTTGTAGACCTAAGAGAAACAGTGTCTAAGACTGTTGCTTCTGACAAGGATTTAAACAAGTCTAAAGAAAAGATTGAATGTTTGGAAAATGAAAACAAGTGTCTTAAGGGTGAGGTTGTTTGTCTCAAGAATGAAATAGAAGTCCTCCATGATAGGCTTACTTTCTTTCAAAAAGGTATGCCCGAATGTAGCACTTCTAGGTCTTCTCCTCATCGTAGATCCGATGAAATCGTTGATCTAAACAAAAGACTTGACGAGATGACATCTAAATATGAAGAGTCCAAAGAAAGAATCATGCATCTCGTGTCTAAACTCAACAACCACACCCATGACTTCATTGTTGAGAAAAGATTGTCCATAGAAAGTGTCAACAATGATGAACTCAAAAGAGAAAAAGAAAAGAATTTGCATCTCCTCTCCCGTGTCAATGACTTGACCAATGAACTTGTTAATGCTAAGAACATCACTGAAAAGTGGGAAGGAAGTCAAACCGTGTTAAATTTCCTCACGAATAAAACCGAGAAATGTGATAAAGTTGCTGGTTTGGGGTTCAAATGGAACGGTCAGACCGACTGTTGCATCCAGAAGCCTAAAACTAATTTTAGAGGAAGGAAATACGTGGGTCTTCCCGAATACATCATTTGCAATTATTGTGGTGACAATGGTCATGTTTTTAATGGATGTACAAAACGATTTGATGACATTAACAAGAATACCAAAACAATAAAGCAAATGTGCATTAAGGAAGACACCACAAGACATGTTGATCACAAAAAGGGACCCAAATTCATTTGGGTTCCTAAACTCAAAAACTAATTTTGTGTAGGGCTTGGTGAGAGGCGGCCGCAATTGGTACTTGGATAGTGGATGCTCTCGTCACATGACGGGTGATAGAAGCCAATTCCTCTCACTTAAAGCATATGATGGTGGCACGGTAAGGTTTGGTGACAACAAGAAAGGTGAAGTAATTGGCATTGGAAAGGTTGGTAAGTCATCATTACTTTGTGTCGACAACGTGCGGCTTGTCAAAGGTTTGAAGCATAATCTCCTTAGTATCTCTCAACTTTGTGTTAAGGGTAATATTGTAGAATTTAGTGCTAATTTGTGTCGAATATTTGATGCCACTACTAATGAACTAATACTCGAAGGAAGACGTATCAAAGACGTATACTTAACTAATTTGAACACTCTATCCGGTCACACCATGTCTTGCATGAGTGTAATGAACAATGATCCTTGGTTATGGCATAAAAGGTTTGGTCATGTTAGTACAAAAACTCTTAATACTCTTAAAAGACTTGACTTAGTTGAAGGTATTCCCAACATAAAGTTTGATTTTGATAAAGTATGTGATGAATGTGCTAGAGGCAAACATGTTAGAAGTTCCTTTAAATCCAAAAGAATTATGAGTACATCTCAACCTTTGCAACTTTTACATATCGACTTGTGTGGACCAATGAGAACTAGAAGTAGAGGTGGTAGTCGTTATGTGTGTGTCATTGTTGATGATTACTCTAGGTTCGTTTGGGCACTCTTCCTAAGCTCTAAGGATGAGACATTTGATGAGTTTCTAATTTGGTTAAAAAAGATTCAAAACAAACTTGGTTTAAAACTTGTTTCAATGAGAACCGATCACGGAACCGAATTCAAAAACTCATCATTTGGTGCTTATTGTGATGACAATGGTGTAGACCATAACTTCTCGGCTCCTAGAACACCACAACAAAATGGTGTGGTTGAAAGGATGAATAGAACCCTTGAAGGAATGGCTAGAATAATGTTATTATCTAGTAAGTTGCCCAAGAACTTTTGGGCCGAAGCGGTAAATACCGCTTGCTACATTCATAATCGTGTCATGATAAGGAGTATTTTGAATAAAACTCCCTATGAATCGCTACGTGGAAGAAAACCCAACATTTCATATTTTAGATGTTTTGGAAGCAAATGTTTTGTTCATAACAATGGTAAAAACAACTTGGGTAAGTTCGATCCACATAGTGATGAAGGAGTGTTTATTGGGTACTCCGACCATAGCAAGGCCTATAAAGTCTACAATAAACGAACCTTGTTAATTGAAGAAAGCATTCATGTCATTTTTGATGAATCTAGTGTGCTTGAACAGGTACAAAACGTGAATGATGATGATGATGATAGCGATGACGATGAGTTTGAGATTGGCCTTGTTCGAAAGGACTTTGTGTTCGAGGATGAAGAAGCACCCATCACTGATTTGCAACAGACACAGAGACTGTCACCTTCAAAAGAGATCAGCAACTCAGGGGGAACACGTAGCACCTCTGCTACTGTTTCTTCTATGGAAGCAACAGACCCAACGATCGTTGCCTCCACCTCCGTAATCAAGTAACCCAAAAAAACGGTGATGATGAAGATCACTCCAGGCCAAAAGAAAAACCACCGTGGATCGATGTTGCCTGAGGGGGAACAAGAAACCGTTGTTCCAAAGAAGTGGAAACATCAAAGCTCTCATCCACTCTCTAATCTCACTAGTGATCTCAACTCGGGAATTCGAACAAGATCATCCCTCAACAATCTCGCTCATCTCAATGAGTATTGTGCCCACAATGCCTTCCTCTCTCAAATTGAACCTTCAAATGTAACAGTCGCCCTGACTGATGCAGACTGGTTGCTTGCCATGCAAGAAGAACTCAATCAATTCAAAAGAAATGAGGTATGGCACTTAGTCCCTAGACCGCCTAATCGTACCGTTATTGGTACTAGGTGGGTCTTTCGCAATAAGCTTTATGACTTGGGAGAAATTGTAAGGAACAAGGCTAGACTAGTGGTGCAAGGTTATAACCAACAAGAGGGTATTGATTACGATGAAACCTATGCACCGGTAGCTAGACTTGAGGCCATACGATTACTTATAGCTTTTGCGGCTCACAAAGGCATTAAACTCTTCCAAATGGATGTCAAAACCGCTTTCTTAAATGGATATTTGGAAGAAGATGTCTTTGTAGAACAACCACCGGGTTTTGAGAACAATGATTTGCCTAACCATGTTTTCAAATTAGACAAAGCTCTTTATGGTTTAAAACAAGCACCTAGGTGTTGGTATGATAGATTGTCTAAGTTTCTTATTGAAAATGGTTTTAAAAGAGGCTCCGTTGACAAAACATTGTTCTTGAAGCAACAGTCCAGCGAACTGTTGGTTGTACAAGTATATGTTGATGACATTATATTTGGTGCAACAAATGAACTCCTTTACTTATATTTTTCGGAACTAATGAAATCGGAGTTTGAAATAAGCATGATGGGTGAGCTAGGATTTTTCCTTGGGCTCCAAATTAAGCAATCAAAAGATGGAATCATGATCCATCAACAAAAGTATATTAAGGAAATGCTTAAGAAATTTGGGATGACTAATGGTAAGCCTCATGATACACCTATGGTAGCCGGGTCCAAATTGGACAAAGATGAACTCGGTAAGAATGTTAGTGATAAGGTGTATAGAGGTATGATAGGCTCACTTCTCTACTTGACCGCAAGTCGTCCCGACATTCTATTTAGTGTTTGTTTATGTGTTAGGTTCCAAGCAAATCCGAAAGAATCACATTTTAAAGCCGTTAAACGAATTCTTCGGTATTTGATTGGAACACAAAATCTTTACTTGTAGTATCCCTTACATTGTCCTTTTGATCTCATAGGCTTTTCGGATGCGGACTATGCGGGATGTACGGTTGATAGAAAGAGCACCTCCGGAATTGCAACATTCTTGGGTCCTTGCTTGATCTCGTGGGGCTCAAAGAAACAAAACACGGTAGCTCTTTCAACAGCCGAAAGTGAGTACGTTAGTGCCGCACATTGTTGTTCTCAATTACTTTGGGTAAGACAACAACTCTTGGATTTTGGTATTATTTTTGACTCCGTTCCCATAATGTGTGATAATACGAGTGCAATAAATATTTCCAAAAATCCTATTCAACACTCTAAAACCAAACATATTGATATTCGTCACCATTTTATTCGTGATCATGTGGAGAAAGGACATGTTAAACTTATCTTTTGCAAGACCGAAAATCAAATTGCCGATATTTTTACTAAGCCACTTGCAAGAGAACATTTTGAGAAATTTAGACTAGAAGTTGGGTTAATTAATTGCTTGTGATTTTTAGTGTGAGTTTTACAAATTTCCTTAATTGATTAAATTAAAATTGGATATATGTCATTAAGTATTCTAAGTGCATTGACATCATGTTTAGACCAAAAATTGACACCGTATTTGTGAGTCGGTAATCACTCAACCTCATATCTAAATTTACGTTTATTATATGTTACCTTGCGTTTTTATTTCGAGTAATTAAATGTGTTTAGTTGGGCCAACTACCTCACCTCCCTCATTTATCGGGCCATTTACTCCATTCAACCCACCTTCTATCCCTATACCCGTCCAAACTTACTAACCCACCAAAATCCTACAACCCGTCTATCCCTTCATCTCCCCAAATCCTACCATCTCACCTACCCACTAACCTACCTTAACCCACCATGGTAAAAACATCTTTCAACACAACAATACCCATCAAACCCACAAGAATGACCTCACCACCCGTCACATCTGACCCACCAACATCAACAACTCAAACCATGCCTTCACCCAAAATCTCCCATGCCTTTCCTCCACAAACCTCAAACACGATTCCTTCACCTAACCCAGATCCACCAAACCCACATCCATCACCGCTCTCCACTGTTCCATCATCACCAGACGACATCCCCATCTCCACTATGGTCGGGCGTCGTACTCGAGGAGGTCGGAAGAAAAGTACTACCGTCCCAAGCTCTTCCTCTGAACCGGTTATGGTGAATGTTGATGATATTGAAGAAAATGAAATTGATTTGAATGAGAATCCAACCAAGTCTGCCGAATCAGATCCGATTCCGGCAAAGAAAAACAACAAAAGGAAAGAAAAAGCTTCCTCATCCCAGTTACCCCCCATTTCTGAAAGTGTCGAGCAAAGCAACATCGAAAACCCTACTGTTAATCCTCCTGTTGAAACACCCAGTGAACCACCATTGAAAAAATCGAAACCCTCAAAGAAGAAATTAGTGTACCTTTCTCCCTCAGATTCGGTTTCCCTAACCTCTAAATGGGATTTGGCTCTTGTTTGGGATCACCTTGAAAGTCTAGATCTTCCTACCTCTATCTACAAAAATTGTGAGAGGTTGATGAATCCCAAAACTATCCACTCTCCTTGGGTTTACAACCAAACTTGGTTCGAGCCTCCTGCTTTTCATACTGTCCGTGACATGATATTGGCTCAAGGTTGGGAAAAATTGTTGGCAATGCGTGAACCGGTTTTTGTGAGTGAGGTGACTCAATTCTTTGCATCCGTCCGAGTTGACAAATCGGGTGAATTCCTCACGGCTAAGGTGAATGGTAAGCCTGTGAAACTTACTCAATCTGATTTTGCTACCGCCCTTGATATCCCAGCCGGAGGTTATGACAAACTCCCCTCCGAAACATGGGTTGCTTTACCTTATGCCTCACCCCTTAGTGTTGCTCAAGTCGTGTGTCCCAAAGCCGTCACTTGTGGTCCAGTGAGTAATACCCAAATACCCCCTCCTCTTCGAATCATTTTTAATATGTTGTGTCAATCAATTTATCACTCGGGTGATCGGGGAAAACTCACCATAGCCCAACAATATTTAATCTATCATATTGCAACTCACAAAAAGGTGAACTTAGTTGGGTTAATGTTTAAGCGTTTTCATCTTATTTCGACCAAACTTCGTAGACCCTCTTCTAGCATGCTTCACTTGCCCTATGGAATGTGGTTGTCGGTTGTGCTCAAGGCACAAGGGGTTTTAGTGAGTACTAGCTTGGGTTCTTTGGACATGTGCGATGTTATGAGTAATGGTCAAATGGGGAAAATGCTCATCAAGGTGGAAAATGATGAATTGATTTCTGTAACAATTAAGACGGATCCTGAGGTTGGGTCGTCTAGTCAAGTGAATTCGGGTAGTATGCGGGAAGTTCTTCAAGCCGTGGCTGAGTTGAGTGCTTGGATGAAGCAAGATGCCCATCAAAAGGATTTGGCAATCTCGGCCCTTGCTTCCACCGTGGACCTCATTCGTGGTGAGGTGGATATCATCTCCACTCTTGTCTCAACAAAGGAACATGGTGATGATGCTCCATTGGATGATGATCCTTTGGGTAGTGGTTCGGATGGTGAACAAGCTTCCTCCCCTTAGCCTATCCCTTTTATTCTCGGCCCCCTTAACCTTTGTCCTTGCCTTTTCTTTTGTCCCACCTTGTTGTGCCCTTCTAAGACTATTTTCTTTACTTGTTATTTTGATGCTTGGTGGTGTATCTTAAACTCTATTTAGCCATGGTGAACTATGGTTAACCTATGTTAAACTATATGTTTGTGTTGACTTTGTTACCTTGTCACGGTTACATGTGTCTTTTTGCGTTTTCTTGTGATTATCTGCACTCTAATGCCTTTGACATCCCTATCCTTTTTGATGATGTCAAGAGGGGGAAAAGGTAAACTCATGCTCTTCATCTCTTTGCATTTTGATTAACTAATGTCTAGGCCTAACCTTCTTAGTTTTGAATCTTGTTTTGGGGCAATGTAAAATTGTCATGGTAGTTTGATTCTAGCTCTTGCCTTAGGTAAGGTAATATTGTCCCTTCTCTCATTTGATCTTGCTTGTTTAAAATCTTGAATCAAGGTGTTTACATTGCTTATACATTCGTTTAGGGCTTGTCATCATCAAAGGGGGAATTTGTTGGGTTCCTTACGTTGATGATAACATGCCCATTTGATTTGTGTTATCTTAGTTTACCTTTTCAGGATTAATGATTAAATCAAGCATGGATTAAGAAGTGTTGAAGTTGTTAATCATCCCATTGTATTGAGTCTTAGTGTCATCTAATGTACAAGTGAGAAAGTAGAGTATCTTAGAGTAATAGAAACAGTCAAGACGACCATCGCTTTCATTAGTAAACAGCTGCTTGGTTTGTTGCCACAATTCGTAAAACTTGAAGCCCTTTTTATCTTTCAAAAACCTTTCACGTGACTCTTATTTTTCAAAGATAAAACTTCAGATTTTATTAGGAGTTGGTCTTCAACAAAGAGTGGTTTGAATATTTATTAATTTCAAAATGTTTCCTCTTTATGCAAATTCAACCCTTTGGTCTTTTAGAAAACAAGAAATGTTTTTTGCCATATTTGTGTTAACTTGTCATCATGTGACTTGTCTCACATCCTTTGTTTTCTGAAATTGTATGAGCTTTTAAGGATATCTTTCAAACACTCTTTCTCTATTCTTGCCTTTGCAAAAGAGCCCTCTTTGGTGCAAGTTTTGGGTGGTTGCTAATGCCCTTCACATGTGTGGTCTTTGACCCTTCAAAACCCTAGCAACCTCCTCACCCATTTCCTCTATAAAAGGCGAGCCATCTCCCTCATAAAATCCCAAGACTTTTCTGAAATAATTTTCCAACTTTGCAAATTGTTTTTAAAGCTTAAAAATCGTTGTCTTTGCAAAAACCTTTAAAAGTCTTCAAGTTGTTACAGTCGTGGCTACTGTTACTTTAATATAGTAAACTCTCTTGCTTATGAATTGTTGATCTTGTAAAAGTTGTCCATCTCTATTCTTTGCTAAGAATATGTTAGTGGAAACTTGATCCTATAACATTCTAAGTGTGTTAGTAGAGTTTAGGACGGAGTAGTCTTTTAACTCTTGGCAACCGGAGTAGGTTGCGAGTTAGCTTGTCATAAGAACGGAGTAGTTCTTGTACTAGCTTTACAACCGGAGTAGGTTGGTGTCTTTTATTACAAGGGTCTTTTAGTTGTCGGAGTAGATCACTAAAAGAAAGCAATAAAAAGGTAGATTGGACGTAGGCACTTGAGTTTCTTGCCGAACCAATTCAAAAATCTCGTGTTCCATTGTCTTACTTTATTTCCGCTGCAATTTACTTTGTTTGTTTGTTTTGCTTTGCTTAATCTTAGATGTAATATTCATTATCTGTCACATTTGGTCTGATAAAGACGTATTCCATAAACCGAGACAAATAGCTAAATCGAAACAGTTGTTACTTTCATACTTCAAAGCAAACATTCATCTCGATACTTGTTTAGTCTTTCAATATTATTCAAGTATCCTCTAATATCTTTTGTTCTCTTAACTCACTTTAATTCAATAAAGTTGAAGTTAAATTTTTAAAATAGTACCTAATTCACCCCCTCCTCCTCTTAGGTACTTGAATCCATAAACTCAACATATACAAATATATATATATATATATATATATATATATATATATATATATATATATATATATATATATATATATATATATATATATATATATATATATATATATATATAGAAATAGGATCATATGAGTTTGGTTTTTTTGGTGAGTTACCCCTCTGAATCTGAACCACTAATCTAATCTAAGATGGATGGCTGAGATTAGATCTTACTTAACCCATAAATACCCCCTTTTCCCTCAATCTCCCCTATTATTAGAAAAGACACTCTCTCTCCTCCCTCCACCTCAGTAACAAACCGTAACAAAAAAAAAAGAATCGATAAAAATTATGAAATCAATCTTCATCAATTTGTCTACTGCGATTTCAATTCCAGATTTTCGTGCTTGTTTCTTCGATCTTATCCGCCTTTCTTGTTTTTCGTGTCTACTTCATCTTTTCAATTTCGTCTAATTAGGTAATAAATTTCTTCTTTTATACTATTTTTTTCGTTGATTTTGTTCAATTATCAAATTTCGTCTTCATCAAATTCATTCAAATTCGTTCAAGTTGCAGGCTACAAACTTAATCTTCATACTCAATCTTCATCATCTTCGTTCGAATTTGTCATCAATTAAGGAGATTTCGTCATTTGATTTCGTTGTCTATTTCGCTTCATCTTCGTATTTCTCTTCAATTTCAATATATGTAAGTACTAATTTTGTTTTTCTAGATCCGATTTGTGCGTTTTCATAATCGTTCTTATCTAATATCCGTTTCATTTTTGTTGATTTGTTACGTTTTGTTTGTTGTGTTAATCTGTTAACAACAGTTATTGTATTACTTTTATCGAGTTATTGTATTATTCAAACTCAATTATTGTATGCTGTAGTTACTTTTTATTTGTTATGTTAATCTGTTAACAACAGTTATTGTATTGCTTTAATCGAGTTATTGTATTATTCAAACTTAGTTATTGTATTGTTTTAACTTAGTTATTTCAAATTAAAGTTGTTGTAAGATGGCGTCTTCTTATATAATCAGTTAGTTATAGTAATATTATATCTCAATTATTGTATTGTCTTAACTTAGTTATTTCAATTCTGAGTTATGGTTGTGGTTTATATAATTGCTTATAGTTGCATAGTTATTTATAACTTACCCCCTTTCTTGCTTTATTTCTTTCAGTGAGCTTTTGTTTTCTACTGGTGCAACCCTCTCCTTCACGGCAAAACATGTTTCTCGTCGGGAAGAAATACTCGTGGAAGAAGGGTGAAAACAACGACAAGACACAATTCTCGATGGAAAATTACTTTTAGACATAGTATTGGAGATAAATATATGTAGTATTTGTAATGTTACTATTGTTAGATATATTATTTTGAAATGCTTAGTTGTAATGTTGATGATGATGCTTAGATATAATTTGTTGGAGATGTTTAAGTGTAATGTGTTGGGAACAAAATAGTTATATAATGAGAGTAAGTGATTTTTTTTAACCTTGTTATATATGATAATTTCATTTTTCAGATCTTCCTATTGCATTAATCAATCTCAATGATTGATTGAATGGAAATGACTAGTTATTCAATCAAATAAGATGAAAACAAACAAAAGATATGAATATATTTGAGTTTCATCTCAATAAAATAACATGTTTTGTTCATTACAATAACCGAGTTTCTACATTACAATAACTGAGTTTCTACATTACAATAACTACAAATAGTAGAGTTTATACATTACAATAATCGAAGTTTCTACATTACAATAATCGAGTTTCTACATTACAATAACTATAAATACTAGAAAATATTATTCTCAGTAAACAACTGAGTTAACTATAAAATAACTACATTTCATCATTAAAATGACCAAGTATATACATCAATTTTTCCATTGAACGTCAATTATCCGCGTCTATCATGACTTGACCTGCAAATCACCAAAAAGCAGAATATAAGTTATCAAAACACTCAAGAAGTAACTAGAAGATACAATAGCTGAGTTTTAATAATACAATAACTGGCTTAAAGTAATACAATAATCGAGATGTAATATTACAACAAGTAACTAGTGAACAAGAAATTTGAATATATTTGAGTTTCATCTCAATGCAATAACACAATTTATTCATTACAATAACTGCGTTTCTACATTACAATAATTAAACATACCAGAGCTTCTACATTACAATAATTGGGTTTCTGCAATACAATAACTGATTTTATGCATTTGAATAACTATTAAATAATCACGTTTCTTCATTACAATAACCGGGTTTCTATATTCAACTAGACATTTTAACAAGCACTTGGTGTGCTACTCTAGATTACCAACAAATTTTCATAATAATGATAACAAATCATCAATCAAATGCCAAAGGTATGATAAACAAGTATACTAACAGAGTAGCAATTGAAATAACTCGCAAAATAACATATATTGAGTTATATAATCTACTCTTACCTTTATTATGTCGATTTGCGCTAGGGTTTCTGCAAATTTTGGGCAAAAACTGACGATTGATGCGTGTATCAATCAAATTGAATGAAGATAATGAATTAATTTCGTGTTTTCGACTTGAATTACTCCGGTTTCGTAAAGATTTGACTGAATTATGCCTTGAATTTGAAGAAAATAAGAATAAAGAGGTGAAGAATGAAGAAAGCTGTAGAAAAAAAGGGAAAACGTAAGATTATGTAGAAGAGAGAGAAAAAAATGAGTGTGTATATTTTTTTGGGTCTAATCTCAGCCCTTGATCTTGTTAGATCCAATGGTATATAAATACGGGGGTAACTCACGAAAAGTGGCAAACTCACCGGATCTTGCCTCTATATATATATATATATATATATATATATATATATATATATATATATATATATATATATATATATATATATATATATGAATAAGGTGATGAAACATAAATGACATAAAGAGAGGCAACCCCGATCGGGGTCGTGGGAATTTCAGTTTTTCTCTTAATTCCGTCTTAACTTCTTGATTAATTATGATGCGGAATCCAATGCCTGCATATTCATGAGTCCGTCTAAGGCATCTTAGGGGTCATATGGCATCTAATGCATGCTCTTATGATGGGCTCTACTTGGACTACATTTCATTTTGCACACCAACATAAGTTGGTTTTTTTTCATGCTCGGGATTTCCAATTTCTTCCCAAAATGCCCCTATACTTCCCGGAACGCCCTTAGAAGGTCAATACTTGCTCTCATTAGCTTCGTGAACTTGGGTGAATGCTATTTTGACGGGTAAAAGCTACCAAACACTTATAATGAATACGAGCAAAAAACACCTAGAACACGAAATTTGCTCACAAATACACTAATAGAAGGGAAATAATCAAATAAAACCGAGCTAAAATAGGGAGTTTAACTACATATAAAATGGACCTATGAGAGTGTGACACCATCTCACATTCTCACACAACTATTGCATCTATTTGGTACTATTTGAATCATCGTTGTAGACATGAAAATTCGTATTAGTTGTGACTGAGTTTTTGTCTTACGAATCCATTCCCAGCTTATAGTTGAAGCTACTATTCTTTGCAATGAGTTTATAAAAAATGAAATTCAGAACATCCCGTAATCTAAAATTAAATTTGGTAAGAAGAAAAACTACAGTAAGTAATTGAAGCATATTTTACTCCCTCTCATCCCGAAAAGTAGGTCAATGTTATCTTTAGAGTGGATGAGTGGGAGTAGTAAATAATGAAAAGGGTATCAGGAAGTGAACCTGGTACCTTACAATCTACAATTTGAGAGCTTACCAACTTAACCATCTAAACATGTTGCCCATTTTTGATACTTCTAAAAATTTATCTCTAAAAATTCCTGGTGTGCATCTGCCCACCTGGACCCCCTAAATCCGCCCTTGCTTAATACAACTGACATACATACAAGTGTAAAGCGTAATTAACGTACTAATCACTCAGGAATTGCAGCGGAATAACTTTCTAATTGTACTGTTGTTTAAAGCTAAGACAATCCAAGTCTTCTCATCCTCTGAGCTCAAACTCAAGAAGGAGAAAACTTCTTGGTTAGTGAGACTTCTCTACCATTCAACTCATCTCTTTTCTATTTGCTTGGGGACCAAAGCTCATATACTCTCCATAAAACGCAGTTCTGCACATATACTCATATGAGATCTCACATTCTCACGACATGATAATTATTATGAGATGTACTCAGTGGGGGGTCGCCCCCGCTGTCGTTTGAAAATTTCGAAGTTTTTGAGTTAAAATTTTCAAATTTTTTCAAGGTCCCCTTGTAATATTACCCTTCCATCCCTGCTGACTAAAAATCCTGGCTCCGCCACCGGATGTACTTGTACTCATATGATGAATTAATGATCTCATGATTAATCAAATGATTCGACCTGAAACAACTCGAACTACCTAGTTACATTTCACCAAAAAAATGCGAAGTTCAAAAGAGAATTAGCATTACCACAAAGGAAATCAATAGCTCCTTCAGTGTAACAATTGCTATAGAAATGAGTGCCAGTTTTGTCGAGAGTTGTATCCTGGCATGACAGAATTAACATTAACATGACAGTAAAGGGATGAGTGCACAATTGTTTGCTGTAAGAGCTTACTTACTCAATGGATGAAGGGTTGATTGCAGCTACACAAAGTAATCAAATACATCCTGAGAGTCGGAAACATACCATACGACAATGGTTGAGTAGGTGCGCTAGAGAATTCCGGAAGTATCAGGGCAGGTCTTCTTTACTAGACGTGTATTTTGCATATTTTCTCTGAAGTGTTTGATACCAAGGTCCGGTCGGTTCGACGAGAGTCCTCCATTCTGGACTGTTCGGAAGTTTTTTTTTTTTTTTTTTCACCTCAAAAAAAAAATTCTCTTCTTCCGGTTACACTCATTAGGGCAAAATGATAGCAAAGGAGCAATTCCTCACTGTAAAACAACAAACAAACAAACAAACAAATAATCAATCAAGCAATTGAATATAGGCATGTATTAATTATGGCTACAAAAGCAATTAAATATTTTACAGGTAAACTTACCCAAGTTGTGTTTTGAGCAAGTTAAGCAGCCTCTTCATGTCTTCAGGAATAACACCATTTTTTAAAAAAAAAGTCTTATAAACCCAATCACTGGGATACAACAAGGTGTCAGCCATCTAACCTCGTCAAGGGGGTGACATAGACTCTTTTTATCTTAAGTCGGCTGTGATAGATTTTCAAATTCTTTGATAGCGGGGTTTGTCACACTCCCCCGATCAAACAAATAACTCAACTAATGTAGTAGGGTAGTCGAGGTCGAACCACAAGGAGATCAAGTTTGAGTACTAGTTTTGTCTTAGATTATGAGTTAGCTACGCGAATCATGAGTAAGATTGATAATAAGCTAAATGACTAAACTAAATTAACTAACTAAGACTACTCAACTAAGTAAACAAGTAATGGAAAGTGATTAAACAATATAGGAAAGCCTAGGGTCCGATCTCACCTCCGACATGTTCATTTACTATCATAATCCCGTTATTTAGTTATTGAGGTAATGTGTAAGGTGGAAAACGCCTCTAATTCGCCTACTAACTCCCTCTCGGGCTCATAATAGGACACTAGCTATCCCAACTAACCCCCCTCTCGGGTTCGAAAGTCGGTATCCCAAGTTTAACACCCAACTACCCGAAAACACATGTAATTCTCAAGGTAGCCTAGTATTGACTAAGGTCATTAAGCCCACGTCGGTTTCCGGGTCATCCCTCCCCTTCTCTCGAAGGTTGATTTCAAACACAAGATTAAGGGTGCCCTCCCTTGGTTCTCCCTTTCGATCTCAACCTAGGTCGGCAATTAAACTTAAATATGGTAACCCGATTCACAACCTAATCGGCTCCCGCCAATGGACAAGGGTTAAGAGTCAATACTTACCACAAATAAGCCCAAGACAAATCAAGTCCCCTAATCAACCTTTACTACACCCAACAACTAATTAAAATGGGATCTAATCAAATAACCTACACATGTCGGGGCTAAATCGAACCGTAGCGAGAAAATTACTCACTAATCATTACTAATCTAACACAAAACACATTTATAATTACTCTAAACATAAAATTGAGCATAATTTAATAATAAAGTTTGTAACTTTAAACTAATCTAATGACTTAACAAGAATAAATTAAGACTAAACATGCTATCCAATAGTCTAATTATAACATTAAAACATGACAAGAGTATAAAGATTGAAACTTTAATTAACAAAAATGGCTAAACTAATTAAAAACATAACATTCTTAGAGCAAATATAATTTTTCACCAAGCAAAACCTGAAAACACCCAAGAAACCGCTTATTATTTTCAGTGTCTTACACCCGTATGGCCATATCCGAGTCGAGTAACAACGATGAAGAATGAATTAGAGTTCAAAATTTTTGTTTTAATGAATAAGTGCATTCATGTGGTAGTCATACCTTGTAGAAAATGAATAAGAAAAGGAAATAGGATAATACAACTTTAGGAGTACAAAATGTCAACACAAGCTAGGTAACAAGATTATACAGTAGCCTAAAATATAGGATACAACTAACTAGAAGATTACAATAAGATTACAAGATAATAAGAATAAGGAAATAGGATAATACATAATAATGTGACAAGTGCGAGCACTGGGCCCCGGAGACAAAAAAACCGCGTAAGAAAAAAAAACTTTTCATTAGTCAATTCGTATTACCACAGATTATTAGTATTTTACCACGACTATTGTTACGTTTGTTAGTATTTTATCACGATTATTGTTATTATCGTTGTTGTTGTTGTTGTCGTCGTCGTCGCCGATTATTTTTCTTTTTCTTCCTTCATTATTATGCTCTATGGTCACCGTCATTTGTTACCTTTTATTCCTGTATATAGGCCATGAAAAGAGAAGGGGATCATTTATGGATCTAGTTAATGAATGACAAATGAATAATAGTGTCATTAGATGATCAAATTGTTCAGTGTAACAAATGCGAAAGACTTTGATAAGGGTGAGGGTCTCGTAAGATAAAAGTACATAGATGAAACACATTTACCAAATCGTGTTTTACAAATAAACTGTTTGTAAGGTATTTACGACCTTAATTTTAAAAGCTCAACAACATTGATTAGACAAAAATGATAGATTACTAGATCAAATCGTAGACCAAGACTTAATATATAACCTTGTTTCGAACCTCATATGGTCTCATTTTATTTATGAAAGTTTCATTGTTTGAAAAAAAAAATTGTTGAGAGACTTTTGAGATGTGACACCATCTCACATTTCTCACACAATTATTACATCTATTCAGTACTGTTTAAATCATCGTTGTAGACTTGAAAATTCATATTAGTTGTGGCTGACTTTTGTCTTACGAATCCATTCCCAGCTTATAGTTGAAACTACTATTCTTTGCAACGAGTTTATTAAAAATTACATTCAGAACATCATTATTTATTTTTTTGAATGAAATTTAGAACATCTGTCACTAAATCCCGGAATGTGAAAATCTTTCATTATTGAAATTGTTGCTGATATATTTATCGGTTAGATCTTAAATATATCTCGTAATCTAAAATAAAATTTGGTAAGTATTGTAATTGAACGGAATAGAGGAGTGTTTAGTTGTCTAACATTTATCTTCTATGAAAAACTACAAAAAATAATTTTTTACAACCTATAGTTAATATTTAATAGCAGGGGCGGACGCAGAAATTTATCGAAAGAGGCCACAAAATTTTTCTGATACATTATTTTTGTTATAAACATCATTTTTAATTTTGGATTTTTCCCTCCCAAAAAATAGAAAAATAAGTAATTTAAAAAAAATTAGTATTTTATTTTGAACTTTCTTCTGAAATATTTAAATTTATAATAAATGTAATTTGTAGTAAATAATGAAAATTGTTGTTTGTATTTAACCAAAAAATTATTTAACAAAAAATAAGGGTAAATAATGAAAATTGTTGTTTACATTTAACCAAAATTAAGGGTACAAGAATCGAACTTGGTACCTTAGAATCTACAATTTGAGAGCTTACCAACTCAACCACCTAAACCTATTACTTATTTTGGATACTTATAAAAAATTATCTCTAAAAATTTATGGTGTGTGTTATGGGCAAAAATTAAGAGTGGAAAAAGTCAAAGCTGTTACGAAATTAATTGGAAAAAAAGATAGAAATCAGGAACCAAAAGGGTGGAAAAGTCAACTAATCATCTCCTAATAACAAGCAACTAATTCCTACTTTCCAGGAGCAGACGCAGGAATCTAGCACCAGAGGCAGGAAGGAGTTATAGAATTCAACCCTAGAACCAACAACTATATAAAGAGGGAAACGTCATGTTGAGAAGGATCATTCAATACTCCAGCACACTCTCACTCGACAACCCGTCTCCACTTTGCAATATTTCACTAGCAAATTAATCATTGTATTTCTTACTTGCATAATATCCTCTCGATTATAGTGTGCTAAATTGGTGGTATTCCGACTCCACCCGCGGTTGTTCCCACATCGGGTTTTCCGCGTCACCAAAACCTTGCGTGTCAATATTTTATTTCGTCTCGTTCAAACGTTCACTAAATCCGTTTTATTCATATCGTCGTTGGCCGTAGATAATCATTATCACTCACTAAATTAAATCAATAGTCGGTAAAATTTTACCAAAACAATGTGTACATGTTCACCCAGACCCTCTAAATCCGCCCTTGCTTAATACAACCGACATACATACAAGTATAAAGCGTAATTAACGTACTAATCAGTAATCACTAAGGAATTACAGCTGAATAACTTTCCAATTGTACTGTTGTTTAAAGCTATGACAATCCAAGTCTTCTCATTCTCTGAGCTCAAACTCATGAAGGAGAAAACTTCTTGGTTAGTGAGACGTACTTCATGATGATCGAGTATTTACCGTCAATACTCGCACCAAAAATTAACCCAATTATAGTAATATAATAATCGGGGTTAAACCACAAGGATGGGTGGAGTTGCACTTAATTTGTTTAAGGCTGAGTCTAGTCGAAAATAAGGAGGGTAGTAAAATTCATTAAACTAGAACTAAAGCAATTGAAAGCAAGCACTCCCTCCTAGTCGCTCATTTCTTCCCTCTTTCCTTTTTCATGATTGTCAGATTTCTTCCTGCTTTTCTTTTCTGGAAGGTTTTGTGTAGTCCAAATTCATTTACATGTGGGGTAGAATGTTTTGTGTCGTCCAAAATCATTTCTTTAATTCTTGTCCAAAATGAAAGGGAAAGAAATGAGCGACTAGGAGGAAGTAATTAGAATGGTAAGATGTAAACAATTGATAGAAACTAGGGTTGTCGGGTTCCCTAAACAAGTCTAACCAAGTATGGGTGTCGATGGTTATGGGTAATTATTGGCCAAGAAAGCTATGGTCACAATTGATGATACAATATCAAACAATGAAATAATAATATCAATGGAATTATAATCAAAGTAGTGAAAATGAATCCATACAAGAACAAATTCATCAAATCCTCACCCGACTATTTTGGGGCTAAGACTCTAATATCGTTATCGTTAGTCGCACAAGTATTTCTACCAAATATTTATACTATTCCCTAACAAAGCGTCTTGCTTGTGACGGATTAATCCCGTCACAAGTTAAAGACCTCTCGCAAAAAGGGAGAGGGGACAAGGTGGGGCACCCTCATGTGCTTCCCACTCACCACTCAATGGTAAATTATATCATGCTCCCAAGAGTAGGGAGCATGATACTCCCAAGGGAGTTATTAAAGAAAAATAAATAAAAAACAAAAATTATAAAAATAACCACCCACTAATCCACTATGTTACAATTAGTTACACTGCTCTAATACTTATGTTATTCTACAAAAACTCTATCATGGATCTATTACTACTCAATTACGTAAATTTCATGTTTTTTGGCCAAATTATTTTGCATTATTCGCTTTGCTACTGTCTATGGAGCAAAACGTTCATGATTATTATTCCGTTTATTTGAACGAGTCCGCAAATGAAGATATCGACATCCACAAAATATAAATAAGTGATATATTCACATGTTATATATTGTGAATATGAGGTTTATGTTTTGCGTATATGTAATCTATATGTGATGAATATGTAGTTATACTTTGTGAATATATGTTAGGTTATGTTAGATTAATATTTATGATAACCTCTATGTATTTGTCATATGTATTTGTGAATATGTTAATTAATTGGGTGAGTATGTGAGTTTTAATTTTAGAATAAGAAGTTTGATTTATATGAATATGTCAACTATGTAATGTGAATATTTTATTGTGATGAACATGTCAATTATATGGTGTGAATATGCGAGTAAAATTAAAATAAACACCAAAATATATCAAATGTGATCTCAAATTATAGAGGAATCAAAATCACGAATAATGGTATAATTTTTAAATTTTTCTAATTTATGAAATCTAAGTTTTAACGGTTTTACAAAACTAAATTAAAGTTGGAGTATAAAGTACCATACACCTGGGTGTATGGTATAAGGATTGCCACTCAATGGGTATTTTGTGAGAGGAAACGGTATCCGTCACAAACTTGTGACGGATATCGCCCGTCTTCAATGGGATTTTGTGATTCCCTAAAGACAATAGAATCAATGCTTGAGTCAAGATGTAGGGCTCTTAAGATACTTATAAAACTCAGACACTTGTTGATCAGTAAGACTAAGAGACCATTGAACCCTATTTGACCGATTTGCCCTGGACCATAACATTTATATTCACCATAGTAAACCGAATCATGTGTATAGGGTTTACCCCAATCGTCCCATCCTTTAGGATTTACCTCATTACCCATGTAAGTGTTCATAAACACTACTCTTGAGTAAGGACCCCATGGCCTTCCTAGTGTGCAACTTTTGATCCCTGTGACCCGACCACCCATGAAATAAAATCTTGTTTCTTTTTCTGCCGCTGCCCTTTTTTGTGCTGTCATTGCTCCGTTTCGATTTGATATCGAATGTATGTGACAATTCTGCATTGAAAAATATTAGGTAAGTACGTGTTAACAAAGGGTTCTATAAGATTTTCAGAATGATTTCGTATTAATTTGCGTGTGTGACAATAAAATGTTTTTATCACGGTGTAGTCATGATAAAATTGGCAAATGTGCTATACGGGTTAGGTGGCTTGAGTCGTTGTTGATATCAAGTATTTTAGACGGGTGTAATGTTTCGAGCCATAATTACTAGATTTTTATGTCAAATGAATCAATTTAGGTCGTTGTGTCTGGTCATTCTGGTTAGGTCAATTTTACTAGGTCTAGTGAGATAACGCGTGATCGTTAAGAAAACTATAGAGTAACAAAAGCTAGTAATGATAAAGAATAACAACTTACTTGGAAGAGAGACTCTACATTGCCAAAAATGAAATCAGTGTCTCCTTCAATATAACAATTGTTGTAAAAATGCCTGCCTCACTCATCTAGAAGTGTGTCTTTATATGAAGTGATTCGACATGCTGTAAACTCCGCCCTATCGCTTGTCACCCTCAATGCCAGTGCTTTCGCTCCATCTCCATGTGTATTCTGAAATTCCAATGACAAAACATTGTAACTAATTAAATACACTATCAGAGTATTGGGCACAAATTGAGAAATAATGACTATCTAAATACTTGTGTAGTTGTCAAGAGTAATAATCTTATTATGAGACTGTCTAATACAATAACTTGTTAAATTAAATAATTAAAAGATTTAAGACCAATTTAAGCATCATGTGCAAATTGCACCTATGAATTAAATAGTGACGGAGGGTGAGTTGAAGGGGGAGGGGAGGGAGAAACCAAAAGACTATAATCTTTCCTTCGCGATATCAACCATTTGGATTCAACATAAAATCCATAAAAGAGATAACAAGTGATTTGGACTGTGAACAAAATAAATTATTAACCATGCACATAGAAATTACCCTTAATATTATAAAAAAATCGAATATATTTTTGTTAATTTATTTGGTCCAACGCGAATTTAATTTAAAACAAATGATAACGACTGATTAGACGCTCTGAAAAAATAACGATAACTATTGATAAGGACGGAAGAAGTGAACCTGAATAGTAAGATAACGGCCCACAAAATCAGAAGCAAGAACAGTAAGAGTAGGAGAAGCCCAAATATTACGACTATCAGCCCAACTGATTATAGTAGTTCCAGCAATTCTTCCCCTAAGTATTGAGTCTACAGGCTCTGTTTGGCAGCGCAAATTAGGTACCTTTTTTCACCAAAGTAGCTTTTTTGCAAAATGTTTCAGGTAGCTTATTTATTTGTAAGCGTTTGGCAAGTAGCATTTTTTAGCAAATAAGCTGCCTGAAATGAAATGCTACCTAATGTAGCATTTGACATTTCAGGTACCTGATTATATTTTACATACCATTTTTACCCCTTAACATAAATGATAATAATATTAAACCATGCCCCGTTACGTCTTTTGACACATATCAATTACCTTTTCAGTTAGTTTGCCAAACAGTTTTGATAAAAATCAGCTACCTTATCAGTTCTTAATTTTCAGCTATCTTTTCAGTTAATTTTTCAGCTTTCAGGTACCATTTCAGGTTTCATGTACCTTATTATCAGGTTTCAGGTACTTTTTCAGTCAGTTTTGCCAAACAGAGCCTTAGTCGGGACGGGCATCGATTGCTTCAAGTTTTCGGCGGGGAATTTTGTTTTTTCTAATTCAAGATTAAAGAAATATGCAAAAGGGTGAATTTTGTGATAGGATAATGTTTTGATGGATGCAAGAAAGAAAGAATTAAAGAAAAGAAATAAATAGCACGGGTTTATGTGTTTTACTAACAATGTGTTACTTATGACAAAGGAAAAAGAGGAATTTGTTTATCCATCACACTTAATATTAATAATAACAGTTTTCTAATTAGTCCGAGAAACCTAATCAGGTGCTGAAACGGAATTAGACCCATAAATAACAGATATCGTAGTCATGGTGGGTTAATCGAAGAACTAATCCGATTCGAAGTATAATTTAACGGATATGATCAAAGAAATCAACATGGTTAAGTTGCTTCAAATTTACTTGTAGCAAACCATGTCAAAATGACAAAATGTTATATTCGCCTTCTTTTAAGACATTCAAATATTCAATGCATGTCTCTTGTTTGACGGGTGCTTATGTGGCCGGGATGCGCCGTTAACTAACACTATAAACATAATTAACTTAGGAACGGGGATGAACGTCGTGCACTCGTGCCCGTTAGGGTCGTCAACCTAATCAAAATTCGAAACTCATCTATGTTAATGTTCTTCTAGTTTATTTTCTGAAGGTCAAAGTATGAAAACTTTGATCATAACGGTAAAAAAAAAAAGTAAAATTTTATCACGTCATCTAAGGAAATGAAGAGGAATGAAGATCGCACTTGTCATTATCATATTTTGTAAGAAAACTTAAATACATTTGTATAAAATATAACTCTAATAACAGTTGCTTTATATTATACTAGAAATTCCAATAAATATAAGCAAAAGAAAGTACATGAACCTCTAAAATTGTGATAACTCTAGTTTATTTTCTGAAGGTCAAAGTATGTTAATGTTCTTCTAGTATGTGTTAAGATTTGTAAGAAATTCTCATCCCTCTAACAGTTGCTTTATATTATACTAGAAATTCCAATAAATACGGAGTATAAGCCAAAGAAAGTACATCAACCTCAATAATTGAATAACTAGGGACAAACAAAGTAGAATCGTAAAACATTCACAGTTCTCAATAATCCGTTGATAAAATCATAATTCCGAATACCCTAATTAAGAATCAACTCAATAATAACTAACACAACGACAATTCTTCAGTCGATAAAATCATAACCCGGCATACCCTATTTTTATTTTCCGTTCAGTAACTCAATAATAATTAACGCGATGACAATTCTTGCGAATTTCACCATCATTCCCCAAGAGTGGGCTTAAGTTACCCATCTTAACCATTGACCTTGCAAAATCATTAAAGAAAAGTGTCTCATCTTGAGCATAAAGATTGACTAATTGAGAAACAATTGGAAAGTTCCCTGAATAAAGTTGTTGGTCAGAGAATAGAACTCCTCTGCCTCCTATGATAAGCTTGAAGTAGGAGTTGTCAAATGATCTTGGTGTTGCATAATCCAATGGGTATAAGTTGTTGTTACCTCCATTTGGGGGACACACTCCCCTTAATTCATTCAAAAATGTCATCTCTATGGTTAAATCTGGTTGATTGTTTCCATATTGGTTGTATAACCTCTTTCTAAAGTTTGTACATCTTGCCAATCCTATTGTGTGTCCTCCTACACAATTGAAAAACAATTAGTTTCTTGTGAGACGGTTTTACAATAATACGTTATAGTTCTCTATTTCATTATTATATTTCTAGTTTGACTTTTGATGTCTAAGTTTAATTTTGACCATAAAAAGTAAAACATGATGATAAAAATATTTACATTCTTTGTAACAAAGTCTTGTAAATATTTTTTTGAATGAAAATATGAATATAAATTGAGAAAAACTGTGTCAAAGTGTTGTCTTGGAGACTGTAAAGTCAAACTAGGAAGAATATAATGGGATGGAGGGAGTAAAACGGATCACCATATTGAAGCGGTTGTGAAGAAACCGCTTTATACAAACTCTTGTGTAAGGCGGGGGCCTTATACAAGAATTTATGTTCGAAAAATATCAAATGAACAATGAAATAATTTTAAAAATTAATCACGTCAAAGAAAGTTTCGTCTAAGGAGAATAAAGCGAGTCAGATGTATGTAGCCTTATTTACCTGAGAGTGAGACAAGATCGACAGCATCAAGACCGCGAGATTGAAAATTTTGGAGAAGTTGTTGGACATTGAAAACGGGGGCAGGGATGGTATTGTTAGCAAGGTCGAAATATGCTGCAGTAGAGTCTCTTCTACCTAATGGTAGTTCCCATGATGGTCCTCCACTCTGTATCATAAGTCATGCAATTACGTCGAATTAAAACATAAGTTCAGTGAGTTGCATATTTTACAAATACGATTTTCATTGTTTTTGCGAACTCACCAGAACAACTGAATCGCGAGCAGCTAAGGCGACAATGTCAGCACAAGACACGATTTCAGGGCAATATTGTTCTAGTCGTGCTTTGATCTCGTCTATTACTTCAAAACCTCTCAAGGAATTAGCATTTGGCACGGCATTTTTTTCGCTAAGAAATGATGGAGTATCGTCTAGTAACACTGATGCGTCACACCCCTACAACATAACACGCCAAGGGTTAGTCCCAAAATGATTAGTACAATAGTACTCCGTATCAGCTAACATGAATCATTATACGAATTTTTGTTGCATGTAAATAAGGGAGACACATTGTAATAACGTTAAAAGAGTAAGCAAAAGAGGAATAACCTTGACGAAACAATCATGGAAATGTAACCTAAGCAACGAGGCGGCCATACGAGGATCTTGTGCAATGGCATTATTAAGCACTGACATAACAACGTCATTAACTTCAGGGCATGAACTATCATAGAAGTTTGGCGTGAGAAGTCCGAAACCAAACCCGAACCCAAACCCGAGACCACCTTGTGCTAAGGACATGGTGAGAGTAGAGACAAGTGTGATTGAAGCCATGAAGGTAAGATGATTGTTTAAAGCTGCCATTATGATTTAATCAAGCTTCTCTATAGTTTCTTATTTAGTGAGGTTTTTAGTGTGGAGTTGTTGATTTAAGTGTCAATAAAATGGCATTATATATAGAAATTTAAAAGGTTGATAATTTTTTAATTTTTTGGTTCAACGAAGTGTGCACTTTGTCGCATTACAATAGAGAGAGGAGGGAGATTCGATCCTGGAACCTATTATCTACAATACATCCGTCCTAACCATTAGACTAAGACATCTTCGATATAATTTTTTAATTTGTATGGACTAGGTGAAGCCACAAGAGCGAATTTATTATTTTAAACTCACATGACTAACAATCTAACACTCTTTATAACTTAACCAGCAGCGATAATTGACATCGACTGATAATTAATTTAATTGTGAAATCAACTACTCTTTAATTTATTATTAATAGAAATGTTAGGTCCATTTTTATGGGATTCCCTGCCCCATATAGGATAATTTGGTAGTGCTATTTACCTGCTTAAAAGCGAGCTTAAATTATTGAGACATTTAGGCTAAGATTAGGAATCATGTTTTATGTATTTTGTAATTATGTATTGGCCCAGTTAACAATGTTGTTAGCCTAATAAGAGTATTACATTACATGTTTATACCATACTTTGTGCTATAGTTTGTACGGATTTGAAACTTTGATCACTTTTGACGTCTGCGTAATTTTATCTCGTCTGCGTAATTTTATCTACTCCGTATTTTACTAATCAATATTCACAAATACGAGTAACTTATAAACGAAAAATTTGGAAAAACTAATGGGTGAAGTATAATCGTTTCTTGAAACTCTGAGCATGTTATTGAAGTTTGTGTAATTTTATCTATTTTACTAATCAGTATTCACAACGTTTTAACTTATATACGAAAATTTTGGAAAAACTAGATGAATGAAATATAATCATTTCGATAAAAGATTTAGTGGCTTGGTGTTAATGACCTTATTTTCGTCATTCGTGCTAAGATTAGATAGATGAAGGTACATTGTATAGTTGATGCCCGAGGCTATTCAAGAATCAATTTATTTTTGGTGTTAAAGGAGATCGATAATTATAATCTAATTCGTAAATATCTCAAACTTTAATTAGAATTTGGAATCTAAAGCCAATTAACCAGCTGTAGATATACCTACAATGTCAGAACACTGATAGTTTAATGCATAATTTGCGTATAATAGTCATTGTCAATTTGGCATATGTTTTCTTATAGCAACTAAGCAACGTAGAACAACACATAAGGCTTACTATTTCTTATTTTTCATGGAAAAAAGGCTTTACTGTTTTCAAAAGATTATTAATCACCTTCACACCAATATTGTTGGGGTTTGTGTGATACTAGGTGTTCTTGGACGCGCATTCATCAATTTAACCCTTTTTATAGCGATCTTACGTAAAAATTCGCAGTTTAAACCATTATAATACTAATTCTATTAATAGTTTTTCTTTTTGGTTACTTTAGAAATCTAGTTTACTTGATTTCAATATTTTGTGTCAAAAGTTTGATCTTAGTAATGAAATATAACAAATTACCCATTTAATGATTTATGTTAATGAAATAGGGTTATTTCATAATAATAATCCATCATACTGGTGGTCTGCAATAATCACTTCATCCTATCAATAATCCCAATTAAATCCAACATAAGCACCATACCTTCTAATAACGAACCAACTGATATTTTTTTAAGTTTATGTTGGAATATTTGATAGTTTTTGGACAACCTTGCTGGTATATGTGATGTTTATGTGTAATATTTTCAAATGATGAATCAAGTACTTGGTTTATTTGATACACATAAACATAAAAAAATATCAGTTGGTTCGTTATTAGAAGGTATGATGTTTATGTTGGATTTAATTGAGATTATTGATATGATGGAGTGATTATTGCATACTACCAATATGATGAATTATTGTTATGAAATAACCCAATGAAATATGACAAGCTACCCATTTAATGATTTAACTACATATATTCAGAAAAGATAATTATCGCGATGATATTAACTAACCGGTAACCACCAAGGTCAAATGGCTACAAGCCTACAATGAACCCAAATGTAGGTGATATCTCTATCTACCTACGACCCTAATACAGCAATACACTCCTTAAAATTAGGAAAAGAATTCAATTTTCTGAAATGAATACATATATGGTCACAAAGAGAAGAATTCTACACATGAAAGTTTTTAAAATTCTGCTAACTAACAATTAATTAACATGTACCCTTTTTGTCTCGGTCATTTTTTTTATTTTTGGTGGTTATATAATTTTCAATAAAAATAAAAAAGGTAAACAAATAATTAAGACGAAAGGAATAATGGCTAAGGAACACTCGAGCATCCATGAGACTTGATATAAGTAGTTGATACGGGGTAGCTAAGTAGCTAAAATTAAAGCTACTCCATGTTAATTACGTAAATTAAGGGTGTGACCAATTAATGGCACATGGATTTTAGCAAATAAACCCCACAATGCTTCTAACAAACGTTGAAATTTTGGGTCGCAAAAGACATAAAGATTGCAACTATATTTTGGCGTCTTATAGTGTTACGTTGACACCTTCTTGACTTGTTTATTAATGAGAGATTTCATGCACTAAGTACAAGAGCTAATTGTTAACCATCGGATATCGACTCAATAAAATATGAGAGTAATAACAACAAAGTCAAACTTAGGAATAGAGTTGGTAAGTATCTGTCAAATTAGCATGAGCATCAATATTCAGGAATCTCTCTCAAACAAAATCTCTAATCATCAATTCCCTTTCTTTCTCCGCATATTCTCATATGTGAGACCCAAGATTTAAAGTCTAGAGTAGTAAAAGTTTTTTGGCCTATTTAACTCATATATATCAATAAATTTTAGGAACGAGAAAAATATACAGTACATAACCTATTTAATCTAATTCACAATATGTATAACGAGTACGACCGCTTACATAATAACTTAAAATTTTGTTAATTCCCAACTAAGATAATCAATTCAGGTTATATTTATGACTAATTTATGATTTATTAGTTTATTTTTGTTTTCTAATTCATCGACTATATTTTTTATCTTGCAATTTAGCGAATTTTTATTACTTTTTGTTTATACTAGTTGTTGCTCCGCGCCCTCCTAGGCGCGGTGCCCCAATTTGAACAATCGTGTATAGTACTTTTGTGTAGAACACACCATGTAAACAAAGTATGAAATAAATCGTCGAACTTGTATAATACACCATATTTTTCAGAAAGTAGAAGAAAAAGAATGGTCCGAAAGGAAAGGAAAGGGTGTGAGTAACTTTAATGGTCAGTATGAAGCCACCTTAAGTTTTGTCTACTGTTTTAGCCTTCCAGAACAAATGACACAGCTAAGTTACAATGCAGATACAGTTTTAGAATGTCAACATTAGAAATTACTCTGGTCTTTATAAGCCATACATGCAAGAGCACCAAACATAGTGCCTAGAATAGCTAATCAGAGAAAGAACAAATCAACAAGCTCACTGACTTTCCGACAACTTACTTCCTGATTAAGTCATAAGCTTCATAACTCATTTCCTCAGGGAACTTAGGACATGGGATATCGTGATTCATAATGTTAACAAAAATTTGCTGCAACAAACAAAATGAAAGATGAATAGCAACAGAGGAAAAACTCATGAACAATGGTGTTCCCTGAAGAGATAAGACCAATATCAAAGATCCAACAATAAAGGCGATATGCATAAAAGATTATTTGTATCATGTATACCATGACTTTTAATTTCCAAGGAGTTTCTGATGTGAAATGGATGATTCCACAACAGCTAGTGTAATCTATGTATTACGGACGAAGTAGTATTAATCTATGCCAGGATATTTAAATTTGTCCTGCAAATTTTGATTTACCTGAGGATTCGCCGCATTGAATGGTGGAATTCCTACAAGAAGCTAAAAAAGAATAACACCTACAGAGTACAGACCACCAATCAGCAGATGCACCTGGATAACATTAAAGACCAGCCCACAAAACAATAACTAAATGAGGATATGATAAACTAACAAACTTATAAAAATAAATGCAAAAACATTTATCAAACCATGTCCCATTTCAAGAAGTAACTCTGGAGCTAAATAATCAGGAGTTCCTACAACAGCATGTTTCTGGCGTTGCTCTCGCGTTGGTGGATGATCCAGCATAGAATCAGGATTCTCGTCACCCAAAAAATAGGAGCTGCCAACTGACGGACCAGATAAGTCATTAGTGCTGTTAATGAGACCAACCTTTGAGAGCCCAAAATCGGTCAACTGTAATTACAAGCATTAGAGCTTTGTGAGACAATCACTCTACCAAACAAAGACAGTCGAATAGGCATAAGCATAACTACTCACAGGGAAAAAAAAGTGCATCTCAAGCATCTCAACCTTCATAGCGAACAGTTTCGGTTGGACACAATGGACCTCCAGGAGATGTGAAGTTGAATAGGCAAGTATTCAGCCGCGATCTGAAGGTAGGAGCAGATACCGAGATTAAGAGAGATAGAGTATGAGTGAAGAGGTTTAGCCATATGCAACCTGCCAAATAACAATTCCAACAAAAAAACCTAAATTTAAACCAATATAGATGAAATCAAGTGGTTCACACAATTATATCGCATCCAAAGTTTTCTATGTGTACAACAAGTCAACAATACATAAAATGATGCACAATAATAACATAAATACCTTCTTGAACTTCAGGAGGAGGCGCGTTAGCCAAAAAACCTGAGAAGCTTCCACTCGATCAAAAATGATGGTGGTCTGACCCCGGCAGTCTCACATCCGCCACAGGCACCACAATCGACACCGTTCATTTTTATCTCACGTTCGACTGAAACTCCTTTCTCTTTTTGTAGTTCTATCTCCTAGCTTAAAATCTGAAGCTGTCATCAAAGCATTATCAACTAAGTTAACATGTATGAAATATGTCAAGGAATAGCAATCATCAACACCACATTTGAATTATTACCAAAAAATCACTGGTAGGCGTTTTCATCTTTGAATTATAATAGTAGACTAAGAAGCCGTATATCTTAGCGACATTCAGTAAATACTTGGCATAAGCACGGTGGTAGCCTTTTAAAATAGAAGACACATAAAAGCAATAAAGGAATTCCTTATTTCAAAGGTAAGGTGATCTTATTCAACTAATCATATTCCGTGTTTCTCACCGCAACACCAACTTAATTGGAAAGAGCATAAAAAAATTCATTATTCTGCACATCAATAAACAAAAAATGGGTCATTTTTGTACATATCACAGATTCCATAGATCGAGAAACTCAACAAATCAAGTACCCCGAAAATGAATCCGTAAAGCCTAGACAATTGTAATGTACATGAATTTCTTTGAATTTGGTTAAAGTAACGAAAGAAAGCGCATCATAAAGCAAAAAAAAAAAACAGCCATAAACTGAAATTCCAAAATGGAAACAAAAAAATAAAATATAATCTCATATACATAACGAATCTGAGGCACACAAAAAAACAGCAAGAAAAACAACCCACCAAGTTAAAGTTTTCAAGTTTTTTTGTTAAAAACCAGAAAGAAAAACAAAAACCAGTCGTTGCTTACCACTTTCAGCCATCACCTCACCACCGTCATCGTGCATTTCCCATTGTGCGTCAGCTCAATCTTACGAAGGTTCCTATGAATGGTTAAGAATCAGCAAGGCACCCATCTATAATACAAAGTCCACCAAAGGAATAATGGAGTATATAAGAGGAAATGTCAGAGTTAATTAACAAATATCGGGTCGCCAATCAGGTAAGCGTCAAATCAAAACTTGATTGTGCAACATTATTTATGCCTCTGGCGAAACTAAGAAGGGGTAAAAGGGAAGTTCACTTTCCGAGTAATCGCTAATCGAAAATGAACAGTTTCACACATTAACATGATAAATGTTACATGATGAAACCATCCAATCCATAATAAATTATCAGAGACGCATATTCACATTTATAAAACAATGATAAACAATAACCATCTAATAATAACATTATTACTAACCGTAAGATATTTTGTTGGATCCAGATCAAAGGGTCCAAAATTTTAAGATCAAGATCCAACCTTTCAATATCAGGTCCAACGAAACCGGAAAGGGTACAAGTTCGTCGTCAAATCTTAACTGGAATTGGAGGGCCACTTCACGTTTTCCCAATGATGTACAAGTTCAGCATAACAGTCGGCTGAACTAATGGCAAACTCTGCCAGTGAGCTCATTGCGACTGACATTCCTGCACATAGTACCCTAACTGCGACCTCTGCCATTTTCTCGGGTGTCATAACTTCCTCGACTTGTTCGAATTCAACTACTTCCATGCTTGTGCTCGTGTCTTCAAATCTACGGGAACCACTGCCATGGGTTTGAGATGCCCAGCGGGCATCCTCCTTCAACTGCTGAGCACAGATAGAGCCCATCCCAGCTGCGAAGAAATCCATCCTATCTAGCACAGGAGCAATAATATAATAATAATTATAATAATACCGGACAACCATCAACGACAACAACACTACAAAACCTGAACCCCGAATCAAGGCCTGATTACAATATCCTCAACCCTAAACTAAAAAGATTCACCTGGCAAAACAAGGATTTGAACAAACTACGCAAACGGAGCAAGCAGAGCACCATTAACAACATCGTACCCCCATAATCATAATAAACGAAATAAAATTGAAATAATAAACAACAAAAAATGGGTTTAAGAGTAAAAATACCTTTAGGTTTTTGACGAGGGTGTTGATCGAGGAGTGATAAACAAATGATGGACGAGAATGAGTGAAGTAGAGTGGCAGTAAGAATGGCAAAAAGTGTGGCTGCAGGTGAAAGTAAAATGAAGGACCAAGAATCTGAGATCACAAGGGAGAAATCAACGGCAGAAAGTGGTGTGAGGAGGTATTATTCCTAGCTATAATGTAGCAATGAAAGAAACTCCAAAGAACAGAGGTTATAAAGTGCTTGAAAAAGGAAAAAAAAAGTCAGTATACAGGCAGTCGAATATAATACCGGCTCCACCGCAAGGCGCAAACAAAGAACACCGGAGATTGGAAAGAGTGGGTACCTGGAAATGCGAGAAACCCAAATTAACACAGATCAGAAATGTTCCCCTCCTAAATGACATTGAAGGCCTTAAAAATATGAACAGTCTCTCTATAGCGCATTACAAACTGGAAGAATACGATTCAAGCAAGATTATCCTACAGCCATGGTGCATCTAAAAGAGCATCTACTATGGTAGGAGCTCCTTCCCAACAAAAATACAATTAAAGCAAGATCATCCTACAGAATGACATGGTGCATTGAAAAGAGCATCCACTATGGTAGGAGCTCCTTCCCAACACGATCAATGAAAAAAATTAAGCCAATTTTTTAAATGAACCTCACATTTTTAAAGGGCCTCTCTATATTAACTACCACCGATTTGCTAAAAAGCAGACATAGCACCTAAGGTAGTAAAGTTTTAGGATGAATCCTTACCGTCTTTCTTAAAGTTTATTCAAATTCGAAACAGCTAAACTAATTTAATCGTCAAACTCAAAAAAGGAAGAAGCTATGTAAAACCAACATATTCCTGGTGTAAAAACAAGATTGTCCTACAGAAATTATAAAGTTAACTGCGGTTCACCGAATTTAGCTATCATGACATTGAACAAAATAGTTCATAGACATTCTGCGTGGGGAAGCACAAAAAGTTAATATCATTTTAGCCTGTTCCCCAAATCTAATAGTCAAGATTATGATATTTTTTGGACATTTTGTAAAATGTGATCATATGTTTCATTATCTATTGGTGCAAAATTCCAAAAACATTTTATCCCAACTCAGAACTGCAAATCATATTATAGCATAAAACCGTCTCACACTTTGGTTATCTCATATATTAGTATTAGTAAATGAACATTTTCATATATAAAAGGACCGTCTCACAAATAATTACTAAAAAAGAATAGGAAAATACAAATGGTAAATTTACACTAAAAAGAGAGATACTCCCTCCGTCTCAATCATTTGTTTACCTTTGATCAAAATATCCCCACAAGAGATAAAAGAGTTAAAACAAACGAATGGGGCGAAAAGAGTATTACTTTAATTAAGCAATAAGCATCCTAATTATGAAATGTTTAACACAAAGATGATAACTTTAAGGTGTTAAATTCCAAGATCATTCTGCCACAATTCCAAACAGACACAATGCAATTCATATATACAAAATACTAAAAAAAATTAGTAAGAACCCAAAATATAGAAGTTAAATTTACTCTGAAAAGAAAGATCTTAGTTTAATCAAGCAATAAACATCCCAATTAAGAATTGTTTAGCACAAAGATATAACTTGAAGGTGTATAAACTTCAGTTATTACATATTGTTTACCTTTTATATTCATTATGACCGACCGGTATTTTAATCAAAGGTTATCACGACCATATGAATTAGATGCAGAGATAAAAAAATACTGCAGAGATAAGTAAACAGGCAGGCTTTAGACGGTAAGCCAATACCCATGCCACTAAACACACCATGAATTGGGCAGAGAAGACAACACAAAGCCATTTGTCGCCTTATACTCCGGAACACCGCATTGCACGAAAACTGCAATCACAACAAGGATAAAGCGCAATACAATCGATAAAGAGACAGCAATAAGGCTGATCTTATGAATGTACAAAACTGACCGCGCATCAATTGAAGAGTGAATACAGGTCTAACAAAGAAGCAGTAACAATACTAATAATACCTGGTTAACGCACCATCCAAAACAGTGGCCCTAGTAGCTAAGCATCTCCTCAAAGCTCCAAACAACTCCAAGCTCATGCCAAATCCAGCCCCAGGATCTAGTGCGTGTCCACAACTTCAGGTCCAGGATCGTGGCGATAATAATGAGATCAGAAATAATTCGAATAATAATAATAATGAAAGTAATAACAGTAGTAGTAATAAATCAATAATAACAAATAACAATTGAAAACAAACCTAATTAGCGGATTCAAACTGTGAGAAATCCCCAAAAATGGAACCAACCCTAAACAGACAAAAAACAAAAGAACGCAGAATCCCTAATAAGGAGTAAATACCAGGAGATTACAAAAAAATGAAAGCCAAATCGCTTAAGGAGTAAAATACCTTTGAGGAAAGCAACATGATTGACACTCAAAGGAGCTTAACCACATCTTAATCAAACTGGAAATCCCAAAGCAGCTCACGAAACCTACAAATCCACGCAAACAAAGTTCAGGCAGTACCAAATCTAACCGCTATCCGACCCCAAAATCATTATAACCCTCCGACATAAAGGAAAGCAAACGGAAATAACTTGAAAATAAGAGATTCAGAGATGCTATCCTTGGAAATCAAACAGAATAAACATAAAAAACTAATTCAGAATCAATTATAAGAAAGAGTGAATACCTTTGAGGAGATTCACGATCAGGTTTCTAGGTTTTGTGAGAGCATCGAAGGAGTGAGGTGAGAAGTGAGGAATGAAATGAGAAATGAGCAGAGAAAGGACCGAAAGTTGTGGTTGTGAGTATAACAGAGATGGATGGTGGAGATTTAATGTGTAAATAAATCAACGGCAGAGGGAGACTTTGGTAGGCACTATTCATAGCTACAGTGCTACGAAGTCCCCTCTTTTTAAAGAGTAAGGATAGGTAGAATTTTGTATACTTGCTTTGTAAAATACCACAAAAAATAAACTCTCTAAAATAAGATTCGAGAACATAAAAATGTGGTAACCAAAGCATCATCAATGCATAAACTTTGGATATTCTACTCATTGACACTTCACATAAACATTTACTTAAATGCATTTAACGAGAGAGAGAAAAAAAGAGAGGGAATGTGCACTTCATGATAATTGAACATAGAACCATCGGTGAAAAAATAAAGCATTTACCATTGAACGAGATGATATTTGTTGTATATTTGATGCGCTAATATGTATCACAAAATCTCATTGAAAACGAGCGATATCCGTCACAAGTTTGTGACGGATACCGTTTCCTCTCACAAAATACCCATTGAGAGGTGAGTGGGAAGCACATGGGGGGTGCCCCACCTTGTCCCCTCTCCCTTTTTGTGAGAGGTTTTCAGCTTGTGACGGGATGAGCCCGTCACAAGCAAGACGCTTTGAATATGTATTTATTCACTATTCAACAATATTTGGGGTAGCAAAAATCAATTCGCTTAACCGATTTTTTTACGTTTAGGGTAGCGGACCCCCCCCCCCCTTGCTGCCACGTGACGGGCAATATCCGTCATAGATTTATAACGAGTTAAATAGAATTCACTCGGGTAGATAAAGACAAGCTATTTGTGATTTTCTAGGCACTCTTAATTTTGTTTTATCTACTTATATGGGCGATGCTTAATCTGTCACAAGCTTGTAACGTATATACCCAACACAATGAAGAGTTAATATTCTCCACAAATTCTCCATCTACATCTATATTTATATCTAGAGGTTGCAATCAGATCACTCGGATCACGTCAAGTTGGGTCGGGTCATATCGGCATATCGGGTCAGCATACCATTTCGGGTTGAGTCGGGTCGGCTTCAGGTCATTATCGGGTCGGATAATTTCGGGTCAAATGATGTATCGGGTTGGATCGGGTCATTATCGGGTTAGGTTACTTAATCGCATTACTACAATTTTTTACCATTAAATTTAGTTTTTAACTTATTATTTAGTTTAATTACTTAATTATTAAGTCAAATATATCAACATAAACACGAAATCACTTTCATTTTGATCAAAATTAAGCTTAATAATTATCAGGTCATCAATTTAATGGGGTCAGTATCGGGTCGGGTTTGGGTCGGGTTTTGGTCACTGATAATCGGGTCGTGCGCAGGTTACAGGTTGGGTCGGGTCTTGCGGGTCGGATCATGCTTGCCAGCTCTATTTATATATATATATATCTAATATTTACCTTATTTACATAAATACTACCTAAAGTTTTTAATTTTGCGAAAAACTACCTAAATTTTCTTGACTTTTGTCGGACACTACCAAATTGAAAAATCCGACCAAATTAGACAAAATTCTAATTCGAAAACATTATTTCTGGCATTGAACATACATTATTTACTATACTTAACCACCGCCAACTGTTTTGATTAGCTACTAACGCATTTATTTTAATTTTTTTACTACAATTTTTACTAGTTTGGCCGAGATTGTGACTAATTTGGACAAAATTATGATTAATTCCATTGGCATTTTGACTTATTTGTCGGAATTTTAGTTAATTTGGGGAAAAAATTGTCGAATTTGCTCATTAATTTCAATTTGGTAGTTTTCGAAAGAAGTAAACAAATATTAGGTAGTTTATCGCAAAATTAAAAACTTTAGGTAGTATTTATGAAAATGAGGTAAATATTGGGTAGTTTTTGACAAAAAAAAAACTAAATCATGACAAAGTATAACATTACACAATTTTCTTTTCTAATCACATGGATAATGTTAAAATTTGGGGCTCAAAATTTCGAGGCCTGTTGCCAATGCATAAAGAGCACCATAGGTTAGGCATGCCTCTCCCTCCACGGTAATGTTGCTTAGAGTTTGCAAATAATTAGAGATGGAAGTGGGTTGTGCTTTGCATGGACTAGACACTGTCTTTTTTCTCAAACTTTACCCCAGAGACCGTCAATAGCGTGCCGTGCTAAAATAGATCATTAGATATACCGGACCAACAACCCGTATGCCAACCTCCATCTCCACAAATAACGAAGGTTCCCCTCGAAATAAAACTAAAAATTTGCTAAAAAGAGTATATAGGAATAACACAAATTGTTGTGTGAGACCATTTTTTATATAAGACTAACCCAATAAGAGAAAGTCCAATAAAATTGATAAATATATATTAAAATATTTTATTTTGATAACCTAATATTTTATATTGATAACTTGCATTTTTAAATGTGTCGGTATTCATCATAAGATGTCGGGTTATCAAAATAAAGTTAAAATATAAATAAAACAACTTTTTTAATTTTGGGGTATACTCCTTTTGGGCCAATCCTATGCTATAGGACGGTCTTATAAAAGAGTTGTTGTAAGAATAATAAGATAAATACCATAATATTATAACATATACGGAGTATATCATTTATGGATGTCCGTTACGCATTTAACATTGTATACGTTATTATTATATACTCCTACGTTACAACAAAGTGTAACTATAAATAGATAGTACAAAGCATCAAGATTAATACAATATGTCTTCCCTCTATGTTCTCTCTATGCATATTACTCTTATTCAAATCTTTATTCATAACACGTTATCAGCACGAGTTCCTCTAACCATTTTTAATATTCAGGTTTATGATCATACGTACTTTTTTAGTACGCATTGTTTTTCACGTTTCAATAATTTTACAAAGTTATATGATAATGATTCGCTGTTAACTTTCAATAGAATAGAATAAATACATATTAACTAGTTCTAATTTGATAAATACATGACTATTATGACATGTTTCAAGGTTACTAATTTAAAAGTATCATTGTTGTTACTCTCGTGTAGTAGCTTGTATTAAAAAATAGCATATCCATCATGAAAAATATGTTTATCATTTTAATTAATATGTATTGGTAAATAATGAAACCTGATGTTGTAAGATTCATACATTCACATGTTATTATGACGAATTAGGTAACCATTTTGATAATGAAATTATTTGGTGTCATGAAAAAATTAATTGTCAAGTTGTGCATACACATTACATTTATTTGTTGATAGTTATGTAATTAAAACAATACTCTTTTATAATTATTTAGATAATGCGACTATATTATCTATGATTTGATGTTCATAAGTCATACTCCCTCCTATTCTTAATAACCCTCCTCATTCATGGAGGGCACGGGAATTAAGGGAGGGAAGTATTATATGGTAAAGTATTGTAGTGGGGTATGAGATTGGAGAGAGGGAAAGTATTGTGTGATTAAAATAAGTATTGTTGTGGGTAAGGTGATTAAAATAAGTATTGTTATGGGGTAAGGTGATTAAAATAAGATAAAATATGAGTATTGTGGGGTATTGTTGTGGGGTGAGGTGATTAAAATAAGTATAAAAGTTTGCCAAATAAGGAAATAGGGAGAGTATTGTGAATAGATGAAAAAGGAAATAGGGAGAGTTATTTAGAATAGGAGGCAGTATTAAATATCATTATTGATTGTTAACATGAAATATTTATGATTATTATGAGAAATTCAAGTCATTTGTATGTACATTATTATTATAGTGGTATAAAGAATTATTCGAGTTTGTAGTTTACAATAATTACAACTACAACATGTAAGTCTCCATGTATAATCTTTAAATTTGACATGTAATTAAAACATCAGTAGGTCTCATGAGAGACCGTCTCCCATTAATTTAGTGGGAGATATAATAGGGGAAAAAAATATTTAGTGGGTCCCTTACCCCCATCTTGTGAGAGGTCTCTCAATAACGCTATTGAGAGACCGTCTCTCAGGAGTTTTTGTGTTAAAACATTATTGAGTTGCATACGACAAAATGATAGTCACAAAATTTTTTACATAGAATATAATTACTAACTTCAGTTAATGGTCTTATGGGGAGTTATCACAATTAGTGATAAAAGGAAACTTAAATTTGTTGTGTAAGTTCATGTATTTATATAACAATTGTTTTAGTTATAACATATGCTCAAGATATTATAACATTGAGTACTTAAGTGAGGCTTAAATGATGATGTTAAAGGCAGGTTTTCAAAAGTTATGTACACGTACATCTTGATATTTGATTTTGAGAAAACTTAAATAAAGAATTAAATATTTGAGGCTTCCTTTCTTTAATGAAAAAGTGAAAACTAGCTACGACGAATAGAATTAACAATTGAACGTTTGTTAAGAGTTATAGAATAATACTATTCCATTGATGTTAATAACATGATTTTGAGAAGTTTTATTTCATGATTTAGCTATGATATTCAATATATGCCTTGGATTATTTGCATCATGTGAAATATGTTATATAACTATTCCAATGAAATATATACTTGAAGTATACATGCAAAGACCATCTTAATAATGAAATGTGATCTAATTATATTGAATAAAATTTTGAAAATTGATGGGGCATATTCTGCACCCGCTGACCGAGTCAACATATTGACCAAGGTCAAAGACATCCACAGCAATTCGACATATCAGACAGACTAGCCGATGCAGCCTGTCGGCCTGTCACTTGGGTCCCGGCTAGGACAACTGGCCAGCCGGGATACATATCCGCGTACTCATATCCAAGACCCCTCGGCCGGCCTACCATGGGTCCCTCGGCCGAGGGTAGAACGGTCTTTCCACCTGCTAGCCACTTGGCCACTTGACCACTACGTGACAAAAGGTGAAAGTCTATAAATACTCCTCAACCCTCATTGAGGAAAGGATCCGAAATATAACCTAAACTCACTATTAATCTGGTATAAACTCCCTTATCTCTCTACAATATACTTTGTCAAGTATCACACAACTTAATCTCTTTAAGTTTACTGACTTGAGCGTCGGAGTGAGTACGCTCGGTACCAAGCCGAGCCCTCAGTTTGTTCATTGTTTCAGGAGAGGCCGAAAAGAAGAGTCAAGCAAAGTCATCATTCGACAAAGCTTACGTGGTAACAACACTGCTCCGTAATCACACCCGGAACAATTGGCGCCGTCTGTGGGAACTAGATACTAAAAGCTAGTTAAATCCCTTACAAAAAAAAAACACAAAAACCAAAACCCACCCAAAAAGCTAAGAAGATGTCAAAACAGCCAGAAGTAATTGTGAGCGATGAAACCGAATTCTACCAAGATGACACGTTTCCTAACTCTGGGATCGCACCGTCCCCCACCGGCCGAGTAATTCAACCGGCGTACGGGATGCCGATAATACCAGAAACACCGCTGCCCGCCGGCCAGGTCACTATAATGGGACATACGGTCGATGCAGCAAAACTGAAGCTACTCCTGGACCTGATGGGTAATAAGCCGATCACCCCCGCCGCAACGACGGTGACGGCAGCACACCCGCAGGCGACCAGAGCCCATCAAGTGACTCCGAACAACTTGACCGGAGCAATGCAAGTGGTTGGGCGTACCAAAACGCCAAGGGTGCCCGTGTTGCCTGTGGCGGACCAAAGTCCTTCCCCTCCTCGCGGGACGACAGCGTCGCCGCGGCACCAACGAGGTCACCCCCGAAGAAACGAAGAAAGGAGCCCGACTCACCAGAGTCGGATAACAAGAAGCCCTTCCCGCTACGGGGAGGGAAGACGGAGTAGGATCACGAGGAGCCGATCGCCGCGTGTCATGCGGCACGTGGTCAGACAGCCCCTCCACGCCTATGTCCTTGAAGTCCCGGTGCCGGCCAAACTTAAGCTACCGGCCATATCATACAAAGGGGATAGCGACCCAACCGACCACGCTGAGGCTTTCGAGTCTTACATGTCGGTATGGGAGCAACCCGATGAGGTGTGGTGCCGAGTCTTCCCAACCACCCTCCATGGCATGGCACAGAGTTGGTACAAGGGGCTACCTAATGGCTCGGTGTACTATTATGCCGACTTAAGGGACAACTTCATAGCCCAGTACGCTTGCAACAAGCGAAGGGCCGTGGAGACCTCCGATCTCCTGACTATCCGACAGAGGGATGACGAGTCCCTCCGGAGCTACGTCAAGAGATTCGACGCCAAGGTTCAGCAGATCCGAGAGCTGAACACTAAACTGGCGGCCTTCGCACTGATGAAAGGCCTACCGAGAGGCGATTTCAAAAATGATCTCATCAAGTGTGAATACCTCAACCTGGACTCCGCCAGAAAGATGGCCGACCAAGCCATAAAGGTGGAGGACTATCACAAGACCCGGGTAAGCCACAACGAGGCTGGGCACCCAGAGAGGAGCAGTCGCCGGGATGATAAAGATGAAGGACGCCGTGACAATAATAAGTCACGGCCCGAGAAATTTAATAAAAGACAGAACTCGGCGGGTGCCGGGGGGAGTTCGGGACCATACACCCCAAAGTGGTGCAGCAGTCACACCCCCCTGGTTAAATCACCAGCCGAGGTCTTCGCCCTGAGCAAGAATGAAGGGCAGATGTGGGCAAGACCCCCCAAGACAAAGGCGGAAGGCGACGCAAGCCAATTTTGCGATTACCACGGCCAGCCCGGCCATAAGACCGACGACTGTCGGCATCTGAAGAATGCCATCGAGGAACTGATCCGAAAGGGGGCCCTCAGCAAGTACGTAGCTGGGACCCCGGAAACGAGCTCCGACGGGGCAAAGAAGAAATCAGTATTCCAGAGAATGGGAGTGATCCAGGTGGTTATCGGAGGAAACGAGAACGGAGGGTCAGCTAATGGGCACAAACGGCACTTAAATGAGCTTTACCAAGCCATCAACTTTGTGCCCACCACAGCGATCCCCGCTTCCACCATCCCCGATATAACCATAGGAAGGAAAGACTACGAAGGAGTCGTAGCCCCACACAGCGACCCGCTGGTGGTCCACTTGGACATAGCCAACCACTTGGTTAAGAGGTGCCTAATTGATACAGGCGCCTACACAAACATCATGTTCAGGGAATGCTTCCTCAATCTCGGCCTGAAGATTGAAGACCTGAGCCCCTGCACCAACCCACTATACAGCTTCTCCGGGGCCGGACTGGTGCCCCTGGGATCAATCAAGTTGCCGGTGATGTTTGGCCAAGAAGATGCGGCCAAAAATGTTTGGTCGGAGTTCGTGGTTATTGATGGTTCGTCTGCCTACAACGTTCTCATCGGCCGAGTCACTTTGAGTGAGGCCAATGCGGTAATGTCCATCCGGGCCCTGACATTGATGTATGTCTTGGACCGGGGGGAAGCACAAAAGCTCGTCTCAAAAGACGAGAGAGACGAAGTGGTCAATATCCAAGTATCTGCCAGGGGGTGCAACATGCAATCCCTCAAAGTGGCGAAAAAGTCAGAGAAGGGGAAGAGCCCATCCTTACAACAGGAGGGTGATCCGATGAGCACCAACACCGTCGGCATGGTCGAGGGGGCCGAGACCGAGCAAGTGGAAATTGACCCAGGACGCACCGTGAATCGCTTCGGTGTCGGTCCGGGAGCCAAAGTTCGAGCCGACCTCCTTGACTGCCGAGAAAGAACAAAGACGTCTTCGCGTACTCGGCCGCCGAGATGCCAGGCGTGAGCCGAGAGGTGATCGTTCACAAGCTGAACGTACTCTCCAACGCCGCCCGTCAAGCGAGAAGATGAGGAACTCCTCGGCCGAGAAAGATGAGGCCATCAAGGCCGAGGTAGACAAACTATTAGAGGCAGGCTTTATCATGCCTTGTACTTACCCCGAGTGGCTAGCAAATGTTGTAATGGTAAAGAAGTCATCGGGGGGGTGGAGGATGTGTGTGGATTTTACAAATCTTAATAAAGCATGTCCTAAAGATTGTTATCCCTTGCCTCGAATAGATAGTTTAATAGACGCAATGGCATGCTACACTATGCTGAGCCTGCTCGACGCCTTCTCAGGGTACCATCAAGTATTCATGGCCGAAGAAGACATGCCTAAGTGCGCATTCATCACCATACACGGCACATACATGTATAAAATGATGCCGTTCGGTTTGAAAAACGCTGGCGCAACTTACACTAGGCTGGTGGACAAAGTGTTTCAAGATCAAAAAGAGCGAAACATCGAGGCTTACGTCGACGATGCTATTGTAAAAAGCAAGTCTGACAGCGAGCACTTGGCCGACTTGAGCGAAACATTTTGTTCACTAAGGAAATACAAGATGAAACTTAACCCAACGAAATGCAACCGGTGTCGGGCAGTAAATTCCTCGGCGTGCTTGTCGGCGCCTGGGGAATTGATGCCAATCCGCAGAAAGTCCAAGCAACACTGGACCTCACGGAGCCGAGGAATCGAAAAGAGGTTATGATGTTGACCGGGAGGATGGCGGCTCTCGCCCGTTTCATTTCCCGGTCAGCCGACAAGAGCACCCCATTCTTCAAAGTGTTGAAGGGGAATAAAGACTTGGTGGGGGAGAACAGAGCACAACTTTCGTGCAACCGAAAGCTCATCTTCAAACTCTCCCGACCCCCGTCAGGCCGATCTTCGGGGGAGACGCTATCTCTATACATAGCAGATTACCTCGGCCACGGTCGTCCGTAATCGTCGAGAGAAGAAGACAAGCAAAGAAGACCAATCTACTTTGTCACCATACACTGCGCTGGCCGCCGAAAGAAATTACCCATCGATCGAAAAAGCGACCTTTTTTGCCGTCGTTGCCGCAAGGAAACTAAAACCTTACTTCGACGCACATCCCGTGACAGTCCTAACCGACCAACCATTGGAGAAAGCATTGGAAAAATTCGAAAAATCCGGCAGGCTCATCAAATGGGCAGTAGAGCTATCCGGCCTCGGCATTCAATACAAGCCGAGGCCCTCGATAAAAGGGCAGGCACTTGCAGACTTCCTGGCCGAGTGCACATATAAAGAAGAACCAAATCCCGGAGTATGGGAAGTATACACCGACGGATCCTCCACGACAAACAGCTCAAGAGCCGGCATCCTTATCATCAGCCCAAACGGGGACGAGTTTGAGTACGCCCTGAAATTTACCTTCTCGGCCTCAAACAACGAATCCGAATACGAGGCGATGATAACTGGAGTCGAGCTAGCTAGAGCTGCCGGAGCAGAACACATTGTGTTGAAGACAGACTCACTATTGGTTACTAACCAAGTCAGAGGAGAGTTTGAGGCTCGGGACGACGGGATGGTAAGATACCTGGAAAGGGTAAAAGCTGATACAGCAAAATTGAAATCTTTCCAAATCTAATGCATTCCCAGGTCTGAGAACAACCGAGCCGACGCTCTCTTAAAACTTGCCAGTTCAAGCATCAAGAATATCAGTCGAACCGTGCTGGTAGATATCAGGAATGCTAAAAGCATCACAGAGACCGTCGGCATGGTGGACGACATCGAAGCCGAGACGACGTGGATGACTCCGATAATGAAATTCAAACTTACAAATGAATTGCCGGAGAACCGCAGTCTCTCGCAGAAGATAAAAAGGATCGCCGCAAGGTACTTGCTGTTCGAAGGAGAATTATACAGGAGGTCTGTAATAAGGCCACTCTGGAAATGTGTCGGCCCAGCCGACGCGGAGCTAATACTGACAGAGATACACGAAGGCATCTGTGGACATCACATGGGGGCAAGAACGTTAGCCCACAAAGCTCTCCGAGCCGGCTACTTCTGGCCTACCATGCTTGAGGATTCCAGAGCTAAGACCAAGAAGTGTAAGAATTGTCAAATGCATGCTCCGGTGATACATGCTCCTTCCCGAGACCTGCAACCGGTGCTTAGTCCCCTTCCTTTTGCACAGTAGGGGATGGATTTATTAGGGCCATTTCCAACGGCCTCCGGAGGAAGAAAGTACCTGATTGTCGCCGTTGACTACTTCACCAAATGGGTCGAAGCGTCGCGCAGACCGCCAAGACTACGGCGGCCGTAAGAAAAGTAATTTGGGAGAACGTTATAACTCGATTTGGGTTGCCCCAAGTCATGGTATTTGACCACGGCCGAGAATTTTGGAGTGACATGGTGATGAACTGGCTAGAAGAGCTCAATATCAAGTTTGCATACTCCGCCGTCTGCCACCCTCAGAGCAACGGGCAGGCGGAAGCAGCTAATAAAACGATACTTAACGGGTTGAAAAAGAAGGTTGAAGATCTAAAGGGAAGGTGGGTTGATGAACTACCCGACGTCCTGTGGTCACTTCGAACCACGGAGAAAGAAGCAACGGGGTACAGTCCATTCCATTTAGTCTATGGGTCTGAGGCCGTGCTGCCAATTGAAGCAACGGTGCCGACATTCAAAACGCAAACTTTTGACCTAGCCGAAAATGAGGAAGGCCTAAAAGCCTCCCTAGACCTGGTCGAAGAAAGCTGAGACACGGCACGGCTCAACTTGGCAGTGTATCAAAACCGGATGAGAAGAGCGTACAACCGCAGAGTCCACAAAAGGGATTTAAGAGTAGGAGATCTAGTCTTAAGAAAGTCGGCCGCCACAAACAAGGGAAACATCCACGGTAAAATGACGGCCAACTGGGAAGGACCCTACAAAGTGGTTGAAGAAATGAGGCCGGGGACATACCGGCTGACAGACATGGAGGGTGTTCCTTTAATGAGCCACTGGAAGACGGACAACTTAAAGAAATATTTCATATAGCGGCAGAGGTGTCCAAGACCATTGTGGGCACCCCAACGTGTGATTATACCTTATAAAAAGTGATCCAAGTTTTCCATCAAATACTTGTCCCCTCCATAGTCATGCCAAAGAGGACGCCACGGCCAAGCCCGGGCAGTCACTACCGAAGAACAAAAGCGTATTAAGCACTGTTGAGACGCAAATCTGACTGCCCCGGCCAATCCGGGAGTGGCAGAGGAAGCGATCAATATGTCTACATATACGGAAAGCAGTCGAAACGTAAACTCGGTCGCCTCGGCCAAAGCCGGGAGTGACGGGGACACACGACCGATCTGCCAACAGCAGTTGTTACTCGCCACAACGACCAGCATGCTTAGAAACGTATAAGCACTGTTGAGACGCAATTCTAGTCACTCCAACGGTGTGTATCCGGGGGTGGCAGAGGAAGCGATCAACACGTCTACAGATACGAACGCTGTCGAGCCGTTAACCCGATTGCCTCACCGAGAGTGACGGGGACACAACGACCGATACGCTAACATGTTCACAACGGTGGTTGGGATAGCAAATCTGACCGCCTTGGGCGGTGGAGGAAGCGACCAACATGCCAACATGTTTAAAGATGTTAAGTACAGTTGAGATACGCGTTCTAACTGCCTCGGCCAAACCGAAGGTAAAAACGAACAAGGAAAAAAGCGCTCAACTAATAACGCAAGAAGACAACTCAGATAAAAATGAGATAAAGACCTCGGCCAAGCCGGAGGCAAAATAAACAAACTCTTATTTACAGGTAATACAAGAAAGAAGTCGACGGCCGTCCCCATTGGGATAGCCTAAACACAACCTACCAAGAGTTTACAAAAAAGAAGGAACAGCAAAAGGGTACAGACATAAGACGTGAAGTGCCAAAAGATGGCAGGGAGGAAAGGCTTAATAATTAGCCCCAGAACAGCTAAAGTTATCCGAGATGCCGGGTGAACCTGGTGACGACCGCCCGTCTCCCTATGCCTGTTGCTGCTCGCCACCGGCGACATCAGCAATATCATCTTTGATAGGCGATCCAGAAGCCGACTTGGCAGCTTCAGCTTCAGCTGCCTTTGCCCTCTCAGCTTCCTCCTTGGCCGCCTTCACCTTTTCAGCATGGGTCGCCTTCTCCGCAGCCTCCTCTTTCTCCTTCTTCACCTCTGCCTCCTCCGCAGCCTTCGCCTCCGCGGCCTTCGCCTTAGCATCAAGCTTATCATCAAAAAGCTCGTCAAATTTTTGCCACGGGAAGGAGCCTTCAGGAAAGAGCTCTCCGATCACCTCCCTGGCGGCTTCTTCGGCCAGGTCCCGGTATTGGGCGCACATGTTAGGGAGGACGACGCTTTGGAGCGTCTCAATGTCCTCCTCCCTCTGGGTGAGGATTGCCTTTGTGTTCCTGTATGACTTCGCCTGGGCCGTATACAGGGACTTCCATTCCTCCCTCTTCTTGGCAGTGAAGTCGACGACAGCCTGAAGGTTGTCACGCTCCTCCAGCAGCTTAGCGGCACCAGCCTCCGCAGCCTCAACCTTCGCTCTCTCAGCAAGGACCGCCTTTTCAGCGTCCTCCCTAAGTTTTCGCTCAGCAAGGACCGCCTTTTCAGCGTCGACCTTGGCCCTCTCGGCTTCCTTCTTCGCAGCAGCGAGCTCAAGCCTGAGCCGCTCAAGCTGTGGGGCAGCTTCGGCCATGACCTTTTCTTGCTCCATAATGTGAGCACCGGCCACGTCAGCCCACTTCGCCAGCATCTTCCTAATCTGGGCGGGGGAAGGCTTCGGGGAGGAGGAGACGACGGCGACATTCTTATCATCAGTCTGCATAGGCCGCATCTCTAATCGCCATTCAGAGGGACCGGTAGACGGCGGCGGTTGATCTACAAAGAATGCGGACAAAGCATCCATGTCAACATTCATTGACATGCCGGAAAGCCTGTCATCAGGAACGCCTAATGAACCAGCTAAATCTGAGCCACAGGTTAGATCCGTACCAGTCCTGGGCTTCTTAGACAGAGGGCCGGCTGGCCCCTTTTCTTTGACGGCCTCGGTAGCAGTAGCAGCGGCAGCAGCAGACGCTGTCTCTTTTCTCTTGCATAAAAGAGGAGATTCCTCTGCAACGGTGACCTCCTCATCGGTAATGTCGACGACCACCACCTTCTCCTTTTGGACCGCAGGGATTGGAGGTTGAACTGAAGTTGACGCCGTCGCCGCCATAGATATTGCCTTTCGTATACGGCGCGGCACTTTACTGGCAACCTTCGCCTGGGCCCCCGTCACATCTAGGGCCTTCAACTGCTGATCCATAAGGTCGTTTGGGGGCGTTCTGCGATCACGTGCCTCAGCCTTAGGATGCAAATCAACAACTTTCTTGTCCTTGTCAAGTCCCATCCTCTTGAGGACTTCCTCAGACAGATCCGGGCCAAAACGGTCTGCAAAGGAAACGAAGCAAGAGTTAAGTAAAAGAAATAAATCAAAATTCAAGAACAGAAACATTAAAAGCAGAGATGGGCCTCACACCGACCCCACTCACCCTGTTCGAGGGCCGGTATGAGGCCGACGTGGCAGAGCAGCTCATCCTGAAGAATGATCTGCGTCGGGGGCATCCATCCCTTCGGCGTCCCATCCTTCTCAGCCTCAAACAGCTTCGTTGCCCGCCTTTCGTTCTCATTGAGATGGACCCTAATGGCGTCCATCTTGAGCTTACTCCGGGAGACATATTTCTCACGCTCCCCCCGACTCTCACACCGCAAATTGACGCGGTGCTGGAAGGACCGGGGCAGTGGATAATCCTTCGGAACCTCAACGTATACCCACCGCGCCTTCCAGTCCTTGCAGGAAGTAAGCTTAGAGACGGTGATATAACCCGGCTCAGTCTGTATACTATACCACCCCAGGCCACTTTGAGGGTTCTGTCGAAGGTGATGAAGCCGGCGGAAGAGGTTCACCGTTGGGGCCTCCCCCTTAAACTGGCATAGCCACACAAAGCCAACAATCGTCCTAATGGCCAACGGATGCAGCTGTACCACAGCGACGTTCATTGCTTCAATTATGGCAGCAACGTATGCATTCAGAGGAAACCGGAGCCCATACTCCAGGTGTCTGATGTATACGCCGATACAATCCGGGGGAGGACAACAGACGGCCTGACCCTCCTTAGGAATAACAATCTTATACTCCCTGCCAAAGGAGAAATGATGCTCAAAAAGATCAGAACCGGAACAGCTAGCGAACTTATGCATCCAGGCACGATCAGGACTGATCTTACAGGCGTCGCCGTGATCCAAGAGATGCGGCCTCTCCTCATTGGAATGAGTCCTTTCAACATCATCACCGTCATCATCAACATCATCATCATCCTCCTCGAAACTCTCCAAATACTGATCATCAATCTCAGGAGAAGGAGACCTAGGGCCCCCGGATCTTATCGGGATGGCGGCCAGTGCCTCCTCTTCATCAGGACGCAACGGGGAACCCCCCGGCGCAGGATTACTAGGTCCGGCATCAGCAGAAGACATGACAACGAATATTTAACAAGAAAAAGGTTGAAGAATTTGGTTGTTTAGCTTGGAAAAGTGTTACGCCGAGTAACGCTTTGAAAGACTAGAGAGAGGTTTCGTCGAAGAAAGCTAGAGAGAAGAAAATTTTTTGAGAGAATGAAATTTTGGTGGCCAAAATTAGCGGCTAACTGCTCTATTTATAGAGCGAAGCCCATGAAACGGACCAATCAGGGCAAAGCCCATGAAGCGTCAGCCAATCAACGCCGAGCCACGTGTCAAGCATGCTGCCATGGAATGTCAATCGACAAACAGTTACAAAACTTCTTCAAAACGCTCCTTGACAGAATGCCAATCGACGTATCTTCTTCAATACGATCCTTGGTATCTACTTGCCAAACGGCCCGCTGTTCAACCAAGCTTGGCAGCACCGGCTGGGGGCAATCAAAAGCACACGGCACTCTCAACCTCGGTCTCAACCAGCACCATTTTCTTTTTTCCACATCTGATGTCCATTACACATCCATGTGGAGGGGGGATAGTATGATACGGCCTGAGCAGAACCAAGCCGAGGAAGAAGAGGCCGATGGAGAAATTCAACATGCGCAGAATATACGCTCAACACACATCGGAGCCCATACCACGGCATAGACTACGCTGGGGCAAATTGATGGGGCATATTCTGCACCCGCTGACCGAGTCAACATATTGACCAAGGTCAAAGACATCCACAGCAATTCGACATATCAGACAGACTAGCCGATGCAGCCTGTCGGCCTGTCACTTGGGTCCCGGCTAGGACAACTGGCCAGCCGGGATACATATCCGCGTACTCATATCCAAGACCCCTCGGCCGGCCTACCATGGGTCCCTCGGCCGAGGGTAGAACGGTCTTTCCACCTGCTTGCCACTTGGCCACTTGACCACTACGTGACAAAAGGTGAAAGTTTATAAATACTCCTCAACCCTCATTGAGGAAAGGATCCGAAATATAACCTAAACTCACTATTAATCTGGTATAAACTCCCTTATCTCTCTACAATATACTTTGCCAAGTATCACACAACTTAATCTCTTTAAGTTTACTGACTTGAGCGTCGGAGTGAGTACGCTCGGTACCAAGCCGAGCCCTCAGTTTGTTCATTGTTTCAGGAGAGGCCGAAAGGAAGAGTCAAGCAAAGTCATCATTCTACAAAGCTTACGTGGTAACAACACTGCTCCGTAATCACACCCGGAACAAAAATTATAATGAATCAGATATGTTGAGTATAATACCCTGGCTTGAAAAAGATATCTATGTTGTTGTTTGCCATATGATATTGGATATGGTATAAAGATACATATTCGAATTATGCGTATTGGATTTAGATATTTGAATTTAAATTAAAGGTATTCATTGATTTATTACGACGTAAATGCCATAACTAAATATGTGTTAGGCCCAGTTTAGCCTGGTCTGACCATAACCTGGCCTGACTTAACAAGGCTGATTGATTAAGACGAGGACCGGACAAATCTAACTGTTATCTAGCTGTTGAGAAATATTATAACAAGCAGGCCACTAAATCCTGGAAGAAGAGCCTGATGGTCGGTATGGAATAGCTTGGCAGAGTATTGAAGTAGGCTGGATTAAGAAGATAAAACAAGAAATATAACTGTATAAGTCAAATAACCGTGCCCTATTCTCAAGGAAGACCAAGTCCAAACTTAAAACTATATAATCTATGAATGTGAACGGAAAGAAGAGGAAAGGCTATAAATTGGTTGAGATTGGAACGGGTCAAGCGAGTAAATAGGGAGCATGCCCTATTAATCCGGCAACAGCTCCTATAATGGAGAAAGACGTTGAAGAAAAAGGCAACGGTAGCATTTGTAGAACTATAAATAGCAGAATCTAACAATTGTAAAGGCATTCAATCTTAGTCAATTAATTTACACTTTATCTCTTTTTATTCTTGAATATTCAGATATACATACAATATTGTACTCGGTTTATCAAGATAATAAAAACGTTATTCCTTATACTTAAATCTTCCTTTGTTATTTACTCGTATTATTCCAGTCATATAGAACTAGATACCCTGATTACTATATAATCAAGCCGGATCTTTCCAGGAAAATCCTGCTAAAACAATTGGCGCCCACCGTGGGGCATCTAGTTCTTCAACCAATAAAATTCTCCTTATCATCTTTCATTTAATATTCACACACAAAAATGGTAGAACTCACCGCGAGAACAATAATTAGCGATCGCCTGGCCAAGATCAAAGAATTGGAAACAATCCAAGAGAAGGCGGCTCAGTCAAGTAAATCAATAAAGGTGAAGGAATCGAGTCTAGCTTTGAAAAAGAAATTGGAAAATCAGGCTTCGGGTTCCAGGACCAGATTTGAACCAGGAACCCCATTCTCATCCATTATCAAAAATATAGACTTCTCTAATTTTGGAACCCCGGAGAAGGATACATTATCCGGCACTCCGACCATTCCCAATGATGAGACAAACAAAACTGAAGCAGCAATAATGATGGCTATGCTTCAGGAAATCCAAAAACTCCACAACAAAATAGAAAATATACCGGAGTGCGGACCACGTGGATGAAGTAGAAGTTGATGACTTTTTAGATTCACCCTTTGCAGATGAAATTGCAAAGATTGATCTTCCCAAGAAATTTACTGTTCCATCCATGAGAACTTATGATGGAACCTCTGATTCACAAAATCATGTTGCCATATTCAAACAAAAAATGTTGGCTGCCTCAATACCCAGTGAACTCAGGCAAGTCTGCATGTGCAAAGGCTTTGGTACAACCCGACCGGAGCTTGACATTACAATGGTTCATCAATCTCCCAAATGGAGGTATCAAGAATTTTGCGGAATTGATCAATGCCTTCAATCAACAATTCGCAAGTAGCAGAGATATGGCCAAGAGACCCAATAACCTGTTCAGGGTAAAGCAACTTCCTGAAGAATCTCTCAAAGAATTCTGGCCGATTTGTCAAAGAAAAGGTGGCCATTCCCGGATGCGATGAAGAAACGGTAGAAGCATTGAGCAAGGAGTCCTCTGTGATGTGACATCTATGCAGATCGACCAAGAAAGCATGTCCAACCTTTGCCACTGTTCAATCCATCGCTTTAGAGCATGTCAGATTGGAAGAAGACCTCAACTTCAGAACGAACTCATCCGGAGGAAAGTAAGGCTATGGACACACTAACAGGAAAAGTTCTTACCAGAAAGGAAGCAATCCCAGATCAGCACCCTATTCCAGGCCTGAACGATCTGAAGTCAATATGGCACAAGAACATAAAGGTAACCTTTCTAACCTCCCAACTATTCCTAAATATAACTTCTCTATTAATACTGCAGGATTAATCAAACGCCTGGAAAACCTGGGAGATACAGTTAGATGGCCAAAGAAATCCGACAACCCCAGGAAAGATCCAACAAGATGGTGTGACTTCCATCAGGACATCGGACACACACGAGAAGAATGCATCCGGCTCGGGAAACAGGTGGCATATCTTCTAAAGAAAGGCTACTTGAAAGACTTAATCCAACAGCCAAAGAACAAAAATGAAGAACAAAACAAGAGAGATCCAGGAAATAGCAGAGACCCTCCTCCTCCTCCCCCCATCTATGAAGTCAAATTCATAAATGGAGGATCAGAAATCTGTGGTCTGACCAGCTCAGCTGCCAAAAGAATATCCAGGGAAACCAGACTTCAACCTCCTTCCAGGTCCAAGTCATTGCCCGCTATTACCTTTGATGACTCATACCTGCAAGGAATATCAGATCTACATCATGACAGCCTGGTAATCACCATGCAAATCGGCACAGCAAAGGTATCAAGAATCCTGATAGACGGAGGCAGTTCAATCAACCTGGTGATGCTTGACGTCCTTAAAGCTATGAAGATAGACGAAGGGAAGATCATCAAGAAATCCAGCGTCCTGGTTGGATTCAGTGGAGAAACAAAGAACACCTTGGGAGAAATCAGCCTGCCTACCTATGTGGAAGGCGTGGCTTCATATGAGAGATTTGGAGTAATGGATTGCCTATCCTCATATAATGTAATCCTGGGCAGACCATGGATCCACAATGTCAAAGCAATCCCATCAACGTACCATCAATGCGTGAAAATTCCAACAGAATGGGGGATAACCACCATCAGAGGAGAACAAAGGACGGCTCAGGAATGTTACACTCAGGCTTTGAAACCCTCAAAGTCAGGTAAGTCCCTTGCATAGCAATTAAAGTCACCTGTCAGGGAAGAATATGTAGCACAATCACAAATGGAAACAGGAGAAGTCATATTAGATCCAGAATTCCCTGACAGGAAAGTACTTGTAGGGTCAGATGCACCCGACTCAATCAGACCAAACCTGGTCAGCTTTCTCAAAACTAAAATGTCTTGTTTTGCTTGGTCACATTTTGATATGACTGGTATAGATGCGATGTTATTACTCATAAGTTAAATATTGACAAATCCTTTAAGCACAGAAAAGAGAAGAAAATTCGCTGCAGAGATGCATGAAATCATCAACCAAGAAGTTGACAAGCTACTAGACATGGGAATGATCAGGGAAGTAATGTACCCGATCGGCTTGCAAACGTAGTAGTCGTCCAAAAAAAAATGGCAAATGGAGAGTCTGTGTAGACTACACCGACTTGAATAAAGCCTCGCCCAAAGATCCATTTCCCCGCCACACATCGACGCAATGGTAGATGCCACTGCAGCCACGAAATGTTAACATTTATGGATGCCTCCCGGATTCAATCGAGATAAAAATGCACCAGAGACCAGGAAAGCACATGACTTTCATCACTGAAAGAGGTATATATTGTTATCTTGCTATGCCCTTTGGATTAAAAATGCGGTGCAACCTACCAAAGGCTAGTCAACATGATGTTCAAAGATCTGATAGGAGACACCATGGAAGTCTACATAGATGACATGGTAGTCAAATCAAAAAAGGCAGAAGACCACGTTAAAGACACGGAAGTAGCCTTTTAAATATTGGAAAAATTCAATATGAAGCTCAACCCACAAAAATGCCACTTGAGTCTCGGCGAGGCAAATTCTGGGCTACATGGTGACAAAAAGAGGAATAGAAGCCAGCCCTGAACAGATCAAAGCTATCCTGGAGCTAGAACCACCAAAAACAGTCAAAGACATACAAAAGCTGACTGGAAGAATAGCGGCCCTGAACAGATTCATTTCAAGATCATCAGAAAGATGCAAATCGTTTTATAACCTGCTAAGGAAGAACAAGGACTTTCAATGGACCCCGATCATCAGCCGCCTTTGAAGACACGAAAATATATCTATCCTCTCCCCCTTGCTGGCAAAACCAGTCAAAGATGAACCCCGATAAAGTATAATCGATCCACACTAAATTGTCAGTGCGATCCTGGTCAAAGAAGCAGACGGACAACAAAGACACCACTGTCTATTATGTAAGTAAAAGTCTCTGGATGCGAGAGATCGGTATGGCCTACTAGAAAAATATGTTTTAGCTTTAATTATGAGTTGCACAAAATTAAGACCATATTTTGAAAGTCACCCTATAATAGTCAGAACCAATCTTCCTATCAAATCTGTACTTAGGAAACCGTAATTGTCCGGACGAATGTGCAAATGGTCATCCACTAAGCACATACAATATAACATTCGAACCAAGGACAAACGCAATTAAGTCACAAGCACTAGCAGACTTTGTGGCTGATTTTAGTCCGACCCTAGAACCTGACCTAATAAAAGAAGTGAATAAACTGACCAGCGACCAAACAGACCTAGAATGGACCCTATTTGTCGATGGAGCAGCCAACACGAGGGGCACAGGCCTAGGAGTAGTACTAAAATCGCCACAGGGGGATAAGATAGTACAGGCTATAAGCTGTGCATTTGAGGCCACCAACAATGAGGCAGAATACGAAGCCACGATAGCCGGATTAAAGGTATGTGTTGACCTTGGTGTGCAAAACTTAAAGGTACGTCGATTCCCTCCTCATCTCCAACCAAGTAAATGGGATATATCTTGCAAAAGACCCCAAAATGATGCTTTATCTAGATGTTGTTCAAATGCTAAAATCAAAATTTAAAATTTTTAATATTGACCAAATTCAGGGGATTTAAATACCAGGCCGATGCCTTAGCCGGCCTAGGATCCAACTTTAGTCCCCTTGATTTCGACAAAATACCCATCGTGCATTTATTAGAACCTGCAATAAATAAACAAGATGAGAGTTTCCCAATCTACATTGCTAATTCTTGGACAAAACCCTACTATGACTGGCTACAACAGGGAATCCTTCCCTTAAATAAGCAAGATGCCAGAGCACTAAAAATAAAAGCCGCTTCATATACTATTATTGACAACGTGCTTTTTAAGAAATCGCAGGCTGGGCCCTACCTCGGATGCCGGAACCACAGGAAGCGAGCAGATATTATCGTAAATCCATGAAGGATCTTGTGGAAATCACAAAGGTGGAAGAAGCCTGGCAAGCAAAGTACTCAAAACAGGTTATTATTGGCCTACCTTGAGAGCCGATTGCCTGGATTTTAGCTCTAAATGCAAAGCTTGTCAGATTCACGGACCATATATCCATGACCATCCGAGGAACTACATTCTATATCCGCACCATGGCCATTTATGAAGTGGGGCATGGATATAGTAGGAAAACTACCTCAAGCGCCCGGACAAAAGGTTTTCATGTTAGCAATGACTGATTACTTCTCCAAATGGATAGAAGCTGAATCATACAGGCAAGTTAAGGAGAAGGACGTCATAGCATTCATTAAACACAACATCATATGTAGATATGGCATCCCCTCTGAAATAGTATGTGATAATGGCACGCAATTTGTGGGAAAAAGAACAGCAGCCTTCTGTGCTCAATGGAACATCAGCTGCATAAAGAAAAAGCTGGAAAAAAGGAAAGGCAGATGGGCTGAAGAACTCCCCCTGGTCCTTTGGGCTGACAGAACCACGCCAAAAACATCCACAGGCCAAACCCCCTACTCCTTGGTCTATGGATGTGAAGCAGTAATCCCAGCTGAAGTGGACATTCCATCAGCCAGATATAGCCTGGACTTAACAGAAGAGCTAAGAGATGCAGCGAGCATCAGATTAGCAGCATACCAGCAAAGAGTTGCGAGAAGCTACAACAAGACTGTCAAAGCCAGGGTATTCAGGGTAGGAGATCTTGTTCTCGGGAAAGTATTCCAACACACAAAAGAAAAGAATCTTTGGCAAATTGGCCCCAACACGGGAAGGCCCCTATCGATTGATTCAATAGTCGGCCGGGGAGCTTATAGATTACGAGACCCGGACGGCGAAATGATCCCAAGAGCCTGGAATATTACACATTTAAAATTATTTCACATATAGAATATATCGCACAATCCAGGTATAACTTTTTACTTTAAACACTTCTTGCATGAAAACTACATGTATGATACTTGCGAGTTATAAGAATAAATGCCGTATATGATTTCTTCAAATTATGTGCCCAAGTACTTATCTATATTCTCATATTTACTTAGTGAAATCTTCAACACTTGTTTTACATATTGCATCTTATTTAAAACAAATCTTAAAGATTGGGGGCCACCCCCACCAAATATTCAACTGATATCCAAAATTGAGTTGCAAAAACAGCCTTTAAATATTGAGCTCAACATAACATACAAACCTGGAAAATCTATTCCTAGACTGTATGACATAAATGGGTCATAAGCCCTCCAGACAGGCAAGGGACATAAGCCCTCCAGACAGGCAACAACCCCACCCATAACACATTAAACGGCAGATCCAAAGACAAAACGGCCCGATCCGATCGAAAAAGCGGCTCGATTGGTCGAATAAGCGGCGGATCCAAGACATGTCCAACATCACAAAAGTACCTTGTCAAAACACAAAAAGAAACAAAACAAAGACCAAATATTTATTCACCCAAAATAATTGGTCCTACCTAATAACCATCCATTCCAGGGACATCCCCCCTGGATGAGCCAAAAATTTTTTGATATACTCTAAATATTCATTCCAGGGACATTCCCCCTGGATAGACCAAAACCCAAAAGAAAAAACTAAGTTATTTTTGAGCCGAGAATCGACTCACAACCATCCACCATTTCCGATCACCGGACTTTGCCTTGGAAGGAGGAGAATCCACTTCTTCTTCTTGACCCATCTTGCCAAATCGGATACCGAGCGTCCAAAGCCATCTCATCCCGGTCCGGATTCAGTTAGCCCGGTCGATTCTCGGATCTCTCATAGCATCAACCCGGCCTTTCCCGAAGAAACTTGAGCAAAGATCGCCCAACCGCGCCTCCACCAACTCCTTTTCAGCAGCAAGCTCCTCGTTTTTCCTTAATTGATCCTGCATTGCCTGCTTCTCAGCTTCCAACTCTTGCCTGACAGCCTTCTCAGCATTCTTTGCAGCTACCTCACAAACTACAGCAGCCCTGACCGCCTCCTTAGCTGTCCCCAACTGAGATTGAAGTACCACTTCATTACCCCTGGATGTGTGCAGGTCACGGTTTAGCCTATCCAGCTTTTCCTCCAAATTAGTAACCTTGGCATGGGCGTCCCTAAGCCGACAAGCGAGCTTGACCGGCATCCAACCCCTACATACATACAAAATCAATTAGCCAAATACAAGATAAAACAAAAAGCACATAAACAATTAAAAATATCCCTTTACAACTAACCTCCCTAGCCTGGGAAGCAAGTTCAGCAGCCCTTGTTACAAGAGAAGTCAAAATAGAAACCACCCTGGTAGACGACTCAAGGGTACTAGCAGACAATAGCTGGTCGCTCATCTTTGCAGAAAACTCATCTATCCGAGCCCGGGCATCATCCATGTCATCAATCCTAGTAGGCACTTGCCTTATACTCCTGAGTGGCTGAGCCGGGATAGGCTGTTTCTCTCCTTCCTCCTCTGCCAAGATAACAGCTTCCCTCTTTCTTTTCTGAGCCTGGACAATCTCCGGTGAAATTACCCTGGGAGGATCTTGAAGAGGCTGAATCTCAGAAACCAGGATATCAAGCGTTTTGTCGCTCCCACTAGCTTCCTGGCTCTTGGACTGTTCAGCAATCCTAGCAACCCCAGCCTTCAAATCCTTTGCAGAAAAGCTGGCCAGCCTAGCAGAAGACCTAAATACTGAATATATAAAAAATATACGTGAATATCAAGCAAAGAACGACAGGAAGATAACGGCCAACATAAAAGCATACAGAAGACGTACAGGAAAGAGCAAAGAGAACTAGGCTTGCCTTTGGGTACTCGACCTGATCGGCTTGGTCTTCATATACCGGGGCAACAATTCCCTGCCCAAACAAGCTGGCCAAGTCCTCTCTTCCTCAGGAATAGAGAGGAAAGCATCTATCCTTGCAATAGCCTCCTCGTCAAGAGGATCATGATTCCAATCAGGAGCTACAAACATTACAAGAACAAAATATACAGGTAAGACTTATATGCCTCACTCTCATTCAATATAACTACAAATTAAGAGTACAGGAAACCTACCACTCTCCAAAGGAGGATATCTCAGATAATCAAAGCCTGATCCCAGTCTCGGTCCAGGATAAACAGGAAAGTCTTTGCCCAACTCTTGTCATCTCCGGAGTCCAGGTTAGTAATTAATGGAGACATCTTTGACTTAATTCTCAAATTAAAACGACCAACAACGCTGGATTTTTAAAATGATATACTGCCTTGATATCATTAAGAGTAATCACAAGATTGTGTTTAGCACATAAATTTTCTATGGAATGAACAAGTTTCCAAACCATCGGCATAATCTGAAAAGGTGACACCTCCATAGCACGAATGGTGTCAATCATTAAGGGAGTAAAAGGTAACTTACAGCCTGCTTTGAATGCCCATTCGAAAATACAGAACCAACCAGGTGACACCCAGTTAGCTCTGACTGGACAAGACTCAGGAATCCATACCTCAGTCGACTCAGGAATTATTTTCTTCTCCCTTAGTATCTTGTCATAATTTGTTTTCAATAAGTTCTCTTCAGGAAAGTAAGGATCCAAAGATTGAAGAGCAGTAAAAACAGAATAATCCGATACTTGAAAGCCACAAAGACGAGCGGGAGGGTCAATTTCCCTTACCTCCTCCTCTTGGATGTCTACGTGGGTTCGTGCTCAACAGAAGACAAACTCTCTCGGGATGCGGGGACGTTTTTGGCTCCCATATTTCTAAGTGTTTGATTTATTATGATTGAAATTGTCGAGAAAATACAAAATAGCGTAACAGGATTTCGAGAAGAAGGGAAGAATTTGGAAGAATTTGGAAGAATATTCAAAGAAAGAAAGTGGAGGAAATTTGGTGAAAAATAACCTTGCCCTAAATACCGTATTTATAGGAGATGAATAACGGCATGAAAAACCTAGGAATTGCAAAACTGTCAGCATGATGTCACTTAGCCGTTGCAGTGTTCAACGGTAAGTAGGAGTCTAAGAGTCACTGAATAAATATGACTCTTCTTATTGTTTAACCCGGTAAAGTTGACATCTCACCCCGGCCGGATCCAAAGACGGGTAAAATGTCAAGGGGCAATTGTTAGGCCCAGTTTAGCCTGGTCGACCATAACCGGCCCGACTTAACAAGGCCGATTGATTAAGACGAGGACCGGACAAATCTAATGTTATCTAGTTTGTTGAGAAATATTATAACAAGCGGGCCACTAAATCCTGGAAGAAGAGTCGATGGTCGGTATGGAATAGCTTGGCGAGTATTGAAGTATTTGGATTAAGAAGATAAAACAAGAAATATAATTGTATAAGTCAAATAACCGTGCCCTATTCTCAAGGAAGACCAAGTCCAAACTTAAAACTATATAATCTATGAATGTGAACGGAAAGAAGAGGAAAGGCTATAAATTGGTTGAGATTGGAACGGGTCAAGCGAGTAAATAGGGAGCATGCCCTATTAATCCGGCAACAGCTCCTATAATGGAGAAAGACGTTGAAGAAAAAGGCAACGGTAGCATTTGTAGAACTATAAATAGCAGAATCTAACAATTGTAAAGGCATTCAATCTTAGTCAATTAATTTACACTTTATCTCTTTTTATTCTTGAATATTCAGATATACATACAATATTGTACTCGGTTTATCAAGATAATAAAAACGTTATTCCTTATACTTAAATCTTCCTTTGTTATTTACTCGTATTATTCCAGTCATATAGAACTAGATACCCTGATTACTATATAATCAAGCCGGATCCTTCCAGGAAAATCCTGCTAAAACAATATGTGTAACAATGTGGTAACTCTATGAAATCACACAATAAGTAAATATACGAATCTAATATACATTTAAAGATTTGATTATTGTGTGAGTAATGTGTACATTTGATATGTGAATTATTCCCTTGTACATGATTTTATAAGATTCTCTCATATGTTTGATTATAGAATCAACATGTATAGGATATAAATATCCCGATAGCATACATCTATGGCCAAATTTATGATATGTTCTTTGATTACACCAGAGAGATTAACATACTTATATTTGCAATATACTTGAGACTGTGATTAATTATTGATCATTAGTAATGGGATAATGTATTCTACCAAATGTTATTCGGGGTGATATTATGATACAATGATGGAGTAAAGACATATTTGATATATTATCGTGGGTAAAAACTATGAAAGTCTCCAGAAGAGCATATGTAGTGTTACCTATGGGAACACATTTTGAAATAATGGAAATCCAAAAAAGTTAATGAAAGATTAAATTCTTTCAAATCACAAAAAGATAAAAGAAAAATAACAAGTCTCATCTAATTGTTTTAACATTTTGCTGAAGCAAATATGGTATTATATAATAAAAATGAGTATAAGGATAATGGCGATGTCGCCTATAGTGGTCAAGCATGTGAACATGGATATCATCGAGTTTGATACATGTATTTTAAAATAAAATTCATCCTATCTACAAGAAGTAGGATGGTAATGATTTTGACAATCTTGAAATAGAAGCGAGAATGTGACTATCATATGCATATTATGGAGTAAATAAAGTAAATGGTTTGACAACGCAACCGATTCGGAAGTTACCGAATAACCCACCATCCCTGAAGGGTAGATTTGACTTCTAAATTGATATGATCATCGAAATAATAAATGCTATATATTTTAAGCATATAAGAATAAAATGATCCGTTTGCATAAAATTATGATACTATAAAGTGCATTGAAAAGATTTGATAAGAACTTTAGAAGTCAACAATGTATATGCAGACAATTATGCTTATTGGTCATATGATATTAACTATAAAATACTTACTCATAGTGTAATAATATAGTTCAATTCCCTGAAGGAATAATATTATTGATAAGTCTTGCTTAAATATATAAAACATCATTTTGTGTCTTATGTCACATCATTTATCTGGCCAGATGGAAAATAAAACTAATTTGAATTTATATGGTACAAATATAGCTAACCAGAAGGTTAGGATGATGAGTATAGTTAACTAACAATGTGGCGTATAAAAATCAAATTTATCGATACACAGCCAAATGAAAAAGCGCCATGAATTATGGGCAAATGGAAAGTTGATAAAAACTATTTTTAAAAATGTGATAATTAAGGCCATCCGGGTTCTCATTGTACCCGTTTTGATAAACCAGAAGTTTATCTTGAAAAAAAGGATAATAACGTGCTGAAAACTATCTCATTTTGTTTTTAAATTAAGTAAATAACGAGACGCACAAATGAGATTGAGTATGAATTTAATATTGGAGATCTTATTGATAAAATCATCTATTATTGATATTGTAGAAGTGGCCAGAAGTCCACAAAAGAAAATAAAATTTCAGTGGTCGGAAGTCCACATATGCTATTTATGAAGCACACTTGATTTTCAAGTGGATGAAGCGATCTCTTTGGGGCATATTTATTTCAGCACATAAAAAAACCAACTGTGTAACATTGAATTCCGCATGTTTTGTTCTCCTAAAGAGAACTAGCTCATTAAACTATATAAAGGATGATATCAAATGTTTTCTAAGGTGGATATGAATGTTTATTGCCCCTTAAATCTATCTAGAATGGATAGTTTTTACCACCTTAGGGGGAGATTGATATGAAAAGCTGGTAAAAACAAACATATAGTGTTGATCCCCAATTCAACCTGAAGTTCAATGATTCATTTTCAAAATGAAATACATCAATTAGAGGTTCAGAAAATAAGAATGATGATTTATATTCATTTGGTTATGATGATGTATTTTGATACATACTTACCAGCTTGATTACCTTATCTTATGGTGATACGTTTTATACATTGAAATCTTTGATTTGACTATAAACAGATTTGACTCAATCTAAAGCATATCAAATTATAGATTGGTCATTGAGAGTATATGTAATGAACATTGAGATTCTTGCCACATTGTACATAATCACACATGAAGTGTATAATGACAGTCATATTCGGTTCACATATTAAAAGTTTCAAAAGAAAAATGGCAAGCATATACAGTTGGTACTCATGAAGAGTAACGAAAATTGAATGTCCCTGAAGTGACAAAGATATCTGAATGATAATAGATGGCCTATACATAAAACGTAATGGTACCACAAATATTGAGATTCAGATATCATTGAACATTATTGATAGTATCGAGAAATAAAGAAATTATATTGATACATTTATGAACCGATACATTTTCCGCGCGAAATTTAATGGACCATATAGTGAGGATCTTGTATTTGAAAATGAAAGTCCATTGCAATTGTCGACACAATAGATGATAAGAAATGAGCTCATAGACCTGAAGTCTATCTTGGACATGAAGTCCATCCATGAACATAAACACAGACTCGAAGTCTATCTTGGACCTGCAGTCCATTCATAATCTTGAATATTGAAAAGAATACTGTACAGTTTACATTATTGAGTCGTCATCATCATCATGTGCATATAGGAAGTAAATTCATCATTTGCATATTATCTTCATATTTTTACATTATTGCATTATCATAGATCGAGTAATTTAGAACCTAGGTAGACATCATATGCATGAACATGGTTGATATCTTTTCTCCTACAAGGATGAATGTATAAGTGGAGATATATACTCACATATTTAAGAACTCCTACATGGTTGATATCTTTTCTCCTAATTATATCAATTGATAGTGTGGTTGATCAATTGAGTTTCCGCAGTAATTATGATTAAATATATGAACCTCTATGCAGTAATTGCGGATATTTAACATCAATGCTCTTGAAGAGTTTATGTGAATTAAGTAAATATCATCTCAACCTGAAGTTTGAGAATTTATGAGAATTTACACGATTATATACTTTCTGCTAAGTATGTAAAATAATTCTATGCTCGAGAAGTACCATAATGATCGAAAGAATTATTTATATTCAGAATATCGATCTATAAGATCAGATGATTTAGCGAAGAAAATCACTGAAGATTTCAGATGATTTATTCAATGATCAAGTTGATTCTCAAGAAGAGAACAAATTAATTGATGACTGCTACACTCTTTTTCCCTTCGACTAAGTTTTTTTTGTACTATTGGGTTTTTCCTAGCAAGGTTTTTAACGAGGTAGCATATTAAGTCCATGAATACACTTTATGCATGGTTATATTGTCGTTGATATGATATTTAGTGTACGCCATTAAAGGTATGCTTACTAACGAGAATGGTCGAAATTATATCTAACTATAAGAGTTAGCATATTATTTGAAGTACAGATTCAAGACTCGATATAAATCACCATTAGAGCTTTGAAGAAGTGTGACGATTGAAATGATCAGTGATTCCTATTGGTTGAAGATACCAAGTTATCAAATATGGATTTCAAAGACAATCTTTTTATCACAGCATTGATCAAGTCAGCAAAATTCAAGGATGTAATCATGAGGGGGAGTAAAATACGCGCTGCACTCTTTTTCCCTTAACCATGGTTTTATCCCACTGGTTTTCCTGGTAAGGTTTTTAATGAGGCAGCATCATATGCGTATTAGGAGACATTATACAGTTTTGATTGACGAACATCCAAGGGGGAGTGTTATAACATATATATCATTTATGGATGTCCGTTACGCATTTAACACTGTATACGTTATTATTATATACTCCTACGTTACAACAAAGTGTAACTATAAATAGCATGTACAAAGCATCAAGATTAATACAATATGTTTTCCCTCTATGTTCTCTCTATGCATATTACTCTTATTCAAATCTTTATTCATAACACATAATTAAATATGCAAAAATATTTGTTGATGTGGATACTCTACTTGGAGGTTGGGCAAGAATATCTTGAGCCCACATCAAAGATCGGGCTGGGCTGTGCGTGATGGGACCATTGTCCATGTGATCATGTCTGGCTCACTAGCTCCCATATAAGTAAGTAATCTATCTATTCCCCCAGTTTATAGACTATACATTTGAGGTAGTACCTCTTATTGTTTATTTTTTGAGTTTTTTTTTTTTTTGATGACGAGGGGGTTGAATCCCCCAGGGCCCATGCATTCCCGCACCACCACATGGACCATGTAAGCCACCCCCTTCGGGGGCTGCAGTGGCCAAGTGATCATCGCCCTAGCTGGTAGTCAAACTCGGGATCTCTCAACTCCTGCATTTTTTGAGTTTTATTTTAACGTTTTTGAGTTCTGTTTTAGTATAAAGTTTTTGAACACATTTACTAAAATATTACACTAAAAAAAATATAATATTACTCAAAAACTATATTTATAAATGGTAATATGCTCAAAAAAATGTGTATATGCTAAAAAACTACAAGGTATGAGGTACTACCTCAGATGTAATCTTTTTTTTCATATTCCCCTCCTCTTAAATTTATTAATTACCCGTTTACCATAATCATATATAAAACCGAAGTCCCCCTAACCCTAGGATTCTACAGAAGGAACCTAAATTCAAAGCTCAAAATCATGAATCAGGTTATTTTTTATTTCATCCTGTCTTATATTTTTACAAGCCTTTTGCTTTTAATTTTGTTTGATTATGTTTGTTTTATATGCTTGAGCTCAGATTATATCGAATTACGGGGCTTAAAATTATAATACTTAAAGCTCTTATCCATCTTTCATTCTTAATTGGTGTTGATAATGCTACCTATTGTGTACATATTTGCTACAAATACTCACTTTATCCCAATTACTCCGTATTTGTTAATCAATTGTTTTAACTATTTTATTTTAGGGAGTATGTGATTAATAATGGTGAAAATTAAAATTTGTGTACAGGGACAAGGAAAAAGACAACTCTATTTGGTAATGACTGATAAAAAACACTCATATTGCCTATATCGGATTGAGGAACCACAATTTACCCCTGGTGAAGATGAAACAACTATTAAAGATTTAGGAAAGCCTTTGTTGGAGATGGATGAATCCATGTTTCCTACACTCATGGATTTTGCCGCAGTAGATTCGCGTATATATATGGTAGGTGGATTAACATATGATAAAAGAAAGGAAAGAACTCGTGTTTCTAAAAAAGTTTTTATTTATGATACTGAGTCTTCTGCCTTGTCCTCGGGACCAAAACTGAATTCTGCCAAACTAAACCCACGGTTGATTACATTGGGCACAAAGATATTTGTTTTGTCTGACACAATTCATGCCTATGATTCTTCATCCTTGGACCGTGAACCTAGGTTTGAGATGCTCGACACTAAGAATCTTAAACGCGGTTGGTCTCCCTTGCCTAGTCCAAAACTTAATACTTTAACAACTATAAAATGGACTATGTTTAGTGATGTGTTTAGTGTTCATGCGCTCACAGCAGTTTTTTGTGGTGGTGGTGGTATTATAGTTTTGAGTATTTGTGATGCCGGTACTTATGTTTTTGATGTGGATAAACAAGTGTGGAATTATGTGACTGATGAACTATTACCTTTTGAGGGGACTGTCATGTCATTACCACATGATCCTTCATGGTGTTGTGCATTTTCTTTGAAATCTCAAAGATTTTCCGCCTTTCGCTTTTGTTATGGTGGAGGTGATGAGAGTAATAGCGGGTTTCACGTTGAAGAAATTCGGATTGATGATACTAACAGTTTTTCCCCACCATTGCTGCCCGATATATGTAATGGTCCCTCAATGACTGTTTCTGGCCATGGTCTGGTGTATTTTGTCAATACTGGTTTTGATGATGATTTTGATGATGAAGAATCGACTTGCACCTCAGAAAACCGGTATGTGATAGTTAGTGCACTCCAATTGTCCAATGTCAATCATGGCTTTAGTAACAAAGGACAGTCGTTGAAAAGATGTGGTATGGCAAAGAAGCACATTGCACATAGGGAAGATAAAAAAAATGAGACTACCGAGCTTGAGGTTGGCTTAAATAAAGCTAAATCGTCGAAGAGAGGTAAGAAGAAGAGGAAAATGGAACATGTAGAAGAAGAGGAGGAGCTTATATTGACTAGGATATGGCGAAATTGTTTTTTTGGAGGTCTTGTAACCAATGCATTTGCTATGTAAGCAAAACTTTATTTATGTAGTTCCCTTGTTTTGCATAAATTTTCTAATCATATGTTTATTGCATTTATTTCCTTTAATGCACATGATGCGTGTTTTCTTTTTTTTTTTTGATGACGAGGGGGTTGAATATAAGCTCCTCCTCTTCTGTTTTGGTGTGGTTGATGATAGCTTGGTCGCGGGAAGCTGAACGACTGGAGAGTTGAAGCCTTATTTAAAGTTATTTTGTTTTGGTATTGTTAAGCTAATTGGGTTATGTTGATCTTATCATCTATTTCATAAATTGTAGAGAGACTCTCGATGGTTGCGAGTTCTAAAAGGTTCAATCCAATTCGGCAACCTTTACCATTCCCTGGTTAAGAAGCTTGATCTTTGTATTCTTATTGGGTTTGTAATATTAGTTATCTTAGTTGGTTATCTACTACTTTAGGGGATTCTTTTTCCCCCCGGTTTGCATTGTAATTGGTTAGTATATATTCGAACTTGATGTAGTCTCGCTAAATAGTTTCAAAAGAATCCCAGTTTATTAACTAGTTTAATTTAAGTAGTTTGTTCATTAGCAATTTGATCTAACATCTAACTATCTAAGCATCATAGTATTACCGAATAATATTGTTCGAAACATTACATCATTGGCAGGTGGTATCATAACATAGACCTAAAGAAGTAAAAAGTTGTCCTTTAATACTTGCATTTTAATCCGAGTCAGGCGGCGCTTCAAGGTGAATGTTGTCATACATGATCCCCACAAAAGGGCTGCCGCCTTTAGACCTACAAGCTTGACGCCCTCTATGTCTGCAGTGTAAAGCCTGTACAGTCCATGAATACCGTGTCTTGCAATTGCATTATCATGCCCTATTACTCTATTAGCCCTGTACTAAATTACTGGAGGGTCTGCTTTTGGATCGTTAACTCTCACCTGTAAAATTTTCCGCATCTCTCTTAGACAAAAAAATAACACAATCTAATTTTGTTCAACTGAAGACGGAAATTATTCAAGAATTTCTGAAGATGTTACCTGTAATTCTGCCTGATTCGCCATTGCAAGTGCTAATCTCAGTTTGGACACTGCATAATAGTCCAAAAGTAAGCAGAAAGAACAAACAACAGGAGCTCAAAATTAGACGGTATGATTCAGAGCGTATAACCTGTCAGTATGTTGAAAAGGAGAGTCCATCTCTTGGAGGTTTGTATATCTGACAACCTGCTCTTTTAAATTCCGTGTACCAGTTAATATTGAAAAGGAGACTTCTGTGAAGCTAACCATGTAAAATGAGAAACACAGGAAAATGGTAGAAAATTTCGCAATAAGATGACTGGGCTATTAGGTTTCAGGATTAGCTCGCGGGAACTCATACCACCAGGGCAGAGCTTGTTGATAAATTCGGTTGGATATATGTTGCACTTGTCATCCAATACAGTATCATAGCTTCTGTAAGTGGTGGCAAGTGGCAACACCTGGAAAATGGTTAATTAAGATTGAATTGATTTCGTCAACATCTTCATTCATTGGTGTCAATATTGCTCGAGTTGTGATAATTTCTGGTTTGTAGCTTTCAAGATCATCTTTGGGGAAAGCCATCTCTGTGATAGTAGTGATAGGGCTGGGGTCATCATAATCACTGTTTTGAACTATGCCAGCAGGTAGTTCAAGGTATTCATTTTCGTCTGTTTGAAGCTCCCCATTTCCCAGAGCTAGTAAATAAGCGGAGAAAACTGGATCGTCCCTAGCTCCCCATTCAGGGTTCATTTTGCCACACGGCCCATGCATCATGTGTTTCAGAACAGATGCCCGGAGAGGGCCGTTTTGAACAGAAGGAATTTCAGCACAGACAAATCTATCGAAGTCTGCTGGACTATTGATCTTATATGCAGTTTTCAGAATAATGAGGAAATGTGCATGTGGTAGGCCCTTCTTTTGGAATTCAACAACATAAATGAATGCGGCCACTTCTCCAAAGATTTGCTCTTCCATGATTTTTTCTTAAGACTCTAGCAACTATATCTGGGCGATTTTGAGCCTCTTCCCCAGCGGCTAGTTCTCTCTTTATCTCTGGCCAGTTAGTGTTACAAGTCATTGTCACAAATAAGTCAGGTTTTCCAAATCGTTGCACAAGAGCCATAGAGTTCAGGTATCGTCTCTTCATATCTCTAGGGCCTCCGATATAATTGAACTTTCACCGGCCTCAACTGTATCCAACAAACCTTGGTATAGTTCTGCCCTAATCGTATCCTGGTTGTTCTGGTAAAAGTCAAGTCGGGTGTTTTCAAGTTTAATATACATGTCTACTATGTATTGTTGGAGACAGCGGCCACCTCGTAGAAGCATGTTTCCTACCCTATTCTGGAATCTGTAGCAATAATACTCCCTGCATGAAATATGGCGTTCTCCTGTCACTCGGACTCGTGGGATACCTGCAGTGTACAGGAGTTTGAACACTATACCGGCAGTGTCTGTATTTTACTTGTTTGAGTACATCGGTAAGTAAGAAGCAAACCAGCTACCTTCAGGCTATTTTAATTTAGTTTATTTAAAGATTGTATATTTCCTTCTTCATAGATCCCTCTAATTTTAAAGTCAAATGTATGTAAACTGGCAACTGTAACACTATCACCCCCTACAGTATCTAATGTTTCTGGTCAGCTTGAACGTGTCTTTAGGCGAAAGTTGGCTTTACTACCTACATTTAGCGTGGAAATGGAGGGAAAGAAAAATAGACAAGACGTGAGGAACAACAAACTTACGGCCTGACTCTTCCTGTAACAGTTCTAATATTACAGGACATTTTTAATTTCAGTACACTGTATGCTAGAAAAGAGCTTAAACATAGGTATAAAACTCTAGAGTTAAAGTCAGATATAGAAGGATTAGTATATAGTACTTGATGATTTGCGCCGCTTTTTACGCTTGGTTGGGAGTTTCTTGGTCGTTGGTACGCTGGTTGATCCTAAGTCCCTGCTAGATTACCAGCGATTACTAATTGGCATGTGCAACAGAGTAGCAATTAGTAAATTGCTATTGTTTCTTTACCTTTTTTCCAAGAGCTGAGCTTGTCTTTTCGAAACACGCTTTCGTTTAACACCACTTGTTTCAGGTTGATCTTCACAAGGGCGTAATGAATTGTCTGTAGGGTGAACAGTTTGCGATGGTGTTGGTAGTTGTTCAGGGGCCGTTATTCTGAGGTTCCCTATAATTTGAAAATGAATTGTCTGCAGGGCAAACACAACCCGTTAAACACCCGATTAATTCCAGATGCACGCAAAACATAACGGTCCAAAAGGTCTAGATCTTTGGCCTAAGTTGTTGTCAAGTAGCATCATTTTGATAGTATGCATTGACATGTACTGCTACATGTTGTCTAAAAAAATAGATGCATGTCATTCACCAGCTATCTTTGCCATGAGTTTAGACATGCATACACGAACATGAAAAGTAGATACTGCACGTCTGCACCCATAAACTATCGACCACCCCTACCTCTGACGCAAAATTACAGCACAAAGTGGTATTCTAGCATGCAATAGACGAATATTAACTAAAATAACGGCGACCCAACTCACAACGGTAAGTCATCAGGAATTAATTTAAGCATGCCTAGTTGGATTGTGTATGATCTGGACGGCTTAATGACATTATTGGATTGTGTATTGACTGATAGTTACGTTCTTAACAACTTAAAAATGTAGGGTCAAAGAATTATTGCCAATTTTGAATAGATTTATAGATCTATACTTGGAATACAAAAATGTTTTTTTCCCTAAACTCTCCATTCGTTGTTTACATGTTTATTGTTTAGCTTGAATTTTCTTTATCGTCCTCCATACTCATTACAAAGAATAAGATCAATACAACAACAACATTACCCCAGGGCCTCAATGGTTCCCGCAAATTGTGGAGTAGGGGGGTCGGATGTACGCAGTCTTGCTCTTGTGTTAGAAACAGAACGGCTAAGATCAATAACAAAAAAACATTCAACCTGCCAGGTTACAAGCTTAGTAACGTGCTTACTATGAGACTAGGGTTTTATGTGAGAATTAGTTGTATATTGCATTATGAGAAGGAGTACATATATATAGGAATACAAGGTAGAGAAAGTAAGGTAATTACAAATATAGTTTCCTAAATTTACAATATTCACTCAATCAAATAATTCTAATTGATATGAGAATAATATCTTTATTATTTTGAGGTGATTTGGTTAATACGCCCCCGCAAGATGGACGTCCGATAAGTAAGGCCAATCTTGTTTCGTAACTCGAGATATTGTGTCTTGTGCAGCGGTTTAGTTAGGATGTCAGCGAGTTGATCTTTGCTTGCGACGTGTTGGATGCTTACTTGACCATGTAGCAGCTGTTGTTTGACGAAGTGAAATGAGAGAGCCATGTGCTTCATGCGGGAGTGGAAGACGGGGCTTTTGGCGTAAAGAGTTGCAGAGATGTTGTCACAGAAAATAGCTGAAGGTTTGATGACCGTAATGTGAAGCTCGGTGAGAAGGTTGCGAAGCCAGAGAGTTTCAGTTGTGACGGAGGCGATAGCACGAAATTCAGCTTCAGTGGTTGAGAGAGCGAGTCCGCGTTGCTTTTTAGAGGACCATGAAATGGGATTGCGGCCGAGGTAAATGATATAGCCTGTGGTGGATACGTAAGAGTCTTCGTCTCCTGCGTGGTCTGCATCACAAAAAGCATGAAGACAGGATGATGAATCACGATATAATTGTAAGCCAATGGTTTGAGTTCCTTGTAAATAGCGAAGGAGACGTTTCAGGGCAGTCCAATGAGTATTGGTAGGATGGTGTAGGAATTGGGCTAGACGGTTTATGGCAAAGGCAATGTCAGGCCTAGTCAGAGAGAGGTATTGAAGGCTTCCAACAATGGCACGGTAATCAGAATGATCATGAATAGGTAGATGGTCTTCGCATGTGAGGGGTGGAGATGTAGCCATGGGAGTAGTGTTGGGTTTAGCATCAATCATTTTGTATTTGGTGAGAAGGTCGTGGATATATTTGGATTGGTTGAGGTGCAAACCAAGTGTATTCGGAGTGACTTCTTTGCCTAGAAAATACGATAACGGTTCAAGGTCTTTTAGCGAAAAACGTTGGGACAATTTGTCAATAAAACGTTGTAGGTGCAAGGGGTGTGGTCCAGTGACGATGATATCATCGACATATATTAGCATATATATACAAGTGGTTTGAGTATGTAAAATGAATAAGGATGAATCGGAAACGAACTGTTTGAAACCGTATGTAACGAGATAGGAGGTTAATTCGGTGTACCAAGCTCGAGGAGCTTGTTTTAAGCCATATATCGCTTTGTTTAATTTACAAACATAATCAGATTTTGTTTGATCAACAAAGCCGGGTGGTTGTATCATAAAAACATTGTCAGTTAAGTTTCCTTGAAGAAATGCATTGTTGACGTGTAATTGTCGTAGAGACCATGACTTCGTGACAGCCAGAGATAAGATAAGACGAACGGTGGTTGGTTTGACTACGGGACTAAATGTTTTAGTGTAGTCAATTCCAGGTCGTTGATGGAATCCTTTGGCAACAAGGCGTGCCTTATATTGCTTAAGCGTACCATCGGGATTATATTTGTTTCGAAAAGCCCACTTGCAGCCGATAATGTTTTGAGAAGACAAGCGTGGTACAAGGGACCACGTTTGGTTCCGTTCTAGTGCTTGAAATTCTTCTTGCATAGCATGGCGCCACTGAGGAAGAATAAGAGCTTGCTTGACGGTGTTAGGTAAGTTATCGTTGGTTGGAGAGACTTGAGCTAGATTGTTGGCATATCGGGGGTTGGGTTTACGAATATTATTAGCGAGTCGAGTAGTGACGGTTTTATTCGAAGGTGGTATAGTGGACTTGGTGCGAGTTGGACGCGGACCATGGTTAGAGGTGGGTGGTGCAGCGGAAGGAGTGTGGTCAGGAGGTGTTGGTGAGGATGACGAGGCAGGGGGTGGAGTAGTAGAAGTAGTGGAGTCGACAGAGGGAGTGGGGACAGCCGTGGTGGTTGGTTGAGTCGAGGTAGGGCAACGCCTGGAGTAGACAATGGTGATGGGTTTAGAAGGACGAGGAGGAGGGGCAGTGTTAGTGACGGGTGTGGGAGAGGACGTATGAAGAAGAAGGGGAATGTGCAGGGAGCCCCATTCATCAGGATTGGGTTGAGAGGAAGGGGTCGATGCAATTTTTCGAAATGGGTATTCATCTTCGATAAATTTAACATGTCTAGATTTGTATATTTTATGAGTTTTGGGGTCCAAACAATGATAGGCACTTTGCGTATTTGAATAACCAACAAAGACGCAGGCAATAGAGCGGTCTTCTAATTTGTGCTTCGTATATGGTCTAAGCCATGGATAACAAAGGCACCCGAAATTATGGAGTTTAGTATAGTCGGGTCGAGTCTTATGTAGCATAGAGAATGGCGAGTCACCGTGTAAGGTTTTGGTAGGGAGTCGATTTATAAGATAGGTTGCCGTGCTAAATGCGAATGGCCAATAAGAGGTTGGCAGGCCGACGTGGTTAAGTAAGGCGAGACCAGTTTCTACAATGTGACGGTGTCTGCGTTCGGCATATCCATTTTGTTCTGGAGTATGTGGTGGGGTGGTTTAGTGAGATATTACATCGGTAAGAAGAGATTGATTTAATTTAATGTATTCGCCACCATTATCAGAGAAGAAGCGGCGAATCGGTTTGTTAAAATATTTTTCAACTAATGCTTTAAATTGCGTAAATACTTGTGTGGTTTCGGACTTGCGTTTTAGCGGATATAGCCAAATATATTTACTAAAATGGTCGACAAAAATAACATAATACTTGTAATGATCGCGAGAGAGAACTGGACGGGTCATAGGTCAGAAAATAAAAGGTCGAGTGGTGCGTGAGATTGGAACGATGAAACGGAGAAGGGGAGTTTTTTGCTTTTAGACACACATCATGCATGACAATGTTCATAGTCCTTAATAGAATAAGATAAAGTTTTATTGATAATTGTTAGTACATCATACGACGGATGTCCTAATTTGTGGTGCCACGAGATCGGCGTGGTTCCTTTTTCTTTGACGGCGGCGAGTGTAATTGGTTTAGGTGGCGTCCATTCGTAGATTCCCTGGGTTGCTCGGCCCTGGAGGAGGTTGTTCCCCGTTTGTATATCCTTAACAAAAAACGAATCATGTGAGAAAATTACGTAGACATTATTATCACGACATAGTTGCGAGATTGAGATAATATTACGAAAAATTTTGGGAACATGTAGAACATTTGTAAAATTGAGATTATGCTTAGTAAAGGAACCTGTATTAGCAATTAGGAGAGCGGAGCCGTCACCGATAATTAAATCATCTAGGCCGTCATAAGGAGAGTGAAATGTCAGGGTGTCCAAATCGAGTGTGAGGTGATGCGATGCACCACTGTCAAGGAGGAAGTTGGTGTTTGGTTGTGGACTGCCATAATTGGCGAGATGGGCTTGCGGTGTGCCTTGAGGCTGACGATAGGTGGGTGCAGGGAAGACAATGGTTGGGTAAAGCTTCCTGAACAGTGGGCAATTGGCAATTACATGCCCGATTTCCCTACACCACTAGCATCGGCCTTTGAAAGGCCGAGGAGCAGCAGCATTGTGGTAGGTGTTTGGCGGTGGATTTTGAGGGTAGGCAGGGGTGTTACTTGGTCGATAGTTGCCACGGTAGTGGTGGTTGGGACGGTAGGAAGCATTGGCTGGTGGAGCAAAGTGGTTTGTGTTGGTGTCATGTTTCATGAGGAGGTCATGTTGAAGCAACTTCTCATGAAGAGCCTCAAAAGTTATCGGTGTATCCCGAGCCCTAACAGTGGTGATGACGGGTTTGTAGTTCTCATAGTCAAGACCTTTCAGGACTTGGGCTATGATATCCTCGGGATCAAGGATTTTGCCCATAAGGGCTAGTTGATCAACACAAACTTTGATTGAGTTCATGTAGTCGGAATTGGTTTGATCTGTGGTTTTCACAATAGAATCGAATCGTTCTTTGAGTTTCATGATATGCGCTCGTGATGGGTTTGCGTAAGTGTTGGCAAGGATATCCCATGCCTCTTGCGCACATTTTGCCCGTACTATCATTGGTTGTAGGGCTGCGCTTAGAGTGCCCATAAGAGCACCAAGAATTAATCCGTCTTGTTTTAGCCAACTCAAATAAGCCGGATTAGGTTTTTCAGTTTTAGTCTCATCAGAGATGGTTTGAGATGGTGGTGTCTCGGTTCCATCATTGAAACCGAGAAGGCTAAAGCCAAATAGTATGTTCGTCAGTTGGAAACGCCAAGCCGTATAGTTTAGCGCATTCAGTTTGACGCAATGGTTAAGGTTCAAGGATGTTAGTGGTTTGGAGTTGTCGTGGGGGTTGGGAACCACGGTGTCATGGGTGGTGTTAGTCGACATGGTGAAGGTTGGAAGAGAAGTAGTTTGTCGTTTGAATGTGTTGCGTCGGGGTCGAAGAGTATTGGCAGATCGAAGGCCTTTTGATACCATATGAGACTAGGGTTTTATGTGAGAATTAGTTGTATATTGCATTATGAGAAGGAGTACATATATATAGGAATACAAGGTAGAGAAAGTAAGGTAATTACAAATATAGTTTCCTAAATTTACAATATTCACACAATCAAATAATTCTAATTGATATGAGAATAATATCTTTATTATTTTGAGGTGATTTGGTTAATACTTACCAACAAGGAAGGAGAAAAAGTGGTAGAGAAATGGGGAAGTAAGGGAGAAAATTTCCTCCCAAATCTTAATTAATCCCTTCATTTACCTCCTCCATCTCCCATCAACCCCTATTGTTATTCAACTAAGGGAAATTGTGACTATTCCTTTCCCTCCAAAACTCTCCATCCAAACAAGGTCTAAGTGATTTGTAATCTAACATCGCATTTTAGAGTCGTAATTTAGAAATTTTCAAAAAAAAAAGAAAGTGTCAGAATTAGTCTGATCTGAGGCACAAAGAGTCACAATGACAATGAATGAACAAGAGAGAGAACTGATGGAGAGAACGAGTAGTACCTGCTCAATCAGATAAGAGGAAGTGCCCTGGAAATGTCATCTCGCCTCCTCCACTGAGGCTGATATGTTACACAGTTATAGCAATTTGTTACTCCAATTAATATAAGGAGGTTCGTTAATATAAGGTCCGTTAATATAAATATTAGTACGTTTTACCTCATCTGTGTGAGCAATGTTTGTCCGTGTAACAGACTGGGAAATATACTTATTGCCCCAGGAAACGTCCCAAATAACAAATTTACGCAATCTTCGTACTTGAACTGTGGCGGATCATTCTTATTCTGTCACAAATTAGGAAAAAAATGCAGTCATATACAACCAATCTACTGATACCCTTATACTGATTAACTGAAAATTTAAGTCGAGCTAATAATAAACTCACCTTGCGACAGTATTTGAGGAAGTGGTTTAGAGAATTTCTAAAACACCTAGGTTGTTCGTTGGATTGTTTCTTGTATTCCGCATCCGTTCCACGTCTACTCTCAATAAGACGATACAATGGGCCATTTGGCTCGACGAGGGACATCCAATTCATTCGATAAGGGAGCAAATTACATGCTTTGTAATGCTTGTTCCGATCAGCGGGGCTATACTGATCAAGAATATCATGCCATTTGCAGATGAAGCCTCTTCTTCCCGCATCATTCATGAGAGCAAAATGGTTCGTGATGAGCAGTTCCGCACTGCAACAGCAATTAATATTCATAAACAGCAATTAATATTGGCAATTGACAACATAAGATCTCAAAAATCAAATAAATTTTGTATTTTTTCAGTTTTTCTAACACTTTATATGTCCGAATCTAACCAAAAAATTCTACAATACAATATACTCCATAAACTTAAACAAAAAAAGACTATGAACTGAAATATAAATAACCCTTCAACATAACTTGATATCAAATCATTCAACTATGGACAAAACTAGTTCATACCCAAAAAAAATATTCTAAAATATGGGCATGAACCACAGACCCAACACCACGCCTAGGCGACCGCAAGCACCGTCAAAACACATGCAACACAATCGACAACCACACCTCGATTTATACCATAACCTTCATAAAACATTCTAACTGGAAATTAAGATTGGATGGTTGGAAGTAACGGGTTAAATGAGTAAACTAGGAAGAGTAGAACTACTCATATTTATAAGATGGACCATGTATTTTAAGAGTCCAATGCACGCAAGCTATAGGTTTTGTAGTTTTATGGCCCAAAAAAAACGGGTAAGCTTTAACTTTTATAGGAAAAAAATAACAAGTTGAGATTTGGATACGGATCGAATATCGGGTCGGTTCGAATGATCGTTTTTTTTTTGCTCAACACTAACCTGCACCCTCTTGTCATCAAACCAAAGCCATCCAACCCCACCTACTTCAAGTGATCCAGGTCCATTTCCCAATTAGAAACACACGGCTAAATTCTCCTTAGATTAGATCTGTATTTTATGTTTTTTCAGGTAAATTCTTATGACACTATGGAGCAACAACAAGAAGAATTACCAGAGAAAGAAACCCTTTAAAACAATGACAGACAAATAGTTCTATACAACACCCCCATATAGTTATAATGATGATGCTACTATTGGCATGAAAATCGTACCCGTAACAGACCCAGAGCCATACTACCCGCAGTACCGTAACAGACCCAGAACCATACAAAAGGCATTCACGGTGAGAACAGTAATAACCTGACTTCACACTTACACAGAATATACTCGATTTATAGTATGTTTCCAACAAAAGACATCCACAGTAGTATTCATAATTTCATTTGGATAGGACAGGATAAAAACTTGTTAAGCAGAAATTCATTATTAATCAATTACAGGTTATAAGAGTCCCAGGTTACGATCACTTACGTAGGTAATCTGATGAGTAACCCAAGTAGCGTCTGCATATCAGGCGGAATGTCTTTCCCCTTGAAAAAGGTCTTTGTTATCCATCTGCTTAAGTCGGCTAAGTTCTCGTTTCCTTTAACTCGATCAAACACGGTTACTTCAACCTTCCTTAATTTGATATCACCATAACACAACACCAAATTACTCGAGCGAATTGTCTTTTTCTCCAAGCAATACCCCAAGTTTAGTACGTCATAGACAAAGCAGATCAGCGATCTACAATTTATAAAAAAAAAAATTTAATTAATTATCATCACACAACACAACAATTGATAATAATCTATAAAACTATATTAAAAGGGTAACCTTAAAAGGCCACGTAGGCGAAGAAAAAACCATGCGTGCATTACGAATGCCACATTGGCTTAGAAAAAAGCCACGCACACTCTTCCAATTGCCACGCACACATTCCCTATTGCCACGCATATCAATTTATTTAACCATTTTTTCCTTTATTTAATGAAATGACCTTTTAACTTTCCTTTCATCATTACTATATATATACTCAATAGTTATGTACCATATTTTTTATTTTCCTTTCATTCATAAAATTGAGAGAATTAGTAATATAATTTTTCATATATATAACTATTATATTCACCCTAATTTTCAATTTTATTCAAAAAAATTTATAAAATCTTATTAAAAGACTAATCTAAAAAATGTGACATGGCAAGTTTAATTGTGATGTGGCAACTTTTAATGTGACATGACAAAAAAAACGTGACATCAATTACCAATTTAAGAAAATTAAAAAATGTAAGTTAAAAAAATTAAGGTATAAACACAAAAATAAGAAAAAAAATATGGTAAACTATTGATCTCCTCTCATAATTTTTGTTATTTATTTACCTTATTTATTTAACCATTATTTCCTTTATTTAATGAAATGACCTTTTAACTTTCCTTTCATCATTACTATATATACTCAATAGTTATGTACCATATTTTTTTATTTTCCTTTCATTCAGAAAATTTGAGAGAATTAGTAATAGAATTTTTCATATATATATAACTATTATATTCACCCTAATTTTCAATTTTATTCAAAAAATAGCACCTAAAGTAAACATAGAAAAATAAATTAATTATTTCGTTTTTTATTGTTCTTATGTTTTGTATTAATTTGTTATTATTTTTTGTGTTTGTATTAATATTGCATGGGAATGAATTTCCAACTTATTCGAAATTAAGGTATAAACTAAACACAAAAAAGAAAGAAAAAAATATTGTAAACTATTGATCTCCTCTCATAAATTTTGTTATTTATTTACCTTATTTATTTAACCATTATTTCCTTTATTTAATAAAATAACCTTTTAGCTTTCCTTTCATCATTACTATATATACTCAGTAGTTATGTACCATATTTTTTATTTTCCTTTCATTCATAAATTTTGAGAGAATTAGTAATAGAATTTTCCATATATATAACTATTATATTCACCCTAATTTTCAATTTTATTCAAAAAAATAGCACCTAAAATATACATATAAAAGTAAATTAATTGTTTCATTTTTATTATTCTTATGTTTTGTATTAATTTGTTATTATTTTTTGTGTTTGTATTAATATTGCAGGAGAATGAATTTTCAACTTTATTTAAAAAATTGGTAGGTAAGGTATAGCTAAAGAACTAAATTAATTATTTTCCTTTTTGTTTTTATTATATTTTGAATTAATAAGAATATTATTAGTTATTTTTTTGTGTTTATATTAATATTGCAAGAGAATGAATTTTCAACTTTATTCAAAAAATTGGTAGGCAAAGTATACATAGAGAACTAAATTAATTGTTTCACTTTATATTTTGGTTATATTTTGAATTAATTAGAATTTTATTAGTTTTTTTTTGTGTTTGTATTAATATTATAGGAGGATGACATACTCACGTATCAATAACAATGCACGAGATTGGAAATAATGGCTATGGATCTTCTTTATAGATTTTTACTTTGTTTCAATGACTTTCACTTTTGTCGGTTTTTCTTTTTTTCTATAATGGTGTATTTGAAATATCGAATGGTAACAAAAATCTTTAATAAGTTGTTGACATGTTGTTACATTATTGTCCTTCACTCTTTCCTACACTTGAGTCTCCTTTCTAACACTTATGTTCTATTTTTATTTTGTCAAACAGGTTACAAATCAAACTGCTAGCCAAACTGTTAAAGTATGCACATATGTCAATTTGATCTTATCATAGTGTTATAATATGCATAATAAATGCTATGCATAATTAGTAATTAGTTAGAAACCGATTCTTATTCTCCAATTCATTGTTTCAATTCCAATGCTTCCAGGCCTTTAAATCATTTTTTTTTTGTTTTCCATCAAATATATTATTCTGTAACTCACAATATTTTTTGGATAAATATTTTTTTTGAATGATTTGTTTATATTTTATTTTCTCATGAACTAGGAAAGGCTAATATTTCGTATGAAGTATAATAATATTGTTTTGATTATAATTCATGTCAAATGAATTCGCCATGTCATATTAAAAATATGCAACATCACATTTAAATATGCCACGTCACATTAAATTTTAATCTAGGTGGCTTTTTGGATCCTACGTGACTTTGTCTAGGTGGCGTTTATTTGTCATTTTAGGGTATCCTTTTAATTATATTTTAGAGATTAAACAAATGATTGAGAGAGAGGGACTACTCCATATAAGTTATTCACAAATTAAACACTTAAACACAATCAATTATTAACGATCCCGTGATTTTCACGGGCTCCAAAACTAGTTGATATTTAAACACAATTAACATGAATCCAAATCTAATAACATATAATTAACATGAACAATTATCCACTCAAATTTAATAATTAACATATACTCGTAATTAACATGAACAATTATTTACCCACTCAAATTTAATTTACAAAAAAAAAAATTAATTATCATCACACAACACAACAATTGATAATAATTGATATTTAAACACAATTAACATGAATCCAAATCTAATAACATATAACTAACATGAATAATTATCCACTCAAATTTAATAATTAACATATACTCGTAATTAACATGAACAATTAATTACCCACTCAAATTTAATTTTAAAAAAAAATTAATTAATTATCATCACACAACACAACAATTGATAATAATCTATAAATATAATTAAAAGCCTACTTCAAAATGGCTAATAAACGCCACGCAGATAAATACACGTAGGACTCAAAAAGCCAGCTGGATTAAAAGGACCCCACCTGTCGTACGCGTCATCCTCCGCTCAACGTTTCCTAATCGTTAAGAAGGAAAGGAAAACAAAAAAACTCTGCGTTCCTTCATCTCCCTCCTCGCTTAACTTCATTACATTCCAAAAAAAAATTGAAAGCTCCTATTTACTGCCTATTAATTCTAATTGCTCGGCTTCCAAATTATTCACAATCACAGTTTCTAAATTAAAGAAAGGAGTACAGAAATCGACCAATTATCTTCACTCTCTTCGTATACCTCTGTCCGAAACCGAAATCACCCTTATTCACCATCAAATAATTACAACGTTATTCCCCAATATTTCATCTCTATTATATTCAAATTGATTGATATTCATCTCGGTATTGAAATCAAAATCAATAATCATTTGTTGTTGAATTAGTTATTGTGATTGTGAATAATTTTGAATAACCATTTGTTGTTGAATTAGTTTGCATAATATAAAGACTGAGTATATGTTATTGGTTTTATTTTCAGGGAAAAGGGTTTTTATTATTAGTGGAGAAATTGTCAGTTTGCTCATATTATATGCCACAGGTATGTCTTTTCACAATTTGTAACACTTGCCTTGTAGTGTGTTTGATCTTTGTTTACAATTTGACGATTGCATTGTGTTTTTCCTACTCTTTATTTTCATTGCTTTATTGGAACTGGTTCTTATTTGTTGTCGTGCCATGAAGTTCGCTCAGAATCAGTGCGGCAAAAATTGACTCCAAGAATTAAGATCGTCGTTGGATATGGATTCCTGAAAAACGACTAAGGTACTACTACTTTGATGTTTCTACATAATTTTCAGTTTTGTAGTTGATCGATGTTTTTGCTTCAAAACAATGAACGGGACGGATTCCAATTTCGAATTTGACGCGGGGTTAGTACTCTCCCACCCTTTGTTTAGTCTATCATATAGAGATGTAAACAGTTTATTATCATTTTGTTTCTGCAATTTATTACTATTGAAGTCCGCTGAGAATTAGTCCGACAATAATTGACTCGATGAATTAATATCGTCGTTGGATATGGATTCCTGAAAAACGTTACTTTGCATCATCTCCATATTACTCCGTAACAGTTTGTGCTCCGCAAACTGTTTCAGCCTACATCAGCATTGAGATTAATTTAGTGTAAATGAAATCTGTTGGATTAATAACTGCAAAATATGAGGCCCTAACATGGTCGAAACTCCAAACCTTATACAAAATCTATGGTATGGTAAAAAATACTGAAACCACCTAACATCAACAGTTGGATGGATGAACTACTACACAATTGATCTGTTGTTTTCGGAATTTACAGGTATAAATACTTACAAAAACTTATCCCTCAAAAATGTTCATCACTAACTGAAATTACCAAATATAATCTTTTATAGCTTGTCTGAAGTAATTGTCGTCAGTCTCTCTCGGGAGCATCACCAGCGCTCCTCACACTCAGGTTATCGGACTGTAACCACATCCTCGCAAACTCCTCTGAAACAAATTTTCCTGAACGCGCATTTTTCCAGCGAATTAAAGTCGAGCTTGCTGTGAGTGGATAGTGATGTTCCTAGATTTCCAGTAAACAGAGTCAAACAGAAACTCGCGGTAGCAAACGAGGAGCCACAAGACGATTGATGAATAGAGAATGGACTCGGTGACATTTGCTTCTGAATTGGTAAACCGTCTAAACGCCCTCTGCAAATAAGCGGTTTGGATTCTGAAGATGATTGTGTTTGTTCATGATATTTGGAAATAATATTTTATGGTGTAGTTTACTTGGTTCAATGCTCATGACCCATGAATGGCTTTCTCTATGGATTGAATATGCGTAATGTGTAATTGCGTATTTAGCGGGTGACTGAATTGAGTAATCTAGATGCTGTTGTGGTTTGCTATTACTGGTTTTAAACAAGATTATTATGATTGTTGACGCAAGGTAATCTAATGTCATTGCAGGTGAAATTGAAAATTGTGTACTGTAATAGTGTGTGTTTCTGTGACCTACCTCGGAGCTAATACCTACTAATAAAGGCGGTCTCTTTCGGGCCAATTTCTCTAGATTCTAGCATACTTCTAGGAAGGTTGTAGTTGAGATGATCACATGATCTCTTAAGCATTTAATTTAATACTTGTAGCAGTTTTGGTTGTGATTGGTGTCATAGGTAACCTGCATATCAGGTTATCTGTATTTTCTGTTGTATACGAAAGTTGAATTACCAGCACAGTTGAGTTGGACAAATTTATGTCGAAATAAAGTTTTATAAGAAAAATCTGTCAAATTGCTGAAAGTCTCCCTTTGGTATATACACCAATCCAGGACCTTAGGATAAATACAATGAACATACGTAATTTAGTGCATCTGATAAGCTTTTTAACGGATGAAAAACCAGTCTCTTTATTTGTTTTATTTTGAAAAACCAGTCTCTTTTACGTGGACAAATTAGAGATCTGATTGCGAATTGCAGGAGGAATTGGGGATCTAAAATTTTGTGGGGTTGTGTTTTTGTGCGGTGTACCGTGTACCAAATAAATTGATTTGTTTTAAATTGATTTATTTATTTTTTTAATTTTTTTCAAAATTAATAAACTAAAAACGTCCTGAAACCGTATACACCGTTCCAGTATTACCCCACCAAGATACGGTACAATTTGTAAAAAATCATATCATATATACATTAAACCATTTCGAATATACGCAAAAAAGTAGACTAAGAACCGTGTCTCCTATCGTACACATAAAATAACACAGTATCAAAGATTTTTGCTCAACCCTAGCTAAAACAAACAAAACTTGGGCGTCGAAAAAAGACCAACACGAAAACGGTTCTAAACAAACGAAAAAATAAAAGTAAATAAACAAAAATCTAAAAAAAAAATCGTGATTTCCACGGGTCCCATATTTAAACACAACTAGTTTTAAACCCGTGCAAAAATTATAAACTTTACAATGATCGTGAATGTACTAAATAAGTCAAATACAATATACTCCTATTATTGTCTTGAATCTTAACTAATAAAAAACTTGTGAAAAATATCTTAAGATTACCCTATATTTAGTTTAATGGTTACATTCTTGTTACTCCATATAATATATTTCTTTCTCCGGTCAAAAGAAAATATACATGTAAAAGTAAACGTAAAGTATTGAGTAAAACGGGGTAGTGAGATAACAAAATATAAGAATATGTATATTTTCTAAAAGAGTGATGTATAATGAGTGGCGGAGTTAAGATTCTCCGTTAGGGGAGAACGAAAAATCTGAGCGGGGGCGAACTGATAATGTCATAAACTAAACCTTGGAAAATTTCGAATAATTAAACTAAGAAATCAAAATTTTTAATATCCAGTAGGAGCGAGCGTTCGTGCTAGCCCCCCTAAATTCATAATAAACTGTATATATAATGTGTACACTGAAATAGACGGTTCTACATAAGTTTATTACAACGCATTGTTTTAGTAACTATTTTTATTCACCAACAAATGTTTTCGTTTTAATAACTATTTTTATATACTAACAAATGTTTTCAACCTTCTTTATTCTACCTTTGTATAAAATGGTCAAGACTCATTGAATAGTAAATGACGTAAATGATGAAATACAACCACTACAAACAAAAACAAATCCCATTTATGAATTACTAATGTACATCTATATACTATGCAAACAAAAACAAAAACAAATCCTAAAAAAATTGTTTCCTTCACTTATGCTGCCGCATATGTGTATACTTCTTCTTCTTCTTCTCTTTCTCCCTCATTTTATTATTTGCATTTAAAAGTGTCTCTTATTTCCTCTCAATTTTAATTCATCCCAATTTTTAAAATTAATAAAGATCCTTACAAATTTCATTTATGCCTATTTTTCTTCAATATGTTGATTAAGATTCACCATTAACATAGATGTATCAACATCTCAAATAAATAGGTAAATGTTTTCATACGATTTTAAACTCTTTACATGTTCACTCTTAATATCACCCTTCCATAAATTTCACTGTTCTAGTATTTTTGACTATAAATTTTTAAATTTATTCCATGTTCTCTTCTTTCGAATTGCATGCATTATTTTTTTACAGAAACTTTTTAGTTTTAAATTATTTTTTCACTAATCTCCAGTTTTTATGATATGTTTTTTAATTTTTAATTTTTAATTTTTGTATTTATATGTTGTCTTTAGTTATTTTTGAAAAGCTAATTTCAAAAGAGGCGGTGTATTATTTTATGTTAAAATTTTGATTTTTTTACTATATTTTCACATTTTGATCATTATTATATATCTTTTTTTCTTTTTTTAGTATATTTTCACTACTTTTGTTATACTCTTTATTGTAGATCTGATGCTCTTGTTAGTATTAAATCATCCCTGTATTTTTGTTCCAAGAAAATATTCTTTTTTTTAATTAAAATCTGTTTTTAAGACATTTTCCTTTTTAGTTTTTTTCTATATTAATGAAGTACTTTAGTATTTTTTTAAAAATTTAAATATACTTTCTTTTTGGACTACTATTTAAATTATTTTCATAATTATTTTCTGATGATTATTGTGTTTTTGTCTTGAACCATAGTTAAATTATTTCGATTCCAAAAAAATTCATTTTTTTTAAATTTTTTTTCATTTAAAATATTTCTGGTATTTTTTATTTTAAATAAAGAATGGCTTATATACACAACATTATTTTTTTTGCTGGTTATTAAATATTTTATCATTTAGAAAAATAAAATAAATATTTTAATTATTTTTTTAATAATTTAATTAATGATAAAAATCTGATCAATCATAAATATCATATAGTAAAGGCAAATTAACTTGATTGATTTTTTTTGTTGAAGTACTACGCATAATGTTCAATGAAAATATGTTTTAGAAAAAATGAAGTAAAAGCTTCTGAAGAAAAAGAACTATCCAGTTTGTATTAATTTTCTGTACAATTTTCCATTTATTTTATCTTTAGTGTAAGATTGAATGTATTTAATTTTTTTTATCATAAGCTTTTTAACCTATGAACTAGTTTTGAAACCTGTGAAAAATCACGGGTCCTATACAATTTCCTTTTTTTATTAACGGTTTTTCTATCCTATGCCCACCAGGCATAGGATAAGAAGCTAAAATAGGAAAGTATTAAATGTATTTTTTGTGAAGAAAATTAAAAGTGATGAGATATTACAATTTCTCATGAAAATATCATTTAATACTTTCTATTTTTGGTTTATTATCCTATGCCTAGTGGGCATAGGATAGAAAAACTCATTTATTAATACTACTTGTATAAAATATATTTTGATTTGAAAATATTGCAGACGATAAAATAGGATATAAATAATGAGATTCAACATACTAACACGGTAATATAAACAATAATAATAATAATAATAATAATAATAATAATAATAATAATAATAATAATAATAATAATAATAATAATAATAATAATAATAATAATAATAATAATAATAATAATAATAATAATAATAATATGAGATTAGTGGGGAATAGAGGCATTGTATTTGTCGTTAAAATGTGGGTCTTTGTAAAAGATACAAAAAAAATCTAATCATGAGTAACTCTTCTTCTCCTCTATTAACAACCTAGTAAATTAATGGGATTTAGGCATTTAATAGAGAGTTTTTTTTAATGTATATGTTGAACGGATGACGCTGCTCATTGCTCTGATGATTCATGATTTATGTTAACTCGTAAATTCAGTAATGATTTGCATTCTCAATTCATCATACTCAAATTAAATAGTCTAATTACATGTATATAGACATAAGTTGTTTATATATAAATCAATGATTAATACTTATACATGGGTTATGTATTATGTAACTTCAAAATATTGGTGCTCCGGAGATTGAGGAGTTTCTTAACCGTCAATTTACCAACGGCGGTCAAGTTTTTCTCCTTCAATAGCTAAAAGAAAAATAGCCTAACAAAGTGAATGAAGTAAGACTAATATAGTAATTGAATACGTATGTCTCCATTTCAAATTTAATTATCATTTGATGGTTTTTTTTCTCATGTAAGAATTATCCGTCAATGTTGTGTCGATACTATCACTACAACTAAAAGGCCAAGAATAACTAATAGGCTAAAACCTTAGCATAATTATTGGAACAAAAATAGATAGGCTAATATCAATTAAAATGAACGACATAAAAATACATCCTCAATATGGTGATTACTCCATTCAGCTTCATATTTGCTCATCCATATGAACACATCCTCCAACATCAACTATCGTGTTAACTGATATTGAACTAATATCTTAAATAAAAAAATTGATAATTCTCAAATTGTGTTCTGTACTCACCGATTGTCATGTATTAATAATTAAAATAGGAAAATCTCCCAAAAAAAGAAATTCCAAGAAAAAAAATGAGAAACATCATGCTACCTCTTAAAAAATCCACATATTTGTCGACTGTCATTTGCACGTATTGATCTCCAAGTATGTCATGCTCCTGAAAATTCAATCAATTGTACAAATTAGTATTATGCCAAAATAATTTGTACATGAAATACAAAATTGTATAAGAAATACCGAGTATATGTAAAATATTATCAAATGAGTTTTGTATTAATAATTAAAATACGAAAATCTTCCAAAAAAAATTCCAAGGAAAAAAAAATGAGAAACATCATCCTCTTTAAAAAATCCACATACTTGTCGATTGTCATTTGCACGTATTGATCTTCAAGTATGCCATGCTGCTGAAAATTCAATCTATTGTACAAATTAGTATTATGCCAAAATCAATTGTACACGAAATACAAAATTGCATAAGATATACCGAGTATATTTAAAATATTATCAAATGAGTTTGACCAATATAGTAAAATCTTATCATGGAAAAGAGAACATGAGAAAAACGAATTAGTTGTAGGTTGATAAAAAAATTATAATAAAAATGCATGTCTATTGTTGTGCTCATGGAATAAACATTATCATCTCAAGAAAAAAAGTACTGTAGTAATTAAGAAGTCATAATATCATCAAAAGTTTTAAGGTAAACTAAAAATATGAATCATTATAAAGAAACTTGAGAAATGAGTTATGGAGAAAGAAGATGAAAAGTATGGTTAAATGCTTGTGGTGAATTGAATAAAGTATTGAAGTGGAAGAAGATAAAAAGTTATTGTCTTCTTTAATTTTTTCTAATATTGTAATTGTAAGAATAAATATTAGGGGAAATAAAAGAAAATAATTATGATGATGAGACTTGTAATATGAATTCTTGAAATCATGTTGTTATATCACATGTCATTTAAAAATGTACTCAATGTTAGTCTTTTTATACTGTTTATTATATAGATTTTAAAGAAATAAATGTATACTTTAATTTTATGAGCTGTGTTAATATGAAAAAATTTAACCGATTCACTAACATTTATGTTCTCTTCCAAAATTTTCAATTAAAATGTGAAATATAATTGTAAATTATGAAACTTTTATGTGAATTTTGGTAAGTTACATCTTTTTTTGGTTTTTTTAGCTTATCAAATCATAAATATATACATTTAATTTAAGAATATTAATGATGTCTTTTGATTTTCTTTATTTTTATGTTACACAATATGTAAAGACATTTTTGTAAGGACTTTTAGTAATCATTCATTTTTTTATAAGAATTATATCAAATAACCAATAATCTAATAATAATTAATAAATAATTAAATAATCAATAAATAGAAATAGAAATTAATGGGATATAAAATACTAAATGTTAATGGCATGTGAAATTAAATTAAATGTTTTAATCTAACATGTTAACTATATTGTATAGATATACTTAAGTATTTACAGAATTTGTTTGTAAATTACTTAAATTATATAAATATTTTCTTATCCATATATTTTATATTTTCCAAAACCTTACCCTTTACGTGAAATAATTTCATGAACTAAATACACGGTATTATTACCCTTTTAAAATTCTATTATTAGTGTTTAATTTCACTTAAGTATTTACAGAATTTGTTTATAAATTACTTAAATTAAATAAATATTTTATTTTCCATATATTTTATATTTTCCTAAGAAAATATTTTATATGATCTTTAATACTCAATTGTCGATTAAGTAATTCCGTAAAACATCTTCTATATACAAAAAAGTTATAGTAACAACAATAGTGAATTAATGCCTTTAAAAAAAAGTAATGAATTAGTGATAATACAAATTTTTTTTTCAACTTCATTTATTCATCTTCGTTCTTAATTTCTTATGTATTCAGTTTTTTTTTATTTCGAATACATATAATACTACTCCATATGAAATATTTTGAAATTATTAACTTATAATTAATGCGTATTTTTTTATTGTAGTTTTTTTTAGTTATTAAATTTAAAGGTAATGGAATATGGATGAATTTTTAAAGGAAATAAGTATTTTAAATTAATGCAATATAATAATTAATTGGATAATCCATGTCATATTAGTTTGCCAAGTCACATTGTTACGTGGCTTTTTTTCATCCCATGTGGCATTGTCTACGTGGCATTTTTAGGCTAGCCTTTTAATAGTATTTATAGATATGAATATATGAATAAGATTAATGAATAGAAATTGAGAGGAGATGAGATGAGAGGAGAGGAAAGAGAGTAACTAAATGTTGTATAAATCATGGGGGGTCCTACATGCACCTAATTCTCTCAAAACCATCAGTCAATCAAAAGCCAAAGAAAAACCCAACTTTTATACTATGTAGATTAACATGAATCCAAATCTAATAACATATAATTAACATGAACAATTATCTACTCAAATTTAATAATTAACATATACTCGTAATTAACATGAACAATTAATTGCTCACTCGAATTAACATATACTCGTAATTAACATGAACAATTATCTAACATACGGAGGACTTAGCACAGGGTATACCTTAGGGCGCGTTTCACAATGTCGTCAACAAGAGGAAAAGTCTTAGTCGTCGCCGGATTAGTAAAATCCCTTGTGACTGTAAGCCCGAAAACCCACTATTTGAAGCTCTTTTGGTAGAGTTGGTTCTTTATCAGGATCATTCGATGATCCGTGAAGGGAATCGGTTGGTTCGGTTGGTTTGTTGAAGTGATTTGAGAAAAGATGAGATTTGAGTTTTGGTTCGTTTCCGTCCCCCCATTGGTTGAGGAGTTGGATGGGGTTCGGATTCGGATTCCGTTCTTTTTCTTTTACGACTCATTATGAAAATGGAGGAATAGAGAATGGAGAGAGATTGAGATTTAGAGGGGTTTTATAGGAAGAGATCATGGAGAAAAGGAGAAATGGAAAAAGAAAGCAGTGGGAGAAGTTTGGGATTTAGAGGTGGGGTTTTATAGGGAGAGATAAGGGAGAAATGGAGAAATGGAGTAGTGGAGAAGGAAAACAGAGGGAGAAGTGTTGGACCTGAGTTTGAAAATTTGGGTGGGGATAGTAAGGGAGAAACAGAGTTGGTAAAATTTCTAAGCATTTACCTTATTATAATTACTAGTTTTAAACCCGTGCAAAATTGCACGGGTTTGTATTTAGGACGGTATGAATGTTTTTTTATTAATATTTTATTTTTACATTTCTATTGTAATTATCTAATAGTTCTATATCAGTGATCTACATGTTTAATGTAGATCAAAATGTTCATTTTCAGTTACAGACGGATTAACATCAGTAAGAGTTTCACCATATTCGGCACATAGATCTCTCACTAAGCGCTCAACAAAATCGTACTATCTAGTTTTAAAAATTATTTAAGTTATTTAATTTATTCGCATTGTTTGTAATAATTAATTTCATTAATTTCTGTAATATATTCCCATTATATGTTATTCATTCTCGTAATTAAATGTAATTTATTCTCGTAATTATGTAATTTTATTATTAATTATGTAATTTTATTATTAATTATGTAATTCATTCCGATTATATGTAATTTATTTCATTTATTCCAATTTGTAATTCATTCTAATTATATGCAATTAATTTCATTTATTCCGATTGTATGTAATTATTTCATAATTTGTTTTTAAGACGGAAATTGTCGCGTGGGTATATTGGCAGACGATTTGAAGAAATAATTTTTTTGCACACCAACGGGACCCACCATAACCTGAATTTCCAAAAAAAAAAAAATGTTGTACAAATGACGTGGCGCATTCTCCATTCCGCATTGTCTTCTGAATTAATAAAGATAAGATTACACGGAATTATATGGATAAAAATTGTTACGGAATTACTTCATCAAAAGTAGAGAAAACAGAGGGTATTGAGGGATTTCAATCTTATCTTTATTAATTCAGAAGACAATACTCAATCCAGGACGTGCCATGTCATTAATACAACCTTTTTTTTAAATTCATGTTATGGTGGGACCCATTAGTGTGCAAAGTATTTATTTCTTCAGAATTCCGTCAATACAAACATGCGACAAATTCCGTCTTAGAACAAATACTATGAAATAATACTATGAAATAATTTTATACATTCCGAATAAATGAAATTAATGGGATATAAGCGGTATGAATTACAAATCGGAATAAATAAAACTAATTACAAATTATAGAATTTACATAATTTTACAAAAAAATTGAATAACAAAAAAATTACATAATTACGAGAAGGATGTATATTTAATTATGGGATTGAATTACATATAATGCGAATAAATTACAAGCATAATTTTTTAAAAATAGATAGTACGATATATTTGAAAAAAAAATCATGACGGAGTATTTATTTACAGTTAAAAACTCGGCAACTTAACTACTAGCCACGTACATCGAAAATGGTAGGTGACAATGATAGGCTACCGAGTAAATTTACTCTTCAACAAACGTCGAGAATGTTCATTTCCAGTTAGATCACTGATCTACATTAAACATGTAGATCACTGATATAGAACTATTAGATAATTACAATAGAAATGTAAAAATAAAATATTCATCAAAAAATATTCATACCGTCCTAAATACATACCCGTGCAATTTTGCAAGGGTTTAAAACTAGTTGTGTTTATTCAAGCACACGACAAGGATTTACGTCTACATACTTGATGCTTTGCTCAACCCACGTTTAGAAGTATTTAATAGAGGGGCATGTCTTCTTCGTGTTTAAATTGATCTTTTATAAAATAAAATTAAAAAAATGCATATTTGGCTTAAAATAATGTCACAAGTTTTAGACGGGTATATGGTATATGTGACCATTTAATCATTTATGGTTAAATGTAAGTTATGTAACCACAATAGTACAGACAATATTATAGCTTATTTCCAATAGTAAATTAGTAATCACATTTAGTTGTAAATACTCCCTCTCATCCAAATCAAAGGTTATATTTGACTTTTTGCCACTATTCATGATTGTAGAGAATTTTATAAAAAAAAATAAAAATGCATATTTGGCTTAAAATAATGTCACAAGTTTTACACGGGTATGGTATATCTGACCATTTAATCATTTATGGTTAAATGCAAGTTATGTAACCACAATAGTACAGACAATATTATACCTCATGGTAACTTGTTTTTCAATAGTAAATTAGTAATCACATTTAGTTGTAAAATACTCCCTCTAATTCAAACCAAAAGTTACATTTGACTTTTTGGCACTATTCATGATTATAGAGAATTTTTGTATTATTAATAATGTATAAAAGAAAACATGATCATGCGAGATCTTGTATAATTCATCGTCATGAATACTATAAGAATATCAAGTTTTTATAATTTTTAATAATGTGTAACTACAAATATTCACGTTGCAAAATGCGCATCTGCAAACGTAATAAAGTCAAATGTAACCTTTGATTAAATGAGAGAGTAATTATACAAAATTTCATCTTATTACTTTAAATTAAAATCCTCCGTCTCAAATAAGACGAACTGAAATAAGATTTCGCACTGTCGTATCCTTGGGAGATTTGCAAGTTGCAAGTTGCAACACCCAATGTAGTGGAATTGTGGAATTGTGGGTGCAGTTAGTCTTGCTTGGCCGTTAGTTTTCCATGTATTAATTGATTTAGCATAACTAACCTAAATGGAAAAGAACATCAACATACTCAAATATGCATATTTTAACTTAAAATAAATGTTTTCCCTTCAAAAAAAAAACTTTAAAAAAAATATTAAAATGTTATACCATTGTCCAAAGGTAAGACGGGTCAATTTAATACGATATTGTAAAATATGGTAAAACCGGATCATACAAGTGGGGAGGGTCATGATGATATAAGCAAAGGTAGGGGCAGGGGGCAGTGAGTAGGTGGGTAGGAATTACTTTTGGCAGTAACTAGACTCAAAGACTTCTAACACACACAATTCAAAACAACTCAAAATACCACCAGTTTCTCCCAAAACCGTAGAAAATAATTTTATCTCTCTTATCCTCTCTCTTCCTTTTCCATCTCTAAAGAATGGTGGAAAAAATCACAAGTAAAATCACAATTGTATAAAAAAGCTCAATATTCACATGTAAGAAAAGAGGAAGGTTTGATCAATTTTGTTTATTACTATTTATTTTGTTTCACCATTTTCATGAATATTGACATGACTTTTTTTAGTATTCAACTTAATAAATTTTGTTTACAACACTAAAACTCCTCTCTTTCATTCCCTGGGAAAAAAAACTTTAAAAGACTTTTTGTGGTTGTAATTAGGTATCATTGGCTAAATAGTATAATAGTTATGTTACTGATTTTGTCTAATATGTTACCTTTTTTTAGAAGATTTTAATAGTTAATTAAACTGGGATTTTTTGTAAAATATGTTATTATATTTGTGCACTATGTCATTATTTACGATTCAACTATAATCTTGTATATAAACACATAGTAAATATGTTACCGTATTTAAAATTGTGATAAATTTTAAATAATCAAGGTTATTATATTATATTAGACACTTTTTTGTTGTTTCATCTTTTATTATTTTGGTATCATCTGTGTTTAATTTGTAGTGATTTTTGGAGTATTTGTTAGTAGTTATGTTTTTAGATTTCTTCATATTCTGATATATTAATTTGTTTTCATATTTGTGTAATTTGGTGACCATTTTTTAGTAAATGCCTAATAAAGTCTTTGATATATTATCTACCACTTATTAATATCTCGTAGTATAATAATTATGTTACTCGCTATTTACAATATGTTACCATTTCCTCAAAAATTTTAGTAACTAAAATGCTATGAGTGTTTTTTTTTATAATATGTTTTTGTATATGTGCACTATGTTACCATGTACGATGCAAATATAATTCCGCAACATTTGTAAATTATATGTTAAAGTATCATTGTATCAAATATTACCGTTGTTGTATAAAAATGTTATTATCATGTAGTTTAACAAGCATGTTGAAGAAAAAGAACATAAAAGAGCCGTGTTATTCCTAACATTGATGATGAGCATGTCGATGGGCAAGTCAAGAAACGCAACATAGTGCAAGGTGCAATAGAGGATATTGTTGGTGTTGGATTAAAGAAAGATTTGGGTTTAAAGTTAATTATATTTTCATAACCATTTTAAGTATTGGATTTTAGTGAACAATTGTAATGTGGAAGTATACATTTGGTTTTTATCAGCTCTTTTTTCTAAAGCTATTGTTATTTTCATGTTATTAATATAAGAATGCGTATACATTATTGAGCATTTTGTATGATGCTCAACTATTATTTTTTGTACCTCAATTCTTATCTAAAGAAGTATCAATGTAGTTTGAAATTGTTCTCATATAAGACCGGTGAGAATAACAATGAATAACCAATGTGAATACAAGTTACAAGTTACCAATGTGGAAGAAATAAGTTAAACAATCTCATATTTTACAGCAATATTTAATGTTTTTGGTTATGGAAACATGCAAACAAACGCTTAGAGTTCAAATCAAATCAAATATAATGTTAAATGGTTTTATAGTGTGACTAATATGGTAACATATTATACATATACTCTCATGTCAACATTTAATTATTACATGTTACCAGTTTAAGATTCATTCAATTCTAATCAAACATATTATACAATGGTTACATATACTTACTAATATGGTAACATTATGAACTAATATTGTTACATTACTCATGCCGCCATATGTATTCATATATGTCATTACCTTAAAATTATTTGCAATCAAATCAAACATATTGTAAATTGGTTACATATCTGACTAAGTTAGTAACATTTTATATACTTGCGCTCATGTTACCATTTGTATTCTTATATGTTACCATTTTAATTAAATATAATTAAAACATATTCGTAAAATGGCTAAATTCTCTGACTAATATGATTACATTCTGACTAATATGGTTAAATATTGTAATACATACTCCGTATATTGTAAATTGGTTACAAATTCTAACAAAGATGGTAACGTTATTATGCTAATACAGTTGTCTGATTTCATAATATGGCTGCATTATTCTAAAAAAAAAAAAGAAAACTGGTTACATGGTTTTACAAGAATGACAACATATTCTCATCATCACACAGTCATGGTTGTTTTAAAAAGGTCAATGTTCCACAAAATGGTAACATGTTTCTCGTCTTTCATAAAAAAAAAATAGTTTATTATTCAAAATACACATCTGGTAACATTGTTCAAGTCAAATGACCACATGTTTTTCATGATAAACAAATGGTAACATTGTTCACAAAAAATGGAAACATGTTTCTCCTCATTCACAACATATTTATTCTATTGGTGAAAATACCCTGGTCACATTGTTCAAGTCAAATGACAACATATTTTTCATGATATACAAATTGGTAACATTGTTCACACAAAATGATAACATGTTTGTCATCATTCACAAGAAATTTAGTTTATTGGTCGAAATACAAAATTGGTAACATTGTTCAAGTCAAATGACAACATTTTTCTCATAATATACAAAATGGTGACATTTTACTCGTCAAAAAGACGAAGTGAGATGATGAAGATGAAGATCAATATAGAAACAACAAACATTTCAAAAATATATAGAACAAACCCATATTTTAAATTTTACAAAATCAAACATAAAAAGAATACAAAACATGCAACATAAAATTTAAAACCGAATTAATGTTTTTAGTTTTACTTAAAATGTAATCATATTAACGTAACAAGTTATGGTAACTTTACAAAAAAAAAATCGTAAACGAAGTGCCAAACATATATTACTAGAATGGTAACATGTTTATGTGAAATGAGAACATAAGATAGTGAAATGAAACAACTTTCTATTATTTATCGAATCATTGTCATTGTTTTTTTTTTTTTGGTGACGAGGGGTTTATTTCCCCCGGGCCCAGGCATTCCGACGTCACCACCTGGACCATGTAAACCACCCCAATTGGGGCCGCCGAGATAACCGCATGCATTGCTCATCCGTGGGTTCGAACACGGGACCTCGCAATTCTTGCCCTTTCAAGCTTTGAGGTTACCCAAGTCTATCATTGTCATTGTTGATAAACCTATTATGTTACCATTTATAAACTTACCAAAAACACAAAATAACGAAAAAAGAATGGAAATTTTTTTAATGTGAAAATTCCCCCAAAAGATTCAATTCCAAAATAAATCCTAAAAAAAAATCCATCAAAACCCTGATTTACCAAAAACCTAAATGTAAAATATCAAAAATTTACTAATCAACGAAATGGGTAACGAAAATAGGAGGAAAATAAAATGAGAGATATGATGATGATGATGATGATGATGATGATGATGATGATGATGAATGCCATTAATAAGGAAAACTTATTTTCTATTGATTAGTGTTATGAATATTGAAAAAGTTTCATTATTTTAGTTTTAATTTAAATAAAAAATAAAATGAAAAGTAAAAATATGATCATAAAGTATGAATGTTGAAGTTATGGTATGAATATTGATAAGATGAACGAAAATGAATGAATGATGAAATAAATATGGATGATAGGAAGGATGAATGCACAATAAAATACGGAGTAACAAGTTTGGCAAGTGCATTTAATGCTTTGTCTGCTTGTCTTCAATAAAATAATAAAAGGTTGTCAGCACATTAAATGTGTGACAGTGGGCAAAAACAAGTAACCGGGTAAAGTTGGGTGAATGTGGGTTGGTTTGACCCGTCTTATTGTGTATGACGGATACTCTATTAAGGAAACTCCTAATATCAAGCAAACAGTTAACCATATCTCTAACTCTTAGCAAGATAATATTTAGTTGTTATTATCTTTGACTTAGTATATACGTACATACTGCTTTCACATGTATAGTTGCTATATTTTAGGCTTAAGATTAGTATATAATAGATGTAACCCTTGTATTGTAATTCACGTAATACAATTATCATTATTCACCTTTCAATTCTTTATCTTATATGGTATCAATCGCCTTCGATCCTTCACATCGTATTCCTTGATCATGGCTAACAACGCTCTTGTCGTTCCCAACAATGCTCAACCCGACACCCCTATCATTTTTGTCAACCTTTCCCAATGCACCAAACTAACCACTAGCAACTACACGCAATGGGCTTTTCAGATCAGGTCGTTTCTTGAGGGTCTTGAGTTGTTTTCTTATGTTGATAGCTCGAACCCTTGTCCTGCTGAAAAGGTCGTTGTCAACAATGTCTCCACTGCCAATCCTGCCTTTTCGACTTGGACACGGTAAGATCGTCTTCTTCTTGCCTCCCTCGTCGGTACCCTAGACACCTCTATTGCACCTTTAGTAACCCAGTCCAAGTCTACTCGCGAGGCTTGGGCTATCCTTTCTTCGACCTTTGCCAATCCCTCTCGCGGTCATATATTGCAAATTAAAAACCGTCTTGAGGCCATCACCAAATCCCCTACCCAAACAATTACTGACTACATGCACCAAATCAAAACATGTACCCTAGAACTTGCCAATCTAGGTAAACCGATGGATCCGGAGGACATTACTGCAAAGGTTCTCCGTGGTCTTGACCAAAACCGCTACCGTTACTTTAAAGAAACTGTTGAGGCTCGCGATGAACCCATCACCTTTGATGCCCTTCATGAGAAACTCATTAACTATGAACTACAAAATCCCGACACAACCAGTGCTTCTCCATTACCCGCTACTGCCTTTGCTGCCCAAACCCGCCAAAACCAGAATCGTTACCCTCCTTGTGCACCCTCTCTCTCCAACCCACATGGGATTAATTACATGGACACATTCAGTCCGGTCGTTAAACCCGTCACAGTCCGTCTTCTTTTGTCACTTGCTCTTAGTCATGGTTGGTCAATTCGTCAACTCGACATCAACAATGCCTTTCTTCAAGGCACCTTACATGAGACCGTCTACATGTCTCAACCACCGGGATTCACCAACACCGAGTCCTCTTCACACGTTTGTAAGCTCAATAAAGCCATCTATGGCTTGAAGCAAGCTCCGCGGGCATGGTATACTGAACTCAAAGGCTACCTTGTTCAATTTGGGTTTAAGGTATATCTTGCGGATTCGTCACTTTTTATTTACAAAACAGTCACTCACACACTTTTTGTTCTAGTCTATGTCGACGATATCATCGTCACCGGGCCGTCCCCTGCTTTTCTCACTGATTTTATCACAAAATTAGCTTCCCGTTTTTCACTCAAAGATCTTGGCAACTTGTCTTACTTCTTGGGTGTTGAGGTCACCCCAAATAAACATGGTCTTCTTCTCTCCCAATCGAAGTACATTTACGATATTTTGCAGCGACACAATATGGTGGATTGTAAACCTTCCACAACTCCCATGATGTCTTACCCTCACTTAGCCGTCCATACCAACACACCTCTGTGCGATACCACCACTTATCGCTCCATTGTCGGCAGTTTACAATATCTATCACTTACACGTCCCGATGTTTCTTTTGCAATAAATAAACTTGCACAATTTATGCAAAGTCCACAGCAAGCTCACTGGAGTGCACTAAAACGTGTACTCCGTTATCTCCATGGTACTATGTCCCTCGGTCTGCAGCTACATCGCCACACTCCGCTCCAATTACATGCTTTTAGCGATGCCGATTGGGGTGGTGATAAGGATAATTATACCTCTACCTCTGGTTATTTGGTCTATCTGGGTAAGAATCCGATAGCTTGGTCTTCAAAGAAGCAAAAGACCATTGCTTTATCAACCACCGAGGCTGAATTTCGCGCAGTTGCCGAGACGACGACACAGCTCTCTTGGGTTCGGTCTCTTTTCACTGAGCTTGGTGTTGTTTTTCGTGCTCCACCGGTTATATATTGTGATAATTTAAGCGCAACGAACTACTCGGCCAATCCAGTTTTCCATTCGCGTATGAAACATGTGGCTTTAGCTTTTCACTTTGTTCGAGCTCAGGTTCAAGATGGTACACTTCGAGTTTCGCATGTTAGTAGCAGTGATCAGTTAGCTGACGTGCTAACTAAGCCCCTTGCACGTTCTCAATTTGAAACTATTATATCCAAGATCGGCCTTTTCAATGGTCAGTCCGTCTTGCGGGGGAATATTAAGGAAACTCCTAATATCAAGCAAACAGTTAACCATATCTCTAACTCTTAGCAAGATAATATTTAGTTGTTATTATCTTTGACTTAGTATATACGTACATACTGCTTTCACATGTATAGTTGCTATATTTTAGGCTTAAGATTAGTATATAATAGATGTAACCCTTGTATTGTAATTCACGTAATACAATTATCATTATTTACCTTTCAATTCTTTATCTTATATACTCAAGTCTGAAATAAGAATTTGTGTTGAGTGTTGAACACGGTACTTGGGAAAATCAGAATAACATACATAGGTGGACACTTGGACTCGAGGTTGATCTAAAAATTACACTCGCAAGGTTCGTTTTCATAGATTTCGTGACACCGTAGTTAGGTGGCCGATTTTATGTATTTTCTCGATTTCTTTGTACCATTATAATTTACTCCGTATCAGACAACTATTTTCTTATGCACAATGGTTTAAATCTCAACGGCGTTCACCCAAATTATGCTAGAACAATTTCAAACTACCTCACCTATTGTTTATCTAGTACCACAATTCTGGGTACGTTTAGCTACAATTTTATCTAGACATTCATATATTCCCAGTGCCTCGTGCTATATAAGGAGCACAACTTCTTATTTAAGGAGAGTATATTTTTATTTAAGACGGGTATATTCGTTTTACGGTTAAGATAGTTAAGTAGTATGAATAAAACGAAAGCAATAAGTCAGTAAGCATAGGAAAAGCAACATATTTGTCTTATGTATACAAGTGAGATATATTTAGTAACCCGTTTTAATGTTAATACATATATAGTCTTAAGAGAGATTAATTGTACAATGGAAATCTGACTACAAATAATATGTTGATGGAAAATACCCCAAAAAAAGCTTTCTCCTCGAGAAAATCTCAAAAATCGACTCTCATAATATTGTGCTCACAAATATTATCTCCATATCTTCATTAACCTAGACTGATATTAGTATTTTATATAGATTTGTTCTACCTAAAATAAAAGACATAAATTAATTAGGAAACAAAAAATATTAAAAAATTATTAATAATCTTCTATCTGTTATAGAATAAGAATTAGAGAAGGGAGTGTAGAGAGAAAACAAGCAAATAGATTGAGAGAGGGAACATAGTTATCTATTATTCATCACATATGGGGGTATATATATAATACATAGATGGTGAGTGGATCAAGCCCTAATTACATGTTTAATGGCCATAATGGGTATAAGCCCAATGTACATCCACACTAACTAATATTTCATAACACTCCCCCTTGGATGTACATTACTGAAGAATATGCTTCGTTAAAAACCTCACTAGAAAAACCCTGTAGGAAAAACACTAGTAAGGAAAAGAGTACATTATTCTTCAAACACGCAAAAATAATAAGCTGCCTCATTAAAACCTTTCTATGGAAAACCCATTGGGACAAAACCATAGATAAGGAAAAAGAGTGCAGCGCGTGCACACTCCCCCTAATGGTTACATCACTTGTAAAACGTCAATGCAACTCATGATGTGATAAACTTTCTCGATCTTGAAATAGCTGTCATGGTACTTGATCAACTTGATAGACGTCTTCAATTAATAGGAATCACTAATCTTTTCTAAATTCATAATCTGAAGATAATCATTCATAACGATTTTCTCATCTTCATCACTTCAAATAATCTTGTCACTTTTGTAATACTGCACCTTTTTCTTTGTTTGATCATATCTTCAACAATAATGTGCATGCATATGATATGTGACTAAATTCTAAACTATATGATATGAAGTAATGCAATGATGTAATATGAAAACAATATGAAAATGCTTAAATTAGTCTCTATATATGCAAATGCATGATGACCAGATAATGCAAACTGTACAGTTTTATTTTTAATATCCATGATTTGGATGGATTTCAGGTTTTTGAGCTCATTAATAACCATAAATATGTCGACTGTTAAACGGACTTATAAAGTCCTAATCCAATTGGCGATTGAATAGTGCGTGCAAATGTGTATCCGTTTCATATGGATATACTTTTCTGATCATATATTACACTGTAGGTGTAATTTAATATGATAAAACTTCTTTTGTTTTACCAACTTTTCACTTACTTTCTCCCCCTAAAGTGGTAAAAAAAAAACTATATTCAAGATAGATTGCAATCATTCACTTGACCACCTTAGAATGCGATTTCTCTTGATAAATGAGATTTCATGAGTGAGCATTATTATTGATTTTGGGGAGTAGTATATAATGCAATTGATTATCAATTTGCTGAATAAAAATACCCGATTAAGAAGATCAATTTGTTCACATAGTATAATCAAATTGTGAATTTTAATAGCATAAAGTACTCATATTTGTGTTATGTGGTTTTCAAACCACTGAAAATAAATATCTATTCGTACAATTGAATTTACAGGGTCTTTTTAACCTTGAGTAATGTTGTGCAACTTCAATGTTTAGATCTTCTAAGCATCAATCACACACAATTTTAGTGTAGATGTGCGTGTAATAAAATGTATATGCTACACTCAAAAGAGTTTCAGCACATTACTGTTTGTGTAGAATTAAGGCTTATAGGAAAACGGGTATAGTAAGAACCCCGCTGGCCTCAATTTTACATCAGAAGTCCAATCATATACGAAGTTGGCTATGTCTCAATATATGTGCAATTGTGCACTTAAATGCCAAACTTATTGGATGCTAAAATAATGATTAGCTATTTAATATCATACATGCTCAATATAATTTATTTCCACCTGGGTAAAGAAATGATGCAGTATAAGACACCTCTAGTGTCTCATGTAAATTGGTAAGATTGATCATATATTAATATCCTTTTGGGAAATAGGATGATATTATTCCTTTGAGTAACCATGTCATCGTAATGGTATTAACCAGTCCTGCATATGACGAAGTAAGATTACTCCATAAATAAATTAGTCTCTCATTCAAATATTGAAGACTAGCTCACATTAAAGTAATAAGAGACCATCTCACACTGAATTGATAGGAGTCCGTCTCACATTAAATTTATAGGAGACCGATTAAACTGATAAGTATTCCCACCATAGAATAATAGGAGATTGTCTCACATAATATTGATAGAGATCGTCTCGCATAATAATGACGTAAATAGAAGATCATCTTAAATTATAATGACAATAAACTATCTTCCATGAAATAGATAGAAGACCGTCTCACGTTAAATAGATATGAGATCGTTTCGAAATAGATAGATAAGAAGCTGACTCACATTAAATTGATGGAAGATCGTCTTAAATTATAATGATGATCGTGTCTCATGTTAAATAGATATGAGATCGTCTAAAATTAATTAGATAGAAGCTCGTCTCAACTAAATAGATATGAGATCGTCTCATTTAAATAGATATGAGATCGTCTCAATTGAATAGATATGAATAGATATGAGATCGTTAGAATCATATATATGGATCGTCTCAATTAAATAGATATGAGATCGTCTCAATTGAAATAAACCCGTCATAAATATATTCAAAATAAACCAAGATAATGGAACAAACAAAATAAAAGAGAACAATATAATCATGTTAATACAATGACTTAGAACAAATGACTTATCAATATTAACCCATCATTCAACTCAAAAGAGGCTGTCAAATCGCCAATAAAAATTAAAAACATTAAACTAAAGACTCATAGAGTGCCTTTTATAAGAACATCATGTAAAACCTGTTAAAGATGAAGGCGACTAGTTATGGTCAAATTAATTATGATTAGACCAAAATCGTAGTAAAATAACCACTAACGACAGTACAAATTCAGAACATCTAAATACAATATGAAGTTATTCATATCCATTTAACATTAAATTGAGAAAAGAAAGTGATGGAAACCACCTTAATCGGTGAATTATAAGTGATAATGCAAAGATCCCCAACCCTAAATTAACAACCAAATAACTTATAATAGAGTAGAGCAATTAGGCGTAATTAAAAGACACAATCAATGAAAGGAAATGAATGCCAACAAAACTAATGCGATGCGCACAAAAAGGTAGATGGGCTCATTGCAAACCGAACAAATATGTCTTGGGATTGATGATGAATGAGTCAAAAGGAAAATTAGAACAATGTATTGCTCAATTGGTAGATTCGTGCTGATAATGTGTTATAGAATAAGAATTAGAGAAGGGAGCGTAGAGAGAAAACAAGCAAATAGATTGAGAGAGGGAACATAGTTATCTATTATTCATCACATATGGGGGTATATATATAATACATAGATGGTGAGTGGATCAAGCCCTAATTACATGTTTAATGGCCATAATGGGTATAAGCCCAATGTACATCCACACTAACTAATATTTCATAACACTATCTATATTATTAAAGGGCATAGCTGTGCTTAAACACGTACTCCTCTAAGGCGCTGCCCAAATTCGCAAACCAACTGGGACACCTTCTCCATCTCTTCCTTCAGTTTGCTTTCCTCCGCACCAAGTTTAGTTAACTCATCGAGAAGGATTGCTTTGCGTTCTTTTACTTGGGAGCTTAAATGGCTGAGATTGTTTTGAACATATGGAACCAACCAGTAAACTTTGAAACATAATCGGCCTGGCTATCAATCAAGGACTGGACTGTATTGTCCTCCATTAGGCGTACGTACCATAGTGGCTAGCGACTCCAATGCCCTAGCGATTATGTCACTGTTACGCATAATGCTCTTTTCTACTCTGTTCCCATGCTCTTTCTGAATGACGCATAATTAAAATTGAGTTGATAACTGCATAGAATGAGTAAAAGTGCAACTTTGTTTTACTCCAACACCTTAATCCAGAATCAAGAATAGTGAGTCTTCTAAGGAAATGAAGCAAAAGACTTGAAAAAGAACTTGTACCTTTGTTGTAGAGGATGTGCAAGCTTTAAAGACCGACTCTGCTGATGTTTTTCGTTAAAGTCTCTGCAAGATACAAGTATACAACACACATGATCAATATGAAAAGTCGGCTGTCACCAACTTCAAGAAGAGAAAAGGCTCTTATGTCATGTGTTTTAAGTTGAAAGTTGAAAGTCATTACCTTCCTCGATTGCAGCACTCGCACCATTCAGACTAAGAAGAGTTCTCGTAATTCCGTTTTCAGCAGCAGATAGAGGTGTCTGAGTGTCAGTTGTTCCAGATTTAGGTCCCATTAAGGAAGGGGATACATCTTCTTGACAGTATTTGCATCAAGCATCTCTATTCTCTATCCAATAACCACGACCCGCTTTCGCCACAGACTGAGTACATAAACCATACTGCAGACCAGGCCAAATCATCACACATTATTCTCAGCCGGACTGCACCAAAGTTTAATGTGGTCTAGTCTGACGGTCCAGGTGTTAACATCAGTTTGGTCTTTGATCAGGTCGTGAGTCGTGACTGAACCTCTGCAAACCATGTAAGCCAACAAAAATCCACTATTGGGGAATAGAAAGAGACCATATACTTCCAGAGTTCCAGATGTTAAAACTCAGTCATCATATACACAAAAGTATCAGTAGGAACCAAACAAGACTCAAGCAAAGGAGACAAATACTGCTATTCCCACTGAAGATTCTTTCTTGATAAATGAAAACTTAACACGACATAATACATAATAGTTTCACTGGGTTCTTAATACCGCGGTTGCACAATATTTTTCAGTAGAGAGACCCTGCATGCACTCAATAATTTGCCAAAAGTACGTGTGAAGAGCCTAATGGAACAATCTAAAAAGGAAACCATACAGGCCCAAAGAATAAGAGGTCGTATTACATGCCATTCAAGGCTCTTTTTGATATACCGAGACAGCATCCAACAGACAAACACCCGTTCAAGCCAATACACATCTTCAATGCCCTGCAAGCTACAAAACCATTTTCTACTTTTCCCAACACAGATGAATTCCATTCTTTTCAAAATGCGAAAAAAAAATATTTACTACTCAAAACTGAGACCCCGTTCCTAACTTTCTGAAACTTATATCCTAAAATTAACTCACCATAATAAATTCCCATGTTTAATACATAAGGTGGGTTATGACTTATGAGAAACACATCTCAAAAGATGTAGAGGTTAGAATACTATTACGAGTATATCGCGGATTGGTTGTCACATAATAACTTCATGGGGACGGAAATGTGGACATCCAAGCTTGCAAGTAACCCCTTTAGCCATTTTAACTCGCACACAAGGGCAACCATGGAGCGATATTTCACTTCAGCTGACGAGAGGGAGACCGTGTGTTGTTTCTTGGTCTTCCAAGAAACGGGTGAGTCACCTAGGAAAACAAACCAACCCATAACGGAACGACGAGTTAAAGGGCAGGCGCCGTAGTCAGAGTCGCACCAACCAGAGATCGTAAGAGAGCTGTCGGAGCGAAGTAATACACCTTGACCGGGGCTGCCCTTAAGGTAACGCACAACCCTCAAAGCAGCTTCCATATGTGCTTCACGGGTTTGCTGGAGAAACTGCAAGAGGACATGGACGGAGAAGGAGAGGTCTGGTCGTGTAACTGCCAAATAAACAAGCCGACCAATTAAACGCCTATATCGCTCTAGCTCGCCTAAAAGAGGACTGGTGGAAACACCGAGTTTGCGGTCGAGATCCATAGGAGTAGAGGCGGGTTTAGCACCTAAGACTCTAAGAGCCCGGATTCAGTGATAATGTCGAGAGTGTACTTTCGTTGATTTAGGAAGATGCCTTCGGAGTTGCGCGCAACTTCAAGCCCAAGAAAATACTTCAAGGGTCCTAAATCCTTCATTTTGAAGCAACGATGAAGATAGTCTTTAAACTGAGAAATTGCAGTAGAATCGTTACCCGCTATAACAAGGTCATCCACATAAATCAAAACATGTAAACGAACTATATCACGAGAGTATGTAAATAGCGAATAATAGGAATAGGACTGTCGAAACCCGTATTGGCAAAGGGCCCCAGCTAGTTTGGCAAACCAGCACCGAGGAGCCTGACGAAGACCATACAAGGACTTTTTAAGGCGACATACCTTGCCATCAATGACCCTGACTAAAACCCGGAGGAAGTTTCATATACACTTCTTCGTCTAAATCACCATGTAAAAAGGCGTTGTATACGTCCATTTGATGTAACTCCCATCGTTTAATAGCTGCAACTGCGAGGAAAGTACGAACAGTCACCATCTTCACAATAGGAGCGAAAGTTTCCCCATAATCGAGACCCTCAACTTGATGATTGCCGAAGACAACGAGTCGTGCTTTTAACCTTTCAATAGAGTCATCGGATTTATATTTGATCTTATAAACCCAACGACAATCGAGTGCCTTTTTACCAGGAGGTAGGTCAGCTAAGTCCCAAGTACCATTTTGTTCAAGAGCGTCAATTTCTTCTTGCATAGCCTGACACCAACCATCATCTTGTATGGCAAGTTTAAAAGAAGAGGGTTCGACACCCGTGGTTATAGCAGCTAAAAAATGCTATGTCGAGATGAAAATTTATGACAATTGACATAATTAGCTAAAGTATATGGCGTACCTGAAGGAGATGAAGGAGATTCTGGTGAGTCGGGAGGAGATGGAACGTTAATAGAGTCGAGAACATAGCCTTGCAACCGTGAGTTAGAGAATTTGAGACGACGTCCGCGGCCAAGATCATGAGCAGGAGGCGAATTGATGGTATTGGGATCAATGACCGTGGTTACGGGTTCCTCAACACCCGGGGGTTCCTCAGCTGACATCTCAGTGGTAGACTCGGGAGTGACGTCAACAGCTGGGTCAGAAGGAGTCAGACTAGGCTCGTCATCAGGCGGCAAAGGTAATGAGTGTGGCGGTGGAGCAGGTGTGGTGGTACCCGGGTCAGGGAAGTGAAAGACTTCCTCATAAAAAATGACATCACGAGACACAGTTATAGTCCCAGTTTCAATATCGTAGACCTTCCAACCTTTCTGATTGTGTGGATAACCAAGGAAAATGCACTTCCGGCTACGTGGCTCAAATTTATCACCCCGAGTTTTTTGGTTATGGGTAAAGCAAAGGCAACCAAAGACCCTTAAATTCTGGTAAGACGGAGGAATACCGAATAATATTTCATATGGGGTTTTGTGATGAAGAATAACGGAAGGTGTCCGATTAATTAAATAGGCGGTGGTAAGTATGCATTCACTCCAAAATTTCTTCGGAAGATTTCCTAGAAAAAGCAATGCCCAAGCTACATTAAGAATATGCCGATGCTTACGCTCAACACGACCGTTTTGTTGGGGTGTGCCAACGCAAGAAGTTTGAAATTGAATTCCCTGTTGTAAAAAATAATCGGCCATATGATTAAACTCGCTTCCATTATCGCTACGCTCCACCTTCACCTACTTTGAAAATTGTGTATGTACCATAGATAAAAAAATGCATGAACATACTCGTAACTTCCGTCTTAGCAAGTAATAAATAAACCCAAACGGAACGAGAACGATCATCCACAATAGTGAGAAAATACTTAGCTCCGCAACTAGAAAGAGTTTGATACGGACCCCAAAGATCGCAATGTATTAAATCAAAAGTTTCAGACGCGATATTGTCACTTGCACGAGATTGTTTAGCAAGGTGGCACACATCACACGCCGAGCTTTTATTAACTGAAATGGATTGAGTTAAAGGAATGTGTTTAACCACATGTGCCCCTGGATGACCGAGCCTGCAATGCCACAATTCATAAGTCCTAGGCGTGTGCACCGTGTTCACCTGAACCGAATTGGTCGAAGACAGCAAAAACAGTCCATCCCGAAGCTCACTTACTCCAATCATCTTCCTTAAGGAACGGTCCTGTATCAGACAATGATCTTTAGTAAATTGTAGTACATAATCATTGTCTTCCGTTAATTGAGAAACGGAAATTAAATGGCAAGTTAAGTGCGGAACAAAAAGAACTCGTCTTAAAACAATATTACTATCAATACAGACCGTGCCCATTTTTTAGGCCAAAATTCGTTTTCCATTGGGCAGCCCGACTGCCCGTGGAGGAATCACCATACTATCCGTAAATAAGGATAAATCACCTGTAACATGGTTAGAGGCGCTGGTATCTATAATCCAAGAAATGGACTTACTAGAGAGACGATCAGAGGGAAGAGTATGAAGAGCATTAGCATGAACCAGACCATCATTGGGTGACCCGGACCTCGAGGTACCTCCTGCCCCTGCACTCGGGTTCAAAGTACTCGGGTTTGAAGCAGAACCCGCAACCACACCCTTGCTACGACGTAGTAGTTCTGCCAATGTCAGAGGTCGGCTACCCCACCAGTCCGGAAATTTATTGAGTTTAATGAAACAAAAATTTAAATCATGCCCATGAATTTGACAGTGATTACAAAATAATTTACGACGTTCGAGTTTTTCTTTTTTCACGCAAAGCCTTCCAATCGGAGGGAGTGCGTTGGACACCCGGAACCGCATAAGCAACAACATCGGTCATATCTTGAGATGAAGAATCATCCTGAAGAAGACGTTCGGCCTGAAGTACTACATGGTACCCGCGGTTAAGAGAGGGAAACATGTCAAGTTGAAATTGTTGGTTGCGGAGTGGTTCGTATAAGCTACGGTCGAGGCCCATAAAAAATTGATAGAGGCGTTCCTTATATAGTCGCTTAATGACTTTAGCAGCTATGTCACAGGTGCATTTACCGCACTCACAGGCAAACGGAGGTTCGTGTATGGTAAGAGCGTCCCATAGGGTTTTTAATTTACCGTAATATTCAGTAACAGACATACCTTTCTTCTGTCGACAGTCAACGAGTTCGGATTTTAAAGAATGAATCGAAGTACCGTCAACCACGGCGAATCGTTCTGCCAAATCCTTCCACATGGCGGCTGCATCCTCGACATAAGGAACACTCTCAAGCATAGACGGGTCAATAGTAGCCCGAAGCCAGGAAACGATCGTACAATGAACCACCTCCCATTGTCCAAGCATGAACGCATCCATAGGTTTCTCGACAGTCGCATCCCAAAACCCAAATTTCCGACGAGATTTCAGTGCCATTCTCATCGAACGACTCAAGTCGTCATAGTTGTGGGTGTTTAAGAGAACATTTGATAGTTTAAGGTTTGGGAGGTCCCCGGAACCGAGATAAAACGGAGAAAGGGGGTCAATTTTTGGTGTGGAAGATCCCGATTGGGAAGAGAGTGCAACTTCGCCAATAGTCATGGCAAGAAGTATTGATTTTTGTTTGAGTTTTCTGGAGATTTAAAAAAAGTGGCTCGATGATACCATGTTGATGAGTGAAGCGTGAAACAAAGAAGCAGAGAAGAGGAGATGAGTTCGTAATATTGTGTATGTTTCTCATTGATAATGTGTCCTATTTATAATACAATGAGTAACAAATTGATTGTGTTACCAAAAATGATGGCTAGCAAATAGGAAAAGATAAAGCTAATTGTTAAAAAATCGCTAATAATAAGAGACGGATATTGTGCTAATATATTCCCGATATCTCGCACAATATCCGTCTAATAGAAACACATCTCACAAGATGTAGAGGTTAGAATACTATTACGAGTATATAAAACACAAATACACCAGAACTCATGACAATAGTTACCCACGATCTGACCGAGAGAATTGATCAGGATAACAAGTCCAAAATAAGCTCATATCCCCACTTCTAACATAATTATTCATATAGCTAGTACTAATCTAATAACTTATGTATATTTACCTAGAAATCAAATAGGTTATAACTTGGCCCCCATAGATTTAATATTATTGCTCCGATCCTCATAGGCATGCATCACACGGAAAGAAACCATCGTACTCCATAGTGACCAAAATAACTGGCATGTGACTCATATCTGAAGAGTCACGGGCAAGAGCACCTAAGAGGGGGAGGGGTTGAATTAGGTATCTATTTAAAATTTAAGCTTAATGAAAGCTTCTTTTTAAAACTCTTAAACACTTTAAACAATGCTTAGATGAAAGGAGAAGTCGATACTTAGAACTAGAGAGTTAGAAGTATTCAACAACGATTCAGCAGGCAGAACTTACAGTGTACTCAACAGTTGATTCTGTAGATAAGAATGTGAATGGAGTGTGCAGCGGAAATAAAACGAAATAGACACGACTAACGATGTTTATAAAACTGGTTCGGTCACTACTCCGCGACCTACGTCTAGCGCTATTTTATTAAACGTCTCAGAAGTAAACTCATACAAACTAAGACCACCCCGAATAATAAAACAACTCTCCAACCTACTCCGGTTGCTAATGCTTAAAAGCTACTCCGCTTCCAAGACTTTTGCTTTGGGCTACTCCGCCGAAAGACTCCTTACTTAAAGCTACTCCGCAATAAGGCTTTTGCTTTGGCCTACTCCGCCGAAAGACTTCATGCTCAAAAGCTACCCCGCTTCGAAGACTTCGTGCTTAAGGATAACTCTATCCTAAGACTTTGGTTCGGTTCTACCCGGTTGTTACAAAACTCCATTTATCTCAATGTTGTTCACTTAATTGAACGTAGGAGATAAAGTTTAAGTACAAAACACGGGATCCTTGAACACGACTAAACGACTAGGTGCAACAACAAACTCAATAAAAGACTCAAAAAATAAGAAAACAAACTTGCAAAATGATTCAAAGATTTGTAAGTGAAAAACGATTTTGCAAAGTTAATTTACTCGATTGAAGCTTAAGTCTTTTTCATTTTAAAACTCGTTTGTTGCACACTTGTAAAAATGAATTAAACAAGCTATTTATAATGTCCTAGTATTTTACTTTACACATTAAAATATGTTACACTCATAAGCACAAGTGATTAAAATATTGTAAGTAGTTTGCTTGGGCAACATGCACAAGTCAACCGAATTTCTCTCCAAGAAACCGAGTATTCTTCCTCAAGAAATCGGTGCCTAAGATTGCAAGAAATCAGATTGTGCACACACACAAATATGGGTTGGATTTTTCAACAAGAAACAATCATAAATGGTTGTGTTTATGGGAACCATAAACATTTCCATAAATGTAAAAAAGCAAACAACCCATTTATAGAAAGTGTCTTATTGTGCAAGCAAATTCCTTAGCAAGTCATTGAAAGCTTAATTTTCTTTAAAAGACTTCAAAATATTTCCAGAAATCATTTGTGATACTTGAAAGCATTTTAACAAAGATTCAAATAATTTTGAAATATTTCTTTCAAAGACGAGTCTTAATTAACAGTTGACTGAATTGTTGTTTTTGCACCTAAACGTAAATTCGTGTTTAAACTTCAACGATCACCTTACAACACTTGACTTTAGCACTAATGACAATCTTCATTTTGATTTTCATGATGACATTCTCGATAACCTTGAATTGACAATTGGAGCTTCATGCTACATGGTTAAACTTAAGAGACACACAATTAAATAACAATGAGATTAATTTATTTTAAGGCATCGTCAAAACTAGCTTAATCAAATTGGGTCTCTTCAATATCCCTTCATTACATAAACCTTGGTTCACACTTAATACATCACCTTCAGTTCCTAGTACCTACAAAATTCTAGTACTATCAATCTACTAGGCTAAACATAACATTATACGGTGTACCACAAAGCATGGACATGTTATAAAACGTAAGTAACCTTCAATTAAAATACTCTTCACAAAGAATCAAAAGGCAAAAAAAATAATTGAGACATAGGAGCAAGAAATTCCGACTACCTTTCTGATTGGCTACAAAACTCTGATACAGAATGTTTCCGAAATTCATCAGCACAACAGCCGAAACATCAAAAATCCAAGCAAGAGGTGACCAATCAATTCGTTGGTTATATGAGTGAATGGTTTAGAGGTGGAAGCGGGCATTGTCCTCTGAAACAGAGGTTTTGTAATGATACAGATGATCCGGGGTTAGTTTTTGTAAAATTCATTTGAACTTTCAAAGAACTTGTGAATCAACTATTATGCACATCTGGATTTTTATAGCCATGATAATTAATAAAGCAGCAAAGTTTTAAAATCTTGGCAAAATTCTTATTTTCAAGTTTCCACATTATAAATCTTCAATTTCACCATCGCCTGATTTAATAACGAAATATATCCACATACAGTGATCTAACTACGGATGTTCCCTGCCAAGAAAAAACTACGGATGTTCTAAATTTGCAAGATAAATGTGAAACTGTGAGTCCACAAGTAAATAAGAATTTTCAAGTTTTCAACCATGATTTAACAAGTACCAAATAAACATTGTAATTATTGTGCGAGACGGTGACATACTCTAAATAGATGATAAGATCATGTCCGGACGGACTACCATCTACGCACAAAAATTTACCCAGGGTCAATGACACAATATAACCCAATTAACTTAAGTACTTAACAATGCTAAAAGAAAATAACTTATTTTCTACCTAGAATCCTGAATTAGTAATATACTCCTGCTTAAATAAGGCTCCAAGCCGCCTATCCTACGGCTACCAGCTACCAGCAACCCACGACCCAACTATCATCAGCCACCAAGCTACCTGCAAAGACATTTATCACGAAATGGTAATTACAAAACTATGCACAAGCAAAGATATGTCGAATATTGGATATTTATATCATTCTTCTCTTTTTTACTTTTTGCTCAGCATTCATCATTAACATCAATTCTCATCATTTTCCTTTTTTCAATTTTCATGTCTATTAACGCTCAACTTAAAAACTCAAGAAATTTGTGAATGAGTTCAGTAAGTTTGGCAGGAGCTCGAGAAAATTGTGGATGAGCTAAGTTGAAGGTATATAGGTCATTTGTTGGATTTATTTTTCAATGAATGAGCCGAAAATGGGAAATGGTGCATTTGTAGAGGCTGGGAAAGAGTGTGTTTTTATAAAGCAAATGGTAAGAGTAAAACAACAACACAAGTCTTACATTATCATTAGTAACATCAAATGTTTGTGAGAGTAAGAAATGCAATTTCAATATCTTTTTTGAAGTTCCTATTGTTTTGGGGGCACGGGGGACATGTTCTATGAAAATCAATTTCCTTATTCACAGAATCTCGTGGCGAAAGATCGGAAGAGAGAGTAAAGGACTAATGTCTCGATGCGACATGTGTTGGGCGACTAAGAAAATATACAAAATGAATAAGTGAATAAGTAAAAGCTTTACTTATATAGCAAATGCAGCAACTACGTGGAGTAGTGGATCACAAATCGGACCTCCAAAATAACTCCTTCGCCATATCCTCGTCAACATAAACTCATTTGTCTTCTCTTCTTGTACACGTCTCTCTTCCTTCTTCTTCTTCTTACCCCTCTTTGACGATTCGGCTCTGTCTAAGCCAACCTCAAGAGTCTCATCCTTAGTCTCCTTAGTCGTACAGTCGATCGTCAACCATGATCTTTTGACTTTAGTAGTCGTCACATCTTCATCTACCCTATGCGCCATGTTCCACTTTTTCATAGCTGACAATTGTAGGGCACTAACCTTAACATAGCGGTCTCCTGTTAAGGTGTAACCCAATTCACCATCTACCCCGCTATCAATGAAATACATCAAGCTATGTGGGCCACAGACTATCTTTCTCGGACGATAACATATCTCCGGTGGTAATGGTGGGAAAGACTGTCTATCTCGTTAATGTGAATTTCTTCAACATAAAACCGGCTATTTCCCCATCATCTCCATAACAAATCGGACGATAACTACGTGAAGTAATGGATCACAAATCGGACCTCCAAAATGACTCATTTACCTTATATAATTTGGTACTCCGTATTTATTGAACAAGAATTTGTGTATTAAGTGTTGTTATTTTGATTTGTTTACGGAATTATAGATATGACGCATAACCCTCTACTCATATACAATTAAATTTAGACCATATAAAACATTCTAAAAAGGAAAAGATGAAAGAAAATCCGACTAGCTTCGAAAAGGAAAGAAAGAAGAAATAATTGACTAACAGAGAGTATAAACTATAAAGTAGTTCTATTACCACGTGAAATTCACGGGACTGATTATGTTGTCAATATGTATATCGTCATAATATATCGTCAAAGTATATTTATGTTATGTATATAGAGCCACAATTTACTAAACCTTTGGCACAGATTATTGGTATTTTGCCACGAGTATTGTTACATTTGTTAGTGTTTTCCTACGATTATTGTTATTATTATTGTTGTTGTTATATTTGATTTTGTTTTATTTTTTCATCTTTTATTTTATTTTATTTCCTCTGTCCCGGTAATTTGTTTACCTCTTATCGTTTTTTCATTAAAAAGAGTTAACTACGTAATTAATTCAATCTAAAAGAGGTTTTTCAAAATAAAATTTTCTATATTTTTATTTGCGAACTATAATTCAATGTAGATTGAATGGTTAACATTGTTTTAAAAGAACATGGTTGATTTAGATCATGTTTGACCTCGATTCTCAAAAATGAGTTTTTATTTTTCAAGTTTAATTTTTCAAAAGTGTTTTTCAAAAATAGAAACAACAAACTGTTGCTTCTATTTCTATGGGCAAAAATAGTATGTTTGGCCAAAAAGTGTTTTTTAGCCCATACACACTTTTTCAATCTAGGTCAAACACACACTTAAGTTATAAAACTACTTACCTATTGTAGATGGGCAATGAAAAAACATGCTGAGAATTATAAACGCGAAAGGCATAAATGATGATTTTGTCAGTAAAATTTATACTAACAATAAAACCTAAAATTTATGTAGTATTTGTTTTGTTGTATTTACTTTTAGAATGAGAAACCAAATTTTATTGATTGTGTTTAATGATACAAATTATTTCAATATTTTCTCTTTTTTTTTGAAAAAAATAAATACATAATAATGTGGTTTCCTAAAATTCTCTCAAAAGAGAAATGATATAACTAAATATTTTCCTACTAATACAATGGAAATTAAAAGAACAATTAAACTAAGCGGAATGGTTTGCTGAAATTCTCTCAAAAGGGAAATCGTGTAACTAAATATATGAAAAATGACGAAAACGACTATAAAAAATGTAAATAAAAATACAAAATTTCGATCAAATTAATACCTTAAGCTTGTATTTAGCACTGCTCTATGGATGCCAATTGATCAAAACCTAAAAGATAAAGAAGTAAAATAGCGACACATAATTTAAGAAGAATATTGTAATACTGCTAATTTTTTTTGCATTTTGTAGGGGAAAGACCTTGTTGCTTAGTTTGGTGGGTTTTACTTTTGGCATTTGTGTTGGGTAGTGTGGTGAATTTTGGGACGAAATTCATTTTAAGGAGGGAAGACTGTAATACCCCTCATATTCTATGGTTGTAGGACTCTTTGTGTGTGTTTAAAGTAAAAGGTAGATTATGAAAGGTAAATAGGAAGCTTACACAAATGTGTCATAATTGATAATGTGATCACTTGTTTTATGGGTATTTTGAAACATGCATATCTAGAGGTTTAGAACTCCGATCAGATTATGAGAGTGATTCAAGTTGGATGTGAAAGCTTATTGTCTTAGCTTTCCAATGCATGGTCACAAGCTAGATTCTGATAAGTAACGAAGAAATGACAGCTGTTTGAAAATTAGTGCGTAAAGCTGAATTCGCTGAATGATGTTACGCATTAATACTCTTTCCTAATTCCTCGCCTTCCTAGAATACTCCTACTATTACCATATTATCCTATCTCAAATATTATTATTATTATTATTATTATTATTATTATTATTATTATTATTATTATTATTTTTTTTTTTTTTTTTAATTATAAAATGCGCGCAGCTTTCATTATAATAAAAATAAAAGGTTTACATGAAATTGGTGGGGAGCCGAGAGACAATCTGGGCTCCCACACCCTTAGCAATAGTAAAGCTAATACAAGTAAAAATGTAAGCGGCTACCCGAGACATCCCGAGATACCGAGAATTTCGGATCCGCTGAGCAAGGCAACAACATCCGAACTCAACTCCCGAGTGAAAAGAAAGAGAAAGGTAGGAAACCATAACCCGCTACCGCGCACAAATCCCCATACTTAGCACACTTTCGCTGAGCAAAGATCGGCCGACAACCCGGCCCAACACAAAATCGCCAACCGTCCCGAGTCAAAGGTGAAGAACCCGACAGTCGACGCACACATCACGCCCCCGTCCCAAGAATAAAGCAATAAATCCGCAGGACGAAGAGAGCCACCATGCCCATCAACCAAACCGATATCAACCTCCTTCCCCACAGATATACCAGATCTATAGCAGATGTCGAAGAGAGTGTCCCGGACAAGGTTATGCCGATGTTTAACGCCCACAAGTAAAAGACAAGAAACAGCGTGGTCCCCAAAAACATCCCAAAGCAAAAACCCGAGAGCAAGCAGACGGGGCCTAGATACCGAGAATAACGGAACACCAGACGATACCCCAAAGACACTACGGTAAGTCCTCCCGTTCATAGTCCGCCCCAACCCCGAGATAGGAACCGCACGCAACCAATCGAGGAGTGAGAACCTGCCGAGGCGCCATAGAGCGATCTCGGCGAGGTGTCAAAGAAAAACAGACTCGAGGCGAGCAACCGTCGTGAAATAAATATCGCCAATTTCTTCATAAGTTTGGGGGCGCAATTTCACTAGGGCGACCTAATATATCGTAACCTCGTAGTCGCAGAAACACCTGTGCGGCATCATCAAAAGCGGGGCCGGCGGCTACAACACGAGAAGGGCCGAGGAGCTTAGCAAACCAAATAGACCGCAAGCGGGACGCAATAAAAGCATAGAACAAAACATCTCCGGCCGCATAAACACCAAGGCCACCCAGATGAAAAGGGAATGTAGCAAGGCGCCACTGCCAATCCCCAAAACCCGGCCCTGACGCGGTGACAATACGTTCCAAGCTAGAACGCAGAGCGGCATCAAATGGAAGATGGACAGACCCAAAAACTCTAGGGGAGCAAGTACGAAGAGAGAAGTAGAGCTTAGATATACCAAAGATAAGCTCGAAGAAGAAGCAACTCACACTGCGGGTCCTCAATCCTCGCAACCAAGTCCATCAGCTCAATGGTCTTAGTTACTCTCGTCGCCACAATCTCACTGCTAAAACCAGGACAAGTACTGACAGGTCCTCCCAATACTGTAACACCGCGCAATGGCCGAGAAATAGAAGTGGGGAAAACCCCGGAGCCGGCTCGTGGATCCTCAACAGGCCAAAAGACCTCCGTCTTGGAGACATTAAGGTGTAAACCAAAACAAGGGTCATCCAACCTAATCAAGTCTAACACCTTCCCCACCTCCAAAGTATCTCCCACAATGGTGCCATCATCTAAGTACCAAGCCTGCAAAGTGAGGTCAAAAGTGTCCCGGATCTTGCAAACCAAGGGATGCAAAACCAACGCGAAAAGCAAAGGCCCCAATGGATCACCCCCTGAACACCCCGACAAGACCACAAGCGGTGTTCCCCATAAAAAAGGCGGGCGGGCTGGAATAACAAAACTCCACCCAACGGGAGAGAGCTGGGCACCGACGGCGGACCTCCTGAAGCATGGTCGAACGGTTAACAAGGTTGAACGCATTCTCGAAATCAACCAAAGAACATGGAAAGCCCCACTGTTCCCCCGAGCCTCAATGAGCCGGTTCAAGGCATGCAAGATAGCCTCTCCTCCACCGGACACACCCACCCCGAACTGAAGCCCATCAAAATAAGAAGATAAAGACGGGCCAACCATAGAAGCACCAACCTTAGAGACAAGCCGTCTCCGGACCGCACCGACAAAGAATAGGACGAACTCCACCACCCGGTTTAACGAGTGGTGTGAGAGGAGAGCGGCAATGTACTCACCGGAGGAAGAGGGCACCGACCCTCAAGAAAAAGATTAACCACCCTAGTAATAGAAGTGATCAAATCATCGGAGATAGCCACGTAGCGCCACTCAAACAAATCCATAAGGTGTCAAGCACGAAAACCATCCCTCCCACAAGAAGTACCACGAGGGAAGCTCCGAATCATATCCAAGACCACCGCGGAAGAGGCAACCAGAGGATGATGATCCCCAGACAAAGGAGGCAATGAAGGAGGCGGGGCGACAGGATGCTTCTCACGCAAGGCCACAAGAGTGGCATCGGAGTAGGGGGCGACCCAGGAGGAAGAAAACACTCGACAGCGAGCGATATAATGGCCATCGATATCTTCCGCCGGCATTGGCGGAGGTTAAGGTCACTCAAATCGAGATCCTCATCCACGGAAAAAGAAGAAGGACCCTCATCAAAGCACTCTGTGAATAACCGCAACCCCCCCAAAGGCGTCCCCCAAGCAAGAATAGCCCGGCAATACTCTCCTCCCGATCCGACGCCGAATAGCGATCCGACACTCATGATTACTCCGAGGAGCGAAAGTCCCGAGCAAACAAAGAGGTAAAGCAAGCAAACGAACCCGGCGGGAGAGATCACTAGGGGCATCAAACACCGCATCCAAGGCCCCTTTCAAAGCCCGAGCAAACCCAAGACGGCACTTAGGAGGAATAGATTTCACGGTGCGAAGGCCCAAAGACAACAAACGATCCAACGAAGATATAGACCATTGAGCGAAGAGCTCCACACTATCATCGAAGAAACCGAAGTAGAAGGAGCCAAAGGTCTCGAAATACCATGAATATGGAAGGTGTAAATGCCATCAACACACCCCGGATGCTCCACAATATCACCCCGATTATGCCGACATCTAGCACCAAGAGTATGGGTCATAAAACACACCCCACACAACAACGAGCCCCATCCGTCTCAAAGAACTCTCGGCATTGGAATAAATAAAGTCAAACTATCGAAAGAGTCTCGCGCGTAAGGTCCAACGCCCGTCATGACAATGTCGGTCCCGCAAATGTTTCTTCCAAGCTGCCTTAGTAAGGCCCTTAACGAAACCATCCCGACACCCATGAAGACTCGAAAAAGGACAATGGTACCGTACAAGCTCGGGCATGAAGGAACACCACACCCAAAACAGCAATTACAAGCTGCCTTATTATTATTATTATTATTATTATTATTATTATTATTATTATTATTATTATTATTATTATTTTTATTTTTATTTTTATTTTTATTATTAATTATATTTAATATATCTTAAACCGAGCAATTACCTAAAAGCTTCTTTGTTTATATATATATATATATATATATATATATATATATATATATATATATATATATATATATATAGGGTCGAGATCCGGTGAGAACCATCCATATAATGAGAACCACATAACAACCCTTGGATCTAATAATACACACGTTGAGAATCTCAACCAAACCCCAAATTTTTTCGCGCGTCCCTCCCAAACCCACCTAATCTCAGTTATTTTTAAATTTTGCTTTCTCTCTCATCATTCTTTCTCTCTCTCTCTTCAACTCGTCTGTCGACTAGTAAAACCTTCCGCCATCGCCTCTTCGATAATCAAACCTTAACTTTCTCTACAATCGAACGATAAATTCTTCGACAATCAACCTTTCGACGCTGCTTCAATCAATGACGCCTTTAAATTCGAGGTAAAATTTCGATCTTTATGATTATTTCTTGTAAAATTAGTTGATTTAGTCTATTAAATTAGATTGTTCGTGAAATTAGAGATTGATTAACCGATTAGAATTCTGAATTGAACAATTATGGTTCTGAATTTAGGATTTCGTCAATTAAATTGGGGAAACTGAGAAATTAGGGTTAGGGGATTTGAGAAATTTGTTGAAACCATGAAATTAGGGTTTGATTCGTCTCTTAAGTTTTCGGATTGATAAATCAAAGCTTCAATTTAGGGTTTCATGAATTAAATTGGGAAAGCGAGAAATTAGGGTTGGAGACCGTTTATGTGCATCAAAATCTTGTTTATGTGCATCCAAATTCTTGTTTATGTGCATCAAATTCCTGTTTAGGTGCATCAAAATGTGATTTTGTGAATCAAATTGGCCTAATTGAGAAATTAGGGTTTCATGAATTAAATTGGGGAAACTGAGAAATTAAGGTTGGAGACCGTTTATGTGCATCAAAATCTTGTTTATGTGCATCCAAATTCCGTTTATATGCATCAAATTCCTGTTTAGGTGCATCAAAATGTGATTTTGTGAATCAAATTAGCTTAATTGAGAAATTAGGGTTGGAGAAATTGTGAAATTGCCTACATTTTTTAAAACCAGGGACTCAATTTCATGAATTATACTGTTGTATTGTTGCATATTTAATTTTTGACATTTCTTGTTGCAACAATAATGACAACTCCTCAATACTATCACAAACTTCTTCAAATGTCATTATAAACGAAGGAGCGAATGTTGAAGCTAATGCATGTCAGCCTATATTAGAAATATCTGCAATAGCAGTTGAACATGATGTTCCTGAAGTTGTGACTTTCGAATTTGTTGAAGGTACAATTCTATTCATCCTGGTAGTTGCTTGATGTTTTCAGCTTTTTAAAGGTACATTTCATATGCTTTTGTATCCCTCATCTTCTTACTTTAATTGCACCACATATGCAGATATCATAGTAGAGAAGGCAGAGGATGAGGAGGCAGCAGAAGGTTCTTCAAGCAACACGAATCGGGTTTTTGAGTGTCTCAACCATCTTAAGCCTGATATTGGTATGCTATTCGATAACCTTGAACTAGGTGTTGAGTTTTATGAAGCATATGCAAAAGAATGTGGGTTTGTGACTAGATTAAGCTCACAAAAGTCTAAAAATGGTGTCGTTACGCATAAAAAAGTTGTGTGTAATAAGGCTGGAGTATGTGAAGCGAAAGGGAAAAATCACAAGAGGCAAAGGACTAGGATAGAATGTCCTTCTTGTATTAAATTTAAGCGAATTTTGGAGGAAGGTCCTGATATGGGTAAATACCAAATATATGATTTTCATGAAGGTCATAATCATATGCCACAAACACCATCAACAATGGTACATTTGACACAAACGAGAGAGTTGAATGTAGTTCACAAAAAAATGATAATTGACAACTCCAAAAATAACATAGGTCCAGTTAAGTCGTATAGGTTGTTCAAGGAGTATGTTAGAGGTTATAGGAATATGGGTGTGTCATTGGAAGACTTTAAGAACTTTTCTAGAGATATCAAAAATTATTTATCAGAGGGAGATGCTCAAATGCTTATTGAGCATTTTATGAAGATAAAACACATGTGTCCATCTTTTTATTTTGATTTTGAGGTAGACGAGATAGGTCGATTGTCACATGTGTTGTGGGCTGACCCTATTAGTATTAAAAACTATTTGCTATTCGGGGACATGACCTCTTTTGATACGACCTTTAGAAAAAACAAGTATAGGATGATATTTGGTCCTTTTACAGGGGTGGATAATCATAAGAGATGCGTGACCTTTGGGGCTGGACTTATTATAAATGAGAGTAAGGAGTCCTTTGCTTGGCTATTTACGAAATTCGTAGAGGCTGTGGGGGGTCGTCATCCAATTTGTATGATAACTGATGAAGATGCGGCGATACAAGAAGGAATGAAATTAGCCTGGAAAGACAAGGTGCAACACAGATATTGCATGTGGCACATACTAAAAAAGTTGCCTGAGAAAGTAGGGTCTGTAATATGTAAAGATACTGAGTTCCCGAAGAAGATAAACCGATGTGTTTGGAGCGAAGATGTGGAGCCGCCTGAATTTGAGGAAAGGTGGACAACAGTAGTTGAATCTCATGGGTTGTCGGACAACGAGTGGCTTAAGGAGAAGTACAACATTAGAAATATGTGGGTTCCAGCTTACTTTCGTGATCTGTTTTTAGGAGGCTTGATGAGAACGACCTCCGGTCGAGTCGAAAACCACTTTTTCAGCAACTTCACTAATCCTAATTTAACCCTAGTTGAGTTTTGGATGAGATTTGAGAGTGCAATGGATGCTCAAATATGGACTCATTCGAAACTTGTTGCACAATCAAAAAACTCCTTCCCCTAGTTGTCGACTCCATTAGCCCTAGAAAAGCATGCATCAGAAATCTACACTCCAACAATTTTGGGTGAGTTTCAAAAGGAAGTCGAAGTAGCTTGCTATTCATGTGGTGTTGGGGATAAAGAAAAAGATAAAACCTATCCAATTCTATACACAGATATCATAGATCAAGTTCGAAATAAAACGTATAAGGTTGGTTTTAATAAGGACGATGTTTCAGTGGTATGCACTTGCAAGAAGTTTGAAAGACATGGAATACTCTGTCGACATGCTCTGTGTGTCTTTAAAGATCGGGGAATTCAGAAAGTTCCAAGTGATTACCTGCTTAGTCGGTGGAGCAAACTAGCAACCTGCCAGCCAATCGTCGGCCCTAATGGCCAGTTGCTTGCTGATTGTACATCAATGGATGTACAGAAAAACAAAGTTGGCGAGTTATGGTCAGAGTTGTTTACTTGTGTGGCACTTGTTGAACAGAGTCCTGGGCATTGTGATAAGTTGCTTGGGATTTTGCGTGAGTTCAAGGAAAGGGTAAAAATTACCCCTGATGAAAGTGGAAATACTGGTTTTGCAAAGGTAAAGGACAAGAATGCTGAAATTGGGATGCTTTTAGGAAAAAGCCCTAAAAACATCCCTAGTGAGATTAAGGTTTTGCCTCCAAGGCAGTGCAAAAACAAAGGCTCGGGAAAAAGGCTGATCTCACAAAGAGAACGAGCTGGGGAAGTGAACAAGAAAGCACTAAGAAAATGCAGGGCCTGTGGGGAGATGGCGAACCACGACAGTAGGAATTGTGACCGAAGGACAACCGACAATGAGTAGAGTAATTTTTTATTTTACCTTATTGAAAAATTCGGGAATTTTATTTTATTTGATAGATATTGGACATTTGCCTTATTGAACAATTCGGGACTTTTTATTTTATTTGATAGATGTTGGACTTTTTTTCTTAAAACGAATGAATGTAACACTTATAGAATGTAAAGCCCGAGTGTTCCTGTCACCATTATTTCGTGCACATACAACGTTATTTCATGCACATACACATGTATTTCATGCACAAAGAACGCTATTTCATGCACACATTATGCGAGTATCAAGAAACCTTACGGCGATTAATTTGATCTACCACTACATCCTTCTTTGCTACCACATCCCCAACCGTAAAAGTTAATAATAAAATTCAAAAATCTAAAATTAAATGCAACATTTTAAAAGTTCACTTGAGATTACTTTAAGATTTGACCTTGGACACATGAGTTACATATTTCATGCATGCACACTGTTATTTCATGCATGTGGAACAGTTTTTAATGCATTTACGATGTTTTCAGATTTCATTACAGCCTTTTCGTTGTCCAATTTTGAAAATTGTCTCTCGTTTTCGTTGCCTCGTGACATGTTTGTTATCCAATTTTGAAAATTGTCTCTCGTTTTCGTTGCCTCGTGACATGTTCGTTTTCCAATTTCGAAAATTGTTTCTCGTTTTCGTTGCCTCGTGACATGTTCGTTATCCAAATTTGAAAATTGTCTCTCGTTTTCGTTGCCCCGTGACATGTTTTTAGAATTAGTCCAGAAACATGACTTCATGTCTTACACGCCTTACATATTCCAAAATCTAATATGTACTCTCAAGACTTAGTGTACTACATATTCCAGAATAAACTCCACAAGAATCTAATATTCCAGGGTCTACTCCCTTTGTACATCCCTCGACTCAAGGAATCAGATCAAAAAATGGCAGTGTTTCGAATTGGCGACTAGGTCATCTGCCACTCCCTTTGCACATCCCTCGACTCAAGTGTTTAGAAAATATCACCTAGTGATAATCCTACAAAAAAACGGGGGGGGAATCTTTGTTACGTAAAAGTCACTCCGAGACAGAATCTAATGAAAAGAAGATTAAAATTAGGCAAAATTTAAATTAGGCATTCAAGGTTCTTTATATTTACCTTTCTCTTGTTTTACTTCCATTTGATGAGATGTGCAATCATACTCGTACCATATTCATCCAAATCCTACGTAAAAATTTTATTTGACAACAAATATTGAAATGCTTGAAATAAAATATACTGAATAATGTTTACAAAAGTTTGTTGAAAAATTTATACCTCGTAAGAACGCTCATCACTCCATAATGCTTGATCACACAAATTTTCTAGCCACTTTAACAAATAAACTCCACAAGAATACCCATTCTTTTGTTGAGGCACTTGCACAACCTCCCACTGAAAAGTCTTGATCTTCAACAACCTTGTGTATCTTGGAGAGTCTCTTGCGATGATTTCCAAAGCAGGCAAGAGCTATACAAAAACAAGACAGTGAGTGATTGTGATTGTGGTATAAGGCTATTTAATGCACATGCAAGGGTATGTCATGCACATATGAGGGTATTTCATGCACATAAAGATCACCAACAGTATTTTCATTCGACAATGCATTTTGGGCAGTCAAAAACTGTTGAGCAGCTTTCCGGATATAATAAGTGAGGGGTAACATGTTTTTGTGCAAAAACTAATAAATCATACATGTTCAACTAAAAATTTTTGCCTGACTTCACGGCGCCTGGGCAGGTTGGAGTCGAGAATGAAGTTCATCATTTTCCCAAAGTCAACAACGCATGCAAACCAATGTGATTTCTCCACACAATAAGGAAACAAAGCCTGAAATATTACAAACTAGTCAAGTAGGATTTATCGACTTCAAATGGAAAAAAAATGCATTGGGAAAAAATTGCATGGAAAAAAAAAAGTAAGAGAATATTTATTTACCAGTTGGGTTGTGTTTAGATTGAGGGGCAAGTAGTCAAGTAGGACGTATTGACTTCGAAACCCCTTTTTACCGACAACTCCCTGAAATTTGAGAACATTTGTCAAAATTCTTTGTCATTTCAAAAACCAAAAACAAGCATTTGACACAATAAGGAATATGAATACCTTTATGATTGTCGGAAAATACACAACACTTGGGTTTTCGATTGTAGTACGAATACCAACAGCATCAATAACCATATCCATTACCCAATTTCCTGGGCAAAGCAAGGTCTGTCAGCGTCTTGGGTAAACTTGCAACCAATCGGTTTCTACAACGACCTCACTAATGATGCACATGTTGCAATTAGATTAGAAAACACGGAACAACAGAGAGTGGACAAAATCAAGTTTTTAAAAGTCTGTATGGTCAGTTAGAACTTACTCCTTGTTCTTCTTATTATTCCGAATATAATTGATCAATTGTGCATCTGTATATGATAAATCATCATGTGGCGCTTGATTACTGAGAAAAGGGAAAATAAAAGCTCCTTTATTAACATGGAAAAACGGAAAAACGGAAAACAAAGCTACTTAAGATTTCGCATTACCGAATCTGAACGCCATTCTTGTAAGCCTTTGCTGCAGCCGTCACTTGAAGTTTATATGAGTTGTATCGCCAAGTTAGAATTTCATTGCAAACCCTCACAACATAACGTTTAACATCAACTCTCTGAACAATAACAACAAAAGAAATCAACATCAGTGACTTCATATTTAATGCACATACAAGGAAAAGTTGAATTAAATAATACAGACTTACTCCCTTTACGACCCACCTTTGAAACTAAGCGTCCCTTAGCCCCGTTGTACATCTCCATATGACGCATGAGGTAGATTCTAGTATCATGCTCGACATCAACGGCAACGTGCGGAATATACAACTTAGGAATCAAAAGCCATGAAGACACCAAGTTTGGAATCTTACTTGAAAGCGTACCCAACAAGTTCTTCTGATAAAGGTAAAACAATGACAAGTAAATAAACTCTCACAAAAATTAGACGAAAATCAGGCACTTTATTGCAAAAAGATCTGAAGATATACCACAGGTCTAACATGGCGAGAATAGTCAGTTGACGGAGGCATCAAGTGCATCACTTCTAACAGCTTCTTACTAACATGGTAACAGAAGACAAACGGCAAGGGTGTAACAATAGGCATGAAAACCTGTACGACATTGAAAACAAAGACAATAATGAAAAGAAAGACACTTAGTTGAGAACAGCCATGGAAATGTGAAAATCTTGAAGGACTTACCAACTCCACGTCTGCAAATTTGACATCCAATGAGTCAATCTGTTCATTAAATTAGGTGACCCGTATTAGAGAATAAAAACTTGTAATAATTGGGCACTTATTTGATGCATGTTCAGTGTTGTTTAATGCACCTAGATTGGTATTTCGTGCATCTACAAGATTATTTCATGCATTCGAAAGTCTAATGCAGCCTGATGGTCTCAAGTTAAACCTCGCAAGTGCACGATTTTATCGTTGTACACTTTAAAGAGTCGATCCCACAAGGAGTAGGTGGAGTACTAATCGTTCTAATTCACGAGCTTAGCTAAGTCGATAAATAACAAAGAGGGTGGTAACAAACTAGCATGAAACTAACAAATTTAAAGATTATAAACTAGACAAGATAAGAACAAGCTAAAAGATAAAGGATAGATCAAATAAAGAGAAGGACTAGAACTCGGTTCTCCCACTAATATAAGTAATTCCACATACTAATCGTCTCGGCTAATCAAAAGGGGTAGAAAAGTAAGGGGGAGATGGCTCTAATTCGCCTAGAACCTCCCTTCCGGGTTCGCAAAAGGACACTAGCTACTCCAACTAACCCCCCTCCCGGGTTCGAAAGTTGGTATTCCTAACTCAAAACCCAACCACCGTGAAAACATGCATTTTTCCACGGAGGTCAAGAATTTGGTCAAGATCATTAAGTACTCATCGTATTCCGGGTCATCCCACTCCTCCTTCCGGAGGTCGATTTCAAACGCTAGCCTAGAGGCACCCTCCCTCGGTTCTCCCTTCCGGTCTCAACCTTAGTTGGTGACAAGGTCAAATTTCGGGTATCCAATTTACAACCTAACCAACTCCCGTTGGTGGACAAGGGTCACAAGTTGACACTACCCAAAACCCAAACCTTAAACATGCAAATTCCTCTAAACTACCCTCACCAATTTCCCCCACAAATTAGCCTTAATGATAATTTGTTAGTGAAATTACCCATATCGGGTCAAACCGAGTCCTAGAAGGAGACTACTCACTAATCATGTTTCTAAAGGCAAAATAAACAATAAAGATAGATTCTTTAAGCATAAACATGGTGAAAGGATGAATTCTACTTCTAAACATGCAACAATCCAACAATAATTATAAAGAAAGATGGTTTAATCTAATAACAAGGATGAACAAACTAAAAGACACAATCTTTAACACAATCAACTCAAAGATTAAGTCTTTGAGGACAACTAGCAAGGGTGAACAAAGGAAAGAGAAATAATGAAAAGATGAACAATGGTGAAAACAACAACAATCAAACTACAAAGATGCAAATTTAACAACAACAATCAAACAAACTTGAAGGAAAAGCAAATGTAAACAAATGAAAATAGGGAGAGGAATAATACCAATCAAATAGAAAGAAAGGAATTAGGATAGAAAAATAAAGAAGGAGGAACCTTCAATCTTCTTACAACCCAATTTCAATTACTAATTAATTGAAGAACTAGTCTAATTAAGCAATGATTAGTGTTGGGCCCTAAATTATCCTGCCTGACCTGAATAGGCCAGACAACAGCCAAGGACAATTCCCAGGCCAAAGATAACTAAAATCAGGCATTACTTCAACGCGGATAGGCACCAAGCAGGAATTGATAAAAGACAGGCGAAAGACAACCAGCAGCCTGAAAAGGAAAAGCACCAGGCTACTTCAGGCTACAAACAGGCAGTTTATGTATATTCCCTACAAAAAAGGAAGACCAAATTCAAGAAGCCAAAAGATATAAGAAGCAGTCAAAGCAACGGCTAGTCTAAAGGCAACCACCTCCGAGTAAATAGGGCACATCCCCTATTTACCAGGAAAACCTAAACGGCACAAAAACAATTGGAAATAACCACCTATAAATAGAAAGGAGGAGAAGACAAGAAGCATTATCTGAAAGACCATCACTTTTACTCATATTCTTTGTATTCTTAAGCTATATATTCGCCTGTCACGCCTGATATAACAATACTCTGTCAGGCTACCTAAAATCATAGTAACAATCACTCCTGGCTTGGTGCCCGTGGTTTTTCCCTTATTCCCTGTGGTTTTTCCACGTATAAATCCTTGTGTCATTATTTATTAATTTGTTTTACATTTAATTATACCAATCAAAGTAGTTATTCGAGTTAGATCACCCTACACATAAATCCCTGGCAGGACGCTCTAGATCAATAAAAATCCTGCTAAAACAATTGGCGCCCACCGTGGGGCATCTAACTCAAAAATAATCAAAAGCCCACCATCAAATACCACAGAAAACTAAGAAAAAATGGCAGGAGATAGCATTGAGCAACAATTAGTCTTGCAAACAACAGATTGTTGGAGATGGAACAATGAAACAAAAAATGATCCAGTGAAGTCAAGTGGCAAAATTGAAAGAATCGAATCCCAGCCTAAAGATACGGTGGGAGAAAAAGCTTCAGGATCAAAATTGAAAGTCCACCTGGCACACCATTCTCCTCCATCATAAGGAACATTGACTTCTCCAATATTGGTACTCCAACTCCATCAAAATCCAAAGCAGGAGAAGAAATGGACTCAGGAGAACTCCAAAATCAAGAACTCCAAGACCAGACCAACACAGCCATTATGATGGCTATGCTCCAGGAAATCCAAAAACTTCACGAGAGATTTGAAAAGATCCAGGAGTTCCTACCCCAATTGAAGAAGCAAATCCGGAAAGCTATCTTTGATTCTCCTTCGTGGATGAAATAGCAAAAATAGACTGCTAAAGAAATTTGTGATTCCCTCAATGAGAATCTATGATGGAACCACTGATCCACAAAACCATGTTGCCTATTACAAGCAAAGGATCTTTGTGACATCAATTCCCGATGAACTACGTCAAGTCCGCATGTGTAAGGGATTTGGAACAACTCGAACGGACTGCCTTGCAATGGTACATAAACTCGCCAAATGGAAGCATCAAGTCCTTTTTCGACCTGGTCAATTCTTTCAATCATCAGTTTGCCAGCAGCAGGAAACTAGAAAAGAGATCCAGTGACCATGCGGGGTTAAACGAAGCCTGGAGAATCCATCAGATCATACATGACAAGATTCAACAAAGAAAAAGTGTCAATCCCCAGATGTGATGTTGGAACAGCCATTGAAGCTTTCAGGCAAGGGCTACCCCTGGACAGTGACTTCTACGATGAAATGACCATGAAGCCCTGTCATACCTTTGAAGATGTCCAAGCATTAGCCATAGGCTATACCAGGCTGGAAGAAGACAAAGGCTACAAGGCAGATAATGCTGACAACAACTCAGGATATGACAAAACCAATAGGAAAAGCTTTAACAACAAAGGAAGCAGTTCCAGGCCATCTCCCTACACAAGACCTGACAGATCAGAAGTCAACTATACACATGAACAACGAGGTAACTCCTATACTTATCCTCCTGTCCAGGAATATAACTTCTCTGTTGACATTGCAGGATTAATCAAGAGGCTTGACCATATGGGAGACATTGTCAAGTGGCCAAAGAAGTCAGACAACCCCAACTCAAGAAAGGACACCACCAGGTGGTGTGAATTTCACATGGACATAGGTCACACAATAGAAGAATGCCTGGGATTACGGAGACAAGTGGCTTACCTGCTAAAGAAAGGATACCTGAAAGACTTGATGCAAACAAAGAACAGGGAAGATGACGGAACAAGAAGAAACACAGAAAGGCAACAACGTGACCTACCCCCTGCACCACCCATTTATGAAGTCAAATTCATCAATGGAGGATCAGAAATTTGTGGCCTGACCAGTTCAGCTGCTAAGAAAATTGCCAGGGAGTCAAAAATGAAATCTCCTTTTAAACCTATCAATTTACCTCAAATTACTTTTGACGACACTGATATGCAGGGCATTCCAGACCTCCACCATGACAGCCTGGTAATCACCATGCAAATAGGGACTGCACGTGTCATGAGAATCCTGGTAGATGGAGGCAGTTCCGTAAACCTGATCATGCTTGATGTCCTTAAAGCAATGAAGATTGATGAAAGCCAAATCATAAAGAAGTCTAATGTCCTAGTAGGATTCAGTGGAGAAACAAGAAACACACTGGGAGAAATACACCTGCCCACATATGTGGAAGGAGTATCTTCATATGAAAGATTTGGAGTCCTGGACTGCCTGTCATCCTATAATGCCATATTAGGAAGACCATGGATCCACAACGTGAGAGCCATACCCTCCACCTATCACCAATGTATCAAAATTCCAACAGAATGGGGAGTAGCAACCATTAAAGGTGAACAAAAATCTGCCCAGGAATGTTATACTGAGTCACTAAAGCCTTCCAAGGCAGGTAAGTCCCTCGCCTAGCAATTACAGTACCCTGTCAGGACAACTCATGTGGCAGAAACCAAAATGGAAACTGATCAAGTAATTTTAGACCCTGAGTACCCTGACAGCACGCGTCTTGGTAGGATCTGATGTCCCTGATCATATCAGGCCAGAATTAGTAAATTTTACTAGAGGTAAATCTTCATGTTTTGCCTGGTCACATTTTGATATGACCGGAATAGATGCCAATATTATTACACATAAACTAAATGTTGATGAGTCTTATAAGCCTGTCCAGCAGAAAAGAAGAAAGTTTGCCGCTGAAAGACATGCCATCATCAATGAAGAAGTAGACAAACTATTGGACATGGGGATGATAAGAGAAGTCATGTACCCTAGCTGGCTAGCCAACGTAGTGGTGGTTCAGAAGAATAATGGCAAGTGGAGAGTTTGTGTAGATTACACAGACCTTAATAAAGCCTGTCCAAAAGACCCATTTCCACTCCCACACATAGACGCAATGGTGGATGCTACAAAGAGACATGAACTCCGACATTCATGGATGCCTCAAGTGGATTCAACCAAATCAAGATGCACCCATCTCGATCGGGAACATCTTGCATTTATCACGGAAAGGGGCATATCTTTGTTACACAAAGAATGCCCTTTGGCACGAAAAATGCGGGGCAACATACCAACGCCTGGTCAATACAATGTTTAAAGACCAAATAGGGGACACCATGGAAGTCTATATTGATGACATGGTAGTCAAATCAAAGAAAGTCAAGATCATGTCGGGGACTTGAAACGACCTTTAAAATCCTAGAAGATTTCAATATGAAACTCAACCCATCCAAATGCCATTTCGGGGTATCCTCAGGACAATTCCTGGGGTACATGGTGACCAAAAGAGGAATAGAAGCTAGCCCAGAACAAATAAGAGCCATACTAGAACTGGAATCCCCCAAGTCAGTCAAAGATATTCAAAAAGCGACAGACGAGTTGCGACCACTGAATAGATTCATTTCGGATCATCGTGAGATGCAAGGCATTCTATGACCTACTCGGGAAGAACAAAGCATTCAAATGGTTGCACGAACACGAGTCACCTTCCAGGAGCTCAAAACATACCGGACTACACCTCCGCTACTTGCCAAACCAGACAAAGGAGAACCCCTGACGGTCTACCTATCATCACGAAAGCAAGTAAGTGGAGTCCCGACCAAAGAAATTGATGGCCAACAGCATCCGATCTACTATGTAAGTAAAAGTCTTCTAGATGCGAGAAACAGGTATGGCCTACTTGAAAAATATGTACTTGCTTTAGTAATGTCCTGCACTAAACTTCGACCTTATTTTGAAAGTCACCCAATCATTGTAAGAACCAACTTGCCTATCAAATCTCCGAGAAAGCCCGAGTTGTCGGGCAGAATGGCAAAATGGTCAGTACAAATCAGCACCTATGATATAACCTTTGAACCCAGGACAGCAATTAAATCTCAGGCACTAGCAGACTTCGTGGCTGAATTCAGTCCTACCCTAGAACCAGACCTCATAAAAGAGGTCAATCTTCTTGACACCCAAAAAACAGACCAGGAATGGACTCTCCATGTAGATGGGGCAACAAATATGAAAGGCACTGGCCTAGGATTAGTCCTAAAATCACCACAGGGAGACCTGATTGCACAGGCTATTAGTTGTGAGTTCAAAGCCACGAATAATGAGGCTGAATATGAAGCCCTGATTGCTGGATTAAAGGTATGTATAGAACTCGGTGTAGCAAACCTCAAGGTAAAAACTGACTCTCTCTTAATTTCCAATCAAGTTAAAGGAGTATATGCTGCAAAAGATTCAAAGATGATACTCTATTTGGAATATGTCAAAAACCTTTGCAAAAAATTCAAAACCTTTGACATTGACCAAATACCAAGGGACTTAAATACCCAGGCGGATGCCCTAGCCAGCCTGGGATCAAATTTCAGCCCTGCTGTGTTTGACAAAATACCCATCATCCACCTGCTGGAACCAACCATAGAAAGGCCTGAACAAATTTGCCCTATCCAGGAAGATACAAATTCCTGGACTAAACCTTACTATGATTGGTTCCTACAGGGGATACTCCCTACAAATAAAAACGAAGCAAGGGCCCTGAAAATCAAAGCATCCACCTATACCATTATAAATAACACCTTGTTTAAAAAGTCTCAGGCTGGACCCTACTTACGTTGCCTGGAACCAAATGAAGCCAGCCAAGTCATAGAAGACATACATAATGGATACTGCGGAAATCATAAAGGTGGAAGGAGCCTGGCAAGCAAAATTCTCAGGACAGGCTACTTCTGGCCAACCCTGAGAGCTGACTGCATAGCATACAGCTCAAAATGTGAAGCCTGTCAAATCCATTCCCCTTATATCCATCAACCATCAGAACTACTACATTCCATCTCGGCCCCCTGGCCATTCATGAAATGGGGCATGGACATAGTAGGGAAGCTACCTCAGGCGCCTGGACAAAAAGTCTTCATGCTAGCAATGACTGACTACTTTTCCAAATGGATAGAGGCAGACTCTTACAGGCAAGTCAAAGAAAAAGATGTCATATCATTTATCAAGAGGAATATCATATGTAGATATGGAATACCTTCAGAAATAGTCTGTGATAATGGGACACAATTTGTGGGAAAGAGAACAGCTAATTTCTGTGCACAATGGAATATCAATTTAGTCACATCTACACCAGGCTACCCTAAAGCCAACGGCCAAGCAGAATCAAGCAACAAAATAGTAATCAGTTGCCTGAAGAAAAAGCTGAAAAGAAGAAAAGGAAGATGGGCAGAAGAGCTTCCCCTAGTCCTATGGGCTGACAGGACCACACCCAAAACAGCCACAGGCCAAACACCATATTCCCTGGTCTATGGCTGCGAAGCAGTAATACCAGCAGAAATTCATGTGCCAACTACCAGAAGCAGCCTGAACACAATAGAAGAGAACAGGCCCCTATTGCAAGATAACCTACTCTTAACAGAAGAACTGAGAGATGCAGCCAAAGTCAGGTTAGCCGCCTACCAACAGACAGTAGCCAGGAGTTATAACAAAAATGTCAACATCAGAGTATTCAAAGAAGGAGACCTGGTATTAAGGAAAGTTTTCCCCAACACCAGAGAAAAGAACGCAGGCAAACTAGCCCCTACATGGGAAGGCCCGTACTTAATTGATTCAATAGTGGGACAGGGAGCTTACAGGCTACAAACTTTGGAAGGAGAAATGATCCCCAGATCTTGGAACATTTCCCACTTAAAACTATTTCATATCTGAGAAGCAGGTAAAACTACCCACCCTATATACATGTGCTAAGTTTCATACCTGCTATGTGCTAAGTTCCCACCTAAAACTATTTCATACCTGCTATGTGCTAAGTTACTTGCCTGTTATTCTTAATTTCACCTAAAACTTTATTTCAAATCCTGAAAACTTGTTTTACGCCTTCTTTTCACTTATTATGTTATACTTTAGGCTTAAACAAATGTTCAGGATTGAGGGCCACTCCACCCAACCTGAACAGCATTTCTAAAAATGCTCTAATTTGCACCGCCCGCCTCGACCGAAAATTAAACTGAGCTCAAGACATAAAAAAAGACAAGTACAAAGGTGGAATAGACCATAGTACTTGTCAAAGAAGCCCTCCTGACAGGCTGAGGGCCATAAGCCCTCCCGACCCAAGCAACCACCCTCATTCTTAAAAGCCCTCCCGACAGCAGATAAAGCCACCATTTCCCATAAACACAGGAATGAGGGCCATAAGCCCTCCCGAGGCATTACTCTAACAAAAAATATCACATGAATGTACAGGTACAAATTCCAGTCAAAAACAGTAAGAAAATCAAGGAAAGGATATATATATTAAAACCTACCCAGGAATAGACCCCTCCCAGGCAGGAAGAACACACCGTTTATCCAGGCAAAGCCAACAAAAACCAAAACAAATCCTAAATTATTTGTTCAGGGAACATCCCCCCCTGAATAGGCCAAAACAACACAAAATCCCACAAACAGAAAAAATCAAACTAGCCCACCTTGGACACAGTAGCAGAACCAATCCCCTCATCAGCAGCCTCCTCTTCTTCATCTCCATCCCCTTCAACATCACTATTTTTCCCTTTGGATGGAGGAGAGTCCACCTCCTCGTCAGCATGCAACTTACAAAGCTCAGGATAAGTGGTATTGAGATCAGCCAATTCCTGATCAGGATTCCAAAAAGGCCTGACTTCAGCAGGCTCTTTCATGGCATCCACACGACCCTTGCCAAAGAAATACAATGCAGCATCTTTTATACCCGGCCCGAACCTCATCCCTCTCTCTGCCCAATTCTTCATTTACCTTTAATCGCTCCCGCATAGCCTTTGTTTTTCACCTTCAATTCTTCCTGGGCAATATCAAACTTAGCCACGAAGAGCTTTTAAGGCATCCTGAGCAGATTCACTTAGCTTAGCAGACTCCACCAAAGAACCGAGCCTTCCCCGCCTCATTATCCTCCTTCAATGAATGATTCTCGGCCTTGGACACCTCCAAATCAGCTTTAAACTTGTCAAAGCATCTTTCTTCAAGATTTGTACCTCCCAATCCAAGGCATTTTTAGACCATGGATGATTCGGTTGATGGCACTCCTCAAAGACATCATTAACATTCTAAAACAAAAGAAAATGCCCATCTAAGCCACAAAAAAAAGAAAACACACACAAAAACCCACAACAAACAAAGACAAAAAATATATACCTCCTGAAGCATGGTAACCAAGTTGGCAGCATAATCCCTGGAACGATACATAGCAGCCAAAGCACGAGCGAAGCTTCCTGCTCGGTACTTGAAATAAGGATCATCAACCACAAAAGCCTCGAGCCTCGAATTTGATCCTTAGCAACCGGACCTCATCCATACGAGCCCCGACTCCCCGACCTCATGAACTCCTCCCAAAGACTCATCCACTCTCTTCCTCTTCTCAGGACGATCACTTTCATCCACAATCTTTTCAGCGACATCAATCGAGCCCCCGCACAGATTCCCGAATTTGAAAAGACTATCACTTCCCGTTGCCTCTTTGCTCTTTGACTTCTCCCCGTAATTTGAGAAACCCCGCCTTCACCAAAGACAGACCAAAACTAGCAATTCTCGCGAAGCCCCGGTAGCCGCACGACGAGTTTCTAAATCAAAGAATATAAGCATGAATCCAATACAGAAACAGAATGACAAAACAAGCAAAAGAACTTACTCCCTGACGAAGATGCCCCTGGAACCTTAGTGCTCTTCACAGGCTTATAAGTGCTCAACTTAGCCTTCTTAAAACGAGGCATAGCAGCCTTGCCCCTGCAGGCAGGCCAAGCCCTCTCCTCTTCAGCAACGCCATAAATGTCGCTTATCCCACACCGACCCTCAAAGATCGGGATCATTCACCCAGTCATTTACTAAAAAGCACGGGCAAAGTAAGTAAACTCTCCAAAAAATATTATTACCAAACCAAAAATAATACAGGAAAGAAAGATTACCTCCTTCAACAAATTTGGGTAATTAAGATAGTCAGGTCGGGGCAATTGAGTCACCTTGATAAACATATAAGTTTGAGCCTGACCTTTATCATCCCCCTGAATCAAAATTGGTGATCGGGTGAGCCATCTTTGACCGACTCGAAAATTAAACCTCCCAAGAGAATGACTCTTGGATGATAGACATTCTTAAAATCATCCAGGGTAATAACCAACTTATGCTTAGAACATAAATGCTCAATAGAATGGACAATCTTCCAAACCATTGGCATGAGTTGAAACGGAGGAACCCTAATAGCCCTAATCACCTCAGCCATAAAAGGAGAAAGGGGAAGTTGACCACCACCCCTGAAAGCCCACTCAAAAATACAGAACCAACCCGGGCTACTCCAATTAGCCCTGATAGGACCATTCTCAGGAATCCAAACTTCAGCCCCATGAGGAATGAGACCCCTGCCCTTTATATAATGCTCAAAAGCAGGTTTCAGTTGATTAGCCTCATGGAAAGAGACTGCCAAAGCCTTATTAGGAGAATACTCAACCCCCTTATAAGACATAGACAGAATCTCTGGAGGAGGAACAACCTCCACCACATCATCCTCAGGGATGACATCAGGGACCCCCTCAACCTCAGCAGAAACCATCTCAACTTCAACAGGAACTTTTTCGACCTCAGCAGGAGCTTTTGAAGCTGCTGTCTTTCTCCTGCCACCAGCCATATATTATTTTTCTGGGAAATGAATTTTTTACAAAGGGAGAATTTTTTAGAAAGAGAAAGAAGAAAGTTAGAGATTGGAATGTGAAGACATACACGGAATAAGCAGGATATTTATAGCCGCAAAACTATAACGGCTAGGAAAGCAAGTGGTTAAGATCAATCATGACTCTCCTAGGGTTTTGTGAACCTACCCTATTTATGGCAAGTAACCGTTACAAGAAGTTGAATCAAACACAAATTCTGAATCCGATAGAAAGTCCCTGCACAAATCACTTGCCTGGCCCAAATTTTTATCTCCTCATTCTGGCGGACCAATAAAGGAATAAGCGAGATAAGGGGCAATTGTTGGGCCCTAAATTATCTGCGTCGACTGAATAGGCGGACAATGACCAAGGACAATTCCCAGGCCAAAGATAACTAAAATCAGGCATTACTTCAACGCGGATAGGCACCAAGCAGGAATTGATAAAAGACAGCGAAGACAACTGAGCGGCTGAAAAGGAAAAGCACCAGGCTACTTTGAGGCTACAAACAGCGAGTTTATGTATATTCCCTACAAAAAAGGAAGACCAAATTCAAGAAGCCAAAAGATATAAGAAGCAGTCAAAGCAACGGCTAGTCTAAAGGCAACCACCTCCGAGTAAATAGGGCACATCCCTATTTACCAGGGGGAAAACCTAAACGGCACAAAAACAATTGGAAATAACCACCTATAAATAGAAAGGAGGAGAAGACAAGAAGCATTATCTGAAAGACCATCACTTTTACTCATATTCTTTGTATTCTTAAGCTATATATTCGCCTGTCACGCCTGATATAACAATACTCTGTCAGGCTACCTAAAATCATAGTAACAATCACTCCTGGTTTGGTGCCCGTGGTTTTTTCCCTTATTCCCAGGGTTTTTCCACGTATAAATCCTTGTGTCATTATTTATTAATTTGTTTTACATTTAATTATACCAATCAGGCGAGTTATTCGAGTTAGATCACCCTACACATAAATCCCTGGCAGGACGCTCTAGATCAATAAAAATCCTGCTAAAACAATTAGCAAAAGGATTAACAAAGTTTGAAACTTGAAAAGGGAAATATTCTGAGATCTAGGGTTGTGTCTACAAAGGGTTTAAGGAGGGGGTATTTATAGGCTTGTATAAGATTAGGAAGAAAAGAGGAGAAAAGAGAGAAAAAGCCCAAATCCGTTGTTGCAGCGTTCTGCCGGTGGACCGGCTGCCGGCGCTCCTACCGGCAGAACCGTGCAAATTAAACAAAATATCTGGCAAGTGAGTTACGCCGGTGGGATTCTCGGCCTGCCGCGTAACACTACCTTCAGGTCTTTTTCTTCTTCCTTGAGACGTGTCATACCGGTTGACCGGCTGCCGGTGCTCCTCCCGGCAGCGAGGTCAAGCTTCTTTTTCCTCTAAAATTTGAATTAATTCTTACTACTGTGTTCTACCGGTGGGCCGGCTGCCGGCCTGCCGGTAGAACACAACACTCAGTGATTTCTTCAACTTCTGGCTTGGCTGAGGGGGGTGCTCTGCCGGTAAGCCGGCTGCCGGCCTACCGGCAGAACACTGCCTTCAGCATTTCTTCACCTCTTCTTCATGTAAAGGCAATGTGATGCCTTTCTTGCCCCAATTCCTCTATACTCGGATCGGTTCCTGCAAAAGGATACACAAAATAACAAGTATGGGGATTGGGCACAAAATTCAAGGAAAAGCACCTGAAACCGACTCGATACGAGTCGGTATGCATAAAAGAAAGAGGGGAATTAGAAGTAAATTAATCGTATATCACAGCCCAAGGTTGAGAACAGCCATGGAACACTTACGTCAGTTGTCTCTGTGATAAATAGACGGCAAGGGCATTTACGATTTCTGAATTTGTTGCTCTCATTCAAATACTCACACCACACATAAATGACATCTGTATGAACTCGACGATCAAGAAGCAAACTCTTCATATGACTTCGTGTGAGAGTCTTACCCGCACAGCTAAATAAAACCTCCATATACAGTTATGATAACATGAAACTTAGTGTTATACAAAGAAAATGTAATACAAATATGCTGAATAAGATTAAAATATAGGAGAGTGATACATACTCTTCATCTAAGTCCTCTGAAAATGCATAGTCTCCTACCAGTTTTTCCGATCGACTCAAGTCACGAACCATGTCCACGTTTCTGATAAAGTAAGGTGACCGGTAAATATTCGCTACCTCAACACACCTCTTAGGGAGCACCCTTCTACCAGCCACCTGCCTCTCAATGGCATAATCTGAGGGGGCAGTTGGAGAAGAGGGCACAATTGGCGATTCATCCAACGATATTTGAGAGGAGATAACTACAGGCGATGGTTGGGATGGTTGGGATGAGATCAGAATTGGCGATATTGGCGATATAGGACGAACTACTGGAACAGACGTCGTAGTTGTTGTGCTTGAATGAGGAACACTTGAAGCAGCCTGCAAACTGGAATCAAGGAACTCTTGAGAGTTATATGGTGCATCATCACCACTACAAAGGCTGAAAGACGGTCCTTCCAGAAGCGCTTTATCCCTCTTTTCCTTTTCCTTTTTTTCGTTCCACAAATTTTCATGATGTGAATCAAACACCTTGCCAACATGAGTGTATGCATTATTAAGGATCCCTTCTAATTCAGCCATGACAGTGGGATTGTCTAGAAACGCATCATCTGCACAACTCATGTCAACCTCCTTCTTCTTCAACTCCTCCTCCTCCACTTTACCCTCCTCCTTCTTCAACTCCTTCTTTACTGCCACCTCCTCCTTTCTCTCCTTCAATTCATTCTTATCTTTCTCATTGTCCTTTTCCACTTCATCCTCCTCCATCTTCTCCATGGTAGCACCCTCCCTTTCACAATCAGCACCTTCCCTTTCACCTTCTTCTCAGACTACTCTGTTTGTGAAAGGAAAATCCTTCAAATAAACAATCGCCAACTTTGACATTTGCGTGACCGGAAAGCGGAGCCTTACACTTAGCATTTATAACTGCTTTGGTAAAGTCACCATAAATGTCTGCAAGTCGAATGGTTGTGCTTGCCAAAACCTTGATGGATTCTTTCCTCTCATCAACCGGTTCAGCTTCAAGTTCAGGTTCAGGTTGAGGTTGAGGTTCAATTTGAGGTTGAGGTTCGAGTTCGGGTAAACGACAGTGTACAGGTTCACGTTCATGTTGAGGTGCAACATAAGCAAATATGGGTTCAACAGAGCCCTTGCCAAAGCCACCCCCCTTCTGCTTCTCCAACTTAACCCTTTCTCTAATTTTCTCATCCGTCCAATTTGCTAATAAGCGAAATGATCGACGCACCGTTCTCGTCATGAAAACACATCTATCCAAGTATATAATCTGAAAAATCAGAATCGGTCCCTTAAAATTAGTTTTAGGGGAATAAGCTATAGCCGTCTTCCACGACATGACGTTGTTCATCATATGGGACCGTGCAAATTTGCACCAATTCATGTTAGGGTCATCGGCGAGATTTGAAAGGGAGCTTAATATCCGAGGGCTAGGATGATCACCTACTACCCCCATCAAGAGAACATTGACGATATAGATGAGGAAATTCCTCTTGAAATCGTCTCCACCATCCCGTTGCTCCATCATCTTATCTAAGAGAACCTTTTTCGTAATATCTGAGGTGGTAAACTGAGCCTTATACCTCTTGCCAGCCTCTGTGTACTCCTTTTTCCTTACAGAACATTCCAGCTGCAACAATGTCAATCGGTCCCATAGGAAGTCCAGTTGCAACGTGGACATCCTCATCAGAGATAACAAGATCGCGGTTCATCAATGAACAATTGAACGGATTAAATGTCTCGACAATCCATCTGGCAAAATGGTCATTGATTTCTTCTGACTTAAGTTGTAACAACCCTCCGAACCTCATACTGTGTATGGCTTCAATTTGCTTTTCGGATGACCCCAACTTGATGAAATTAGTGATCAAGGAAGGACTCATCCGAGTGAGGAGAGGCTTATACTTGTCAGAACGCTTTATTTTTTTTATACTTTGTGTTGGCTCTTTGCTTGTTGCTGCTGCTTTCCTCTTGTTCTTGTTAGGAGGCAACTCTGGTGCAACTTCGTCGTGAACTTTGGCTTTAACACGCGGACTCCGTTGCCGCGGTGAAATTTGTTCAGCCTCTGCTGCTGTAGGGTTTGGTTTGACAGAATTATCTGTCAAAGTAGTCAGCATTAGTAAGGCAGCTTATTTCATGTATATACAAAATTGTTTTATGCACATAGATAGTTATTTGATGCATATACAACGTTGATCCATGAATTCATAAGACTATTGTACGCCAAACCAAACAGTGATTAGCTTCAGGAAGACAGCTTATTTCATGCATGTACAAAGTTGTTTAGTGCACATAAACAGTTATTTGATGCATATACAAGGTTGGTCCATTAATTCATAAGACTATTGTACGCCAAACCAAACAGTGATTAGCTTCAGGAAGACAACTTATTTCATGCATGTACAAAGTTGTTTAATGCACATAAACAGTTATTTGATGCATATACAAGGTTGGTCCATGAATTCATTAGACTATTGTACGCCAAACCAAACAGTGATTAGCTTGGGAAGATGACTTATTTCATGCATGTACAAAGTTGTTTAATGCACATAAACAGTTATTTGATGCATATACAACGTTAGTCCATTAATTCATAAGACTAGTGTACACCAAACCAAACACCGATTAGCTTCAGGAAGACAGCTTATTTCATGCATATACAAGCTTATTTCAGGAAAACAGGATTTTTAAAAGGGGCCCGGGTGTCCTAAAACGGGACGGGAAAGGGTTTAGGGTTGGATTAGGCGGACCGCTACCGCGGGTCCGCCTAATCCAACCCTAAACCCTTTCCCTTGCTATTGTCATTCGAACACGAAAACCTAAAGACACCCTAGAAGGGGACGAGTGAAACCTTTTTTGGGGACGGGATTTTAAAAAGGGGTCTGGGTGTTCTAAAACGGGACGGGAAAGGGTTTAGGGTTGGATTAGGCGGACCCGCACCGCGGGTCTGCCTAATCCAACCCTAAACCCTTTCCCTTGCTATTGTTATTCGAACACGAAAACCTAAAGACACCCTAGAAGAGGACGAGTGAACCCTTTTTTGGGGACGAGATTTTTAAAAGGGGCCCAGGTGTCCTAAAACGAGACGGGAAAGGATTTAGGGTTGGATTAGGCGGACCCGCGGTAGCGGTCCGCCTAATCCAACCCTAAACCCTTTCCCTTGCTATTGTCATTCGAACACGAAAACCTAAAGACACCCTAGAAGGGGACGAGTGAACCCTTTTTTGGGGACGGGATTTTTAAAAGGGGCACGGGTGTCCTAAAACGGGACGAAAAAGGGTTTAGGGTTGGATTAGGCGGACCCGCGGTAGGGTCCGCCTAATCCAACCCTAAACCCTTTCCCTTGCTATTGTCATTCGAACAAGAAGAAAACCGCAAGGCATGGTTGTTTAATGCATATGGATTGTTTTTTGATGCATCAACAAGGCTACTTGATGCATTCATAAGGGTATTGCACCTTAAACCATCACCATTAATATTCGAACAAACGACATATCTTTGGAAATCTTTAAAAGGGACAAGAAAAGGTAAACCCTCACCATTGTTGTTACGGAAAGCATATCCGGTGTTACTTGCTCGATAACTTTTGGTTGGATACGTGGACTCTGTCGATGTGGAGGAGGAATTTGTTCGGCTTGTTTGTAGTACTTGGGTTGGGAGGATTATCCGACAAAGTAAGTAGGTTAAGAAGGCGACTTATTTGAGGCATATACAGGGGTATTTTAATGCATCGAGATTGTTTTTGATGCATCTACAAGGCTGTTCCATAGATCCAGAAACTTCATGTAATTATGAAACAATGAAAGCTCGATGATTAACAAAATAAGGAAAAGAAACTTCATTAATAAAACATATCATCCATACATGACAAAGCTTTACAGCATTGAAAATGGAAAAACCCGACTACATAATTATACAAAGGTGGCTTAATACATGGAATTATAAAGAGTATCACAAAAGACTGAAAATAGGGCAACTTTAAGACCTGAATCGTTAAAGGTCTAAATACACAGACATCAAAATGCCAAAAACTGTCAAACTTGAGCAGTTGAGTTACATATAGAGGAAAAAACTGAAAAAAGGCAAAGTGGCCCGAGTTGCTAAGTCTGTTGAAATGGCAACTGCTGTGTCACGTGCAGGAGATGGCGTGGCTAAAGCATGAAGCAACTCATTCACATGTGCACGTTCAGCGTCATCAAGAGCGTTAAGATGTTCTCTTTGGAAAATATTTTTCTCTTGTTGATGATGCAGGAGCAATTTAGCTGCCAAATCTTCAGTCATAAAGCATTTGCATCTTTTATAAATTATTTTAGGACCCCTACGAACAATTCTTACACCATTGATATCATTGGTCCGTAGAGAAATGCCATATGCATGTTCAATGCGAGGTGCACTTGGGTGTATGAGGAAAAGCTGAGACCAATTCCTACAGATCAACGCCATATTTGCCTTATCTTCATTAAAATCTAGTTGGTTAAATATGTTAGTCACTAGATCTTGATTATTGAAAACATCATCAAGTTGGGCTTGATAACAGTTGTTGGTAAGCTGAACTTTGTCTAAGGGAGCAAATGACAAACCCATAGCCTCTTTTTTTTCTCTTACGTAATTCTTGACAAAAAGTGTTTTATCTTCATCAAAAATATTGACTACCCACCCCTTGCACCAATTGGCCATACTTGGCTATGTATAAGTAATTGACCAGTAAGAGAATGACCTACAAGCATCACAAATTGAACTCTCGAATGAAAAAACTAGAAATAGGAACTAGTAAGGAAAAGAGTACAAGCAGTCCGTTTTTGAAAATCACATAAAGCATGCAGAAAAACACTAAGATAAATTCAGGAAATATCACATTAAGCAAGCAATACAAGTATTGCATCCAAGTTTAGAGAGAGCATTAAAATGTAGTCTATCATTATTTTGGGGTAAGGAAGGGATGAAACATAAAAACAGACAAAGCTATGCAGATTTTCTTACAACATACTTTGGTCAACAACATCATTTAGAGTTGAATTTGTTGGGTTTGGTGGGAAATAATCTTTCACGGATCTACCTCCTTTTATTTGTGTAATTTTGACTGGTGTGTTTTTCTTCCTTGCAACAGTCTTTCGCCTCATTTCTATGAATGTATTGACTGATGTTAACACAGGTGAAAATAGAAATTTCGACCAATGCACAACCGAGAGCATTTAGATTTTGGAAAATATGCAGATTTTCCGAGTCAAGGGCCCTCTACTAATTAAGCATTGGCACCTTATCGACAATGAATAACCTACTGCTAATTTTAAAGTGACGCCGTGTTTGATGCGGACAGGGCCTTATTTGATGCACATTGAACCCTATTTTATGCACGCTGGACCTTATTTCATGCACGGACAGAGGACGGGGATCCTAAAACCTAAGCTTACTTGGCTAAAAAATACTGAAAACAACAAGCATCTACCAGCTCGACTATTCTTTCAGATCCAAACAATATAGATCATTTAAAACCAAAAGACCTTCACAAAATACGCAAATTCAATTATTTAAAAGTACTTGAACATGCAATCAGAATAAAAACTCACAAATCCGCAAATTCAATTATTAAAAATTACTTGAACATGCAATCAGAACAAAAATGCAGAAATCGCTAAACTATAAGCAACGTATAAACTCTGATTTTCTATGCAAATGTGTTCAATACATTAAAACTCTGAATTTCTGTCCCGAATCTAAGAATTCATTATAGAATAACAACTAAAAGACCTTAATTAGGAAAATTACTGCAAATTAGGGTTAATAGTTGAATATGAATTGATGAATGTCGGGGGAATTGATGAATGTCGAAGGAAAAAATACATGCATGATAAAATTACAGTACAATCGCCATTATCCGAAGCATAGTACCTGAATTTGTAGGAATGAGATTGATAAATCTCGCGAAAATGCTGCTGATGAATAGATTGAACCGTAATATGAGAAGCAGGTGATCGGATACGATGAAGGTAGGATAGAGATGAGCAGCGACGACGATCGGAGAAGACGAACGGAAATGGCGACGATCGGAAACGGGATGATGAGGGTCGTAGAGAGAGAAGAAGATGAGTGAGAAAGGGAAAATTGGGAAATGAATGAAATTGAAGGGTTTGGGGAGTTGAGCGCGTAAAATTGTAATATTATTAGTATTATTAATTAGTAATGTTAATATTAGTAGTATTATTAGTGATTCTCATGGTTCTCATCATCCTAGTGGTTCTCATATGATCCCGAATATATATATATATATATATATATATATATATATATATATATATATATATATATATATATATATATATATATATATATATATATATATATATATATATATATATATATGAAAATTCTATTACTAACTCTCTCAAATTTTATGAATGAAAGGAAAATAAAAAATATGGTACATAACTATTGAGTATATATAGTAATGATAAAAGGAAAGTTAAAAGGTCATTTCATTAAATAAAGGAAATAATGGTTAAATAAATAACAAAAATTATGAGAGGAGATCATAGTTTACCATTTTTTTTTCTTTTTTTTTGTGTTTATACCTTAATTTTTTTAACTTACATTTTTTAATTTTCTTAAATTGGTAATTTATGTCACTTTTTGTTGTCATGTCACATTAAAAGTTGCCACATCACAATTAAACTTGTCATGTCACATTTTTTAGATTAGTCTTTTAATAAGATTTTATAGATTTTTTTTGAATAAAATTGAAAATTAGGGTGAATATAATAGTTATATATATGGAAAATTTTATTACTAATTCTCTCAATTTTATGAATGAAAGGAAAATAAAAAATATGGTACATAACTACTGAGTATATATATTAATGATGAAAGGAAAGTTAAAAGGTCATTTCATTAAATAAAGGAAATAATGGTTAAATAAATTGATAATCGTGGCAATAGGGAGTGTGTGCGTGGCAATTGGAAGAGTGTGCGTGGCTTTTTTTCTAAGCCAATGTGGCATTCGTAATGCACGCATAGTTTTTTCTTCGCCTACGTGGCTTTGTCTATGTGGCCTTTTAAGGTTACCCTTTTAATATAGTTTTATAGATTTAAACACCATTATCAACTTAATTTTTCTAACATACGGATGACTTAGCACAGAGTATATACTAATTGGGACAGAGTTTACCTTATGGCGCGTTTCACGATATCGTCAACAAGAGGAAAACTCTTAGTCGTCACCGGATTAGTAAAATCTCTTGTGACTGTAAGCCCGAAAACCCACTCTTTGAAGCTCTTTTGGTAGGGTTGGTTTTCTACCAGGATCATTCGATGGTCCGTGAAGGGAGTCGGTTGGTTCGGTTGGTTTGTTGAAGTGATTTGAGAAGAAGATGAGATTGAGTTTTGGTTCGTTTCCGTCCCCCATTGGTTGAGGAATTGGATGGGGTTTGGATTCGGATTCCATTCTTTTTCTTTTACGAGTCATTATGAAAATGGAGGAATAGAGAATGGAGAGAGATTGAGATTTAGAGGGGTTTTATAGGAAGAGATCATGGAGAAAGGGAGAAATGAAAAAAAAACAGTGGGAGAAGTTTGGGATTTAGAGGTGGGGTTTTATAGGGAGAGATAAGGGAGAAATCGAGAAATCGAGAAATGGAGTAGTGGAGAAGGAAAACAGAGGGAGAAGTGTTGGACCTGAGTTTGAAAATTTGGATGGGGACAGGAAGGGAGAAACGGAATTGGTAGAATTTCTAGGCATTTACCGTATTACTGTATAATTATTACACGGAATTATATGGATAACAATTGTTACGGAATTATTTCATCGAAAGTAGAGAAAACAGAAGGTATTAAAAGTATGTCAATAGTGTTTATTCAAGCACACGACAAAGATTTACTGTCTACATACTTGATGCTTTGCTCAACCCACGTTTAGAAGTACTATTGGTTGCACCGTGCGCGATGCACACTGTACCCCAAGATAATTTCGTATTTATAATATATCTTACTTGAATGAACTGTTTGAGGTAGATATTCCGGTTGTATATTTTCGCGGGCATTGTGGTATATTTGTTTCCTTTGCATGATTCCTACATAATACCCCAAGATATTTTTAACGTTGACGTTAAATGCGTATCCTAGCATATTTCTTTTTCACAGTGATTGTTGTTAAACTTAAAACTATTGTTATGGTACTTTATTGATAGTTAAATCCTTTTTAAACCAAATTACTGTGATATCTTGATTGTTGACGTTTCATGCGTGAGCTAACATTGGATTTCTATGGCAAAGGAAGGTTTTTCTATGGCAATCATACTTAAAGAACTTGATAACACATCCTCATATTCCCTCCATGTCCCACATCATCCTCTTATATATCTTTCGTTTCCCTTCTTCTTCCACTTGCTTTTATATTACACCTCGTCCTGTTTTTTATCCACCTTCTCCGGTAGCCTTTTCCAACCACCTTTTCTGCGCCTAATCCGCTAATTTCATTCTCCCTCTTACTCTAACACTGTCGTTCATTATCCACCTCTTCCGGGTGCCTTTTCTGGCTACCTTTTCTGGGCTCCGTTTAGGGTTTAGGGTATATGTAATGATAATTATGGAGATGTAGTTCTTAATTATGGACATGTAGTAATTATGAGGATGTGTTTTCTTTAAAAAATTTGTATCATGGATTAAGGATTGTGATGTGTATCTCTTTATTACATTTGACTTGCCTGGATGAAATAACTAATGTGAGTTTGATTCGGCAGGAGAAAGCTAAGAAGATGTTTTCTTTCTTTTAAACATTCTAGCGTTAAACTGTTCAACTGTTGTCTACTCCATTTTCCTCCTTCACTTTTATATTTAATGATTATGTTAAAACTCATGTACAAGTGCAGAGCATAGTGATAACAGCTATGAGCTACATGCGAAGCATGAGGATTGGGATAGGGGCTGAACTCGGGTTCATCGACTCTGTTAAGTTCAGTTCATGCATTGAGCAAGCTTTTCAAGTGATTTATGATGCAGCCATGTCCAGTACCTTATGAACTACCAAGTAACTACCAAGCAGTCGATGTTGCCGCAAGAATGAATCTGCCTTGCTTAATTATTCATTTCATAGCGAAGTCTGTTCAAGGGAAAAATACAATATTTGTGTACTTCAGTAAACATGGACATGAATGTCAAGCTGCAAATTATTCCGTGAGTAACAATGTCGTCCAAAAAATCATTTTCACTGGTTGTTAGAGAATGTTAAATTAGTGAAATCGAAAACGGATTTATAAACTGAATGGTTTGGAGGTGGAAGCAGGCATTGTCCTCTGAAACAGAGGTTTTGTAATGATACGGATGATCCAGGGTTATTTGAACTTTCAAAGAACTTTTGAATCAACTATTATGCACATCTGGATTTTTTTAGCCATGATAATTAATAAAACTGCAAAGTTTTAAAATCTTGGCAAAATTCTTATTTTCAAGTTTCCACATTATAAATATTCAATTTCACCCTCGTCTGATTTAATAACGAAATATATCCACATACAGTGATCTAACTACAGATGTTCCCTGCCAAGAAAAAACTACGGATGTTCTAAATTTGCAAGATAAATGTGAAACTGTGAGTCCACAAGTAAATAAGAATTTTCAAGTCTTCAACCATGATTTAACAAGTACCAAATAAACATTGTAGTTATTGTGCGAGACGGTGACATACTCTAAACAGATGATAAGATCGTGTCCGGACGGACTACCATCTACGCACAAGAATTTACCCGGGGTCAATGACACAATATAACCCAATTAACTTAAGTACTTAACAATGCTAAAAGAAAATAACTTATTTTCTACCTAGAATCCTGAATTAGTAATATACTTCTGCTTAAATAAAGCTCCAAGCCGCTTGTCCTACGGCTACCAGCTACCAGCAACCCACGACCCAGCTATCATCAGCCACCAAGCTACCTGCAAAGACATTTATCACGAAATGGTAATCACAAAACTATGCACAAGCAAAAATATGTCGAGTATTGGATATTTATATCATTCTTCTCTTTCTTTACTTTTTGCTCAGCATTCATCATTAACATCAACTCTCATCATTTTCCTTTTTTCAATTTTCATGTCTATTAACGCTCAACTTAAAAACTCAAGAAATTTGTGAATGAGTTCAGTAAGTTTGGCAGGATCTCGAGAAAATTGTGGATGAGCTAAGTTGAAGGTATATAGGTCATTTGTTGGATTTATTTTTCAATGAATGAGCCGAAAATTGGAAATGGTGCATTTCTAGAGGCTGGGAAAGAGTGTGTTTTTATAAAGCAAATGGTAAGAGTAAAACAGCAACACCAGTCTTACATTATCATTATTAACATCAAATGTTTGTGAGAGTAAGAAATACAATTTCAATATCTTTTTTGATGTTCCTGTTGTTTTGGGGGCACGGGAGACATGTTCTATGAAAATCAGTTTCCTTATTCACAGAATCTTGTGGCGAAAGATTGGAAGAGAAAGTAAAGGACCGATATCTCGATGTGACATGTGTCGGGCGACTAAGAAAATATACATTCATTAGATTGAATACTCTCACTAGAATTCGCGCAAAAATCGTTGAGGTATATTTTTTTCTCGTTTTCTTTCATTTTTGCGATTTTATTTCAACTTACGTAGTGTTAAATTGATTTTACATGTTAATTTTGTTCGAATTGTATGTATGTTGAATTACATGAAATTAGTAGGATTAAATCAAAAAAATTGAACTAATCGTCAAGTTATTTAATGTACTTTCATGTTCTTGCTGTAACTTTCTAAATATCTTGCTTATAATTGATTTTAAATGTTTTTCGTTCATAATTCGACACATTGAATCAATTATTATCATCAATTGAAGTTGTAGTTGTTTATAAGATGTCTTTTTTTTTTGTTTTAACGCTAAAATTAGGGTTTAATATTGATCGATTGTGAAAATTAGGGTTCAACATTGTTTAATTGTGAAAATTAGGGTTTTATATCATTTTAAACAAAAAATTAGGGTTTAACATTGTTTAATTGTGCAAAATTACAGTTTCATATGATAAAATTGAAGTAATCGTTTGTGTTCAGTAAAATGAGTAATGTCGAATTACATGTTGGTTATGATAACGAAAAACGTGTGATATTGTTGTTTGTATGATGTGATACTAAATGTGAAGATTACTGGTAATCTATTTTCATACATTTTGGCAGGTTGACTACATAATTAAGTTGTAAAACGTCATCAAGGCACTAAAATGCTATAGTATTGTGTTTTCGCTGTAAAATTTCACTGATTTATAGTAAAATAATGTAAAATGTTGTTGTAAGTGCTGTAATATGGTGTGTTTTTTATATTTGTTGTATTTTCTTCTGTCTGAAAGATGGTACTAAGATGATGTTTTGTACTTTGTTTGCCTTTTTTTGCAAATTTCTTCTCTTTTGGAGGTTATTTAAGAGTATGTGTGCATGCTGGCGAAGTCTAATAGTGCATGATCAACTAAACAAATCCTGTTTTTTTATTCATTTATCTTATAAAGACAAATTCTTTATTCTTAGATATTGTTTCAAGCTATTATAAATTTGTATTTTTTTTTCATTTTTGAGTTGGAATGTAAAATTATGGTAACAATATTATAGTTGTATCAGGATTTGCCTTTTTTTATGTTATTAAATAGAAAATATATGGTTTCTAAAGTATTTCATTTTTTTGGTAAACAATATCACACGTTTGTTTTAACAATATCACACTATTAGTTTAACAATATCACAGGATGTGATAAACAATACCACACTATTGGCTTAACAATATCAAAAGATGTGGTAAATAATATCACACTACTGGCTTAACAATATCACAAGATGTGGTAAACAATATCACCCTTATTGTCTTTCAAAAAAAAATATCAAATGATATGGTAAACAATATCAAGTTATTGCGCTAATAATATCACACTATGCTATTAACAATATCATATATCTATCGTTATTTGCTAGTTTCCAAACAGTTATAAGAAACAATATATATCTTCATAAGTATCACGTCATATTGTTCTAGAAGCATTACCGAACAATATCAAACTTCACGCACAACAGTATCACACTTTAGCCAAAACTATATCACATTCACAAGGAATCTTTTTGCTATTGAGAAACAATATCACAACAAATAAGATAAAATATCATTGCTGATTCTAAACAATATCACAAAATTACAACCGCAATATTAATTTATAACGATTACAACAGATTACTATACTTTCATCAATCAGTGCATATTCAATTAAAGTTCTGTCAACACAGTCTGAGTACACAGATTAGTTCCTTTCTGTTCCTCTACCATTACCAATTTCTTTTTATTATCCATTTTGGCATCTTTTTCCAGCACAATCTTCAATTTCTTGCTTGAAGTTTGTTCAACCTCATCTTGTTTTAAACACCAGTACAACCGTTTCATACAACCATTTCATGGCCATGACTTAATTTAATGCAGCCACCTGACTATCTACTCAACTTTTCGGAACTCAATTACATCAAACCATTAGAACGACACCAATGAAGAATATCATGAGACTTCATATCCCCTTGAAAAGTAACACTGATTCTTAGATTCATTTATGACTTGGTTTTATCAATTAGCTTCTCTGGACGCATCATGAGATTTCATATCCCCTTCAAAGTGGACTGTCATTCCCAGTAAGCAAACATGTGAGAGATATACAAGGATCCAAAGTAAAGCTCGTCAAGAGCAATGAACCATATTGTGTTGTGGCGTCTACTTCCACTTCATCGATGATCCATCTCAAATAAAGAAAAGGTGGCCAACACATTTACTCCGCAGGATTCTTCACCTTTAAGCCGCTTAAAAACCTGGTTTACGCAACCAATAATCTAGTGGGACAAAGTCCAACCTATTGTACCAATAGAAGAAATTGGATTAATCAAAACTCGAATCCACCAATGAATTAAGAGCACTCACAAAAAATATGAGCAAGGCCACAACTGAAAATAAAATCAAAATTAAACAACAAAGAATGATGAACAAAGAGCAAAACAGATTATTCTTTCCAATCTTCATATGTAAGCGTGGACAACCTGAAAAATAACAAAAATCATATTTTAATAAGAAAATAAACAAATTTGCTAAGAAATGGAAAGAACGATGAACAAATAACAAAATGGATTCTTCTTTCCAATCTTCACATGTAAGCGCGGATAACCTGAAAAATAACAAAAATCAGATTTTAGTAAAAAAGTGAACGAACTTGCTAAAAATGAAATTTTAGTTCTTATATGAGATTAGTTGAGAAATTAAATAGGAATACTGATATGAGAAAAATAAAATAAAAGGGCATGTAACTCCTAGAGTAATTAATATGCAATTAAGTAAATAATTTAATTGAGATACTTAATTATATATATGTTGATTGAGACAAAAAGAAACATTTTCCGATTAAGAATTGATGGGAGTATTTAAAGAGTTTTAATGAGAAAGACCTTTTACATTTTCAATTACTTGAAATTTATGACAGTATATTACTATACACTATATTGTGCATTTGTGAGTGTTTTTCCCATCGACACCTGCATATGGAGGATGCTTAAGCTAGCTTTTTATAGTATTTTATAGATTTGAAAGTATGTGATTTTATTCACTATAAAAAAGAAGACAAAATTGACTTAAATAAAAATAGTAGAAAAACTAAAATTTATGGAGTAGGAATTTTAATGCCCCAAACGATCGAACTCTGGCTTTCAAACTAAAAAAATGAATTAAGCAAGTGTGCAATAACCACGGTGTCAATAACTTTTTATGCTACTATATGATTACCACATGTAATTATTCTAACGACAGAGTAATTTTTAGGCCCATGTTGTGAGAATACACTGAAATTGTCATTGGACGGCCCTGGTTTGAATAGTACACAAATTCTCATTCGTGACGAGTATAACGGGTTAAGTACTATTCATGTGGGGAGTGAGTAGATAAGACAAAATCATAGTGTCTAGGGAATAACAATCTGTTTTGTCTTATTTACCCACATGGTAGTAATTGACCTATCTCAAGTTTGTGACGGATATACTCGTCACACACAATGCATACAACAGTAATAACACCTTGGAAATTATACTATATCAAAACAAAAACCACTAACATATACTCCCTCTGTCTCGCACATTTGTTTAATTTTCATTTTAGAGTGTCTCATTCATTTGTTTACCTTTTTATATGTTTTTGATGAGTATTTTGATCATCCATATCCATAATGATCCACTTGTCATTTTATAACACTAACCACAAGTGATCTCCCTCATTTTCTTAATAATTGTGCTAAAATTAAAGATAAACAAATAATCGTAACTAGTTTAGATCCCGCGCGTTCAATGCGCGGTATTTGTAGAGTTTTTATTTTTAGAAAAAAAAAGAAAATTAACTATAAAACTATTCAAAAAATTGAGTAATGTCATGAAATGTATATATTTATAAACAAAATTTATGAATTTGTTTATAATTTTTTTATTAGCATATTATTTAGTTACGATTTAGCAAACAAAGAACGAATTTTTTATCACAAAAATCTTAGAGACAAATTTTAAATAAGGGATTATATCAAAATAGGAAAGTAAATAAGAGATTTTTATCAAAATAGGAAATGTAGTTTAGGCGGGAAAACTTAAAACTTTTCCTATTTTTTTAGTAAATAGGGGATGGAGGGGTAATTTTCCCGACTAACCACTCTAAATATATCAGTTAATGTTGCCTAAAATTAGTCCTAAATTGTATAAATTTGTCAACAATAAATGTTGAAGTAAAAATATTCCGCGAGAGTTTTTTCCTAATAAAATGCACTCCGTAATTAATTACTCATTTTGTCTCCTTCTCCATTCATAGAGTAAAACATTTTCCTATGTAGGTTGTTAAAACATTGCCTTCTTCTCCTTTCTCCGTCCTAAACTATTCGCAACTTCTTTCTTCTTCTTCTTCTTCTTCTTCTTTCCTATCGTACCCTCCAATTTGTTAGAACACACTTGATTGATGATGTCAAGTTTCATTGTTATTTGATTGTTTGCTTTTAGTGAAAATCGCTTAGTGTTTGAAGCAATCAATGGACTTCCAAGAAGGTTCAACATGATCGAGATGAAGTCAAGACAAAGATATTTCCTAGCCTTAGTCGAATGTTGTAAGAGTAAGTGTAACATTCTCATTTTGTCAAAGTGACTGCAAAACCATGCAACAGTGCGCCGGTTTCTGATACTACCATATGGAGGAATTTTATACGAAATGTTTAAGTGCTGAAATCTTTACAAATTTCATATTCTCAAAGGTTTAACATTTGCAATACAAAAGTGAAAACAAAAGTGCAAAATGAATTGACAAAACTCTCAAGTTGAATCCTCTAGATTCGTGCATTTTCTTTCACAAAATGATAAGGTTGGACTTGTCAAAGTTTAAAGCTAGAAAAACTTTTTACCAATTTGGTAAAATGTCACATGTTGAGTGTTTGGGGAAAAAATTTCTGAAAAATATTAAAGTTGTATGTTTAAGTCTAAACCTAATACTTATCATCACTCAAAGGCTACTTATTTAACTATTGGATTTAATTACTATAAGTTGTACTTCTTATATGATCAAATCCACTATAAATAGAAGTCTTTACTTCATTTATTACCTAAGACTTTTCAAAGTATTTATTGAGAAATCTTGCAAATCATTTGGACATTTAAAACGTTCTTATTTAAGTATTTGCAAAATGTTTTCAGTTTTGAAGTCTTCATTTGTATTCAAAAGCTGTGGACTTCCAAGTATCAGTTCGCTGCAATGTGACATAATGAGTTTGTTCCATGATTCTCGTGTTTAAGTCTTAATCGTGATCTCTATGTTCATTAAGTGAACCCTTAAGACTCAAAGACTCTGTAAATCCGTGAGATAGAACATATAAACTCTTGAAGCGGAGCGGCTTTAAGTTTGAGTGCAATCGTGTTAGATTGGCGAGTTATTTTCATTGTAAGGGTTTAGTTGTTGGAGTAAATTTCTAAACAAGCAATAAAATAACGGTTGAACGTAGATCTCGGAGTAGAGGCTGAAACAATTTTTAAAACATCGTTTGTTTGTTCATTTAATTTTACGTTCTCTTACTTTGCTATCTCTCATTTATACTTGTTGTCAGTTCTGAGTCACAGTCATCAATACTGTGACATAGAACTGTTGTATCTTCTTATGAACTTACATTTTATTAAGTTTCTCAGTTTCTCAAGTTTTGTTTTTTTAAAGTTATTCACTTAAGTTATCAATTAACTAACTTAAGAACAAATTTTAAAAAGGTACACTTAATTCACTTAGTCCTCCCTTTTAGGTGTTTATCGTTGCTAACCCTTCACAACTAGATTTTGCTAATTGGATTAAAATGGGAGAAAATCGAAAACCAGATTTTACTGATTGGATTAAAATGGGGTTTGATTAGAAGGTTAGTGATGTCCAGTCTTGGCAATGAGTTTGTCAAAGTAAAAATTTAGAAAATCCTTCATTAGATCAGTGAAATGTGGAAATCTTCCGTTTTTTAAACAGATGTTGGTAAATTCGAACAACTCTAATATCGTGACTGAGATTTCATCACTATAAACATTAGATGGATTGTTAAAACTTTCAAAAAGGGCCTAGTTAATATGATTGTTAAGATCAATCCCTAATATATTGAATCATATTTTAACGAAATAAACTTAATATGATTTCAAATGTTAATTAACATGTAAATAGTGATGTCTCATAGTGAACGGTTTTGCATTAGACTTATTATTATGAGACTTAATATGACAGAGAGTTTCACGATTGTATATTATTATTATTATTATATGTTTTAATTTTTTAAATCGGTATAAAATGCAAGGAACTGTAATTAAAATAAGATAAAATGAGAAAAACAATCAAGTTGACATCACAAATAGTAATATTATTACAGTATCATTTAACTAAAAGTCTTGTAATTTTTTACTCTTGTTCAAACTTTCCAATTTATAACACCCTAAGAAAGTTTACGAGTGATTATTTTCCTAAATTCATTATTTTCCTAATCTAGTATTTTTTATAATATTCACAGCAATATCATTAGAACTTTCCTAATACTATACAATATTGCAAGTATAAATATGACAATGATATTATGAATTTTTATACCTCAAATATTATAAAAATACTCGTCCTACTTCGGATGAATTAAAGCTTTATATACTTATATTATTTCATTCACTAAAGTTCCCGATTTCCGGTTTATATTATTTGAATTTATCATATACACGAGATTAGATTACATCTATAGATTTTAAAGAAGCAACATACATTCAAGTCTATAAGCACAAAATCATGAATGAGGTAAGAATTTATTTTGTCGTGTCTTATGTTTTTACAAGCTTTAGGTTGGTTTGATTATGTTTGTTTAATTGGTGTTGATAACTCTAGATATATATAGTTGCTACATATTATTTGCTATGAATATTTAAATCCATCCATCCTCATCATCTGTTTATCTTTTATAATATTTACGTGTAAGTATTTTAACCAAAACTAAACAAATAATTTGTGTACATGAACAGAAAGGGAGACAACTTTATTTGATAATGACTGATAAAGGAAACCCATATTCCCTACATCGGATTGAAGAACCACAAGTTACGTCAGGTGAAGATGAAGCAACTATTATAAATTTAGAGAAACCGTTGTTGGAGATGGATGGATCCATCTTTCCTCAACTGATGGCTTTTGCAGCGGTTGGTACGAGTATATTTATGGTAGGGGGTTTAGCCTATGATGAAGGAAAGAAAATATATCGTGCTTCTAAAAACGTATTTATTTATAATACAGACTCTTCTACTTTAGTTCCGGGACCAAAATTGAATTCTCCTTGCTCAAACTCTCACCCTATCACTTTGGGCTCAAAGTTATTTGTTTTGTCTAACATAATTTACACTAATTATCGTATGGATGATAAACCTAGCTTTGAGATGCTGGATACTGATGATCTTAAAAGTGGATGGTCTCCCTTGCCTTTACCGACATTCACAGTGGAGTCTGTGTTAACTGTTGATGCGCTTGCAGCGGTTTATGTTGGTGGTAGTAGTTGTTCGGGTGGTATTATAGTCTTGAGTATTTGTGATGCAGGGACTTATGTTTTTGATGTCGATAAGCAAGTGTGGAATTATGTGACGGATGAACTGTTACCTTTCGAGGAGATGGCTGTGTCATTACCACAGGATCCTTCTATCTGCTGTGCATATTCTTTGAAATCTCAAAGATTTTCGGCTTTTCGATTTTGTTATAGAAGGGATGAGAGGAATAGTGGGTTTCAAGTTGAAGAAATTCGGATTGACACTACTGATGATGATTTTTACTCGCCATTGTCAACAGAAATATGTTATCGTCCTAGAAAGACAGTTCCTGGCCCAGATGGCCTAATATATATTATCGATAGTGGTTCCTTATTTGAAAACCGGTATGTGGAGGTCAGTTCCCTCCAATTGTCCAATCTTAATCACGACTCTAATAACAAAGAACAGTCGTTGACGAGATGTGGTATGAAAAATAGGCACATTGCGGATATTGTAGATGAAGTTGAGATTACTAAGCTTGACTTGAACAAAGGACAATCGCTCAAGAGGGGTACGAATAAGAAGAAGCGGGTGGGACATGATGAAAAACGCGATGCGATTCTTGAAGTTGACTTAAGCAAAACTAAATCTTCGAAGAGAGAGAGGAAGAAGAGGGAAATGGGACATATAAAAGAAAAGAAAGAGGAGACAAAAGAGCTTACTTTGACTAGGAGATGGCGAAGGTGTTATTTTGCAGGTCCGGTTTGTGATCGTTTACTACATGTAGCTGCTGCGTTTGCTATCTAAGTAAAACTTTGCTGAATTCTACATAGAACTTTGCTGCTTAATTAATTAATCATCAGTGTCAAATTCGTGTTAAGAGTGTTGTACGCTGCTATTCAATGAATTTCATGGCGAAGTATGTAAGAATTCCGATAAAATAAGCATTCAATGGTCACAATTTCTTTGAAAGTTCAAACGATCTTTACCTTAATGGTTAACTAGCTCCAATTTAATTACAAAAACTAACCTTAATTACTAGTACAAAAAATGGCCTAATATTAGCCATCTCGACATCTCCATAAGTTCGTTATGCTCTTGTTCTTATAAAAGCCCTTTGTGACTTAAGCAAAGTCCTACAACAATTAGCCAATCAGTAAAAAACAAATGACATCAATCCTCGGCCCGATCAGTGACACCGTCTCCTGAAGAATCCACAGAAGAGTCTCCAAATACATCTTTGTACATTTCTTCCATCATAGGCTTCCATAATCTTACTCAAAGCCAAGCGCGCAAGATAGCAACAGAGGTCTCTGGCAGTCCGCGAATGGGACGCCAGGCTTGACGGTGTGTGCCTTGGATAAGCCCAATTTGTTGGAGAGTTAACCGGCTGTTATTAGTCTGACCTTCTTGGCTCAACAGGCTTAGATGGGATACTCCAGTTCCTAACCTACCCCAACAAAAACTAACGACATTTTTTCCAAGGAAACCTAACCGACTTGATTCTTGAAGAGCTCCAAACAGTGCTCTTGATCCAAATTCCGACTCCAAAACTTCTTGTAGTATTCCGGATACGTGAAACCCTTGTACACAGCCGGTGATCCGTCGACCAGGAGGGCTGGTGGAGCACTGATTATTGCATCATCCGCGGGACAAAGGAATGAAGCCACCGATATTCTAGCTGTGCAAGTATTCACTACTGCTCTGTGCCATACACTCTTGTATATTCCATTGCTCAATGCCTACATGGTTCCCAATTAGTTTTAACCGAATTTCACCGATATACTCGGTCTGGCTTAATCATTTATTTACCCTTTATGTTTATACGTGGTGTTAGAACACTTGGTTGATGATGCCAAGTTTCATTATGATTTAATTGTTTACCTCTTAGTAAGTTTTAGCAAATTGAAGCATCCCATGGTTGCTTAAAGAAGTTCAAGATGATCAAGATAAAGGACAAGTCAAGCATGCCCATAGTCTAGAAGAAATGTTGTAAACGAGGTAGTTAAGCATATTTCTTTTGCGCATAAGTTATGGCAAAACCATGCAAATGATTCATGAGATCTGTTGCACCATGGTTTCTAGTACCAACGTATGGAGATTTTTCGGGAAAATTAACAAGTGTTTGAAACTCTTTAAAAAGCTTTTCTATGGTTAAAACAAACACTATTTTAAACTGAAGAACAAAAGGAATATGTTTGCACAATAGCCAATCCCATGTGTGCAAGTTGATTTCTTCATGCTAAAAACAAGACTAATGTTTTCTTTACTTTATGGGGAACACCCCTTTTTACCTTAAAAGAAATGCAACCACCTTGAGTCTCTCAAAGAATGTTTGCTCTGCATATTCCTAAGATGAAAACACACGCTGCAAGCTTATGGGTGTTAGATTAAAGTAGTAACTCCTACATACTACCTTCTTCTATAAATAGCCAACTCATGTTTTCATTTATGGTAAGACTTGGAAAGAGCTTTTCACTGTAAAACACTTTGCAAAACCTTTCAGCATTAAAGGCTTTGTTATTCAATCATTTGCAAAACTGTTTTCTGTTTTTCAAAAGTCTTCAACTGTTTTTCAAAGCCGTAATAATCTCCAAGGTACTAGTTCGCTTAAAACTGTTGCATAAACGAATATGTTCAATGATTCTCGTGTTTAGGTCTTAATTGTAATCTCCATGTTCTTAAGTGAACCACTGAGATTCTGACTCTGTAAACCGTTGAGATAGAACCTTAAGTCTTGAAGCGGAGTAGCCTCGAGCAAATAGAAAGTCTTGAAGCGGAGTAGCATTAAGCATTGCAACCGGAGTAGGTTGGCGAGTTATTTCATTGTAATGGTTTAGTTAAGTTTGAGTAAATTTCTAAACAAGCAATAAAATAACGGTTGGACGTAGGCTCCGGAGTAGGAGCTGAACCAATTTTTAAAACACTGTCTTGTTCGTCTATTTACTCTCGTGCTCTAGTATCACTTCTTTTTTACACGTTGATCTCACTCTCAGTGCCGTGCAACAGTCTCTCATACTGTTGCATAGACCTGCTGTACCGTTTGTAAACTTACAACTCATTGAGTTTCTCAAACTCGTATTAATAGATCCTACTTGTGTTAGTCATTAACCAAGTAAAGGAGAAAATTTTTAAAAGGTACACCTAATTCACCCCCTCCCCCTCTTAGGTGTTTATCGTTCTTAACTCTTCAATTGGTATCAGAGCCTCGGCTCTTGATATTGGTTAAAACCAAAGAGTTGATCCCCTAGTTATGGACGATTCAAAACATACTAAGTATCCCATCTTTAAGGGAGAAAACTATGCCTGGTGGAAACATCGCATGGAGCACTATGTTAAAAGTACGGACTACGAGTGTTGGTTGATCATTCAAAATGGTCCCTTCAAAATTGAGGTGACTAATGCCGATGGCACTAAGTCTATCAAAAGCGAGGACAAATATGTTGAGGCTGATTATAGAAAGGTCGAGAAAAACTCTAAAGCCATGTCCATCCTTCAATATGGCATCGGTGAACAAGAGATCAACCGGATATCCGGTTGTGACTCAAGAAAAAGAAATTTGGGACACCCTAAACCTTGCTTATGAGGGAACGTCACAAGTCAAAAAATATCGTGTTGATCTTCTCATGCAACAATATGAGATGTTCAACATGGGTAAAGATGAGTCAATTAATAGTCTGTCTTCTCGTTTCTCTAGTATTGTTAATGACCTCAAGAGTCTAGGTAGAAACTTTGAATCCGAGGATGTAGTACGTAAAATCCTTCGTAGCCTATCTGAAAAATGGCAACCAAAGGTTACGGCTATTGAGGAAGCAAAAGACCTCTCTTTGTTATCCCTTGATGAACTTATGGGCTCACTCATGGCTCATGAGTTAACTCTCATGAAGCGATCCGGTGAAAGCTCTAAAGGGAAAGGACTTGCTCTTTATGCTCTCTCAAGTGATGAGGAGGATGAAGATGATGAGTTTGCAATGTTCACCAAAAACATTGTTGGCATGATAAATGGTCGAAACTCTCAAAGGCCTAATAACTATACTAACAAGCGACGCTTTCCCAAGAGAAAGTCTACCTCCACTGTTGGTTGCTTCAAATGTGGTGACAAAGGTCACCAAATCAAAGAATGCCCAAAGTGGAATGACATTAAGTCTAAAGAAAAGCGTGAGTTTGCTAAAAGAGAATACAAAAGCAAAGTAATAACTGCCATTTGGGGAATGTCCGATTCGATGAGGATGATGTCCTTGAGGAAGAATTGGATGCCAAACTTAGTATCTCGTCTCAGTCAAGCAATGATGTTCCAAAGTCAACAAAGAAAGAAAATGTCAAATGTCTTATGGCTCATTCAGTGGACTCAGATTTGATTGACCTTGAGGTAAATAAACTCAAGAAAAAGGTTCGATCTTTCTCTAAAGACAAGATCTGTCATCTCTTAGATCAATTCATAGATAAGTGTCGTATCCAAAGTAATAAATTAGAGGCTATGCAAACTGAAATTGAGGATATAGCTGAAGAAAATGTTGGTCTAAAAGAATGTCTAAATGAAGTAGATCAACCTAGTTCATCTTTGAGTCTTGAAAAGGAGATTAAAAACTCAGAAAACAGAATCATTTCTTGCTAAAAAGGTTGATGAAATACATATAACAAATCAATACAAAGCTGCATCTGGGTCTAACAAGGGAGAAGACTCTCTTGACAAAACTGTGTTCTCACTAACCAAAGAACGTGACCAACTCTTGATTGATCTTACAACATGTCAAAATGAAAAAGAAGATCTTATCAAAATATCTGAAATGCTAAATGATGAGTCAAGTCATGCTAAAAGTGCCTTAGATCGAGTGCAAAACTCAAATGATGATCTTCTAGTTCAAATTGAAACTTTGAAAAGGGTTGAACAAATCCATGCAACAAATGATGAAACTGTTGCATCTGAGTCTATGAAGGAAATTGAGACTCTCACAAAACATGTGTCTTCACTAACTAAAGAACGTGACTCCACGTTAGCTGACCTCACCCTGTGCAAAAAAGATAACAAGCAACTTGAGCAAATTGGATTCTTGCTTAGTGTAAGTAAAGCATGCTAAACATGCGTTTGACAAAGTAGGTAAATTAAATCTTGATCATCTTGCTAAAATTGACAAACTAACTAAAGAGCTAGATGAAGCTAAAATGTTCTACTTGAAATGGGAAGGAAGTCAGAATGTCTTGGAGTTTCTTCTAAAACAATCTCAAGAATATGAAAACCGTGCAAAAAATGGTGGACTTGGTTTCAAGTGCAACAGTTCTACGCACTGTTGCACTCGAAATCAAGACCCAAGCATAACTGATTTTCGAAGAAGAAAGTATGCTGGCCTTCCTGAGTACATTATCTGCAATTACTGTGGTAAAACTGGTCATGAGTTCAATGGTTGTGAAAAGAGAGTCCTCGACCTAGAAAGAAGTACTAAAGTGGTTAAAAATGTTCATACTAGAGGGAAAGAAGTCAAGAAAGGTGTCGTCAAGAAGGAACCCAAACTTGTTTGGGTTCCTAAACTAACTGTTTAATCTCTTGTAGGCATTAGCGAAAGCGGCGCAGCAATTGGTACTTAGATAGTGGATGTTCGTCACATGACGGAGATGAAAACCAATTCCTTTCGCTAGAAGCCTACGATGGTGGCATGGTGACCTTCGGTGACAACAAACGAGGTGAAATCATTGGTATTGGAAAAGTTGGTAAGTCAAGGTCACTATGTGTCGACAAAGTGTTGCTTGTCAAAGGTTTGAAACACAATCTTCTAAGCATATCACAATTGTGTGATCGAGGTAACATCGTTGAATTTCTTGCTAGTGAATGCAGAATAATTGATGGAAAAACAAAAGAACTCATTCTTCAAGGTAAACGTGTCAAAGATGTTTACATGACTAACTTATACTCATTGTCAAGTCAAACACTATCATGCATGAGTGTCCAAAAGAATGACCCTTGGCTTTGGCACAAACGACTTGGTCATGTAAATGCTAAAACACTTAACACCCTTAAGAGGCTTGATTTAGTTGATGGCATTCCTAACATCAAATTTGAATTCAAATCACTTTGTGACGATTGTGTTAAAGGCAAACAAGTAAAATGCTCCTTTAAATCCAAAAAGATTGTTAGCACTTCCTTACCTCTTGAACTTATTCACATAGACTTATGTGGACCAATGCGTATTGTTAGTAAAGGTGGAAGTCGCTATATTTGTGTCATTGTTGATGATTTTACAAGATTTGTTTGGCTTCTTTTCTTAAGCTCTAAAGATCAAACTTTCGATGAGTTCGTAATTTGGGTTAAAAAGGTCCAAAACAAATTTGGTTATAAACTTGTCTCCTTGAGATCCGACCATGGAACCGAATTTGAGAATTTATCATTTGAGTCCTATTGCAATGAGTACGGTATTAGCCACAATTTCTCGGCCGCAAGAACTCCTCAACAAAACGGGGTTGTGGAACGAATGAATCGAACTCTTGAAAATATGGCTAGGACAATGCTCATTAGCTCTAAAGTACCAAGAAATTTTTGGGCAGAGGCCGTGAACACATCTTGTTACATCTATAATCGAGTCATGATTAGAAAAATCATCGAGAAAACTCCTTATGAATTACTACGAGGAAGAAAACCTAACATCTCACATTTAAAATGCTTTGGTAGTAAATGTTTTGTGCACAATAATGGAAAAGATAACCTAGGCAAATTTGATGCTCGTAGCGATGAAGGTGTTTTTGTTGGTTATTCTGATCATAGTAAAGCCTACAAAGTTTATAACAAGAGAACCATGAAAATGGAAGAAAGCGTTCATATAATATTTGACGAATCTAGTCTCTTTGTTTCAAAAACACAGGTTAATAATGAAGATGATGATGAGGAAGACGATGACTTTGAAATTGGAATGATACGTCATGACATGGATCAAGTAGTGGAAGAAGCTGAACAACAGTTGGAGCCACCGTCACATGAGGAGGCTGACCAGAATTCAGGGGGAATTAACCCTCCCTCATCTCAAAGTGAAGCTAGCTCATCCAGGGGGAATGAGGAGTGTAGTGAACCAATCACTAACCAAATTGAAACCAATCCACAAACACACTCACACAATATTCCCCATGCAAGCGATTCATCGACACATTGTTGCATCGAACCAACCAAAGCAGATGAAACTTCTAACATCCTTGCTCCAAAGAAATGGAAGCATCAAGGCTCCCATCCTCTATCAAACTTAACCAGTGACCTTACCTCGGGAATAAAAACAGATCATCACTCCAAAACCTTTGTGCTTTTGAAGCATTCATTTCACAAATTGAACCCACAAATATCACAATGGCACTAACCGATGAATATTGGGTCACGGCTATGCAAGAGGAATTGGAGCAATTTGAGAGAAACAAGGTATGGCATCTGGTCCCTAGACCATCTCAACGTACTGTAATTGGTACGAGATGGGTCTATCGCAACAAGCTTGATGATGTTGGAGAAATCCTAAGAAATAAAGCTAGACTAGTGGTACAAGGGTTTAATCAACAAGAAGGGATTGATTACGATGAAACCTTTGCACCAGTAGCTAGGCTTGAAGCCATACGAATGCTCGTAGCCTTTGCATCTCATATTGGTATAAAACTTTTTCAAATGGATGTTAAAACTGCTTTCTTAAATGGCTATCTTGAAGAAGAAGTTTTTGTCGAACAACCCCCGGGCTTTTTAAACAATGAGTTCCCTAATCACGTATTCAAACTTGACAAAGCACTTTACGGTTTAAAACAGGCTCCCCGAGCCTGGTATGATAGGCTTTCTAAATTTCTATTAGAAAACGGCTTTGTACGTGGTTCGGTTGATAAGACGTTGTTTATCAAGTCACAGTCAGAGGAACTGTTGCTTGTGCAAGTATATGTTGATGACATTATTTTCGGTGCAACTAACAACATTCTTTATAAGTACTTTTCGGATCTTATGACTTCACGAATTTGAAATGAGCATGATGGGAGAACTTGGATTTTTCCTTGGTCTTCAAATTAAGCAAAATGAAAAAGGGACTATGATTCACCAACAAAAGTACTTAAAAGAAATGATAAGTAAGTTTGGGTTAACTAGCTCGAATCCTATGCCTACACCTATGATTGCCAAGCTTAATCTGGACAAGGACGAAAATGGTAAGAGTGTTAGTGAAAGGGTATATCGAGGTATGATCGGTTCATTGCTTTATTTAACCGCTAGTCGACCCGACATACAATTTAGTGTATGTGTGTGTGCTCGTTTCCAATCAAATCCTAAAGAATCACACTTCAAAGCCGTTAAACGGATTTTTAGGTATTTGATTGGAACACAAGGTTTATACCTTTGGTACCCAACTCACTATGACATTGATCTTGTAGGATTTTCAGATGCAGATTATGCAGGGAGTTCATTGGATAGAAAAAGCACCTCGGGTATTGCCACCTTCTTAGGACCGTGCCTTATCTCATGGGCATCCAAGAAGCAAAATACCGTTGCTCTATCCACGGCCGAAAGTGAGTACGTAAGTGCCGCTCTTTGTTGTGCTCAAATTCTTTGGGTACGACAACAATTGCGTGATTACGGTCTTATCTTCGAAACTACTCCTATATTTTGTGATAATACAAGTGCCATTAACATCTCGAAAAATCCAATACAACATTCTAGGACTAAGCACATTGATATAAGGCATCATTTTTTACGTGATCAAGTGGAAAAAGGAAATATATGTCTAAACTTCTGTAGAACGGAAAATCAAATTGCGGATATTTTTACAAAACCGTTAGAAAGAGAACAATTCGTAAAACTTCGGTTGGAAATTGGTTTGTTAGGCGACATGTGACATAAATTAAAATTATCTCTCCTATATGATTGACTAGAGATGAAATGATGCCTATGTGTTCTCAAGTTTAAAATGTCTAAATTGCTATATAAACAAATGTGCCGAAACAATTGCATTGGAACTCTCTATTTTGCATTAGAATTATTGTGCATTGAGTCTTGTGCCTACTACTTTATGTCTAATCCAAAACACATCCTACAATATGCTTCCACCTATGTCATCCTTGTCCCCACTTTACTCCACCTCAACTCTTACCCACTCCCTCTTTAATACCCCAACCGTCCATCAAAATCCCACTTTCCCATTTACCCACAACTCACTTCAACACTAAAAAATTCCCTCAACCTCTTTCATCTCCCAAAACCGTCAAAACCATCACCCACATAAATGGCTCCCAAAAAATCAAAAAGAAAAGAACTTCAAAATCTTAGAAATACTTTCAACCCCAAATACATAGCCTTGACAAAAAATGGCCCGCAATCCCGCAAGCATTGAAAAATCCGACAAACCCACCCCGTCTCCTACCAAGCCGCCAACAGTCAAACCAAGTGTTGCACGAAAAAAATCCGTGGCTGTCAGAGGAAGAGGCCGTGGTAGAGGAGGCCGTGGTGGATTAAAAAGAAGTCCACCAATCTCCTTAATGTTGGACTCCAATGTTGATGTTGATTCCGAGGAAGAAGAGGAGGTAATGGTTACTCTTTGTTGTTGAAGAAGAGAAAGAAAAAGAGGTTGTTGATCTTTGTTGAAGAGAAAAATGATGATAAGGAAGAAAAAGATGAGGAAAGAGAGAAAGAAATTGAAAAAGAAAAGGAAACAATGAGCGACAACAATCTTGAAAAATTGATCCCCCAAATCAAGATTAAACGGAAGTCCTTCATGAGAAAGAGGCCACTCCCAACATCGAAAACATCAATAAACCCCCAAATGAAGACACTGTTGATGATGATTTCGAACCCCTTTTTCCCAAAAACTCCAAAACAAAATCCCAAATTAAAATCACCGAACTGTTTGGTGATGATGACGATACTGTCAATAAAACCCCTACCCAGCCAAAGACAAAATCTACAGTCGGTCCCAAAAGAAAGAAGGAACCTAAGTCACGAACGGCTAAAAAGCCGAGGTACCAACGGAAGAAGGAGGTGGTCCTTCCAATGGAAGAGGATGATGTCATTGAGGATAAAGTTCCTCTCAATACATGCACGGAGTTGATGGTCACCGTCCATGATGAGCCATTCAAAAACGAGGTCCTTGCTCATCTCAACTCTCTTGGCCTTCCTGATGACACCTCGGACTACATCACGGCATACTTGCATCTTTGCTTCCCATGGGAGACGCTACAAGAAAACATGGTATGATTCTTCCCGGCTTTTGCATTCTTCAAATCGCTATTATTGGTCAAGGGTGGTTTAATCTCCTCGACAAACACTCTCCGGTGTATCTGTCGAGTTGATTGATTCTATCTGTGATCAAGTTGATATTGCTTACAGTAATCTCTCGGCATTTATCAACCAAACACCTTTTGTCTTGACCATTGATCAACTTGCCTCCTACCTTGAGGTTAAAACCGAGGGTCTTACCACCTTTCCTAAGACCACCTGGGGTGATATTGATGAGACCATGGCTAGTGAGGTTATGAGAACCCTTCGACCCGACAATGGCAGTGGCACCACCAACATATACGCCTATGAACTTCTAGCTCCTCACCGTTTCACCTTTAACCTTGTTCACCGAGCCATCTTACCAAGTAATAACAGTAGGGGACGATGCTCTCTCCTTGAGATGCTCCTCATTCACCACATTATCAAACATCGTCCCATCAACCTACCCCAATTAATCTTTCACCGTATCAATGAGATTGCCCCCGACCTCCAAAAAGAGAAATTTGACAAGAAAACCGTGATTCCATACGGTATGTGGTTGTCCATTGTCTTCATGAAAATGAAGATAGTCATGAAAGGTAGCCCCGGTATTGAAAAACTCAGTGATGACATGACCATGGGTTTGCTTTCTCAAATGACTTTGGCAATCAACAATGGTAAGTTAACCCGCAAGTTCTCGGGCAGAGGCAAAACTGGTGCAACAGTTACTTCAACTGGTGAAATGGGTGTTGTTCTCCGTAAGTTAGACAAACTTATGAACATGGTGTCCAAATTGGTCGTGGATAATGAGACTCTTAAGGAAGATGTTGCTGAGCTCAAAACCCTGAATGAAGATCTTATTGAGCGTGTGCAAGCTCTTGGTAGTCATGTGTCCGATGATGAATAAGGCAGCCTTACCTACCATTGCCTTCCTATCCTTTTGACTCTCTGTTCTTAATTCTTATGCAAACTGGACTGTTTCTTTTCTCTTATTTCGCACACTTGTTGTTGGTTTAATTTTGTACTACTTGAACATGTTATCGTCTTTCTCTTGATGATGTCAAGAGGGGGAAGTAGTTAAATTATGTGTTTATGTGTTAACTAACAACTCTTCGGCTAACGTTCACCGTAATTCTGTCTTAGCTATGATGATTAAACGTTCTACTTAGGCCAAGCATGTTGACCCTCACTCACCTTGATCATGTTTAATTGATGCTCTTACTATTTGGCTCAAAGACCGACCCACCATGGGCTTAGGGGGAACTTCACATATTTAAAACTTGCCATCATCAAAGGGGGAATTTGTTAGAACACTTGGTTGATGATGCCAAGTTTCATTATGATTTAATTGTTTACCTCTTAGTAAGTTTTAGCAAATTGAAGCATCCCATGGTTGCTTAAAGAAGTTCAAGATGATCAAGATAAAGGACAAGTCAAGCATGCCCATAGTCTAGAAGAAATGTTGTAAACGAGGTAGTTAAGCATATTTCTTTTGCGCATAAGTTATGGCAAAACCATGCAACAGTTCATGAGACTGTTGCACCATGGTTTCTAGTACCAACGTATGGAGATTTTTCGGGAAAATTAACAAGTGTTTGAAACTCTTTAAAAAGCTTTTCTATGGTTAAAACAAACACTATTTTAAACTGAAGAACAAAAGGAATATGTTTGCACAATAGCCAATCCCATGTGTGCAAGTTGATTTCTTCATGCTAAAAACAAGACTAATGTTTTCTTTACTTTATGGGGAACACCCCTTTTTACCTTAAAAGAAATGCAACCACCTTGAGTCTCTCAAAGAATGTTTGCTCTGCATATTCCTAAGATGAAAACACACGCTGCAAGCTTATGGGTGTTAGATTAAAGTAGTAACTCCTACATACTACCTTCTTCTATAAATAGCCAACTCATGTTTTCATTTATGGTAAGACTTGGAAAGAGCTTTTCAGAAAACACTTTGCAAAACCTTTTCAAAGCATTAAAGGCTTTGTTATTCAATCATTTGCAAAACTGTTTTTCTGTTTTCAAAAGTCTTCAACTGTTTTTCAAAGCCGTAATAATCTCCAAGGTACTAGTTCGCTTAAAATCATTTGCATAAATGAATATGTTCAATGATTCTCGTGTTTAGGTCTTAATTGTAATCTCCATGTTCTTAAGTGAACCACCGAGATTCGACTCGTAAACCGTTGAGATAGAACCTTAAGTCTTGAAGCGGAGTAGCCTCGAGCAAATAGAAAGTCTTGAAGCGGAGTAGCATTAAGCATTGCAACCGGAGTAGGTTGGCGAGTTATTTCATTGTAATGGTTTAGTTAAGTTTGAGTAAATTTCTAAACAAGCAATAAAATAACGGTTGGACGTAGGCTCCGGAGTAGGAGCTGAACCAATTTTTAAAACACTGTCTTGTTCGTCTATTTACTCTCGTGCTCTAGTATCACTTCTTTTTTACACGTTGATCTCACTCTCAGTGCCGTGCAACAGTCTCTCATACTGTTGCATAGACCTGCTGTACCGTTTGTAAACTTACAACTCATTGAGTTTCTCAAACTCGTATTAATAGATCCTACTTGTGTTAGTCATTAACCAAGTAAAGGAGAAAATTTTTAAAAGGTACACCTAATTCACCCCCTCCCCCTCTTAGGTGTTTATCGTTCTTAACTCTTCACGTGGGATTATTTAATTAAAGGTAAACAAATGTTTACTTTTGTCTCATTGCCTTTATCATGTGACACATCATCATCCTTGATATAATAAATTGGTTGCAATATATATCAGACTGATGAGGTGTCACATGGATAAGAGGACGGGGAGTCACTACTAGTGCCAGAGGGGGTAATTGATTTATTTATTTAGTATCAATTACAGAATTAAGTTTAAATCAAACCTCTATCTGGTCTCCAATATTGATGACAAACGCGTCGGGTTGAGGCTTCACAGCAACCCATTTGTCACCTTTGAGGATTTGAAGGCCAGACACCTCCAAATCTTGAAGAAGTACGGTTAAGGTATTTGGGTCGGTATGACCGGGCAACCCGTATGTCATTTCCGGCTCAGGACATGGCGGGTAATAATTGATGGCCATATGCTGTCCTTGATCACCTACGACATTGGGTATGTAGCTCTTCTCCAAGCCCAAGCTCTCTGATATCAGTTCTTCAATCCTAATACCGAGCTCTCGAACTTCCCTACAATAGTTGCTTACTATTTCCCTGCCAAGTTCATACACCATGTAACTTGTTACCCAATCGATTAAAGTGTGTGTTTTCATCAATTGTCGCATAATAAGCTCCACGTTAGATTTTCAGTCTAAAGTGAATTTTTTTTCTTAGCAATGTTCTCATTTATATTAATAGGGGCAAGTGAATAATACATATTCTCTCTGCTCCGATCATTTGTTTACCTTATTTATCCTCACTAATGAGTGTTTTAATCAAAGATAAACAAATGATTGGGACGAAGAAAATACGTCCTATCTTTATCATATTGACAATTTGACATGATATAAGTTCTTCAATCCTAATCCCGAGCTCTCGATAAATCAATCTACTTGTAAGAGAATACAAACAATTTGTATGCTTATCAATTGCTCTGCCCAGTCTTGCTTTTATAGGGCAATATGGTTTATGGTTTTCAAGTTCAAGTCCCTTTTTTAATTGTTTGTCAACAGAACTGCCTTTGTAGACAAAGTTATTAAGCTATCAAGTAATCGAACTCCTCTCCGTGCGATTTTTATGTTAATACATACAACAATTTGTACTCCGTAGTTTATTTATACCATTTGTTTGAGTACGGAAAGGGTGTTCAAATTTGAGATCTCTGCTTAAGTTAAAATAACCCTTTACAAGCTTATCTAAGTAGGCATATGGGTTAATTTGTAAATACTCGTAATTTTATTTATCATAATATGTCATGAATATAAATAGAGTTGCTGATTTTAAATTAGTAGTCTCTATTACGGAGTATGAATTATAAATTACTACGTACTCCGTATTAGTTATAAAAAAAATAAAATGTTTGATAAAGTCGATTGTAGGACATGTGGAATAGCTCATACAAGAAAGAGCAAACTTTTGATACTTGGAAATAACTTTCATTATAAGTTTGACGTATGTAAGTCATAGGATGATACGAGGTATGTTTAACTGTTTATACAAACTCTTTTAAGTTTGACGTATGTAAGTCATACGACAACTAATACAATGTATAGTTAATTGTTTATACAAACCCATTATTTTAAAATTGTACTAATATAGTACAATTCATTACGAGGTATGTCTTATACGAAGTGCTCCATTTTATCTGTTCTAGGATGGGAAAGGGTGGTGCCCAATTCATAAAAAATGTCATTCAAATAATACCAAATTTTGCTTTGTATTTTCATCTATTTAATTACTTTGTATTTAGTTATTTATTATACACATATTTCTCCATACTTATTTATTTTTAGAAATTGTTTATTACTCTCCAAATTCAATTTGAATTTGGAAAATAATTATACTCTCCAAATTCAAATAAATTGTACATACTTTTATAAATGTATATGAGTTATATTTTAATTCAACATATAATTTATTTAAAAAGAAAGAATATGAAGTGTAGACAATTTAATTCAATTAATCGACATGACTTCTCATTTCGCAAACACGTTTAAAATAGATAATTTGTAGTGAAGGGAGTATTTCTTCGAGCAAAGGTTAACAATTTCAAAACCGAAAAACATTAGTACGGAGTATGATTTATTCAGCACAAATTCTCATTTGTGACAGTCGATATCCGTCACAAGCTTGTAATGGGTCAAATATTACTTACATGAATAGATAAGACAAAAAGTAAAATGTATATCCGTCACAAACTTGTGATAAATGCAACTTGCAACGTGTTTGTGAAACGAAAAGCCATGTCAATTGAATGAATTAAATTGTCTACATATACACACCTCGTATTAATCGTCCAACAACTTAGATACATCAAGCTTATTTTCAAGTATCAAAAGTTGGTGACCTCAATCTTACCATTCTATTTTCAATTTCATGTTTCCAACAACTTTGGGAATTGAATTCAGTGATTTCCGAACGGATTTATGAAATTAGAATTAATATTGAGTTTGAACATTTAGATTTATTCAATTAAATCCATAAAATTGGAATAAATCAGCATTTCTAAACATTATGTGAAATAATTTATATTAACATTTTTTACTATTTTTTTTTACTCCCTCTATCTCATTTTTAATAGCTTTAATTATAAATAAGTGTTAAAATGATAAAAACTAGATCCTTATGATAAAATATTTATACTCGTCGAAAACATTGATTTTCTTTATTTTAATTTTTGATACACAAAATTGGTTTTTCTTATGAAAAGACAATGAGTATGCACAATTTTTTTTGTTGAAAACGGGTATATCTGTCTTAAACATAAAATGAGTCAAACTATTAGAAGAGACAAAAAACAGGCCACAAAAAACATACTCTGTAATGCCTTGGAAATGGAAAAACTTGTCTATCGAAAAACAAAAAAAATAAGTTTAGAAGTGACTCGTTTAACCATTAGACGGGTATTTTTTGTCTTAGGAAGGTCAACTGATGAGTATAAATAGATTGTGCATCTCAAATTAGAAAAATCATTAATCTTTTTAATTTGAGTTGTAATTTTCGAGACACAATTTTTACTAGTACTTGTGTAATAATAGTAAAACTTTCTAAATTAAGCCGCACAATTTCCGAAACATCAGTACAAGCATATTTGTTTTAAGGGTTTTTAACATGACACAGATCAAACAATAAAATGAGACAAAAAAGTAGAATGTCTAGTAAATGACAAAAAAAAAACTTGTACATTTGAGTTACTCCCTCCTTTCAAATCCAAAAACATCATTTCCTTTTTTAGGCTTCTATACATTTATTAATACGTAAATTATAACGTAATCTTTAATTTTACACTAAAAAAACATAAAATTTGTACATTTTTATTGTATTTACAAGGCAAATCAATATGACTATATTTTTTCATTATATATTGGAAGCAATATCGAAGATTCTCTTTGATTTGTGATTTGTGAATAGTGTTAGAACTAGTATTACGCGGTATTTATAGAGTTCTTATTTTTATATTACTAAATCATACTCTCTCCCATCTAGACCAAAGATTACAGTTGTTTTATCACACTTGTCGAGACACGTTTTGTAACGTGCATATCTTTAGTTACACATTATTAAAAATTATAAAAATTTGATATTCTTATAGCATTCATGACGATAAATCAAATAAGATCTCACATGACTATATTTTGTCTTATAGATTAAGAATAATATCAAAGATTTCCTACGACCAAGAATAGTGCCAAAAATCAACTGTAACCTTTGGTCTGCATCAGAGGGAGTATTAAACTAACACCTTATTAATTTTTTATATTTATGTACAAAAAATCATATCTCACTTCATTATATTTTGATATGAGAAAAAAAAAATTGAGCTGTAAAATTATTCAAGAAAATTAAGTAAAATTAAACTGTAAAATAATAGTAATATCTCATTAATTATTCATTTTTCTCGTTTTATTTGTTTCGAGCAAAAAAAATTAAAACTGAAAATTAATCAAAGTGAATTGAGTAATGTACTTAAATATATTTTTTTTAAAAAAAGTTTTTTTATACCACAAAACTAATGGTTTATAGTTTTATATTATGTATACTTTAATTAAATAATTATAGTTTAGTATTTAATGAAAATTATATATATTGATGAAGATTAATTTTAAAGAAAAGAAATATATAATAAAATACATAATAATTATTAATTTTCCAATTTAGTGAATACAATTAAATTATCAATAATTTCCTTAATTAAAAAAAATGCTTTTTAGGGCGAAAACTTGTGAGCTCACCTATTCATTTAGTAAATAGGTGGTGATTAATTATGTGTTTGAAGTTAAATGGAAGGAGTATAAGTTAATCCAGTTTGGAGAACTTAAGACTGATATAATCGTCTTAGGAAAAGCCCACCAATAAATATGAATAGAGAAAATTCCGTCAACGGATTTTCTAACATGTGCCCTAAGGGTACATGATACTCACTTCATTCAACTCCACTTTGCAACTTTCTATTTCGCGCACTATTCACAAGCGGACATTCTGTTGGCAGTGATGCATTGAAAAGCAACAAGTCAACAATAGTTGTGAGAGCTTGTCCCACATCGGTAGGAAACTCCTCTATTTTGTTGTTTATATTGCTACCCTCTACTGATGGGTTAAGAGATTGGTCCAAGGAGGCTTTTGTGGTGAGTGTTGGGCCTGTGGGTATGGGCCCAAACACACGCGCGCGCGCGCCGGCCCGGCTCGACTCGGGCTCGGGTAGAGCACCTGCGGTGCGGGCCAAAGGCCCCCTTTTAACTTTTTGGGCTTTTGAGTGTGAAGTGGGCTGTGTATCTAACTGCTATGAGAATCAGTCAAAGCGATTAAGGAGCTGTTTAATCACCATTAATCACATCTTTGACCTCTGATTATGGGGAACCGTTTTTGCTCATCTGTTGCTCTATGTTTGCTATAAATAGAGCAACTCCTCTCCAGTTTATACACATCAATAATCACACTTCTCTTCTCTCTTTCTCTATTGCTCAATTCTAATAAATTTCTGGGTGAAGTTCTACTATAGTTCGTTCCAAGTCTCACAGTTTCGAGTGGGCGAAACTGCGTGGAGACTGTAGTGTTATCCTTGGGGAACTACCGACACTAGCTGATCGCCACCACGGTCGTACCGGAAAAATAGTTTTCAAGGCAGTGGCTCTTCTTTCCACGGCACTACAAATCGATATTCCGTTCTAGTTTCATTGTTACTGCAATTAGTTTTCCTACACAATCAACTTCAATTTTCTCTCGATACATAAGTGAAAATATATTCACGTGAGATCTTATTTGAGTCGTCTTTAAGAGTACATTAAAAATATCTAACTTTTATAATTTTTGCAAATACACAGCTAATGATATTTATCGTGTAAAAACTGCGTTGGCAAACGTGATAAAAGAAACTTGTAAAGTGGAGTTGAATGGAGGGAGTAATAATCTAATTAAGGTAATTTTGTTGAGAATATTTCATGATAAATTAGAGTTGAAACTCATATTTACCATAATTAGTGTAATAATCTTGAAAATCTTTCCCTACTTAACTTATTATCATGTGCCTAAGGGCACATGTTAGAAAAATCCATCAAGTCAAAATTATAAATTTTAAATTATGCAACTCAAATTAGGAATTGAAATTTGAGCATCTTAAAATAAAAAGTATTAATTTGTAACTAGGTTAGACCACGTGCTACAGCACGGCATTTTTTAGGTTTTGTTAATATAGTTATTTACAATTAAGTTATTGACATTAAATAAAAGTACTTTTTATTTAATTTATGATCTACTTAAATATAAAATATAATATTAGTATTATTAGGTAAAAAAAAAAGGATGATGACTACAATTGGATTACATTCAAATTAGTGTAGCTCCCATGCAAATGCACGGTATTTTAGATACAGATATTACATAATTTGACAATTAATTAAACTAATGCAGTTTACCTTCATTTTGAAAAGGGTAGAAAATTTTCATATGTAATTCCAAGACGATATTTTATTAGCCTTATTTATGTAAAAGTTAAAAATGATTAATGTTATAAAAATAAATTAAGAGATGAATATTGTTTAGTAAATATTGATAGTGAACACTAATTAATTAGGAAATCAGTAGAATATTACCTAGGCGGGAAATTTAAACATGAGGATTTAGAGATTTATTAATCTTTTAGTATATAAGGAGATGTTACGTAGTATGAAATATATATATATTTTAATGAATTTTTTTTATACATCAAAGTCAGAGATTTCATTTTCTCGATTTTATCAAATTATTATAATAAATTTCCTTTTTTGTCGCGAAGTTAATAATAATTGTTTATAGTTTAGTTTTGTGCATAATAAGTACATTACGTCTCATGAGAGACCGTCTTCCACTAATTTAGTAAGAGACATAATAGGGAAAAAAGAAATCTAGTGGGTCCATCACCTCATCATGTGAGAGGTCTCTCAATAACACTATTGAGAGACCGTCTCTCTGAAGTTTTTGTGTAATAAGGATGAGCCAAATACTTCTCTGTTAATAGCACAAATGAAAGATTTAGTTATTTGTCATTTATAATTTGATACCTATGTTATTTTATTTTAATTAAAGAAGCATAATTTAGAGTTGATTGAAATTATTATAGTTTGAGAAAAAGAATATTAATTTGATGAAAAGATTTGTTTAATAAAAGAAACATTTATTTCCATATTTGAGTCGGTGTACTTTGGCGGGAAATTTTTTCAGAATACCTATTCTCTTAGTAGATATCGAATTTCCTTTGACATATATATATATATTTACATTATATTTTACAGTGACATTATACATTTAGGCGTGACATGTATTTAATTTTAGCAATGATCTAGGTGTGAAATATATTTAATTATAGCAATAATTTTACAGTATATTTTTTTTTATATTTTTACAGTATATTCGTGAGATATATTTAATTATAAGAATGATTTAGGTGTGACATATATTTAATTAAAGCAATGATTTTAGGGTATATATTTTTTATAGATTATAATGTTAGGCGGAAAAAAACGTAGAGACTCCTATTCATTTAGTAAATAGGGGATTTGAAAATTGTACGACTCAGATTAGAACTAATTTGAATTGCACACTCTCCAAATAACCAATTTTTACCATAATGGTAATACTTGCTATTTTAAGCAAGTATTTACTATTATGGTAAATTTTGGTTAGTTGGAAAGTGTGTGTGCAATGCTCAAAATACCAAGTATTTATCATTATGGTAAAAATTGATAATTTGGAAATTGTGCAACTTACTGTAAAGGTAAACAGTAAGTCTTCCTTATGACGGATATAATCCGTTACAACTTGTGATGTGTCAATTTTGATCCGTATTTTATGGTATGCAAACTTTTAGTCTGTTATTTCTGACTTAATTAATGTTTGGCCTTGAAATTTGAGCACCCAAAATAGCAACTATTTACCGATATAGTAAAAATTATTTGGTAAATATTTGCTATTTTAGGATGCTCAAATTTCAAAACAAAACATTAATTCAGAAATAACAGAATAAAAGTCTGCATCCCCTAAAAAGTTAAATAAAATTTGACACGTTTCGAAAAAATCAACTGATAAACATAAATAGAAATAGAAAAAAATGCGTCAAAATGGTCACTTGGAAATTTGCAATTCAAATTAGAAATTTTTAAAATTTACATTAAAAACTTTCAAATTTGAACCGCAAAATTTCGAAGCTACCATTGGAAAATGATATTTCCACGGTCCATTTGTACAATGCCACGACAAATAAGAGCATAGAAAAGCAATGTTTGAGGAAATAATTCTAACACTTTTTGTGGCACCATTATTATCATCAATTGGTCTCCCTTGTGACGGGTTACCATTTGTGACGGATATTTTGTGAGATAAAATGGTAATAAAATGGGTTAGTGGAGAAAGGGGACCACATGAATAGTGTTGCAGAGAGAGAAAAAGTGGGTACATTGTGAGGTAAAATAGTATCCGTCTTCAGCTTGTGACGGATATGTCATGTCTTCAATGAGAATTTGTGTATTATCATTGGTAGCATTAGAAATCCCATTTTTTAATGTGACTTTATGTTGGCTAAGGCTTAAAATAGAAACCTATTTACCAATTTTAGTAAAAAAATGAAGGTAATCTCACCATATTACACGTCTAAGTGTCAAATTGAGTAAACAATTCACACACTTTTCGTAACACCATCATTATCATTTATGGCTATGCCTTCATTTTTTTTACTAAAATGGTAAATAGGTTTCTATTTTAAGCCGCAGCCAAGATAAAGTCAGTATTCAGTAATAATATACTCCCTCCTATTCTATATATTATTCCCCTTTCCTTTTGCCACAAAAAATAAGAAATTGAATTTGGACCACACAAAACACACTACCCCACATGTCATTGAATTTGGACCACACAAATCAACTTAAAAAAAGAAAATAGGAAAGAAAATTCGAATAATCGAATACAAAAATAGGGAAGAATATATAGAATAGGAGGGACTATAAAAGTGTGCTCCATTCCATAAAAAGAAAAATCAAATTTGACAGGTACGGATGTATTGTGCGACACACTAAAAGTGAAACAACAACGTGTGAACACGTATCTCCGCCGAAATAAAGACGGCATACAATAAAAAAAATTAACGTCTGTGACGTCATAATTCGACAATTTGATGATGTCACACACCATAGTATATAGACTACTTAAATGATGTCATAGTCGTTAGGTAAGTTACCTACTTTGAAATTAACAGTCGAATTATCATTTTTAAAACGTTTTTAAATCAAAAGATAGTGAGTGTGATTTCTACTAATCAATTAAAATGATCGGTTGTTGGAGGTAGTAGGCTAGTTTTAAATGTAAACTTTCTAATTAGTTGTCACATTGGAATTCGTTGGAAGGTCATTATAATCATATGAGTAATTTTCTAATCGAAAATGTCGTAGTCTAATGATTATAACCGAGGTATTGAAGATAATATGCCACGTGTTCGAATCTTCCACTCCTACAGAGTATATTATGAAAAAACATCCTTGAAATAATTGATTTCACATGTATGTATCTTTGTAATCATTTGATTCAAAAATACACACACGTGAAATCAATTATTCTAAAGAGAACAGCAAATTGAGACTTTAGAAATCAAAAGATGCAAATAAATGCATACTCAAATATATAACAGGTAAATGATTGAACAATCATCGTGTTAAATTCATAAAAAAAGATTATTACCATGTTAAATTCATGAAAAAAGATTATTCACTGTGCTCAGAAGTTTTCAGTCATGAAAAAGATTATTCACAGTCCTCGGAAGTTTTTTGGGCAGGATTATATACTTCAAGAATATGACCGGTTATTTATATACTTCCTCAACCCAAATGTACTTAGCCACGACGAAATACGGGCATTATGACACGGTGACGCACAAGCTACACGAGCTAGGACTCTAGGTTGCGTAGACGTGTGCGAGTAATTCCTTTTATTCGACTAGTAACAATGTCCATCTACTCTTTTTTACTCGATTATTTATTTAACTTTTAGATAAAATAAATGTCTTAAACAAGTCGGGTAACTAATTAATACGAGTATGGTCCAAGTGAACATGCTTTGACATTTTTGTTTTGATAAGGTAAGAAAACTAGGTTGATCCTCTAGAGTAGGACCAACGTATCTCATCCTTTCGAATGAGTGGGGTGAGTTGAAGCCACCGACTTTCAAACCACCTCGAAAGAGTTTGACATGAATGTCTAATAGAACCATGAAGTCAGCAACTTTGTTGGTTTCACGAAAGCAATGTTTAATTATTACGAAAACTATGAACATGCTTTGCATTGGCCGCGTTATGGTAGACTCGTAAAGGAACTTAAATTATCTCTTCTGTCGTGCATGCCTTCACAAATCTACCATAATTTTTTTTTCTCTCAAAACAAAATTATGGTAAACTCGTAAAGACATGCACGACAGAAAAGATAATGTACATTACTTCACAAGTAAAGCCACACCGGCAGTCTTAATGGCAATAAATATTTACGTAATAGCGAGGCAATTTATGATTTTATGTAACATAAAGTGTTTGGCCTTGATAACGTGGTTGGGCCTTTTCCCTCTAAATATCGCCCACAAACTTTATTCATTCATTCCTCTCTTTATTATTTCAATTGGTCTCCCTTGTGACGGGTTACCATTTGTGGCGGATATTTTGTGAGATAAAATGGTAACAAAATGGGTTAGTGGAGAAAGGGGACCACATAAATAGTGTTGCAGAGAGAGAAAAATTGGGTACTTTGTGAGGTAAAATGGTATCCGTCACTCAAGAGTGACGGATATGTGCCTTCACAAACAAGAATTTGTGTTATTATTTTCTCATTCTTACCATCAATTCACCGGATAATCACAAAATCTCAAGATGGCACGTATTCGTCACTTTGGAGTGACGGATACCATTTCCTTTCACAAATGAACCAAATAGAGTAGAGAGGAAAGCACATGGGGGTGCCCCCACCTTGTTCCCCCTATCCGTTTTGTGAGTGACATTACCCGTCACTTACTCCGACCCGTCTTCAGCAAGACTAATTGTCGGATAATTTGATGCAAAAACATGGCCCATTTAAAGATAGGAAAACTTATCACTTCTAATAGAAAAACTTTCTACATTATTATATACTCCCGCCTATTCATTTTAACTCTCTTCTTTCAAAAAGGCATGTAAATTAAGGGGAGGATTATTTTATTGTAAAGTATTGTAGTGGTATAATGTAATTGGAGAGAGAGATGTCAAGAAACCATCTCAACCAAAAGCTTAAGCTGATGGTTGAAGTTCCTTGATTCGTTTTATATTCTAACACTCCCCCTCACATGAAGGGCCCTTTTTTTCTTTTTTTGGGCTTGAAGTGTGGGTGCAGGCGGGATTCCCTGGCCTGTTCTGATTATCCACTTTAGAATAGAGGGGGTGGGATTCGAACCCGTGACCTTTTGGTCACCCGGCTCTGATACCATGTCAAGAAACCATCTCAACCAAAAGCTTAAGCTGATGGTTGAAGTTCCTTGATTCGTTTTATATTCTAACAAGAGAGAAGGTATTATTGTGGGTAAGATGATTAAAATAAGTATATGATTAAAATAAAATAAAGTATGAATATTGTGGGGTATTGTTGTGGGGTAAGATGATTAAAGTAAGTATAAAACTTTACTAAATAAGGAAAGGGGGAGAGTTATATAAATAGATGAAAAGGGAAAGGGTGGGAGTTAAAATGAATAGGAAGAAATATATAATAAACGTGTAAACATCCTCTTGAAATAGAGGGAGTAACTAATAACCACGCATGTATTTTCACACATAATAAACCTGATGTCTGAGTATATGTGTTAACCTACAAACTATGAAGGTCGTATTAGTTACCATTTTGGCAAGGTGACAATTTCTAGCTTTTAAGTTATAATATTCTCAAATTTAATTGTTCAACAATTTAAAGACCAGTAAGACAGTACAGCCTTCATCTTAATCATTTTTTTTTTATATTCTTATGAGGTTTTAATCAAGAGTAAACAAATGATTAAAATCGATGGGAGTATTTTATGTGCCGTGACTCGAGTTGGCATGAACTTTTGATAAAAGAAAAGCCATAAAGAAGTTGGTTAGTATCATAGTATTTGATCATGTGGGAATTTTGTCAATTTATTGGTGGTTGGTTATATTAATGTAACCATTTCACCAAACAATTCAATATCCTGTAATTCATGTAATAACATCATTATTAATATCGTACTATGTCAAATATCAAAGATATTATTATCACATACTAACATGGACTAACTAATTACTTTTATCGTTGATTTTCTGGTGCAATGACGGGAAAGTAGAAGCCAATGTGGACTTATTGCTTAATTATGTCGATCAAACATTGTCAACTTAATCAAGCTAGATTTGATTTTTTTAAATATAAAGTTAAAAAGTAGACGGTTTATTTCATAAACGATAAAAAATTGTAGGCCTAGCGATTATTATTTAATTCGTTAAATCTACTTCATAATCGATTATTATTTTTAATTCACTATAATTATGCAATTATTGTAGCTATCTAATACGGAGTATCTGATATATAATAAAAGTTAATAAGTGAAAGTACTCTCAGATAACTCCGTTTAAAATACGTATTTATATTTAGATCAATAAGGTGATAAAATCGAATAATGTACGATTCATTATTGGTTCGTCCATTATCGACAATTATATATACTTCATATTGTAAATATGGGTCACGTATTTGTAATTTTGTATACGTTCGTGTATACGAAGGGTAACATTCAAACAATTAGTCGATGCATTTTCTTTAGTGATAATGTTATGTCACGCCAAATAGATAACTAATGTGCGTCATACCCCACACACACGCTCACACTAAAAATTAAGCATAAGACTTGTCGTAGACTCGTAATAGTTAGTTTTAAAATCTCCCACTAATTTACAAAGATATACTAGTAATAAAATAAATAAATAATAGTACGTATAAATATAAGTAATAGTATGGTGTATATAAAAAATCAATTGGTCTCCCTTGTGACGGGTTACCATTTATGGCGGATATTTTGTGAGATAAAATGGTAACAAAATGGGTTAGTGGAGAAAGGGGACCACATGAATAGTATTGCAGAGAGAGAAAAAGTGGGTACTTTGTGAGGTAAAATGGTATCCCTCACTCAAGAGTGACGGATATGTGCTGTCACAAACAAGAATTTGTGATAAAAAATATATGTATAATTCAATAAATGCAAACGTCATATTTCCATGCATGAGCATGACGTAAATTTGTAATTAGTCTTAATTAATCTTTCAATTTTTCCTAATAGTGCATGCCAAGTACGGCGTAGTACAATTCTTAGATATTTTTTATACAATTGTTAGATATTTATAGGTAGTTTATATTATTACATGTACGCTACTCTTCGTTTTTAATGGATTTTTTTAATATGTATCGTAAGGGCACATAATAAAAAGCTTAGCAGGGAAAGATTTTCAAGACAATTCACAAATTACGATAAATATTAGTTTTAACTTTAATTTATTATAATTTTAAATACGAAGAGGAAAGTGTATGTAATAATATAAAATACGTATAAATATTACGGAGTAATTATTATTATTACCGTTAGTTTTAACAACCCAACTAACCTAGTTGGGTTGTATTTCAACATTTAATACCCTTCTAAATTTGGAATTAATTTAAAAATTAAAGAGTAAATTACACATGAATCAATACATTTAAGGGTTATTTAATAGGAATACTCCAAACTATGGGTACTCTTCTCAAAATACTCTGAACTTCATTTAATCTCATAATATACCCACCTATGAACTCTTCTTCTCAGAATAGACTTAGGTGACCTCCTACCTGCTAATCAGGTCATCTATTAAAAAAATCTCTCATTATTATCATCTCCTTCACCATTAACAACCGTCAACCACACATCAATATTATCACTTTCTTCACCATTATGACACCATTGTCATTAACTACCACAATCATAAACTTAACAAGAATACACCATTACCATCACACTTAATTGTCACCATTACCTTCCGCATAAACCATGGATCAACACCATTGTATTAGTTCATTGGATTTCTGATTTGATCCAGTTAAAAATTCCATCAGACGAACCCTAAAATTTGGGGAAAAATAAAGTAGCGCAATAATTTCTTCCCAATATCAACAATTAACAATCAATTCCTCAATTTCTATTCGCTTTCATCAATTATTGCTCCAACTTATTTGTTCTTTTGTGTTGTTCATCGGAAGACGACGACATCATTTTCGATATTAATGGAGTTCTGGTATTGATGTTTGTAGTTGTTATGCTCTTCTATCTTTGTGCTCCTTCACAACCTCGGATCGGAGAAGCGTCGTTGCTGTTTACCGTTGTTATTGACGATAAGTTTACGATTATATAAAGATGAGATTACAATTGTTGTACTAAGCTCCTTTGTGTTACTTCTATGTTTATTGTATTATACGAGAACTCTTTATGATTTGCATTCTAAGTTGATTCATTATTCGAAGAGTTGATTTCACTTATTGATTCGCTTTCATCAATTATTGCTAAACTAATTTTTATGGCTTTCATCAATTTTTATTCATATGTTTTTAAATTCAAGTTCTATTTCTTAATTTCAGTTTTTTCATTAGATAGATATCAAGATTGTCATAGTGCTCTTGCTAATCTTAATATTGATTCATTTGAGGTTTTTAATTAGAGTTTTCAAACTATCTGACCAATCAACAGTATTTATTTTCGGCCATAGAACTGTTAGCAGCTCTGTAAGTAGTAGAACATCATCTTGTACTATCATTGCATACGGATCGTAGTTTGCAGCTCCTATTATAAATAGCTCTTGTTAAAATAGATTGTTTTAGGTGTCAAATATAGGGGAGCTTCTTAAAGAATTGGAGTTTACGCAAATTCCGACAAGTTAGAGTTTTCAAACTATCCAGGCTTGATGTTTTTTATTAGAGTTTTTACCGTATGCCAGACAAATCAAATTTTTGAACGAGCCTTTTTGATGTTTTTGTTGGAGGTATTGGAGATATAATGACATGTGATGTTAGTTGTTACTGACAATTTGAGGAGTATATGGTGTTTTGGTTGGAGCAGGTGATGTTTTTGGAGTAGGAAAGCATGATGGGTTTGATTACAGTAGATGAATATGACAATGGCTAAAACTTTAAGCAAAGAGGAGAAAGAAACTATAAAATGGAGGGGGAAATTTGAAGTAATGAGTGGGATAGGAGGAATAGAAAATGGGATTAAAAGAAAGAAAGTAAGACCTTTTAAGGAAATAACCTGCTATTTCAAGTTAATAAAAACACAATTCTATTCCATGACAATGGGTGTAATAGTTTGTTATAATGCTAGTTAAATTGAAGTTTGGAGTAATTTGAGAAGGTGCCTAATAGTTTGGAGTATTCCCGTTAAATAACCCTACATTTAATGCATATATTAACTACTTATTTTCTCTTTTAGTTGCTTAAATACAACCCATTAGATTTTATTTATCATAACCCATTTAGTAAATAAAATATGATTTTTAATACTTAATAATAATAATAAGTTATTGAATAGTGGTCTTACAATAATAAATAAAAAAACTATAAATGTCATATATTGATAAAACGATAATAAACTCTTGGAATGTTTTAGACTTTTAGCTAGTGTAGTACAAACCATGGTATAAATAAAAACTCGAAATTAATACTCCCTCCAATTTCCTTTTATCTTCCTCTTTCTTTTGGGCATAAAAGTTAAAAAAGGGACGAAAGAAAAAATAAAGTAGAATAAAGTATTGTAAGTTGTGAAGTTTATAGGGGAGGAAAATAATAAAGAATGAATAAAGAATAAAGAATAGATAAAGTAATGAGATTTGTTGATTTTTTAAGAGAGAGATAAATTAATAAAAAATGAATGAAACTTACCAAAAAAAAAAGAGAGAGAATATAATCAAACTTGCGTGAAAAAGAAAAGATAATAGGAAATTGGAGGGAGTAATTCATTATCGTTTGTACTACATTAGCTAAAAATCTACAAGAATTTATTATCGTTTTATCAATATATGACATTCATAGGTTTTTTTTTGTAAGACCACTATTCAATAATTTATTATTAGTGAGTATTAAAAATCATTTTTTATTTACTAAAATAAGTACAAAGAAATTGATAATTGATTATACAAAAATATTTACGTAAAATAATAAGTAATTTTACAATAAAATCAATACAAGACCCTGTAGACACCTCGTTTCTGCACCCCTCGCAAACCACCCGGTGATGATTGGGCCGCATGTTTGATTCGCGGAACGATTAGTGACAGTTCGTAAGATTATCGTCAAGTGATTGCTCAAATATAAATGTCAACCTCTTAGTTGTCATCTACGTCCGATCGATCGTTTTGCGATAATTAGAGTACATTGAGTCCGGTCAAAAACCGTCTCCATTTTCTCGATATTTTGTTAAATCCCGAGTCGGAATGTTCGGAATGTTCGGATATTTCTATTCCATATTCATCAAATTTTATCTTTTGGCAAATAATATCCCGTAATATTTAAAAGATAATCGAATAAATCCGTCCTACCATAACTTAAACGCGGAAATCTTTCTTAGCGGAGGAAACCTCCGGGAGCAGAGCGGCCAGTCTTGCGCCTCTTCCAAGAGACGATGGGCTTGCGCCGCGCCTCTTCCCAGGCCCTTCTTTGCATGATTTACGTATCTTTTTTATATCTTTCCGAGATTCACTTCCAAAGAGTCTCAGAAACCCTATTCCTTCACGTGATTAGTATAAATAGGAGCTTTCGTTCCTCATATTTCTCACGCGAGTGTCCGCCCTTCTCTTCTCCCTTTGCATTCTAGACTTCGTTCTTACTAATTGGCGCCTACGTGCTTGGACTTCCGACCACGTAAGCTCGGATCTTCCGGTACCGACCTCTCCGTTGCATGACCGACCAATTTGACCACTACACTCAATCAATCTAATTAATTTAATCAATCGTTTTCCTCTTACGAGGGCACTCTTTCCTTGCATTCGCGTCGAGCATCACTAATCGATCTTCTTAGTTCTTCTCGTTCCGTCAACATGTAAGTCTGAGGGTGTATAATTCCTTTTATTTATTGTATTTTTAATTATTGTATAATAATTGTAAGGTTTATGTCGAAAGTACCTCATTAAGAACCGATTTCTACAAACCGTCTTTTAAAACCTGTTTTTGCGGATTTCCAGTAGATAGACGTCGAGAAAAGACGCAGCAACTGCTGCGCCTCTTCAAAGGAGCGCAGCACCTGCTGCGCCTCTTTGTGAGGTCGCCGCAGATTCTCGCTTCTTTTCTTCTTCCTCCAAATCCTCTGCAATTCGTATCAAATTTATTTGTTTTGTTTGTTAAATGCATTAATTCTCCGTCATAAAATCATAATAATTAGTATGTATATTGTATCATATATTTCATCGTTCATTCACATGTTTAATTCATCTAATCCGACTTAAATCCCAAATAATTCATATTTGCGGGTTTTCGTCACTAATATTCAATTCGAGTTCTAGGGATTCAATTCGTTCATGTTGAGTTTCTGGGATTCATTGTTGATATATTCTTTATCGTGTTCATTGTTAATCCGCCATCAATTCATCATGTTTAGTCAACTATTCGCTTGTTTGGTTCGTTCATTAACATCGACCCTTCACATGTTTAATCTGTCTTTGTCTCCGTCTTCATCCATGTTTTGCTGTTTTATGACCTCAATCATATGTAAATAATCTGTAAATCACTTTCATCCGAGTACATAATCTAAATCAATCCATTAAATTCACCAATTAACGTTAACAATTGCAGTTTTGGCTCACGGCCCGAGATTCGTCCTTGGAGCAGACGCAAAGAATCGCTGCGCCTCTTCCAAAGGGCGCGATGTCTCTTCTTGCTTTGTTAAGGGACGACTTCGTCCACGAACTCCTTTTCTGCCTTGACCTAGATTAATTAGTTTACGTATTAATTAACTAATATTCGTAATATCGCTAATTCCTGTTCGTTAATTTGTTATTTTATTCTTTTATTCTTTTTTATCAAATTATCCGTTTTAAAGGTATTTTCGACATAAATCAATAAATCCTTTGTAATTAATGTAATTTATATTTATTGTAATTTATTTATTTCATTGTTTTGTGTGCTTCCACATGTAAATGAACCTTAAATTCCAACTTCGACCCCAATTGTTTGCTAATTAATTGTTCACCGACTTAGTTTAAATTTCACATGTTAGGATTAATCTATTGGATGTTGCATTGCATGCATATAGCCGACGGTATATCAAGTACGAATAACTTCCCTAATCATTAGTAGAGGCCGCTATCGAGGCGGGCGGGATTAGGTGTTCGATCAAAAGAGCTTCCTAATACGTACCCTCACCCCTTACTCCAGATCTCCGTGAGCACCCGTGTTCATTGGCATCCACGAGAGTCATTCTAGACATAGAATGCTAAGGGTAACGATTGCTTAGTGTTCATGTCACTACTTTGTGTCTTGACATGACATGAGGTATTCGAACGGTTCCAATTTCCCATAAAAATTGGTGGCGACTCCATACAAAATGCAAACGCTTGTTTTCGAGCCCCTTCACTCCCAGCGCCCCGTGGCGGCCCGCTGTCACGGTTTGGCGACTCATTGGGATTATACACTTACGTGTAGCTAGGGTGAAACTTGAACAAGGTTAGGGAATAAGTTTGTGCAAGACAATTGTCGGTTTTCATAACTCGGTCTTCCTAGACCGTTTAATTCGGCCTTCCTAGGCCCAACCCAACCTATTCGACCAATCGTCCCGTCTAAACGGTCCTAATTCTTATTTGGGCCTAAGGATGGATAGCGATTGACGTCATCCATACCATGGTGCTTACTCTTGTTTGTATCAAGGGCCTTCACTACTTGAGGAAATGGACTAGGAATCGGCCTTACTCTTGTTTGGCACGAGCCTCTCCACAGACTTCGGGTTTGATGGTTCGGTATGGCAACCCACCCTTTAAACCAAAACCCTTCTAAAAGCACTCGGCATCCGTTATAATGCTTGTATAAATGTGTAAAACTCTACATGATCACCATTTCTAGACAAAACTATGACAAATTTTCAAAAATCAAAACCCAATTTCAAATCAAGAATTTCGAAATAAAGGCCTTCAATTAGCGCAAAATCCGGTCAAAGCTCTGTCCGTTTGTCGTGTCAAAGTTCGGGCCACAAGCCCATTTCAAAACCTCACTTCGAGTCCACTCCTACAACTACACTACAGTTGGCTAGGACACACATTTTCAAAGACCTTGTCTTTCTTCAAAACTCACTCAACACAAGTGGCACACACCCACTTCACGAGTCAAAACTTTTCCTCTTTTAGCAAGTGTGATAGAATGGTCGATTGTGTTTTGATTCGTCGCCGATCTCTTACTCGATTTTCAAGATGCCAGGTCAAGTGATGATACGAACCTCCAGCAAATTCAAGAAAGTAATGATCGAATCCTAGCCGCGCTAGCCCAAATGCAAGTTACCCAAAACCAAACCTATGACCGCCTCGAGCTCATCGAAGGCCGTATCTTTGACGTAGAGGGAAGGTTGCCTCCCATTAAAGGTGAAGTACTACAATTTTCCGATGACGAGTCTAAGGATGAGAATCCTCTCATGGGGACGACCTGGTGAGAAAAGGCTCCAATACCTAGAGGAGCAATTGATGTACCTTAAAGGAGATGACATTTCTGGGGAGAACAATCGTAAGTATGAAGCCGTCAATTCCAAATTGCCCACTAACTTTAGCATGACGGATATCCCTAAATTCAAGGGACATGAGAACCCTTTGAACCATATCCGTGCCTTCAAGGATTACATGTCTATCAAAGGCATCAAACCCGAGATGTTCTTAAGGATCTTTCCTTCATCTCTCGACACCATCCCAAAGCAATGGTTCTACACTTTAGATCACAAAAAGGTCGCTACTTGGGAGGACGCCGCGATCGAATTCTCAAAACAATACGCGGATAATGCCGAGATCCAAGTCAATATGCGCACTCTAGAGGTTCTTACCCAGAATGACAAAGAAGGATTCACCGACTTTCTAAGTAGGTGGAGGAAGACTAGTACTCAACTAGTAGAACGCCCGGATGAGGCCACTCTTGTGGAGAAGTTCGTGGACAATCTCAAGCCCATATATGCCAACCATTTGAGATATCAAAACATCAAGACTTTCAAAGACTTAACCGTGTTAGGGACACGAATTGAAGATGACATCCGCAAAGGACTCTTGTCCAAAACGGTAGGTCGAGGATATCAAGGGTCCACAAGTCGTTCATACGGCTCTACTAGCAAGACCGACGAAGTTAACCTTCTCGAACCATCCAAGAAAACTAGCCCACCAAGGAAGTTCACAAACCTTGGGGATACATACTCCAATGCTCTAAAAAGGCTAGTGAAGCAAGGCAAACTCCAACCCATTGGACCTACTCCCGAGCCCGAAAGGAAGTCCAAATTATGGGACGAAAATTCTACTTTGTGAATACCATAGGGGTAAGGGGCACGACACCGAAAAATGCTACAAGTTGAAACACGTGCTTCAAGATATGATCGAAGATGGTCGACTTCCAATTCCACCAGGAGGTAAGCCTAATAACACTCAGAATCCTCTTGGAGTTCTAGTGATTACAAGTGATGAATCTACCTTAGATTGCTCACATCTCATTTCTCCCGCCGAGGATGAAATCCATGCAATTGAGAAAGAAAGACTCTACTCTACCATCTCCCCTGCCATTTCCGACTTCATCGCCTGGGCAAGGAGTGTAGATAGACAAGTGTGGGAATTAGAAAGCATGGTAATGATCTTGCGCGATCCCAATGCAATACATAAAGAACGCGTACCATTGATCTTCTCTCAAAATGCTACTATGCAAGAAGTCATCACCACGGCCGATAAACTAGTCGATCAAATCATACAACTAGAAAGTGACATCATGAGGATGAGGGAACTAGCCGCGATCAATGGAGTTTGGGCCGATGACGATGAAGACGAATATCTCATTGAAAACTCTTTAGTCAAAGAAATAGTCCAAAATGGCGAAGACCAAGATGTGGATCACCTAACTCGCTCGGGTCGTCCATACCAAAGCACTACTCAAAACGGTCCCACCAATGTCATCACACCAAATGACAAACGAAGATGATTGTGATCATTTGCTCAAGCAATTACAAAAACCAAGGTGATCTTTCGGTCCGGCAACTAGTGGCAAGCTCATTTCCACACCGCCAAGCTTTACTGCAAGCTTTGGCCAAATTGAATGTGGCACACAACTCTACTCCTGAAGATGTAGTCAACTTGGTCTTCCAAGAATCCCCGAAACTAAGTAACCCTGTTACTTTCTCGGATGAAGACTTGCCACCTTTTGGCGCCAGTCACAACCTTGCTCTATACATCACCGTCATCTGTCTAAAGAAGAATGTGCCAATGACCTTGGTAGATGATGGCTCCGCGGTCAACGTCATACCCCTCAAAACGGCACACAAACTAGGCATGAGAGAGTCGGACTGGACTCCTACAAATCAAGGTGTACGTGCATATGACGGTACACGACGAAAAGTGGTAGGACTTGCTAACCTAACCATAGCAACGGGACCAATCGAACGAAAGGTTAACTTCCAAATAGTGGACATCGAAGCTTCATTTAACATACTTCTGGGAAGGCCTTGGATTCATGCTTCTAAAGCAGTAACATCCACCCTTCATCAAAAGATCAAGATCCCACTAAATGGCAAAGTTGTGACAATCACTTCGTCACCCATTAAGGCCATAATCGAGAAGCAATCAAATAATCAAGTCCTTGCGGATCCCATACACGAACTTGGGGGCTTCCAAAGTGTAAATGTCATAGAAAGTGAGTTGGCACCCTTATACTATAATCCCTACTCCAACTTGGTGGTCAACCACATACTCAAAAACCAGGGATACTTCCCTGGAATGCCTTTGAACCCAGTTCGGAAAGACACCTTCGCGCCATACAAGAAAGGCAACTCATCGAGAATACCACTTGGACTAGGGTACAAACCCACAACAGAAGAAGTTCTCGAAATGCTCGCCCAAGTCCAAAACCGCAAGTATGTAGGAGTCCAAATGAGGCCATATCTCCCTACCTTGAATGGATACTTCGTTCAAGAAGGAAGTTCGGAACTCTTTCATGGATTTCCCGAACCTTGGCATTACCTCGAGAAGAAGTTAGCCGGAATCGAGATCTTTCACGATTGCTACTTCATCCCTCCGTAAAACGGTTCCTACCGTCAAAACCCGTCAAGCACCTTGCTTAGACGAACAAGGCTGTTAGCCTCTGTTTGGAGAGGACCGATTTGTTAGGGCGCGCGCAGATGAGATCATTACTACGATACTTCAAGACGATCGCTTCAACCCCACCGCTTTGATCACGGAAATCGACACCAAGCAGCAGAAAGGGTGGAGAAAATCAATCAAATGGACCAACAATCAAGGAAGACTCTTCAAGCTCACCTTTGGAGAAGGAGAGATGTTCAAAGAAGAACCGAGAAGACGACGAATTCGAATCGAGTCGGAGTCGGAGTCGAGTCGAGTCTAGAGGAGTCATTAGAGAGTCTACTCCCGTCGTCATCCCCACTCCCCTCGTTTCTCCTAGCTTATTTTCGAGTAGTCACAGTAGTTCGGGAAATGCCCCATTCATCGTCCCTTTGCCGCCACTATCCTTGGATCGGTTGGCTTCTTTGTTTCAACTTTACTCAAATCTTAATATGAATAAATCAGGTTCTGCTTACTCTTTGCGTTATCTTGAGTGCAATTCTGTTTATGATGATGCTGAGGATGACCAAGACCCAGACTTGACCGAAATACCTCCCTACGTAGCCAAAGAAATACTACGGGAAGGGGAAGGGGACTGTAATTGAGGACACCGAACCCATCAACGTGGGAAGCGAACTGGAACCCAAAGAACTTAGGATAGGGACTACCTTGAGCTCAACCGAAAGAACCGATTTCATAGACCTCCTAAATGAATTCAAAGACGTTTTCGCTTGGTCCTACAAAGACATGCCGGGGATCGACAGGGATATCGCCGAACATAGGATTCCGATTAAGCCGGGTTTCAAAACTGTGAAACGAAGCTTCGACGAATGAGAAGCAGAGTGGGCTCACGAAGATTAAGGAAGAAGTTGACAAACAATTCAAAGCGGGTTCATCAAAGTTTCCGAGTATTACATTTGGGTAGCTAACATAGTACCCGTGCCCAAAAAGGATGGGAGAATCCGAGTTTGTGTTGACTTTAGGGATTTGAACAAAGCAAGCCCAAAAGACGACTTCCCTCTACCTCACATCGACATATTGGTAGACAATCTGCGCAGACCATGCATTACTATCCTTCATGGATGGATACGCGGGTTACAACCAAATCAAAATGGCCATAGAAGACATGCATAAGACCGCGTTCGTCACCCAATGGGGAACCTATTGCTATCTGATAATGCCGTTCGGATTGATCAACGCAGGAGCTACATACCAACGCGCACGCGACTACACTTCTACATGACATGATGCATAAAGAAGTCGAGGTATATGTAGACGACATGATTGTCAAATCCAAGGAAAGAGAGGGACATATTGCGAACCTTCGCAAGTTCTTCGCAAGGCTACGGAAGTACAATATGAGACTCAACCCTCAAAAGTGCACATTCGGGGTGACATCGGCAAACTCTAGGGTACGTCGTTAGCCAACGAGGCATAGAAATAGATCCTTCCAAAATCAAAGCTCGATTTCGAAAAATGCCACAACCTCAAACGAGAAAAAGAAGTCGGAGGATTCTGGGAAAAGTGCAATACATAAGTCGATTCATATCGAAACTTACGATGATTTGCGAGCCTATCTTCAAGAAGCTCAAGAAAACAGACCACACCATGTGGGACGACGATTGTCAAAAGGCATTCGACAGAATCAAGGAGATATTGGCTAAACCACCAGTGCTCATGCCACCACAACGAGATCAACCTCTTGGTTTATATCTCACAAGAATCGAAAGCGCCATGGGTGCTATGCTAGCTCAAATCGTAGGAAGTGAAGAAAGAGCTATTTACTATCTAAGTAAGAAGTTCTTGGAATACGAGTGCAAATATTCACAACTCGAAAAGACATGCCTCGCTCTTGTGTGGGCAACAAAGAAGCTACGTCATTACATGCTTAGCTACTCTGTCAAGATATTCTCCAAAATGGATCCAGTCAAATACCTCTTCGAGAAACCCGTTCTCAACGGACGTCTGGCAAGATGGACCATGATGCTCTCCGAATTTGACCTCAAATATGTGCCACTGAAAGTAATAAAGGGTCGCGCCGTCGCCGAATTCTTCGCAGAAAATCCCATCAACGACGCACAAACCATAGATACTTGGTCATTTCCCGACGAGGATATACTTCAAACTGATGTAGAGTCTTGGGATCTATACTTTGATGGAGCATCAAACCTAAGAGGATTTGGGATAGGAGTGTTGCTCATTTCTCTTGAAGGTGAGCATACACCGATTCTTTGTCAAACTCGACTTCGAGGTGACAAACAACGCTGCAGAGTATGAAGCTTGTCTCATTGGACTACAAGCGGCAGTAAGCTTAGGTATCAAAAACCTACGAGTGCATGGAGATTCGTCACTGATCATCAACCAAATTACGGGATCCTGGAAAATCCGAAGTGAAAGCCTTGCACCCTATCAGGCCAGGATAGACCAAGTGGCTCAATTATTTGATCATGTAACCTACTTACACCTACCTCGAGAGGAAAATCAATTTGCAGACGCTCTTGCGAAACTTGCATCTTTGATAAACATGCCAAATTACATGATGGAAATGCCTTTGTGTATTGAACGACGGTCGGAGCCGGCGTATGTCCATCAAATTACCAATGAAGAAGAAATCGCACAAGAACCTTGGTTCCAAGCAATCCTAAACTTCAAGCTTAACGGTACCTATCCGCCAGAAATGGACAAAAGGGGACAACGAGCTATACGCCTACTAGCTTCCCAATACATCCTAATGCAAAGAGAATTGTACAAAAGAACACCTCTTGGTGTAGTCCTACGTTGCCTTGATCATTCACAGGCACGAAAAGTAATGGAAGAAGTCCACGACGGAGAATGCGGTCCTCACATGAGTGGACCTATGATGGCAAAGAAAATCACACGTCTAGGGTACTATTGGACCACAATGGAATCCGATTGCATCAAATATGTGAGGCATTGCCACAACTGTCAAATCTTCGGGAACGTACAACACGTCCCTCCTTCGTTGCTCTACACAATGACATCTCCTTGGCCATTCTCCGCACGGGGAATTGATATAATTGGGAAAATAACCCCGGTAGGAACGGGGAGGTTTGTTTCATCCTAGTAGCGATTGACTATTTCACCAAGTGGGTAGAAGCGGCTTCTTACACCGCTCTTACGGCTAAAAATGTGGCGAAGTTCATACAAAACAACATTATCTGTCGATATGGTTGCCCGCATGAGATCATTAGCGATAATGGGTCCCACTTCCAAGCCGAAACCGAACAATTGCTAGCCAAGTACAAGATCAAGCATCATCACTCCTCGCCCTATCGACCACAGACTAACGGCGCGGTAGAGGCGGCTAACAAAAATGTCGTCACGATCCTCAAGAAAATGACTGACAATTATAGAGATTGGCCAAGCAAAATACCCTTCGCTTTGTGGGGGTATCGTACATCGTCGGGACGCCCATGGGGCTACTCCTTTCTATTTGACCTACGGCATGGAAGCCGTACAACCAGTCGAGCTAGAGATACCATCCTTGCGTATTCTGCTAGAAAGTCAAATCCCGGAGGCCGATTGGAAAAGGGATAGATACGAAGAACTCATCCTCTTGGATGAACGTAGGCTTCGTGCCTTACATAATGTCCAAACATATCAAGCACGTATCAAACGAGCTTTCAACAAAAGAGTTAGGCCAAGAAACATCAAAGAAGGAGACTTAGTACTCAAATCGGTTAGAGCTCTTTTACCTGTCGACCCGAGAGGGAAGTTCAAACCTAATTGGGCCGGACCATATCTAGTCAAATCCATACTCCCAGGGGGTGCGGTTAGAATCACAGACCTGGATGGAAATGAGTTTTCAAACCCCACAAATCTCGACCAATCGAAACGGTACTATGCCTAGGATAGAACGAGAAACGCGCCTCGCGTAAACCCACGTGTCGCTCTTGTGGCACTAAATAAACGACCCCTGGCCTATTTGAATGTCACTATGCTCTTGCATCTTGGCAAACTTGTCATCCTCATATCATCAAACAAACTGAATTCGCACCTCCAGAGTAAGTAAAGCTCATGCTTGTTTTCTATGTTCATTACAAGCTCTTGCTTCGAACAATTATTCTTTTACATTTACTCGAACTACGCGCAAGGGTTTGATTTCGCTTTCTTTAAGTGAATACGTAGGCAATCCTTCACCGGATTCAACCCGCCATTATATATAAAATAAATGTGAATAGAAGGACATTTGCATCGCATCTGAAATTCGACAAGAATAATTAAAGAAAATGCCAACGGTTTCATAACCACATAACCTCTTTTATTTCATTCAATTTCTAATAATAATAGTACGACAAATAATAAAAATAGATAGGCTAGGATTCTAAAGATCCCTCCTTTTTATTACAACAATAATAATAATAATCAAATAATAATAACTAAGACTTGGGCTATTCCTCCATCTTTCCCTTGCCCTTGTCGTTCTTGTCATATTTCTTGTCACGACCTCGAGCAGGGCGCTCTTGCACCACTTCAGACCTAATCACCAACGGTCTTTCTCGAGGTCGACTCTCCGTTCTTGTCAACCACCATCTCTGCGGCGGGAGTAGTCTTTGATCTCTTGAAGGATGAATGACTTGAAAACCGGCTTCTTCTTCTCCTTCGGTCAGATGCTTCTCTTTCTCTTTCTCTCCCTCGCGCACCTTGTAATCAACGGGCTCGCGCTTCCTCGATCTTCGCGCTCTTCCGAAGTTGCGGCCTTCCTCCACCTCGGATAAGAGTCCGAGCACCCACAAGGCATTGGAGGAGAAGCTCGGGAACCACATGTTTCTCGGGCCCATTTCATAGCCCACTCTCTTCGGCTCTCGGTAGTCAACGCCATGGCAATCTGCGGGACGGTGTCAAGCCTAGGGATCATCTGCTTCAACCCAACTTGCCTCATCAACCTCTCGGGAAAGATGCACACCATAAACTCCAATCCCGGGGATGCGCACGGACCTCGTGGGATCTAAAGAAGACACCCGGTGTGGAGACTTGAGGTGCCACCACGGTACAACCCACCGATCAAAAGGCCGTCATCGGTCTTTAGCTTGTTCTTCCAATAGTCGAGACCGGGTGAAGTCCACCATGTACACCGTGTCCTCATCGAAATCATACGGGCATGATAGGAAAGCGCATGAAGCGGGGGCTCAAGCAATCGGAGCGTTCCATGAGCCAAACCTACCAAGACAGGTATTAGACACCAAAAAAAAAAAACAAAAAAAAAAAAAAAAAAAAAAAAAAAAAAAAAACGAAAAAAAAAAAAAAAAAAAAAAAAAAAAAGAGAAAAAGAAGGTGTCTTTTACCTGTAGGATAACGGGACTTCCCAAGAAACGGCGGATCGCGGTTGGATTTCCTATTATCCAAACCCAAAATAATCTCCCCTAAGCACGACAGACAAAGTGCGCTCTGCGCGACTCCATTTGCTCAATAAGGCTCAAAAGGCGAGGATCACCTCTCAAGTCCTCATCAACATGTCCCTGAAAGACATACACATGCAACAAACAGAAGCCAAATGCTCTCCTTCTAGCAACATAAGAGATAGTAGGGTCGGCCCTGTTGATGAATCGATCTATAAAATCCAACATCCGCACGCCTTTCGGGGTAACAAGACGATCTACCTCGAGTCTAGTCAGTCCAAGCAAATCTACGAACTTACTCTTATACCCTTGAGCGGTAGAAGGGATGGCGGGTAAGTGTTCGGGGTCCCACCCGCCAATAGCGCAATTTCCTCAGGAAAAGGACAAATATCACCTCCTGGAAAGGCGAATACATGATAATTTGGATCCCAATAATCAAGGCAAGCATCTAAGAACGGTTTCACTACCTTGATGAGTTTCAAACTCAATAAAGACCCAAGATTATAAGCACCCATGTCGTGCTTTTCCATGTTCGAAAACTCATTAGTCCATTCCTTCAAGCGAACCTCCAAAGTATTCATGATGATAATTTTCTCTTGAAAATTTATTTTAGGAGTTTTAGGAGAAGCGACGAGAAAAGACGGAAGAATTATACGATTCAAAGCTTCGGCAGCGCTTCTATTTATACTAATTTGCTGTTTCCAAAATCCGTCAGAACCGACCTGCTTGGGAACAGGCGCGGCACCTGCTGCGCCTCTTCAAAGGGACGCAGCTCATGCTGCGCCTCTTCCCCATGCTCACTCCTGAGATTTCCGCGTTTGGATCTTTCCTAATTCTATAACACGCGTGATTTCCTATTCCTATGGGATTTTATTTTGGTAAACTACGGAAGTTTACCATGTCTTGGGATTTCCTAAATTCACGGGCGCGCATTTCGAGGCGACATTAACATTTTCGCCATTTTATCACATTTGTGTATTTAATTGTCCATTTAATTATTCTTATTATTCAAACATTTATACATTTATTTCATTTTCTTAATTTCTTTTTCTACATTTTCTAACTTATAAATTTCTATTTTTCTTTTTTTTTCGGGGGTAACCCTCCCTACCGTCCGGTCATTTCCGGCAAAATTTTTGCATTTTTGCGTTTCTTTTGAGTCTCATTGTGCGCTAATTAAAGGCCTTATATGTATATAAAATGTATGAATCGCGTGATTTTCCATGTAAATTTCGGCAGCATGACGGCATAAACCGTTATCTACCAAACCTGTTCAAGAACTAACCTGCAGGTACAAACAAACAACCCAGCAGCAAAGGCACTCAGGCCATAATATATACAACAAAAAGCAAATGTACGAGCAAACTGGGGGCTTGCGCCCCGAACAAGTCCAGATGCACAAGCAAACTGGGGGCTTGCGCCCCGACCAAATCAAAAATCCAAGAAAGCTGGGGGCTCGCGCCAACCAAGTCCAAAAATGTTTCAAAATCAAAATGTACAAATCTACAAAACTGCACAAGCTACTGCTGGACACCCTCCAACTCAGCAACTCTCGCCATCAGAGCGGCGATCTCGGCATCCCGAAACTCGAGCTCCCTCGACAGGCGAGCCGTCTCCTCCCGAGCCTGGGCCAACTCTCGTCCTGACTCGCGGTCATCCTGCAAACAGCAACGAATTGGCTCATGTCAATCAACTCAATTGGAAAACCAAAAATCAAAAAGAAGAAGATCGAAAAATGGGTATAAAGGTTCATACCTGACGACCTCGACCGCCGACGAGTGCCTCAATGGCCGTAGCTCGTAGCCGGTTGGCCACCCTCCATAGTGCCACGAACCGAGATGGCGCGACCTGCATTTCAAAAGGAAACTCTCAGCAAATTAAACAAATTCAGTCAAACGTGTTCTTACACGAAAACTATGCAAAATGGGAGCTCACCCTCCGAATCAGATGCTGCCAGTCATCTAGGCCAGCATCCGTCACAACTACGTCAAAGTCACGCAGCTCGGAGATCGTCGTCCTCCCAGTAGCGTCAGTGTACTCGAGAGTCTCGGGGTACTCTGGGGGCTCGATGCCCGCCGCCTCAACCTCCTGAAAGGACAAATAGCTCTCATCAATCGACGATCTTTCGTCGCAAGTCTCGAAAATCAAATCAACAAGAAAACAAACGATACTCACCACTACCGGCCAATACGCCAACCTCCCGTAAAGGAACGCTGAGTAATCCTCCTCAGGGAGAAGAAGGTCGTCGCCACCGACACCGGCCAAGTCCGCCTCTCTCTCAGCCTCGGAAGGCTCCCTGAACATCGTCCTAGGAGGATCGACGGGAACCGTCAACGCACCCCGAAAGCACTGACGAGCTAACCGCTCGCCCCAGATACCATACGGGACCCATCGACGTCCACAACAAGCGGCCGACTCGAGCTCCTAGGACGAAGGGTCTCGGCAACAAAGGAGGCGCTCTCAGCGTACTCCGCCCAAGGTGCAGGCACCCTTTGTGACAATATGAAGGCAAAGGTCATTCCTATGATCAATTGAAAACAAAATATGAGAAGATGTGAATGAATACAAATGGGATACTCACATTTGCTCTCGGTGAAGGGCGTTCACATCCCGCCGGTAGACATTGTGAGAAGAACGCTTGCTCTTCGTCAGGCACATGACCCAATCCCTCACCACGGGGTAGGCCCTCTCCAACGGCTCCGTCCTCTTGGGCGCGAGGTCCGGAAAGTAAGAGTACACCCACGCCTGTAAAGCAAAATGGTCAATGACGATCTTTGATAAAAGAAAGGAATTTACGTTGATCTAAAGGAAGGTTCATACCCAACAACAGCCGGTCCGGTCAACGGCGCCGGGAGAAGTCCCTTCTCCATCAACTCCGGACGAACCATGGCCCTCATAAAGCGGATGAGGACCGCGAAACCCCGGCGATGACCAGTCCCACGCCCTAAGGAACTCGGAGTCGGAAAGAAAGGGGAGAAGCTTCGTCGACGACCTCTCACCCTTGTCTCCGAGGTAAATCGAAGACAAGAACCACCAAAGCCACGGGCACGAGCCCTCCGCTCGGCTGTACAAGGAGGAGGAGCCGTCTCCCTCCCATCGATCACCACCGATGACGGGGTCTTCCCCGCAAAGTAATCTCGAACATAGGTACGGGTACCAAACAAAGCACCGCAACGACCTTCGGCGACGGGTTCCGGCCGATCAACCTCCTCGCCTCGGCCGAGTCCGCCCTCATGCGGTCTCGGCCACACCATCTCCTCGGTCACTTGCAGCGGACGGAAATCATGCCGTAGTCCTCCAAGGTGACTCCCACCTCACCAAAAGGCAGGTGAAATGTGGAAGTCGTATCCCGAATCGATCAAGAAAGCGCGAACCAGGCTAAGGTTGGCCCGCAACTTCCTCTTCACGATATCCCTCCAAACCTGAACCAGAGGACCAAACGCTCCGCGCTCGATCATGGCCCTCTCCTCCTCTCCAGCCGCTCGTAATGCTCCATCGCCGTCGTATACCCAGGAAACGATAGGATGTTCCGACCTCTATTAAAATTTGAAACAAAGCCATCTTTAGTTTTGGAATAAATTTGGAAGAGATTTGAACAGAAATGGAAAAGGATAGGTAATGAGTTAGGGAATTCCTATTTACCAAGCTCTTCACCGTCCTGTAGGACAAGTGACCCTCTGCGACCCCACACAAGGTGCCTACTCTCCCGGTCTCGGCCCGTGCAGGAGCACCTCTCGGTGGCGACCCCTCGTCCGAGGTGGGCCGTCTCGGAATCTCCTCCTCGTCGTGAGCCTCCTCCTCGGGGACCTCCTCTGCAGCGGCCATCACCGCGGCGGTGAAGGCTCGCTCTAAAGCCTCCTCAACAACAGCGGCGTCTATATCCATAGGATCTCTCCCAGAAGTAGAAGCATCGTCACACCGCAACGATTAAAGCAAATCCGGCCGCGTCACATGACGACAAGCCCTTGTTAAGAAGTTTTCGAGCCTTGAGGCCGGGAATCGCCCTTTCGGCCATCCTTGGCCATGTTCCCGCCAAATCAATCACTCATGTGATGGATAGGGTCAAGCCAAGTCAAAGTCAAAACCTAGTTCCGAGTTCGGGTCGAAAATTCGGCAAACATTTCGCTATAATGGCGATTATGCCTAAAAGGTGTCTGCAAAAGTTGTCACAAACCAAACTTCCGAGATGACATGGAAAGTTTACCCATCATCCAAGGGTCCCTACTATCAAATTTCATCACAAATGGGCAATCCTAAGGCCATTTTTGAAGCAATTTTCGATCTAGTGTGAAACTAGTCTCAAAATTCGCTCAAAGGGCTCAAAACTTGATGAAAATTCGAAGTAAATACATGGTTATGTTCCTAACATTGCCTACTACTCGTTTCTAGTATCAATTTGGCATGAAAAATTCATTTGGGGGAAAAGCCCCAAATTTTCGATCAATTGGGTCGAAAACCCTAATGTTCGCGGCTCAAAATTCGACAAATATGGAAGATTAATGCAAGATTAAAGCACATACCTCGATTAGTCATATTTTAAGCAAGCTTTTGAATCCAACCTTGATAGAAATGGTGAAGATTTGAGAGAGAAATTGAAGGATTTGTGTTTCGAAATAATGAAATAAAACCTTTCTGATTTCGCGTTTTTACGCGGAATTCTTGGAATTGGGGGAACGAGACGCGGCGGGCGCTGCGCCCTTCTTCCAAGAGACGCAGCTCTTGCTCTTGCGCCTCTTCCTTTGTTTCCCTCCGATGGATTTTCAAAAATCCGTTATGAGTTCGTTACTCGTGGGCCCATCTTTGGTGCGCCTCTTCCTCGATGACATTTTATCACTTTGGTCCGTTTCGACGGTTTCCTTTCGTCCGCCCGCCTTTTATCCGGTCGACAATATTTCGCGAGATTGTCCGAAGTTCATTTTATCCCGCATGCCATATTTCGTGATATTGCTCAACCATTTTGCCTGGCGCGAGAGTATTTTGCGATCGCTCACTCGAGACTTTCTTTCATGACGATTGGATGTTCCTAGTCGTCAAATCATTTTATCCGGCAGATAGTATTTTGCGATCGCTCATTCGAAGTTTCCCCACGACGATCAAGATGTTCCTCGTCGTCGATAGGTCCCCAACAAGAGTTCGCTTGAGACCGACGCAAGCAGATTCAACTTCCAAATTTCGCTGGTCGCTCGAGATCGACGCAAGCGGATTTTCCCCCCAGATTTCTACCGACGTCCTGCTGTTTTCAATATCTCTTATTCCCCGCGAAGTTCTATTAAGTCTCAGGTATGGTCTCTTCTTATGGCTGGCGATCCTCCTTACGTAGTCTAATGGACTTTAAACGACCCTCCCCGATAGTCGACAGAGTCTAAAATGTTCCCGACGACAGGTCCTTGGCTCGGACCCTCGAGCGCCTCGCGTCGCCATAGTCGTCAGTTGTAATCTTCGATTGACCTGATGGCTATACTTTGACTTTCGCCTTGTCCAAGCCTCAGTCAAAGTGGGGGCTCTGAGACACCTCGTTTCGCACCCCTCGCAAACCACCGGTGATGATTGGGCCGCATGTTTGATTCGCGGAACGATTTGTGACAATTCGTAAGATTATCGTCAAGTGATTGCTCAAATATAAATGTCAACCTCTTAGTTGTCATCTACGTGCCGATACGGTCGTTTTGGCAATAATTAGAGTACATTCGGAGTCCGGGTCAAAAACCGTCTCCATTTTTCGATATTTGTTAAATCCGAGTCGGAATGTTGGAATGTTCCGGATATTTCTATTCCATATTCATCAAATTTTATCTTTTGGCAAATAATATCCCGTAATATTTAAAAGATAATCGAATAAATCCGTCCTACCATAACTTAAACGCGGAAATCTTTCTTAAGCAGGAGGAAACCTCCACGGGAGCAGACGAAGCAGTCTTTGCGCCTCTTCTTCCAAGAGACGAGTGTGGGCTGCTGCGCCTCTTCCCAGGCCCTTCTTTGCATGATTTACGTATCTTTTTTATATCTTTCCGAGATTCACTTCCAAAGAGTCTCCGAAACCCTATTCCTTCACGTGATTAGTATAAATAGGAGCTTTCGTTCCTCATATTTCTCACGCGAGTGTCCGCCCTTCTCTTCTCCCTTTGCATTCTAGACTTCGTTCTTACTAATTGGCGCCTACGTGCTTGGACTTCCGACCACGTAAGCTCGGATCTTTCCGGGTACCAGCCTCTCCGTTGCATGACCGACCAATTTGACCACTACACTCAATCAATCTAATTAATTTAATCAATCGTTTTCCTCTTACGAGGGCACTCTTTCCTTGCATTCGCGTCGAGCATCACTAATCGATCTTCTTAGTTCTTCTCGTTCCGTCAACATGTAAGTCTGAGGGTGTATAATTCCTTTTATTTATTGTATTTTTAATTATTGTATAATAATTGTAAGGTTTATGTCGAAAGTACCTCATTAAGAACCGATTTCTACAAACCGTCTTTAAAAACTGTTTTTTTGCGGATTTCCAGTAGATAGACGTCGAGAAAAGACGCAGAATCGCTGCGCCTCTTCAAAGGAGCGCAGCACTGCTGCGCCTCTTTGTGGGGCCGCGCAGATTCTCGCTTCTTTTCTTCTTCCTCCGTCCTCTGCAATTCGTATCAAATTTATTTGTTTTGTTTGTTCGTCTGTTAATTCTCCGTCATAAAATCATAATAATTAGTATGTATATTGTATCATATATTTCATCGTTCATTCACATGTTTAATTCATCTAATCCGACTTAAATCCCAAATAATTCATATTTGCGGGTTTTCGTCACTAATATTCAATTCGAGTTCTAGGGATTCAATTCGTTCATGTTGAGTTTCTGGGATTCATTGTTGATATATTCTTTATCGTGTTCATTGTTAATCCGCCATCAATTCATCATGTTTAGTCAACTATTCGCTTGTTTGGTTCGTTCATTAACATCGACCCTTCACATGTTTAATCTGTCTTTGTCTCCGTCTTCATCCATGTTTTCTTTGTTTTATGACCTCAATCATATGTAAATAATCGTAAATCACTTTCATCCGAGTACATAATCTAAATCAATCCATTAAATTCACCAATTAACGTTAACAATTGCGTTTTGGCTTCACGGCCCGAGTTCGTCCTTGGAGCAGGCGCAAGAATCGCTGCGCCTCTTCCAAAGGGCGCGATGTCTCTTCTTTGTTAAAGGGACGACACGTCACGAACTCCTTTTCTCGCTTGACCTAGATTAATTAGTTTACGTATTAATTAACTAATATTCGTAATATCGCTAATTCCTGTTCGTTAATTTGTTATTTTATTCTTTTATTCTTTTTTATCAAATTATCCGTTTTAAAGGTATTTTCGACATAAATCAATAAATCCTTTGTAATTAATGTAATTTATATTTATTGTAATTTATTTATTTCATTGTTTTGTGTGCTTCCACATGTAAATGAACCTTAAATTCCAACTTCGACCCCAATTGTTTGCTAATTAATTGTTCACCGACTTAGTTTAAATTTCACATGTTAGGATTAATCTATTGGATGTTGCATTGCATGCATATAGCCGACGGTATATCAAGTACGAATAACTTCCCTAATCATTAGTAGAGGCCGCTATCGAGGCGGGCGGGATTAGGTGTTCGATCAAAAGAGCTTCCTAATACGTACCCTCACCCCTTACTCCGGATCTCGTGAGCACCGTGTTCATTGGCATCCACGAGAGTCATTCTAGACATAGAATCTTTAAGGGTAACGATTGCTTAGTGTTCATGTCACTACTTTGTGTCTTGACATGACATGAGGTATTCGAACGGTTCCAATTTCCCATAAAAATTGGTGGCGACTCCATACAAAATGCAAACGCTTGTTTTCGAGCCCCTTCACTCCCAAGCGCCCCCGTGGGCGGCCCGCTGTCCACAGACCCTCTTATAAGTTTTTTTTTTTTTTTTGCAATAGATATTCTTTTATAAGATATTTTCGTATGATAAGAACAATTTTACGATAAAACCGATATAGGACCATGTTACAAGGTTCTTGTAATATCCCATATCTAGAATTACTCCAGTGGTGGATCCAAGGTGGCTACCAAGGAGCTCATCTCCACTGACAATCGAATATTTTAAAGTTTTTAACTAAAATTTCACAATTTTTTCGAATTTTCCTTTAATCATTACCCGTTCACCCTCGTTGGAATCAATTCGTGGCTCCGCCACTTGATTAACACTAACTATAATGACTTAACAATTAACACGTCTTTAACAAGAAAAGTCGTCTCATCACTATTACATACTTGCATGTACTCCATAATGACATAATCAATAAGACAACTTGTGCAATATTAATTACGAGTAATAAAAAGTTGAATAATCAACGTAATAATATTCTAAAATGATAACAAATGAAAATGAAAGATAAAGATTATAATATTCTTACTTGAAATTGGGAGGATTAGAAGGCCATTGAGGAACAAATTGATCAAGTGGCCAACAATGAAGTCTAAGATAATCCCTCCAATTATGCACTTGTTCTTTCTTCACATTAAAACTTGTTGATAATCTTATTGTTTTTGTTGGATCATCACTATATAATTTCATCTTTTCTTCAATTGGTAATTTGAAGAAATCTTTTGCCATCTTTTGCATGTTTTCCACCTTTTCTTTTGATACTCCATGATTAATCACCTATAATATAAGCATAAAATGTCATAAATCAAACCATCTTATTAGAATTACTCCCTCCGTTTCAATCATCTGCCTAACTTTAACTAAAATACCCCTCACAAATGATTGAGACGGAAAGTGTATAATACTAGATGATTATTATGCACCTTTTCTTTGGACACTTCATCATTAATCACCTATATATAAGTATAAAATGCTATTAACCACATTATTAGAGTTAAAATTTATAATTAGTATGCACTTTTCTTGACACTCCATGGTTAATCACAAATAAATAAGTATAAAAAGTCCTAAAAACCCCTATCTGTCAGAAATGGTCATTTTTATTCTTCTTAGGGTTTATATAATAGTTATCATTTTTATATAATATTTAAATTTATATCTTACAGGACGTACAAACTGACCTATCTCAAAAAGGACACTATTAAATGTTACTACAAGGTTTGTGTATATTGGTCCTAACATGATCTTTAGGACCCACAAATGTACTTTTTCATTAGTTAATAACCTACTAGTCATGATTTACATAAAATTAATTTTTTTAAAATAAGGTCATTATATGTCACATAATTTGATAATTACTTATACACCTCATCTCATTTACAGGATGTGTACAAGGTATTGTATAATCATTTTTCGCTATACAATGATCTTACATAATAACTACGATATCGTGACAATGCATTGGTGAATAAGTCCTAGTATCATATATGATACATGCACCTTTCATTGACATGTTCCAAGACACAAACAAAACCAACCTGAAAAAAGCCATAGTTCTTGCAAGCATGATGAAGTTGAGCTAGGACCCGGGTATGATCGTGGCAACCCAAGTCAATAACGGGCACATCTTCACAAAGTGAGACTTGAGACAAATTGGGTCGTTGCGAAACGGGTCGGATATAATTGAGAGGAAGGTTTTTGTAAGGGATACCCGTTGAAAGAACCTTAGTTTCCATAGAGTAAGTAAGCAAAGGTTTTATAAGGAGGAAGGCTAAAAAGTAAATAGTGTAAGATGGAAAAATTAGGAAAAGTGGGTGGTCCCTAATGAGTGTATCTTCGAGGTTTCGAGAAAAAGAGCATATTTATAAAGTGTTGGTTGTGGTAATATTTATAGGGAGAAATAACGTTAATGGACATGCTTAATTTTGTAAGATTATGGATAAAATATTGTTAATTGTCTTAGAATTAATAGGAGCGTAAATTCTTGTTTAAGTTGAATATATCCCTTAAATAATAAAGGGTTAAATAGTCACTCTTGTAGGGATAATTGCCTAAACATTAATAAAAGTTGTCTTTATTATCATTGGGTAGTAGTATTTGGATTCCTTTTAGTGATAAAACGAATATGACTATTCTAATAAGTAAGACAATAAGATTGTTTAGTTTAAAGTATTAAAATGGATTGGAATGCAGTGTAATATCATGTAGGGTTAAATAGTCACTTTTGTAGAGACAACTGCCTAAACATTAGTAAATAAAAGTTGTCTCTATCATCATTAGGTGGTGGTATTTGAATTCGTTTTAGTGATAAAATGGATATGTCTGTTTTAAGTAAGCCTATGAGGATGATTTGTTCAAAGTGTTGAAATGGATTGAAATAAAGTTTAATATCATATAGGGTTAAATAGTCATTTGTCTAGGGACAATTGCCTAACATTAGTAAAAGTTGTCTTTACTATCATTAGGTGACGTGGTAGTATTTGGTTTTGTTTTAATGGTAAAATGGATATGTATGTCTTAAGTAAGTCTATGAGGTTAATTTGTTAGTGTTAGAAATAGATTGGAAATTTGAAATATAGTGTAATATCATGTAGCGTTAAATAGTCATTTTTATAGGTACAATTGCCTAAATATTAGTAAAAGTTCTCTATTATCATTAAGTGGTGGTATTTGGATTCGTTTTAGTGATGAAACATAAATGTTTGTTTTAAGTAAGACTATGAGGTTGATTTATTCAAAGTGTTGAAATGGATTGAAATCCAGTGTAATATCAGTAGGGTTAAATAGACATTTTTGTAGGGACAATTGCCTAAACATTAGTAACAGTTGTATTTATTATCATTAAGTGGTGGTATTTGGATTCGTTTTAGTAATATAAAATGGATGTCTGTTCTAAGTAGGGATGTCAATTTCATCCGCACTCAATCAAAATCCGATCCACCTGATCTTAAAAGATGGACGAAAACCCGACCTAAATGGATGATGGATGAAACGGATGACGGATGACGGATGGGTTGGATGAAGAAATTTCACCCGTCATCCATCCACCACCCGATTTTATTATTTTTGATTTTGGAAAAAATATATTTATTACATTTTTAAGATAGAAAATATTCAATTTCTCTTATTTTTCTACCCTCATTATATATATTTTGTGAAAATACACACTAAAAAGTTACATTAAAATGATTATATAACTTAATTTTTGTAAAGAATAAAAAGTCTTATCATTTTTTTACTCTTAAGCATACATACACACTATCACCCGTTTATCACCCGATCCATCCGTTTCATCCATGGATGATGGATGGGTGGATGACGGATGATAATTTTAGTGGATGACGGATGTGTTGGATGAGATTTTAATGTAAGGGATGGATGATGAATGAGGCTTCACCCGACCCGAACCCGATTCATTGACATCCCTAGTTCTAAGTAAGACTACGAGGTTGATTTGTTCAAAGTGTTGAAATGGATTGAAATGCAGTTTAATATTATGTAGGATTAAGGCCTGTTTTTTTGATTTGAAACTTATAGGATCTCGAATCGAATCGAACTTATAAGATGAATCGAATCGAATCGAACTTATAGGATCGAATCGAACTTATAGGATCTCGAACTTAATCGAACTTATAGGATCTCGAACTTAATCGAACTTATAGGATTCGAATCGAATCGAATCGAACTTATAGGATCTCGAATCGAACTTAAATTAAGTGACGTATAGGATCGAATCGAACTTATAGGATCGAATCGAATCGAACTTATAGGATCTCGAATCGAATCGAACTTATAGGATCTCGAATCGAACTTATAGGATCGATCGAATCGAATCGAACTTATGGGATCTGAAGTAAACTTAAATTAAGTGACTTTAAGTCCAAAAGAACAGGGCCTAAATAGTCATTTTTGTAGGGACAATTGGCTAAACATTAGTAAAAGTTGTCTCTATTATCATTAGGTAGGGGGGGGTATTTGGATTCTTTTTAGTGATAAAACAGATATGCCTGTTTTAAAAAAAGACTGAGATTTATTGGTTCAAAGTATTGAATTGATTGAAATGTAGTGTAATATCATGTAGGATTAAATAATTTTTTTTTGTAGGAATAATTGCGCAAACATTAGTAAAAGTTGTCTCTATTATCATTATATATAGTGTTTGTCTTAAATAAGACTAGCTGATGTTATAAGTGTCTGTTGTAAGTAAGAGTATGAGGTTTATTGTTTCAAAGTGTTAAAATGGATTGAAATGCGGTGTAATATTAAGTAGGGTTATTAAATAGTCATTTTTGTAGGACAGTTGTTTAAACATTAGTAAAAATTGTCTTTACTATCATTAGGTGGTAGTATTTGAATTTGTTTTAATGGTAAAATGAATATGTTTGTCCTAAATAAGACCAGTTGATGTTAAATGATCGAGTGGTGTAATATATTTTGAAATGGTATTATGATCATCTCATAGATGATTTGAGGTAGATTTTGTTATTATAGAATTAGTGCGTATCATATTTGATTGGATATTGAAATGGTACTCTTGGGTATGGTATTGGTAGTATTAGTGTTATTAAAATGAAATGGGGTTATCGGGTGGTATTGATTTTTCCTCCTATATATACCATAAGTTTTATAACTAGAGAATCATGTAGCATATGTCATATGTGTATGAGAAGATGACATTGTAATTGGTGTTTAATAAGGCATTATCTCATTTTCAAAATATTTCTCAATTTTATTGAACTAAATTACGTATGTAAGGCGGTGATATTAAAATTTAGTATCACTAGATGACATGTCGTATTATCAAAGTCTTATGTTGAATTATTATATAACTCTATTCATATTAAACATACATTTCAAAACACAAAAAATTGCATGATTTAAAAATAGAAATACATATAACTAATCATTCAAAATAATAATACACTCTTCAAATTAGTAAAGATCGGTAAGACAAGTCCAAAAATTTATTGACGTAATATTTAAAGAAAACATACGATCAACAATAAATTTATATCTCCAAGCCTAGTAAATATATTGAAAAGTTGAAGATATTTTTGAAAAAAATAATTAGTTTGATTAATATTATATAGATGTGCTTTAATACATGAATGGTTTGATATGATATTTGAACAAATTAGTTTAGTTTGATTGTATGTTAAAACTTATTACATTTTATTAATGGGTAAATATCACATTAAAAAAAAGCAATAATATTTGATCCCATTTTGACCCTTCTATGTGACATTTGCAGGGGCATTTGGTTCATATAAAGGTATCGGATAGTATGGAACCAGGAACCAGGAATCCTAGGAATCCTACAAAACTGTATAAGTATAGAACTCTATTCTTGATACCTTGTGTTTGGTTCAATCATGAATGAGGAATCAAATCTTATTTATGCATATTTTATTGTTTTTGTACTATTTACTTATGTATTAATTTATCTCCTTAAGTTTTCATATATTAATTATTTAAAACATTTATTAAAAAAACAATTTATATATTTTAATCTTTTATTAATAGTATTATTCTTCGAATGTATTGAAAATGTCGGGGGAAAATCATTGTTTATATTTTTCAGGGAACAAAAACTCTCACAAGAATATTTTTTTATGGATATTTTTCACCCACTAAAGGTCCTATTCTTTTGGACTTAAAGTTACTCCCTTGAAGTTTAGTTCCGCTCGGATAAATTTAGTTCAAAAAAGTTCAGTTCCTATAAATTCAGTTTAGAAAAATTCAACTCCTATAAGTTTAGTTCAACTCCTATGAGTTCAATTTAGAAAAGTTATGTTCAATTCATACCTATTTTTTTTATCAGTTGTAAGCTTGGTCTTGTACAATTTTAACAAAGGGAGGAAGAAATTAATAGTTGTTGAACTAACCATCTTACCTGCAGCAAAACGAGTCACATTAGGCATGCTTGTACCCGGTTTTGGTCCCTTGTCCGAAATGGGGTCCAAATTGGAGTCCGTCTAAGCACATGAGTCCTTTTCCGGCTTAGAAATCTTCCATGAGGAGTTTGGAGTATTTTTGTCCAATAGCTTATGTCTTGGGAAGGTGATAATCATAGAGAAAGGCAAAGAACAAAACCGGTGGCCCTATGGTTACACGGTTTGCAATGGCAAGTACATGGGTCACTTTCAAGTCCCTTTCACCCTTCCTAATTTAACCAAGACATCCACAAGGCTCCTTTTGTTGCTCCACTACTCTTGCATAAACTTTGCCGGACCCCCTTGAAGCTTCCAAAAGAGTTTACTCCATGTTTAATTAATCATTGTCTTATTAGTTTACTTTCTTTGTTTTTAGCTTTTGATTTTTAACTCGTGTAAGAATTTGTGTAAGGCTTTAAGATCACTTTTGGACCGGCATTTTAGGGGTCTTTTGGACCGTTAGATGCTAGGTTAGATGGATGGCTAGGATTGCTTGGCTTGGCCTATAAAAGCAAGGCTTTCCCTCATGTAAAAATCAGAATTTTATGAATGAAAACCCAAGTTAGAAATATTGATTTTTACTAATCTCCTTTGCTTAGTGCTAGGAAATCCTCTATTGCTTAGTGCTTAGAGTCGGATAATTTCTTTGCTTAGTGCTTGAAATTTCCCTTAGGCTTAGTCTAGTTGCTTAGTGCTTGGATTAAGTCATATCCCAATCACGTCCTTCACTCTATTCGATTGTAGAGTTCAGGAAACCGTGGTTCTAAACAGTTCTGTCGACTGTTCGATTGCAGTCCTCGGAGTTTCTGTTCAGTTTTTAGCCATTTTTATCACAATTATACAGTCCGTATCACTGTCCAAATCGAGTCATTTTCAACCAAAATCGAGTCTTGAGCGTTTTACTTCAAATTGGTTATCAGAGCAAAAGTTTAACACAATTCCATTGTTGTGTTAGTGTAACTCCCCGAAAAACAAGCAGGTAGCTCAAAAATGGCTCTTTTTTATTAGTAATAAACAACAACGAAATTACAAGGGCGTGGCCTCCGTATTCCCCTTTCAGAGAATACAAAGCTAAACAATTAAAATAAATAAATTATTAAAGCTTTAAACTATTTACAACTTATACTTATTATCCTCTATAATGTCAATTCCTCACACTTGACCTTCCCCGATACCTGTACCTGAAAAAGAGTGAAAGTAACGGAATCAGCTAACCACAAGCTGAGTATGACTCCAGTTCCCTCCACCGGCCTTATGTCATATTCTTTATTCAATAGAATTCTCCTTATTACCATATATCATTCAATAAAATAACTTATCAAAATACAGCATTCCATGCCAGGAACCAACCCGGTATCCCAAAAACATTATATGACTACCATACCAACAGGATATATATTCATATGACACTAATACCGGTATACCATTACCGAAAAGAATATACATTACGGAGTAAAACTCCCACCGGGTCTAAGACCCACCTCCGTGTACACAAGCTAAATAGTTAATTCCCATGGGCCAACGCCCCTCAGTTTATATATATGGAACCAACGCTCCAGGAGCTACTGCCCCTGGGGCCAACGCCCCTCATGTGTACACAGGTTAAATAATAATGTCATCCCAATCCAATAATCGTATCCCGAATGCTACAATTGGCCAATTATGCAATATAACAGAAGTACCCTTATCACATTCATATTTTCATAAGACGGTAACTAATATAATGTATGAGCAGTATAACACTCATAAGATAAAATTAACAATAAAACTAATATAAACCGGTTATTTCTAATATCTTGTTTCAAACGTAAACAATTAATTATATCGACGAAGGGTCCCGAAATCATACCGTATATATATATAAATTGGTTGCTGTGAGTAATGATCGGGATGCCAACTAATGCGTTTCTTTCCTATTCTTTCTTCTGTGCGTCTTCTTTTGTGTCTTTGTGCAAACCCGTAATCTTAAGTTTTTATTGGGTAAACATGGATTAACCAAGGTGAGTCACCCCCCTAAGCCACGTTTTTGTTGTAAATTATTTCTTTTTTTTTTTCTTTTTTTTCATTATTATCTAATAGAGTAGTAAATATTATAATGGGCCCGACTCATATACTGTTAGACAAATTACTAAAATGGAGCCGTCTTCATGTATACAGAAAAATATACGAGTTTTGTCTATAAAGACTCTAATGGTCTTATTATTATATATATCTTAAAACTAATTTTATTCGGGGTATTACAGTTAGTCTTGGGAAGAAGCTTTTCTTGTGAGTTCACTATAAACCTTAATCTCATCCAAAAACACAAAAACAACCATGAGTGAAGAAAGACTACTTGTAATTGAGACTCAGGTAACAAAACTCTCCGAGAAATGCGATCTAATGATAGACTCCTACAATGCTATCATGGCTAACATTCCAACACCACCAAGGAACCGGGGAAGACAACCACCTCACCGTGGTAGAGGGCGTGGCCGAGGGTTTGGAGCAAGAAACCAAGAGGCCGACCATGAAGAGGAGGAATTGCACTAGGATGAAGAGGGTTCCTTCATTGAAGCCGAGCACGGAGAACATCCTAAAGATCTAAAGGTAGATATTCCGGACTTTCATGGTAGTTTAAATCCCGATGACTTACTAGATTGGTTTAGGTCAATTGAAAGAGTCTTTGAATTTAAATCATACTCGGATGCTAAGTCCTTCAAGGTTGCCATTTTAAAGTTTAAGGGTTATGCATCTCTTTGGTATGAGAACATGAAAAATCAAAGGAAGAGGGATGGTAAAGAACCCATAAAGTTTTGGTTAAAATTGAAAAAGAAGCTTAGTGACAAGTTCATTCCCAAAGAGTATACTCAAGATATGTTCATTAAGCTTACTCAATTAAAACAAGATCAACAACCACTTGAGTCTTACATTAGGGATTTTGAACAACTCACTTTGCAATGTGATATCAATGAGAAACCCGAGCAAAAAATTGCTAGGTTTGTAGAAGGGTTGGATGATAAAATTGCTAATAGAGTCCGAATGCAACCGATATGGTCCTTTGATGAAGCCGTAAACTTGGCTTTAAGAGTGGAAAAATTGGGCAAGGGGAAAACCTCCAACTCAAAATTGCCGACCAAAACAACCCCGAAGACCACCCATGCCGAGAGCAAACCCAAAGAAACCAACACCCAAACCGTGACACCCACACTTGACAAAGGAAAAAGCATTGAAACCTCACAAAGAAAGACCTTAACCCTTAAAAAATATTTCAAATGTCAAGGTTATGGTCACTTTGCCAAAGATTGTCCGTGTCACAGTTGGTATCAGAGCATATTTGCTCCCGACGCACGTTTGTGCACCCCCAATATAAATAACTTGACCTTAAAATAATAAACTTGAGAGATGGGTAGGATGGGTAGACTTAGGACTTTATGTTTTAGTCTCTTTGTGATTGTTATTTATTAGGTGCTAATCAATGTTCTCTTTTACAAGATGGCTCCTACAAGAAACGTTGATAATGCAATCTTGCAAGCTCTTACTCAGATTCTTCAGAATCAGCAAAACCAACCAGCTCCTCCTCCCCCTTCTCAGTTTCCAGAAGGCGATAGACCCGGTTCTTACACTTGGGTGGCAAGTCAATTGACTCGAAACAAGACTCAAACTTATGGTGGTGAAATAGACCCGGTGGCACTCACCAAATGGTTTCGGGAATTGGAGAAGAGCTTTGTCTTGTATGACGTTCGTGAAGAGGACAAGGTGAAATTGGCTTCTCACTTCCTTGTGAAAGAAACTGATAGATGGTGGACCATGACTAGTCCTACTTCCACTCTTGAACCTGGTTTTGGTTGGGATCGCTTTAAGGATCTAGTTGAGACTAGGTTCTATCCAAAAGAGCTGAAACAACAAAGGCTTAAAGAGTTTATGAATTTGAAGCAAGGAAGTCTTTCTGTCCAAGCCTTTACCGACAAGTTCAATGAACTTGCTCACTATGCTTCTAGACTTGTCAAAAATGAAGAAGAAAAGGCCTTCTTTTACCTTGACAAGCTTACTCCAAAGCTTAAGAGCTTGATCCGTAGGGATTCTACTTCCTTTGTCTCAATCTATGATGATGCATTATGGGCCGAGAGCTCTATTCGGGCTATTGATGAAAAGGCTCGTGCTTCTCGTACTTCCCTTGGTAAGAGGCCACTCTACTCCACTTCTAGGCCTTATATTGCTCCTTCTAGACCCTTTGTGCCTACTTATTCCCCCTCTTATCCTAACAAGAAGAGGTTTGTTCCGAGTGGGCAAGCAAATCAAGGTGCTCGTGTTCTATCTCCTAGCAACGACAAAAATCCTAAGGGTCGTATGTGCTATCATTGTAAGAAGCCTTTGCATCCCGGAATTGGTTGTTTTGATAAGCAAATTGTGTTTCTCTCTGTAACAAGCCGGACACAAGGCTAATGAGTGTCCTGAGAAGAAGACTACTACTACTCCCGCTGTTCGAGAGGCCGAGAGGTCGCATCTTTGTGATGAGCCGTCCGAGGCCGAGGCACACCTGACATAGTCACTGGTACGTTCTTAATATTTGATGTCCCTTGTTTGGTTTTATTTGATACCGGTGCTTCTTTGTCATTTACATCGATGAAACTCTCCGACAAGTTACCTCTTGAACCTTCACTTGGAGATAGTACATCAATATCTCCGGCGACATCTTCTCTTGTTCTTATTTTTATTTGGATGTCCCTATATCGATAGCGGGATCTATTTTCTCGGCTAATCTCCTTCGATTTCCACTTTAGGAGTTTGATGTTATTTTGGGCATGGATTGGTTATCTACCTATTATGCTCGATTTGAATGTCGAGATCAAAAGATTGTTCTTAAAAGCCCTTTGGGTACTCGCGTATCTTATCAAGGGGTTAGAAAGCAAACAGGTGTGAAGTTGATCTCAGCTATGAAGACGGTGAATGCTTTGAAGAAGGGTCATCAAGCATTCCTATGTGTAGTGACTACTTCTAATTCTCCTTCTCTTCCTCCCTTGAAGGATGTTCCCATTGTTTGTGAATTTTCGGATATATTTCCCGATGAATTACCCGGGATTCCTCCTGAAAGAGATGTTGAATTTTCTATTGACCTAGTTCCCGGAACGGTCCTATTGCTAAAGCTCCTTATCGTATGGCACCTTCCGAATTGAAGGAGTTGAGAGTTCAACTTGATGACTTGATTAAGAAAGGCTTTATTAGGCCTAGTGCTTCTCCTTGGGGTTCCCCCGTCCTCTTTGTGAAGAAAAAGGATGGATCTATGCGACTTTGCATTGATTATCGTGAACTCAATCGTGTGACAATCAAGAACAAGTATCCTCTTCCACGAATTAATGATCTCTTTGACCAATTACGTGGTGCTTCTACTTTTTCCAAGATTGACCTCCGATCGGGTTATCATCAAATTACGGTGCGTGAGTCCGATATTCCTAAGACTGCTTTCAGCACGAGATATGGTCATTTCAAATTTAAAGTGATGCCTTTCGGATTGACTAATGCTCCGGCTATCTTCATGGATCAAATGAATCGTACCTTTAGTGAGTACCTCGATAAGTGTGTGGTGGTGTTCATTGATGATATCTTGATTTTCTCAAAGAATGATGAAGAACATGCCAAACACCTTCGTATCATCTTAGACATTCTAAGTCAACAAAAGTGGTTTGTTAAGTTCTCTAAATGTGAATTTTGGTTGCATCAAGTAACTTTTCTTGGACATGTCATATCCAAAGATGGTGTTATGGTAGATCCTTCTAAGATTGAGGCCGTTGTTGATTGGAATAGTCCGAAAAATGTGACTGAGATTCGAAGCTTTCTCGGTTTGGCGGGTTATTACCGTCGATTCGTGAAAGATTTCTCTAAGTTAGCTAGACTGATGACTCAATTGTTGAAGAAGGAGTCTAAGTATGTGTGGACCGATGAGTGTGAGAATGCCTTCTTAGAGTTGAAGACTAGGTTGACTACCGCTCCGGTGTTGACCTTACCTGAGGATGGTGTGGACTACGATGTTTATTGTGATGCTTCAAAGCATGGCCTAGGTTGTGTCTTGATGCAAAACCGAAGGGTTATTGCTTATGCTTCTCGACAACTGAGGGTTCACAAGGTGAACTATCCGACTCATGATCTTGAATTAGCCGCCGTGGTACATGCCTTGAAGACATGGAGGCATTACCTTATTGGAGTTCATTGCCGCATTTATACCAATCATAAGAGTTTGAGGTGTATCTTTACTCAGAAAGAATTGAATATGAGGCAAAGAAGATGGCTAGAGTTGGTAAATTATTATGATGCCGAGTTGATTTATCATGAAGGGAAAACAAATGTGGTGGCCGATGCTTTGAGTAGGAAGACTAGTCACTCTTTGAGCACTATCCGTGTGTTACCTGATGAACTTACCACAGAATTTCAAAAGTTAGGGATAAGCCTTGTTGGGAAGGGCTTTGACTATCTTAGTGCCTTGAGTGCAGAACCCGACTTTTACCGTGAGATTCGTACTTGCCTACCTGAGGATTAGAGCTGATCATGGGCCGGGCCTATGCGGGCTTGGGCCGGGCCGGGATGATAAAAATGGACCACATGTGCGGGTTGGGCCGGACCGGGTCAAATGAGAGGGCCTATTTAGCGAGCCCAAGCCCGGCCCTTATGGGCTAAATCAGGCTTTTGGGCCTAAATGGGCTTTTCGGGTCATAAAATACGACTTACGGAATGAGATAAGTAGTATAATACCTTCAAATTGTACTTTAAATGTGCACTTAGTATAAAAAAATCGTACAAAGTATGATGAAATACATATGAATTAATCTCCAAAAATAGAATAAAAACAATCATCGACACATTATAATGCTTAATCATATCTAGTAGATACTGTATGATTTATGTTACGTGAACATCGCTTTTAAATCTCAATAAATATATACATGAGTTTATAAGGAATTATATATAAAATTTACGCTACTTAAACAAATTTTATAAGAAAAATATTCCTTAATTAATAAATATGGGTTGGGCCAGGCCAAAATTTGGGCCAAACGCTTGGCCCAAACCCGGCCCAAAAGTACATTGGGCTTTTTTGGGCCGGCCCATGGACTTTTTTGGGCCAAAATAAAAGGCCCAAGCCCTTCAAAAAAGCGGGCTGGGCCGAATCGGGCCAATGGGCTTGGGCCATTTGATCACCTCTACTGAGGATGCTACTTTCAAGTCCATTCAAGCAAAAATCCAACTTGGGCAAGCTAAGGATTGTGTGGTGGATAGTGATGGATACCTTCGTTACCAAGGTAGGATGTATGTTCCGAGAGTAGCCGAGTTGAGGAAGGAGATCCTTGATGAAGCTCACCTTTCTCCTTACTCTATTCATCCTGGTGGTGACAAGATGTATAAAGACTTGAGATTACAGTTTTGGTGGCCTAGAATGAAGATTGATGTCCTAGAGTATGTTAGCAAGTGTCTTACCTGTCAGAAAGTGAAGATTGAGCATCAGAAACCCGGGGGTTTGCTACAACCTTTGGATGTTCCTCTTTGGAAATGGGAGTCCATCTCCATGGACTTTCTGATGGCTTTACCTAAGACTGCTAGCGAAAAAAATGCGGTTTGGGTGGTTGTAGATCGATTGACCAAATATGCTAGGTTTATACCTATCAAGGAGACATGAAGATTAGATGTCCTAGCTGGTGCCTACGTGAAGGAGATAGTACGCTACCATGGAGTGCCTAAGGATATAGTTTCAGATCGTGACCCGAGATTCGTTCCGTTTCTCGCGCTTTGCAAGAAGCCATGGGTAGTAAGCTACTGATGAGTACCGCTTTTCATGCCGCTACAGATGGACAGACTGAGAGGACTATCCAGACTTTAGAGGACCTCCTCCGTGCTTGTGCTTTAGACTTCCACACTTCTTGGGAGAAGTCCTTACCTCTTGTTGAATTCTCCTACAACAATAGCTATCATACATCTATCAAGATGTCACCTTATGAAGCTTTGTATGGTAGGAAGTACCGTAGTCCGGTCTGTTGGGATCAAGTCCAAGATGCTCATGTGTTGGGACCCGATTTGGTGACTGAGACCATCAATCAGGTTCAGATCATTCGAGAGCGTATGAAAACCGCTCAAGACCGAAAGAAATCTTATGCCGATGTCCGTCGTCGACCACTTGCCAAGGTTGATGATCGAGTGTTTTTTAAGGTATCACCTATGAAAAGGGTGAAACGGTTTGGTGTAAAAGGAAAGCTGAGTCCCAAATACATTGGACCTTTCCGTGTGCTTGAGAAGACTGGCCCCGTTGCTTACCGTTTGGAGTTGCCCCCGAATTTGAGCAAGGTTCATAATGTCTTCCATGTATCTCAGTTGAGGAAGTACATTAGTGATCCGAGCCATGTCATTCAAGAAGAAATCCCAGATTTGGAGTCTAACTTGACTTTGGAAGAAAGGTCAATCCGAATTTTCGAAAGAGCAAACAAGCAACTTAGAAACAAAGTTGTGCCCCTAGTTCGTATCCCTTGGCGTTGTGGAAATGTCGAAGAAGAAACTTGGGAGCCTGAATCTTCTATGTTAGCTAAATATCCCGAACTTTTCTCGTGAGGTAATTCTCTTTCCTTTATCTAATTCTTGTGAGTTTTAGCTACCCTTTCGAGTGTTCCTCTCCTTCTCTTAAATACTCTCCGCGTTAGTAGTTCTTGCTTAGTTGCTTAAAAGTCGTAGTTATAGTTTGGTCATAGCTAGTGGAGTTATTATCCTTTTTATAGAGTTTCGAACTAAAGATTTTTGAAAATGTTTTAATGTTTTCCACTGGTTTTAACGTCAATGAGTGGTAAAGCTCGTTATTGGAGACGTCCGATAATTGGTTTTCTCATTTGTTGGTGTAAAAATATATATTTTTATGTCTTTGATTTGGAATGTTGATGTTCTTGAGCAGTAAAGACGAGGATATTCCGTTCCATTGAAAAGACACTTATATTTCATACGTTCATATTTTGAAGATTTTGTTTACTTGATTTTAAAGAGATAGACCTACATATATACAATGTTCCTTCTTCTAAGTTTCGGGGACGAAACTTCTTAAAAGGAGGGATGATTGTAACACCCCGTAAATTTGAAGACCTTTATTATATTTTAAAAGTAATATTTTAATCTATTTTAATTTAATAATAATTTATTTGAAATAAAATTTATTTGATAAAATATAATCTTATTTTATTTTGAAGAAATGTAATTATTTTTGATAGTTTAGAAATGTTTAAAAGTGATTTAAACTATATTTAAACCTTTTCCTTTGATAAAATAGATTTCAGATAAAAGTCGTAAAACTGGGATTTTCCCATTCTTACGGTCGTTGGGTAAACGAGTTTGGATATTGGGCATATGAGTACTTAATCTTTTAGTAAAATCGTGTTTAAGAACTTTAATATTCTCGGAAATCGCGTTCGACGAATATTTCTAATTACCGTCGAAGCAAACCCAAAACGTAAACAATTGACCACCTCCCTATGCCTTGTGGACCGACCACCTCCCTCCATTGTCTCCTCTTTCAATTTTCATTTCCTCCATAATTCACTCTCCTTCTTCCTTTCATTAAACAACCAAATTTCTCTCAAAATAACCTCCTTACAATCCCTAAAACCACCATAAATCCTTAATTTCTCCACCAATTTGCATAAAACTTATATATTTGGAATCCTCTCTTCAATCCTCATCTACTAGTAAGCTTTATTTTTATTTCCCCCAATTTCGTTTCGGGTCTTATCTTTTTAGGGTTTCGAATTTAGGCTTAATAATTGTGTTTTTGTTGTTCTTATAGGTGAAGAATTTGAAGATGAGTTAGGTGACTCATATGTGGTTGAAGATGAAGAGTAATTTTGGGTTTTAAAAGCTTTCTCAAGTTATTACTTGTCTTTTTGTTAGCTTAAGGTAACTATTCCGAGTTACTCGACGATTTAATGTCACATGATGTTGTGTTTGTTGTTTGTTAAGTGTTTAGGTGATTGATAATGTGTTAGTTCCGTTTTTCACATGACTTGTGTTGTTAAAGTTTACTAATTTATGGTTATTTCATATACTTGAGTATTGAAACGAAATGGGTATTGTTGATTGTTGCTTGAGGCGATATTAAATTGAGCTTGAAACGGATTTTGGTAGGAAAAGGGGAAAAGGGGCGGAAAAACCGCCCAAAACAGCCCGTAAAACAGCCCGGTGGGTCCGGCCCGGACTTTGACCCGTCACTTTGGGTCGGGTCTTGGGTCTATTGTTTGATGTTTTGGGTCTTTTGTTTGCGTATTTATGTATTTTGGTACTTTTGGCATGTGGGTAATCATTATTATGCGAGAATTTAATTGAATTGGATATTTTGTAAGTTGGAATATATTTCCTTATGTTGATGGTTTTTCACATGATAGAAATTGGAAATGGCATGAGAATGATATTGTGATGGATTTTGTGATTTGGGCCAAAGTAGGCCAAGACTCTGAGCTGGGCCAGATTGACCGAACGAGTTTGGTCAAACTAGGTTTAAACCAGGTCGACCTCGATTTATTCTTGACCGTCGCGGGACTCGGGTCGAGGGTTTGTCTTTGAGGTGAGATTGGTTGTTACTGGATGTTTTATGTTATGCCTTGATATTTGTAATTATCATTTCACATGTTGGTTGTTGGATGCTTTGGATGCCTTATGCTTGAGTCTTGTTGCCTCTTTGCCATTTTAACTTGTTCTCATGGATTATGGAAGCTGTTGGTTAGTGGAATTTGGATTATTATTGATATTGGAGATATTGTTGGGTTGTGAAATTTGAATATGCTCTTGCGTAGCCTTTCATATGCTAGGGTGTGTATGATCATTTGTGTGTGCAAGTTTGGACTCTTTGCCCCTCTTATGGTTAAGTGGGTGTCCTACTTGTCTTGTGTGGTGTTGGTATCTTAGACCATCGTCATAGATAGGCCCTTATAGTCTTTGTGAGTGTATATTCACCGCTTAATAGCCTTTGTGTCTTAGCTTGGTGGGTTTATATCCAAGTTAGGGTATATCTTTGACGTACTCTTAGAAGTATGTGGTCGACTTAAGTCTTAGCCAACCCTTTGGTGGACTCCTTAGGGGTACTCATGTGTTGTTATCATGGGTCTTGGATGCGGTAGTTTTCGGCATGTCGCTAGGTCTGCGCAGGTTTAGGACTAGGGTGTTTACCTTACCTCGTGGTATAGACTCGAGTTCTGAGTGACTATTATTTATCTAGGAACTTATGCCCTGTCTCTAGATATATTGTCTTTCTTGTTTGATGATTCTATGAATCATAGAAGGTGAATCTGCAAGCGGCTATGGTTGATAGAGTTTTGATTCCTGGATGTTATGTGATTCACATGATAGTGTAGTATGAGTCAGTCTAGTATTCACATGCTAGGACTATGTGTTGTTATATTGTTATTCACATGATAAGCACGATTGTCTAGCATCCATGCCGAGAGCAAACCCAAAGAAACCAACTTGGCTTTAAAAGTGGAAAAATTGGGCAAGGGGAAAACCTCCAACTCAAAATTGCCGACCAAAACAACCCCGAAGACCACCCATGCCAAGAGCAAACCCAAAGAAACCACCACCCAAACCGTGACACCCACACTTGACAATATCCGTCACAAGCTGAAGACCTCTCACAATAAAGTAAGTGGGTTGGCAAGTGGGAGAGAAAATGGAGCACCATGCATATTGTCACTTGCATCTTGTGAGAGAGGCACTATCCATCTTTAGCTTATAACGGATAGTGTCCGTCTTCAATGAAATTTTGTATTTTAGGAATCTAACCTAGATTTAATTTTTGTATGTCAACCAAATAATTTTCAAGCAATTCACACGCATTATTCTACTCACGTGTTTTTCAATTTTATGGGCATTTAATTCTTCGATTACAACTAAACAACCCCTAATTTGACTATAGTACAAATTGATGTGGGGCAATTATTAACAAGGGTAATTATCAAAAAAGATGAGCGTCATTAATACGTTTGATAACAAATTCACACAAGTAGTACGCAAGTGGTGGGCACAAAAGGATTAACGTGTGGGTCGTGCACCGTAAATAAGTAGTAATTGCGTTCTAGACGGGGCAGAAGACTTAGGCTTGATCCACACATCACTAATGCTTTATTTGCCGGCCCATTAAATTCCATGTGGTTCTCGACCTAGTCAATTAAACTAGAGTGTCGTTTAATGTTGTTTATTTTTGTTTCCGTGAATCTAGGTGTGGACCATCGATAACGATAGTACTTTTCTTATCACGAGTGCTTTTCAAAATGGTACATGATTGGTCAGGAAACATTCGTATGATAGTTAACGAATGAGGTGATCAGTCAATATAATAGACCGACTCATTAACTTTTATTATTATAAATTACAATGGAACTTTTTTAAAATTGATATAGGTACCTGTTAAATAAATATTTTAACTAAAATATTTAATGGTACTCTTATGATTTATCATGTTGTCTATGTTGCCCCTCTTTTATATGAGAATGTTTCTAAACCAACTATATACCGTTTTGAAAAGTACTCACAATAAAAGAATTATTATCGTTATCGATTGTGAATACTCAGATACACCGAAAAAAATAATCAAATTTAAAAGACGCTCTCATGTAATTGACTAGGTCCGGAATAATTAAGTAAAAATTTAAGTAAAAAATTATTCTGCTAATGAAATGGTTTTACATAAGGAAACGATGATAGAGATTAGTATTATTTTAAGGTATTTTAAAAAAAAAAATCCAAAATAATTCAGTAAAAAAAATAGTTTTTCAGCCATTTTGCTACAGATATAATTAATCGATGTTTGTGTAGCAAAATCGTAAAATTAACATGTTTTTCATTCAAAGAGTATTTTTGGTAGCATAATTGTGTTTAGGAGTATATATATAGTTAATTTTTTAAAATAAGTGTTTAAGTAGACAGTAATTTTGACTATATTATTTGGTGGATAATGTAATGGATTAGATGGATATATTAGATAGGTGCGAATCTACAATTGTCGACCTTTATGTATGAGGATGTTATTTTGAAAACATTCACTCGTTCATGAGAGTGACATTTAAAGATAAGAGGGTTTTTAAAGAATATGATAGTCAAACTGAATTGCACTAAAAAAATTAATTTAAACTGAATTAAATTTAATAGAGTTAAATTAAATTGAAGTTTGAGATATTTTGTGAGGAGATGAGCTGAATCGAATTATACTGAACTAGACTGAAATGAGCTGATATTAAGTTAGAAAGAATAAGGCCTCATGGGATCTAAACCGATTTTATAGGAGCTAAATTTTTCTGAACTAATAGGATTTGAGCTGAACGAAATTTATAGGATCTGAACTTTTTTGTATTAAACTTATAAGAGCTAAACTGAACTTAAAGGATATAAATTTAAGTTCAAAAGAACACGGCCTAAGTTTTATTTAAGACGGACACTATCGCTTAAAACGGGTTGAATACAATTACATGGTAATAATAAAGATAAATATTTTAACATTTTATATGAAATTTGATACTCCCTCCATACCAATCAAAGGTAACATTGACCAAAATTAAATGACACTATTTATGGCCGTAGGGAATCTTCGATATTATTTTTAATCTATAAGACAAAATATAGTCTTGTGATATCTTGTTTGATTTATCCTCATGAATGATACAAGAATATCAATTTTTTATAGTTTTTAATAATGTGTAACTAAAGATATTCACGTTGCAAAAGCGTATGCCAAAGTGTGAAAAAAGTCAATGTTACATTTGGATTGGTATAAAGGGAGTATGTAATTTGTATGTATTTGACGCTAAACTTAAATGAATGGTTCTTGTTAAATGAATTTGTGAATACGTTGCAATGTGAAAGGATGAGATATAATAATGGTATTATTTCACGGATCAATCTAGTTTTCTTAACTTAAAAAAAAAACCTAAGTTTCGAGCACTCTAGAATAGGGCTGAGAATCGGTCCAAGATCGGATCGAACCGGACCAAACCAGACCGGACCGAAAGTAAAATTTAGTGGACCAAAGATCGGACCTAAAACTTTCGGTCTTGGACCGGACCAAACCCGAAATATTTGGTCCGGTCCGGTCTTGGACCGAAATGGACCTAAAATTAGTTTTTTTCACTATTTCATATACGATAATTACGTTTTAATTCGCTAAATAATATGCATTTAAATTATTAGATGACTCTTTTTATGAAAACCATTGACAGTACTAATTTATAATGTCTTTTGAAGATAAAATATTAATTTGATTCATAATATTTTAATGTTGCTTTATTAAAAACATGAATTTTGGTGCATTCGGCCCGGACCTAAATTAACCGGTCTTGGACCGGACCGGACCGAAAACCAAACCTTGAAAAAATGAGACCAGACCAAAATAATTCGGTCCGGGTTTGGTCCAGACTAAATGGTCCGGTCCGGTCCATGGTCCGGACCTAAATTTGCTCACCCCATCTCTAGAATTCTGTCATTGCTTTTTGTAGCTATACACATGTATAGCTGTATAAGTCTAATTACACAAATTCTTATTTCAGACCGTCTAATTAAGGCTTATTGACGGAGAGAAAGTCCACCTTACTCGTAAACTCGATTTATATAAAGTGGGTTACCGTCCTACCAGTGCAGTCGTGAGTCGACGAGTCACCTTCCTTAACAACGATAAATTTTGAAACTATTATTTATAATCAATTTTTTTAGTTGATCTTATTAAGTAAATAAGACACTAGGTTAGAATGTTTCGTTCCACTAAATACCTCATTATTGGATTTTGAAATAAAAGTTAAGGTAGGAACCCAAAATATTCGTATATGAATACTTAAACTCAATTACCAAGTTAAGAGGTTCCGAATCCAATCGTTTATCCACTAAATTATAATACGGAATATAATATATAAACATAAATAATTTAAGGAACCGAACCCCCCTCTCTCGATATAACAAAAGTTTCGGCTAAATAATCCCTCACCTCCTGAAGCTCCTAGTGCATGCTAAATAAATGTACGTGTCGCATGCACTTGAGATACGTGGTATCATGTTTTTCTTCGCCTTTTGCACGGTTAAGGAGCGTCATCTGTTAACAAACAGGTCTTGCTGCGTAGGGTACAAGAGTGCAAGTGCACAACCACAACATGCAACGATGATCAGTCTCATGACTTGGTCTTTGATCTATACTGATCACATGATGAGTATTGACTATTGAGTACAAAACATCTACGTAATATGACACACTGACACCACAACTATTTTCTTGTCTTTTTTTGTTTACAACAACTAAATTGATTTATCAAAAGATGTCTTAGTTTAGTGGTTAAGACGGAGGTATTATGGACAATAGGTCCCAGGTTCGAATCTCCCTCCCCTTTATTGTAATGCGACTAAGTGCGCGTTTCGATTAATCAAAAAAAAAAAAAAAAACTAAATTGATTTTTGGACCTACTTGTTTCTAGACCTGGCTCCATTAGGTCGGGTTTAGTTTGGAACGGGTTAATTTCGGAACAGTTCAACTCAACCGAGTCATTTCGAGTTCGGATCAGCTATTATTATCCAGTTATTACATTCGAATTGAGTTATACTAGGTTGAGTCAATTCGAGTTTGGGTCAAGTTTGGGTCTTGAGTTTAGATATCGAATCGTGTTATTCGAATGAGTCAATTTTATCAGGTCTATTTATAACATCTCCAACGGTAAGCTACTCGGTACTATCTCACCTTTGCCACATCATTTTTTTGAGCTATAATAATTTCAAGTTACAATATACTCCTCCATTCAACTCCACTGTAACACTTTCTATTTTGTACACTATTTACAAGTGAGCATTCAATTTCAATTTTCTCTCAATACATAAGTAAAATATATTCATGTGATATATTGTTTGATTCGTCTTTACGAGTACATTGAAAATATCTAACTTTTCTATTTTTTGCAAATACGTAGCTAACGATATTTACTGCGTAAAATACGCGTTGACAAACGTGAAAAAGTATAGTAGTAGAGTGGAGTTGTGATAAGGCTAAAGTCGTATCACCAATATCAAAATAAATTTATCTCAGTTACTAACAAAATAGCTAGCGGTAAGACAGGTATCGAATCCACAGGGAGGCGGTAATAATTAGTTTGCTAATATTTAGATCGTCTGAACGTAACCGTTTCTTGGGGGTTTTTGGTTTGTTTGTTATCTATCAACTAATAACGAGTAAATAAAAGTGATGGGGCATATTCTGCACCCGCTGACCAAGTCAACACATTGAGCAAGGTCAAAGATATCCACAGCAAGTCAACGGCTTAGACTGACCCTAGCAAACTCGGCTGTCGGCTTTGCCTCTTGTGCCTCGGCTAGGACAACTAGCCAGGAGCACACATCCGTCTGAACTCATATCCAAGACCCCTCGGCGGTGAGTCAACAGGGCCCGCCGGCCTGCCATGGGTCCCTCGGCCGAGGGTAGATCAGTCTTTCCACCTGTTAGCCACTTGGCCACTTAGCCACTACGTGACAAAAGGTGAAAGTCTATAAATACTCCTCAACTATCATTGAGGAAAGGATCCAGAACTTAACCTAAAAGACACTATTCATCTGGTATAATCTTCCTTATCTCTCTACAATATACATTCAGCCAAGTAACAACTTATCCCTTAAGTTTACTGACTTGAGCGTCGGAGTGAGTTCGCTCGGCCCAAAGCCGAGCCCTCAGTTTGCTCATTGTTTCAGGAGATCGCAAGGAGGAGTCAACCAAAGACGTCATTCTACAAGCACGGGTGGTAACGTATAACTGCTCTGGAATTATACCCGGAACAATTGGCGCCGTCTGTGGGGAAAGATACTAGAAGCTAGTCACATTCATTCCCAAACAAAAAAAAAAAAAAAAAAAAACCCACCCAAAAAGCTAAGAAGATGTCAAAACAACAAGAGGTATTCGTAATCGACTTTAAACCGAGTTCGCCAAGATGATACCGTCCACAGTGCGGAGTTGCGCAGACCCTCCACCCGGCCGGGTAATTCAACCGAGTACGGGATGCCAATAATACCGGATACGCCATTGCCCCTTGCCAACCAGGTCACCATCATGGGACATGTGGTTGATGTAGCAAAACGAAGCTACTCCGGGACCTCATTAGTAGCACGTCGGCTCTGCTTGTCACACCGACAAGAGCGGCGGAACCCGTCCAGGAGACCGGGGCCCGAATGTGACTCAAGAGACTTAAATGGAGCTTTGGAAGAGGGGCCCTGTCAAGACGCGGGGAGCCCAGAGTGCTAGTGGTAGACCTTAGTCCTTCCCGCACTCGCGGGAGGACGTCGTCGCCGCAGCACCGACGAGGCATGCCCCCGAGGAGTGAAAGAAGTCCGACTCACCAGAGTCGGAGAAGAAGCCCGACCCGCCACGGGGGGAACGAGCGAAAGATGCAATCGAGCCAAAACCTCGATCACCTCGGCCCGGCCGGGAGTGACGGGGGAACGAGCGAAAGATGCAATCGAGCAAAACCTCGATCACCTCGGCCAAAGCCGGAGTGACGGGGGAACGAGCCGAAAGATGCAATCGAGCCAAAACCTCGATCACCTCGGCCAAAGCCGGGAGTGACGGGGGAACGAGCCGGTAAATGCAATCAAGCCAAAACCTCGATCACCTCGGCCAAAGCCGGGAGTGACGGGGAACGAAAAGATGCAATCGAGCCAAAACCTCGATCATCTCGGCCAAAGCCGGAGTATGGGAACAGGCGAAAGATGCAATCGAGCCAAAACCTCGATCACCTCGGCCAAAGCCGGGAGTGACGGGGGAACGAGCCGGTAAATGCAATCGAGCCAAAACCTCGACCACCTCGGCCAAAGCCGGGAGTGACGGGGGAACGAGCCGAAAGATGCAATCGAGCCAAAACCTCGATCACCTCGGCCAAAGCCGGGAGTGACGGGGGAACGAGCCGGTAAATGCAATCAAGCCAAAACCTCGACCACCTCGGCCAAAGCCGGGAGTGACGGGGAACGAGCGAAAAGATGCAATCGAGCCAAAACCTCGATCACCTCGGCCGGCCAGGGAGTGACGGGGAACGGCGAAAGATGCAATCGAGCCAAAACCTCGATCACCTCGGCCGAAGCCGGGAGTGACGGGGAACGAGCCGAGTAAATGCAATCGAGCCAAAACCTCGATCACCTCGGCCGGCCGGGAGCGACGGGGAACGAGCGGTAAATGCAATCGAGCAAAACCTCGATCACCTCGGCTAAAGCCGGGAGTGACGGAGGAACGAGCCGGTAAATGCAATCGAGCCAAAACCTCGATCACCTCGGCGAAGTCGGGAGTGACGGGGAACGAGCGAAAGATGCAATCGAGCCAAAACCTCGATCACCTCGGCAAAGCCGGGAGTGACGGGGGAACGAGCGAAAGATGCAATCGAGCCAAAACCTCGATCACCTCGGCTAAAGCAGGGAGTGACGGGGAACGGCGAATGATGCAATCGAGCCAAAACCTCGATCACCTCGGCCAAAGCCGAGAGTGACGGGGGAACGAGCCGAAAGATGCAATCGAGCCAAAACCTCGATCACCTCGGCCAAAGCCGGGAGTGACGGGGGAACGAGCCGGTAAATGCAATCAAGCCAAAACCTCGATCACCTCGGCTAATTAAAACCGAGGGCGACGGGGGAACGAGCCGATATGCCTAGATATTTACAACGACAGTCAGAACGTAAACTCGATCACCTCGGCTAACTAAGACCGAGAGTGATGAGGGAACCACGACTTGCCCTCGGCTAATTAAGACCGAGCTTAAGAATGTATAAGTACCGTTGAGACACAAATCTGACACCTCGGCAAATTAAGACCGAGCGTGAACGAGGACGCAATCAATAATGGTCTATAGATACGAACGCTGTCGCGCCGTAACCCCGATTCACTCGGCCAAGGCCGGGAAGCAGCGGGGCCACAACGACCGATACGCTAACATGTTTACAGCGGCGGTTGGGACAGGCTCCTTGACAGAATGCCAATCGACGTATCTTCTTCAACATGCTCCTTGGTATCTACTTGCCAAACGGTCCACTCTCAACCCTGGTCTCGGCCAACGTCTCTCTCGTTTCCACATCGGATGTCCATTACACATCCATGTGGAGGGGGATAAGTGCGGCCTAAGTAGAACCAAGCCGAGGTAGAAGAAGCGGGCGAGAAAATTGTCTTTACGAGAATATCGCTCAACATACATCGGAGCCCATACCACGGCATAGACTACGCTGGGGGCAAATTGATGGGGCATATTCTGCACCCGCTGACCAAGTCAACACATTGAGCAAGGTCAAAGATATCCACAGCAAGTCAACGGCTTAGACAGCCTAACCGACTCAGCCTGTCGGCCTGCCTCTTGTGCCTCGGCTAGGACAACTAGCCAGCCGGGGCACACATCCGCGAACTCATATCCAAGACCCCTCGGCGGTGAGTCAACAGGGCCCGCCGGCCTGCCATGGGTCCCTCGGCCGAGGGTAGATCGGTCTTTCCACCTGTTAGCCACTTGGCCACTTGGCCACTACGTGACAAAAGGTGAAAGTCTATAAATACTCCTCAACTATCATTGAGGAAAGGATCCAGAACTTAACCTAAAAGACACTATTCATCTGGTATAATCTTCCTTATCTCTCTACAATATACATTCAGCCAAGTAACAACTTATCCCTTAAGTTTACTGACTTGAGCGTCGGAGTGAGTTCGCTCGGCCCAAAGCCGAGCCCTCAGTTTGCTCATTGTTTCAGGAGATCGCAAGGAGGAGTCAACCAAAGACGTCATTCTACAAGCACGGGTGGTAACGTATAACTGCTCTGGAATTATACCCGGAACAAAAAGGTTTATAACAATAATATTAAAGGTCTAGGATTTCCGGTTCACTAGGTCAATTTGTAACACCCACATACTCCAAGTGCCTTACCAGGACCACTCAGGTATAAGGATACTACCATCTCGGTTACCCGAGGCAATGATAATCATAATACAATAAGAAAACGTACTTTATTAAATAAGTTTAAGTGATTACATAACAAAACCAACTGTAAGCAAAATACAACTGTTCTCAAACTATAAACCAACTGAATGGAACTGTCTTAACAAACACAGCGGAAGACTAAAGACTCTGATATATGATGACTCCATCCCCAGCTAGATCCCACACGTATCCAAGATATACCTGTCAAGCAACTGCTCACCACCCCCGAATGGATCACCACAGTTTTTAAAACATTTAAACGGGGTCAGTACTAATCACACAATTTATATAATCATCAGTACAGCAAACAACATAGCTCAAACAGTCACACACAATCACCCACTCAAATCAACTCCGTCTCCGACTGTCCACTGGACCAGCCCTGCCAGCGGGGGACCGCAACCGTTCCCACCTAAGCCCCGCTCATCATACCGAGCGATAACCCTGTCCCACTAATGTGCACATCCCCTCCCGTGGCGGGTTCCACGGAGGGCGAAACTAGGGCGTGAAGCCACTCCCGCAAGTGCCTCTACTCAGCCGAGAACGCATCTCGAGAACCAGAGACAAACAATCACATCCATCAACAACAATCAATCAACAACCGTCACGAAACCAATCAACAAGCACTAATTACAGCACAATCACCACACGTTATGTAACTAATGCGAGTAGGAAACCCTACCGGAAAGCACAACAATCGACGATCTCACGGTGATATCAAAAAGCTTCCTCTACGAATCCTCCTCCTAACATACAAACATATAATCACTACCAAGCATAACATACTACAAAACCCCCAATTCCCAAATTAGGGTTTAACCAACTTTAAAAAAACATTATAAAAAAAGGTATATAGGTCTTACCCTTGACGCAAGGATCACAACGGTATAAAGAAAGGTGAAATCCGACCTTCCAAACTCCGAGATTTGCTAACAATGCGATTAAGGTGATGAACGTACTTCGCTTTCTCTCTTGACAATAAATTAGGTTTTGAAAAGTGTTTAGAACAATGACGGAAAAGATTATATACCTTAATCGCATAATTAACAAAACCCGAGAAATAACTCCCCGTAAACCGGCCACTCGATCGAGTAGCTAAGGTACTCGATCGAGTACCCCCCTTACTCGATCGAGTATCATAGTTACTCGATCGAGTACCCAACAGGTCAGAAACTATTTTAAAACGCAACACACCCTTACTCGACAGAGTAAGGCCCACTCGATAGAATACCCAAAGACTCATAAAACCATAGTATTACAGTCTTCCCTCCTTAAAAAGAACTTCGTCCCCGAAGTTCAACCCATACATAAAACAAACATATTGACTCGATTAAGACACAACAACGCAACTAAGAACTCAAAACAAAACTCCAACCTATAAAACATGAACTCTCAACACCAACTATTCCTACCTCCACAACATGGCTCACGATATCGTATCAACTACGTCATAGACTCTCCCGACACCAACTCCATACACTACCAACTACCGTCCACTAACGTTGTTAGCTCCGTTTCACTAACCTATTATCCACTAGAAAATCCACTATCAAGACACTCATAAACATCAAACGGAATGTTACATTCTACCACCCTTAAAAGGAACTTCGTACTCGAAATTTACTCACACTCATAACATCATCATCCAACTGTCATGACCTTTAATAAAATCAAAACAAATATCCGTCCTTTATGCTACACCAACACTCTACTTCCAAAAGTATACCGCCATATGTACAACCATCAAAATCTCTTTTATCGCATCCTACTCCTGTTAAGATAAATGTTACATCCTCGTAACTCACTAATACTAAATCCTAGCTATAAATGGCATAAAGGCACGGAAACGGTATATAAAATGCTATGAAAGGAGTTATAAAAGTGTATATAAAAGCAGTACATCAAGTTGAATGGAGGAAGTACTCAAAGTAAAGTCAAAATACTAGTAGCTTAATTAGACTCACTTAACCACACTCTCCTACTTATTTGTTCAATTCTTAATTTGTCAACATAAAATTAAAAGGGATAATGCACGCGGTGCCCTTGTGGTTTGAGATTTTGCCCAAAATACCCAATTTTTTTATCCGGAAAACTTTAAGAGACCATAACTCGTGGTCACTCAAAATTTGTTCGGTAAAAAAAACTTTGACATACAAAAACTCATAGCCAGAGGATCCAAATACGACAATTTTTTTTTTTCAAATCGTAGTTCTCGGAAAGATGTTCGATTTGAAAAAAAAAAAATTATCACTTTCTGAACTCATAAACACGAGTTATTGCCTCTTAAAATTTTCCGGATAAAAAGTTTGGGTATATCGGGCAAAATCTCAAACCTCAAGGGCACCACGTGCATTTTCTAAAACTTTATAAATGAGATATCATTTTTCTATTGACTACGTTTTTCTTGTGGGTCCATTTAAGCAAGTAGCCCCATAAAGCTACTAGTTGAAAATTATTTAAGTAAAGCTAATCTACATAGATAACTCTAATGGTTACTCTACTAATTGCAAGCAAGTTCTTTTGTTTAACTATTGGAGGAGTAAAGATCTTCTCTATTTCTTTCTCTCTATTTCTTTTCACAATCCTATATTATATTATTGTTCCTCATTTATCTCATTAGTCACTTACACCGTTAAATCGTTTTAAAATACAATCCGAACCATTAAAGGAAGTAAAAGAAAATGAAAAAAAGAAAAACGGAAAGGTCCTGAATGGCTACGAAGTACTCTATCCAATCCAGACCAAAGGTAACATTGACTTTTTGGCACTATTTATGGTCATAGGGAATCTTATATATTATTCATAATCTATAAGACAAAATATATTCATGTGATATCTTGTTTGATTCATCGTCATAAATGGTATAAGAATATCAAATTTTTATAATTTTTAATAATGTGTAACTAAAGAATTTTACATTGCAAAACGTGGCTCGACAAGCATAAAAATGTCAATGTTACCTTTGGTCTGAATGGGATGGAGTATTAGAGAACATAGATGCTCTAATTTCTAAGTTGGATTATGTCATCATGTATGTATGTATACTTTGTAGGCTTGTGCTATAGTATGGACATTGAAGTGTGGACTTCTCACCATCCCACAGAGTTAGTGTGAGAATCAGTGTATTTTATTAATAACACTCGCATTAATAACTACTCCATTTGTTCCGTCAATTGTTATCTTTTGATTTGGTACAAAGACCAAAAAAAAGGAAGGGCCTGTAGACACCAAAATTGGCACGCTCGGTGGAACAACTTTCGCTTTTCGTCTCCATTCTCAAGGGATCCAAATTCAGTAGAAGAGGTTCAAGACAAAGTTGCAACCGACATCAAGTCTCTACAACGAGTCTCGAGGGGGAAATTTGTAGACACCAAAATTTTACATTTTTGGTATCTATTTATTTTATAATATCTCTAATATTTTAGAGATAATTATCAAAAAAGATTGTGATAATATCTTAAGATACTATTGAATATATTTTATTATTGGCTTACCCTCCAAGCTACTAAACTATAAATATAGACCTCGTCTTTAGGGTTCTAGGAGAGCAGATGTATTAAGTCAAATGACCCCGTCTTCCTACTGCCAAATTGTAGGTAGGATGGAATAAGTCATCAAACGACCCCATCATCTCCCTACGAGATTAAGTCTATAAGACCCTCGTAGTCACTATCAAAACCCTAAATCTTCTAGAGATGGAATCAAGAGAGTTACGGAAATTGTAAACTTCAATCTTTCAATAATAAAACTCTTGTTTTCCGTATTATTTTTGTGCCTCTTTATTCACTATTTCAGGTTCAAATTTTTACTGTTTACGAGGCCAATTGCTAAATGATAAGTGGAATAAATTGAGTGTTAATGATCAAATTACTCATCAAATTCATTCTTAAAATAGAAAGGATAACAATTGACTAAGACACTCCAAAATAGAAAAGGACAACAAATAACCGGGACAGAATGAGTACTAACAAAATCTCTTAAATAAAATTCTACTCCCTCATAAGCGAAAAGGCTACAGATACACTAGGTGTACAAATTTTTTGTACACCATCCAATACGGACATGACACGTGGCAAACCATGCTAAATTAGGTTAAATGGGTTTAGGGTTAGGTTAGTCATTTTGCATATGTAGTTAACTACTATATGGTTAGTTTTAATTCCTATTTCATTTATTTTGTTTCCATTTATATTTAGGCAATTACATAAAAATGAAATACTTAATTTATTATAAAATAACCATTAATGTTTACAAAATAATTAATTTTTGCATCAAACAATTATTTGCATCAAATTAACGAATCGTAATTCAATTAGACATCTGACTAAATTAGGGTTCATCCCTAAATTGAATTAGGGATCAAAACAATTGAATTTCGTATAACATTTCCCCCCTAATTTAATTGAATTAATAAAAGTAATGGATCGATATATCAATTTTATCGAAATTGTTCATTGTTTTCGTCCTAAAATAAGTAATTCGAATGTAACCCTAATCCAAAATGCAAATAAATAGAAAAATTGTTTATTCAATTGATGATGAACCCTAATTGAAATCGTTCTATTAAGAATGATGAAACCTAATTTAATGACTGTGTGAATTTCATTGGTTTGGAATTAGTCGAAAATTTGAGGCTTAAAAAACAAAAACAAAAATGTTGTGTTGGGGTTCGAACCGCGTTGATGAGAATTGGGTAAGTTAGTTTTTGCAAGGATACTCGTAACCAGTTGAGCAAGGGGTATCAAAGACGTCAATTATACAATATAATTGCATTTTATAGTTTGAAATCTTGTCAATATATAAAATAGTCAAACTTTCTTAATATATTGCATTAATATTCCGTCATTATTGTTGCCTATTTGGGTGCCCTAAATTTCGGCCATTTTGATTTATATGCATATTCTTTATTTTTGTAAATAAATTATTTAAGGAAGATTTTCTATACCATTTACTTATTTAAATTTATTCTAAAATAATTTTATTATATTGTGTAATCTTATATTTTATATTTTTAATGGATTGTAAATTTATTCTTAAAGATTTGGTAATTCTTAAACGTGGGTATGATTTGCTGTTATTTTTGGAGGGAAATTTTGGAGGGAAAAAATGAAGGGAATTTTGAGTTGGGATTGTATTTAAGTTCAACCATTTGCTCATTTTAACTTGCACACAGATCATCCATAATACACAAAAAATTCTAAGACCTTATCAAACTAACCCTAAATTAGAAATGGATAAGCGAGATGAAAAAATTGCAAAACTTATGTTACAAAATCGTATGTTGAAGCATCGACTTGCAAAGGAGAAGAAAGGTCGCGCACAAGATGTTTTGGAAACAAGACGGTTCATTCAAGCAATGATGGAAATAACTAAACAAAAGGAATTTGAAAAAGCTCTTTATGGGGTCCCTTGCCAAAATATCGAGTACATATATGAAGAGGAGTTTAATGCGAAAAATGCTCCAATTCTACCCGATGACCATCTTAAATGGCGTCAAGTAGGTGACTTGGAGTATCTACCCATGCCTGTTGCACGCATTTGCAATAGAGGTTCGGGATGAGTTTGGCAATAATGGAGATCAACCTACACCTCCTCCTCCTATCTATTTTGGATGGAGGTCTAGGGATCGATATCGAATGCCGCCACACGCAATTAAAAGCCTCCAGTTTTAGTTTCTTTATAGTTTAGGGTTATTAATTTTGTCATTTCACACGTTTTGCAAGTTTAGTTTTGTATTCTTGAATTTCATTCAGTTTATGCTATAGAAATTTTAATTCAAATAAATTTGATAGTCATTTCATCAATATCCTTTTAATTATTTGTTTGAATTAAGAATATGTGTGAACATCGAATCGAATTAAACGAATTATGGTTCAAAAGCAATTAAACTACTTGAAATAAATCGTGAAGTAACTTGAAATGATAAACCCTAACGTGATGGACATGGTGGAAAAAATGTGGTTTTTGTAGGATTCGAACCCACGATGCATAAGAAGTCCTAAAGGGATAGTCATGGAAAAAAAAATAGTTGTGTTTTGTAGGATTCGAACCCGCGTTGCATTAGAAGAGATTATTTTTTTGCATTTGAGTATAATTTGAATGAAAATCAATTGAATTAATAAATTAAAATGTGATCTCCCAAAATAATATGATTTCTGAAACTTAAGTAAAGTTTCCTAATTTTATGCCCTAAATTTTGGCCCAAAATTTAGTTTCCTAATCGTATCCCTATATTTTTGCCAAAATATCTTGGTATAATTTTTAAAATCTTGAAATGAATATATTATAGCAAGATACAATAAAATTAAAAACGGAAAACATATGCAACATGTAGTTTTTTATTATGAATAAAATTTGAAATGTAAATTTAAGAATAATGATTTGATGATAGAATATTGCGTGAATCAAATTGAAAGCGGAAAATATATGTTGCTAACAATAAAAACGCAAATTCGATGTAGTTTATATTTCAATTTATGTGATTAGTAATCGTGCTGATACCCATTGCTCAACTGGTTTCTGATAATAACGCATAGCGTACGCCAATCCGTGTTCGATTCTTCATAGACACATTTATTTGATTTTTTTTAATTTACCAAATTTAAAACCATTGGCGCAAAATTAATTAGTTTGACTAAATTCAAACATCATTGCTGCAAAATTGAATAATTTAAATTAAGTTTGGGAAAAAAATTTGAATTTCACACAGTTGGCGCAAAAATGAATATACTTGTTTTGGTATAGAATATAGGGTTTAGGGTATAGAATATAGGGTTTAGGGTTTAGAATATAGGGTTTAGGGTATAGAATATAGGGTTTGGGGTTTAGAATATAGGGTTTAGGGTTTATAATATAGGGTTTAGGGGTTTAGAATATAGGGTTTAGGGTTTAGAATATAGGGTTTGGTAGATAATGATCAATCTAATGTTGCATGCAAGGGTAATTGATGTAAACGGGTTGTATAATATGCCGTCTAGTCTCGTATTTAGGGTTGTAAATTGGTTGTAATCGGATGTAAATTGGTATAATCTGATGGTTTTCCGTCTTTTAATCAGATTAATCGGATGGTATTTTCGATTTAAACTTCAATTTCAATTTCGATTTTATGTTCAATTTCAATTTTATGTTCAATTTTGTTAAATTACGATTTTTAGTAATATTTCGATTTAATCTGATGGTTGTAATTTGCTTATAATCGTTCATTGTCGCTTGTAATCCCGTTAATTAAAGTTCAATTTCGATTTTGCATGTTGTTTACCAAGTGTAAATGGTTGAGTATGGAGATGAACATAATCATCACATGCACTTTGACTTAGGTTGAGTATGGAGATGCAAGGGTAATCATTATCTTGTGAAGATAATGATCAATCTTAGTCATTGGGCAGCGTAATGGTTGATTGGTTCATTAGCATTGTGATTCGAGTTTACGAAAATAATAAAAACCGTAACACAATGAAAGTAATCACGTTTTCCTTAATAAATGGTAAGTCATCATTAACCCGTTATGCCAACCACGGTTTTGAACCCGTTTTTATATCACGGGTTAATTTCAGTCATTAAACCCGTTTTTAATTTTAACCCGTTTGACTGAATATGACTTACTAATTTTGTCAATTTTTGTCTGAATTGTGTTCACAAACCCGTTTACATACCCGGTCACAAACCCGTTTACATACCCGTTTACATACCCGTTTACTTTCCCTTTTTTCTGTGTTAAAAAATAAACCAATTTAGCGTAACTCGATCAATTTAATGACTGAAATTAACCCGTTTACTACTTTAACTCGATTTAACCCGTTAATTTAACCCGTTTTTTTAACCCGTTTATTAAAATGCTATTAGAAGTCACTAGACACAATTATTCACTATAAATGTAACTAACCTCTCATTCATTATCACCCAACCTACCCTTCATCATTCATTAATCTCTATCTTCTACCACTTCAACTTCCCCTATTTCTTTTAAAAAAAAACCCTATGGAAGATCATCGTGATTGGCGATGGATGCAACCACCGCCTAGAAGAGTTTACCCAATACCCGGTGTTATTCGGGACATGACCGTAGCACCAACAATTAAAGGCACGGATGAGGAAAAATCCGCCTTCAAGGTTGCCGCATGTATGGACCTCATGTCGGGGTACATATTTCCTAGGAGTGGTGCATGGCAGAGAATACATATGACCCGTACTTGTAAGTTGTGGGCGTATGGATGGGCTGAGAGAAGGAAAAGCGTTGAAGCGGAGCAGAAAAAAGCGGAGGGCAAATATGGTGAAGGGGCGAAATATTGCCCTTAATCGGTCATGATCTATGTTAGTGTAAATTAACTAGTTTTTCCTATTGTAAAATATGTGGGTTGTAATCGTACTAGTCAAGTATGATGTAATCGGATATTGTAAAATATGTGGGTTGTAATATGTAATCGGATTGTGTAATTATGTTGGTAACTTGTAATCCGATGATTTTCCTATGGTAATGTAATCGGATTTTCATAAGTTGTGATGGTTATTCGTTTAATTTCCGTCTTATAATCGCTTCTTTAATTTCCGTCTTTAAGTTGTGATGGTTATTCGTTTAATTTCCGTCTTATCATCGTAATTGGTTAATTGGTAAAAAATTGCATCTAAGGGGAATTGAACACGGGTTTCCTGCAAAAAAATTGCATCTAAGGTAAAAAAATTGCATCTAATGGGAATTGAACACGGGTTTCCTGCAAAAAAAGGCAACAGCATGACCAATAGACCACAAACTGATTGATGTTAACATTGCAAAGTGATTTATAATTATTCTTGAAACCAAACCCGCGACAAACGTATACAATTAACTTTAATTCTTTCTCGTAGGTTTATGTATACAATTAACTTTAATTCTTTCTCGTAGGTTTATGTATACAATTAACTTTAATTCTTTTTTACGTTTCACTAACTATTACGCAATTACAATTACTCATAGACAAATTGAAAAAACTTTATAACATTTCGACAAAACTGATTAATAAACTAAATTAATTCGTCTAAACTAACCGAAAATTGCTTAACTCGAATAAATTGCAAATCTGACTTAATTAACATTGTCTACTATTCAAATAAACCAAATGAATTCAATAAAATTGACAAAAAACAATTGAAATAAAATCGTCTTAAAACTTAATTAAAGAGTCATCTACTGCGTGTTACGAGCTGTGCTTCTAGTAGCCCTCCTCCTTCTCGGCGTAGGTTGTGACGGACCTGCCTCGTTGAGGTTTAAAGCCCTCCTCCTTCTCGGCGTAGGTTGTGACGGACCTGCCTCGTCGAGGTTTAAAGACCTCCTCCTTCTCGGCGTAGGTTGTGACGGACCTGCCTCGTCGAGGTTTAACGCCCTCCTCCTTCTCGGCGTAGGTTGTGACGGACCTGCCTCGTCGACGTTTAAAGCCCTCCTAAGCGTAATTTGTCTAGGCCTAGGAGCTCTACCCGTTCCTCTCTTATCAACGGGGTCTTGCAACCCGCCTTCTCTACGTGGAGTCGCATTTACGACCATGTAACGCTGATTGTCTTCCTTCCGTTGTAGTCTCCTTTTCCCCCACAACCGATTAACTTCACAACCTGCACCCATGTCGTTGAGGGTCTGAATGCCAACCGTTGCTTCCATTTCTTTCACCATCTTCGATGTATCTCTATCATATATGGCGAAAGCATCATCGGATTGTAATGCTAGCTTTGAATATGTAGTCGTTCCTCAATGTCACCCCAAGTTAACGCTTAAGGCGTTCCGACTCACCGGGTGTGTGGTAGCCAACCTGAAGATGCTCATAACCTCTAACCAAATCCTTTCGAAACCGAGGCAAAATGTACTTATCAGGAATTAACTGCACTTTCTTCAGCAACATAGCACGGATAATATGCCTACATAAAATTCCTCGGAATTCAAAACGTTGACAACTACAATTATACTCACCCGTACCCGTGTTGATTGTGACATTATAGTTCTTATCCCGTGGAGCCCAAAACGGATGTTTCACCTCCTCGGTTACAACAAAAGAAGAGGATTGCCCGATATTCATTTCACTAGAAGCATTAATGTGTATAAGGGCGTACACCTCTTTTTTTACCTTCGCGAACATCTTATTAGTATAAGCTCTTTGGAAGACTTCCTCAACGATTAAACTCTTATCGTACGAAGACGGTTTATTGGTGCAAGCAAAGTTTAATCGTTCTTCCTCCTCGACCTTCACTCGTAGGGCATTTTCGTAGTTGCCTAGGAATGCGAACAAAGTTGTTTGCGGATTAACATAATTCTTGAAGAATGCATTCGTCTGCTCACTTCTTTGTGTGGATGACATATACTGCGCAAAACATGTGCCTCCAATACAACGGAACCCATGAATCCCTTTTTTCATACATCTCCTTGATCCAGCTATTCCCTCGTATCCCATATTTATCGACAAAAATTTGCCAAGATGCCTCAAAATCATCGATGTCCTTATTCTCATAGACCACATCCCTTAGGTCAGGCTTAATTTCACGGAACCTAGCAAAGTTCCCCAAATTCTTAAAACCATTTCGCATTATGTGCCAAAGACACAAACGGTGTGACACATTAGGAAATACGGTCTTCTGACCAAGCCAATCCCCCTACATTGATCGGTGATTATAACTGAAGGAGGTCTACCCATACAGTCTAACCATCTCCTAAACACCCAAGTAAAGCTTACGGCGTCCTCGTGTGAAATCAAAGCGGATGCAAGTACAACAGTACTACCGTGATGATTTACACCAACAAACGGAGTAAACGGCATTTTGTACCTGCAATTTAAACATAACTATTTACCAAACTAACATTTATTTTCCAAAATAACCATTTCCTAAAACTATTCATAAATTAAAATAGAGTATTTCGAATAAAAAACCTATTCATTCCTACGTCTGATCAATTTAACAAAAAAGAAAAGGCGAGAATTCAATTGTTAGCTCTAATATCAATTTTATTTCGAATAGGTAACTGTTAAATAGGTCTCATACTAGTCATACCCAGCTATACTTGTACAACACGATTTTAATTACGAATCATCAATTTACGACTGATAAAATTTGTCAAAAAATTAGGTGGAATAAAAGAAATTAACGGGGATGATAATGTTACCTGTTACAAAGGAACGTAGCGTCATATGAAATCGCATCACCAAATACCTTTGCCATAGCCCTGCAACGTCCATCGGCCCAAAATACATTAACCAACATCCCTTTTGAATCCGTCTGGATTGCATAGTAAAAATCGGGATCGATTTCTTTCAACTTAATAAATCTTTCTTCAAGAGCGTTAGCATCACCTTGAATTCTAAAGCGTCGTCGTTCTTGATTGAGCATGTTCCTCAAATCACGCTCAATGACTGTTAAATTCGCGTGACCACCGACTTCTCTGACCAAGGTGTTAAAGTTTTTAGCAATTGGGATACCGGCTTCATCATTCATCATGGCTCGTCTCTTAAAATATGCATCCCATACCCTATATCCGACCATATGTCGACTATTTTTAGGATTGAGATCATCATGATTGTGGTCCAATATAACCTTCTTGATGACCATGAAATCATCAAGTAAAGTGGCTTCTACGACACATTCGCATGGCTTAAATGAGGAGACGTCAATGTTCTTTTTCCGTGGTTTAGCCGCTCTTGTGCAACATAATCTGACTCGTTTATACATGTAGAAACGAGGCTCGCTCTTTCCCACACCATATCGCTTTACCCCTTTTTTACGAATAGCATTCCAATAGTTTGCTAGTCGATATAAAATTGAAAGCCTTGATTATAGGCATATTGGTAACAATATGCACCAAGCTCATCACCATTAGCAAAATGCATTCCTTGTGTCGGAGGGTCAAGTTCAACATTGTCGGTGTATCCGCTTTTTAGGAACTTAGCGACCTTACGCACATACCCCCTTCAACAACGGGAGGTTCATGCAACTCATCTACCTCATTTTCGACGACAGTATCATCGTTGTCATTGACGTCACCCTCATCGTTGACGTCATCATCATGGTTGTAGTCATCTCCAATGTTGATAGGTTCACCATCAACACCGTCATCATATAAAAAATCATCTAAGCTAAAGTTGTCAAAGCTAACAACCTCCTCTTGATCATCCTCATCCAGTTGAACTTCGACGTTATTAACAACGTCCTCTTGATCATCCCGTCTGTTGATCTTCAACGTTATTATGAACATCTTCTAAAGCGATATTGTCAAGATCGTCTTCCCAAGGCAAAGGCACATTAAGATCAAGCTCATCATCTTCCCTAGGCAAATTAAGATCAAAATCCATCTTCAATTACTAATGCTTGTGTTTTTCTTAAAAAAAATATCTCTTTGTTTCTTGTTAATACTTCAACGTTGATAGGAGAAAATAAAAATAATTATACCAAAAAAATCTCGACAAAAAGATATGATTTAGAATACGGTATTCAAAATTATACTCGTATGATTTAAGAATAAATTTAAATAAATAAATTTAATTGTATCAAATAAAAGATTCTTATAATCATTTAGTTACCAAAAAAAATATAATATGAAAATAAAACATAAAAGGAAACAATAAAAGGCGAATATTTAGGGCAATATAATAGGAAAATTTGACTATTTTATGAATTAAGATTATTTAACACTATATAATAAAATAAAATTGATTATTAGATGTCTTGATACCCCTTGCTTAAATGGTTAAACACCCTTCTAATGCACAATGCATCTCGTGTTCGATTCTTATTAACAACATTTTTTGGTTTTTGTATTCTTTTTACCACTTTTTTCCCCCAAATTGCGAATTAGGGTTCATCACGAATTAGGGTTCATCAATCATTAATGATAACAAATATCAAATTACATACTAGATCAATTTCACCTATTTAATTACGGTTCATAATCATTTGATTACTCGAATTAGTGCTAAATTTTTGCACCTATTGACGAATTAGGGTTCATCAAATCGCATTCAAGTTCAAAAAAAAATCACGAATTGAATTAGGGATGGTATTTCGATTTTGATTATTGTATATGAAATATTAATCAATTTAACACTAGGTGTACAAATTTAGAAAACTAAATCAATTTAACATTAGGGTTCCAATAATTGATTATTCGGATAAAAATTAGGGTTCCAATAATTAGGGGTTTTTCGAAAAATTATGCAACCATAAAAAATGGTGAATAAATTCTCATAATGTTTACGAAAATAAAGAAAACTAAATTGAAAATTTAGAAAACTAAATCAAATATAACAAACATAACCATAAATAATGTTAACTAAGTGTAGTTAACTAATTAACTATATATGTAAAATGACTAACCTAGCCCTAAACTAATCTAACCTAATTTACCACGGTTAGCCACGTGTCAAGCCACCATTGGTTTCTGTACAAATTTTTTGTACACTATGTGTATCTGTATCATCTTCCCCTCATAAGTCATACCCACCCCAAAGATTATATTGACTTTATCACATTTATCGAGTTGCGTTTTACAATGTAAATATTTTTAGTTATACATTATTAAAAATTATAAAAATTTGATATTATTCTTGGAGCCTTTAACTAAAACCACGAAAATTTTATCCGGGGGAGGGGAGAGCAACGGTCCAAAATCGGACCGGGCTGAATCAGACTGAAAAAAACAATTTGGTAGACCGAAGACGGACCTAAACAATTCGGCCTTGGACCGTTGTTGAAGGGATAGAGATAAAAGAAGAAAGCAAAACGAAAGTAATCTACGAGGTACATACGTTTTAAGATCGATCACCGTTGCCTCGTGGGAGCCATCTGCCCATATGCCCATCTGCCCATCTGCCCATCTGCCCATATGCATGCATAAGTGATAAGTCAACGAATTAACCTCAATGTATGGAGCACGTCATAAATGGAGTTAGACTATTACGTCATTTGTATCCTCAAGGATCACCTCATCCTTGACGCCACAAATGGTCCTAAAATAATGGTGTAATCTGCCACTTGCCATTGTTGAGCTCTGCAAGCCCATTAACGTGGTGAACATATCTAGTATGTAGTAAATGAAAACACAAACTCTTAGATGGACATTTTAGGATGACGACGAATTCAATCAATTCATCAACTTCCACCATTTCCCGATATGCGGTTTGATGCAGAGTAGTTATCAATTGAATTCGACATAAAAAAATGTGATATAATAGAAAATATTCCGTCTTCCAATAATTAGCTTAAGTTTTTGGTTGAGATAGTTTCTTGACATGGTATCAGAATCAGTGTGATCAAAAGGTTATGGGGAGGCATGCAATTGCATCCACATATATTTCTAGTCTAAAAGGCATTCGCGTGAGTGGGCGTGTTAGAGTATAAAAGCGATCTTGAGACTTCAACCATCAGCTTAAGCGGCTTTTAGTTGAGATGGTTTCTTGCCAGCGCCAACGTATGAAAGTCGTGTCAAACATAAGTCCAACGTCTCATACCGTCATCAATTGTATACCTAATCCGACAAAGGATGCGATGATAATGTGTCATACCGTATTTTGTACACTTATCAATGCAAAAACAACCAAAACAATCGAAGGGATGGATAAGAAGTGATGAACCTCTGGTGACTCGCAAATTGTGAGTCACCTCAGTAGGTGCCACTTGCAAACCACCACAACGCATGTAGTGGTATGACGTCACCAATTGCAAACCACCACTACTTAGACCACGAGTGACATCAGTCACGACATAAGGTAGCAAGCCATGTGCCATATCGGAACTCGGCTTCACGAACTCCAATTGCGTCCTTTTACAAGCAACTCACGTGAAGAAATGAAATCTTCAATTGGCGGTGAATTGTCCACATTAGGCGACCGCCCCAATTGCACGATAATGCTAATCCATACTCAATACACAAAATGTCCGATTGCCTAACAAACCACACATATAGTTGGACTCTCGTGTAAAATAAAGTCAATTCCAATTGACTTGACAAGGTCTACTACGTTTACCAATACTCGACATCAAATCGATCATCATCCGTCTACGAACGTCACATTATAATCAAGATGCATTTATTCCATAACCCCAAAGCTCTTAACATATCATGACTACAACGATACGATCGGTGGTGGAGCTAGGATTTTTAAGTCCGTGAGGGCGAAATACCGGTTCAAATTTTCAATAATGGCTATTATTGTTTCCGTTTTGACATTTTTCTTTCACAACTAAAAAAAATGATCCATCAAGGAAACGATCTTATATCGACTGAAAATCAACTAATATTTTGAGGAAAAAAGAAGAAGAAAATCAACAAGAGAAAGAGTGGAGAATGGCAAGATTAGCGAGGCGACTCAAGTGAGATGAGATATTATCTCAACTAATAATATATCAAATAAATACATTCCTCACTTTTTTTTGCAAAATCTCTCTCTTCTCTAAACTTTCCTCTCTTTTTTCCCCAAAAAAACAGAACAAAAACCCTAGTTTAATTGAGCCGCCACCTCTCCCTTCCACACACCTCATCTCCTTTGCCCCCTACCCGATCGCCGGAGATGGGCTCTCCCTTTAGCCTATCTCCGGCGATTGCATGCGCCTCCGGTTGAGTTTTGGTCCTCTTTGACCTGCTTAGATCACGACGCATGTAGTGGTATGACGTCACCCATTGCAAACCACCACTACTTAGACCACGAGCGACATCAGTCACGACATAAGGTAGCAAGCCATGTGCCATATCGGAACTCGGCTTCACGGACTCCAATTGCGTCCTTTTACAAGCAACTCACGTGAAGAAATGAAATCTTCAATTGGCGGTGATTTGTCAACATTAGGCGACCGCCCCAATTGCACGATAATGCTAATCCATACTCCATACACAAAATGTCCGATTGCCTGACAAACCACACATATAGTTGGACTTTCGTGTAAGATAAAGTCAATTCCAATTGACTTGACAAGGTCTACGTTTACCAATACTCGACGTCAAATCGATCATCATCCGTCTACGAACGTCACATTATAATCAAGATGCATTTATTTCATAACCCCAAAACTCTTAACATATCATGACTACAACGATACGATCGGTGGTGGAGCTAGGATTTTTAAGTCCGCAAGGGCGAAATACTGGTTCAAATTTTCAATAATGGCTATTATTGTTTCCGTTTTGACATTTTTCTTTCACAACTAAAAAAAATGATCCATCAAGGAAACGATCTTATATCGACTGAAAATCAACTAATATTTTGAGGAAAAAAAGAAGAAGAAAATCAACAAGAGAAAGAGTGGAGAATGGCGAGATTAGCGAGGCGACTCAGGTGAGATGAGATATTATCTCAACTAATAATATATCAAATAAATACATTCCTCTCTTTTTTTTTTTCAAAATCTCTCTCTTCTCTAAACTTTCCTCTCTTTCCCCCCCAAAAAAACAGAACAAATACCCTAGTTTAATTGAGCCGCCGCCGTTCTCTTCCACACACCTCCTCTCCTTCGCCCCCTAACCGATCGCCGGAGATGGGCTCTCCCTTTAGCCTATCTCCTATCTCCGGCGATTGCATGCGCCTCCGCTGAGTTTTGGTCCTCTTTGACCTGCTTAGACCACGCCGCATGTAGTGGTATGACGTCACAAATTGCAAACCACCACTACTTAAACCACGAGTGACATCAGTCACGACATAAGGTAGCAAGCCATGTGCCATATCGGAACTCGGCTTCACGGACTGCAATTGCGTCCTTTTGCAAGCAACTCACGTGAAGAAATGAAATCTTCAATTGGCGATGAATTGTCCACATTAGGCGACCGCCCCAATTGCACGATAATGCTAATCCATACTCAATACACAAAATGTCTGATTGCCTGACAAACCACACATATAGTTGGACTCTCGTGTAAAATAAAGTCAATTCCAATTGACTTGACAAGGTCTACGTTTACCAATACTCGACGTCAAATCGATCATCATCCGTCTACGAACGTCACATTATAATCAAGATGCATTTATTCCATAACCCCAAAGCTCTTAACATATCATGACTACAACGATACGATCGGTGGTGAAGCAAGGATTTTTATGTCCGTGAGGGCGAAATACCGGTTCAAATTTTCAATAATGGCTATTATTGTTTCCGTTTTTACATTTTTCTTTCACAACTAAAAAAAATGATCCATCAATAAAATGATCTTATATCGACTGGAAATAAACTAATATTTTGAGGAAAAAAAAGAAGAAAATCAACAAGAGAAAGAGTGGAGAATGGCGAGATTAGCAAGGCGAATCAGGTGAGATGAGATATTATCTCAACTAATAATATATCAAATAAATACATTCCTCTTTTGTTTTTTTTCAAAATCTCTCTCTTCTCTAAACTATCCTCTCTTTTCCCTAAAAAAAAAAAAGAACAAAAACCCTAGTTTAATTGAGCCGCCGCCTCTCCCTTCCACACACCTCCTCTCTTTCGCCCCCTACCTGATCGCCGGAGATGGGCTCTCCCTTTAGCCTATCTCCGACGATTGCATGCGCCTCCGCTGAGTTTTGGTCCTCTTTGACCTGCTTAGACCACGACGCATGTAGTGGTATGGCGTCACCAATTGCGAACTACCACTACTTAGACCACGAGTGACATCTGTCACGACATAAGGTAGCAAACCATGTGCCATATTGGAACTCGGCTTCACGGACTCCAATTGCGTCCTTTTACAAACAACTCACGTGAAGAAATGAAATCTTCAATTGGCGGTGAATTGTCCACATTAGGCGACCGCTCCAATTGCACGATAATGCTAATCCATACTCAATTGCATCCACATACATTTCTAGTCTAAAGGGCATTCGCGTGAGTGGGCGTGATAGAGTATAAAAGCGATCTTGAGACTTCAACCATCAGCTTAAGCGATTTTTAGTTAAGATGGTTTCTTGCCAGCGCCAACGTATGAAAGTCGTGTCAAACATAAGTCCAACGTCTCATACCGTCATCAATTGTATACCTAATCCGACAAAGGATGCGATGATAATGTGTCATACCGTATTTTGTACACTTATCAATGGAAAAACAACCAAAACAATCAAAGGGATGGATAAGAAGTGATGAACCTCTGGTGACTCGCAAATTGTGAGTCACCTCAGTAGGTGCCACTTGCAAACCACCACAACGCATGTAGTGGTATGACGTCACCAATTGCAAACCACCACTACTTAGACCACGAGTGAGTTCAGTCACGACATAAGGTAGCAAGCCATGTGCCATATCGGAACTCGGCTTCACGGACTCCAATTGCGTCCTTTTACAAGCAACTCACGTGAAGAAATGAAATCTTCAATTGGCGGTGAATTGTCCACATTAGGCGACTGCCCCAATTGCACGATAATGCTAATCCATACTCAATACACAAAATATCCGATTTCCTGACAAACCACACATATAGTTGGACTATCGTGTAAAATAAAGTCAATTCCAATTGACTTGACAAGGTCTACGTTTTCCAATACTAGACGTCAAATCGATCATAATCCGTCTACGAATGTCACATTATAATCAAAATGCATTTATTCCATAACCCCAAAGCTATTAACATATCATGACTACAACGATACGATCGGTGGTGGAGCTAGAATTTTTATGTCTGTGAGGGTGAAATACTGGTTCAAATTTTCAATAATGGCTATTATTGTTTCCGTTTTGACATTTTTCTTTCACAACTAAAAAAAATGATCCTTCAAAGAAACAATCTTATATCTACTGAAAATCAACTAATATTTTGAGGAAAAAAAGAAGAAGAAAATCAACAAGATAAAGAGTGGAGAATGGCAAGATTAGCGAGGCGACTCAGGTGAGATGAGATATTATCTCAACTAATAATATATCAAATAAATACATTTTTTTTTTTCAAAATCTCTCTCTTCTCTAAACGCTTTTGGCCCTCTTTGACCTGCTTTCTCTCCTCTTTCTGGTGATGGATCGTGGTTCCTTTTCGTGGTTACGGTGGACTGGTTGGTTTTTTGTGTTGTTGCCGAGGTCGTTCCTTTCCTCCGTTCTCCTGTCCTGTCATCGAAGGACTTGCATGCCACCCGGGGTGTTTCCTCTCTCCCTCGCCCTTTTCCTCGTTCTGGTATGGTCTGTTTTCTTCTTGTAGCCGTCTGCCTTGTCCTTGTGTTTTGCTTTCCTTGGCGTCCCTGGTTTGTTGGTTTCAGAACGCTTTTGGCGTTTTTGGTTTTAGGACGGATTATGCATTTGGTTTTGGGCTGTGCCGTGGTTGTCTTTAACATTTTCTTTTCGGGTCGGTTAGGGACCGATTGGGAATCCCCCCATTTCCCCCACCAATCGGTCCTTAGCCTTTAGTTATGATGGTTTATGAGCTTGGCTCTTCGGGTTTTGTGGGGCTGTGTGGGTGGTATTGTTGCATGTAGCCGATGGTCTTGGGGGAGTCGAACAGAATTTGCAGTCTCGGTGTTTTTTCGGGGTGGGTGTTCGTTGGGTCTGCCGTGTTTTGTGGTTGGCTTGTGCGGTCCGTTTCCGTTCTTTGGTTGGAGTGTGGTTTTGGTTGTTGTGAAGTCGTGGAGGCGTGATGGGTAGTGTGGAGTCGGTTTGCTGGTTGTGGCGTTGGTTGGGTCGGGTGTGGTGGATCCTCCAATAACTAATGGTTATTTCCGTGTTACCATATTTTTTATTATTCCAAATAATAAGCTCCTATTGGTTTGGGGTGTCCTGTCCCCTTATCCATGGGTCATGTAGGACGAATGGTACATTGCATGCGGTTTGTGTTGAGTCTAGCTCTCGGTGGTATTCAGAGAGGGTTTTGGTAAGGGGGATTTTCAAGTGGTCTTCTCCATTGTTACCCAGTTTTTTACTTGTTTTTCAAAGCTACGAGGTCCGGGTCAGCGGGGGTTATGGTCCAAAGTGTAGGAGTGTTTTCTCCTTCGGAGACAGATTTTTTTGGTCTGTTATTCGCCTTTTCTTTCTACGTCCTTGGGGCGTAAGTGCACTTTGTTCTCTCTCGTTAGGTCAAGAAGCTCGTTGGTTTCCCGATGACGTGTTCTACAGCCAAGGAGATGAATCTCCAAGACACTTTCTTGGGTCTTGTTGTAGGTATTTATCTGAAACTGTATCGATGAAGACGAGTATAGATGAGTTTACGGGGACTCGTTGGTTTTCTAAAGAAGTTTATCACAGCCAAGGAGATGAATCTCCGAGACTTTCTCTAGGGTCTTATTGTAGGTATTTCTCCGAAGCTTCATCAATTAAGACAAACAAAGATGGATGGTTTTCTTTGATCAGCGATGCTTGTCCATTTAAGATTATAGGGGGGGTTGATTTTGAAGGCAGTGTTCAGACTTCCGTCGAACGACATCAACACGTTGCTTTTAACCGACGCAATTACTTTGTCTTTTTAGGTTATGCTATTAGCAGTACTTTGTTTTATGTTGTATTTTATAGGTATGGCTTTGAGAGCCGTATCACCACAATGTAAAACACTTTCTTTACCGCTGCCAAAAAAAAAAATACATTAAATAAAGATTATAAAACAAGAGAGAACGAGTGGTTTTTTGACTTTTGTTTCCTAATTTTTTTTAACAAAATATTAAAGTTCTTTAAAATTCGGATCGGATTCGGATATTTGATTTTAAAATTTCTCAATTCACATTCGCTCCAGTTTAAACGGTCCAGATATCCAATTTAAATGGAATCTAGATATTCAAATTTTTTTAATTCGGAAAACAAATCGAATTCGGATAAACAATTCGTATCAGATTTTTTTTTGCTCAGCCCTATGTGCAGGGAGGCGAGGGAAAGAGCCGTGGTGGTCAGGAAAACAGTACGGTGGCCATCAGCGGCCAGGGAGGTGAAGGAAGGGGCGGTGGTCGACGACAAGCAAAGGCGGGGGAGGGGGTGGGAATCTGGCTGGGTGGTGGTAGAATTCAAAGGGGAGAATTGAGAAAAAAGTCTGGGAGTTTAAATGAAAAGCAGAAAATGGTCAAAATGTAAATGATTGAGTAAATCATGTACATAAAAGTATATATCACAAAATAAATCACATATTAGTATATTACTCCCTATGTTGATAAGTTATGTATTTTTTTTTTTGAATGTATTATTCAATTGTTATCTATTTCTAATTTTAGCAATTTTTGTGTGCTTTTTCATGTTCAATTAGGAGATTTGCTGTTTGGATAGTCCAAAATCACTCTCATATTTCCTTTGTCCTTGTGGCAAAATGAGTGGATGACCACTAATCGATACGAAGGGAGTCTATATTCATATTATCGTCTTCCTCATCAATTTTTTCCTTTTCTACATATTCACTCATACTACCTCTTTTCTTTTACTATGTATAACATGTGATGTAAAATTAAATCATACATAAAATCTTATACATAAACTATGTACCATATCCCAGTACGACTGTACGAGTGTAATCCAATGACCAACCCCGAGCTGAGCATTGGGCTTCAAATCAAAGCCCAACAGTCCAACACACTAAACTCTATGAAAGTGTCCAATTGTAGCCCAAATCTCTCAAATGCAATGTCATCTTTCGCTAGCTTACCCGTATTAACAGCCATCTCTAAAACGACGCCGTATTAACAACTCAAAATTCTGCGAATACTGCGCACTACTGACGTCATTCCGCTGAACGACGTCGTTATGGAAAGAATTGGAACGTGTACATTGCAATTCCTGAAGGTTCGAGGCGGTATGAATTGATTTTTTCATTTAATTTTTTTTTATATTCTTCCATCTCAATCATTTGTTAAAACTTTTATTTTATGCCACGGCCGAGTAGCATTGTAATAAAAGATAAACAAATGATTGAGTCGGAGAAAGTAATTTTATGACTATTGCTCATTTTTGTCCGTGTTAGTGTGTTTGTAGGATTCAGCATTGTATGGCAATGTTTTATGCTATGTAATGAAACTAGTGTGTAACCCGTGCAAAAATGCACGGGAATAATAACAATTTGAATATAAACTGGTTACAGAATAAATTAAAAAATATTCGAATTTTTATTTCATTTTGTAGAAATCGATAGAAATATAATATTATTATACGTAAACGTTTAGTTATATACCTTTTTTAGTCACTTTTTTTTTATAAAGAAGTTGATAAAAATTGTAAACTACACAAATTAATGATAATTAATACGAAGTTACAACTACTTAATATAAAACTAGTTTAGATCCCGTGCAATAAATGCGCGGTATTTATAGAATTTTTATTTTTATATTACTTAATTAGGTTAGACCCCGTGCATTAAATACACGGCTTATATTTTTTTTTTTTTTTTTTTACTAAATTAGATATATGATAGTGGTATCTCATTAGTTGTTCATTTTTCTCATCATTGCATTTTGCTTTGAGAAATAAAAAGTTGAAACTAAAAATTAATTAAAAGAATTGAATTGAGTAGCATGTTGAAATGTATTTTTGTAAATAATATCTTTTTTATAACGCAAAGTTAATGATTCCAATTTATAAATTTTCTCATTTTTTTGTCTCGAAAGTAATTAAAATGGTTTATAATTTTGTTTTATACATAGTATATGAGTCAAATCATTTTCAAATAATAGAATCAGTAAAATATTTAATAAATCATAGTTTGATACAATTTTTTTATTAAAATATTTTAATTAAAAGATTATATATTAGAGTTTAGTCAAAAAAATATAATTTGATGAAAAGATTAATTTTAATGAAAAGATAATATGTTAATGAAATAAATTATTATGATTATTAGTTACCTTACTTAGTTAATGTATACATAAATGTTATTAGTTACCTTATTTAGAAAGATGTTTTTTCAAGGGAAAATTTGTGTGGTTGCCTATTCATTTAGTAAATAGGGGATTCAAATGTTATGTATGTTCTATACACATTAACTTACAATTACTATGAAATATTTCGTGATATCAGTCCGTCTCATTGAAGACGGCCACTATCCGTCACAAGCTGAAGACGGATAGTGGTCTCACAAAATGCAAGGGGGAGGGTAAATAGGGTATCCATTTTCCCCCACTTGCACTATCCATTTGCATTTTGTGAGAGGGACACTATCCGTCTTCAGCTTGTGACGGATAGTGTCCGTCTTCAATAAGAATTTGTGTCGTGATATACTACATTGGTATTGGATTACTCCGTACATTTATCAGTTTCACTGTGTCAAATTTAGAATTTTCAATTCCTTTTTATTGGTTACCCTCAAAATAGTCATATAAAATTGATCATAGCTGAAAACATGTGTAGGAAGATATAAACCAACATGAAATTGGATTGGCCAAAACATACAACCCCTTGGGAAATGCCTCCTCTCAAACCCTTTTTAAATTTTGTCGCATCTAAAGGCGGTAATGTGATCCGAGCTATATATACTCCATCTCCCTTGTGATTGCCACTTGCCCTAATAACTCGAGAGCCCAGATTAGTGACCACTAATCTTTGTACCATTAAACCATCTCCAAGCAATGGTCATGCTAATTAGGTTACCATTTATACTTTACTCTTAATTATTTTCCATTTCCCAAAATTTTCCACTTTTTCGATCATTTATCATTTATTCTCCCTAAATAAACTCTCTCTCAAGTCTCATCCTATTACTTTTGCTCCTACCCAATAAAAATAGAACACCTCATTTTCACTAGGTCATGAAGGAGGTCATGAGGAAGGTCAATTTGGTTGGTAAAGGTCACAAATTGACCTTTTAGCTCTAAAGGTCATCCTAATTTTTGTGTTAAGTGGTAATTAGTGTAACCAAGCAAGGTCATGAGTTACGTCATGCACTACCAACTTTTATTTTTGCATACTATAAACTTATGAATTGTGAAGTAAGTAAATGAGTAATTTGATAAAAAAAATTTATTATTGAAAACGGGTCTGCGGATCGGATCTGGATCTTAGTGATGAGATCCAGATCCATATCCTCTTTATAAGTAATGGATCCATATTCGATTCATATCCAACGGGTCCTAAAAATTAGGATCCATATCCGATCCATACGGGTCGGATCCTGCGGATCTGGAGCGGATCCTGGATCCATTGCCATCCCTAGTTATGACCTAGCAATTGACCTTGCTTGGGGATGGTCTTATACATTCTTGGTCTTTCTCATGACGGTCAAAATTTTGTGACAGCCGCAAATCTGACACTTTATGATAAAAAGTAAACCACTCATAAAATATTACCTATTAAATAATGTTCACATTTTATCATAGAAATAGTCATATTTAAGTCCGTCACAATTTGTGACGGAAAAGAACTCGTCTATTGTGACGGAAAAGAACTCGTCACAAATGAGCTGCAAATGACTGAACATATAGCTATGAAACTAACCAACAATGAAATAAGAACTGTTGCCCAACTATTGTTGCACAAATTCTTGTTTGTGACGGCACATATCCGTCACTCTTGAGTGACGGATACCATTTTATCTCACAAAGTACCCACTTTTTCTCTCTCTGCAACACTATTCATGTGGTCCCCTTTCTCCACTAACCCATTTTGTTACCATTTTATCTCACAAAATATCCGCCACAAATGGTAACCCGTCACAAGGGAGACCAATAGCAATTGTTGTAGTTGATTATCACTAAACACATATTGTCAATGACAACTATCTCATCTCTTGAAATGAGGACCAACCAAATTAAAGGGAACAAAGAATTGTATCCATATTATACAGCGCAGATTCTTGTTTAAGACGGACATATAGAGTTTGTTAAGCATTCGATCCGAATGACCCATAATGAAAAGTAACATTGACCACATAATTCAAAGTTCAAACCATAAGAAATTCGAGTGAAGAGAGCCATTTGCTTTAAATAGACATCAATTTTCACTCATTCTTCTCAAATTTTCAAACAATTTACTTTGATAGAGTTCCTATCTGAATTATAAGTATTAATGATTAATGATTTGTGATTGATTGATTGATTTTATATTGACGATATGTTTTGCGGTTACGTAAATTAAGTGTCGGACACATCATATATGCAAGGCTAAAGCAGTGTAACATTTTGCTGCCCCTTCCCCTGCTATCACTTCAAATGATGAAACTAATTCATCCATCCTCTGACCATACTCATCATATCTCCCTTCTACCTAAAATGTGTAATAAAACAAATGTTTAACTTCCTTTCGAACTGATTTAGGGTCGGCGAACATACACATTTATATGCAACTACTACTAAACTATGGTATTCTGACTATTCATACTCATATCAACTAGAAGGATCCCATGGGTTCATTTCCATGTGACAAACTCGGCTTTTTATGAAAAGTTCACATGTAATTCGTCACTTATTGGGTTACAATTCTCTTCACAAGAAGAATTAACCATATTGTTATAAGCTTGGTGAATGAATTCTGAACCAAGTGAACGCGAAAGCATGTTCGGGCCATGATTCGACTCATTTGAAGCTCCAAGTAGGTCCATGAAATGCCGAGTTGTATGAGCCATTTCAGATTGATCGTCAGCAGAAACCAAGGATGGATTATGAACAAGGTTTATAGACCTAGACATTCTTCCTCCTAGAGATTGAACAGTTGAGAAATGGGTGTTGCCAAGGGATTGATTATGATCAGCATATGGGTTTGTGGTAATGTGGGATAATGGGTTTGGGTCAAAATGTGGGTTCTGAAAATGGGTTTGGGTGGGAATATGGTTTGAAACTAAGAAGTGATGTAAAATATTTGAAGAAGTTGGCTTCCTATTGTTTGCAAAAGTTAAGCAAAATTTAATACTACACCACCAAGATAAATAGGAATAATGGGCGCGGGGTGTAAGACAAAATAAGGCAGTTTTTTGGGATAGAAAAGGGAAGGGGACGAGTTTATGGAGAGGAGTCTTGGATCTCATCCAAGTCATCATCATCACTGTCGGAATGGTCTTTGGGATCCTTGTCACCATCATCTGTTTTCACTTGAAGTATATTGGACACAACGTCCACTTCCCCTTTGAGAATATCGAGAGTGCCCTTGACAAATTCCATATCAGCAATAAGGCCGTTGGTGAGTCCTGTAAGATTTGCCACTTCCTCCTTCAAATCCGCAATGGCAGCAAGAACACTAGAGTTGTCCCCACTACCACTCACGGCCATGCCCTTACTAGAGGACCCTTTCTCAGAGACCTTACCCTTTCCACTTGGAATAGTCGTTAGTCTGTCCTTGTTTGTGCGCAGCATCATTTTACCCAGATTTCCTGAGGACATACAGTCAACATACTTTGATATCCCACACTTTCTTTTACCACCACTCCTTTGTGACAAAGCATCTCAGAAATCCATGTCCCATATGGTAGGCGAATTTGTTTGTTGTATTGGGGGTCTAGGATTTTAGCTTCTATCATTGCAAATCGTTTATACTTAGAGATGGGAGGTTGATTTTTTTGTGAGAGACCAAATGATAGACCAAATATTGTTGGGCAGCGGACAATTTTGCATGGTCGTTGGAGGGGTAGATTATGCGACTAAGCAGGTTAAAGAGCAGTTTGGCAAGGGCAGAGAGTTCGGCTGGGTCAGCGGGTTGGAAGAAGGGGAGGATGGATTCATCATAGCTTGTGCAACATTCATAGGTGAGGCATATTCGAGGACAGGCTAGGTGTTTTTAGCGGGGGTAAGATCATACCCGTCACGGGGAATGTTCAGAATTTTTGAAAAATGAACCAGAGTCAGAGAGAATGCCTTACCATTGACCTTTGCTGTTAAAAACTTCATAGTCTCATTGACATGAACCGTAGCATAAAACTGAAGAACTTCACTGGCAAAGAGGGGTTTTTCCATGTGTATGAGACTCTCCCAACCTTTGGCCTTAACCGCTTCCTCAAGCCTCGAGAAAACAGAATCAGAGGTAGACCAAGATGAGGCATACACCCATGGAGAATGAATGGCCTCCTTGAAGATTAATCGTGCACACATATTTTTGATTGGCGGAGAAAGATTGCTTGCCTCAATTTGTCGTTTGAAGATGGTCGGATCCCAATTAATGGCTAAAGAAACCGGACCCGTGTATGAGAAATGGTCTCTTTTCTTGTTTGCGGGTGTTCGCCATTTAGGTTTCTTTTTTGGACGCTCCTTCTCTGCCGATTCCACATCCTTTTCAACAGATTCGATCTCTTTTTCAACATTGCATTCTTTTGAGTGAGTTTTCAGATCCCATTGAAGGGTTACCGCCTTCTTCCTCGGTTTCTCCATTATCAGCTTTTCCTCTTCCTCATTGTCATACTCCTCTTCTTCAACAATATCAGACAACAAAGAGGTACCCTTTTTCTTTTTCGGCGACACTTTCTTACCAACACTAGATTCCTCCTTATTTTGAGTAACTTCCTATTCGAATGAGGGTGGTTGATTAACCAGATCTTTCTCTCCAGTTTCCTCATCATTGATGATGACGGTTTTGGATGATGTACTGGAGGCGGAGGATGCTTTTTTCGTTCCAGATCTGGTTCTCTTTCGAGCCATGGACGGAGTTCAGACCTTTTCCAAGATGGGTGATATGAGTGGTGGAAGAATAGTGATGGGCTCGGGTTGGATGGGTGGTTTTGACAATGGGGTAATAGGATAGGCGTATGAACCTTTGGGTTTCTCGGAAGTTTCGACGGTGGATGCTTTGGATGAGGAGGACGGATGTTGTGTGGTGTCGGTTGTGGATTTAGTCATTTTTGGAGATTTGAGGGGTAGGTGAGCGTTAAAGGAAGTTTTTACCATGGTAAAAAAGAATTTATAAGTTAGGTGATGAGGGAGATTAAGGGGTAGGATGAAACGACGGGTTTAGGCCAATTTTTTTATGGTTTTATGGGTGATAGGTTAGGTGTCCATATTTAATAGAGTAAGTGTACATTAAACATATGACTAACAATTCGGTTAAGTGATTATTTGATGCACAAAGACGATTTATTGATTACAGACATATCACGGAATGAATAAACTAGAGTAAAGAATAGCAAACCCGGTTTAATCAATTATACGAGGGATTAGTTTAAATCACATAAAAATTACATACAATTAATTAAGCCAATTTGTAACCTAAGTTTTTCAAATTGCTCCCTTGCTAGTAGTTTAGTAAATATGTCGGCAATTGATCTTCAGTTTTACAAAAAATAAGTTCAACATGCCCTTTTTCTACGTGATCACAAATAAAATGGTGACGAATCTCAATGTGTTTGGTCTTAGAATGTTGAATAGGATTTTTTTTTATATATTTATTGCACTCGTATTATCACACAATATGGGGACGGAGTCGTAAATAATACCAAAATCGAGAAGTTGTTGCTTTACCCAAAGAAGTTGTGAGCAACAATGTGCAGCACTAATGTACTCACTTTAATTTTGTTGAAAGAGCAACCGTGTTTTATTTCATTGAGCCCCATGAGATTAGGCATGGACCCAAGAACGTTGCAATTCCGGAAGTGCTCTTTTGATCAACACTACACTCCGCATAGTCCACGTCGGAATATCCTATAAGATCAAAGGGACAATATAAGGGTTACCATAAATAGAGATCTTGTGTTCCAATCAAATAACGAAAAATACGTTTAACCGCTTTAAAGTGAGATTCTTTTGGATTTTGTTGGAATCTAGCACATAAACAAACACTAAAAAGATTGTCGGGACGACTTGCGGTCAATTAAAGAAGCGATTCAATCATACCTCAATACACTTTTTCACTAATGCTCTTACATTTCTCATCATCTTTGTCCAATTTGAACTTGGATACCATAGGTGTGGGGTATGAGTTGCCATTAGTCATACCAAATTTCTTAAGCATCTCTTTAATGTACTTTTGTTGATGGATCATGATTCCATCTTTGGATTGCTTGATTTGTAGCCCAAGGAAAAATCCTAGCTCACCCATAATGCTCATTTCGAATTCTAATTTCATTAGTTCTGAAAAATAAGCATAAAGTATCTCATTTGTTGCTCCAAATATAATGTCATCGACATATACTTGGACAACCAACAATTCACTGGACTATTACTTTAAAAACAATGTTTTATCTATGGAACCTCTTCTAAAACCATTTTCAATGAGAAATTTAGACAATCAATCATGCCAAAACCTGGGTGCTTGCTTTAAACCGTAAAGAGTTTTGTCTAATTTGAAAACATTTTTAGGAAAATCATTGTCTAAAAAGCACGGAGGTTGCTCCACAAGGACATGTTCTTCCAAATATCCATTTAGAAAGGCGGTTTTGACATCCATTTGGGAAATCTTGATGCCTTTGTGAGCCGTAAAAGCTATCAATAATCATATGGCCTCAAGCCTAGATACCGGTGCATATGTTTCATCGTAATCAATTCCCTCTTGTTGATTTTAACCTCGCACCACTAGTCTAGCTTTATTCCTTACGATTTCACCGGAATCATCAAGCTTGTTGCGAAAGACCTATCTAGTACCAATGACGGCACGATTAGATGGTCTAGGGACTAAGTGTCATACCTCGTTTCTCTTGAATTGATTGAGATCATCATGCATAGCCAACAGCCAATCGACGTCGGTCAATGCAATTGTTATATTGGTCGGCTCAATTTGACAGAGAAAAGCACTTTGGGCACAAAACTCATCAAGAGATGCAAAGTTGTTGAGAGAGGCTCTTGTTCTAACTCCGGAGTTCAAGTCACTTGTTAGATTTGAAAGTGGATGAGAGCTTTGATGTTTTCACTTTCTTGGAACAATAGTGTTTTGCTCCCCTTCAGATGTAACACTCTCCGTGACAGTTGTTTGCTGGTCAAAAGATGGCTCCACATCAGAGTTTGAGGACTCTCCTAGAGTAACTGTGCTTGGACTGTTGCTGTTCTGGAAGTGGATGCAATAGTGGTTGAGACTGTTACTGATTGGGAGGAGGAACCTGCAGTAGCAATGTCACTGTTCGTTCCCCCTGAGTTGTTGCTTGTATCAGTAGGTAACAGTCCATATGACTGTTGCATGGCGTCATTGTTTGGAGCATCCTCATCCTCAAACACAAAATCTTTTCGCACAAAACCAATCTCAAATTCGTCATCTTCATTATCTTCATCCTCATTTTGTACCTGTCCAAGAATACTAGATTCATCAAATATGACGTGGACACTTTCCTCAATTAGCATGGTTCATTTATTGTAGACTTTATAGGTCTTGCTATGGTCGGAACAACCAATAAAAATCGCTTCATCGCTATGTGGATCGAATTTTCCTAAGTTATCTTACCATTGTTGTGAACAAAGCATTTGCTCCCAAAGTATCTAAAATATGAAATATTGGGCTTTCTTCCACGTAGTAATTCATATGGTGTTTTATTAATTATATTTCTTATCATGACACGATTATGAATGTAGCACGCGGTGTTTACCGCTTCGGCCCAAAAGTTCCTAGGCAATTTACTACAAAGCAACATGGTTGTAGCCATACTCTCAAGGGTCCTATTCATTCGTTCAACCACTCCATTTTGTTATAGGGTTCTAGGAGCCAAGAAGTTATGATCCACACCATTTTCATTACAATAAGCACTAAATGATGAGTTTTCAAATTCGGTTTCATGATCCATTCTTATAGAAACAAGTTTAAAATCAAGTTTGTTTTGAATTTTTCTCAACCAAATTAGAAACTCATGAAATGTCTCATCCTTGGAGCTTAAAAAAAGTGTCCAAACAAACCTAGAATAATCATCAACAATGACACACACATAACGACTACCGCCTCTACTTCTAGTTCTCATTGGTCCACATAAGTCGATATACAAAAGTTGTAAGAGACGAAGAGTGCTAACAATTCTTTTGGGTTTAAAAGAGCTTCTAACATGTTTACATCTTGCACATTCATCACATGCTTTATCAAAATCAAACTTCATGTTAGGAAAGCCTTCAACTAAATCAAGTCTTTTAAGGGTATTTAGAGTTTTAACACTAACGTGGCCTAGGTTGGTCAGGCTGTGGCTTGCATCTGAATTGGTGATGGCCTTGCTAGTGGCTCCTGCTGCAACAATTGATAATAATTGAGACAGAGTGTACCTATTTAAACATATTTAACATGAATCCAATCATATAATTAACATAATTCCAATAACATGAACAATTACCCACTCAAATTTAATAATAAACATGAATCCAATCTATAAATATAATAAAAAAGTAAAACAATTAACCACATTGCACCATTCCCTTATTTATGATAGTTTTAAAAAGTCACATCATCTTCATTTTATAAAAAAAAAAAAAAAAAAAAAAAAAAAAAAAAATTGTGGCGTTAAATACCAGTTAATGTACAACATTAAAATGTCTTTTTTTTTTATATTTATTCTTAAAGCAAATTAAACAACAACTAAATATGAGAGTAAATTTTAATTTTAGGTTTTTTTGTTAGAATAAGTTATATAAGACAAATAAAAATCACGTCACATTATTCTAATTTTTACTTAATCTATACAATATAGTTAAAAAGTTACCTAAAGCATAAAAATTGTTCCATTTGTATTTAGTATTTGATTATAATACAACATTGATGGATAATTTTCTCTAAAAAAAAATACGTACATGAATGATAATTGAATTAGTGACCCATAAAAAAGTAAAAAGACCTATTTGTATTGGTGTTTGTCAATTATAAATCATTTTCTTAAAAAAAATAAAAAAAGACCATATCTTCATGTATATATTTTTTCAAAAAAAATAAGGAAAAAAAATGTTGAAACAAGCACTAAACATAAAAAAAAAAAAAAAAAAAAAAAAAAAAAAACAGAATATATTTTGAAATTTTATTGTTAGAATATATTTTATGGATAAAATCATCGTTTATTTTCTTTAGCGTTTATAGTTCTCACCGTATTATTTCATGATAATGCTAACCATTCATTCTACATTAAATTGTAGTTCGCAAATAAAAATATATACAAATTTCTATTTTGAAAAACTTTTGTTAGCTTGAATTAAGTACATAACTCAATTTTGTTTTTAATGGAAGAACAATAAAAAAATAACCAAGATAGAGGAAGTATAATAAAATCGAAGACAACCACAACAATAACAATATTCGTGGCAAAATATTAATAAACATAGTAAAATTCATGACCAAAATACTAATAATTTGTGACAAAAATTTAGTATATTGTAGTATATACATAACCAGTGGCGGATCTACCTACATGCATATGGGTTCCAAGGACACCCAAATGAAAAAATATTGCAGTAAATTTTCTGATTTTAAGGAGAAGGATCCCATAAAGTGGAGTGTGGGACACCACAATTACCCGCCAATAATGTCCAGCAACAGAATTACCGCTTCGCAAAAAAATGTTATGAGTATCTTATTTGTTTAATTAGATTAAAATATTATAACCATAGCACATAGCGACTTGCGTCAATTGACAATTTGACAGTATCAAGTATTATGATGATGTATTGATTTCTAAATACATAGATTAACTTTATTTCATACTTATATCTAATTGTACAAACCCAAATTATATAGTGTGTAAGTTTGCTTAACAGATATCTTCGTTTTAAACAAGAATTTGGAAAATATATTATAAGACTAATGTATGGTTCAGCTACTTAAAAAATGGTCATTTTGGACTCCCTTCGCACATAAATGTTCGTCTCATTTCTCTAATATATGTAATGAGTATTTTATTGAAATGCGGCAAACATAGGTGTGTATAAAGAGTAATAAAAAGTGAATATTTTGTATTCTATTAGAAAATTAACAATCTTAAAAAGTGATCAAGTGACCAATTATTATTATTATTATTATTATTATTATTATTATTATTATTATTATTATTTGTCATAACTAAAAACTATCGCACAATATATTTAATAATTTAATTAGGCCTTAGATCAATGCTTGTACTCGTCTTAAGATAAGATTAGAGACAAAATGGTACATTTTTTTGATGAATCTTAAAGTTTGATTCGCCTTTTGTTTTAACATGACCCGGCTCGATTTTATCCGACCGTATCAAAGACTCTACGTACAAAAAAAAATTGTCATATAGAGGACCCCGTAAAAGTTAGCTTCTGGATCCGCCACTGTATATAACACAGATATATTTTGACAATATAGTATGACACTATATGCATTGATTAATACTTTTTTTTCTTACGAGAGGCTTTTGTCCTCATAAACCAATGCAATTGGCTTACATAACACCACTAATGTAACAACATAATTAACCCCGTGCATTTCACGGGTAATAGAACTAGTAACATATAATTAACATGAACAATTACCCACTCAAATTTAATAATTAACATGAATCCAATAACATATACTCATAATTAACATGAACAATTATCCACTAAAATTTAATAATTAACTTGAATCAAATAATAATAGAATTCTTTAACATAACATATTTTCTTTAACGGCTATTAAATAACATATTTAAACACCATTACCCACTCAAATTTTATAACAGACGAAGTATTTAGCACAGGAGATATAATAATTGAGACATAGTTTACCTTATGGTGCGTTTCACGACATCGTCAACAAGAGGAAAACTTTTTATTCGTCACCCGATTTGTAAAACTTTTTACAACAATTCTTGCATAACTCTTGTCTTTTGTCACACTTTTAACAACTTATAGAGGGTATATTACCTTATGGCGCGTTTCACGGTATCATCAACAAGAGGAAAACTTTTAATTCGTCATCCAGTTTGTAAAATTCGTCGTTATTGTAAGCCCAGAAACCCAAACTTTAAATTTCTTTTGGTATGTTTGGTTCTTTACAATGATGATGATCCTTGAAGCGAAACGGTTGGTTTCTTGGATAAATTTCGAAAGGAGACGGAATTTCAGTTTCGTTTTTTGAAGTTGTTTCAGGAAGAGTCGAGGTTTCAGTTTCGGTACTTGAACGTTTATGTCCCATTGGATGAAGAGTTGAATGGAGTTTGGAATCCGTTCTTTTTCTTTTTCGAGTCATTATGATTTATGAAAATAGAAGAGGAGAGAATATGTATAGAAACTGAAATGGGAAGAGAGAGAGATTGGATGAGATTTAGAGCTGGGGTTTTATAGGAAGATAATGGAGAAATGGAGAAAGAAAGTAGAGGGAGAAGTTTGGGACGTGAGTGAGAACATTGGGTGGGAAGAGGAAGGGAGAAAAAGAATTTGTGGAATTATAGGCAGTTTACCTTATAATTTGGTATTTATTTAACAAGAACTAGTTTTTACATGGGATAAAATATTCAATAATTTGATTAAATGCATACATATTAGAAATAAAATCACACAGTTATAATTTAAAAAAATTAATAATATTCAACATACGTAATATAAATTATCTAATAAAATTACAATTATCCAATAATATTGTTTTTATTTAAATTATTTGCTAGTTTAAATTAATGGGTATATCTATAAAAATTGACTTGATCTAAATGGCTTAATTCATACCAAATCGACATTAAATTGAGGATCCGAGTTTAACTTGTAACCCGAATGACATAAATAACACAATATTATATTGAGAAAATTATAAACTTTACAATGATCGTAGACGCACTAAACAAGTCAAATACTATACTCCTATTATTATTTTGAATCTTAACTAATAAAAAACGCGTGAAAAACTTAAGAGCACACTATATTTATTTAAGAAAAATGTTTACAGTTGTACTTTTATATGTATATATTTAGTTTACTGCTTACATTCTTGTTATTCCATATAATATATTTATAAAATATATTTCTTTCTCCAGTCAATAGAAAATATAAATGTAAAAGTAAACGTAAATTATTGAGTAGAACGGGGTAGTGGGATAACAAAAAAATAAAAATATGTATATTTTCTAAAAGAGTGATATATTATATTCTTGCACCTAATTAGAATGATGATGATTCGTGGTACGTGGCTACCTAGCTAATCACTCAAATTAGTATAATTTTTAGTATTAATATTATTATTAGAATGATGATCATTCGTTTTTTTCCCAATATTTTCAATAATAAGGCATAAAGGTTTTATATACAAATATTGGAAACTCAGTGAGACATTTTTTATATACGTGTGATACAAATATATAATCATATTATATAATTTATAAAATACTAGTGTAGATCCCCACATATTTGCGGTATTTATAGACGTTTTGTTTTTAGTTACTGTGTTATTTAAGTATTTTAATTTCATTTTTACCATAATTAGTGAGATTATCTTGTTATTATTTCCACATATGGATTATTAATGTATGCCCTTAGGGCACACGTTAGAAAAACCATTATTATATTTCAACACTACAAGAATTCAGCTCTCGGGCGACTGTTTTGCGCAGTCGCCAAGTTAGCGACATATAAAAAAAATCGGGCGACTGATATTAGTCGCCAAAATAGCGACTGAATTTAGCGACGAAAATTTCGAAATTAGCGACTGAATTCGGGCGCCAAATTGGCGACTGCACTATTCCCGTCGCCAAATCCGTCGCCCGCTTTTTTACTCTATTTTCCAGCAACATCCCCTTCCCTCTTTCATACTTTACCAAAACACAAAAAAAAGGAAGGAAGAGAGCAAAACGCGACGGAACCGACAACACCACCAACAACTAAAACCACCACCACCGACGAAATCACCAACAACTAACACCGCCACCGCCATTATCACCGCCGTCTCATTTGCTCATCACCATTATTTTCATTTCTCTTGTTGTTTGAAAGTGTGTTATCTTGTTTTAAATTTCAATTTATTAGTTGGTTTTTGTATTTTTTGTTTAATTTGTGATTGTAATTTAGTTGTTTTGATGTTATTATGATATTTATGTATACTCATGTGATGCTTACATTGTTTTTAATTGTTAATTAGTTAGGGTTTGTGTAAATTGGTAATTAGGTTAAATATGAATTGGAGGTTTTGTGGAATTGTTAATATTAATTGAATTAGGGTTGTAATTGACAATGTAATTGTGACTTTGATATTGTTAGTATACTTGATTGGAAAAAAATAGTATAGTATTAATATTGTATAGTGTTTGGAGTGTATAATTAAAGTTAGTCTAATATTTGTTAATGTTAGTATAGTTGAATTTACCAAATTAGTCTAATGCCAGTATTGTTGAATTTATCAAATTAGTATAATGGTAGTATTATTGAATTTATCAAAATTAGTATAATGTTACTATAATTTGTATTGTGTAATGTTAATATTGTTGAAAGTGGTAAATTAGTATAATGTTAGTATGATTTTAGTTTATTCAATTATTAGTCTTGTTTGGAATATTTTTTAGTACAAGGTTGTAAACTAAGAAGTATAATAATGTTGTATGAGTTATATTGTTAAAAATTGTTGTTTGGAATATTTTTAGATTAAAATGAAGAGATCGGAACGCAAATGGATGTACGAAGATAGGGTATATAAGAGGAAACGTCCCACCAGTAGATTTGTTAAGGGGTTCTTGAGTTTATTGTGTTTGCTAAATAACAAGAAGGATATGATTTGGTAGAAAATAAACTTAGGTGACCTTGTAGTAAATGCAAAAACTTGAAATATTTTCATTACATTCAAGTAGAAGAACATCTTTATACAAACACTAAAACTTGAGAGAGACGGTCTCTCACTAAGTTATTGAGAGACCAATCTTTCGTACCCTTTTATTTGTATTTCGTACCTCTTTTATTGTTGACCGTGACATAGTAATTTCGTACCTATTTACATAATAAATGTACCCATTTAATCATTAATCATGATTTGTACCTATTTTATTACCTTTAGTACCACCTTTTCTTAAAATTGTACAATGGTCTCTCAATAAAGCTTATTAAGAGACCGTCTCTCAGGAGACCTACTCTTATACAAATGGGTTTTCTCCAAATTATTACTCTCTCCATACCACACCAATGGTAACATTGATAATCTTGGCACTATTCATGGTCGTAGGAAATCATCGATATTATTCTTAATCTATAAGACAAATATAGTAAGTCATGGGAGATATTGTTTGATTTATCGTTATGAATGCTATAAGAATATCAAATTTTATAATGTGTAACTAAAGATATTCACGTTACAAAACGTGTCTCGACAAGTGTGAAAAAGTCAATGTTACCATTGGTGTTGGTATGAAGGGAGTATAATTGGATTTGTCATGGAGAACCATATTCTCCAATTACCGAGCAACCTCAAACCAAACAAAATGATAACCCATATAGAAATATGGTATTTGATGCTTTGGAGTTTAATACTTTTAATAATGACAGCTACGAAGTACGAACCTATCATTGAACAAGAACCAAACCCACAAGCAAAATCCTTTTTTGAAATGTTAAAGGCTTCAGAAAAACCTTTATATGAAGGGAGTAGAATGTCATTGTTACAAGCCGCCTTTAGGATAGTAACCTTGAAATGTGAGTTTAATATGTCATTTAATGTCGTTGATGGTATTGCGTCTTTGCTTGAGGACGCTATCCCTGACAATAACGTCATGACCCGAAGTTTCTATAATACCAAAAAAGTAGTTAAAGGTCTTGAGCTTCCGCATCAAAAGATTGATGCATGTCCTGAAGGATGTATGCTCTTTTGGGGAAATGATGTTTTGCTTGACAAATGTAAGAAATGTCAAAAGGGTAGATATGAGACAAGTGAGGGAGATATTGTTTTGAAGGGAAAAGACAAGAAGGGTAATAAGACAGGTCAAAAGAGTAAGAAACCAATATCACAAAATCAATTTAATTTATTTTCCTCTTGCTCCAAGACTTCAAAGAATGAATGAAACAAAAAACATAGCTGAACAAATGAGATGACACAAACAAAATCCTCGAACACCGGGAAAGATGTGTCATCCGAGTGATGAAGAGGAATGGAAGCGTTTTGATAAGATTTACCCTGAAATTGCCAAGGAACCCTGCAATGTGCGACTTGGCCTATGTACGGATGGATTTGCTCCTTACACCCAATTTGGTAAACCTTACTCATGTTGGCCCGTGATGATCACGCCATACAACTTACCACCTTGGTTATGTTTGAAAAGGCAATTTATCTTCTTGTCGCTAATTATTCCCGGGCCTAAGAACCCAAAAGCCAATTTGGATGTTTATTTACAACCGTTGATAGAAGAGTTGAAACATTTGTGGGAAGTTGCTGTGGAAACATATGATGTGTCCTTGAAGCAAAATTTCCAACTATGAGTTTCACTTTTATGGACCATAAATGATTTTCCCGCCTACGATATTCTACCTGGATGGTCTACCGTAGGACAAAAGGCATGCCCTTGTTGCATGGATAAGAGCAAAGCATTTTGGCTTCTTAATTCCAAAAAAATAAGTTGGTTTGATTGTCATAGAACCTTCTTATCGGATACACATCTACATAGAAGGAACAAGAAAGCTTTTATTAAAGGTAAGGAGGTGCTTGATGATGCTCCGGATCGGCTACCACGGGATGAGTTATGGGAGTTGATATGTGATTTGTCATCTACTGTTGATGGTACTGAAGAAGAGTTTAAAGAGTTGAAGAAAAAGAAGAGCGGTTGGTTTAAAAGAAGTATTTTTTGGGACCTTCCGTATTAGAATATATTGTTACTCAGGCACAACTTGGATGTAATGCACTAGAGAAGAATTTCTTTGAGCAACTCATTCATACGATTATGGATGTAGAAGGTAAATCCAAGGATGCTATTACTTCAAGAAAAGAGTTGAATAGATTTTGTGATCGTCCCAAACTACACATTCTTAAGGACGGGTCTAAGCCGAAAGCTATTTTTACTCTTGACAAAGCTCAAAGGAAGGCATTGTGTCAGTGGTTAGGAAAGTTGAAGTTTCCTGATCGATATGCATCCGATTTTAAACGTTGTGTTGATCTTAAGAAACTGAAGTTGCAAGGGTTGAAAAGCCATGATTGTCATGTTTTCATGGAGCGCTTATTACCCGTTGCATTGAAACATCTCCTTCCAACTACCGTGTGGAATGCAGTTACTGAGATTAGTCAATTTTTCCGAGATTTATGTTCTTCCACCATATCGGTTGATGACATGATTCGTCTTGAATACCAAATTCCAATTATTTTATGTAAACTTGAGAACTCTACTACGACCGACCTAATTCGGGAACCCGGCCTCTCAAAAGCAAACATATATGCCGAGTATCGTGTCTCAACTTCAAAATACACTTGAGGCCGAAAGAGAAGAAAGGAAGGCGGAAAGGGAAGCAAAGGAAGCAAGGGAGGCCGCAAGGGATGAAGAATTGAAGAGAATGAAGGAGCAAATGGAGTTGATGACCACTTATTTCTCGTCTTGCAACCGGGGATGGCGTCCACAAAATAAGAAACAGAGTTTCTTATTTCAACTCCATTTACAATTGACCAAGTATCCGTATGTTTTTACTTCAAAAGTCTTGTTAAGACATCTGACAGCTTGTCATTCTATCATGTTTTGCGTAGGTACATTCCCAAATTCGCGACCCCAGTGAACGTAATATTTCATGTCGGGAATACCGTTGAAGAACATACAGATGCGTCTCATCTTCTGTGAGTAAATGATGTCAGTGTCATCCTTGTTACTACGTCAAATGCGTGTTCCAAATTAGGAAAAACAATATATTGAGAATCATATTTTAACGAAATAAACTTAATATGATTTCAAATGTTAATTAACGTGTAAAATAGGCACATTGCGGATATTATAGATGACGAGATGTGGTATGAAAAATAGGCACATTGCGGATATTATAGATGAAGTTGAGATTACTAAGCTTGACTTGAACAAAGGATAATCGCTCAAGAGGGGTACGAATAAGAAGGAGCGGGTGGGACATGATGAAAAACGCGATGGGATTCTTGAAGTTGACTTAAGCAAAACTAAATCTTCGAAGAGAGATAGGAAGAAGAGGGAAATGGGACATGTAAAAGAAGAAAAGGAGGAGACAAAAGAGCTTACTTTGACTAGGAGATGGCGAAGGTGTTATTTTGCAGGTCCGGTTTGTGATCGTTTACCACATGTAGCTGCTGCGTTTGCTATCTAAGTAAAACTTTGCTGAATTCTACATAGAATTTTGCTGCTTAATTAATCATCAGTGTCAAATTCGTGTTAAGAGTGTTGTACGCTGCTATTCAATGAATTTCATGGCGAAGTATGTAAGAATTCCGATAAAATAAGCATTCAATGGTCACAATTTCTTTGAAAGTTCAAACGATCTTTACCTTAATGGTTAACTAGCTCCAATTTAATTACAAAAACTAACCTTAATTACTAGTACAAAAAATGGCCTAATATTAGCCATCTCTGACATCTCCATAACTTCGATATGCGCTTGTTCTTTTAAAAGCCCTTGCTGACTTGAGCAAAGTCCTACAACAATTAGCCAATCAGTAAAAAACAAATGAGATCAATCCTCGGCCCGATCAGTGACACCGTCTCCTGAAGAATCCACAGAAGAGTCTCCAAATTCATCTTTGTACATTTCTTCTATCATAGGCTTCCATAATCTTACTCTTGCATTGATGAACCAATTGGAAACCTGCATTACCATTACACAACTCGAAGTCATCAGCAAAATTTGACAAAAACTGTAGTTTGAAACTTTAGATATTCTTAACTGCCCTCGAAAGAAAATTGATAAATGAGAATCGTAAGTCTATACCTGATTCTTTGAGAGGCCAGTTTGTGATGCCAAAGTAAGCTTCTCTGAATCATTTGGGTATCTGCATAAGTGCACAATTAAACAAACATCTGTCAAAACACCATCTTGATCACATAATCTCTAGCAAAATAAACTTATACGAGACTGTCTTAATCGTTAATGTCTCACAGTGAAACGGTTTTGCACAAGACTTAATTTGATAAGATACATCAACACTAAACTAAAATTTACTTACGGATTAAGGAAATGCTCGAAAAGCCAAGCACGCAAGATAGCAACTGAGGTCTCTGGCAGTCCACGAATGGGACGCCAGGCTTGACGGTGTGTGCCTTGGATAAGTCCGATTTGTTGGAGAGTCAACCGGCTGTTATTAGTCTGGCCTTCTTGGCTCAACAGGCTTAGATGGGATAATCCAGTTCCTAACCTAGGCAACTCAGGAGATAATTTTTTCCGGACCGACTTAATTTGAAACATTATGGCATCTCTTAAGTGACAGAAATGCCTACACATTGCTTGCAAGGCTAAAGCAGTGTAACATTTTGCTGCCCCTTCCCCTGCTATCACTTCAAATGATGAAACTAATTCTTCCATCCTCTGACAATACTCATCATATCTCCCTTCCACCTAAAATGTGTAATAAAACAAATGTTTAACTTCCTTTCGAAATTAATTTGAGTCGGCGAACATAGCAAACTATGGTATTCGGAGAATTCAGGATCAATTACAAGTAGCCCATTGGTTCATATCCAAGTCTCAAACTTGGCTATTTTATGAAAAGTTAACATGTTTAAGATGAAGTGTTCAAGTGTCATAGCCAGATAAGAGCTGTAAGGTATATGAAAAATCAGGGTAACATAAAACCGCGAAATGTGATAAGATTAGATTCCTATGTCAAGATTCAACATAAATGCATATGTGATCAGGTCATAGTCGAGCTAGCAAATGACAAGTACTAGAAAATCATAAACAAACCTGATCTAGTAAGGATAAGAGCTTCGAAAGTTTGATTTGAAGGTCATGCTTATCAGATGATAAGTAACCACTACTAAGCAATTCAGCTCTCAGTTCATTACAAATCCCTCGTCCACTTAAGAACAGCCTCTTCACTTCACTTAAATCAACATTCTTGCTTCCAAGACTAATTACTTCTTCGAGAACCGATTGAGCAGGCTTCAAATACACAGAATTACCAACCGCGAAAGCAGGAAATGAAGAACTCCCCATGAAAGGATAGTCACTTGGGTTACAATTCTCCTCACAAGAAGAATTAACCATATTGTTATAAGCTTGGTGAATGAATTCTGAACCAAGTGAAAGTGAAAGCATGTTCGGGCCGTGATTCGACTCATTTGGAGCTCCAAGTAGGTCCATGAAATGCCGGGTTGTATGAGCCATTTCAGATTGATCATCAGCAGAAACTAAGGATGGATTATGAACAAGGTTTATAGACCTAGACATTCTTTCTCCTAGAGATTGAACAGTTGAAAAATGAGTATTGCCAAGGGATTGATTATGATCAGCATATGGGTTTGTGGTAATGTGGGATAATGGGTTTGGGTCAAAATGTGGGTTCTGAAAATGGGGTTGGGTTTGAATATGGTTTGAAACTAAGAAGTGATGTAAACTATTTGAAGAAGTTGGCTTCCTGTTGTTGCTTTGTGTCTCTTGTGAAACCATGTTCACCAGAAAAATAAAAAGAGAGATTTTATTTTTTGGAGAATCTTTTACAGCAAAGGTTTGATACAAGGGAATTGCTATAAACACCAAAATGTCAGTTTCACCAAAGATTCTTGTGAAAAGAACAAAATCAAAGGAACAAACTTGGAAGGGAAAGTCTCATAAGTGGTATTCTAACTTTGCTCACCTTTTGTTTTTAGAGGTAAAAAAATAAAAATAAAAATATTATGGTTTTTATTTTATTTTTGTAGCTATTTTTTTTGGGTTAGATAATGTATAGTCAAAATAAATTCAATAATATGCAAGTAAACAATTATTAGGATGGAACTTTGGAAGGAAACTGTACTTAAAACCTGCATAGAAGCACCAGACAGTATGAATAGTGAGCAAACTGAGCAGTCAATGTTTAAAGGGACCTCAAAAAACTAAAGCAAAATAGGGTACAAGTACCAAATTAAACCCATTTATAGAAATTAAGAAAATAAAGATTAGTAATAAAAGTGCAAATAATACTCCCTCCATACCAGACCAATGGTAAAATGGTAAAAAATGAAGTTTTTAAGAAAAAAAGGTAAAAGTAGGGGCAAATATGAAAAGTAAGCTGAATATAATAAGGATTAATGTTATCATTGGTGCGATACGACCGTATTTAAGTAAGTGTTACCATTGGTGTGATATGGAGGGAGTAGTGAAGAAAACAGGATCAAAGGACAATCAAACAGAACCTATCAATTAATACTTCACATTGATCAGACTTTAGTTTTCATAAAGGAAAGTTCTGAAACAAAGGGATTCAATTAACAATAGGTCTTGGTATAGACGGGTGGGGCGAATAGACGGGTAAAGACCTCTAATAAAATGGGTAGGAGGGACAAGGTGGGGCACCCCTCATGTGCTTCCCACTTTATGGCAAATGGATATTTTGTGAGGGAAATGGTATCCGTCTATATGTATAGACGGATAGTGTCCGTCTATAATGAGAATTTGTGTTCAATTAATGTTGTTCATACAACAAGAGACTTCATGCTAGTTTAAAGCTAAATAAACTGAAATATTTATCAGCGAGTCTTGGTTCTAACGATCACAATCCTCGTTCTTTTTTAAAATTATTTAAATCGGTTGTAAATTGTCACAAGTTGCTGAGCATTATTTGTAAATATTTATTTAGACCACATTATAACAAAATCACTTTATCATTATGATGATTAAAAAAACATACTCCCTCCTATTTATTTTAACTCTCCCCCTTTCCTTTTTCATCTATTCATATAACTCTCCCCCTTTCCTTATTTAGTAAAGTTTTATAATTATTTTAATCACCTTACCCTACAACAATATCTCACAATACTCATACTTTATCTTATTTTAATCACCTTACCCTACAATAATACTTATTTTAATCATCTTACCCCACAATAATACCTTCCCTCTCTCCAATTACCTTACACCACCACAATACTTTACAATAAAATAATCTTACCCTTAATTTACGTGCCTTTTTAAAAGGAGAGAGTTAAAATGAATAGGAAGGAGTACCCTATTTCAATAATAAACAAATATTCAAGACAAGAGCAAAAGACACAGGCTTTCTCTTTAATCAGAGAAAATTTAGTAAAAGATGTAAGAAATCTAAGCTACAAAGGCTAAGAAAACATAGGCCTGTACAATTTTCACCCCATAATCAAAAATAACTTAAAATAATACTCCCTCCATTCAACTCCACTTTGCAAGTTTGCTTTATCACGTTTGCCAACGCAACTTTTACGCGATAAATATCATTAGTTGCGTATTTTCAAAAATTATAAAAGTTAGATATTTTTAATGTACTCTTAAAGACGAATCAAATAAGATCTCACATAGATATATTTTCATTTATGTATCGAGAGAAAATTGAAGTTGAATGTCCGTTTGTAAATAGTGCGCAAAAAAAAAGTTGTAAAGTGGAGTTGAAGGGAGGGAGTAAATAAGATGAAAACAGTAGATGACATTGACAGGTAAAAGAAAAGGTCCACATTTTTTCCTGACTACAAAACAACAAGCTGTCCTGCAATTTACACAGCCTGCTGCAATTTCATTTCTTTGGGAAACTCAAAAGTTGGTCTTTTTTTCACTCTCTTTAAACCAAAATTGTGTATTTTTCTGATCACTGGGTTCCTCCTTTACTCTGTGCATAAACTCATCAAGAGAAGGGGATGGAAAGTAAGCAATCTTTTAACATAACTCAATTTTTAAGATTGTTTGCATATGTGAGTCTTCAAGCATCATGGGAATATATCCCTTTGTTTTCTCATTTTGGGCATGCAATGACACAAGGTGTCTACAAGATGCTCAAACAACTAACTGGAAATCACCCAAAAAAAAAATCGAAGTATAAATGACCTATGAAAACTGAAAAAATATACTCCGTACTCGTAGTTTTTTTGACGAAAATACACATTCGATTACTGATGTTACTCTAAAGAATTTGTATGAATGTACCAAATTTAGAGAGTGGATTAAAAATTTTACTGCCATAAAGTTTGATACTCCCTACTCCATGTTGGATACTAAAAACAATTTTACTGGGAGCATAAATTATCAAAAGGGACAATCTCACACGATAAATTGTCAGGCCGCTCTGTTCAACCATTAATCATGCATAAACACATTCAACAGATAAAACAGTCTACCTCTACTATACAACTAGGAGGAATATGAGCAGTAAATGAAAAACATTAGCCTCTTTGATCAAATGCAGGTGAGAGTAAATGGCTAGGTGAAATATGAAAGGGTGTTATTTTGGTATAAAATGTAGACCTGTTGGTGGGTTCTTGGTACTCTAAATAGAGGGCCAATTTGTTTTTGTAATGATTACCTTCTTTGTTCCAGGGCCTCATCCACCTGTCACTCTCTAATAAACATATCCCTTCATTTTAAAATAAATTTTATTTAGAGTATTTGTTGTCCACAAGACCACAAGTGTTGCACAATGTACAACCGTGTTCATATAAAAAGGCCGTTTATAACGGTCTTATTCTATAATTTGTGAATTTATTTTTCGGGTTGTTTAATGTTTAGAAAGTGAGTCCCCATGGGAGGCCCACCCTCTCAGATTAAAGGTGGGTGGGGTTGTCATGATATTTATGCAAGATTTCAGCACAAAGACAAAATCTGAATCAAGACATTCTAGCTCATCCGCTGAAAATCTAGAATCGGACTAAAAAAAGAAGGCAAAATTTACCAAGGTGAATAGTAGAACTTGAGAAATGGGCCAAATGAGCCAGGGGACAGCTGATATGTTGAGGTACAATCACTGATGAATCTCCATGCAGATTGCAGCTGTTGCAGCTGCTCCTGTATCACTTGCGTCTGATGCATGAACTGACACACATTCAACTCAACAAAGAACAAAACATTTTAAGCCCCATTGCTTTACAAATCCCATGAATTTCAAGCTTTTTTCTTTTTTTTTTTTTTTTTTTGAGATGATTCGTTTCAGACAACCCCAAATTATTTTAAGATATGAAACAAACAGCAAGCCAAAAACGTTCTATGTTACCCTGACTCGAGATATAATCATCTACATGTGTTACACTTGAACACAGCACTTACCCACATAGAGTTGGGAGTGGAGGCGTGGAACATTTCATTATAAGTTGAAATGAGAAATTAATTTACAATACTCGAAACCTGACATGTCAATATGCATCCGAGCCAACACCTAGTGATTAACATGGTATAACTTGTGGAAACACATTAACGCAATTTATGAACAGCTAGTGATCATCTGATCAGAACTCTCAATCAAATTTAGCCAACTCGTATACTACTCAACAGCGTGCTTGATTATCCCATGTTTCAAACAGATTTCATAAGAACAAACGCAAGTATGCTACTTCTGATGGCAAAAGTAATACGAGTTAATCTCAATTGAAATCAAAGCAGATTTTCTCCACACAACTTAGCTGAAGCAATATATACCCTTGTAAAGTCTACACACAGTGTTCTAGGATATCAAACATGTTCAGATTTATATTACTAGTTCTCAAGCTTCATTAGTCTCATATTTATATACTCCATATATTAGTTATCCGATTCTTTTTGTCACAAAGACGTCATTATTCCTAATACGATAAGCTAATATTCCAAAGAAATAATATCTCCTAGACATGATATGGTAATCATCAAGTCCTATAATATATCTTATTCCCATACTATCAAGATATACCCGTATTGTGATTGATCTTGCAATTGTAAACTATGTTGTCATGGAACCACCACCTAAAATTCATTAGGAGATTTTCCATTTTTACAGCTCTTCCACGCTCAATGTGGCTGCAAAAGAATACAGCAACAACAACATTACCCTAGTGCCTCAATGGCTTCCGCAAACCCTTTTGTTAGCAACACAAAAATGTTGTTTCGGAAGGAGAAAACGGTAACATTTAAGATGAAGATAAACTGATCGGACAGGGGAACTAGGGGTATTTCAGGATTGAATCCACAAACCTTGGAGAGGCTGACAACATTGAGAGGATATAGTGACAAGCAGAAGAAAATGTCATTGCAGCGGACCAGGATTCTCTAGATTCATGCAGGGCATCTGTATATGGAGAAGGAAACAAAAACACCGCGTTATGCCATGATACCTAATTAAAAGAAGTTATAAACATAGTTTCACTGCCATTAATATGAAAAACATGTTTTTTGACAGTGCAGATCAAACTTGATAGACAATGAACAAGGTCCTTAACGAACCTACAATGATACAACAATATTTATCATTCCTATATTGGCAGGTTAAGCGTACATTCCAAAGTAAACAGAAAAGAACTATGAGTTGCTTTTGGTCTTCCTCTATATCTCTGACTGGAACATATCGGTTGCAGTCAAAATCAGACCATAGTATGATATGAGACGAGACCATCACGATATGAGAGAACAGATTCCAAACCATGCACAAGACGAGATTATCATATCTATTGTGAGTTAAGGAATCGGATGTACGTAACTTTACCGTCTGGCTGTTATTCTTCACATGGTTAAATGTTGATGAACTGAAGTGTGCTGGTGATTTGTTGAAGCTAATATAGCGAGAGCATAGGGCTTTAAAAGAAGGGGTTATAGTGGTAGTTAAATTCTTATCTTTACCCTTTTCAGCTCTCATCCCAGATCCATGCATTAAGAAGCTCCATAACTTTTCAATGGATTAGCTCCATAAATTGGCAAGCTCTCATCCCAGAGCCTGCCAAATTAAACCCATGAATTCTTTCCTATAATTTTCAATGGACTCTATTATCAGGGCCCTTGACATCGTTCTGATTCTGTATAAAACCTTTAAAGGACTTTTATGCCAAATAGGAACCCCCGTGTACACATCAACAATGTTCTGACTCTTCACTTATTGCATCCATGCCTAGGCAGATGACCAAACAGCAATACACATTTTTCTTATTCTATATTGGATCACTTGTAAATTGTGATCACAACCGCCAAGGTGAACCATTATGATGCTTCCCACCATAACTGACCCATTAGGATGCTTCCAAGCCATAATCATTCAATCACGTAGATAAACTCCAAGTTCCAGTATATTATAGTACCATTCAATATTCAAGGTTAAGTCATAACAAGGAGAGATTCTCAAAATCAACTCAAGGATACTCTAGGAGTACTTTTGTTAGACATAGGCGGCTGATTGCTCTAACTAAAGCTGATGAAATCAGCATGATACATTAGTTTAATGTTCTATATTGGTGCCAAAAAAAATTACACACATAATTTCACAATTCCCTGGAATGTCACTTTAACCAAAATTTTGAAGGGTTCGAGCCCAAGCGAAGTGAGGAGGACCCAAGGCAACAAAATGCAAGGGGCGTGTCTATAGACACAAGGCGTAATGTTCAGTATCATTTCAACCTTTTTTGGATTTTCAAGACGGGTAACATGTGGAGTAAACGGAAGGAATAATATGCCAACAAGAACAGCATAATAAAAGAACTAGGAAACAAATATTGAAATTGCATAGTAGTTTGCCTTGCTGGCTACGCCTTGTCTACAAGGCCTTTCGAGATGTTTTGGCTGGTGACGCATAGAGCCTTGGGCTTAAGTGCGCCGAAGGCAACCTTCTTTAAACTAAGGCCAATAAATCACCTTATCAGTTAAGCACATCAGGGATTGAGTTCCTAGTACAGTAGGTTGTAGAGGATTACCGAAGGTAAAGAATATATTCGAAACAAGGGTAAGTAAAAGAACGTGAGTAAGAAAGACTGTAAACAAGTGCCAATTCTATTATAGTTTACCAAGACATTGCTCCAACTTTTTTATCACTTTGGCAGTTTTACCCATTATCATATTCAAACAGATCACGTGGTTGGACCTGTGATGCTCGGACTCTTCACCTGACCCTGAGGATCCGGTGGACAGGATCCGGACATGGATCCTTGACGGATCCTTCTATGAGAAATTGGTGTGAGAGTGTTTTGTTTTTAACCTGTGGTTTGTACAGCAGCCATATATCAGGAGTGATCTTGACATGAATTTAATGTTGTAATAAAGTCTCCATTCATGTTAAACATGAAGAAACTACTTTTCCTTTCTTTTCTTTCATTTTTTTAACTAATAATCAATTTTTTCAGAAAAAAATAAAAATTAGCCGAGTTCAAATTTAAATTTGGATCCTCGTATCCGAGTCCTTGTTTTTGAGATTTCAAGGATCCGACACTCAGATCCGTATCCGTGTCGGATCCTCGTATCCAAGTCCGAGCATCACAGGGTTGGACAGCACTCTTGATTTAGCTCTTGAAGTAATGGAACCATCTAAATTCTCAATCTCCCTGACACCGGCACAACTGAGGGTAGCTTCCACTTATACCCAACTTGTGGTTAACCTCCTCTTCATGGCCTTCAACAATACAATTCTAGATAAAACATAGCAACTCAACAACTCCAACACGTCCATACAGCAGACGAAACTTTGAGACCCAAAAACATCAACAATTCATGAACTTGGAACCAAAACAATAGTAACTGCACAAACAAATAAAGTACCTAAGGTAATATGGCCGTTGATGTAAATGAGAGAATGTTGAGGCAATAGAGGAACAAATTCAACCTGCATTACGCCCAACAAAATCAGGAAAAAGAAAAACACAACAAATCATCAGCCTAAACAATTACTCCCTTTGTCCTGATCATTTGTTAACTTTGTTTAAGATACCCTCAGAAAGAAACAAAAACCGTAACAATTAACTGAGACGGAGTGAGTACAACGAAGACATGTGAATCTTTGATTAACCTCAATCTCAAATTCATACCTTAGGTGTTACCAAAGCGTAATCCCCCGGAAAAATCTAATTGAAGCTGATAAATTGTCCAGTAACTTCAATCATCCATCTAATTTTCACAATCGAATAAATTAAACCCTAAAATCAACCAAATGAATCACACAATACAATTAAAGGAGTGTAAATTAACCTAATAATCAGAAACTTGGAGTTTTAATCCAACGAGAGGATCAATCCGCCATCGATTCCGTCCGTTGCGCATACAGAATTTTCGCGCGCTCAATTAAATTGTCCTAAATATGAAAATCAATAGTATCATCAATTTAAAATTAATTGAAGAATTGAAAGAGTACAATTAATTAGGGTTTAGAAAGAGGGGCGAACCTGAATGTAGAAGTACATAGCTTATGATGAGTTAGAAGACGCGGGAGAAAAAGGAGCAAATGCTCAAATAAGATGTGTACGTTTACTACGTTATATGCTTATGTGCTTATATAACGGTTGTATTTCAACTTATAATTGGTCGAGTTTTTGGACAAATTTTATGAGTTTTGATTTAAAATTTCCAAGTTATATTATGAGTATCGAGGTTTAAAATATTCCTATATAACTCAAAAGCTTAAAATTAAAAATCATAAATAACATATAAACTCGGTAAAATTGAAGTATATAGTAAAATACTAGTTTTTTTGCCCGTGCAACCCCGTGCGTTGCACGGATATTAAAATAATGTGTGATAAATTTCACAATAAAATGAAATATAGACATATAGTACTTCGTTCATGTCTCTGATTTTATGTATGCCGCATGACCAACAAATAATTCCCATTAACATAATATTGACATAAGAATAAAAGAGTTTTTGATTAATAAAATACTTTTTTTTAGAAAATAAAATCAATATGAAGTTTATATATATGATACTTGGACTGATAGTTTTTAGAATTTGTTCATTAATACTTGTTTGTTTTTCAATTGGTCAAGGAAAACAATAATATCTACTCTGCATAATCAACTCAATGATGCAAAGAAATTTCCGCTTTCGAATAACAACCATAATTTAATCATTTCGGATCAAATTGTAATTATGTAAAAACATTTAGAGGTAGTTAGAATGTTATATCTCCCGGTCAAACTATAGAAATACGTTTGAATGTGCACCAAATTCCGACGAAATACTACATGGCTATGGCTGCTTATGACACCCCCCCCCCCCCCCCTCTTTAGCAATAGTCTTGGCCCCCATCTTCTCATTTGAAACAAAATCTTTACGCAAACCCCTATTTTTCTTCCCTATTCACACACATGATCTAAAACAATCTCATCCCTTGAAAGATTGATCCTTGTCTCCGAAACTTTTCTCAAATTTATCCAACCAAGTGAAAAACTAAACTCCTACTTCTAGAAAATTCCACCATCCGATGGAAACTAACCCCTGCTCTCGACAATGTTATTTTTTTAGGAAAATAAAACCAATATGAAGTTTATATATATGATACATGGGATTGAAGGTTTTTAGATTATATTCATTGTTAATACCGTATGCGTTTTCAATTGGTCAAAGAAAACAATAATATCTACTCTGCATAATCAACTCAATGATGCAACAAATCTCATTCTTTAGAATAAGAAACCATAATTTAATCATTGTTGGGTCAAATGATAGTTACGTAAAAACATTTACAGGTAGTTAAATGTTATATCTCCCGGTCAAACTATAGACGTATCTTTGAATGTGAACCAAATTCCAACGCAATACTACATGGCTGGGGCTGCTTATGACACCCCCTATAACAATAGTCTTGCCCCCATCTTCTCATTTGAAATAAAATCCTTCACCCAGATCCCTGTTTTTCTTCCCTATTCACACACATGATCTAAAACAATCTCATCCCTTGAAAGATCGATCTTTGTCTTCGAAACTTCTCTCAAATTTATCCAACCAAGTGAAAAACTAATCCCTTGTTCTAGAAAAATCCACAATCCAATAGAAACTAACCCTTGCTCTTGACAATGTTGTTAGAATTAAGATTTTACTTTAATTTGAATTAATGGGGTCAAGATTAAGTTTATCAGTATGATCTTTTGAGGTTTCTTGTTATTATTCATGTTACCTATATGTTTTAATGCGAGCAATATTTTGCTGATAAATAACCTTATTTATTATCACTATCCTTGTTAAACTCAACACCCTCCACAAATGCACCCTCCCTCCACCCCACTAATTTCCCCGCAAAATAAAATATCAGCCACTGTGATTAGTTCTTACTACTTGAAACAACCTCCAATCCACTATTACTATCACTACTTTTCTGCCACGTTTTACATCTAAGAAGTCATAAATCACATTCACCTCCATGAAACACCATTCTTTACTCCAGATGATATGGATCCTCGTCTACCTTATCGAAGACAATTTATTTCTCCTTCAACAAAGAAAATTTTAAGAAGCAATCTTCTCTCTTATCTCTCTCCCTTTTCCTTCCTAGTCTTTTTCTCGCCCCCTTCCCTACCTCCATTCCAGATACTCAAACAAAGTGTTTGGGTACTTTGTTTGTAAACTAAATAAGTTTGAATATTATATATATATATATATATACACGAACTTTGCTATTTATTTCATTTTGCATAAATAAATCTAACTACCTTCATCTCATTTTTATTGTCATTTTTTCTTCAAATTTTATTATCTCATAATTATTATCCCCTTTCTAGATCTAGTAAGAAAAAACTTTAGTCAACTAACTCGTCGTAATCAACCGCATTCCCACTCGAAACAACCTTTAGCCCACTACTTAATCCCTTCGGTTCACACATAAAACGGTCTAAAATGTAAAGCTTTCATCTCTCTTTTGAAAGTCCATCTAACTAACAGAAAACTAACCGTTACTTTCTGAACTTCATCATTTTTACATCCCGTTAAGATTAAGTTGAACATGACAAAAAAAATGCAGAAACTTAGGTTTTGTTTGATAACGACAGACTGAACATTTTTTTTTTACCATTTTGAGAGTTTTTACACTATTTAAATAACAAATGTGCTACTTTGAGTATTGATCATCGACATATTGAAATAGTAGATTGTGGTGTAATTTCGTGTTTTACACTATGACCTTTAATTAGTATATTATTAGGAAATAAAATTTGATTTTTTTTTATCTCTGAGGAAATTAAAGATCAAAATTTATTTTTATCATATTTATAATTAATATTTTTCACTTAAAATATATAAATTTGTGCAAGTTCAAATAAGTTAGCTAAAGTTATAAATCACAAATTGTACGAAGCAGCATACCATTTTTTTATTAATATGAAATAAATGTCATAAATTTCATGAAAATATTTAATGCGTTAGAGAACTATATAAGAGTTGGCAAGTACGTGACCCCCTTTTAGGGTTAAATTTTTTCATTTATTTTTTTATTTTTGCCTAAAGGTGGTTAAAGCATCGTATTATGTATGACGAAGAATATGGCTCACCCTTCTCCAATTCGTATTCTCCCTAAATCATAGTGATGATGTGCTCAATTTACACAAAAAAAATATATATAGCATCAACAATAATTAGTTTGCTCCATATAATTGAATAGTACCGTTTTTTATGCATGTAAAATTGTCAGAAGAAAAGCTTGAGAGAGACGGTCTTCACTATGTTAGGGATAGACTACTCTTACTCTTTTATGTGTTTTTCATGACTTTTTTTTAATGTTAATCGTTGCTTGAATTGAATCTTAACCTTATACATATTTCTATAATAAGTGTATCTAATTTACCTTCAAGCCTCATTCAAATCTATTTTATTACTCGTGGTATCATTTTTACTTTAAATTGTAAAATAATATCACAATAAAGTTTTTCAAAACATTTACTCATTTGTCATAATATGATATTTCGATTCGCAAATTAGCAGCAACTTTCTTTATCTTTTAATACTCCTTGAAAAATAGATATCAAACTTTGTACTTATCAATAATTTGTGAATATCTTATTTAAATTTTGATTAATATACTTTTATATAATGACAAATGAATGTAAATAATATAATAATAAATCAATAGAAGTTGAAGTGTTTTGTGAGGGAAATAACTTTAAAATTAGTAGGAGAATACATATGACATTTGAAAAATAAACTTCGTATTATGTATAATTATATATGACATTGACAATAACAAAAGGCGTATGGACATATTTCAGCGTTCATTTTACTCTTTACATGCGTAAATTCCATGTAGTACGTATTATGCATGCACATTTGTCACAACCCGGTTCGCCATAGGGCCTTTTAGCCTCATAATACCTCATTTTTTTAACCGAAAGTTATTATAAAATTGGATATTATAAATATATCAAAGGTTTTTTTCCTTCTAATTTAATAAAAAGTGAACAAATACTAATGAATAATTTTTTAATATTAATAAATTGTAGATAATTAATTTATTTCCTGTTTCTAATAATAAAATTGTAAAATAATTAATTAATTCTCATTTCTAATAGGAAAATCATATTCCTAATTATAATAGAAAAAATTTAAATAATTATTATCTCCTAATTCTAATAGTATAAAGGGAAAAAAAAGCCTTAATAAATTGTTAATTTATTTCCTATTTCTAATAGGAAAATGGTAAAATAATTAATTAATTCTCATTTCTAATAGGAAAATTATATTCCTAATTATAATAAAAAAAATTGTAAATAATTAATTATCTCCTAATTCTAATGGCAATAGTATAAGTAGAAAAAAAAGCCTCCTTTAGTTATATATATATATTGATTATGGTGCAAGTCACAAACTTTATAAAATTCATAAATAGTACAAGTATAACTGTATAAGTGAGGACACCACTAGTAGGCAAGTCTCTCTTATGATGGGTATATTCGTCATAAGCTTGCGATGAGTCAAGTACTACCCATGTGGGTAGATAAGATGTAAAAAAAAAAACAGATTGTTACTCCCTTGACACCCTGTTTTTGCCTTGTCTACCTACATGAGCAGTACTTGACTCGTTGCAAGTTTGCGACGGATATGCGCGTCACAAATGAGAATTTGTGGAAATCAATTGTTGATAAGAGGACTAGTCTACTAACTGTCTAGCTTATAATGATTCTCCTCACTCTAAATCTATCGATGTGGAATATTGCATCAAGCGATCAACACATCCCACGCGAGGAGACCAGCGCACAAATAGGTGAGATTCCATCTTAAATCAATCGATGATAGGAGGAGTAATCTACTATAGCTTATAATTAATCTCCTCACTTCTTTTTTTATCCAAGTTGTTTCTCATTGTGTCTAACTCACTTCCCCTTTTCTTTTTGAGTTTAGGGAATACCCCCATTCATAGGTCTGAGATCCACATTTCTAAATCGAAAGCTTCAAATGATCAACTGTACAATCCGTTGTTAGAATCAATAGGCTACCAGAATGTATTTCCCTTTTTATATATTCTATCAAATATTTTTTTTGTTAGTTATTGGTCTCTATTTACATATATCGATCAACTAAGATATATTACGTCAAGCTTGTCAGTTTATTAAAATTAATATTAAAAATTCTATAAAGTTTTATTTTCATAACTTAATACTTCGTATTCCACATTAATAGTTGACATTTATGTTATTAATTGTTAGAATATGACTCGTTCGAGTCGTTTTCGGTTTTGGGTATGTGAGAGTGAGATTCAAAGATGAAAATAAACGAAGAAAATGCCAAGTAATGTTCGTGGAACATCAGTAATTCGCGCGGGTCGTGTGTGATTGTTTGCGGGTCTGACGCATTTAGCTTGAATCCTAATTCCTACGTAACTTTACCCAACTTCTGGAAAGTTAGTAGCCAAGTGGGACTTTCTTTATTTAGCTTAGGCGGCGTGAATTGCTTAGCTTATGGTTTTCTTGTTTAGTTTATTTAATTAATTTCCTAATTAGTTTAGGTATATAGTTTTGGGTGGAATAATACTATATAAAGACCTGACTATATTCTAGGTTAATTAAGAGAGAAAGGTAGAAAACTTGGTGAGGCAAGTTTGAGAGCTCGTCTTTTGTAATCTGTAATTCTCTCCCTACATAGTGAAATATTTCCCTGGCCCTGTGGACGTAGCTACCATATTGATATTGAACCACGTAAATTCTTGTGTTCTTTATTTTGCTATTGTTATTATATCATCTCAACACGCTTCCGCGCATAACAATTGGCATCTGAGCTAGGTTATTTGATCTGGGAGAGATGATGGCACAACAGTTAGCTACAATGATCGACAGATTTACGGGAAGGAATAATTTCGGACTATGGCAGATAAAGATGAAGGCTTTACTTAAGCAGCAGTGTATCTGGAGACCGTTGACGCCGAGTTTCTCCACAAAGGTGACAAAGACTACCGCAGGGGCGGTGGCAGGTGCTGAATCGCCAGTCACGGTGACTGAGGATCTTGAGTTGGTAACAATGGAGGAAAGGGCTCATGCTACAATCTTGCTATGTCTGACAGACGACGTTATTACAGAAGTTGCAGGTGAGGAATCTGCAGCCGGCTTGTGGGTAAAATTGGAGAATATGACTAAAACACTCACCAATAAATTGTTATTGAAACAACGTTTGTTTGGCCTCAGAATGCAAGAAGGTATGTCACTTCGGGATCATCTAGATAAGCTTAACTCTATTTTACTAGATCTACGTAATTTAGATGTTAAGATAGAAGATGAGGATGCTGCGCTTATTTTGTTAGTTTATTTACCGTTATCATATGAGAACTTTGTAGAGTCACTTGTGGTGGGTAAGAAGACTTTGATCCTAGAGGAGGTGAAGTCGTCACTTCACACTAGGGAGTTACGCCAGAAGGCAACTAATGTTGTGGTAGATAATCAGGCTTTAGGATTGGTTGCTAAAGCTGAAAAGGAAACGGTTCAGACTGGAGGGAAAAAGAAGAAGTCTTATAGGCCTAAGTCAAAGGGACCAAGTTCTAGTGATTATTGCCATAACTGTGGGGGGAAAAGGGCCATTGGAAGTTAGAATGTCCTTAGCCAAAGAAGGAAAATTTTGCTTCTTTTGCAGCTGCACAACAATCAAAAAGTGATTACGACTCTGAGGATGATCTAGCAATGGTGGTCCAAGAAAAGAAGCATCTAGGTGATAGATGGGTTCTTGATAGTGGATGCACATCTCACATGTGTTCTAAACGGGGGATGTTTCTGTAACACCCCCTCATACCAAGGTGCCTTACCTGGACCACCCTACCATGAAGGTATGTTACTATCTCGGTTGTCCGAGGTTAGTATATATATATCAAAAGCAACAGTCCAAACACATTTATTAAGGTACGGTAATTATAAAAGTTACATAGTCTCCAAAATCTAATAAACGAGTTTTCCAACTGGTAACAACTACAAAAAAAAAAAAAAATAACTCAGACTCGTGGTGGTGACATCTAATCCAGCGTGGTGACTCTCTCATGACTGCCCCAAGCTCAAAAAAATGTATCACCTGTCACAATCTGCTCACCATCCCCGAATGGATCACCGCAGGTTTTACAAAACAACAACAACAACGGGGTCAGTACTGTTCAATCAAGATAAGACATACAAACATTGTAACCGGCTGTCCTCCTCCATCTCCGGTCTCCCGATCTCACACAGTAACCGACTACACACTGAAGTGTGTAGCCCTACCAGATTACCCATCACAACAGGTAATCCTCGCCGCCAGTGGGTGACCGCAGCCCATCCCCACATAGTCCAGCTCATCAACGAGCGACTAACAATCCCTGTCCCTTAATGTGCACATCTCCTCCCGTGACGGGTTCCACGGAGGGCGAACGAGGGTGTGAAGCCACTCCCGCAAGTGACTCCACCACAATCACATATACCACAGCATCACAGCTGTCACAACCGTCACAACACAACCACATCACCACAACACCCATCCTCCGATGATCAACAGATAACAACAATTATGAAACAAACACAATCTTAATCAATTAACAGTACTGAGTAGGGAAACCCTACCTTTTCACAATCCGCTACGCTGCAATCAATCATACAAATGCACAACTAGTAACACATCATCACCTACAACAACGATAATCAACAATCAACAACATATGATGACCAAAACCCTAAACCCCCAAATTAACCAAATTAGGGTTTGTTAACTTATAAGAATGACGATAGGTGAACAAGGATAAGACACTTACTACGGCGATTGACACGGAATGAGATGCTAGAACCCACAATCGACGACCTTTGACTTGGAATTGATGAAGATAATTAGAGGAGAATGAACGTAGTTTATGTTTTTGGGAAGAAATGATTTTAGAAACTGACGAACGATTATATATAACCTCTAATCATTTTAACCAAAATCGCGGAAATAATACCCGTCAGGCCGGATACTCGGTCGAGTATAGGTTATACTCGGCTGAGTATCCTCTACTCGGTCGAGTATTACCCATACTCGGCCGAGTATTCCTGGGCAGAAGCCAAACAGAATACCCAACACACTTTACTCGACCGAGTAGGTCATACTCGGTCGAGTACTAGCCTATAAAATCTGTAGTATTACAGTCTTCCCCCCTTAAAAAGAACTTCGTCCCCGAAGTTCCAACCCAACCTATAAAACATGGACACCTAACACCAACTCCACTAACCACGCTTACTAGATAACATATCCTCTCGATATTGACTCCATAATATTATCGAATAACCACAATATAATGTTGTCAACCTTGTCTCACTTCCATAACACTCAATAGCACTCAATACCAAGACAATCCACAAAAGAAGATTAACCATCAAAACGGAATGTTATATTCTACCACACTTAAAACGAACTTCGTCCTGGAAGTTTACTCACTCCTAACATCATACTACTACGAACATCGCCATAACCTATAATAAAATCAACCACATCACGAATCCATCATTTACTCTACACCAACACTCAAACTTCTAATTGCAACCGTATGACCATCAACTCTCTTGTCTCCTCCTACCCTCTTAAGATAAGTGTTACGCCCTCGTAACTCGCTAATACTAGGTCCTTTGCTATGCCTCCCATAAACCTCATTACCACCGCATGTCAACGATCACCCACTATAACCTCAACACCTACAACCACTCCTATAACCATGACTCTCTTTCTTTAACAGTTCTCGTGCCTCAATTATTTGGTACTCCCATAACATATATCATAAAATCCTCAGTATAACCACTACTCCATCTCTTCTACATTACCACCAAACGACATTCTTCTATATACATATACACTCATCTCCACAATCTTATCTCACAATCCTCAAGTGTTACATATACTTACATTAGCTTCTCAAGTTCCTCTCCTTTATTACCACAAACTCACCCTTGACTGACCATCATACTAAGTCCCAAAACTCCGTACTCGCTGCCCCAAGAAAAGGTGTTAAACCACATGTAGTTTCAGTTCAATATCACACATGCTCCACAATTCTCTTGCCATAACTATGTCCACCAATGCCTCATCTAAAAAAAGATCAAAAGTACTCTAACAACCTCCCATAACTGTGTCCCACGAACAGATTACTACTATACCATGACCACAACAGAACCATACCCAACTCTTTTTTTTTTATGTCATATTCTATGAAAACCAACAGAACCATACCCACACTGACACTGGTAAGACACATCGGGAACCAAAACAACGGTCTATATGCCCCGGCCGACACTGACAAGAAACAACAGTAAACAAACAACAATCTGTGATAACACGAAAATACTCGTATCACAACACGAATTACCGTGCCCCGCTCACCACTCGAAGCACAACAACCATATCGATAACCATCACAACTTCTACAATCTCGTAACGCTGACTGAGTACCACTTCCTAGACTATAAGACTTTCTTAAAACTGTTCTACCAGATCACGACGCAGCATAATAGACGGGATCACAAATACCAACCTTATGAATATTATCAATACCATGACTCTTGAGGCTAGAACCTCACACCATTACTTACAGATATCATACATACACATATAAGTATAACATATGACTCGAAACGCACATATAACGACTCGTAACTATCATGCCACACCATTACTCATGAGGCCAGGACCTCACACAAAGCTTTACACACCTCATGGACCCATAATCGAGTTTAAGTAGTCAATCCTGACCACATAAGTTACCACTTGACAATGACTATGTCTCATCCGGAGTTTACTCAGGTGCCCTTTATAACATATCCTCTCCTACACCCAGTTATCACCATCGGCGAACGTAACATATCATCAGTACCCAACTACAAGCGAACACCTCATATATCCACATCTTATACTCCCTCACACCCAAACATACTAATCACCTCCACAAGATCAACCTCATTAAAACAACTAACTTCCCTAAAGTAACATCATCCTCAACCACTAGTGACAGTACTATGACACCAACATCCCTCAAGTGACTACTCTCTCACTATCACTTCTTAATATAACAATCCATTTCCTCTCTTTGGTTATCATCCCAAATAACGAACACCATCTCCATCAACAAAATTTTACCTCAACATTCTTTCCAATTTGATCCTTTATCGTATCGTCACCTAACTCAAATCTCATATCGTGAAAACACTCTGCCAACTTCATACTCCCTTAATACCTCAAACCCGACGGCCAACATGTTGTCCTGAACTCCTATATAAATATTAACTCACCTTCTCTCATAGTGCTATCGTGCATTTCCATGATTCCTTACTTTCATGTCCCATAACTTTGGTCAACGTTCCCTCACTTACTTCCGTCCAATAATAACGATTAATAATTCATCTTATTCCTTCTCCTACCTAACCCTTTAGTAATATGATTACCTTCTTGTTACTCCACGACTCACATTCCATTAATTCATATCAATTTCTTCTCATTCTTTCTTATCACTTATCCCCTTTCATCTCGCTTCTCACACTCCCTTGTCACCAACAAGTCCACACACCAACGGTTACTCTTGAATTGATCGTATCTCCCTTTCGTGTCTCTAGAACCCAAAGTTCACCTCATACCGTTAATTGTCCAAAGAATTACAGACTAGGCACACCTTTAGATATTCCAAATTCCCAAACTTGACCACTATCTACCCATCGCGGCATAACTCGATCTCATTACGCATCATTCGCTTTCGTCCCTCTATAACGACCTTTCATCACATATAATCCTAACCAACACAATCCTAATCGTTTCCCTCCATAAATCCTTACACATCCCAATATGCCATTAGTCGTACCCCTCATCTCAATCTTTAATTCTCACGTTTCTTTAAACTTACATCACTTTTGCCCATATATGTACTTACTTTTATATTACTCAACACACGACTATCTTACTCAGTTACTCACCATACCTCACAAAACATGCTTTTTACCTCGATTAACTCATCAATCTTCCCTCTCTTTTGTTTCCACTATCCCTCACGACCACATATAACTCATTTCCTTTCTATCCAACACGTATTCCTTACAAGCCGGCATTCTCCCTATCATAACATTGGGTAACTTACGTATTAAGACCGTCACATATACAAAAGAATGCGTTAAGACTCAAAACGTACATGTGTACATACCCTAGAACTGAAAACAATGTAAGAGCATAGTTACCGACTCAAAAATTAAGGTGAAAATATAGCCACCGACTCAAAATAGCCGCCCACTGAGGTACTCGGTCGAGTACATAGCATACTAGGTCGAGTACAGGATACTCGGTCGAGTAACTATATTACTCGGCCGAGTTTTCGACTCCATAAGCGAACGTAATTATCACAGAGGATTACTCGGTTGAGTATTGGGAATACTCGACCGAGTAGCCCTTACTCGGTCGAGTATTACTTTACTCGGTCGAGTACCAACACAATTCTCAGCATCGTCCAGCTTTCGTAAAACAGTCATATCTCACTCGTTACTTGGTCGTTTTGGGCGTATGACCTATCGTTAGAATCTTAAGAAGACAATCTATCACCTCCAATTGGAATTATAGGAATATCATTTCTAGAACTCAACTTATGACAGTTTTAAGACAACCCTCCCATAATCGATCTTCATACAAATCAAATTTCCTAAACCAAAGCAATTTGAACATGCATAAGACAATGACAACAACAAAATATTTCAAGAAACAAGTACATAATTGAGCTCTTATCATACCCACATGAAAATTTAAACACAACATTCATATATATATATAGACACATGCCCTTAATCACATGCTACTACCAACAAACCAAACATTAACATCATCATGATCATATAGACACATCCTACCTCACATTACATATACTCCAATTTCACATTTCGTTAACACAATTAAACAAGATTTTTCATCTATATATGACACTCCACACCCCGTTTCAAAAGCCAAGCAGTAACCATATAACATGCTTCAGGTTCTGTCACACACAACTACGCAATTCCTTTATCATATACCACCATGGTCAGATCCTTTCATTTCATCCAACAACTATACAAGGCTCAAGTTACAAGTATTACACACGGATGACTCAAACATACAAAATTTCCCCCCATGTGACCGGCTTGAGATCGTAAGGGCCTTAGTGCGACTCCGGTATGTCTCCCAAGTCTTTGCGGTAGCTCCAAACAACTCTCCCCGGGTTCATTTAATTTAGACTCCCTAAGTTCACTAGGTTCATTTGTTTAGGTGCCGGAATCTTCGACTCTGATACCACTTTGTAACACTCCATCATACCAAGGTGTCTTACCAGAACCACCCTACCATGAAGGTATGTTACTATCTCGGTTGCCCGAGGTTAGTATATATATCAAAAGCAACAGTCCAAACACATTTATTAAGGTACGGTAATTATAAAAGTTACATAGTCTTCAAAATCTAATAAACGAGTTTTCCAACTGGTAACAACTACAAAAAAAAATAACTAAGACTCGTGGTGGTGACATCTAATCCAGCGTGGTGACTCTCCCATGACTGCCCCAAGCTCAAAAAAAATGTATCACCTGTCACAATCTGCTCACCATCCCCGAATGGATCACCGCAGGTTTTACAAAATAACAACAACGGGGTCAGTACTATTCAATCAAGATAAGAGATACAAAAATTGTAACCGGCTGATCATCCTCCATCTCCGGTCTCCCGATCTCACACAGTAACCGACTACACACTGAAGTGTGTAGCCCTGCCATATTACCCATCGCAACAGGTAATCCTCGCCGCCAGTGGGTGACCGCAGCCCATCCCCACCTAGTCCAGCTCATCAACGAGCGACTAACAATCCATGTCCTTTAATGTGCACATCCTCTCCCGTGACGGGTTTCACGGAGGGCGAACGAGGGTGTGAAGCCACTCCCGCAAGTGACTCCACCACAATCACATATACCACAGCATCACAACTGTCACAACACCACAACCGTCACAACACAACCACATCACCACAACACCCATCCTCCGATGATCAACAGATAATAACAATTATGAAACAAACACAATCTTAATCAATTAACAGTACTGAGTAGGGAAACCCTACCTTTTCACAATCCGCTACGCTGCAATCAATCATACAAATGCACAACTAGTAACACATCATCACCTACAACAACGATAATCAACAATCAACAATCAACAACATATGATGACCAAAACCCTAAACCCCCAAATTAACCAAATTAGGGTTTGTTAACTTATAAGAATGATGATAGATGAACAAGGATAAGACACTTACTACGACGATTGACACGGAATAAGATGCTAGAACCCACAATCGACGACCTTTGACTTGGAATTGATGAAGATGATTAGGGAGAATGAACGTAGTTTATGTTTTTGGGAAGAAATGATTTTAGAAACTGACGAACGATTATATATAACCTCTAATCATTTTAACCAAAACCGCGGAAATAATACCCGTCAGGCCGGATACTCGGTCGAGTATAGGGTATACTCGGTCGAGTATCCTCTACTCGGTCGAGTATTACCCATACTCGGCCGAGTATTCCTGGGCAGAAGCCAAACAGAATACCCAACACACTTTACTCGACCGAGTAGGCCATACTCGGTCGAGTACCAGCCTATAAAATCCGTAGTATTACAGTTTCTGACATATAGTCTTCATAGGAGCACTGTTACCATGGGTGAATGGGTGATGGAGCGATTTGTGAGGCTGTTAGAGTAGGCTCCGTGAAGTTTTTAATGCATGATGGAAAGGTTAGATATCTTAAGGGTGTAAGGCATGTTCCACAGCTTAAGAGTAATTTTATTTCTCTTGGAAGGGGTTTTCGATTTCAAGGAAAAGGTGGAGTATTGAGTGTGTGCAAGGGTCCATGGGAGTTGCTTCATGGTGTGAAATCAAGTGCAGGTAACTTGTATCTTTTACAAGGTAAGGCATTGGCTAGGGGGATGTCACCATCTAATCATTGTGGTAACGTAGAGGTGAATCATACTAGGCATACTGGTCTAGAGGGGTTGAATCTTGCTTCTGGTTTGATAGTTGATGATGTCGAAGGTGAGGTGGAGCTTGCCGAGGCTCTAGTGGTCGATGGATTAGGATCAACAAGAAGAAGTTCAACAACCGAATTGAAGAGTTCATCTTTTGTTGAGGATGATTGTGTCAAGGGGAAGGTGGAGTTATGGGATAATCCTAAAGGCCGGGTTGATAAAACAGATTGTCAAGAAGAATAACATAGAGTCTTTTAGTTGCGGAGTGGTATGATAAGGTTTGGAAATTTCGAGCCTTGTATACTAAAAGGTAGCTATTTTGTCTCGAGCAACAAGTTTAAGCCAGAAGATGTTGGGTTGAGAGGTGATTTTATAGGGAATCACCAGTTAGCTAGCGCGTCCCGGTGAGGGCGCGGGATCACCCTGGCGAGGGTGTGAATGCTCCGGCGCGAGCACAGGTAAGGAGCCCCGACGGGGGCGTCCATGCCTCGGCGTAGGCATTTGACTCCGGCGTGGGTCAGGTTCTGGCTATAGTGTAGCTCATCTTGGCTAAGGTGGATCTAGCACGGTGTCTCATGATTTGAGACTGTTATCGGCAATCATAGTGTGACTATGGTGGAGGGCTCAGTTGACTGGAAGTTGTTCGTAGATCCGACTGTCCGAGTCAAGGTGGATATTGTTAGAATATGACTCGTTCGAATCGTTTTTGGTTTTGGGTATGTGAGAGTGAGATTCAAAGATGAAAATAAACGAAGAAGAAAATGCCAAGTAATGTTCGTGGAACATCAGAAATTCGCGCGGGTCGTGTGTGATTGTTTGCGGGTCTGGCGCATTAGCTTGAATCCTAATTCCTACGTAACTTTACCCAACTTCTGGAAAGTTAGTAGCCAAGTGGGACTTTCTTTATTTAGCTTCGGCGGCGTGAATTGCTTAGCTTATGGTTTTCTTGTTTAGTTTATTTAATTAATTTCCTAATTAGTTTAGGTATATAGTTTTGGGTGGAATAATACTATATAAAGACCCGACTATATTCTAGGTTAATTAAGAGAGAAAGGTAGAAAACTTGGTGAGGCAAGTTTGAGAGTTCGTCTTTTGTAATCTGTAATTCTCTCCCTACATAGTGAAATATTTCCCTGGCCCTGTAGACGTAGCTATCATATTGATAGTGAACCACGTAAATTCTTGTGTTCTTTATTTTGCTATTGTTATTATATCATCTCAACACGCTTCCGCGCATAACAATTAATTAGGAAATTAAACAAAATAATCTAAAAGACGGAAACCTCACGTATAAAGACCAAAAACTACTTCCTTTAGGAAAGTGGGAGGACCCACTAGTTTCCTTCAAGTATGTCATCCTTCATGTAAGCAATGCCAAGAAATATAGCAGTGTCTACGACCCGCAAACAAGTACGCACAACTCAGACAGTACTTAACTTAGTTCCTTAGTTTATTGTTAGGGTGCAAACCCTTGTCCCACATCGGTATAATAAAGATGCAAGATCATCTTTATAAGTGTCTACAAAATATAATAGTACGAGACCTTTTGGGAAGGAACCCAAGAGTAAATCCGTGAGGGCTTGGCCCAAAGCGGACAATATCGTACTATTATGCGCAGTGGACACAGGTACAACAGAGGCCCAACACGAGATATGCACGCTTCCGCACAACAAGTGGTATCAAAGCCCAAGGTTCGACTTGGGCTAGACACAAAGATTCATCAGGCCAAGACTTGAAGGTGGACGTACACTATAAGACGTGAAACTCCTACAGCTCGAGGGAGAGCTAATATGTTCGCGAGAAGCGACATGGTCTCACGGCGTTGAGACAGAGTCGTCCAATAGAAGATCGTCAGCGACCCGGCGAGGTGGGCTGAGACTTAATGGAGGCAATCAAAGCGGTTCATGGTAAGTCCGAAGGCGGTCCGGTGTGGCGCGCTGAGGCAGTGGATTCGGACCGAGTCCAGGGTATATTGGATGCAGAGGAGTTTGGTACGCAAGTGTAGCACAATTCCCGTGAGACACATGGTGTGTCGTTTAAGGGGGAGGTTATCAAGACTTGGTGATGCGAGTGTCTAGAAGTTGGGGTTGCAAGGTGTGGGGAGTTCTCCATGGAAGTCAAGGTCTGAGTCAAGATGATGGTCTATGGTTTGAGGGGAGGATTGTCAGGGTGTAAACCCTTATCCCACATCGGTAGAATAAAGATGGAAGATCATCTTTATAAGTGTCAACAAAATATAATAGTACGAGGCCTTTTGGGAAGGAGCCCAAGAGTAAATCCGTGAGGGCTTGGCCCAAAGCGGACAATATCGTACTATTATGCGCAGTGGACACAGGTATAGCAGAGGCCCAACACGGGATATTCACGCTTCCGCACAATATTAATAATGATAGGTTCTCACATTATTAAACTAAAACCATAGTTAAATAAATATAAATGCCCAATCGGATGGTTGGTGGGAGCATTTCTGAATTTTATCCCTTCGCATCAGTCATTTGTTTACCTTTGGTTTTGACACATAAACCAAAAAAAGGGGTCAATTATTAGACAATAAGTGGATTAAACTGAGGGGGCGTTTGGTTGGAGGTCTATAAGAAAGGGAAAGGAAAACAAAGTTATTAATTCCCTTTGTTGGTGTTTGTTTGACACAAACAAAGAGAATGCAATTCCCTTCCTTACCTCTCAATCCATCTAATTCCTTACCCATCACCCCCCAAGGTATGGGATTTCATTACCCTTGTTACCCTTCAACCACCTTATTTACCTACCACCACACTTACGACTCCCACCAGTCCACCACAATCGTCACCAACAAGACCCATCGCCACCACCACCACCACCACCAAAACCACCACCACATCCACCCTACATAAACCACCACCACAACACCACAGCCACCATAACGCCACCACCACCATCACAACCACCACAACCACCCCACTACTACCACTACCACCACCATGACGCCACCACCACCACAACCACCCTACCTAAACCACCGCCACAGCCACTCAACATAAACCACCACCGTAACACCACCTCCATAACCACCATGACGCCACCACCACCATTACCACCACCATAGCCACCCCACTGCCACCACCACCACGCCGCCACCACCATCACCACCACCACCATGCACCCCACCTAAACCACCACCCGTACACCAAAACAAACCACAACTAGGGATGGCAATGGGTGGGATATGGATGGGGTGGAGCCATATCCATATCCATATCCATTTAATTTATGGTCATCCATATCCCACCCTTATCCATTTAATATTTTTTCATCCATCCATATCCAAATCCATCGGGTGGAGCGGGTACCCGTTGTATATTTTCACAACTTATAAAATTTAAAGATAATATATTGTAAAAAATTGTGCCGATAAAATTAAAAGGCATACATAATTCAAGTAACAATATGCGTTGACAAATAGCAACCCAGTATATATCCAAAAATAAAGTGTCTTTGCAAAGTAAGTGACCATACAAATAGGCAACGCCAATTACAAAGAAACCACCAGCGCACTATTGATTAAACTAACAAAAGTAAGTTACTTTGATTAGTGAAAATAACAATATCCACATAAACATGTGTTACTTTTTCTAAATAACAGTGTGATATTAAAATTAAGTAAAAATTTTGACAAAAAAAATAAACTTTTGAAGGTAAATCATTAATGACCTAAATAATTATTAACTTAATAAAAACTTAATTATAAATATTAATTTCGGATATCCACAAGGTGGTTAAGCGGGTGAGAGACGATAATCCATATCCCACCCTAAATTCACCCATATCCATATCCTACCCTAAATTCGAAAAAAATTCGTCATCCATATCCCACCCATTTAATTTCGGATGGATGGATATCCATAGGGTAAGGGTGGGACTGCCATCCCTAACCACAACCCACCACACTTCATTTTCTTGATGTAACCAAACAACTAGTTAAGTTTTAGGTAATCCCTTATCTTTCCCCCTCTTACCCTTTCTAATTTTCTTTCCCTTACCCTTTCTCTAACCAAACACCCCCTGAGTGTGAATGATCAAATTATCCATTAAAAACATTCCTAAAATAAAAGGTTAAACAATTGATTGAGACTTCCCAAAATAAAATAGGTAAATAAATGACCGTGTAAATAAGCTTAGGGCAAGATTATCAGTCAAACTCTCCCGAGTCGTCTCAAGACTCTGTCAGATCAGCTTTTTACTACATTTATTATTTCTTTATTGTTCAAACCCTTCTCAGATTCACCTCAGACTGTATACATTATCTGTCAGACCCACCTCAGAAGTGAGGTCAAGACTCACCCAAAATCTTAAGTTGAGTCTTGGATTTTCAGGACTCAACTTAAGATTTTGTCAAAATTTAAATTGATTATTGATAGTCTTGAATGAGTTTTGTCTCAAGACTTATCTGTAAAGACCTACAAGATGTTTGGCCTATGTTTTTGAAAAAGATTATCTTGTTCTAGCCTATCCTAAGCAATTCAACTGGACTATTGTAACTTGTATATTTGACCATCTACGGCAAGCCCAATAAAAATGTGCGCATTATGCTCTTTCTTTCAAGGGACGTATTATATTATTTTTTATTATATTTTAATTCCAATTTTTTACTATTTGGTCTTTTAAATTCATTTATTTCAAGCGGAATAATTCTCAAGCTAAATTTAAACTCGTTACATCCAAAAAAGAGTAGTAATAAAACATGTCTTTATATGCCTCTTATTCCCCCACCACTATTACGATCATCCGCTTTGCAGTCTACACTACTAAATCCAATAAACGTACTCTCTCCTTCTAGTCAATTGTTATTCCCTCTCATCCACACCAAAGGTTACATTGACTTTATCGTACTTGTCGAGGCGCGTTTTGCAACGTGATTATCTTTAGTTACACATTATTAAAAATTATAAAAATTTGATATTCTTATAGTATTCATTACGATAATTACAACAAGATCTCACATGAGTATATTTTCGCTTATATATTACAAATAATATCAAATATTCTCTACAGTCATGAATATTGCCAAAAAAGTCAATGTAACCTTTGGTCTATATGGGAGGGAGCATCTATCAAGGAAAGAAGTATGAATGAATTTGGACCACACAAATCACATAACCCCACATATAATGAAATGTGATCCACAAAAAGTTGCCAAAAATGGAAATAGATAACAATTCAATGATACACCCCAAAATGAAAATAGATAACTATTGACCAAGATGGAGGGAGTATATCATAAATTCATACTCACTATCTAGGTAGCACCAAAACGGACACGGACACGGACACGACACGGACACGTGACACGACATTTCTTGAAATTTAGGACACGGAACACGTTATTTAAATTTAATAAAATATATATTTTATAATTATAAACGTTCGATTTTATTTTTATAAAAGTATTTGATATTAAATTTAAATAAGTGAAGCTAAAACTTCTCTTGATTATAACTCATTTTCATTTACTATCCAAACGAATCTTTTAATCAATCTCTTTCGACAACTCATTTCACGCTTAAAGAACATCATTCACCCCAAATGATGTCCAAATGTCATGGACACGCGTCGGACACGGCCGAAATACCATGGACACGCGTCGGACACGTGCCCGAATAAATGTAGAAAGTTAGACACGACTTTATAGGTGTCCGACACGTTTCAACGTGTGTCCGAGGAGTGTCGGTGTCCGACACGGTGTAGGACACGGGACAGCTGATTAGGAGAAGTGTCCGTGCTACCTAGCTCACTATTCAGTTAGAAATAAACAATTACATCTAAGTCTCAAGAATTTATGTATAATAACAGATAATGTATTAAAACGATAATTATTTTACAATAAAAAGAGACCCAATCAATTTCATAAAAATATTTAATAAATATTTAAAATTTACTAAATCACATATTTATAATCTAATGAATAATGATAACATGTATTTAACTTAACTCAATTATGTATAGATATAAAAAAAATTGAATAAAAGGTCTTTGTCAAACCACATAAGAAAGTATTTCACATGGCATCCAAACTCAACTCTCTAACTTCATTTTTAAAAAAGTTATGTGTCTAAAAAGTTAAAATTAAGTTGCCCATCCACTCACCAAGCTTGCTTTATGATTCATATCCCAATCCCATGGGAAATAGGAACCACCTAACATGACCCACAATCAAATTTTCTCCCTTCAACTTTATTTGTTCAATAAAAAGAAGTTTAGGTTACGGGATATGTCTTACCTAATTCAAGGTTAGGCGGAACACCGAGCTCTTTGAAGGCTTACTGTAATATTTACAAATTGTCTATTAGCAGGACTATGCTTTAACACGATGAGAATCGAACTCATTTAACAAAGTAACTCTTTATAACTTTATCATTGGGTTAACCCTCGTAACACCGAAAAAAAAAACCTTTCATATATTTTGCTAAATAACCTAAAGTTTTGATAATGATTGTGCCCAAGAAAAACCAATAAAGATGATGTTCATAGTAAGGGCTTCTGCAACATAAAGCTAAGGGTCCCTAATTATTGTTTTTTAGGCCATGCAGCCTGTTAACAGCTGATGGAACTTGTGTTCTCCTAAAAGTAAGGTCCCCCAATGTTTTGTATTTATATGAGATCTTTGAGCACTAATTCTAACCATATATTCTTTCTTGTTATCATGTGCTTTGGCTAAATATGAGAAATTGTTCCAAGTACAATCCTTAGAATATTTTTTATAAATTAGTTGTTTAACAACTAAGATTAGGAGTGTTCATCAATCTTCTATAAAATATATGACCTAGGATTGATGTTTACATCAATAATCTCTTTTTTTTAAATATACAATAGTCAACTTAACAGAATTCTTTTTTAGTCCAAATGAGCCAGGAGGGCGATTTTAATGTTGATGGAATATGAACCTAGGTCAAGAGTACATCTTTTATCACTTTAACAACCAAACTAATTGACATCTGTTCAACTAATTACACCACTCCTAAGTATATTGGATGTCATATGACCACAATTTGAAATTTATCCAAATTTATAATACTTCTTTATGTAATTATGGAGTACAACTTAAGTCATATTTCATATCGATCAAGTACAAAGTATTTTATCCTCCTCAAACCATCATAAAACTTTAACGGGCCGAGACTAATTTAAAATGGTCAAATTAAATGATATACTACTTCCTCTAGTTACATTATCACACTTCATGGTAGGATGGTGATAGCCCTGATATAGGGCGCCACTGTGTGATACCGAATTTAAGTACCTTCTTAATACAATAATGTTAAAAACAAATGTTTAGAAACATACATTAATGGGGTCGTTAGGTTTACTACTTAGGAATGAAATGGATTGGAATGAGAAATCATAGGAGTATGGGGTTCCAATTTCATACCTTCAAAAACATGTTTGGTTGTAGGTATTTCTCCGAAACTTCATCAATTAAGACAAGTAAAGATGAGTGTTATCCTTTGATCAGCGCTGCTCGCCCATTCAAGACTATTGTGAATGATAAAATTGTTTTTCGAGTCCAGCCATCTGTACGCCAGCAACACTCTTCTATAACCCGATGTAATTACTTTGTTATCTTAGTTTACAGTATTAATAATTTAAGTGCATTTGACCAAATGAGTCAAATGCCACATGTATGAAAACCTTTCTTTACCGCTGGCCAAAAAAAAAAATGTCTGGTTGATTAGAAAAATAAAAATGAAGGAATGGAGTTTGAATCCATTGGAAAGAGGTGAGTATGAGATTCCAAGGGGTTGGGGTGGAATGAGAATCCATCGGGATTCTAACTCCATTCCAAAATACTCAACCAAACACTTAAAATGACTAGAATCCATTTCATTCCATTCCAAACCTCCCAACCAAACACATTGAAGTAGTAAGTACTCAAATTCAGTACCACTGGGTGGCGCTATGCCGCTATTTCTCATTTTCTTTTATGTATTATGTATGATATATAATTACCTTTTTCGACAATATATATTTAATTTTTCCGAATTTGATTTTCCACCATATCATCGAGTTCTTAATTTGTGAGCCCGAATGGATACGATGTTTAAAAATGGTTTTTGAAAGTGCATATTTTTCTCTTTACCTAATCAGATTCATTCTATAATTTTATATCATGCTTTAGCACAAGTGCATGAGAGATCTGCAAACGTTATCAGTTGATACTAATCACAAGTCAAGTGGATAAATTAGTGTGTAGTGTTAACAAATGGAACGTCATAGATTTGTGTTGAGTCATGCAACAGAATAAATATCAACCAAAAAAAAGCAGAGATCTGCTTTTATAAAGTAATAAAACTAATATGATTTGTATGACATGATCATCAATAAGTTAATTAGCATTAAATCATTGAATCTCATAGCTAGTAAACTCAAACTGTGTGTTCATTTTGTAAAACTGCATGCTAGTTAACTTTGTTATTGGCCTACGAAAGCAACTCATAATTGAGCAAGTAGATGCAAGCAAGTTGACATAATAATGCTTTAATTGACATGATTATCGTTATGATTATGATTGTGTTCTTTTAGAGTTTGGAATAATATGCTTAAATCTTAATATACTACTCTCTTAGTCTTAGTCAATAATTTATATTTGTTTATTTCCCCCTCACAGAATATAGGAAATGTAAACTATTTACTGAAACAGAGAAAGTATTTATTTCTATATGTTGGACAATTTGATGCTACACTTCTTGGCCAAAAAAACAATAATCTAAAGGCCTGTCGAGCGTAGCGCGCACTAACATCATTTATTCACTCCGTATTATACGAGAATTTTTGATTGCTTTGCTCCCATAAGTTGTATAGAGATATCAATAGTGGATGAGTTTTAAAGCCAAGACCAAAATTTTAAACCGATATTTTGTTTTTGAACTTGAGAAAAACCTTTCACCTTGTTCAGTATGTCTTTCAAACACTTAAAAACTCTCTAAAATACTACGGACTATTCTGTAAGTACTTAGGGCACCTTTTTTTGCACTTGTATTTCATTATTCATTAATCACGAATTTTTCCAAAATCCAATGAAAATCGGATCTTTATCGTCAATCTGATGTTCAATAAGACCATCCCCAAGCAAGGTCAATTGTTTGGTCATGACCTTGCTTGGTCATGGTTAATCAAGTAATTAGTATTGTTAATGTGTGACCAATGGTGGTTAATTTGTGACAAAAAACAAGAAATGGTCAATTTGTGACCAAGGATGGTCAATTTGTGACCAAGGTTGATCAAAAGAGATGGTTTTATTGACCTTTCATGTGTCGATTTCTTATTGGTTGAACAATTATAAAACAATAAAAAAACAATGATTGGGAATATTGTAAAGTGGATAATGATTGGGTTGATGACCTAGGTCGCGACCTTCTGCTTGGGAGAGTGAAAATTGGTCAAGGTTAATAAGGTAGGATTAAGAGTAAAATCGGATCGCGACCTAGTTAGCGCGACCACTGCTTGGGGATGGTCTAATGCATGTGCAATATCTTGTTTGCATATCTGGAATGAACTTAGCTTACTTATGGCGGTCACAACCACACCAAAATATCCTGTCATTTAGGGGACACATTTTCAAATGTCAAGTTCTTAAAATAATATTCTGAACCGGACCGAGTACATTTCCATTGTCATTTCCCTAAATCTAAGAGTTGGGAGAAGTCTTGGTACATTGAAAACTTTGACAAGATTTTCAGAAAACAAAAAAAATGTGTCTTTAATTAGTGTACATAAAAAGTTAAGGGAGACACAAATACTGTATACTTTGGACAAGATTCATAAGGCTCCAATACTCAAATTTGGATGAATACATGGTAATTCCATCAATCAATTTCAAGTAGCTTTCAACTACATACTATTGTCTACTGAAAACTACCTTTGACATAATTCATTCCCTTCAATTTCCATACATGGTGTCTAAGCCATTGATTAGCATCTAATTAGATAAATTACTATTATAAGTCTAATCTTTTGTACAACTAATTAACTATACATTAATGTCAGCCTATATTACTTGCACTATCTAATTACTATTAGCTGACTAATAATCATCTCAAAGCGACATCATTTGTGTCGAGGATAGGCTTGAAAATACGTTGTCCTGTCGCTAATATCCTCTTCGGATCAAATTCCGTCTTCATCTTGTTAAAATGTCCCCACTTATCGCCAAAATGATTCATCCATTCTGATTCTGTGGTGTAGTGTGGCAAGTATTGCTTGATACCGATATTTGCATCCTTGCAAAACTTTAAGATTCTGCGATTTTGATCTGTTAGGTACTTGAGACTTTGTGTCTCCTCTCCATTTTCAAGGGCCGATCTAAGCAATGCCACCAAGTAAAACACTTCTTCATTTGGTGTGACGACGGATGTCCGATTGTCCCATCTACAAACAACATAAGAATATTAGATCAAATGTAATTATTTTACAATTATTTATAACAAAAACATTCAAAAGACATTTTAAATCATGATTATGCTACAAAACAAGGTGCTAAAGAAAAAAAAAACACAGGCAACCTGACCCAGAGTTATGTGGGTCATATGAAGATCTTCTGACAATAGAATCTTCCCACTTGTAGGATAACTATTTGTTCCTTTAAGATAATATTGGGAATATGTCAACCAAAAGGTTGTGCTTTTGTCGTCCTAGTTGGCATTTTTCCACACCTTTTAAAGTTAATTTTAATTTAAAGGTACTTTAAATTAAAAAATCATTTACTTATCAATTATACAACAACTAATTGTTTGTAACGAGTTTATTTAGTATAGACATTCTACTTTCTGACTCTTCAAATTGGCCACCTTATTACCGTCATATGAATTAAAAAAACGTAGAAACAAAACCACACTTCTCATAGTTTGGGACACTCAACTTTCGACCCTTAAAACAAGTAGTCCCGATGCCATCTTATGCTAGTTGTTTGGTACACCCAACTTTTAAGATAGTGGCGAAGCCAATACTTTTTTATAAGGAAGGCGAAATACTAATACAGCAAGCCAAAAAGGTATTATAGGACAAAAATTAATTAGCTAAAATCTTATTTTCTCACTGTTCAGGGGAGCAAGCGCCCTTACTAACCCCCGGATCCACCACATTTTCGGCCCTACTAATCAGAATAAGATTAGAATTGATTACATACAGATGGAGATTTTTGGTTTCTACAATACAAAATGGGATAAGCTCTAACAAAACACTACACTATTCCAACTCTCTAATTTCAACCATAATAATAGAGATAAAAGTATTATATTTATTTGATAAATATTGGATGGAATATAGTATGTAGATATCAACATATGTAAGCAAGTTATGCCATGATGTCAACATGGATTCTGTAACATGTCATACATACCACTAGTATAGTACTAGTTACGTAATTCTACCACCATGCACTATTATAAGGTATAGAAATAAGTAAATAACACATAATCATATCATTGTAAAGCTAACGTAAGCCACTTGCTGCTATATGTATTTTTCAATGCGTGACTATGAAGGAATATCCATAATCCTAACATGACCTCATGATGTCCAACTTTTATGTCTCAATAATGCCATGCAAGTAACATGAATAATTTGTTAGGACATAATTCAAATCATCACCGAGTCTGGTTTAAGACCGTTTTAACATAAAACGACTATCACACCAGACTAAAATAAAAATGAAAATAAAAGGAAATTGTGAATAATCAATCTAGCATTGGACTTACTTATGCTTGTTCATAGGGTAGATGAGGATCGGACCACTCGTCTTATTTCCCAAAATGCCCTTGAAGACTCCTTCATTAAAGTCGGATATCCTTGATTTTGGCACGAAGAGGTTCAGCCAAGGGTGCGGTACCTCCCATAGTCCCTTGGAACGGAGTTTCAACTCGGCCTTGTGAACCCGGTCCAAGAAATCTATGTATGGGAGGTCTGTTGTGAATGTTGATGCTGGTATATAGTCTAGGTCTTTCAATAATGCCTCAATTTCCTGTTAACATTGCAAAGGATTATATTAATAATACTGTGCTAACGACTCGGTAAAAAGCGCGTAAACGAGTATTAATCCGATAAGGGCACCCGTAACTTGTAACAAATTATTAAATCAAAGCAAGAACTCAAAAGTAGATGACACCAAACAGTTGTTTTGGTGAGGATAAGTTTGATTCTTTACAGCTAATATAGTAATTTAATTACTCCACTAATTAATTTATTAATTTAATTAAGTTGTGACTAACTGATTGACTAAGATTGGAATAATCTGGCAGGTGGGCTGCTTAGATTTTGTAACGATTTAAAATACACATTAATATCCTAATTAAATAATTAAGGAAAAAGAAGCTTCTTCTTAAAACTTATGACTCAGAGATTATCTGTTTCATTGTTGTTATTTTTTTTTTGGTTCAACGAAGCGCGCACTTAATCGCATTACAATAGGGGAGGGGAATCGAACCTGAGACCTATTGTCCAAAATACCTATTATTGTTGTTATTATGCCAGTTTTATTAAACAGTAGCTAGTAGGTCTTACTTAAGACGGTCTTTATTTAAAACGGTTGTAACTTCTAGATAAGAATTTGTGTTTATTAAATGAAACAAACTACATTAAAGTCTTTTGACATGTGTATATAATAAAAAAGGATAGAGAAAAAAAAAGTAGTCAAGGATTTTTGTATGTTGATAAAGTATTTTTTTGTTCAATAAAGCAATGGTTAAATAAAGTGATTTTCTTGGTATGAAAGAAGTATCTTTTCACATGCATACAGCAAATAAAGATGAAAAAGAAAGAATCTCATGAAAATTGGTGATTGTAGTAACTAGAAATCTAGAATAGACTTCACTTTAACCTTTAATTTTTATGCACATGTTTGATCATGCTAATGAAATTATGGACTCCTAATCTCAATCAATATGTATTAAGCAATTTCGATCTAAAAGAACAAAAATGATAGGGCGCTACCTGGTGATACTGTCATAATCTAATGTTTTAGGTGAATAAAATGCTACTAATAAGTTCAGTATCACCAGTTTGCGCAAACTCAATTTCTTATATTATGTAGTACAGGTACTAATTAGCGTAATTTAGTACCTGATCGACGGAATGATTTTGAGAATCGAAGTAATTCTTGGTGATCTCCAAGCAATATAGGACACCCTCATTATTAGTAGAGCCAAGGGAAGAGATCTTAACAGGGTTACTTGGAGAGAAAAATGATGATCTCCAATTATTAATTAACCCTTCATCAACAATCACAAACCCTTCCACATAATCAAATTTTTGGCTTTGGGGCTTGTCATGCAATGATATTAAGTACTCTTGGTCCTTTGTAAAGGCTGTAAAATTTGAGTATAACACTCTTATCCACCTTACCTGCATCATAATTACAATTACCGGTTTAGATAAATTTTATGCGTAAACTCAAATAAAAACGTTTTAATAATCATTTTATATACACCTTTTTTATATTCTCATGAGACATAAAATGATATTGTTGACATATCTAATGAACTTTTTTTTTTTCTAAATTAATTGTAGCCACAAGGGAATTTCGTCGATGCTGACGTGATTTGAACATAGTCATGAGTATGTGATACTCATGATTTTACCAACTAATCGTGAGAATATTCCTACATCTGTTGTGCGTGTTTAGGACACACGTTAGAAAAACCGTTATAATATACAACAGTCTCGACTTGGGGCCAACTTTAAATATTGACTTAATTGACTCACTATTATTTGGGATAATTATTAATGACAATAATTGTGAAAACAAATTGGCCAAGAGTTAATCCAATAAGAAGAAATGTGTCTCTTTTTTGGTGGTGTCGAGAAAATGTTTTGCTTTTGGGGAGTAATTGTCACTCAACTAGCTTAACAACACTTGTCAAATGTCATGACCAATTTTTGGGTAACATATAGTGTCCCACCTTCATAATGTCCAAAGTAAACCTCACATTTTTTTTGTTTTTCAATTTTAAGGCTACAATGCTAAATTATGGTTGGACCAAAGATTTTATGAAATGACATTTTTCCAATATAAAGATATGAAATTTGGACTTAAATGTACAAAACAATTCAATGGAGTACTATTTATTGATGAAGAATATGCTAACACAAAAGTTCAAAATAATTTTGTACAACTCAATTATAGTGATGTAGATTTTCTCTGTTCATCTCATTTCCAAACATTTGGTTCTTTTGGGTACGGTATATACCATTAGGTTTAATCAGACCTCTCGTGAATGTTAATACGACTACATTTTAGGGCTTAATTTGAACTAGAACATCCATTTACCAGTTAATCTAAGTACATACGGGTATTTATAAACATTTGTTCAATATTGATCGATGAAAAGTCTTTGTAATTAAACGTATGAAAATGAAATAAATAACCTAAACAAGGTATGAAGATAGCTAGGAATGATAATATTACCCTTTGAGGAGAAGGCTCAAGAGCAATTCTAGCACGAGTAATGATCCCAAATTGGCCTAAACCTCCCAAAACTGCATGAAATAATTCCGGACTTTTTTCCTCGGAACATGTCACAATTTCTCCTTTTCCTGATTTTCATCACACAAAAATGCACAATTAATAACCGCCATAACTCTAAAATCTCGATACAATTATCAAAAAACAGACTTTTTACGTTTGATTAAAATACTATAAAAAAAATCGACTTAGTCAAATATTTGTATGAATCAACTTATAATAATAATTATAGGTACATACCAGTAACGACGTCGAGTTCATGGACGTTACTAATTTGAGGCCCATGATTAAAAGCTTGACCACTAATCCCAGCATTAGACAACGTCCCACCAACCGTTAGATACAAATAATCAGTCCACGATCTAGGCGCGAGTCCATATTCTAACGTACGCCTTAACACATCCACCCACAACTCCCCTCCCCACACATCCACATACTCTTTTTCCACATTCACTTTCGGAGCGCCCGGCCCATTTTCCCCAATCCGTCGGCCCATCTCCACCACGACCCCGTCTCCGGTATGTGCCTGCCCGTTGATCGAGTGACCGTGACCCCGGGCAGACACCGGAAACCCAACCCCAGCTCCAGCCCCTGACGTGGCGGCTTTTACTAGTCCCGCCACGTCGTGGGCTGAGGACGGTCGGAACACGGCTACGGGTTCCGACCGTCCTAGGCGTCCGAAATCCACGGACGCCTCTTCCAGCTCGGCGGTGTTCGTACTTAGACGGATAGCGCCGAGCTGGAAGGGTTCGGTGGGGCTTAATGTTAGCCCCACCGTAACTATTAACCTGTATATCGCTACGACGATTAGTAACAGCTTGGTTGCCATTATTGTTTTGTTTGGTTTTTGATTTTGTTGATGAAATTGAAATTTTAAAGAATGGGGTGAGATTATATAGAGGTGAAAAAGAAGAACAACGGGAATAACGAGAGATTACACTTTAAAGATTTACTTAACGTAAAAACATGCAGAAATTTATTCTGATTTTATTTTATTTTGTTTTAAGGAAACGAGGAAGATTTTTGTCAGAAGGTTTGTTTGTTCTTCTGTCAATTTATAGCTATAGTAATGCGGTAAAAAGTAAAAAATGACGGTAAAAAGTAAAAATGGTGAAAATTTGAGTGTATATGGTGATGATTTTGGAGGAGGAATGGTTTTGGGGTGTGAATTTATATAGGAGGGGGAAATGAGGAGGAGGAGAGACACGTGGGAGGTCACGTGCGAGGAGGAAGTGATGACACGTGTGAGGACAAAGGAATGAAGAGAGTTGGCAAAAGGGTGGGGCCCAATTGGTGGATATGGAGGATCTTGGGTAGGGACTTGGGAGGAGTAGGGCTTCACGTGGGATCTTATGTTAACTACTACCAGTAGTACTCAACATTTGGTGTACTATAAATTAAATTAAATTAAATAAATTTAGGTTTTATAATGTTTTATGTGATGGAATAGATTGATAGATACTAAAATTTTATACAAAAGTACAAATAAATATGAATAATTAAGTGTTGATGATGGAGTTAGTTTTGGTTTTAGTTTGGATTGATTGATGTGTATTAATAATACAGTTTAAGTGTCCATGTCATGAGAATAATATTCGGTATGTGAAAATCTGGTATGCAGTATAGAAATAATACAATTTAGGTGTCAATATCATGATAACAATAACGATACGTGACAGTCTGGTAAGCAATATGAAATGAATTCGGCCAATGATGAACATAAATCTTTCTTAACAAAGTTCAATTTTCAGAGCGATTTTAGTTGGATTGGTTGATATGAACATTAATAATGTAGTTTAAGTGTCATTGTCATGAATTATGATAATAATATTCGGTACCTGAAAATCTTGTGAAGAATTATAGTATTATCGCAATCTATGTGTCCAATTCATTCAATATTCGATATGTGATTCTGGTAATCAATTCAATGATATTAGCGTGTATAAAATGAATTCAGCTAATTACGAACAAAACTGACTGCCACGTTGTGAATACTGAATAGTCCATAAAAAAATACAAAATTACAAGTTGTGATCAATCATTGTTAAAGTTCATATAATGTGTTACTTTCCGTTAATTAAACCAATCTACGTAAAAGATATAAAAGCGACTATAGTTTGTTTACGATGGATACGTGCTAATATAATCAATAGTTAACCATGTCGACAAGTTATGGTCCAATGATGGAAACAATGAAGAAATTGTTGACAATTGTAACGTGAAAGAAACGAGAAGATCAAAATTAAGATTAGAGTCGGCCAAAATTAGCAATTGATAGGCATAACAAGTCAACGTAAGTCGTCTATAGTGGGGCTGCGACGTATAATTATAATTAATAATAATTAATTAATTAGTTTAATGCCGTACTATGTATAATATTTTAAAATTGCCGTACCAAGCTAAACTAGGTCTCATACTCTCATTAGATCAAAATTATATGTTTGACTTGTATTTACGTAACTCGATTATTAAAATTCCATGTTGGTTGCGTGTTTTTTTGCGTGACTGCGAAGGAAACAACTTTTTAGCACAATTTTGAGTGGCTTGACCACGGTTCAACAAAGTAGTGCTATCCACTAGTCTACTACTAAACGACTAAGTCAACCATTATTTGTATGATCTTTTTCTCAATTTTGATTAATAAAACATGTTAATAAATGAATGGGGCGCAGATAGTATAAAAGTCTTGATCGAGTTATTGACTTGTTTTCTCAGTAGGAAAATTGACGAAAAAAATGTTTGAATTAGATCGAGCTCAATATGTATCAGCTAAGTTTAGATTCCTTCTTAATACTATATTGACTTTCTTTACACCACACAGAAAGAAAGTTAAGATAAAAAAGCAGACTATTTGACATCATAATTCAGTAGTAGTCATCACCCATAATTACTACTCGTATTTCTTAAAATGTGATGAAGAACTAGTATCTGGTAAGAGAATGACAACAACTATTGAGAAAATAACACATTTAACACAATAAATAAATAATATATGCTTCAATATTATCCAATAATCCTTTAAGCGATAGATGAGAATCTATAGTGACATGATGAAAAATATGCTATGATATGCTATGTTATTCTCTTTTCAATTCTTATAAACGAAGTTTGAATATGTGACCCATGTATGTTTGTTGGTAGTTTGAGGTCCATTATCAAGATATCAAATATATGTGGTGTAAAACCATGGATAAAAGGATGATGCACATGACAAGCTTTATAACAATAATTCATAGCACATTATACATGTTTGTAGATGATGAAGATATAAGGTGATATATTCCATACTATAAATGGAAATTTATCTTGTAGAAAATCAAACAAAGGAAGATTTATAAAATCTTATTGATGTTGAAGATATTATTCCCAAATCCTAATCTCCACGAATCAAGCTATGAAGATCAGTATATTTGTAAATATGATAACGGTATAACTTAGTTAATATTGTTCCTTATTTTGTGCTCATTTCTTATTCTTTAGGTTTCTAGTTATTTGCATTCACATTGTATTCTACAGTATAAAAACCAATGTACATATTCATAGCAATATATACAAAACATTCTCTTATTATTTACATGGTATCATCCTCTTAAACGATCCAAACCACTCTTCTCCTCACTGTGCTCTTCACCATTCGACAACCAATGGCAAACCACTCCAATGCTCTCATCCCAAACACTGATGAACCAAACCGACCCCTGCTCTCCATTTCCTTTCCCAATTGATACAAACTAACACCCACTACCTATCGTTCTTGGAGGTTTCAGATCTCACGCTTCCTTCAAGGACTCGGCCTCTTTGGCTACCTTGATGGCTCCACCTCTCCACCACCCCAAACCACAGTTCTAGAACCCACAACCACCACACCCAAACCCGAACCCACCTCTAATCCTGCCTACCTTACTTGGTTCCGCCAAGATCAACTTATACTTGGCGCCATTGCTGGCACGCTAAGCGAATCCGTCTCACCCATTATTCTTGATGCAAACACATCTCAAGAACCATGGAACCTCCTCGCATCCACCTATGCCAACCCCTCCCGCGGTCACATCCTTCAACTCAAGGATCGTCTCCGCAATATCACTCACGGTGACAAGTCAATCACGGACTATGTATTGTCCATCAAGACTTGTGCTGCCCAACTTGCACAGCTCGGAAAACCAGTTGATTCCGAGGACATCACCGCCCAGATTCTAAACGGTCTTGACCAAAACCTTTACAAATCGGTTATTGACACCGTGCGGGCTCGTGATACACCTATCACCTTCGAAGACCTACACGAAAAACTCATTCACCAGGAATTGCTTGTCAAAAACAAACCTTCACCCACCCCTTTTACCTCCTCTGCACATGTTGCTACCTCTCGCCAAACCCAGTACCAACCCTCTCGCTACCAGCCACAACCCGCCTCTGCTCGTCCTTCCTATCACTCCACCATTCAGCCTCGCTACTCTCAACCCAACCAAACCACAAACCAGGAACCCAAACCCTTTCTCGCCGTCATTTGTAATACCGCCGCAAAGAAGGGTCATGTGATAAGTGACTATCCCGACTTCAAACGGGACTATCCCACTGTCAATTTCCTTCCTCCACCCACTCGACAACCCCGTGCCCACACTGCTACTGCTGCTCCTAACCCTTCCTCGTCCTATCTCATCGATAGTGGCGCATCCCACCACATTACCAATGTTCTTCAAACTCTCTCTCTCTTCATGCTCCTTACGATGGTGCTGATGACCTTATCATAGGGGACGGCTCTTCTCTTCCCATAACCCACTATGGTTCTTTTTCCTACAACTCTCTTACCTTTAATAATGTTTTAGTTGTTCCTAATATATCTCGGAAATTACTTTCCGTCTCTCAATTCTGTAAAGATAACAATGCTATTGCTTTATTCTCACATTCTACCTTTTGTTTTAAGGCACTCTCGACGGGGGAAATTCTACTCCAGGGACACCTCCATGATGGCACATATGAATGGCGCCCTCCACCTCCTCACCGAGCCTACACCGCAACCTCCTCAACCGCCTGGCATCACCGGCTTGACCACCCTTCCAACGCCATACTCAAGCTTTTAAATACCAACTAGTTTTGTGACCCGTGAGAATCACGGGCTTGATTGTTTTTGTTCTTTTATTTTTGCGGTATCGTTCATGAATGCGTTATTTGGCTTGTTTGTCTTCTTGCTTATTATCTTGGAGATATGTTGGTAGGGTACCTAAGCAAGGCAATAAAGAGGGTCATGTCATAATTCATGAGGGTAAGATATATTATAGCACCAAAACCCATGAATCCCTCATTTTAAAGAACAACGAATGTCCATTATCGATTTAAAACGGTATTGCATATAAATTAAATGGGAAATTGTATTGCCTTGTGTTTCATTAGAGCACTTTAAACAACTTATTCTCAAAGCCTATAAGCAAAGTCAACACAAATTATCTAAACGTAAAATTGCATTCAAACAGTGGAATATTAACTTTGAAAACTACTCTTATTTTGCTACGGTCCTCATTGTCTTTGTCCTTTTTCTTTTGAATGTTGTCTTGTTGTGTTAATTCTTTGTTAGTCCCTTTCTGTTTTTGTCTGTGCTTTTCTTTTTACGGTGTTTAGATTGTCTCTGGATTTCGAGGGCGTTTGGCTTTGTCATGGTGGTTATTCAGTTCACTCAACATTGACGGCTTTTGGCATTCTAGTACTTGATAAATTGTTTTTAGTGTTGTTCTGGTGCGTTCGGAGAACCTTGGTTCTATTTTTATCCGACAAAGAAACAAAATGTTGGACACTTGGACATCTAATTCTATTATTTATTACCTAAGGTATTCTAATGAAAAAAGAAATGTAAAATAAAGTAAATATGTAAAATATATAAATGAATGGATGGTAATGATTTTTATAACTGAATTTTACATATTGCCTTTAGTCAATTAGAGACGATATGAATAATGCGCAGAAAGCGCTATATTAAAATACAACTTATGTTTATCTTACTAATTAGGCTAAAATTACAAGTTTATTTTCTTAAATGCAATGGAGTTTGTTAAACTTTTAACAAATAATACATTTACAATTCTTGTCGGCTCATCGGTCTTGCAACATCGTCCTTGTAAATTCAATTGATTTCCAGCGTATTGGGAAAAATATTATTGAAATGATTTTTATATAACGAAATATCTAAGTGATATACTTAAATTATTAGCAAGGAGTTGATGATATGTGACTTATACAAATAAAATTCTAGACTAAATACGCATTCAATAATTTTAAACATAAATTTTATGTGAGCAATTTTTGAGAGGATACACGAGAAAATGTATTTATTAAACAATGGACATCATTCTAGTTTCATTTCTACTATATCTCTTGTCAATTAGAGTCATCTCTATATCTTTTGTTGTTGGTAAACTTTTATGTGAGGAGCTTTAACGCTTATCCAAATGAATTTCAAAGAAATAAGGATACACAATTTGTATTATTATACTTCTTCCATTTTATTAATTATCACCTCATTTGCTTGTGTGCAATAATTAAGATTAAGAAAAGATAAAAACCAATTGAAAATAAAAGGAAAAAGGTTGCAATTGGTGGAGTAATGCGAGAATTTTACCCTTAAACGATGACATTATTTTGTAATTTTTAAAAAAAGTTATAAGAAACATAGGAAATTTTTGTAATTAATTTCAATAATTTATTTGAGAGAAGAAGAATGTTGTGTGAACTAAGGGGGAGATAAAAAATGGTGAAATAAATACAAAGTATAATAATTGTGAGGAAAAACCAAAAGACCATCTATTAAATAAAAGAAAAAAAAAAGTTAAATGAATAGGTAGATTAATACCAAATTTATGAGAGGAAAATAAAGAGTTTTATTAATTTGTTTTTTGTGTTTGCCACTAATATTTTTTTTATTTTGTTTGTATTTTATAAGCATGTAACACATGATATTTAGAGATTACTTTTAGTTGGATACTTACTTAATTTTAGTTAGATAATTAAGTAATTAATATAATTGAATTATTAGTAACCAATAGAAAAATTACACATGGATTAAAATTAAATGCAAAGAAAAATAACATAAAATGTGGCACTTAAAATTGCTTAACATGACACACGTCAAATAATAAACTACTCATCTTGTCTTCTTATTATATTGTATAGATACTAATAATTAAGTCATTTATCATACTAAATTTTGAAAAAACAATTAATTTGGAATAAATTTTAATGAATAATTAAACAATAAAAGTGGAATGGAGAAGGTCTCATTTAAATTATCATTTAAGTGATATAATTTCATGAACTAAATACATGGTATTACTATCCTTTTAAAATTCTATTATTAGTGTTTAATTTACTTATGTATTTACAGAATTTGTTTGTAAATTATTTAAATTAAATAAATATTTTCTTTTCCATACATTTTATATTTTCCAAAACCTTATCCTTTACGTGAAATAATTTCATGAACTAAATATACGGTATTACTCCTCTTTTAGAATTTTATTATTAGTGTTTAATTTCATTTAAGTATTTACTGAATTTGTTTGTAAATTACTTAAATTAAATAAATATTTTTTTTTCCATTTATTTTATATTTTCCTAAGAAAATATTTTATATGATATTTAATACTCAATTGTTGATTAATTAGTTCTATAAAACATCTTCTATATACAACAAAGTTATAATAACAACAATAGTGAATTGGTGCCTTTCAAAAAAAAAAAAGTAGTGAATTAGTGACGAATCTGACAATACAAAAAAAAAAATTGTTTTCAACTTCATTTATTCTTCTTCGTTCTTATTTTCTTATGTATTCAGTTTTTTTTATTTCGAATACATATAATACTAATCCATATGAAATTTCTTGAAATTATTAACTTATAGTTAATGTGTATTTTCTTATTGTAGTTTTTTTTTTTTTTTGAGTTAATTAAGTTTAAAGCTAATGGAATATGGATGGATTTTTAAATAAAATAAGTGAATTAAATTAATGCAATATATGAATAAATTGATAATCCATGTCATATTAGTTTGCCAAGTCACATTGTTATTGTGTACGTGGCTTTTTTTCATCCCATGTGGCATTGTCTACGTGACATTTTTATGCTAGCCTTTTAATAGTATTTATAGATTTTAATTTGTGCATTTCCGATTTTAATCATTTTACCGCTTGCTTAATGAATAAAAGTCAGAAATTACCCTTTTCCGTTTCCACACTCACGTCTAAAGCTCCACTCGACCTAATGTACTCTGATGTTTGGACGGCACCACTACTTTCTCATGACAATTTTAAATATTACGTCATCTTTGTCGATCATTTCAGTCACTATTTTTGGCTTTACCCCATTAAACACAAATCCGACACACTTCTTACCTTCACTCGTTTTCGCGCCGTAGTTGAAAAAATTTTCAACACACATATCCGACAATGTTACTCGGATAATGGCGGGGAATACAAGAAGTTAACTCCAGAATTACTTAATAGCGGCATAACTCACTTAACATCTCCCCCACACACTCCTGAGCATAACGGGTTTGTCGGGCGACGTCACCGTCACATCGTTGAAACCGGCCTCGCTCTTCTTACCCAAGCACGATTACCTACAACTTTCTGGCCCTACGCATTCTCCACCGCTGCTTATCTTATTAACCGTTTACCCACACCCACCCTTCAAAATAAATCCCCTTATGAAATTCTCCACAAAAGGCTCCAAATTATCAAAAGCTACGTCTGTTTGGCTGCCTCTGCTTCCCATGGCTCTGTCCTTATAACAACCACAAGCTCGAACCAAAATCAAAACTCTGCATCTTTGTTGGCTACTCCTCCACACAAAGTGCATACCTTTGCTACGACCCCTCCAATCAGAAACTCTATACCAGTCGCCATGTTCGGTTCGTTGAAACCGAATTTCCCTTTCCATCTCTCTCGAACACCTCGCCCACCACCAACCCGACCCCTGATCACTGGTGCTCCCTCACCGTTCCCATCCTCTGCCCCACTCTTCCCGAACCCACAAACCCAGCTATCAATGAACCCACGCCGACTTCCCCACGCTCACCGACCTCCCCTGACTCCCCTGCCTCCCCTGCCACTCCCGAATCCTCTCCACCCGTGACCCCCAACTCCCCAGCCACTACCTCCTCTACTCCTACCCCCCTCCTCCACCCCCCCACCACCACCGCCTCATCGTGTGGCTACTCGTCTCTCCCACAATATCATAATACCTAACCCCAAGTACGCGAAAACAGCCCACTTACCCTTAACCCACACCACTCCCACCACCACCAGCAAGCCCTTGTTGACCCGCGTTGGAGAGCTGCAATGCTTGACGAGCACCAAGCCCTCATTCGTAATCAGACGTGGACACTGGTACCCCGTGATCAAGCCCAAAATTTAATTGGATGTAAATGGGTTTTTCGCGTTAAATACACCCGATGGCATTCTAAAACAACATAAAGCCCGACTAGTCGCTAAGGGTTTCGATCAAAGACCGGGTGTTGATTATTCTGAAACCTTTAGCCCGGTAATCAAACCCACAACCATTCGCCTTGTCCTCACCATTGCTGTCACTCACGGTTGGCACCTTCACCAAATCGATGTCAACAATGCCTTTCTCCAAGGTCACCTAACTGAAACCGTCTATATGATTCAACCCCCTGGCTTCGTTGACACAGATAAACCCGAACATGTCTGCAAGCTTCACAAAGCTCTTTATGGTCTCAAGCAGGCTCCGAGAGCATGGTACACCGAGCTGGAATCCTACCTTCTCACGTATGGTTTTCGAAACTCGGTCTCGGATCCTTCCCTTTTTATACTCGGTACAACCCATATTCACCTTCTTGTTTTAGTTTACGTTGACGACATTATCGTCACGGGTCCTGATCACAATCGCATAACCACTTTTATTGCCCAAATTTCCCAAAAATTCTCCTTAAAAGACCTAGGTCCATTATTGTATTTTCTTGGTGTCGAAGCCACACCTACAAAATCCGGTATACACCTTAACCAAACCAAATATTTATCTGATTTGCTTCACAAATTTAATTACCAAGACTGCAACCCAGCCAACACACCTATACTTCCGCACCCTCTTCTCCTTGCTGAACCTATGCAACCAATCGTTGATGAAACCAACTATTGTGCTATCATTGGCAGCTTGCAATACTTGTCCCTTACGCGACCCGACATTGCTTTCTCTGTCAACAAGCTTGCGCAATTTCTAACTCACCCAACTGCTCTCCAGTGGACAGCCTTAAAGCGCCTGTTACGATACCTTCGTGGTACCCTTCACATGGGTGTTCATCTTACAAAATCATCTCCGCGTTGTTTACATGCCTACTGTGATGCAGATTGGGGTGGCGACCCTAGCAATTATGTCTCCACTTCTGGCTACCTAGTCTATCTCGGCTCAAACCCAATATGTTGGTCCTCACGCAAGCAACGAGCTCTTTCCCGTTCGTCTACTGAAGCCGAATTCCGGGCTGTGGCTGATACAACTACTGAACTTCTTTGGCTGCTCTCGTTCCTTCATGAACTTGGCATTCGGGTTCTTAAACCCCCAGCTATCTACTGCGATAATCTCAGTGCTACTCAATATTCTGCAAATCCCGTCTTTCACTCACGAATGAAGCACCTCGCCCTATCTTTTCATTTTGTTAAGGAGCAAGTTCGACTAGGCAAAATTCGTGTCCAACATATCAATGGAACTGATCAACTTGCGGACACTCTCACCAAGCCACTCCACAGGCCGCGATTTTTTGAGCTTTCTTCCAAGATTGGACTCCGGCTCCGCCCGTCCATCTTGAGCGGGAATGTTGAAGATATTATTCCCAAATCCTAATCTCCACGAATCAAGCTATGAAGATCAGTATATTTGTAAATATGATAACTGTATAACTTAGTTAATATTGTTCCTTATTTTGTGCTCATTTCCTATTCTTTAGATTTCTAGTTATTTGCATTCACATTGTATTCTACAGTATAAAAACCAATGTACATATTCATAGCAATATATACAAATTAAAACATTCTCTTATTATTTACAATTGAATGGCCCACGATATTGATGAATTTGTGACTATCAAGTTGTCATGCAAAGATGACAACAGCGGACTATTTGACATCATAATTCAGTCGTAGTCATCACCCATAATTACTACTCGTATTTCTCAAAATGTGATGAAGAACTAGTATCTGGTAAGAGAATGACAACAGCTATTGAGAAAATAACACATTTAACACAATAAATAAATAATATATGCTTCAATATTATCCAATAATCCTTTAAGCGATAAATTAGAATCTATAGTGACATGATGAAAAATATGCTATGCTATGTTATTCTCTTTTCAATTCTTATAAATGAAGTTTGAATTAGAGCTGATCAAATGGCCCAAGCCTATTGACCCTACCCGGCCCGGCCCGCTTTTTTGAAGGGCTTGGGCCTTTAGTTTTGGCCCAAAACAACCCATGGGTCGGCCTAAAAAGGCCCAAAATATTTTGGGGCCGGGTTTGGGCCAAGCATTTGGCCCAAATTTAGGCCCGGCCCGGCCCATATTTATTAATAATGAATATTTTTTCTAATAAAACCTATTAAAGTAACGTTAAAGTTATATCCAACTCTTTACAAACTCAAGTATATTTTTTTTAGATTTATAAAACAAGGTGTACATAACATAAATCATATCTACGAATGCATGATTAAACATTTTAAAGTGGCGATGTTTGTCTTTATTTTATTTTAGAGAGCAATTCATATGCATTTCATCATATTTTGTACAATTTTATACACTATTTATATTTTAAAAGTTGTAACTGAAGATATTACGCTAATTATTTCCTAGGATATGTCGTAAATTTTAGGGCCCGAAAAAGCCCATTTAGGCCCAAAAGCCCGCATTAGCCCATAAGGGCCGGGTTTGGGCTTGCTAAATAAGCCCACACACTTGGCCCGGCCCGGCCCGGCCCACAAAAATGGGCCGCTTTTGTTAGAAAGGCCCGGCCCAAGCCCGCATTGGCCCGGCCCATGATCACCTCTAGTTTGAATATGTGACCGTTTGTTGGTAGTTTGAGGTCCATTATCAAGATATCAAATATATGTGGTGTAAAACCATGGATAAAAGGATGATGCACATGACTAGCTTTATAACAATAATTCATAGCACATTATACATGTTTGTAGATGCTGAAGATATAAGGTGATATGTTCCATACTATAAATGGAAATTTATCTTCTATAAATCAAACAAAGGAAGATTTATAAAATCTTATTGAATGGCCCACGATATTGATGAATTTGTGAGTATCAAGTTGTCATGCAAAGATACGATTGTCTCAAGTTTGTCTCTTGGTCGTATGTAATTGTATAGATGATGTTTAACTTTGAAATGCCAAGATTAATCCAATTGAGATGATTTGAATCAACTTTAGACTAGTCTAGATGATGCATTTGTATCCTAGCTAGGTCAAAGTATGCTTTGGATGGATATATATTGAACCTAAGATTAATAGGGTATCAATATAGTTCAAAGTATATATGACGAATCAACTCCTCGATCTTATATTCTCCGATTTAATTGAAATCGAATGTTTTATCGGTATCAATATAGTTCAAAGTATATATGACGAATCAACTCCTCGATCTTATATTCTCCGATTTAATTGAAATCGAATTTTTTATCGGAAATATTCTTATGTATAATTGGTCTCATTGTACATTCTAAGTAATGAAAATTTCTTATAATTAGATTGAGCGCTATTGGGAAATTATGTCAATATAACTCTGGTTATTTTATTAATCAGAGTACACCGTAAAATGATGTAATACATAAGGTTAATCTAGCAAATTATTTACTTATAGGAAAAAAGACGTTAAAAATATAGGTAAAAGTCCAAAGAAAATTGGCAAGAGCTCTAAAAATCAAGAATTAAAGGGGGTTAGCTAGTTTTAAATTTGTTTTCTTAAAAGGATGATGATAAGACGCGACTAAGTGACACGAAGTTTAATATCACCGAAGGCTATTTTTACAAGCTCAATTTAAATGCTACCCAATGACAAGATTTATTTTCCTTCTTAATATAATATGAGGAACACAAAATCTCATTGAAGACGGGCGATATCCGTCACGTTTGCTGATGACGGACCGCTTTCTCTCATAAAACGCCCATTTAGAGGTGAGTGAAAAGACATGTAGAGTACTCCCACCTTGTCCCCTCTCCTTTTGTGAGAGGTCGCGAATGCTCGCGACGAGATTACTAAATCACAAACAAGATAATTGTATGAGGAAAGGCTATTTCGACAAGTTCATACTAACTAACTTTTTAGTAGTAGAATTAGTAGTACATGTTGCAGTAACACGTAGTACAACACATCTTTATTTATGAATGTAAAACAAATCATAAAAAGGTGAATGAAAAGATACAATATTATTTTTCTAATTGGTCATCTCTTTATGTGGCTTTACCAAACCAAAGACTTACTTTGCTTTTACCTTTGCTTCTCAACCAGGTCATTACTAGACATTACACTGTGGGAGATGCGCATCTTCTTCGATGTTTCTAAGAATTTTTTAGTCATATCATCTACTAGCAACTTGTTATTGCTAGCTGCCAAAAAAAAAAAAAAATTTGTTATTGTTTGTGACGGTCACGTGCAAGTTAAGTTTATTATGTCTAAGAATCGTCTTTTCTTACATCTAGTAAGTCTAACTGTAACCTTATACGAGTAGTGCTTACGCAGCATGAAAATCCCTTATGCCCCTCAATTTACACTTTTACACTATGAGACGGTTCATTATGTAAAAAGATACGAGTAGTTCATTTATTAGAATTAAATATAAAGTTTCTTATTAATTGAATATTTTAAAATATAAACAGTCTTACTTTATAATTTGTGATAACATTTTTTTTAATAATATGTATATATATATCCTCGTCAGATTTGGTGCAAACTGTGTACTCTGACTTTGGATTTGAGTTGAGCTAGCTTTAAACAAAGCTTTGTCTGGACAGAAAAAAGTATACAACGTTTCACGTACTTTACAGCATACACAGATGTTATTTGCTATCCAATTCCATTTGTCAATCCATCATTTTGTCGTCATTTGTTTAGTTTTTGAAAATGTCCAAGTTCATAAAGTAGTTACAATTTTCAAGTTAGTAAATCTTGCTTAAAACGGATATTATTCGTCTTAAACTTAACACGAGTTAAATACTAGATGTAGAGTTAAATATTAGATGTAGGGCGTCTTAAAACAAATGGAGGTTCAGTGCGATAATAAAAATGAGGTCCTAAATATGAATGCACAAATCTATTATAGTTCGATGTTTGTATTGAATTTTATTAATATGAGCTTGTAATCCGGTGACTAAAAGCGGAGGCCCGGTTCCCACGCTCGTGGTCGCCCGTGGTCAGACACCCTAACTAGATGGTAAAGTCAAATTTTTTTGCTATTTCTAAGGCTATTTATGTGATTTGACATTATTTATTTGACCCGTCTTTAACTTAAGACGGATAATATCGGTCTTAAATGAGAATTTGTGCAAAGAAGCATATGCTAAGCAACAGTAAAAATATTGCATGCAAAAGCTGAGTAATAAAGAGCGATACAAACATAATTATTCGAGAATGAAAGCGAATCAGAACTTTATTCTTTGCATTATATTATCACTTGATTATTCCTTAAGTTACTTTGTTAGATTAGATTCTTCTTGCTCCTTTTATCAAATACAAGACACTAATGATTCGATTATAAATTATGTTGGACAACTCGCTGATTTTCGGCCATTGGCTTTTATTAATATATAATATTATCATTTTGAAATTATTTAAGACGGGTTAAGTATATCATATCGATCACTTACGTATATTGTTTTTCCCTATGCATTCTTATATACAAAAGTGGTATATATATAATTAGTCCGTCTTAAGCTTAATTAAGACAGACAGTATCGTCTTAAAGAAAACTTACTTATTTAATTATTGAAAATTTGACATATCTATACCTCATTTTCATTTACTAATCCAAAGCTAATCAAGTACTCAACAAATTAACTTCAATTCATACGTACAACTTTACGTAAGAGTTAAGAAAAAAAATCCTGACCTAAATTTACTATCGTTTTCGAGTTAAGGGCCCGAACTATAAGTTTTTCTGCAATGTAGGTGGAATTTACATTCAGAAATCACATTTTACAAGCTAAGGGAGAAGAACCTAAGTCTCTTTCATTTATGAGGACAAAGACAAGTACTTATAAAAACTTTGGTTTAGGTTTCTTTTTCTTGTTGTTTTGCATCAAAAAAGCTGCTTAATTAGGTGATGATATACAATTTTGTGGAATTCACATGCAAATATGACTAATATACGATGATCAATCACTTTCCTTTGGATTTCAAGAATCCTGATCATGGAAATTTTTGACATGCATCTAATAAGGACTAACACTATTTGTTGCCATCTTGTTCACGTTCTAGTTCTTCATTTCCCACTTAACATACGTGTAAAATGTAGATGTCAACTAAATTAGATGGTAAAATTATGACTGATGATACACATGATCTGGATTCTAACCTCGTTATAAGCATCATATTCGGCCATAAAACCCCCTTTAAAAAATATGTAAAATTATATTTTGTAGAGTAATGTTGAGGACGACTGAACCCTTCATCGATCTCAATTTTAAAATCGAGTGTAACATTGTTTTTAAAACCTCGAACCATAAATATTAATATTCAATTGAAATGTTATAATTTAGATTGATTTAGGCAGTGGCAGAGGTCAAGATTTATAGTTAAGGGAGCGAGGCCGAGTAAGTAATACAATAAGAATAACTCGAGAAAGTACAAAAGTTTAACTAAAAGGCGCGTGCTAGCCCCCTTGCTACCAGTTAATAGACTATACATCCTGTTGTATAATGTTATTATACAACCAAGGATATTTTAGTCTTTTTCCCCTTATAATTGTTGTAACCTACGAACCAAATTCAACGTAACTCTCCTCCTCTCTCTAACTCTCACTATATTTTTCTTACAAATTCTCCAATTACTCAATCATCTTATCCCTCGATATCATTTTTTCAACTATTTTTATTTTTTATTCTCCCTCTCTAAAAAAATTCAAAGATTTAATCAATAATTACAATTTGTGGTGGACAAAGCAAGATACATCAAATTTACGTGGCTTTGGAACCTTTATGCGAAAAATTTCTTATAGAGCTCGGAAACTTTACTCTCTAGCTCGGAATATACATCATAAAACCTCCAAATCATTACGCTTTCTGAAACGCCGAAACTATTATGTACATTAGGATTTTTTTTCCGTAAAACGGATTCGAAAAATCATAATTCATAAATCACAGTCAATTCACGAAGTCAAGTTTGTCTGAACTTAGATTTATTAATAACTCACTAAGTTGAAATTAGATACATACAAAACTCGAAAACTTTTGTTTGTAAACTCATAAAATTTCTTACAAAACTCGTAAAGTTTCTTACATAGCTCGAAAGAGTTACTCGCAAGCTCGGAATATATCTTAAAAAGCTCGAAATCTTTACTTGTAAACTCAAAAAAAATACAAGGCTAAAAAACATTACATAGCTCGAGAAATTTATTCGAAAGCTCAGAATGAATCATACAAAACTCGAAATCTCAAAATATGCCCAAAAAATACATGTCAATATACAAATTGATATCGAAATTTACCTCAAAATATTGTTAGAAGCATTTTTTCTTTTTTATGGAATTATCAATTTTTATATTTTTCCATCATACGATAAATAAGGGAGCAATGAATGTTTTTTTAAGAGGAGTGTGAGAGGTTTAACATTTGATTTTGGTAGGTTTTAGTTTATTGGTTTTTTATTTTAAATATTGAGTTGGCTTGAATCAATTGTATAATACTAGTATATAACTGGTTGTAGGATAATATTTGTGTCTTGCCACACACCGATTTAAGTGAGACCTTATATTTTTTTTTATCTTATGAATAAAAATGAAAAAGAAAATAAATTTTAACGCAATCAACACTCTTAACCCCACTTTAAAAAAAGTGATACGAGTAGTTTTTTAATTATAAGGACGGTTTTTAAAAACTCTTTATGATAGTTTTCATGTGAGGTTAATCGTTGGTATATGATTCACATCAAATCTTTTAATCATAGTATTTGATAGCACCAAATCAAATCTTGAACATCATCATCATCATCATTTCAACATATATAAAATCGGGACCCTAACAACTAACCTTGGTTAATTTATAATGAGGATGACTCAATTTTTATATATTTTTTTGAAATAAAAAATAAGAAAGTATTGTTGCCAAAACCAAATTGTTTAACATGACTCCAACGTTGATGATGCGTGCAACTGACCACAAGAATAAAATCTATGACAAGATCTTGGGATTTTGGTCGATATACCTCATTTATTTTGGAGACTTTGGGTCCGTCTTCTTGCAATTTCATGATTATGATCTAATGATGATGATTTAAAGAAGTTGAATCACATTTTAATATATATATATATATATATATATATATATATATATATATATATATTTCGACCAACTCTTGCTATTCTTTCTGTCGCAGTGAATAGTTTAAAATTTGCTTTATTTTGTGAGGAGAAAATAAAACAAACAAATGCAAACTCGGACGGAAGGAGTAGCTGTTAATTACATAACCAAGTTATCTCGAGCATTTCTTAAGAAAAATATGTATGTTTAAGGGCCACCCAATGACGAAACCAGGATTTAAATAATGACATAAGATATACATGAAAAAATTCGAAAATTCTAACTAAAAGTTTCAAAATTTTCATCCCCTAAGGGGGTGAGGGCACCTGCTAGCCCGTAGCTCCACCATTGGGGCCACTGGGGTCGTTATAGTGGGTGTCATATGACAAAACCGTCTAATAGTATGTTTAAAAAGTTCTCAACACTTCTGAGACTTATACTTAATCATTTGTTCTTATTTGCTAGCAGAATGTTAGGTTTGATTACTATTTGCCAAAAACTAAGATTTCCTATTATATGGTGGTATCAAATTACCTTGTAAAACCGGACCTCTCAAATCTATTTATCAGCCCTGTCGTCAGCATCCAGCCCAGTTGGGATGGTCGATATACCAAAGCTGGTAAATTTAATTTAATTAATTAATTACCTCAATCCCACGCCTGTTCCACACCAACGACATCCCTAAATATCAATAATTAAAGCTTTGTATATTTAATTAATGTTTCATAGTAGCAACTTCTTACAATGCTGAATGTTTTTCAAAACTTTCATATGTTACCTACAAATATTAACTATTGTACAAGAGAGGGGTATTTGTCCTATATGGGATAGGTGTTCCCAAGTTTATAAAGCACAAATAGAAAAGTAAAGAATCGATTGCAACAATCTAAAAAGGAAAAGAATCTGTTGAGTCAGCGAGAGTATTTTTTTTTTTTTTTTTTTTGAGATAGCATCTATGGACTATGGCTCATAGACTCAAGTTAAACTTGTATGGTCAAATATTTGGGCCTATGTAGCATCAAGTAAAATTTGGATGAACAATTTAAAGCCCAACGCCTTGATCCAATATTCCAATGACACAGCTTTCAGGCAGAATAAACAAAGAGGAAACATTAATTAAAAAAATAAAATACTCAAAAAAAATTAAAATAAAATAAAATACAAAGTATGTTATTAAAATGTCAAATTCTTAGTTAATAGAGCTAATATTGCCTTTGACGTTAACAGGTGTTGAACCCGGTCACAATAGGCAATAGCAATGCGTACATGGAGAAGAACAACCCATGGAGCGCCTATTATTTTCCGCAATAGCAATGCGTACATGGAAAAGAAAAAAGTCTTATTGACATGGCAATCATAAACTCACAACAATCACAAGCACACACCATGTTGGAAGCCGAGCCATTGAAATTCAGGCGAACATATTGAAGAAAGATGATTTCGGCTGGTTGTAGCTTCCTAACCAGTGTTGCATATGGACGCCGATTGCATCCAAATACGATCCACTCCTACCATGAAATCCAAGAATCTTGCCTTCTGTCGTAGTTGAAGTGAAGAATGTTCCTACTTCGTCTCCAAAAGGGCCATACTTTCCTCGACTTGTATAGAATGTTAATGACCTTATAACTTTGGCATGATCAATATTATCCTTACCAACTGTACTGTAGTAGCCTGATATACAGGTTAGCACTTCATGTGGAAACTCCAGTTTTATCTGCATGGAAACATCCAAAAGAACGAACTTTAATGCTCAGGGCGCATTCAAACAAAACTCTAGTAAATCGTATATAAGACAATCTCATATATAAGTTTTGTGCGAGATTAGAGCAAGTGATTACCCGATGAGGTGAGGCAGTAGTATCAGTATTACCACCGTGCCTGACTGACCAGACTGATTGTCCATTTCGATCATATTCAATCTGTATTGAGCAAATGACTTGTGATTTTGTCAGATATATCTGTTTGATTCCAGTATAGACACCGTCATCCCATGGTTTCCCTCCTTCGCCACCCCATGGACCTGTTCCGCATGGAGCTGGTTCTTTCACCACCTTGAAAGCCGGCTGAACAATATTGACAAACACAACCATATGTAATTGTCAGAGTTAACATCCATTAATTCCTCTAGACTATCAAAAAGTCAAGTAACGGTCATTAAAAGCAAACATTACCAGTTCATAAGGCGCGCCCTTAGAAACAAGAGGCTTACTAGGCCACAAGGGATCCCCAACAATGCCTCGTTTAGTATCATCGTGAGAAACATGAGGCTTACTAGGCCACAAGGGATCTCCAACAATTGCTCGTTTTGTTTCATCATGAGAAGCCATAGGTGAACGCATCTGTGGGGTTACTTTCCCCTCAATGGCTCGTTTTGTATCATCGTGGGAAGCCATAGGTGAACGCATCTGTGGGGTTACTTTCCCCTCAATGGCTCGTTTAGTATCATCATGAGAAGCCATAGGCGGACGCAGCTGTGGTGTTACTTTCCCTTCCTTGAGATGAACTCCAATGGCGTCAAGAAATAGTCCTCGCTTCCCATGAAACCCGACAATCATCCCTTCCTTGGATTTAGAAGAAAAGGGAACACCGTGTTCTTCACCATACGGTCCATATTTTGTCTTAGTGGTATGGAATGTGAGTGATTTTATGATAGTAGGACTGATCATTGTTGATCCATAGTAGCCTGTAATATGCGTCAGGATCTCATACGGGTAATCAAAGACAATCTGCAAGGGATAGTAACAGTACACAGAATTAGACTACAACAATAACAACACGCTACCCGAGTGCCACAAATATCCAGCCAATGGCTGGATAAAGAGGTCAGATGTACACAACATTACCCCTCAACGGATAGGTTTTCAAACGACAATTCAACATCAGAAAAATCCTTACCTTATCAGTCTTAAATCCACCGGTTCCTCCACATCTGCCTCCACGCACGCCTTTTCCATCTTTCTCATACAACACTTTCAGATAAACGATACCAACATTGCGGGATATGGTAATCTGTCTAATGCCTATAAAACATCCATCATCAAACACAGTTCCCCCACTTCCTCCCCACGGTCCGTGTGTCACAACTCCTGTAGTTACAGAGGGCCTTTTTTCATTGCCGAGAGGATTGGCCAATACCTATATCATATGTTTTTTCAAATGGAAGATAGTCAGAAGATTGGTTATATATATAAGATGAGAACATATCTTTCAGACAAAAGTAAATCACCTTTTCTTTACTGTCATCATCGGATGAATCGGAACTGGAGCTCTGTCCGGAGAGAGTTGCGTGTGGTGGCAAGGTGTAAGTTCCTTTTACTTTAGGTGAAGCACTGCTCATATTATCCCTCTGCTTTATTGCAAGCACTATGTCATATTCTTTCCCAAGACTTCCATGAATTACTGAGTAACCAGAGTTCTTATCAGCAGCATTAGCAACAAAATTTTGCGAATAAACTACAGTATTTGATTCGTTTTTCTGGTGGATAGGGTTCATATATGCTCCGATGGCATCTAGGTGCCAACCAGACCTACCATGAAACCCAACAATTCTGTCGCCAGTCTTCGGTAAGTAGAAGTATGACCCTTGATCAACTCCAAATGGCCCATGAGTTTTTAGATTGCTGACAAAGGTCAGTGACCGAACACAAATGGGCCCCCCTGCGTATAAGTGGCCGTAATATCCATTGATAGATATCAGGAACTCCTCTGGGTATGCAAGCTTTACCTGCAAAGTGGAAATTAGTAGAGGTCAAACAAACTCAGGAAAGGGTGTCGGGGCACGTCCATATATTCTCAATGATGGTTAACCTTCAGAACAGGAAGATCAAAATTTAAAACCGCGCTAATTTTCCCAAAAACAACCATGAACTAGACAAGACAAACCTGATCTGTTTTATAGCCACCATTTCCACCATGCTTATCTCCCCAAACTGGTGAGCCCTGCTTATCATATTCAATCTGAATGGAGTCAACACCAGCACCATGTGTGACTATTATTTGACGCACGGCTGAGTACACTCCATCATCCCAGCTAGACCCGCTTTGACTGCCCCATGGCCCAACAACAACTGCCTTCTGCTCATGATCTTGAAAATTCAACTTCGCAATAAGAAAAACAAAAAATGAGTCATTCAGGTCACAATTTAAAAATTAAAGATGGATTCGTGTATGAAAAATATAATCGGTAGTTACCATTTAGGTTAATAGCGACCTCTATCAGCAAGAATGTGATCCTATTAAGAGTAGTTCAGTGCTATCTCCGAGCTGTGACAATCAGAATTTATTAGGCCACAAAAAGGAACAAAATCCAAAAACAATTCAGAAAAAAATATGAAAGAAGCTAATTCTGGAATCCACTAGAGGGGATAGAATCTGAAAGCAAAAGCATTAGATTCCTAATAAACCATCAACTATCCCATATTCTTTCAGTATAGACACGCATCATGCCATCATGCACTTAGGACGGTCATAATTTTCTCATCTATGCAACGTGCAAACAAATAAAATGAATCTGATCCGCCACTAATACATACAGCTTGTTAATAGTCCAATTTGATTCTCAAGACAGAAGGATATGATTATAAAAGACTGACAGTACAATACTAATGAACAGGCAATATCAACAACTACCCAAAAGATTCAGAGAGTGACAAATTTGAAGTCCTATTAGATGCCAGTTTATGAACTACTACTATTAGTGAATGTAGGTCTCGTTCCGTAACTATCTTCCAAAAAGTTTTTATTGTTCATTTGCCAACCATGTCAAATATCCAGATACTTGATCAGTATCTATAAGACTATAAGATGCATTTCAATGTCGAATGCAATCTATAAACAGAGTTTTTAATATCCTGTCAGTCTGTCACCCAAGTTGGTGTTTAGGACTAAATGTATACAAACACACTACAACTGCAGTTTACCGCTAGCTTCGCAGTCTCAGATCCAGGAAAAAGCATTCAGGTTTTGGCTAACATCAAACACATTTAAAACATAAAGGGAAGACTAAAGTTCCTATCACAGAAATTCGAAATAAAGGATGAAGTATTCAGCATCTTCGAAAAAAAACAGGACAGAAAATCGTGAAGAAAAAGTCGGCTAATAAGAGGCAATGTTCACATAAAACATTGCCAAAGAGAAAAACTGAGGGGAACTGCTACCATTCTGTAATCTGTACACAGAGGTTATTACTATACATTTGTTAGGACTTAAAAGTTAGTGGCATCTAGGATGAGGAGTGCAATCATGAGAAGGGACATAAAGGACCTTCATTCAAACAAGCATCATCCCTCTGAAAGGTCACTGCATCAAAAATGTTGTCCATCAAGTAGGAGTACTACCGAGTACCGACGATGAAACCTATTGCCTTATTCCATAAATATGGAGTTTGCATATAAAAATTGACCTAGCAAGAAAGTAAAGAGGAAATTTTAACAGAATCCAGTTCAAAGAATACAGTGCAACTCGGACATTCGCAAAATTAAACCCAGTGATTTACCAATTGATGCGATCCCAAATATACAAGAAAAAATAAAGGGATACCTCATTCCAACTTTGCAAATATTATAAAAACTCAATGCTATACCTTCAATCACAGAATGCTCTCAGTCACTACAGATAGAACTTTCACCTGTGCAATCGTATGAAACTTATAGCAGGTCGGTATTCAGGTAGTCAAGCGAGAAAGAAACACGCACTTTTCATGAACATTACCACACTAAGATACAATCCCTCGACCAGAATGCAATCAAGTATTTCAGATTACCAGGGATTTGAAAAAGGCTCAATCCCTCACTCTCACAAAAAGATAAACAACCTATATGCTTTGCCATTCTAAGTTCTAACCTATCTGACACTCTGACAGTACCCCAAATCATAGAATTCGGCTCAAAATAAGAAACCGACTGTCAAAATCACTTCAAAAGGGCTTATAATACAGCAAACCATATGACACTAGAACCTCAAGAAGCTAAAACCCTCTGCCTCTATCTCAAGGGCTTTGAATATAGCAATTCAAATATTCCATGTCAATTAAAGTTCATTGATGGAATATAGGATCACTTGCACCAAAATCACATCAAACCAATTGCCATTAGAAAGTCACAAGATTAAAATTATCTGCCTCAATCTCCTGTGAGATTAAGAGTGAGGTTGGACGAGAACACGGGATATAACAAATAACTTTTAAGAACACGGGATATAACAAATAACTTTTAAGAGTGAGGTTGGACGAGAACACGGGATATATTTAACTTTTTCCATGTATGAGTTCATTTTATGATGACAGGATTCCCAAATTGAGGACTTAGGTGATCGGTTGAGCCAAATTCAACTGAATTACGCATATAATACATCAAAACAATCGACATTATAACATAAGTAAAGGTGTCCGATGAGCCAAAATGAAAATTGCAGTCGATAATTGCATTAAATAATTGTAATTGCGTCCATCGAATACATTATTGATAGAGTAGACTAGTCTACTAGACATTAAAAGACCGTAAATTATATATTACTTCCTCCATTCCGTTCCATTTGATTGTATACGTTTTTTATAACACGAGCAGCGGAAATTTCAAAAGGCGTAAACAATCAAACGGAACCGTGGAAATATCACATAAAACCCGTAAATACAACTCAATTGGAATCACCAAGTAACTCAGCAATCTTCTCAGGAACATGAGCTTCATCATCTTCAAGTCTTGCTTCAACGCCATTACTACCCCAGCGAACTAAAGTAGGAACACCTTTGACCTCAAACCTCGGGTCAATCCGCCATGGATGCTGTGGGTTCCTCCACGTAGGCTTGTCTCCCACGTAAGCACGTAACAGTGCCACGTCATCGTTCGATTCTTCCAGATGGCGGTATATTATTGGCTCTGCTCTCACGCAATCGGGACACCAACTTAGGGAAGTTGAAGGATCGATGTCCGCTAAGAAGAGGATTAGGTTGAATTTGTGATTTGGGGATTCGGCTTCGAATTTGGGGAATATTTCGTCGAAATTTGAAATTGTTGCGTCGAATTTTGTTAGTCCCATTGTTTTTCTCTCTCCTAGGGTTTGTTCGAATTGAGGAATTGATTTGATTTGGGAGTTTAGGTTTTGATTTGGGGGTTTTTAATGTGTTGATGAGTTGATTTGGGTTGATGGTAAAGCCCAGCTGTTGATCTAGATTATAGGCCCAATTGTATCTAAGTTCGTATGGATGGAGAGACGGAGATTAATCTTGTGTAAGGCGGTTTTACACTAAAATAATTGAGAAACGGATAAAAACAACAAACCTATTAGCGACTTAGGCCTTGTTCTTTCTGACTTATTTTCATTCGATTCTATTGATTCATTCAACTCACTTTATTGATTGATTGATTCAGCTCCATTCGATTCTTGATTTCTTTTACTCCATTCGATTCTTGATTTAGCTAGCTAACTCCATTAAGTTCAAATTTCATTTCAACCTTACTCATCTTAAATTTAATAGTTATTATTAATTTTGTTATCAATAATACTATTTTTTTAATATTATTATTCTTTATTATTATTATAATTATAATTAATAATAATGTTATTAATAATTTATTTATTATAATTACTATTATTATTATGAATATTATTATTAAAATGAATAATAATGTTATTAATGTTAATATTGTTATTGTTGTTGTTGTTGTTAGTTGGTGGTGGTGGTGGTGGTGGTGGTGGTGGTGGTGGTGGTGGTGGTAATATTATTGTTGTTGTTAAAATGAATAATAATGTTATTAATGTTAATATTATTGTTGTTGTTGTTATTGTTATTGGTATTATTATTAAAATCAATAACATTTATCATTAATAATATTGATGGGGCACGCCCAACCGACTTGATCCACTAGCTAATACGGGGTCATACAAGTCAACACGTCACAAAGATGGTTACTTTAATCGCTTGGTACCCTACGAATCACGAATCGTTAAAAGCGAATTCTATCAAGTTGATTACTGAAAATACATATAACACATTTTCTATAAGCGAATCGCGAATCGGTAAGGCGTATTCATATCGAATCTGGTAACCATACTTGTCAAGCCATCATTTGAGGTATATATAGAAACCTATAAATACCTCATTATTCACCAATCAATGGTAAAATACTTCTCACCAACAACTTCCTCTCTCTAGAAGTAAGACTACTCGAGCTACTATGAGAGGACACGGAGACCTTAGCTTCAAGTAAGGTCCCGACTATCCACCAGTATCGTAAGGCATCAGAGAAGGACCTCTTGCGGACCCTCCGAGGACTTGTTTGTTACGCGTGAATGATCCATCCGAAGAGAGCAAGCATAGGCTCGAGGTGCCATCTGAGAGGAGTGCGTTGACCCAAATCGGATTCAAGCAACGCTTACTTGAGTGTTTTTATTCGAAACAATTATTTTTACTAATATCATTATTAATATTGACATTATTATTTATTATTGTTATTAAGAATATTATTAGTAAAAAATTACTATTTTTTCATTATTATAATTTATGATTATTCATATATAATATTATAAATTTTTTCTTATAAATATTAATATTAGTATAATTAGTATTATACTATGAATATTAATATTATTATAGTTGATAATAACAATAATATTAAATATTATTATTATTAATAATATGATTATTTGATTGATTCATTTCAATTGACTTTATTATTCGATTCAAATTAAACTTTATTCGATTCGATTCATTTATTTCACTTTCGATTCGATTCGATTCGATTCGATTCAGTTGCTCGTTCGATTCGATTCAAAGCTCGGCTCCACGATTGGATTGGGCTTAAAAAATCAGAAAGAACAGAGCCTTAGAGATTTTGTTTTATAATAGACGCTGTAAAACCCCCTTACACAAGTATTTGTGATGGAGGCACCCTTCATCTTGTCTTGCAAACTTATTTCGAGTTCATTTAGGTCGAGTTATTTTAGGTAGGTATTATTATGAAAAGTACACTATTCCGAGATTGTTGAGGTCGAGTTATTTTAGGAAGGTATATTATGAAATGTAGGCAATTTTGAGTTGTATTTAGTTTGTTAGCACGTTTTTGCTTTAGGTCCTGGGTATATAAATAATGAATTTTCGAACACATGGGGTTGTTTTTGCAATTGGTGACTATGTGTAAGTTCACTATGATTGAGTCGAGTTATTTTGGATTATGGGACATGTAGATTATTATTCATAATTGTTATGTAAATTATTTTAAAGTAGTCATTACAGGTTTTATTGCGTTAAATTGTTTTTTCGGTCCCATAGCCTACCCTTTCTCTCTCTAAATTTTCTCCCTAAAAAAAACCCCACCAATACCCCAAACTTTTCATCTTGCTCCACCACTAGCCGCCTACCCCTTCACCTTCCCCTATATTTCTACTGCCTCTCCGGGAATGTGGCCACGCTTTGGCCCATCTCCGGAGGTCGGGTCTTCACCTCTGATTAGGCCTCTCGTTTTGTTATTCTTCTCCGAATGCGTTTTCGTTTCATCGACGTCCTCGCCGATCAGATCATAGTTTCTTCATGTACTGGTTTTCCATGTCGGATCCTTGTTTGGTTTATCGTATGTTGCATGGTCTTTCCCGCTGCCGTTTTTGTTCCTCATCCCAGTTCATGATGGTCTTGCATGTCCCTTTGTGGTTCACGGTCTTTGTGTCGGTGGTTGATTTTTAGTTCAATTTGCATGCATCTGACCCTTTGGCATTCTCGTCCCTCCGTTCCCTTGTCCTGTCACCGTCGGTCTGGATCCAACCCAGAGGTGATCCCCCCCATTCCCCCCACCTTTGGTTTGGCTTCCTTATTTCTTGGTTTGTCTGTATGTGTCTTTGTGGTCGTGTTTTGGGTCATATTTGGTGAACCTTCCATTCCCCCACCAATCGGTCTCATTCTTTTTTTCGTTAGTGTTTGTCAATATCGTCTTTTCGCTTGGCCTGGTTGCATGTAAGACGGTGGTCCTGGGAGGTGTCGTTTGGTTAAACGGGTGTCGTTTTGGTCTTGCATGTCCCCTTGATGGTCGGGTCTTTTTCGGTTCTCGGTCTCTTTGGATGTGTTTGTCCGTCTTGAGTTTCGTTTGGGGATTTAGAGTTTTTCGGGTGTTTGTTGTCTGTGTTTTATGCTTCGTACTGGGTCTTTGTGGGAGGTTATGATCTGAACTTGGTGACATGGTAGGGACTTTTTCATCTGTTGATTGATATGGATCTCATCCTTGCTCTTGGTCTTAATCAGTGTTTAATGTGTTGGTCTAGGTAGTATCAATATTGGTCGGATTATGTGGTGTTGGGTAGGTTGGTTGTGGTGGTTGTCTTCCTCTTAATTTCCATGTTTTTGGCTATAAGAGTCTTGTTTACTTGTTTTCTTTGCTTACTATGGTCATCAATAAAGGTCTCCTTCAAGAAGTGTCTCCTCGTATGGTATAGGGTGTCTTCTCCCTCTACCATTTGGGGTTTGCTTCCTTTTTGCAACCAATTAGATTATGTTATTTCGGGATTGTCGATGTATGTCTATGCATGTAGCAATTATGGAATTAATAAGGTTGGTATGGACCCTTTTATGTCAAGTGTGGGGTGGATTCGTCAAAAGTCGGTGCCTTTTCGAATCTATGGATATGAGATTGGTTGAGGGTTTTTCCTTGTTCTCATCTTTCTGCATGCTGGTTTTCTCGGATTGTTGGTCTTATGATCGAAGGATTCGATCTCTATGGTGTAGGAGAGTTATCTCCGTCGATGATAAACTTCGTCGTCTTGCTTTTCACCTTTTCTTTCTACGTTCTTTTCGCAAGAGCGTAAGTACACCTTGTTATTGTCACCCTGCGACTTGTATGTATCAACGGTTGCTGGAAGTCAGTTGTGTTGGTGAAGCTGGTCCAATCGCTTGTTGCCAATTTTCCGTTCTTTCCCATAATGCCTTAGTTTCTTTAGTTTGTCTTACTGATGCTGTATTTGTTTTAAATAATGGATGTATCATGGGCTGAGAGAGCCTGAACATTATGTAATACATCTTTTCATCAATGTCAACAAAAAAAAAAATATATTGGTACTTTCTCTTATCCTAGACACAAGTTTGAAAGCCGAAGCGACAGCCAACGAAGGTCTGAAATCATAGTACGATTTTTCTGCATTAATGATATCAATATGTTACATGGAACAATATATTTTTATAACATTGTAAAATTAGCATAAAGATAGTTAGGTTAGATTAGTCAGATGGATATGATCTTAGTAAAACCCACCTTCTCCAACCAGCCATAGCCTATCACCAATACAAGTATGGTACTCGTGTCGACTCCTATTACAATAACAATATTTAAAATTTCAACCCTATACTCGTTCTACAAACAATCAAAACTCTATCAACGATTTTACTTATATAGAACAAAAATGATATCGAAAAAAAAAACATCCTTATATTGGCTACATGTCATACTAATGAGTACATTTTATTAGCTTAAACAGTGGTGGAACTAGATAGAGGCTAGCAAGGGAGCTCATCCCTTCTAATGGTCGAAAATTGTAAAGGTTTTAGTTAAACTTTTTCAACTATTTTGAGTTTTTCTTAAAACATTATTCATTTGCTTTTGTTGAGATTTCATCCCCAATCAGGTCAATTCTTAGCTCCACCACTGATATCCATATATACCAAGTGCATGGGGTTCTTAAAAAGTTTACTGGTAAATGGGCTGGTTTAGTAGTACTGTACTGTACTTGAGCCCACTACTTAGTGGCGTAAGCGTAACGTAGAAGTAGTCCCGTTATCGAAAGCCCAAGACCAGAAAGAGTGACAAACGGCACAACAACGGTGTCCTTGTCCCCCGTTACTCTTGCCTTTTACGGCATCTCATTTGTTGCTCGTCATTCCATAAATTTCACTACTACCATCGTATGATTATGACTTCTATCCATGTAAGTAAAATTTCATGTTTTAACCAACATATTAAATATTCCAAGGATAATCTTTCATTTGATTACTTAATTAGCCGTGCGAATTAATTGTTATGATCAAGTTTTATTTCCCTTTTATTTATATAGTATTAAATCTCGGTTTGAGACTTGATCTCATAACAAAATTTATCTATTTTTTTTGTTTGTTATAAGTGTAGCAAAACTCAATATATGGTCATAATGATCTTGAACGCCTCGATGACTCGATTATGTCGAGTGGTTGTGACAAATGTTTAAAACTAATGTTATGCAACATTTATTTTTGGAAAATCATAATGTCATATTAGCATATAGGCCATGTTCTTAATTCAGCTTATCTCTTCACAAATTAACTCTTAATTCAGTTCAATTCATCTCACATTTATTTAGTTCAATTCAGCTATATTAAATTCAGTTTAATTCAATTCAGCTCAGTTCAATTTCACAATATATATATTTTTTGGCTCAAGTTATTGCTTTAACTCTAAACAACGGAAAAATTCATGAATGTTTGTGTGATTCACATGAACATAATAATGTAGATTGACATGAAATAGTGGTGTCGGTCCAAAGTAAATGTAGATAAATAAAGATATATAGTTGATAATATGATGATAATAACATAATGTACACGACTACACAACACACAATTAGTGACATGGTAAATTATTACACCTTTGCTTTACCTTTTTCTTTGTGGTTTTTACTCCTCTTTTGCTTCTTTACTTTGCCTTCCAAATTTCATTATTTTCACATAAAATTGATACTTGAAAGCGACGCAATTTATTCTAAATAATCATGATGCAACACGTTAATTAATTCCTTAATAGATTGTCTAATCATGGTTTTCTTGTCGCCCTAAAAAATTAATTAATAAAAATCAAAATATATCCTAGTGATCTTATCCAATTCAAGTCATAATAATACAACAGTGCTAAAACTCATGATTAATTAAGATTTTTATAATTTGATTTTTTCTTCTATCTTTATTTGTACGGATTTTCTATACTCAACTTATTATCATGTGCCCTTAGGGCACATGTTAGAAAAATCCTTATTCGTATGACTATCTTAATTTTTAACACATCATCCACTATAATAGGACTTTATATAGTCTAGTCCATGACTAAAGCCTAAAGGTAATGTCTTATAAGAAGAGTTGATAAATTACGAGTATATATAAGATAAGACACGAAAATGGAAGAGAGGCTTTGCACTCGATATTTTGTCAAATTGTCATACTTCTTGTCGAAATAACTACCTTATATTATTATGATAATTAAAAGTGATATGAATTAGGTGCATCCACGTTATAAAGTTAATTGCATGCCTTGCAATTATTAAAGTAACTTAGAAGCTACAACCAAACGAGAAGGTACAAATATAAATAGTACTCGTACTAACTAACTAACTTAAAAGCTTATTATAGGAGAGGTGATTAATAATAAGAATCAACTTATTAAAAGCTTACAACCAAACGATAAGGTACAAATATATGGTAATATGGATGGTGATTTGCATCCGTATGCACTCCCTAGAGTTGAGGTTAGGTGAGTCATGATATGCATGAAGGTGAGATGATGTGCATGATATTGCATTAAAGCATGTAAAACTGTTATCTCTCCATCTCAATGAAATGTTTACATATACTTTATACACAAAGATTAAGGTATAAAAAAAGGGAATTACTTATAATATTATTAAAAGATAAATTAGAGAGTAAAATATACCCAAAGAAAGAAAGTGTAAATCAGTGACTGAAACACCCAAAAAAAGTGTAAACTATTAACCTGAACGGGAGAGTATTATTTAATTTTTTTTTTTTGTAAAACAATCTCATGTTAATATAAAGAAATTACTTAATTTAATCATAATTTTACTCACAAATGAGTTTACTATTCTAATATATAAAACATTAAATCAACAAATAACGGAGTTTTACGTGAAATTTTTAGTTAAGATAAAACTTTATACTTGATTAGATATCATTTAATACGATTTAATTAAGATCTCGGAATAAAACCTTGAAATATAGTATATATCGTGTTTAGAACATATCTTTGTCACATTTTATTTCGTACTCGTCATCCAAAATCCAGCTTGCTTGAATCGTGAAAAACAAAAAGGTACTTTCTCTGTGTCATTCAGTTATTTATTTTTTTATAAGGAATATTTTAATTAAAAGTTAATAAACTAGGACGAAAGAAGGATAACTAATCTATAAAGTATTTTGGTTTTTGGTGGAGTAATTAAACAAATTACAATATTATTCTCATGATTGAATCAATAATGGGTGTCATAATGATTGATGAAATCATACTCATTTACTCATGATCGTGAATAATCAATCAAACAAGAAATCCCACATATAATAACACGTAACTTGGTCCCAAAAACAATCAAAGAAACCTATAAATCATAGCATAATAATTAATTAGCATATGATACCATACGCGGAATAAATTGCTAAATTGTTGAGTAATTTGTCAATCACTTAGGATTTTAGGTCCTATTATTATTATTACTACTCGTGTATATATGCATGCGCACTATGAACGGCCGCCACTCAACTTCATTATTAACTTTTTATCCTTAAATCTATAATTAACACACCTTAGAATTCTACTCCCTCCTATTCTCTAACATCTTCCACATTTCCTAAAACGCCAAATTCATTAAGATCTTCCACTTTCCTTATTTGTCTATCTTTTGTGGTTACAATATCTTATGACCCCACATTCTCTCTCTTATTTTCATTTACATCCACATATCATACTCCCACTAAATTCTACCCAAAACCAATTGTGGAAGAACATAGAGAATAGGAGGGAGTATAATTTATTTAAAGTTGCACTTTCGATGTTAGAGTATAAAATTGATTTTGGAGTTACGACCATCAATTTAGGTTCGAATTTCACCCCTCTTAATTCTAAAGTGGAATATTGTTAAGTTTATTATAAAGGGGAAGAGTATTTCATGAATCTTGTATTATTGAGTTTTGATTCTTATGATAAGAATACATCTATTTATAGTACCGAAGTCTGAACCTAATACTCTAAACCCTAGACGGTAGCCGTCATATCTTGTAACCTAACCCTAATGGGCCTAATATCCTAATAAATATTAAGCACCAGGTTAGGGGAGCCCCGCAGTTGCATCCACACTTCAAGCCAACGGACATTCGTATAAGGGGCGTGTAACTAAGGGTATAAAATCAATTTTAGGACTCCAACCATCAACTTAGATATATAGTGAATCATGATACAAATTAAGTTACCTTAGAATTATGTGAATTATGTAAACATTCAATTTCATTTCGGTTCATGTGAATTGGAATTATATCCAAAAATATTCCTAAAGTTACACGTTAAAAAAACCGATGACTTGTTAACTTAAGAGTCTTGATAAATCTAGTTATAGGTGGTAATTGACAACTTTTCCGTAGAGTCCTATGAGTATGTACCAAGTATTCCTAAATTTAAAGGCAGTTAGCCCCAGTGTCTTTAGGGTCTTTGTTTTTCATTTACTCGGCGTTATTACTTAAGCACAAATTCTCCCTTATGACGGAGGGTATCCGTCACAAACTTGTGACGGGTACCATATCGTCTCACAAAAAACCCATAAGGGTGAGAGAAAGAGCACATGGGGTGGGTGCCCACCTTGTCCCCTCTACCCATTTCCACTCACATAATACCCGTTGCAATATTCGACCCGTCACAAGGGAGACCTACTGTTACTTAAGCGTACATGCTCGTAAAAGCTTGCATGCATGATTATCAATCGTCTTGTTAGTAGGTATGCACGGTTTACGTGATGCGAACAACACATATAAATTATGCGTACAACCCATTTATTATAATTTTTGTGACGTAGTACGCATTAGTTATGTGATATGATCCTTTCATATTAAGGACTGAATGAGAGAAAAATAGAAAGACATTACAAAGAAACATATGCATAAGAAAAAGAAAAAAAAATTATATAGACATAAAATTTACTTGTACTATATACTCTCAATTCCGGTCATTTGTTTACCTTTATTTTTGGCACAATAATTGCAAAACCGATAACTTGTAAATGTTAAGTCATAAACTTTTATCGTTCACTATATACGCACCACACATCTTCTTCATCACATACATAAAAGAATTGATGTTAATCAACATTGACGGAGTCGGGATTTGAAGTTAGCAGGGGCGGAAAATTTCAACGACGCAGACAAGCAATGGTAAAAGTTGCGCTTAAGACAACCTCGGAAAAAAATTCAAAAATTTTAACTAGATTTTGAAATTTTTATCAATTAGCGGGGGACAACATACAACGCCCCTATTATCTCCCTCGCTCGACCATTGTTAACTAAGTCCAAATTTGTACTCCCTCTCTTTCAGTGATATGTTTACCCTTTCTTTATTTTGTGAGGGAAAATAAAGAAAATGTAAACATATCACTGGAACGGATGAAGTATTAGATTTGTGAATCAAGCTAGCTAATCACACATATATAGACTTGAACATTTATCATCTCTTAGAAAAATAGAATTAATAAAAACGGTAGGAATAGACCATAATAAAATCCTGTACCAAAGAGGACGTGCATTAATATTATTTTAAGGGGACCAAATGCAAACAAAAGGAAACAAACCTAATTTTTTCCGTCATGGGTTAATTGTTATGCACCTATCACCTCTTGTCGTTATGGACGATCTATTTCGTGACCCATACATGGCAAAATGCATGTGCAATCATTTTTTGGAGCTTTCATGGACTACAAATCTACAATTAACTTAATGTCACTCGCCCATGCTTAGTATACTTGCCTACATTATCGAAAATATTTAGACTAGTTATCGAATCGAAACAAAATATATAACGATACATTGAATTGGTAGCATATCTGGATCTCCTGTTTATATTGTACTGGTCTTGTATCGTCCTTGTATTCTAAAAATATACTCCGTATATGCATTTTGCGTTAGATCTAATCTCGTCAATTAATTGCTCTAAGGGCAACAAATTAATCTTAGCAAACACAAATTATAACTTATAAGGAGTGGGTTGTGAAAAGTGTGTTAGCATATTCTTTTGAAAAGTTTGTTAACTTACTTGCTTTGCATGCATGGCCATAAAACTAGATCAAGATGTCAAATTAATTATAAATGCATCTCATTGTTAAACCTTACACGTTAAGATATTGTAAAGTCTCTCATATCTATTCATTATTCATTATTACATATAGATATATAGTACTCTATGTATATTATCGTATATGACATCTTTCGTTCTCAAAGCACTAAGTTACTTGAATTTAAATTCTTCATTTGTTAAATAAACAGTCAAGAATTCGATTTCTGAGTCTTACAAATGAAAAACCGAACTTGAGAGGAGACTGCCCAACCTATTGATATACTTAATCTATTCATTCATAAATGGGCTAACAATAAAGTGGGGGTATGTTACCTAATCTTATTCTATATCATAGGATAATCATATATTTTGAGTGTAATTGTTTCCAATTCACATTCTATGACGTTTGTATAGTCTATCACTTGTAATTTGGATAGCTAGGCCCGTCTATAGGGACATACATTTTGTGATAGTAAAGCTTGATAATGTAGTTCAATGGATATATCCTTGAAATCATGGTGTTCTTATCCCTTCATATCAAGCCACATAAGCTTATATTATCAACATTACATTATTAACGATGGTGCTATATGATGTTCCAACCCTAACTAATAAAGACATTTGTAATATTTGTGGATGACCCATACACCAACATTATTCCAATGTCGTAACGACTATCACAAATTATAGACAACAGATACATAGCCAGAAATGAAATTTTAACTATGTTGCCCATCAATTATAAGGTAGAGGGATCAAATGTATACATGAATTTTTAGTGACTAATGCCTAACCATAATTTAATGAGTTTCTGAGTTTCTGTGTATTTTTTTTAAAAAATTTATAAAGTTTAATTACATTTTCGTTTTATGACGTCAATACTCAAATTTTTTTGAACTTATATGTAATTTTTTGAGATTAATGTTCAAGTAAATAAATTTAAAAACTTTATAATAAAACTCATAATTTTGAAAAGAAAACTCAAAAAGTTTATCTTAATGCTCAAAAACTTACTGTACAAATTATGATATGTGTGTTAAACCTTGGACGTGATACTTGCATGGACCATAGTGATCAAAAATTAAATTAAATGCTTTGAATGTTAATGTGACTTTTCCTTAAGGCAAACTTAGCTACATTAATTATGACGTAGATGATCAAATATATAATCACAAGTCACAAACTTATATATCTGTTGATCTAATTTACTTTTCATACCAACTAAATAGCATCTTATTAGGAAAGTTAGTTAAACTAAACAGAAGTTTGGTTACTAATAAGATCATAAGTTCATGTGTACCAAAAAAAAATAGATAATGAGTTCATAATTAAGTCAAACCATTTGACATTACAGCTTAAAAGTAGTCGGTCAAATCCTTTTTTTGGGATTTAGTTGGAAAAAATTGTTGTTAAATAAAAATTCAGAAAAAATGGACACACATAATTCGGTCAATTTCATTCATTATATCATCCGTATAACAGAATTGTAAATAAATAATTGAGATTTCGAAATATAATGGAGTACTAGGTATATTCACACAAATAGGATTATACATCCAGGTTGTCTGTACAAGATGACAACCAAGTATAAGAATCCGAAACATGTGTATTCTTTTTGCTAATTTAAATTTCATGTTTTTAATATGTAAATGAATGAACTCAATACTTTCTAATAAAGCTCATATTCTTTAATATAAAGCTCGGATACTTTGACAGAAAGCTCAGGTTCTACAATGTACAACATATACAACTGGTTCCGCAATTTGTTTAATTGATAGTAGTTTTTACTTTTAAAATGACACATTAGTAATAAACAAATGACAATATAACTAGAGAAGAAAAAAGCATGTGAGGCACTTATATTACACGAAATAACAATGAAAAAAACATGAAAATAAAGTGTAAAAAGTTGAAAAATAAACAAAAAAAGGGGGACATATAAGTGAATGGATCCTCCGTTTTATTTCCGAGTTACATTTTGACATTTTGTATCCAATGCCTTTACTTTGTGCCACATTATCATTAAATTATTATGATTTACAAAATCTTCTACATGATCATAGATGATTAGCCAAAGGATGTAGGATGTCTTTTTTTTTTTTTTGTAAGTAAAGGGAGGTATAAAGACGATGTTGAGGCTGGGGGCGGCTCAAATCAAGGGTAAGAGTATCATCACTCATTCGCTCATACTTTACCAACTAAACTAATTAACATCTGCATAATATATAAGATAAGATGAAACACAATAAAATTGAAATTCGGTATTTATATAAACCTATAAGGTAGCCACTAATCACCAAATAATATCATAGATTCATAGTATTAGTCTACTAGACATTAAATTAATATGAGAATTAGATCTAATCCTCGAAGTTAGCCAAGAAGGCCAGGCGAACTTCTCAAACAGCCTGCCATAACCCATAAGCTTCCAACGTTCAAAACATTCAAACAAAAATTTTCTTATTTTTTAAAGGACGACTTGTAATTTATTAACAACTCCAGGTTAAATTTACCTTTTCTCAGTCCCTTTTTTCTAAAGCATTTTCCCATTTTAAATTAAAAAGGCACAAACTTTAACCTTTATCTCACATTATTTACATTAATTTAGTAACAATAATAAGGTGAAGGGTAGTGTTTATTGACTATCTAGATTGTCGTTGAGGACGATACGTATATACTCCTTAAACTTAAACCATATCAAATAGATAAAATATATTTCAATATTCTCAAAAACAAATGTAAATACTACTCTATAATAGTGAAACAGACATATCCATCTTAAACAAGGAATTTGAGTTCAGGAATTAGCAAAAAACTTGTTTTGTCTACCTAAATATCGAGCCAAAATTCTCTCCATTTCCTAAAAAGAAATAGAGAGGCCATTACCTATCAACGACCCAGATTGTATCATGCCAACATCGAACGGTTCACGATCTATGCATAAAATAAAGGATCAATAGAGTATAAATGAGATAATATTATTAAATGGTTTTGTAAAAGGGAATGGAGAGAAAATAAATAAAGAGGATTCTTATTGCTAAATATCGTACCTTTTAACTCGTTTTAAGCTTAAAAAAGGGTCTTAAACTTCTAATAACGAGTCTCCCTACTAATAGTACGGATTACAAAGGAACAAAGAGTGCTCACTGTTGCCTATTGTAGAGTGTAGGTATGGCCTACATCAAATATTCCATAAATCTTTAACCTTTTTTACAGGCAACATTTTAGATTTTTAGATTAGATTCATATACTCCTACTATATAAACAACCAATCTTTCTTCACATTTCACAAAATCCCACAAATTTTTCCACATTTTTTTCACTTAAATTTTCATTTTTTTTTTTTAAAATGGAAACAAGCTTATTTTCCAAAGTTGTGATACTGTTATGTATGACATTTTTTCTGGGTTTTAAGTTCATACATTCTGCAATTACTTATGATAATAAGGGTATTATTATAAATGGCCAACGCAAAATCCTCATTTCTGGTTCCATTCATTATCCTAGAAGTACCCCTGATGTATTTTCCTGCACCCTTTAATCTCTTTTTTACAATGTACTTATTGTATTAAGTAGCGTAACTAGGATTTGTAGTTAGGGGACGAAACATTTCAGCAAACTAGTAATGTGATAGAGTAACAAATGAGACTGTCTCTGCTAGCCCCCGTCTGGTTCCGCTACTGCCAGTGGCGGAATTAGGGGGCTAGAGAAAAATATGAAATTTCTAGTTAAAATCTTAGATTTTTTATTTTATTATATCTTGTCTTAGATTTTTCGTCCCTGCTAATTTCAATTCCTGGTTCCGCCCCTGCTACTAAATGTATCATGAAAAATGGGTTTTTGTTTTGTTTTACAGATGTGGGAAGATCTTATAACTAAGGCTAAAGTTGGAGGGTTGGATGTTATAGATACTTATGTTTTCTGGAATGTGCATGAGCCTTCTCCTGGAAAAGTAATCTTCTTTGGATAATTTAATTACTCCGGTCGTCCTAATCATTTGTTTACCTTTGATTAAATTACCCTTCGGAAAGAATTGATAAGGTAAACAAATGATTGAGACGGAGGGAGTAAAAAATTAGTTACTCTCCTCACTAATTATGTCTTTTTGGGTTAAAAATTGTTTATAACCTGGAATTTTATTTGGGTTTTGCAGTATAATTTTGAAGAAAGATATGATATAGTGAAGTTCATAAAGACAGTGCAAAGAGTTGGACTCTATGTTAATCTCCGTATTGGTCCTTATGTTTGTGCTGAATGGAATTTTGGGTAATGAAATTAAATCAATCTTAATTCTTAATTGTTTTATTCGTCTGTCTCAATCATTTGTTTACTTTGATTCAAATACCCTGTCACAAAGAATATAAAAGGTAAATAATTGATTAAGACGGAAGAATCGAAGGATATATCATATACGGTACTGAGTGCTGTACTTCATTAATGGTGCTTGCTTATATTGTAAATAATCTACAATAGATTAATAAAAGGATTGTTGTGTTTTGCTTTGTGTTTGATGCAGAGGATTTCCTGTGTGGCTGAAGTATGTTCCTGGAATCAGTTTCAGAACAAATAATGAACCATTTAAGGTCTTCCCATGACTAAATTTTGTGTTAATTTTGTTGTATGAAATTTTGCATTTTTGCATTAAGTAAATCTTACCTTTTACTGCCTCCGTCCCAATCATTTTTTCACCTTTGATTAAGATACCTCTTACTGGGACGGAAGGAGTAAACTTCTTGTGATCTGGGATATTATAGCTATTGAGACTTTTTCATTAAATAAACAATCATTTTATTCTTTTGGGTGTTTTTGTTTTCATTGTTCAGCAAGCAATGCAAGGTTTCACTCAGAAGATTGTTCAAATGATGAAAAGTGAGCGATTATTTGCATCTCAGGGCGGTCCTATAATTTTATCTCAGGTCTGGCATTATTTTCCATAGAAGTTGCGCAAATTCTCATATGAGACGGTCTCTTGATAATATTATTGTGAGAATTACCCACAAAGTTAGCTGGTTAATGTCTATATGTGTGAGTTTTGAAGTTAATATCATCTCCTTGTATGCATCAGAATTCAGTTTTAGTAAGTAGTTAGAATCAATGTTCTCGGATAATCTCATTGAATTCGTGAGATATGATCAAATTGTGACATGAATCAAATGTAATGTCAGATTGAGAATGAATATGGGTCAGAAGTTAAGGAATTTGGGGCTGCAGGCGAAGCCTATATAAACTGGGCTGCAAAAATGGCAGTTGGTCTGAATACCGGAGTTCCGTGGTTGATGTGCAAGGAAGATGATGCCCCTGATCCAATGGTAAGATGATTTTCTCATGTGACTATATAAATTCTATCGAGTAAAATTAACAGAAGTTTGGCAATTTCATAATGAATGGATCAACTGATTTGTTTTCCCGGGTTGTACTTTTGTATTTCTGATAGATAAACACATGCAATGGTTTCTACTGTGATTATTTCAAGCCCAACAAACCAAACAAACCACTGATGTGGACTGAAGCTTGGAGTGGATGGTAATTAAATCTCTAACTTCGTTGCTGAACATGAATGAATCTTTCAGAATTTTTTTTTGGGTGATAATTTTACACTGTCATTGTAGGTTTACTGAATTTGGTGGCCCGATTCACGACCGTCCAGTAGAAGATTTGGCCTTTGCAGTCGCTCGTTTTGTTCAAAGTGGTGGTTCATACGTCAACTATTACATGGTGAATAGCTACATCTACATGAGCTATTGCTTTTGTTTTGACTGAAATCGAAAGGTGAAAACCTGAACTTTTGTCTGATGGGATTCTAAAGTTTGCCTGTCATGCAGTATCATGGTGGGACGAACTTCGGGCGCACTGCTGGTGGTCCCTTTATTACAACTAGTTATGATTATGATGCTCCCATTGATGAATACGGCAAGTGTTTTTCGCTCATACATTTACATTGATGGATAGTGACAGAGTGTCCCTGCATTTTTTTTTTAAATTAACAGAAATTGACGGATGGTCCAAATAGTTAGGCACCGTTTTCAAGTACTCCGTAGTGGATAATTTATGGTACTTTATGAGTTTATCTTGAGAACTTAAAATATAAGCTCAATATACCATAAATCTGCTACTGGAGAGTTTCCATCCTTGTCCTCAAAAGTTTGCTTGTTGTAAGCTATGTTTCTCAGACTCGGTTAGAAGTTTCAGACAATACTTGCAGGATTGTCGAACACAAATATAGCATGATACATCTGTCTGAGTAGCAAAGTTATAACTGAATGAGAATGCAAATTTAATGATTCCTTATGATAGCGCTTTTCTTCACGCTGAAAATGCAGCTCTTACGCATGTAGGGCAATTTTCTGGTCATTGTCTTGACACTTGAGAGAGTTCAGTTTCATTTACAATGAACCAAAGACTCGATATACTTAGATTACTACAAAATTAAGCAAAGTCATATTTAACTGGTTGTGTTTTATAGATTAGTAGTTATTCGATACAGTTTCAGACTTTCAGCACAATTATGATTGTGGTTTTCCGTGAACAGGCTCTTTATGTTGTTTAATTCAGAGTTAACTTCGCCTTACTCAATTTTTGTAAGCCTTGAGGAACTGCAGAATTGATGTTCTTTTTTCTCAGAGAGAACCCTTCACTCATTTCCTCTGATAACTGAGCACGTAGTTTGCTGTTGATTATCAACTTACACGATTCAAATAAATCCGCTCTTAACTGAATTTATGATGCACAGGTTTGATTAGACAACCTAAATACGGACACTTACAACAACTTCACCAGGCTATCAAGCTTTGTGAGAAGGCATTAGTCTCTTCAAATCCTACTGTCACAAAACTAGGGAGCTATCAGCAGGCACACGTCTTCTCGCCAGAGAAAGGAACTTGTGCAGCTTTCCTCTACAATTATCATTTTACCTCATCTAAGACGGTGACATTCAACAATCAACAGTATGATTTACCGGCATGGTCTGTTAGCATACTCCCGGATTGCAAAAATGTTGTCTTTAATACCGCCAAGGTATGTTTCTTAGTTAACTGAGTATTATATTCAGGTATATTGCGGATGTAAGGGTTTGACTCGCGACAGGACCAAAACTCCCTTTACACCTGAAAAAGAAAATATATTCATATTTGATTACCATATAATATTATCAGTGCAATAACTCTTAACCACCTTGGGTTCGTCCATATTCATCTAGGTTGGAGTTCAAACATCACACATGCAAATGGTACCATCGAGTTCCCAATTGTTGTCATGGGAAACCTATGACGAGGATCTTTCTTCTGCGGAGGATCGTCCAACGATGACAGCTAATGGACTTTTGGAGCAGGTCAATGTCACACGAGATGGTAGTGACTATCTTTGGTACATGACTAGGTATGTCCACTAGATTGCCTCGATTTTTTAAACCCTCACCCCCTTTAAAAAAATGAGGAAAAACAATAAGATAACGAGACGTCATGGGCTCATGGCCATTTTGGGATTTTGATCAGATCAGGAATGTTTAGACCTAAAATACAAGTAGAAAATGTACTCGAAACTCAATACATGCTGACAATTTGATGCTTTTGTGCAAGTTGTAGGCTTGTTTAGCACCTAAAACTAGATTTGGAAAACAGGTTATTTGGGTAGGGTTTGGACTAAGTTGGGTGGGTAAAAGATCAATGCAGGTTATGGTCACCTCGACTCCTCGAGTGCACTATTATTGGGTTATTTGGGTATGGTGGTTTGGGGCAGAGTTCTGGTTTGAGTCATTTTCACATTGGTGGTCAATTAGGGGTTCTGATTATAAAAGGTAATTTGTTTCAAATTAATCTCAGGTTTACTCCAACTTGTTCGTTTCGAGTCTAGGTCAGGTCTACCTAAAATCAGTGTTCTTGACCTTGCTATCTTGTGATTGTCTTCCTCTCCAGTGTTGTTGCCAGCCAATCTGACCTAAACGGTCAGACTCCCGAACTATTAGTGCAGTCGTCAGGACACGCTGTTCACGTCTTCATCAATGGGCAACTGTCAGGTATGCACTTTGCTAAAATTCACATATTGGGTTGAACTTTAAACCAGACACTAACAGTGATACACCCTTGAATCAAATAAAAGTAATAATAAAACAATTTTGCAAATTTGTGAAATTTCAGGGTCAGCTTATGGAACTAGAGAGAACAGGCGATTTACATTCAAAGGACCAGTCAAACTCCGCACTGGAGTCAACAGAATTGCTCTACTAAGCGTAGCTGTTGGTTTGCCGGTTAGTTACTCACTTACTCACTGCCATTTTGTTGGTGGCTTAACTCATACGACTCCTATATTTTATCTTGATCTTGAATTAAAAATGCTAATTACCTATTTTGCTGTCTTAAGAACGTCGGGCCACGATTTGAAACATGGAATACGGGGATATTAGGCCCCGTCGTGCTGCAAGGTCTTGGAAGTGGAAAGAAGGATCTAACATGGCAGAAATGGTCGTATCAAGTGAGTCGTCTGCAGAAATTTTTTTGTGTGTTTATTTTACGGTAGCTGATTCAGAGAACTTTTTTGGTGTCCGGCTAAAAGTATGAAAACTATTTACTATAAAGACTATATACGATGATATCTTTAGAATTAGTTTGTTTTTTGAGTCTGTTGTTTTTACTTATACTAGTAGATTGTCTAATAGATTGGCACACGAAGTGGCTCACGCTGTTCCGTGGTCCATAGGTAGGCGATTTTGGGCAGATGATTTGCCTCTGTTTTTTGTTAACATTGCGGCCCTGGATTTAAGTAATATATGATAACCCGTAAGGGTTTCTTTCAAAAAAAAAAAAAAAAAAAAAAAGGCTATAAATTTAGCTTTTTAGCACAGATTGGACAAAATGTACAGAGTTTAATTTTCCGGTGTTTGGTGGACCCAAGTCTTGATACATAGAGATTCAAATGCTTCTTTAAGCTAATTAGCATTTCTATTGCAAGGTCGGATTAAAAGGAGAGACGATGAATCTAGCATCTCCGTCAGGGGCTTCAGCTGTGGAATGGGTGAGGGCTTCACTAGCTTCATCAAGTACTCAACCGTTGACATGGTACAAGGTAAGAATTCATACTTTCTAAGCCTAAAACAAATTCTTTGAAGAATGAAATCTAAGATGCTACATCGTGGCAATCTTCAGGCTTACTTTGATGCGCCTGGAGGAGTTGAGCCACTGGCTATAGATATGCAGAGCATGGGGAAAGGTGAAATATGGATCAACGGCCATAGTGTAGGCCGATATTGGACTATGTATGCCAATGGAAACTGCGGTCCTTGTAATTATATGGGGACTTACCGTCCTACAAAATGCCAGCATGGTTGTGGTAGCCCAACCCAAAGATGGTATTCTAACACTTTCTCAACCTTCATTTCAAACTTGGATTAATCAATCATTAGTAAATATGGCAAATAGGTCTTTCTGGTCGGGTATATGTCCGGTCCATTTGGGTACTGTCATTTAGCGTATATTTCCATCAGTCCGTCTCATTGAAGACGGCCACTATCTGTCACAAGCTGAAGACGGATAGTGGCCCTCTCACAAAATGCAAGTGGGAGGGCAAATGGGGATATCCATTTCCCCAACACTTGCACTATCCAACGAGAATTTGTGAGAGGGACACTATTCGTCTTCAGCTTGTGACAGATAGTGTCCGTCTCCAACGAGAATTTGTGTATTTTCATTTGGATTGGGTCGGGACATTTCGACTTTGAGTCATTTTGGGGGTCAGTCTGGGCCAGCAAATATTCGAGGTTGTCGATTCTGGTACTGGTCGAGTTGGTTTTGACAGGCCTTTACTCATTGGTATCTTTGGGCTTTCAGGTACCATGTTCCTAGGGCATGGTTAAAGCCTCAACAAAATCTAATGGTCATCTTCGAGGAATTAGGAGGGGATGCATCAAAGATCTCGCTCGTTAAGAGGTCAGTAGCACGCGTATGTGCTGATGCATACGAGCACCATCCCACAACCGTAAACTGGAGCTTAGACAGTCAAGTTGGTACACAAAGGCTTCACGTAGCCAAAGCTCATCTACAATGTGAAGCAGGACAAACGATATCTTCTGTCCAGTTCGCAAGTTTTGGCACACCCTCAGGAACTTGTGGTAGTTTCGTCAAAGGAACGTGTCATGCGCAAGACTCTCACGCCATCGTGGAAAAAGTAAGTCATGTAAAAGTCGTTTAATTCATAAATTTTCCCTCCAGTGAGTACCGTCTCATTTACAGGTTGTCGGTCGCACAATCAGTTGAACGACTAGACCTAATGAAACTAACCCGACTCTTATGAGCTCGATTCTCGCTCAAACAGACCAAAAGGACCCTGCACCAGCAGTCCAACACAGTTCACAACCCAAATGCAAATATACCCGAAATTCCCCAAAGCCTAACTAACCGGGCTAATCCCAACCTAAATGACACATTTTTCTAGTATATCTCATATTCAGAGTAAGTTCTTATATCTGTATGCCGTTTTCCACATCTGTTCTACTAAACCATACATTGTCGTGTTGTAACGCAGAGATGCATAGGGCGACAGAGATGTTCAGTGACTATATCCAACATGAACTTTGGTGGAGATCCATGCCCTAAAACTCTAAAACGATTATCGGTTGAAGCTATATGCTCGTAAAACACACTTTGTAAAAAAAGCCATGAAATTATTATTTTCACAGCAACAGCTTGTTGTTCATACACCGAGGGCAGACGGAAGAAGAAAAGGTTAATCTGTAAAAGCCGAAGACAGTCATCAACAGCATCCCCTTTCGCTACCGGAATATCAAGTACAAGAGGTTGATGATCTATTAGTCTTCTTGTGTGGGTGTGGTGTTTATTTGCTCAGAAATTTAGTATTGGTCATTTATTTATTGGTAGAAATTATAAAAAGGGTTGTATAGTCATTAAATTCATACAGCAGAAACACAAAATTAGACGGATTATTGTTGTGCTTGGGATATTAATTTTTTCCCTGATTGTTAAGGTCACTCCAGATCCTGATATTGGCCAATGAATCAATGATCACTCTGCTATAGGACTTTTTTTTTGCAATCTGAATCCTCTGTCCCATTTTCGTGTCTCATCTTGTGTCCCACTATCTCTCCATTTGACACATAAGCAATAAATATTAAAAATAAGTATTTAGATATTATCAAAGGATGAGGTGTCAGAATATTAAGGCGGTGGGACACAAGATGGTGATTTTCTTGTCGACGTCCGACGCGGTTTGAACTCAGGTCATTGAGTGCCACCTCTCATGACTTGCAAAACTTAAAGTTAGTGAAAAGTCGAAATATAGACGATTGTACTGATTTCAGTTGGGTTTGGTTTAGACAAACACAAAGATTATTGCAGATGTCAACTAAGCTTAGTTGGTAAAATTATGAAAGATGGTTATAATGACCCGAGTTCGACTCGTTATAAAAGTTGGTGCCTTAGGTGGTAAACTGGTGACCCTTTATGTTCGTGGTCCAATCATAGGAAGTCCATAATTTTACAACTTGAATTGCGAATTGCAATGAGAACGAACACCTCTTATTTGGAGCCGCAATTAAGACGCCTACAACTTAGATCAAGAGCTCTGATAACAATTGCTCTTAACAATTCCGATTTAGATTCCGCGTATTATAACTAATCCTGATTCTAGATAGAATTTTAGATGTATAGTATCTTATGATTCAATTTATTTAAAAAAAAAAAAAAAAAAAAAAAATCGTAGAATCATTATATGATCATATGATTGTACGACTCCCGATCCCTCTCCAGTTAAAATTACCCCCTTTTATAAAATAATTCAAAAGTTTCACCCATTTTCACATTACGGTGACATATTCCGTCAAAATTCAAATTTTCTGTTGTGCACCGGCTCCCTCGTACCGTGTGCTGGGTTCCCACTTTGAGTTTTTGAGGAGTTTTGAGGTTGCAAGGATTCGAACCCGTGACGAGTTTTTGAGGAGTTTTGAGGTTGCAAGGATTCGAACCCGTGACGTCTGCTGGGTTCCCACTTTGAGTTTTTGAGGAGTTTTGAGGTTGCAAGGATTCGAACCCGTGACCTACGGTTACATTGGCTCTGATACCATGATAGATGAACCATCTCAACCAAAACCTTAAGGTGATAGTTGAGACCCAACTATTATAAATATTCCTATTAGCATATTCACTTGCAAGATTAATTTGATTCCAATAGTAACGAGTAAAAATGGGGAAGAAGATATGAATTATGCCAGAAGTCTAGAACACATGAGAAGATATGAATTTACATAGGGGCAAAACGGTCATAAAAAAAAATTTTTCACCGGATTGTCAATTTGGTTCAATTTTTGACTTGAGAACATTAAATGAGAGTAAATTATTAAAAAGTTTTCATAAGTGAGTTATTTTAGAAAAGTGGTTTATAAAAGGGAGTAATATTATTAATTTACCCAATTTTTTTTTTTTTTTTTTTTTTTTTTTGCAATCATATGTAGATAATTTCCGTTTATTATTTTAGAAAATGGGTTCTTGATGACAATTTCTTTTATTTAAACGAATCTACTGATACGATATTTAACATATTTTCAACAATAAAATTATGTTTTTTGTCTTTAATTTGTAGAATCTTATATTCCTACCTGACCCGAATCAAATCTATGAATCAAATCATAACTAATCTTTGTCTTTCTTTTTTGGAAAATGAGTTAGCGCTATCCGGTGGCGCCCAATCTCGGCGCCACCCTCGTACATGCAATTAATGGGGACCCACAAAATAATGGATACATCCTATAGAATAAGTGGGGACCCCAATAATAAGGGGTGCATGTGAGAGGGTGGCGCCGAAATTGGGCGCCACCTTCTTTTTTAAAGTAGAAACACGATTCTAACTACATTAGAATTTAACATTATAAAGACAATTAACTACCTGACCCGAAATACAATATGAACAAATATGAACTTACCAGGTTTGGTTTACGACATTATAACACATTTAAGTAATTAATTTGACGTGACAACGCAATATTTATTTGAGTCAAATTAGGGTTGCCATATTTTAACACAAAGTCGTTACAAATAACTCATTTATATAAATAGCATATAATTGTGTTATGTTGGCATAAAATTTGATTTATAACTCTTTTAATTAAAAAAGACACAGCATCAAACATAAACGAAACTTTTAGATAACAAAAGAATTTCTTCAATAACTAAATGAAAATCGCTACAACCCTGCTTCTATTGTAATCATTCATTATTTAGATAAAAAATAAGTAAATGATTGGAACAGAAAAAGTAACAAAAATGCTTATTATCACTTTACTATATTTTAAGAATGAAGTTATTATAATTCACATAAAATAAAGATAATAAAACTCGACTGATACAATATTTTCTCTAGTAAACAAGGGTCGGCCGTGTTGTTATCCGGGGGAGCTTATAATTAGCATTGATAAATTGACGTTGATGCATGGCCTACTACACGAACGTATTTTTACGTGATGGAAGGCATTACATCACTACCTAACTTTGATAGATAGTACTCCGTATTATCAACACATGTTATTACAAATAAAGTAATAAAAATACTACTTACTAATCCGATTTTAGTTACAACTAATAATCATTACTCTTATCTAAATACTGTAGTAAGTTTGAATAAAATTTATATTCCAATTTATTTAACAAAATTTTATTTAATTACTTTCTGCTTCTAATTATGATGGAATAAATCAAAATAACTCACTATACTTTTATTTTATTTCATTTTTGTGAATTAATTGTCATTCGATGTGATGCAATTTTCTTCTCGGATAATTCGTAAACCGCCTCTTAATCCTCTTAGTGTTGCTAATACCAGAGTAAGATTGCGAACATCGATCCTGCCCTCTTAATTAGCCTCTTATTGGCGGGAGTCACTCAGTAGACCTGACAAAATTGACCTGACCCGCACCTATATTATTGAGGAATAGAATTTGATCCGAAATCCAAATTGACTCGAACTTATTCACGGCGAGCGTAATTGATCTCACCCGAACTCGGCCCGATTGACCGTTTGTCAGGTCTAGGCACCGAGTCATTGGGTAATGTTGTTGTTTAATGAGGGTTTACTAATAAATAACGGCATTGTTACATATACATTGACGTAGGAAAATTCATAGTTTCGTTCTTATAATTAAAGGATAGAAGTTAACCACTTTTCTTCAACTACTTGAACTTCGTAGCAAATCAATGTGCATGGAAGATCCGTCTTCTCGGAGTATAAAATATGAACGTAGATTTTGACATTTAAAATGATCATGCATGCAAACATATCTCGTGGACTATGCTCCAAAATTCTATGTATTAATTTTTCAAAGAAAAAGTTTCCATATTGTCGTTACTCGTTAATAGTAACGCAAATGACGTGCGAATATACAAGCAACCGACTATTTGTCTAACTTTAATTTTTTCTAGGTGAGGTTATGTCTAGAAGTATCATGGTATGCTGTACAAATTAAAACTATCACACGGAGTACATGATAACGAGGCATTGTTGTTTAATTAAATCCATCCGAATTGTGGAATTGCACGATCCTACGATCCATAATGTAAAAGATGATGATTCAAATTGTTGCAGGGTTGGTATATTTCAAAAGAAAAAATTTTGTGTCCTCTGGGTGTACGGTACTCCTTACACCTAAGTCATTATAATATTTTATTTAATGGATTGACTTGGGTGTAAGGAGTACCGTACCCCCGGAGCCCAGGGGCGGCCTACACACATGAATGGTGTGGCAAATGCTACACCAATTTTTAAAAAATTTTGGTAAGAAAATTAAATTTGCTACATCATAATTCCACATTTATTGTTCACTAATCAATTATCTTACTTTTCCTTAATATTAGTCAATTAATGTCCAATACTTTGGCACAATTTCCTAATGTGTCCACTCCCAATCCCAAATTGTGACATTTAAGTTTATGCAATTAACTAGTATTGGTGCCCGACTTCGCTCGGACTACCTCTACTTACCATTATTTTTTTTTTCATTAAATAAAATTACTTAAAGTTGCATAACTTATAAATTTATAATTAATATATTTTTCTATGACATATCCTAAAATACGATGAAATAAATTTTGAGACAAATTCACTACTCCCGCTATTAATATTTTACTCTTATTAATGAAACAATAGTAATAACATTTTACTACTTGCCCGTAGTCATTGTTACTTTCGCTACTTCCGTCGTAATTATTGTTACAGTTACTACTGCCGCATTAATATTTATAATTTCACTACTCCCGCTGTAATTATTGTTACTTTCTCTATTGCCGCATTAATATTGATTATTTCACTACTTCCGTTGTTGTTTCTATCACTTTCACTAATTTCGCTGATAATATTTTTACTTTTACTATTCAAATGAGTGATTACTATCATATACTCCCTCCGGCTTGCTGTTTTCTTCCCATTTCATTATAATATTCCTCACATATATTAGAGAAACGGGAAGAAAATTAAAAGCCAGAGTGAGTAACTATATCCAATGTTACTACAATTTTTTTCTTTACTGATGAAATTACTTTTACTACGCAGGCATAAAATTTTAAGAGGATTATATATTTATATAAATATATTACATATATGCATTAAATCAAATCGAAGGAATTATGCAATATTATATATTATGGAATCTAACTTGAATTATTTATAACCTACTTATATTATATTTTTGTATGTTAAATAATTAACATCTCTATACATCTAATAAATTATAAAGTTTAATAAAATTGCATAGATTTTAAATTTAATATATAAGTTCATGATGATAATAATTAATACCATAAATGTGCATGTTTATACTAATTTATTATTTTATTTTAAGGAAATTGACCATCTTCTAGTATTCTATAAATATTTAGGAAAATTACCAAGCATCTTTTTTCTTTTAGTCTCCTTAAAATTGACCATCTTAATTAATTAATTATTTTAAGGAAATTGATCATCTTAATTAATTATTTTATTTTAAGGAAATTGACCATGTTTTAGTCTCTTACAAATGTTTAGGAAAATTACCAAGCTTCTATATAATTTAATTTTAACCCAAACTATATAATATTTGCATTGAGATCCCTTAATCGGGTCCATCACATGGTGCTAGTGATTTAAAACTATATAGTATAATTAATTTGTATAACTTTATTTAATTACATTAAAGTCCCCTGGTTTCTGAAATTAATATATAGTATTGATTGATTGATTTTCAAATATTTACACTTGATAAAAGTATACAACTATACAAGTAAATAAGAAATATTAAGTATTTATCTAAGTAGGTACTCATATTTAGGTTTTCATTTTTGTTGTCATATGAGAATGTGAGAAATGGTACATTGACTATGTGAATTAATTTTCATCATAGTCCGCCACTTCAAAAAAATATCAACAATTCGCTATAGAAAATATTCATTTTGACTTAATATGTGAATTGTTTATAAATTTGATTTTGAAAAATTTTAATTGAAGAAAATGACGACTTGTATCGATTTTGATGTCGGTTTTACAATTTAAGAGTTGAGTATCAGATACGAGATTCGAGCCAAGCTTGAGCTCAAACTTAAAATCGGCTCATTTATTACAAAAACATGACAAGACGTCGGTTAATTATCGCATAGTGCATTTTTAATAACGTTATAATTTTGCTACACCATCGATAGATTTCTGGGTCCGCCTCTACCCGGAGGACACAAGAATATTTCATTTCAAAATTGGGTAGAATCACGTAATATATTGATATGATTATAATGACTTTCAATTCATTAGAAGACTTTTAACATTATTACATTACACAAATTATACCAAATTTTTTACATAAAATTGTTTACCCAGCTATTTGTAGGATCTTACGAATTACGATCATTGATTCCATCCCACGATCTGTTCGGCTGTTCCTGAAAACCTTGATGGACATGAATGAATAATGTTCTAAAAAATTTATTAGTAATAAATATAGACTATCCAACGAGACAATGAGTGATTTAACCCTTGATTTAAAACGAGTTCACACCTAATTTCACTAATTAATTAGAATCATTTAAGTTTAACACAAACCATATTGTATGGTCCATAGCACTCGTATTAAATTGAGTGTCACTTTGTATGAGATCTCATTTGTGCTCAATAAATTATGGATAAACAAATTGATTGGTATAAATGCGTCTCAAACTTTGGTGCAAATATCTGGCTAATAAAATTACAAAATTCTATATGAATTTTACTTTTGCTAAAATTAGTACAAGTTGTGTAACCACGATATACTAATGATAAACACCATAGTGTGGCCTAAATAAGTTTGTTTTTTATCTTAGATCAACTTCGTCTTAGATTGGCTCATAAGATTTGTTCTAACTTAATCAGAAATTTGAATTCAGGCCCTCAAAATATAATAGTATTAATACTGACGAAGAAGACTTTTACCGTCTTTGTGATTTTACGTGGCTTAGAATCTGAATTACATTAAATGGTACGACAAAAAAAATTGCGTTTGTGCCCCCGTGAACCAATGGTCACTACAATTGACCCGTCACTTTTTTCATCTAGTATAGTTTGTAATAATAAGAAGAATATTCAATAATGTTGAATTGAAAACTAAAATTTGACTGCTTAATTAAACGAAACCACATATCTTTTTTTTTTTTGAATATTCCATTTCTTAACGGCTATAAAAGGCGCACGTACCACTATGTTATTGTATCATAACTCAAACGAACAAAGATAAATATTCATCAACAAATTAAAACCTCAAATTTTATTTACTTACGAATTTATTGAAGAAAATATATATTAACGCAACGCAATAATGGAAACTAAAGTTGGAATGATAGCAATAATTTGCATGGCATTTGCAATGAGCTTTTACGTTGCAATGGCAGCTGATCCTTCTCCTCTTCAGAGTTTCTGTGTTGGAATTAATGACCCTAATTCCGCAGGTTTGCTCTTTTTTCTCTATATATATTACGTAATTGGTTCACATTGAAAATTTGAGAAACATGAGTTAATAACGTACTAAATTTTATTGTTTAAGGGGCGCTAATCCCTGCTAGCTCACCAAGCTCCACCATTGAGTCACTAAATGTTAAGAACTCGGTAGACGTACAGATGTTATTACATGCATGAGCAAACATGCTCATTAAAGATTTTATGTTCTAGATTTTTTTATGGTGTAAAGTAGTGAAACACAAGTGCAGATTTGATACTGATGAGATTTGAACTAAGGTCAGCTAAACTAGTTATCATGTACAGTCTGCAGTATGGAGATTGTATATTCTAGTTAATTACGATTATTATTAGTTTTACAATTTATATAAGTTTAAGAGGACCAAAATCAAAATGTTTGAAATAAGTTAATTCTTTGTTTAATTAACAGCTAGTCTTGTTTATGACGGGCTAATCCCATTACAAGCTTGTGACCTCTCACAAAAAGGGAGAGGGGATAAGGTGGGGCACCCCCATGTGCTTCCCACTCACCTCTCAATGGGCATTTTATGAGAGGAAGCGGTATCCGTCATAAGCTTGTGAAAGATATCGCTGTCACAAATGAGAATTTGTGGTTAATATTACACCAGAAAATTCAAAACTTTTTTCTTAACCTTACCTATAAAAGTCACATGTTCTAAATATGTTTTTCACTGACATTTAATTATTAATTTGGCAGTATTTGTGAACGGAAAATTCTGCAAAAACCCGAAGGACGTGTCAATCAACGACTTCATACACAAAGGGTTCAACGTAGCCGGTAACACAAGCAACATTCAAGGAGCCAACGCAACATTAGTAGACGAGTCCTTATTCCCAGGGCTAAACACCTTAGGTGTAGCCATGGCTCGTGTCGATTTCGCCCCATACGGCCTAAACACCCCTCACTTACACCCTCTTGGGTCTGAAATATTCGCGGTCATGGAGGGATCACTATACGCCGGGTTTGTGACAACCGATAACAAACTTTTCGACACGGTCATTGGTCCCGGTGACATGATTGTATTTCCACAAGGGTTAGTTCATTTTCAGCTTAATATTGGTGACGGTAAAGCTCTTGCAATTGCTTCATTTGGTAGTCAAAATCCGCTACGTGTTAACGTTCCGAATGCTTTGTTTGGAACTAACCCACCAATTTTGGATGATGTTCTTACAAAAGCATTTCAAGTTGATGGTAATGTTATTGATAAACTCCGAGGGCAATTTCCTGGTCAAGAAAATGGTGTTGAGACTGGAAGGTCTATCTTAAGGCTAATTCAGCAGAATTCTTCTTAATTAAATATGAATAATTTGGGAAATATATTTCCGAAGATATATAGTTAATGATGCATAATGTGTAATTTTTAGTTCATTTGTTTTTTATTTAGTATTGTTTGTTGAATAAATACTGATGATACTACTTGTACTTATTTATTCAGTTCATTCATTCAATAATAATAATACAAACTTTATTTACATTTCTCTCTCATTAAAGTTTTGTCCCTAATTCTCAATTTATGTTCATACTCAGAGCTTCAACGATAATGGAGAACCATGGATTATATTTTCAGATTTAGTGAACTACGTCATTTTATACCCAGAGTATATTTTGGCTAAATAACGTTTGATAACGTACGTGGTTTTTCTCAAATGTTCCCAAAGGACGCATGTTAACGAGATTTAAAAAGAAAGTTTTATGGCAAATTAATACTACCTTCGTTTTTGTTTTTTCGATGTAACCATTTGTATTTAATTTAATTTTTACAAAAATATTGTAGTCATCTATTGGTGATGGATTCACCATTCGCCTTTGGAGGGACCCTTGGTCCAGCCTTGGACCTCTGAGAGCGATCATTCGAGGACCCTTCTACTCCTTCTCCTTTGATGCTAGACTTAATTATTTCATTTTCAATGAGAAGTGGAACCTTGATGCCTTTGACTTCACCCTCCCTAACCTCATTAGCAACACCATTCTTGCTATACCACTCCTCTCCTCTAGTAGACCTAACATCCTTACCATCTCCCATACCCCAAAGAAAAAATTCTCGTTAGGCTCTACCTACGCCACCCTTTTTTATTCATCTTCTTGCCCCCTTTAATTTTGCCTGATTTTACCTGGTTGTGAGATCTGTCTACTCTTTCTAGAATTAAAGTGTTATTTAGTGGCTGACGTGGTGGGATAAACAGCCCCATAACATCACTCTCTTCAAGAGAAGCATTATCCTCCCCTTCTTGCGCTCTATGCTTGAGCCTCTCTTTTCACAAATCGACCCCTCATATCCTTAAAGACTCTAGTAGTCTTGCCTTCGAGGTCTGGTCTCACTTCAAAGTGGACCACTCCTTTTACTCACTCGACCTCCAACTTTGAATTCACAGTAATTACACCTCCACTGACCACTTGTGGCCCGAACCACCTTGTTCACCTTTGCCATTTGGCGCCTGTGGACATGAAGGTGTGACCTTATCTTCTCTCCTCTACCCCCTCCCGGGCAACCCCCCCCCCCCCTCCGCCCCCCGCCGCCCCTCTCCCTTCATCTCGATTGTTTAGTAACACTTCCTAAGCCTCTGCGATGTCTCTAACCATGCGCCCCCCCAGTTCCCTTCGTCACATTATTCTGCCAACTTTTCTGCCTTCCCCCGCATAATTGGTTTAAGGTTAATGTTAACGCGGCTTTCTCCTCCCCTTCTTCTTGTGCTAGTATTGGGTTTGTTGTTAGGAATAATTTTGGTTCGTAGGTTCGGGAATGGTGAAACGAACCAACATTATTGGTAGCAGTTTTTAAAGAAAATTTACTTTGGTAGCAGTTGGTAAAATTTGAATTATACGTGGTAGCAGTTATAAAATAAAACCCGATTCTTTTTTAGAAGAGTTTTCATATAAGCATACATTTCATGATATTTTTCCATATGTTTTAAGCGATATTGTAGAGAGAATGAAGTATATGAAAAAGTGAGAATGAAATATACTCCCTCCTATTCTAAATAAACTTCTTCATTCCCCCTATGCACAAAATTTAAGGAAACATATTATCTCACCATACAATTAAATTTGGACCACACAAACGCACTACCCCACCATACAATTAAATTTGAACGACACAAATACCTACCAAAAATAGAAATAGAGAAGTTATTGTGAATAGACGAAAAAGGAAATGGAAAATTTATTTAAAAATAGGAGGGATTATAAAAAAAACAGATGCATAAAAAATTATAACACTTTTTCAGATTTCAATGCCATATTTATTTTCAAACTTTCTCACTTATTTGAATAGATACTCTTAGGGCACAATATTTTAGAAAAACCCTAACACTACAAAAAAAAAGGATCCATAACGACGGAGACATTGCGACGGACACATAAACCGTAACAAAGAAAATCCTGCGACGGGCCTTGCGGTGGTTCCCTCATTCTGCAACGGCTCTGCGACGGAATTTCCGTAGCAGCCAAGTCTCCCAGACCGCGCATTTTTCTGAAATGGCGAGAAGGCCTGCGACGGAAATTCCATCGCAATAATAAAATATTAATTTTGGTTGCGACGGAATTTCCGTCGCCATAATAAAATATTATTTTTCCTGCGACAAAAACTCCGTCGTAGACTTTTTTTAATACAAGACTTGACAGGTCACCCGATAAAATATTATTTTTCTCCGTATTTTTTATGGCTAACATATTGCCTGGTGATTCCTTTTGTTGGATCTCTGCCTTGTATCCTGTTACGTACATTTACTTTTGGGTGATTTTTGAGAGGATACTTTTACGGTAACTTTTTTTTTATACGCAAAATTTTTTACAAAAAAAGTATCATATATTTTACTCCCTCTTATTCACTATAATCTTCCCTATTTCCTAAAATAAATTATTCAAGTTTTCTTCCTCTTTTTTTATATTGGAAACTTTTACTCTTATTTTATTCATCATAAACTCAGAAACCCCACTCAATTCTTTTACTTCTTTTTTTATTATTTTCCATAATGTTTTGTTTCCACAATTCCTTATTTAACCCTAATTATTCATCCCTTACTCTTATCATCAAACCCCACTCAATCCTTTTACTCTTATTTTATTCATTTTCTTAAATCTTGTGGCCACAGCCCACAAACAACAAGAAGAAAATAGAGGCTAGGAGGGAGTATGAAAGATTTTTATATAACAAATTTATGTATGGAAGTTTCGTCCTTCATGGTATTAGTAGAAAAAACAATGTACCTGGACCTAAAATGCATAAATGTTTTAGCTCATGAGACATGAGCTATATATTCAATTAGACTTCCTACCTACAAACGATCATAAAACCGAATTAAAACTTTTGCAAAACATAAGAATTTTATCAATAACTATATGAAAATTGCTATAGCCACACTTCTTTTATTATATTGTTTCATTATTTTAATTAAATATAAATAAATAATTAGAACGAAAGAAGTAACAAAATGTCGTTATTGTTAGTGTACTAGATTCTCATATGTATAATAAAGATAATAAAACTGGGCTGATAGCCTGATACAATACTTGTCAAGTAAACAAGAGTAGGCCGTGCTATATCCGGGGAAGTTTATAATTGACATTGAAAGATTGACGTTGATGCATGGGCTACTACACGAACGTATATTACGTGATGGATGGCATTACATCACTACTTAACTACCTTGTGGAAAATATTTGCGTTCTCCCCCAAGAATGTCCTTCCTACACTTAAAAGATGAGGACTAAAATGGAAATTAAATATATCATTCAACACGTTATATTATCATTCAATACATGTTATTACAAATAAACGTATTACTTTCTCCGTCCCAATCAATAATTCACACTTACTTTATTTCCCCCTTACAAAATAAAGCAAATATAAATTATTCACGGAACAAAGGGATTACTTACTAATCCGATTTTATTACAAAAAATCATGGTGCTTATCTAAACATAATACTGTAGTAAGTTTGAATTAAATTTATTGATGGGGCATATTCTGCATCCGCCGACCAGTCAACATATTGAGCAAGGTCAAAGATATCCACAGCAAGTCAACGGCTTAGACAAAATTTAACCGACGCCACTGTCAAGCTGGTTGTCTCTTGTGCCTCGGCTGGGACAACTAGAGGTACCGAGGCACACATCCGCGAACTCATATCCAAGACCCCTCGGCGGTGAGTCAACAGGACCCGCCGGCCTGCCATGGGTCCTCGACCGAGGGGTAGATCGGTCTTTCCACTCGCTAGCCACTTGGCCACTTGGCCACCACGTGACAAAAGGTGAAAGTCTATAAATACTTTCCCGAACTCTCATTGAGGAGGAGATCCACAATTTAACCTAAGAATCACTATTCATCCTGCAGAATATCTTCCTTATCTCTCTACAATATATACTTCGTCAAGTAACAACAACTTATCTCTAAGTTTATCGACTTGAGCGTCGGAGTGAGTTCGCTCGGTCCAAAGCCGAACCCTCAGTTTGTTCATCGTTTCAGGAGACCGCAAGGAGGATTCAACTAAAGACGTCATTCTACAAGCACGGGTGGTAACGTATAACTGCTCTGGAATTACACCCAGAACATTTATATTCCGATTTACTATATATTTAATTAGGTTTTACTAATAAACGGCATTGTTACATATATATTGACGTACGAAGATTCGTAGTTTCGTTCTTATAATTAAAGGATAGAAGTTAACCACTTTTCTTCAACTACTTGAACTTGTTAGCAAATCAATGTGCATGGAAGATCCGTCTTCTCAAATATATAGAATATGAACGTAAGTACGTAGAATTTGACATTTAAAATGATCATGCAAACATATTTCTTGGACTATATATGCTCCAAAAATTTTCGTATTAATTTGTCAAAGAAAAAGTTTACATTATTGTCGTTACTCGTTAATAGTAACGCAATGACGTGCTATACAACCCAACGGCTAATATGTCTAATTTAGTTCAGTTCAATTTCATCAGTTCAGTTCAGTTCAACTCTTCTCTTCACAAATTAACTCTTAATTACTACAGTTCAGTTATGCTCTAATAAGCTCAGGTCAGTTCAGCTCAGCTTTATTAAGTTCAGTTCAGCTCCATTAAGTTTAGTTCAATTCAGTTCAGACAGTTTCAATCCAAAAGAACAAGTCTAGAAGTATCACGGTAAGGTGTACAAAACTACCCTAGTTAGAGTTAGTAAAATTGGCCCTGTCCAAATAACCGGACTCGTAAGTCGTACCCGATAATTAACCCGAATCAATATAACGTGACTCGAATTTTATTGTTGCAAATAAACCATACATTAATCATAAATAACGTGATAATAATAATAGACTCGTAAAATGATCCGACTCGGTATGACCTTTCCTGCATTCTTGCAAACCTGGAAATGATAACTGAATCCAGCCGAAAGTCAACAGTCAACCTGAACCCAACCCTGTTGACCCGTTTACCAGGTCTAAGATTCATAGTTGATAATGGACATGCATGTTCTACAAATTTTATTAGCAATATAATTAGCAATGAATCTAGACTATACCGTGAATGATTTAACCCTTAATATATCCCAATTTGTAAACATTGTCGACGTTTTAGTAACTATCGTTGACGTTTTCATTCCAAAAGATGATAATGCCCTTTGCACATTTACACTCATTTCTCTCTAAACAGTTTTCTCTCAAATTCTACTAAAAACCAACTACATTTCGATCTCCCATCTGCATTAAACCAATTAAAAAATGTTAGAAATTAACACACATCGACTAGAAAACTTAAATAATTTTAAAAAATTGGCAAATAAACTTATTAAACACGGTTTTTAAAAAAAAAAGAACTACTTAGCCATGGAGTAAATGGTGAGATTCAACAATCAACCATGGACCAAACGTAGAGACTCATCGTTCGACCATGGACGGATAGATGTTGAATCCCAACGTGTAACCATGGGCTAACGTCGAAATTCAACGTGTAACCATGGTCCAAATGTTGGATTCCCACGTTTGGACCATGGCCAACGTTGAGTTCCCACGTTTGGTCCACGGCTGAACATTGAGTCTCAACGTTTGGTCCATGGCTAAACCTTGGGTGCACAAATTTTAGATTTACGCAGAAAAATCGCAATGTTTTCTATTACTAAGTCAATACGTGACGTAAATCAATTATCGAATAGATTTAACCGTGCACAAAAAAAAAAAAAAAAATTAACTAAATAATGAAGCGATTAAGTTGTTTAATTACCTGTGATTCGGGATCCGTCATATTATTTAATCTTGTTATTTGTTGTTAATTTTTTTTTTTTTAATTTAGTTGATTTTTACTACAATTTGAGAGGAAATTTTTTAGAGAGAGAAAGTAGTGTGTGAGTGCAAGGATAATTATCGTCTTTTTTTTTTTTTAAAACGTTGTCGTTAGTTACTAAAACGTCGCCGATGAAAATAAACCCTCTAATATATACGGAGTATACGGTCAAATTTGGTTTAAAACGATTAATATCAAAGCTTACTTTGTGAGAACACTATTTCGATCGAATCCTTAAGATATAGTTGAGGCTCAATTAATGGTCTTATATGTTAACATGTCTCCTCACTTGTCAGTGAGTGAGTATTAGGGGTGTTAACGAGCCGAACTGAGCCTGAGCTTGACCTTGCTCGGCTTGTGCTCAAGAACCAAAACTCGAGCTTGAGCCGATCTCCAGCTTACCCGAGCTTGAAAAAAATGTGCTCGTGATAAAGGTTGCGAGCTTTAACGCGAGCTCGAGTCCAAATCGAGCCTATATAAAAAAAAAAAAAAAAAAATCTTCTTCCGATATTTTAAATAACAAGGCTAAAAGGTTATATGTAAAAATATTTGGCAAATCAGTTAGACATTTGATATGTGTGATACAAAGATATAATGATGATAAAATATTTTTATAAAATATGAACATATTTTTATAAAATATGAGCAATATCTTATGTAATCACACAAGTTCAAGACGGCTCGCGAGCTTTTCGAGTCGAGCCAGCCTTTGCTCGGCAGGACTCGTTAAGCTCTCGAGCCAAGCTCGAGCCCGATCCGAGCTTTGACCGAGCCGATCTCGAGTTGTTTGCGAGCTGACTCGTCTCATTAACACCCCTCTCGAATGCCGGTTGGCGAAGGCCGAAGAGTGGACCATGTGCGCAAATTCCACTTATTTTGTGGGACTCCTAGGATTTGAACTCATGACCTTTTAATCACACTAGCTATAATACCATGTGAAAAAATCGTTTCAATTATAATTTTAAAGTAATAGTTAAATAAAGCTCAATCAACTTTAAGGCGATGGTTAAAGTTGGTATATGGTTGTTCATACCCAACTACTAATTAGAACTATGTAGGTTTTACACTTTCACACAACTACACAAGCCATGTACGATTAAAATATTGCATGATCCATATATAGAACTAAATAGAGCACTAGTGTGCTTAATAAATTAAGGATAAACAAATTGATTGGTATAAATGCGTCTTAAACTTTGGTGCACTATCAAGCTAATAAACCAACAAAATTCTATATGAATTTTACTTTGCTAAAATTAGCAGAAGTTGTGTAACCACAATATACTAATGCTATACACCATTGCTAGGCTTAAAAAGGTGAAGTTTATTTTTTAGATAATATTCCCTTCATCCTAATTGCTTAATTTTCCCTTTTATTATTTATGAATAGCATTTTAATGAAACGTAGATAAATAATATGGACGATAAGAGTACTAAAATATTAATTATCAATTTGGATTGATTTTAGAAGTTGTTGATATATTTGAATCCACATATTATAGGGATTTGGGGTACCTGGGTTTGAGGAAGAACCACCACAATACCACATACATCATTTTACGACTCTATCTTGACATTTAAATTTGATTCCGACCTAAAATGATAATTTTTTATTATTATTTTAAAACATATTTTATCCAAACATTTAAAAAATCTTGTGTTTGTGTCATCCTGCATCATGATCTCTAAAATTGACCCGTCACTCCTTCATCTAGAGCTGGCAAACAATGACACGACACGAAAACACGACACGAAATTAACGGGTTTGGGTTGAGACTTAATGACCCATTTATGTAAGTGAGTCGACACGAATACGACACGATATTTAATTGGGTTGGGTTTGGGTTGAGCTCTCTAAACACGAACCCGACACGAAAGACCTGTTTATTAAATTAATCCTAATTTTTCTTGATCCTCCATCAGATAAATATACTTGAAACTTTCCAAATATGGACAAGATACGAAAACACGACACGAACCCGACACGAAATTAACGGGTTAGGGTTGAGACTCGATGACCCATTTATGTAAGTGGGTCGACTTAACATACCGAAATTTAATTGGGTTGGGTTTGGGTTGGAGACTCTCGTGACCGCTTACACGTGATACCTAACACGAACCCAACACGACCCACCCGCTTGTTTGCCGTCTACGGCTTCATCTAATAATATAGACTTGTAATAAGCAGAATATTCAATAATGTGTGTTGAACAATGAAAATGTTGAAAACTAAACTTTGACTATTAATTAAACAAAATCATTATAATAACCACTTCATTTTTTTTTGAATATTCCACTTCCTAACGGTTATAAAAGGCGCACGTACCACTTTGTTATTGTATCACAATTCAAACGAACTAATATAAAGATTAATCAACAAATTAAAACCTCAAATTTTATTTATTTACAAGTTTAATTATTATTGAAGACGATATACATACGGAGTGTATATTAACGCAACGCTATAATGGAAACTAAAGTTGTAATGATAGCAGCAATAATTTGCATGGCATTTGCAATGAGCTTTTACGTTGCAAATGCAGCTGATCCTTCTCCTCTTCAGAGTTTCTGTGTTGGAATTAATGACCCTAATTCCGCAGGTTCGCTCTTTTTTCTCTATATAAGTATAAATTACGAGTAGTTTGTAATTATAGCTTTGTACGCTAACAATGACAAAACTAGGATTCGATGAATTAGTAAATACGAGGAACACAAGTTAATAACCTACTAAATTTTATTGGTTAACGACCGAAATGTCGATAACCCCTGCTAGCTCACCAAGCTCCACCATTGGGTCACTAAATGATACTAGTCCTTGGAGCGATCGACATGTTACATGCATGATGCATGAGCAAACTAGATCATATTAAAGATTTTATATTCTTTTTTTTTTTTTCATGATGCAACGTGAGTAATAAGGGCAAATTTGAAATTATAACGGAATTTGAACAAATATCAATACTATATATTAAATCCAGAAATCAAGGGACTTTAATAATTAAAAAAAGTTATACAAATTAATTATACTATATAGTTTTAAATCAATAGCACCGTGTGATGGACCCAATTAAAGGATCTCAATGCAAATATTATATAGTTTGGGTTAAAATTAAACTATATACTCGTAGAAGCTTGATAATTTTCCTAAACATTTGTAAGAGACTAAAATATGGTCAATTTCCTTAAAATAAAATAATTAATTAAGACGGTCAATTTTCTTAAAATAAACTATACTATATTGCATAATTCTTTCGATTTGATTTAATACATATATGTAATATATTTATATAAATATATAATCTTCTTAAAATTGCATGCCTAAGTAGTAAAAGTAATTTCGTAAGTAAAGAAAAGAATTGTAGTAACAATGAATATAATTATATGATAATAATCACTCATTTGAATAGTAAAAGTAACAATATTATCAGCGAGATTAGTGAAAGTGGTAGAAACAACGGGAATAGTGAAATAATCAATATTAATGCGGCAATAGTGAAAGTAACAATAATTATGGTCGGAGTAGTGAAATTATCAATATTAAGCGGCAGTAGTGACAGTAACAATAATTACGGTAAGAGTAGGGAAAGTAACAATGATTACGGGCAAGTAGTGAAATGTTATTACTATTGTTTCATTAATAAGAGTAAAATATTAATAGCGGGAGTAGTGAATTTGGCTTAAAATTTATTTCATCGTAATTTTAGGATATACCATAGAAAAATATATTAATGATAAATTTATGGGTTATGCAACTTTAAATAATTTTATTTAATGAAAAAAAATTAATGGTAAATCGACACCAATAATAGTTATGATTTATGAGTACCACCTCTCAATTCTCAGTATTTAACAGTTAAACTAGCTGTTATTTGCAGTTTGCAGTTTATGTGTTCTAGTTAATTACGAGTAGGATTAGTTTTACAATTCATACAAGTTGAAGAGGACCCAAAATCAATATGTTTGCAGAGGTCGACTTTAAGTAAATATTGGAAATTTGTTAATTCTTTGTTAAAATTATAACAGTCAACAACTTTGTTCTAAATATGTTTTTCTTTGACATTTAATTTATTAATTTTGCAGTGTTTGTGAACGGAAAATTTTGCAAAAACCCGAAGGATGTAACAATCAACGACTTCATACGCAAAAATTTCAACGTCGCCGGTAACACAAGCAACATTCTAGGAGCCAACGCAACATTAGTAGACGAATCCTTATTCCCGGCACTAAACACCCTAGGGGTAGCCATGGCTCGTATCGATTTCGCCCCATACGGCCTAAACACGCCTCACTTACACCCCCTCGGGTCTGAAATATTCGCGGTCATGGAGGGATCACTATACGCCGGGTTTGTGACAACCGATAACAAACTTTTCGACACGGTCATTGGTCCCGGGGACATGATTGTATTTCCACAAGGGTTAGTTCATTTTCAGCTTAATATTGGTGACACTAAATCTCTTGCAATTGCTTCATTTGGTAGTCAAAATCCGCTACGTGTTAACGTAGCGAATGCTTTGTTTGGAACTAACCCACCAATTTTGGGTGATGTTCTTACAAAAGCATTTCAAGTTGATGGAAATGTGATTGATAAACTCCGAGGGCAATTTCCGGGTCAAGAAAATGGTGTTGAGACTGGAAGATCTATCTTAAGATTAATTCAGCAGAATTCTTCTTAATTAATTGCACTATTGAAATAGGGCAAATAAATTTGGGGAATTTATTATCCAAGATAAATTATATAGTGAATGATGCATGATGTATAATTTTTAGTTTATTTGTTATATATTTTATATTGCTTGTTGAATAAATTCCATATTGGGAAGTGCTTGTATAGTTGTATGCTTTAAATTAATAAAGACTGCAAATTGTATAAATTTGATGGTTAATGGATTATCTTTTATCTTGATTCATTCTTTCTATTTACTACGGAGTACCTCTTATTCTTTGTGGTTTTCTCATATTGTTTGGGACATCTCTTAATAAAAGAGTAAACAATTGATGTGCACGAATGTAACTTATAAATGCAACACAAATTATTGTTTAAGATAGGCATATCTGATTTGAAACTTACAACGAGTCAAATAGAATAGATAAGACAAAAACAAAATGTTTAAGGACAAACATTAAACTTGTCCAATCTATCAAGGACCGGTACTACTCTTTGACCTTCAGTTTGCGGAAAGTAAATAGAGAATTATCGGAAGCGCTCATAATAAAACCATAAGAAGATAAAGCTGTAGCAAGTTTAGCATACCAGCACCGTGGAGCTTGACGGGGACCGTATAATGACTTGCGAAGATGACAGACTTTACCTTCAAACCCTTTGCTAAAACCAGGCGGCATGCGCATATATACTTCTTCCGACAAGTCACCGTGAAGAAAAGCATTATGCACATCCATTTGATGTAATTCCCACTTCTTGATAGTAGCAACGGCTAAGAAAGTTCGTACTGTGACCATTTTAACCGTTGGAGCAAATGTTTCAGTGAAATCGACACCAGCTTCTTGGTGATTGCCTAGTACAACGAGAGGTGCTTTAAACCTTTCCACAGTACCATCGGACTTGTGTTGGAGATGGGAGATGACGACGAGATTAATTAGGAGATAATGGGAGAGATGGGAGACAAAGAGTCGTTTGGTGAAGTTGAAAATGTTTGGCGGTGGACTTTTTTAGGTAAATGTTTTTAGGTAAATTAAAAAAGGATAGTGATAGGGCGCCACCAGGTGACGCCTAAATTGGGTGTCACCCTCTCACAACAATTGTTTAGTGAAGGGGTCCCGACTCACCTCATGTGAGAGGGTGGCACCCAAATTGGGTGTCACCCGGTGGCGCCTTTTCATTATAAGGTGTATTTTATTGCGCCCGTATGTATTTTATTAACGTGACAGTATAAGGTGTCAAAAAGGGACGGGAAGTGACTATTGAGTTCGACGCTCCATTAAAGCGTTAATGCGGAAGTGTCAAAAATGCAAGGGATTTGTTGTAGTGGTAATGTGCAAATCCAAAAACTCTTATTACCCTTATAAGTTTAGCTTGTGGATCTATCATTGTCCAATATTCATGCGTAGGTAATACTGTAATACGGATTACGGTGTAAATTATTATCCTACTCAATACTCCCCATGGAACTCTTCAATGTCTTCGTGCAAAAATGACAAGTTTTTCAAAGCTCCGTAAGTCCGTAACTCTCATGGGTCGGTGACTCGGTGGTACCGAATTCAATACTAATATTATATGCCTCCTCCATTCCAATTATTTATTTATTTATTTTTATTTATTCAGGAGATTTTATTTATTGTTTTCTTAAAAAAATCCCCACGTTGAGATTAGTTTCGAGAAAAAGGAACATACATCGGATGTACTACCTCCAACTTTTTTGTTTTTTTGAGCATATATGTATTTTTTTTAAGCTTATTACCTCAAACTTTATTTGTTTTTGAGCATGTGTATTTTTTTTGAGCATAATAAAGTTTATAAGTTAAATTTTAATATTTTTTCCATCAAAACTCAAATTTAACTAAACTTATATGTAATGTTTTTGAGTTTTATTGTAATTTTTTAGAGCTTAATGTTTAAGTGAATAAACTAAGAAACTTTATAGTGAAACTCAGAAATTTTAAAACAAAACCCAAAAACTTTATTATAATGCACAGAAACTATAGAATTGGAGGTAGTACATCAGATGTATAATCCTCTTACTGATTAGTTTCTTTCAAACTCCTCATATCCAAACTAAAAGTTACACTTGCTTTCGGTGGTCTTCGAGAAAATACTTTCACCGTAATTTTTTTTTTCTTTATACAAGACTTCTTTTTAAAAAAAAATACTCTTATATTTTATGAAAAAAAATTTCATAACAAATTTATGTATAGAAGTTTCGTTCGTCCTTCAAAGTAATAGAAAAAACAATGTACCTAGACCTAAAATGCATAAATGTTTTAGCTCATGAGACATGAGCTATTCAATTAGACTTCCTACAAACGATCGTAAAACTGAATTAAAACTTTTACATAATAAAAGAATTTCATCAATAACTAAATGAAAATTGTTATAACCCCGCTTCTTTTATTGTATTGCTTCGTTATTTTAATCAAATATCAATAAATGATTGGAACAATGGAACGGGAAAGTAACAAAAGGTGGTTGTTGTTATATTGTAGTATATTTTATGTGGGTAATTTGCTACATTCCCAGTTTCATATATAATAACGGTTTTTCTAACGTGTATTAAAACTCAGCCAATACAATACTTCTCTAGTAAACAAGAGTCAGCCGTGTTGTTATCTGGGGAAGCTTATAATTAGCATTGATAGATTGACGTTGATGCATGGGCTACTACACCAACGTAAAATACGTACGTGATGAAAGGGATTACATCACTACCTAACTTGATAGATTATACGGAGTACACCCTCTATCCCGGTCATTTGTTATCCTTTTTTCATATTGAGGTGTCTCAGTGAGTTATTGTCCTTTCTATTTTAATACGAGTAATAAACTTCATGAACAATTTGATCATTCACACTTAATTTGTTCCACTTGACATTTGTTAATTGACTCATTTCCTCTTTCCTTGGTCTTTGTGTCAAAATCAAAGGACAACAATTGACCGGGACGGAGGGAGTATTATTTAATCCGATTTTAATTACAGTTTACAAATAAACAGACTACGTACTAATCCGATTTTAATTACAAAAAATCATGGTGCTTATCTAAACATAATACTGTAGTAAGTTTGATTAAATTTATTAGTAGGTTTTACTAAGAAACGGCATTGTTACATATACATCGACGTACGAAGATTCATAGTTTGGTTCTTATAAATAAAGGGTAGAAGTTAACCACTTTTCTTCAACTACTTGAACTTCGTAGCAAATCAATGTGCATGGAAGATCCGTCTTCTCAAATATATAGAATATGAACGTAAGTACGTAGAATTTGACATTTATAATGATCATGCAAACATATTTCTTGGACTATATATGCTCCAAAAATTTTCGTATTAATTTGTCAAAGAAAAAGTTTACATTATTGTCGTTACTCGTTAATAGTAACGCAATGACGTGCTATACAAGCCAACGGCTAATATGTCTAATTTTAATATTTTTAGGTGAGGTCAAGTCTAGAAGTATCACGGTAAGCCGGTAAAACGTACAAAACTACCCTAGTTACTAGTTAAGCTGAGTAAAATTGGCCCGGTCCGGATAACCCAACTCGTAAGTCGTACTCAATACCCGAATTATTATGACTCATAATTTGAATTGACCCGAATCAATATGACCTGACTCGAATGTTTATTGTTACAAACAAACCATTAATCATAAAGAACTTGAGATAATAATAGACCCAAAATGACTCGGCCCAGTATGACCTTTCCCTCCGCATTCTTGCAAACACGAAAATGACTGAACCTGGCAATTAACACAACCCTGTTGACCCATTTACAAGGTCTAATCATAGTTGATAATGGACATGCATGTTCTACAAATTTTATTAGCAATTAACAATGAATTTAGACTATACAATGAGTGATTTAACCCTTAATATGTACGGAGTATACGGTAATATTTAAACGAGTTCATACAAAGCTTAGTTTGTGAGAAGACTATTTCGACCAATAAAATTTACCCGTATATTGCATGATCCATAGAACTAAATTGAGCACTCGTGTCCTTAATAATTAAGGATAAAGAAATTGATTGGTATAAATGCGTCTTAAATAAACTTTGGTGCAATATTGGCTAATAAACCAACAAAATTCTATATGAATTTAACTTTGCTAAATTTAGTAAAAGTTGTGTAATCACAATATACTAATGCTATACACCATTGCTAGGCTTAAAAAGGTGAAGTTTATTTTTTAGATAATATTCCCTTCATCCTAATTATTTAATTTTCCTTTTTATTATTTATGAGTAGTATTTTAATCAAACATAAATAAATAATATGGACGATAATAGGAATAATAAAATATTAATTATCAATTTGGATTGGTTTTAAAAGTTTTAGATATATTTGAATCCACATATATCGGGATTTGGAGTACTTAGGTTTGAGAAAGAACCATCGTACCACGTCATTTGACGACCCTATCTTCATATTATAAAAGTTAAGTCTTTTAGAGGACTCTCATTGGTTCCTACTTTTTAGGAGCATTTTTTTCTTTGGTAGAAGAAACCCACGTTCTCTTGGTAATTTTTTTTTTTTTATTCTCCTTGGTTCTCTTTGATTTTGCATTGTGCATTAAGTTTGAGCATAATAAAACCAATTATTATTATTATTAAGAACCATTCATTATACATCTTCATATTATAAAAGCTAAGTCTTTTAGAGGACTCTCATTGGTTCCTACTTTTTAGGAGCATTTTTTTTCTTTGGTAGAAGAAACCCACGTTCTCTTGGTAATTTTTTTTTTTATTCTCCTTGGTTCTCTTTGATTTTGCATTGTGCATTAAGTTTGAGCATAATAAAACCAATTATTATTATTAAGAACCATTCATTATACATTATATTATAATTATAATGCAATAGAAGAAATTACAAAAATAACACATTTGTGCCTGAAAAAAGAATGACCAAATAATCAATTAAAAAATAAAATCAGTAAAATAATTAAAAAGTAAATTACATGTAGATTATAAAAGAAACCTTATTGTGAATCAATTTGATGAGAGTACAAATATTATGCAAAAAAAACCGAAATATCATTTAATTAAAAAAATTAATTTAAATATGTAATTTTAATGCGAAAATCATCTAATGTTTAAAAAAAAACATCTTTACTACATTACCAATAAATTAGACCGGATTTTTTGGCACAGAAATAGTCTATTCTCAATAGTTTAAAAAAAAAGAAATAAATCAAGTTTAGATAACATGTAAAGGCAATATAATCTTAAATTCTTAAATAAAATAATAACAACAACTACCCAGTACCTCAATGGCTCCCGCAAATTGCGGGTAGGAGGGGGGGAGGTGGTGTAAGGTCTACGCAGCCTTATCCTTGTGTTAGCAACACAAAAAGGCTGTTTCCGAATGACCCAATATGAAAATTGCGTCGAGAACTACATAAATCGATCATTTATGAATATTAAGAAAAAAATTATACCTTTAAAAAAAAGTATATTATAGAAAATACTATGTAAATATCCAAAAAAAAAAGAAAAAAAATTCAAAGAAAAAAATCCTTAATTTATGAAATAAAATATTTTCTAACATTCAAACTTAAATAAATCGATCATTTTTTTACCATAAATTGTCTTATATTCTGATAATTGTAGAATATAAAATGCAAAGTTTTAAAACAACATGCATTGAAGGAAAATTTTTTTTTACCAAAAAACAATAGTACTTCATATAGAGTAAATGTTTATTAGACTAATTAAATTATTATGAGGATGTTTCGATAGGAATTAGATGAGAGTAAGAGAGGGTAAGGAGGTGGTGTAATTGTGCAAATAAGAGTATATCACATGGTTTGGAAGGGAAGGTAGAGCTATGCAATTTTTGAGTATATATAATTTAGATTTATGGGTAAAATGAATATTATTAGGCTTATTCGTTTATTTTAATATTCTGGCCCATCTTTTTTACAGTGGTGTTTTTTTTAAGGGACATAATTTAGGGATGTGTTAGTTGAACGGGTTTCGTAGTCGAAATCAGACGGATGTTATATTGGGTTATTTGCATTTTCGTCTATGCTAAATGTACATGGTTATGTCGTTTATTTTTTCTTTCACAAATTTTTATTTAAGACGGATATATCTGTCTGAACCTTAGACGGGGCAAGTACAAGTGTATCACACATAAGAAAAAAAAATACATTGAGATTGTCAAAAAATTTGTCTCACGTATGCAAGTGGGGTGTTATTTGACCGGTTATATTCTTAAGACGTATACATCCGTCTTCAGAAAAACATATTATTCATCTTTTTTCGGTCAATTTATAATACAAAAAGATCTTATTTGTGCTTCACTTGATACGTCAAAAACTTTATATAACATTTTATTTTTTACTGTATAAGCTCTAATTATAGAAGTTAATAATAACCTTTTTCGTAACTTTACGTTGTCCATGTTTTTTAAATAGTAGGAATAAGATCCGACATGCTTTCAAATATTAAAATTTTTGTTCAAATTAGTCGTAATTTATGAATATACATGTGCCTTTTGAAATGATAGTTACTAAATTGCAGTATATTATTACTCCGTATTTTATAATTTTTTGACATTTTATTTCAGTTTAGATGCATTTAACGAAATTGTTTAATTTTCAGTCAAGTGTACTTCATATTATAATGGAATTTAAATTTAAATGGTCACCCCTATGTGTAATCTTGATAAATGGGTATTTTTTTTCAATATGTTAGTCCACCTCAATTACTTTCACCACCACATGCTCATAAAAAACCATGTACCATAAATTTTCCTTTGCATGGTGAGTACCCGTTTTAAATTCTAAATAATTCAATTTATTTATCCGATAATAACGCCTCCTACTACGATAACACGATCCGTGCATTTTTATGCACGGGTTTAAAACTAGTTTTGAGTTTTGACAATTAAGTTTCACTCCGACCACTAATATGCTTTCTTTTTATTTTTATAAAACATATTTTAATAAAACATTTTAAAAACGTTTGTGTTCATATCCTCCTGAACCATGATCTCTAAAATTGACCCGTCACTTTTTTTATCAAAATACAGACTTGTAATAATAAGCAGAAAATTCAATAATATATGTTGAACAATGAAAATGTTGAAAATTAAACATTGACTATTTAATTAAACAAAACCATTCATAACCACATCATTTTTTTGAATATTCCACTTCTTAACGGTTATAAAAGGCGCACGTACCACTTTGTTATTTTAATCATAACTCAAACGAACAAAGATAAAGAGATTAATCAACAAATAATTAAAACCTCAAATTTTATTTATTTACAAGTTTATTATCGAAGAAAATATATATTAACGTAACGCAATGGAGACGAAAGTTGGAATGATAGCAATAATTTGCATGGCATTTGCAATAAGTTTTTACGTTGCAAATGCAGCTGATCCTTCTCCTCTTCAAAGTTTCTGTGTTGGAATTAATGACCCTAATTCCGCAGGTTCACTCTTTTTCTTATTTTCTATATTAGTTCGTAATTATAGCGTTGTATGTAGGTTTGCAGTGACGGAATAAGGATTTGATGAATATATAAGTAATTGGCTAATGGCTATACACATTGAAAATTCGAGGAATACGAGTTAATAACGTGCAAAATTTTATTGTTTAACGGGCGCTAATCCTTCTAGCTCACCTAGTTCCGTCATTGGGTCACTAATAAATGTTAAGAACTCGGGAGACAATGTTACATGCATGAATATACTCATTCAAGATTTTATATTCTAGTTTTTTTTTTTTTCGTTGTAAACTGTAAAAAGTCAGACATAAGGGCAAATTTGATATTGACGGGGTTTGAACCAATGTTAGCTAAACTAGGCGACATCTGTAGTCTGCTTTATATTCTAGTTAATTCCGACTATTATTAGTTTTACCGTTCGTACAAGTTGAAGAGGACTAAATGTCCAAAATCAATAAGGTTGGAGGTCGAGGGAGTAAAAGGAGTGGTCCACTTTCTAAATATGTTTTTCACTGACATTTAATTTAATTATTAATTTTGCAGTATTTGTGAACGGAAAATTCTGCAAAAACCCGAAGGACGTAACAATCAACGACTTCATACACAAAAATTTCAACGTAGCCGGCAACACAAGCAACATTCAAGGAGCCAACGCAACATTAGTAGACGAATCCTTGTTCCCAGGACTAAACACCCTTGGAGTAGCCATGGCTCGTGTCGATTTCGCCCCATACGGCCTAAACACCCCTCACTTACACCCTCTTGGGTCTGAAATATTTTCGGTCATGGAGGGATCATTATACGCCGGGTTTGTGACAACCGATAACAAACTTTTCGACACGGTCATTGGTCCCGGGGACATGATTGTATTTCCACAAGGGTTAGTTCATTTTCAGCTTAATATTGGCGACAATAAAGCTCTTGCAATTGCTTCATTTGGTAGTCAAAATCCGCTACGTGTTAACGTTGCTAATGCTTTGTTTGGAACTAACCCACCAATTTTGGGTGATGTTCTTACAAAAGCATTTCAAGTTGATGGAAATGTGATTGATAAACTCCGAGGGCAATTTCCGGGTCAAGAAAATGGTGTTGAGACTGGAAGATCTATCTTAAGATTAATTCAGCAGAATTCTTCTTAATTAATTGCACTATTGAAATAGGGCAAATAAATTTGGGGAATTTATAATCCAAGATAAATTATATAGTGAATGATGCATGATGTATAATTTTTAGTTTATTTGTTATTTATTTTATATTGCTTGTTGAATAAATTCCATATTGGGAAGTGCTTGTATAGTTGTATGCTTTAAATTAATAAAGACTGCAAATTGTATAAATTTGATGGTTAATGGATTATCTTTTATCTTGATTCATTCTTTCTATTTACTACGGAGTACCTCTTATTCTTTGTGGTTTTCTCATATTGTTTGGGACATCTCTTAATAAAAGAGTAAATAATTGATGTGCACGGATGTACCTTATAAATGGAATACAAATTCTTGCTTAAGACAGGCATATCTGATTTGAAACTTACAATGAGTCAAATAGAATAGATGAGACAAAACAAAATGTTTAAGGACTAACAATAAACTTGTCCAATCTATCAAGGACCGGTACTACTCTTTGACCTTCAATTTTACTGTTAAAAATTTCTATTCAGGAAAGTTGGAAGAACACTACGAATCACCTTAGGAGATACTCCCTCCAATTTCCTATTATCTTCCCTCTTTCCTTTTTCACACAAGTTTGATTATCTTTCCTCTTTCCTTTTTTGATAAGTTTAATTCATTTTTTATTAATTTCTATCTCCTAAAAAATCAACAATTCCCACTACTTTATCTATTCTTTATTCATTATTCTTTCTTTATTATTTTCTCTCCCCTATAAGCTTCACAACTTACAATACTTTATTCCACTTTATTCCTTTTTCTACCCTTTTCTTAATTTTTGTGCCCAAAAGAAAGGGGAAGATAATAGGAAATTGGATGGACTATAAGGTTAGCCTTTTCCGATGATGCTCAAAACCGAAAGAAGCTGGAGTCATGGACCAACCTTCCCCATTTGGTATCCTCGAAATAAGCATATGTGGACCAATCGTTGGTTGGCGCAGTGGTAGCATGGGGCTGCGCTTGGTAGGGAGGTCTGCGGATCGATCCCCCACAACTGCGATTGTGAGGGGTTTAAATACCGTAATCCTTGGACACGCCCCGAAATCCGGATTAGTCGGCCCAATGTGGTTCGGATTACCGGATGGTTTAGATCAAAAAAAATCTGTGTATACGCCATACGGAGTACTTTTGTACTCTTTCATCAATTGAACAAAAAATGGTAAGTAAGGAGAAGTTTTGGGGGTGCCGGTATGCCATAAATTAGTATTCGTCGAACCTCGAATAATCGTGAAAATGTATTAATGCTCGTTATTTGAGGCTGAAATCGAATAGGTTAATTCCTGAAATGAGCTCGGGCGCGTGATTGAAAAACCGGGAGAAAAAGAATCTGGGTCCGGTACGATCTCTCGAACGGCTCAAATTGATGTGTATAATACACGGTTTTTCGGGATTCCAGGTTCCCGGAACAAAATTCTCCGGAAATCGCATAGAAAGTTCCTCGGGTCAGATCAGATAAAGCGGCCACGCAAAATTTGAGTACCAACGGAAGACATTTGTGGGTGCCGGTATGCCATAAACCAGCATTCGTCGAACCTAGGATAATCGTGAAAAATGTATTAATGCTCGTTATTTGAGGGTGAAGTCGAATAGGTTAATTCCTGAAATGAGCTCGGACGCGTGATTGAAAAACCGGGAGAAAAAGAAACTGGGTCCGGTACGATCTCCCGAACGGCTCAAATTGAAGTGTATAATACACGGTTTTTCGGGATTTCAGGGTCCCGGAACAAAATTCTCCGGAAATCACATAGAAAGTTCCTCGGGTCAGATAAAGCGGTCACGCAAAACTTGAGTACCAACGGAAGACATTTGTGGGTGCCGGTATGCCATAAACCAGTATTCGTCGAACCTCGGATAATCGTGAAAAATGTATTAATACTCGTTATTTGAGGCTGAAGTCGAATAGGTTAACTCCTGAAATGAGCTCGGACGCGTGAGTGAAAAACAGGGAGAAAAAGAAACTGGATCCGGTACGATCTCCCGAACGGCTCAAATTGAAGTGGTTTTTCAGGATTTCAGGGTCCCGGAACAAAATTCTCCGTAAATCGCATATAAAGTTCCTCGGGTCAGATAAAGCGGCCACGCAAAATTTGAGTACCAACGGAAGACATTTCGGGGTGCCGGTAGGCCATAAACCAGCATTCGTCGAACCTCGGATAATCGTGAAAAATTTATTAATGCTCGTTATTTGAGGCTGAAATCGAAAAGGCTAATTCCTGAAATGAGTTCGGACGCGTGATTGAAAAACCGAGAGAAAAGAAACGGGTCCGGACGATCTCCGAACGGCTCAAATTGAAGTGTATAATACACGGTTTTTCGGGATTCCAGGGTCCCGGAACAAAATTCTCCGGAAAGATTTTATATTCTTTTTTTTTTGGTGTAAACTATAAAATGAGACACAAGGGTAAATTTAATACTAACGGAATTTGGACAAGGATCAGCTAAACTAGCTGACATATGCAATCTGCAGGTTCTATATTCTAGCTAATTACGTTTCATACAAGCTGAAGAGGACCATAATCAATATGTTTGCATTGGTCGACAATACGTAAATATTTGAAAAATGTTAATTCTTTGTTAAAATTATAACAGAAAATTTAATAACTTTGTTCTTAACCTTGGCTATATTTTCAATTTCAATTATAACAGAAAATTCTTTGTTAATTTGGCAGTATTTGTGAACGGAAAATTCTTCAAAAACCTGAAGGACGTGTCGATCAACGACTTCATACACAAAGGATTCAACGTAGCCGGTAACACAAGCAACATTCAAGTAGCCAACGCAACATTAGTAGACGCAACATTAGTGCACCAACTCCAGGATATTCTCCATCTCCCTGTGCCAATTATCCAGAAGAATTGGCTCCCCAGTTCCCTTATACTCTTTCGGGTTGAACCTCGCTATATGGATGCTGATCTTGGAGTGATCAACCTCCTTATCCTTTCCCACTCTCTTCAACTCTTCCGTAAGAGCATCTTGGTGCTACAACATCTTTACTATATCATCAATGTTCATGCTCTCAGCTCTAGCATACAAAGCGGTTTTCTTTGGCGGCATCTTGTAACTAGATAAGAAAAGGTAGACATAAACACGCATACTATAACCCAAAACACGCATACGACCTGTATAGAACCCACTCGATCGCGTACCAAAACCCACTCGATCGAGTTGAGGCCACTCGATCGAGTGCCTCGACTCCAGAACCTGATCAGACCTCTACTCAAAAACACACTCGACCGAGCTGACAAGCCACTCGATCGAGCGGACCCTACTCGATCGAGTGCCCCTACGTACTCGATCGAGTACCCAAAAACACGTTTATGCCCAGAAAAACGCTAAACTCCCTACTCGATCGAGTCAGACCCACTCGATCGAGCACCTCACCTACTCGATCGAGTGCCCCCCACTCGATCGAGTCATGCAGACTCGTATAACTACCCGCATGCTCATTTTACTTTCCCAGCATTATATACAACTTCTATACATTCAACATAACAACAACAACTATGCATACATATATATGCAACTCTTTATATACTCAACAAAACAATTTACGTCATATCACTAATATGCCACATTATAAACAAACAACATGCTTTTCATCCAATTCAACATATAAATTACATATCTTTCAACTTCTATTTCATACCTCCAATCCTCCACATTCAACATCCATCAATTCACACCACATGCTACTATATAGATACCACAAATCAGAAGACAACACATACGATCCCGACACGTACCCCATGTGATCGGTTCAAAATTGCAGGGCGGGTTCGCGACTTTAGGACGTCTCCCAAACCTTTGCATTAGCTCCTACAACTTCTACCGCGGGTTCATTTTAATTTGACTCCCTATGTTCATTAGATTCATTGGTTACAGGTTTTAGGATCGTCGCTCTGATAGCACTTTGTGACAACCCCATACTCCAAGTGCCTTACCAGGACCACTCAGGTATAGGAACGTCACCATCTCGGTTACCCGATGCTATGAATATCATAAGACAATAAAGAAACATACTTTAAAAGTAAATATAGTTTAAATGATTACATGTCTCAAACCAAAACTGATAAACCAAATACAATACAAAACCAAACTGTCTACTATCCAAAACTGAACAACTACAAGAACATCGTCTGACACAGCGGAAGACTCTTCTAATGCCAAGTGATGACTCATCCTAGCTAGCCCAAATGCATCATATCAAACCTGCTCAACAACTGCTCACCATCCCCGAATGGATCACCACAGTTTTACAAAACAAACAACGGGGTCAGTACTAATTACACAATACAATCACAATAAGACAAATGCCAAACAGCTCAATCGTCACATCAAACCCCAAACTCCATAATCAGTCTCCACATAACTGACTACACACTAAAATGTGTAGTCCTGCCAGAGTACCCATCGCAACAGATACTCCACACTGCCAGTGGGGGACCGCAGCCGTTCCCACCTAAGCCCCGCTCATTTCCATCGAGCGATAACCCCATGTTCATTAATGTGCACATCCCTTCCGTGGCGGGTTCCACATAAGGTGAATCAAGGGCGTGAAGTCACTGTCGTAAGTGACTCCACTCAGCCAGGGACGCACCCCGAAGATCACAGACAGATACAACAACAACAACAACAACAACAATAACAATCAACGATAATCAACAACAACCCTCACAACCACCAACAGTATACTTTAACAACAATGACATCATGTAATTAATACTGAGTAGGGAAACCCTACCTAGAATGTAATCACAAATCAGACGATCTAGCAGCTGTCTCAAAATCTCTCTTCTACAAATCCTCCTCCTATACTTAGATTCATACAATTACTACCTTAACCATATAAAACATAAAAAACCCCAAATCCCCAAATTAGAGTTTAACCAACATCAACCAAATGCAATATAAATGGTACGTAGAACTTAACCTTGACACAAGGATCACAATGATATAAAGAACAAAGGAAACCGAGTCCTCTAGCTCCGGGATTTGTCAATAAAGCGGAAGAACAAAGCAACGTAACTTGAAATCTCTCTTAATCACTGAATTACGTTTTGTAAAAGTGTTTAAGGAAGACGACGAAAGTTATTATATACTAATCCGCCTTATTAACAAAACCTGTCAAATAACACCCGATAACCGACTTACTCGATCGAGTAAGACACGTACTCGATCGAGTGCCACTTACTCGATCGAGTGCCAAGGCTACTCGATCGAGTACCCTACAGGCAGACTACTGTTTCGTATACCAAACATACTTATTCGACAGAGTAAGCCTCACTCGATAGAGTACCCACAGACTCATAAAACCGTAGTATTACAGGTTTTCTTCCTCTTTCTTATATTGGAAACTTTTACTCTTATTTTATTCATCATTCTTTCCTATCACCAAACCCCACCCAATTCTTTTACTCATTTTTTATTATTTTCCTTAATGTTTTACATCCACAATTCCTTATTTAACTTCTAATTATCCATCCCTCACTCCTATCATTAAAACCCCACTCAACCCTTTTACTCTTATTTTATTCATTTTCTTAAATCTTGTGGCCACAAACAAGGAGAAGAAAATAGAGACTCGAAGGAAGTATGAAAGATTTTTACATAACAAATTTATGTATGGAAGTTTCGTCCTTCATAGTATTAGTAGAAAAGACGATGTACCTGGACCTAAAATGCATAAATGTTTTAGCTCATGAGACATGAGCTATATATTCAGTTAGACTTCCTACCTACAAACGATCGTAAAACCGAATTAAAACTTTTACATAACATAAGAATTTTATCAATAATCCATCATATTGGTGGTCTGCAATAATCACTTATTCCTATTAATAAATCCCACCTAAGCACCATACCTTCTAATAACGAACCAGCTGATAATTTTTGAAGTTTATGTTGGAATATTTGATAGTTTTTAGACAACCTAACTGGTATATGTGAAGTTTATATATAATATTTTCAAGTGATAAATCAAGAACTTGGTTTATTTGATACACATAAACATCACAAAATATCAGCTGGTTCGTTATCAGAAGATATGGTATTTAGGTTGGATTTAATTGGGATTATTGATAGGATGTAGTGAGTATTGCAGACCACCAATAAGATGGATTATTGTTATGAAATAACCCTTTATTATATTACTTCGTTATTTTAATTAAATATAAATAAATAACTGGAACGAAGGAAGTAACAAAATGTGGTTATTGTTAGTGTACTAGATTCTCATATCTATATCTATATAAAAGTATAATAGAAGAACCACTATACATTAGACTGGACACGTGTCGCTTTTCTATGAATTTTTTTCCCGCCCACCTATCTAACCCTAATAAACTAATCTACTCAAGCATATCCTGCCTCAACCGTCTATCTCTACAGGATAAATTATACCATGCACCCAGGAGTATGGTGCATGGTACTCCCTCCTCGTAATTTTTTTTACAGTAAAGAAATATTAAATTCAATAAATTATAAAATTATAAAAAATATATTATTATTTATAATTTTTATTTCTCTACAAATAGAGATTATAATTGATATATTTCGTTATTTATTTTAATTTTCCACATATATTCACATCACATAATTGACATATTCATATCATATCACATAATTATTTTATTCCTTTAAGTTATTTTGTATTATACAGTTTTGATATGGAATAAAATGTTCAAGATTGTCATTGTTCAATATATTTGAACAAATAGAGTTATATTCACTAAACTAAAAGTGAATATAATAGAGGCATGAGATGAATATCACACTACATAATACATACTCATCAAACTACACTGTCATATTCACTAAACTAAAAGTGAATATAATAGTGTTATATTGTGAATATCGCACTATAAAACACATATTCATTATACAACATTGACATATTCACTAAAATTAAAGTGAATATGATAGTGTTATATCGTGAATGCAACATTACAAAATATTTAAACTGAATATGATAGTGATAACTGCTTCTTATATGTGGAAGTTAATTTTTTGTTTAAAAAGAAAAAAAAAAAGAGGAAGTTGAGAATGAGTGGAGGGAGTGGAAAATGGGAGGGAGTATAGAGTATCCTACACATGGGTGTAGGATATAAGAATTGATCTCTATAGCCCTACTAATTTCGCTTAAGAGTGATTAATTGACTTCGCCCTAAATAATATAAGTAAAGCTCTCGAAGTCTCGCTATTCTGGCATCGTACTCAGATCGATCATCGGGTGCTCCTCTTTCTTTTTGTTCCGGGTGTAATTCCAGAGCAGTTATACGTTACCACCCGTGCTTGTAGAATGACGTCTTTAGTTGAATCCTCCTTGCGGTCTCCTGAAACAATGAGCAAACTGAGGGCTCGGCTTTGGGCCGAGCGAACTCACTCCGACGCTCAAGTCAGTAAACTTAGAGAGAAGTTGTTGTTACTTGGTCGAGTATATATTGTAGAGAGATAAGGAAGATATTACCGGATGAATAGTGATTCTTAGGTTAAATTGTGGATCTCCTCCTCAATGAGAGTTGAGGAGTATTTATAGACTTTCACCTTTTGTCACGTAGTGGCCAAGTGGCCAAGTGGCTAGCAGGTGGAAAGATTGATCTACCTCTCGGCCGAGGGGCCCATGGTAGGCCGGCGGGCCCTGTTGACTCACCGCCGAGGATATGAGTTCGCGGATGTGTGCCTCGGCTGGCTAGTTGTCCCCGTCGAGGCACAAGAGACAGGCCGACAGGTGGCGTCGGTTAAGCTGTCTAAGCCGTTGACTTGCTGTGGATATCTTTGACCTTGCTCAATATCTTGGGTCGGGTGCGTAATATGCCCCATCAATTTGCCCCAGCCGTAGTATATGCCGTGGTATAGGCTCCGATGTATGTTGAGCGATATTCGCGTTAAGTAAAAATTTCTTCCCGGCTTCTTCTACCTCGGCGTGGCTCGCTTAGGCCGTATCATATCCCCTCCACATGGTTGTGTAATGGACATCCGATGTGGAAAAGGCAATGACGCTGGCCGAGACCAGGGTGGAGAGTGCGGTTGTTTCGATTGCCCCCTGGCCGGTCCGACAAGCTTGGTTGATCATGTGGCGCGGAGAACGGATACTTCGGAATTTGTTGAGGAAGATGAACAGCAGAGAGATATGAAGGGCGTGTTGAAGACGCTTGGTCACTGTTGCATTGATTGACATTCAATTGTTGCAACGATTGACATTCCGTGGTTGCATGTCCGACACGTGTCGTTTGCCGATTGGTCGACGTTTCATGGGGTGTGCCTGATTGGTCCTTCTTCATGGGCTTTTCCTATAAATAGGGCAGTTAGTCCCCGAAATTGGCCACCAATTTCATTTTCTATAAAATTTTCTTCTTTCTAGCCTTCTTTGACGAAACTTCTCTCTAGCTTTCAGACTTGTTACTCCGGCGTAGCATTTTTCTTCAAGGTAAACAATCAAATTTTTAATTTTTCTCATTTAGTTTTCGTTGTGAATCATGTCTTCTGCTGATGCCGGTCCTAGTAACCGTGCGCCGGGGGGTTCCCCGCCGCGTCTTGATGAGGAGGAGATGCTAGATGCCATCCCGATAAGGTCTGGGGGCCCTAGGTCTCCGTCTCCCGAAGTCAATCCAAAATCTTTGGAGGATTGGGAGGACGATGATGATGATGATGACGACGGTGATGATGCTGGTGATGATGCTGAAAGGGCTCATCCTGATGAGGGGAGGCAAGACGTTATGGATCACGGCGAGGCCTCGTAAGGTCCGCTGGACCGTGTCGGACCCATAAGTTCGCCGCTTGTTCCGGCGAGACATTTTTCGAGGGCCATTTCTACTTTGGCGGGGGTACAAAATTGTTATCCCGAGGAGGGCCAGGCCATCTGTTGTCCTCCACCGGGTTGCACCGGCGTATACATCCGACACTTGGAGTACGGGCTCCGATTTCCGCCGAATGATTACGTCATGGCTATCATTAGAGCCATGAACGTCGCCGTGGCCCAACTGCACCCGTTGGCTATTAGGACCATAGTCGGCTTTGTCTGGCTCTGTCTCTTCAAGGGGGAGGTCCCAACGGTTAATTTATTCCGTCGGCTTCACCACCTTCGACCGTCGTTTCCGGCCGTGTCGGATGGTAAAGCGTGCAAGTGGAGCCGGGTTACATCTCCGTTGATAAGCTTTCCTCCGCAAGGACGGAAAGACCGGTGGGTGTACGTTGAGGTGCCGGATGACTATCCACGCCCGGTCCTTCCAAAGACCAAGTTAATTTGCGGTGCGAGATCGAGGCGGAGCATGACGGATGGGTCACCCGGAAAAAGCTTAAGATGGACACCAAAGCAAGGTCCCTCTTAATGAGGATGAGAAGTCGGCGATGAGGCTCTTTGAGACGGACAAGAGTGGGGTGTCGAAAAGATGGATTCCTCCGACGCGAGATCATTCTTCGGGATGAACCGCTCGCCATGTCGGCCTCATACCGGCCCTAGCGCAGGTGAGTGGGGTCGGTGTGAGGCCCATCTCTGCTCTCAACGTTTCTGTTTCTTGAATTTTGATTTACTTCTACTTAACTCTTACTTTGCTTCCTTTGCAGACCACTTTGGACCGGACCTGTCCGAGGATATCCTTGAGAGAATGGGGCCGCACAAGGATAAGACCGTTCGATTTGCACCTAAGGCTCGCCCGTGATCGCGGGACGTCGCCGAATGATCGATGGATCGCGGTGAAAGGCCCGATGTGGGAGGCGCCGTGCCGGGGTTGCTAGTAACATGCCGCGCCGAACGCGGAAAACAAAGTCTTCGGCGGCGACGGCGTCGACATCCGTTCCACCTTCCATCCCTTGACCCGAGAAGGAGACGGTGGAGATCGTTGACATTACCGATGGTGGGGACTCCGATGCGGAGGGATCTCCTCTTGTCCGTAAAAGGAAAGAGCCCACCCCCGCGCTAATACATTGCTGCATATCGCAGAATCGCGCCGCGAGGAGATGCGTCCTCCGAGTAAGAAGGCCAAGCATGGCATGAGATATATCCAAAGGGCTCGGACTTAGCGGTTAATTAGGCGTTCTCGATGACAGCTCTCCGATACGTCCATGGATACGACACGGATGTTTTAATTGACTTTTTGTAGATCAACCGTCGGCGGCCGCCGTTCTCCTTGTGTGCGGCAATTGGAGAAGCGGCCTGAGAAGGCGGGTGATAGAAATGTCACCGTCGATCCCCTACCTCGAAGGTTTCCCCACCGAGCTTGTGGCAGAGGGGATGAGAATAGGCAAGAGATCGGCGAAATGGACTCGGCTAGCCAGGCTCCCACATTATGGAGCAAGAGAAGACCATGGCCGAGGTCGCCCACGCCCTCGAGCGGCTAAGGCCGGAACTTGACGCGCGAACAAGGAGGCTAAGAGGGCCAAGGCCGAGGCCGAGGAGGCAGTCCGTCTTGAGAGAAAACACAGGAGGACGCTGAAAGGAAGTCTCGCCGAGAGAGCCAAGGCCGAGGTGCGCAAGTGAAGCCGCTAAGCTGCGAGAGATGCGTGACCTCGTTCGAAGCACGCCGACCTTTACCTTACACGGAGGAACGATTTAGGGGCTTGTTCCGGGCCGGGGGAAGGTGGTCCGGAACAAGGATGCTATCATTGCCCAAAGGGAGGAGGACATTGAGAGACTCCAAACCGTTCTTCTCCCTAACATGTGCGCCCACACGGGACTGGCCGAAGAAGCCGCAGGGAAGTGATTGAGGAGCTCTTCCCTCTTGATGGCTCCTTTCCGTGGGACAGATTTGACGAGCTGTTTGATGACAAGCTCGAAGCTAAGGAGGAAGCCGCGAAGGAAAAGGCCAAGGAGGAGGTAAGGGTGAAGAAGGAGGAAGAGGCGGCCGCGGAGAAGGCGGCCCTTGCTGAGGAGGCTAAGGCGGCCAAGGAGGAAGCCGAGAGGATGAAGGCAGCTGAGGATGCTGAGGCTGTGGCTGCTGAGAGGGTTGAGACTGCTGAGACAGCTTCTGGGTCGCCCATTAAGGACGATGCTGCTAACGCCGCTGATGGCGAGCAGCAACAGGGCATAGGGAGACGGGCGGTCGTCACCTGGCTCTCCCGGCGTCTCAGATAGCTTTAGCTGTTCGGGGGCCAATTATTAAGCATTTCCTCTCTGCCATCTTTTGGCGCTTAAATGATATGTCTGTAACCTTTTGCCTTTCTTTTCCTTGTATTTTGTACAACTTTGGTAGGTTGTGTTTTGGCTTATCCTTATGGGGACGGCCGTCGTCTGTATCTTCCTCACTTGTAACCTGTTATCATTTTTAATAAGAGTTTGCTTATTTTGCCTCTGGCTTGGCCGAGGTCTTTTCTTGTCTTCATCTGGGTTATCTTCTTACGTTATTAATTGAGCGCTTCTTTTGTTCCCACCTCGGCCTGACCGAGGTAGTTAGAATGCGTATCTCAACTGTGTTTAACGTTCCTGAGGCATGCTGATCGCTTTTGTGAGTATCAACTGCGCTGGTAGTGGCTGCCGTGGCGTCTACCTCTTGGAGTGACTGCTGCGGCATCTACCTCTTGGGGTGACTGCCGTAGCGTCTACTTCTTGGGGTGACTGCGACGGCGCCTGCTTCTTGACAGTGACTATGGGGGGAAGTGAACACTTTTTGATGGAAAACTTGGGACCATTCTTCATTAGAAATAAACATGCGTCGGGGTGCCCACAGTTGTTTCGGGCACCTCCGCCGCTATACAAAATTTTTCCCGAGATTGTCCGCCCCAATGGCTTATCAAAGGCGCACCCTCCATATCTGTCAGCCGGTGTGTCTTGAGAGAGCGTCGGACCTGGGAATGTACTGTATCTGGAAGGACTTCAATTTGGCGGTGTCAGCTTTCACCCTTTCCAGGTATCTTACTATCCCGTCATCTCGAGCCTCGTACTCTCCACTGATTTGGTTGGCCACCAATAGTGAGCATGTTTTCACCACGACGTGCTCCGCCCCGGCAGCCCTAGCTAACTTGACTCCATTTATCACCGCCTCGTATTCGGATTCGTTGTTTGAGGTCGTGAGGGTAAGTTTCAAGGCGTGCTCAAACACGTCCCCGTTTGGGCTGGTGATAAGAATGACAGCTCCTGAGCTGTTCGCCGTGGGGGACCCATCAGTAGTTATTTCCCATATGCCGGGATGCGGTTCTTCTTGGTTGGTCGGGGTTCCTTCAACCATGCCGACGTCGGTATTCATCGGATCGCCCTCCTGCTGCGAGGACGGGCTCTTCCCCTTCCCTGACTTCTTCGCCACTTTGAGGGATTGCATGTTGCACCCTCTGGCGGATATCTGGGTGCTGACCACCTCGTCCTTCTCGTTCTTGGAGACGAGCTTATGCGCTTCCCCCCGGTCCGAGACATACATCGTTGTCGTGGCCCGGATTGACATTATCGCATCGCCTCGCTCGAGTGACGCGGCCTATGAGGACGTTGTAGGCGGACGAGCCGTCAATGACTACGAACTCGGATAGGACATTCTTCGCCGCATTCCCTTCGCCGAACATCACCTAGATCCCGATCAACCCGGGGGTACCAGGCGGCCCCCGGAAAAGTCAGTACAACGGATTGGTGCGGGGGCTCAAGTCTTCAACCTTGACCGAGGTTGAGAAAGCACTCCCTGAACATGATGTTCATGTAGGCGCCTGTGTCGATCAGGCACCTCTTGACCAGGTGGTTGGATATGTCCAAGTGGACTACAAGTGGGTCGATGTGAGGGGCGATGACTCCCTCGTAGTCCTTCTTCCCAATAGTCATGTCGGGGATGTTGGAAGCGGGGACCGCTGTTTTGGGCACAAAGTTGATGGCCTGATACAGCTCGTTCAGGTGCCGTTTGTGCCCATGAGCGGACCCACCGTTCTCGTTTCCCCCGATGACAACATGGATCACTCCTATCCGTTCAAAGACGGATTTCTTATTTGAACCGCCGGCCTCAGTCTTTTGGCCTTTGGCAACATATTTGCCGAGGCTCCCCTTCCGGATTAGCTTTTCAATGGCATTCTTCGATGCGGCGAGTTGTCGATAAGGTGACCGGTGTGGCCGTGGTACTCACGATCGGCTCGTGTCACCGTCTCCCTTCGGCTTGGGGGGCCTCTCCCACTTCTGGCCCTCGCCCTTGCTCAGGGCGAAGACCTCGGCGGCAGATACAACCAGGGGGGTGTGATCACTGTACCGCCTTTGGTGGTACGTCCCCAAACTCCCCCCGGCGCCCGCCGAGCTCTGCTTCCTGGCGGACCTATCAGACCGTGACCTATTATTGTCACGGCGTCTTTCATCCGGGTTGTCCTCCCGGTGGCTCTTCTTCTCTGAGTGCCCAGCCTCGCCGTGGCCTACCCAGGTCTTGTGATAGTCTTCCACCTTGATGGCCTGGTCGGCCATCTTCCTAGCGGCGTCTAAACCCAAACTGCCGCACATGATGAGCTCGTTTTTTAAGTCTCCCCTTGGGAGGCCTTTCATCGCTGGGTCGCCACTCATTGCTCACTCACGAATCTGCCGAACCTTGGCGTCGAATCTCTTTACATAGCTTCGGAGAGACTCGCCTCCCTCTCGTTGATAGTCGGGAGGTCCGATGTCTCCACGGCCCTCCTTTTTATTGCAAGAGTATCGAGCTAAGAAGGCGTCCCTTAGGTCGGCGTAATAAAGATACCGAACCGTCGGGCAGCCCCTTGTACCAACTCTGAGCCATCCCATGCAAGGTTGTTGGGAAGACTCGGCACCAGACTTCGTCGGGTTGCTCCCACAACGACATATACGACTCAAAGGCCTCGGCATGGTCGGTGGGGTCGCTATCCCCTTTGTATGTGAACGCCGGCAACTTTAGCTTGGTTGGCACGGCGGTTTCAAGGACGTAGGCATTGAGGGGCTGTCTGACCACGTGTCGAACGACACGCGGCGATCGGCTCCTCGCATTCCTAGTCCGGCTCCTCTCCCCGTGGCGGGAAGGGCTTCTTCTCCGACTCTGGTGAGTCGGGCTTCTTCTCCGACTCTGGTGAGTCGGGCTTCTTTTTCGACTCTGGCGAGTCGGAATTCTTTTTCGACTCTGGCGACGCTGTCCTCCCGCGAGTGCGGGAAGGACTCAGATCTACCACTAGCATTCTGGGCTCCTCCGGCGTCTTGACAGGGCCAGCCTCTTCCAGTGCTCCATTCAAGTCTCGTGGAGTCACATTCTGGGCCCTGGTCTCCTGGACGGGTTCCGCCGCTCTTGTCGGTGTGACAGTGTGAGCCGACGTACTACCAATGAGGTCCAGGAGTAGCTTCGGTTTTGCTACATCAACCACATGTCCCATGATGGTGACTGGTTGGCGGCGCGGCGTATCTGGTATTATTGGCATCCCGTACTCCGGTTAAATTACCCGGCCGGTGGAGGGCTGCGCAACTCCAGAATTGTGGACGGTATCATCCTGGCAGAAGTCGGTTTCGTCAGTTACGAATACCTCTTGTTGTTTTGACATCTCCTTAGCTTTTTGGGTGGGTTTTTGTATTGTTTTTTTTTTTGTTTGGGAATGAATGTGACTAGCTTCTAGTATCTTTCCCCACAGACGGCGCCAATTGTTCCGGGTGTAATTCCAGAGCAGTTATACGTTACCACCCGTGCTTGTAGAATGACGTCTTTAGTTGAATCCTCCTTGCGGTCTCCTGAAACAATGAGCAAACTGAGGGCTCGGCTTTGGGCCGAGCGAACTCACTCCGACGCTCAAGTCAGTAAACTTAGAGAGAAGTTGTTTGATGAATGAACATTCGGCCCCTTTTTACCCCTTCTTTTGCTAATCTTTTGGACTACTTAGGCACGATCTTAGGCCCTTTTTCTTGCATTTTGCTCCATATTCCCGCTACTATCGATTCCGGTGCTCCATTGCAGGTAATTGAGCTAGTTAAAGGGAATTTGGGAAGAAACAAGGCACAAGAGGAAGATAGCAAAGAAGAAAGAGGAGGGAAAGACGAAGGAAGACCCTGAGCCGGGCAGCCGGCCGCCGGTCGACCGGCTGGCGGTCGCTGCTACCCGTGTTTTGTCTTAATTTCCCCTTTTTGTAACCTAAGTAGGAGGACACTATAAATACCCCCAAAATTCGGTGTTTTGACACACAACCCTAGATCTGAATTATTTCCTTTTCCAAGTTTCAAACTTTGTTAATTATTTTACTAATCATTCCCTAATTAAGCAAGTTCTTCAATTAATTAGGGATTGAAGTTGGGTTGTAAGAAGAAGATTGAAAGTTTATCCTTATTTATTCTATCCTAATTCCTTTCTTGCTTTAGATTGGTATTATTTCTCTCCTCATCTTCATTTGTTTACATTTCTATTGTTCTTCAAGTTTGTTTGATTGTTATTGACAAAGTTAGCATCTTTATTGTTTAATTGTTGTTGTTTTCACCATTGTTGGTCTTTTCATTGTTCATCTTTGTTTTGATTCTCTTTCCTTGGTTCATCCTTGCTAGTTGTCCTCAAAGACTTAATCTTTGAGTGGATTTGGTTAAAGATTGTGTCTTTTAGTTTAATAAACCTTGTCATTAGATTAAAATCACCTTTCCTTATAATTATTGTTGGATTCTTGCATGCTTGGTTGTAGAATTCATCTTTCATCCATGTCTATGTTTAAAGATTCTATCTTTGTTGTTTATTTAGCCTTTAGAAACATGATTAGTGAGTAGTCTCCTTCTAGGACTCGGTTTGACCCGATATGGGTAATTTCACTAACTAATTGTCACATAGGCTAATTTGTGGGGAAAATTGGTGAGGGTAGTCTAGGGGAATTTGCATGTTTAAGGTTTGGGTTTTGGGTAGTGTCGATTTGTGACCCTTGTCCACCAACGGAAGTTGGTTAGGTTGTGAGTTGGGCACCCGATATTTGACCTTGTCGCCGACTAAGGTTGAGACCGGAAGGGAGAACCGAGGGAGGGTGCCTCTAGGTTAGCGTTTGAAATCGACCTCCGGAAGGGGGAGTGGGATGACCCGGAATATGATGAGTGCTTAATGACCTTGACCATTTACTTGACCTCCTTGGGAAAATGCATGTTCTTGGGGTTGTCGGGTTTTGAGTTAGGGAGACCGGCTTTCGAACCCGGGAGGGGGGTTAGTCGGAGTAGCTAGTGTCCTAGTGCGAGTCCGGAAGGGAGGTTCTAGGCGAATTAGAGCCATCTCCCCCTTACCTTTCTACCCCTTTTGATTAGCCGAGACGATTAGTATGTGGAATTACTCATATTCATGGTCGGACCGAGTTCTAGTCTTTCTCTTTATTTGATCTATCTCCTATCTTTAGCTTGTTTTTACCTTATCTTGTTGTTTGTCTTTAAATTTGCTAGTTTAGCGTTAGTTTGTTACTACCCTCTTTGTTATCTATCGACTTAGCTAAGCTCAAGAATATAGACAATTAGTAATCACCCCTACTCCTTGTGGATCGACCCTCTAGAGTGTACAACGATAAAATCGTGCACTTGCGAGGTTTAACTTGAGACCATCAAGTTTTTGGCGCCGTTCGGGAGTACGGCTTGATATTAATCGTTTTTGTTCTAGTTTAGACTAAGTCCTTTGTTACTAATCCTTTCTTTCAAGTGCTTAGGTCTTTTGCATGAGTAGGCGACAAAGAAGAGGTCAACCAACATATCCTATTGATCTTGAAATTGAAGTTACGGCAAGAAGACTTAATTCATTAAGAAGAAGGGGTTTTCTAGATATACCACCAATTGAAGAAGCTAATCACCAAGAAGCTACCGAAGTGTTTGAAAATCCTTTTGGGGTTTTAGAAGAAGAGCCTAACACCATGGGTGATCCCGGTTCGATAAGAGACACTATGGCTCCTAAGCACATAGTCAATCCAAGCATCCAAAGGCCACGAATTCAAGCTAATAACTTTGAGATTAAAAATGCCTTGCTCAACCTTGTTCAAGACAACCAATTTGGAGGAGGTCCCTTGGAGAACCCAAATGATCATTTAAATGATTTCCTTGAAAATTGTGATATGTACAAGTCAAATGGGGTTTCCGATGACGCGGTTCGCCTTAGGTTGTTCCCCCGTTCTCTTAGGGGTTTGGCCAAGGATTGGTTGAAGAATTGTGACCCGGATTCCTTCAAGACATGGGATGAGTTGGCTTCGGCATTTTTGAACAAGTATTTCCCACCCTCAAGAACGGCCAAAGTCAAGAGTGAACTACAAAGCTTTACTCAAGAAGAGGATGAGACATTATATGAGGCATGGGAACGGTACAAGAAGCTCCAACGGTTATGCCCACACCATGGCATCTCCGAGGCCGAGCTAGTGAACAATTTCTACAAAGGGTTGACTCAAGACCTAAGGCTTTCATTGGATGCGGGATCGGGAAAAGGTGCCTTAGACATTTTGGGGCATAAAGCGGCAAAGGAACTAATTGAGGAGATGGCCTCAAGAACTATGGAATGGGGAAGTGATAGGCAAATGAGGAAGGGTAAGAGTAAGGATTCTAATTCGGTTTTGAATGTGGAAGTTAAGGGTATGCTAGATGAACTCACCCAACAAGTTGCTTTGCTAAATTCAAAACCTAAGGGCTCCGATATGAGGCAAGTCTTGTCGTGTGAGTTGTGTGGTGAACAAGGGCACACTCCCATTGGGTGTCCCTTGATTGCACCCCTAGGTGAGGAATGCTATGAGCAAGTAAATGGAATTTGGGAGTCCACAAGTGCAAGACAAGGGTTCAACAATAATAACAACAACCAATTTGTCAATGGAAAAAGAACTCACCCTTTCTTGTCTTATGCTTCACAAAACATTCAAAATCCCACCACTTCCCAACCTCAACAACAACCAAGGTTCAATCAAAACTCTCAATTACAAAGACAAATTCCACCCGGTTTCCAAGGAAAACAATTCATCACCCAAAACCAACAACCATTTGGGGGTTTCAAGGGGCAAAATTTCAATCAACAACAAACCCAAAATTTCCAACCACAAAACCAAAACTTCCAAACCCCTCAAAAACCATCTTGGGAACAAGCTTTTGAACAATTGGTTATTGCAAATCAAAAATCCGACTCAAAGCTTGATAACCACATTGCCTCACAAAACCGGGTGAATGATGAAATACGGGCATCACAAAAGGCTACGGAAACTCATGTGGCCCAAATTTCTCAACAATTGAGTCAATTGGCTCAAAATCCGGGGAAGTTTCCGGGTAATACGGTTAACCCAAGGGAGATGAACGCGGTATTTTTGAGGAGTGGGAAGCAATTGGAGGAGGTTGAGAAATCTCCTAAGTGGAAGAGAAAGAGGGTGACTAATGAAGTTGTGAAAGAGCACCCGGTTGAAATTGTGGAAGAAGATGAAATTGTGGTGGAGAAGTCTAAGGAGGTGGAGATGGTTGACCCTCCAAAGCAAGATGAGCCTGTTGCAACTAAGGCCAAAGAATGTACTCCACCACCAAGGGAGTATGTAGCACCGGTACCCTTTCCACAAAGGCTTGCAAAGCCTAGAATTGAAAAGAAATATGAGAAGTTTGTTGAGATCTTGAAGGGAATGAATGTGACTATTCCTTTCCTTGATATGATTACCGAAATCCCATCTTATGGCAAGTTTCTTAAGGAACTTGTCACCTTGAAGAAGAAGAATGGAGAGGTGCAAACCATCAACCTCTCCAAGGAATGTAGTGCTATTCTTACTCACACGAACAAGCTTCCAAACAAGTTAGAAGACCCGGGTAGCTTCTCTATTCCTTGTTCTATCCAAGGGTTGGCTATTAAAAGAGCATTGTGTGATTTGGGGGCTAGTGTGAGCCTCATGCCACTTTCAATCTTCAAGAGGCTTGATTTGGGAGATTTGAAACCAACTAGAGTTTCACTTCAACTTGCCGATCGGTCGGTCAAGTTTCCCATTGGTGTGATTGAAGATGTACCCTTGGTAGTTGGGAAGCTTGTCATACCATGTGATTTCTTTGTTATGGATATGCCGGAGGATTACAATGTGCCTATTATTTTAGGCCGACCTTGTCTTGCTACCGGTGGAGCTATGATCGATGTAAAGAGTGGAAAGTTGTCTTTACAAGTGGGTGAAGATAGAGTGGAATTTGAACTCCACAAGTCCATGGAAGCTCCATCTCTCGGTGACACTTGTTGCATTGTTGACATTCTTGAGAATCCCATGGAGGAGCATGACCCAAAAGCTTCTTCCATGGATCCTTTGTAGACTTGTCTTGTTAGTGGGTATGAGGTCGATGACAAAGATATTGAGACTCTTGCATATGTATGGATGTTGGATTCGGCTCCTATTCATGAACAAGCTCCCAAATTTGAAGTGTTGGAAGTCGGTAAGAAGGAGGAGAGTTCCACGCCTCCTCCTACGGTTGAACTTAAACCTCTTCCCTCTTCTTTGAAGTATGAATTTCTAGGAGATAATTCCACTTTTCCCGTCATCATCAATAGTGCACTTGATGACACCCAAACCTCAAAACTCATTTCTTTGCTCAAAAGGTTCAAGGGTGTCCTTGGGTACACTATTGGTGACCTCAAGGGGATTAGTCCCTCTTTGTGTACTCATAAAATTCTTCTTGAAAATGAGGACGCATCCTCAATTGAGCCACAAAGAAGGCTTAACCCCATCATGAAAGAGGTTGTAAGGAAAGAAGTCCTTAAGCTACTTGACGCGGGCATTATCTATCCTATTTCGGATAGTAGGTGGGTAAGCCCGGTTCATGTAGTTCCCAAAAAAGAAGGCATGACGGTAGTGCGAAATGACAAGAATGAATTGATTCCTACAAGGACGGTAACCGGGTGGAGAATAAGCGTGGACTATAGGAAGTTGAACAAATCCACCCGGAAGGATCACTTTCCCTTACCGTTCATGGATCAAATGCTAGAAAGATTGGCTCAACACAACTATTTTTGCTTCTTGGATGGCTATTCGGGATTTTTCCAAATCCCTATCCATCCAAGTGACCAAGAGAAGACCACCTTTACTTGCCCATTCGGCACCTATGCATATAGGAGGATGCCGTTTGGGCTATGTAATGCTCCCTCTACCTTTCAAAGAGCTATGATGTCAATTTTCTCCGATTTCATTGAACAAGAAATGGAAGTTTTCATGGATGATTTCTCGGTTGTTGGGAAAAGTTTTGAAAATTGTTTGATGAATTTGGAGAAAGTTTTGAGTAAATGTCAAGAGTCTAACCTTGTACTCAATTGGGAGAAGTGCCATTTCATGGTACAAGAAGGTGTTGTGTTGGGACACATAGTGTCCAACCGAGGAATTGAAGTTGATAAGGCTAAGATAGAGGTCATAGCTAGTCTCCCACCTCCCACCAATGTTAAGGGGGTGAGAAGTTTCCTTGGTCATGCGGGCTTTTATCGCCGCTTCATCAAGGACTTCTCTAAGATCGCGAGACCCTTGACCGAGTTGTTAGCCAAAGATACCCCTTTCTTGTTTTCTAACCGGTGTCTTGATGCTTTTAATAGGTTGAAGGAAGCTTTGACAAGTGCTCCAATTATACAACCTCCGGATTGGAGCTTGCCGTTTGAGTTGATGTGTGATGCGAGCGATCATGCCTTGGGCGCGGTATTAGGCCAAAGGAAGAATGAAAAGGTGCATGCAATTCATTATGCAAGCAAAACTCTAGATGATGCTCAAACAAATTACTCAACAACGGAAAAGGAGCTCTTAGCCGTGGTTTTTGCAATGGAGAAGTTCCGGACCTATTTGGTGGGAGCTAAGGTTATAGTGTTCACCGATCATGTTGCCTTGAGACACTTGCTCATCAAGAAGGAGTCCAAGCCTCGATTGATTAGGTGGATATTACTTCTCCAAGAGTTTGACATGGAAATTAGGGACAAGAAAGGAGTTGAAAATGTGGTGGCCGATCATTTATCCCGGCTAATCAACCTCAACGTTGACAATGGGCTTCCTATCAATGATCACTTGCCCGATGACCACTTGTTGTCCCTAAGTTTGGGTGAAGCACCGTGGTATGCGGATATAGTGAATTATTTGGTTTCCGGGATAATCCCGCATGATTACGACTATCACAAAAAGAAGAAGTTCTTCCATGATGTGAGGCACTATTATTGGGATGACCCATGTTTGTACATGTCTTGTGCCGATGGGATGATAAGAAGGTGTGTTCCAAGAGAGGAAGCTACTACCATTATGAGCCATTGCCATGACTTGCCTTGTGGTGGCCATGCAAGCTCCAAGAAGACGGCCGCTAAAGTGCTTCAATGTGGTTTCTTTTGGCCCTCTATATTCCGTGACGTTGCCTTTTATGTTAAATGATGTGACAAATGCCAAAGGAGCGGGAACATCACAAGGAAACATGAAATGCCCATGAATTTCATGCTTGAGGTTGAGCTTTTTTATGTATGGGGGATAGATTATCAAGGTCCCTTCCCATCCTCATTCGGCAATGAGTACATACTTGTGGCGGTCGACTACGTTAGCAAATGGGTTGAGGCGATCCCGACTAAGACTTGTGATGCTAAGGAAGTGATCAAGCTACTTCAAAAGGTCATCTTTCCAAGGTTTGGGGTCCCGAGAGTCCTCATTAGCGATCGTGGTACTCATTTCGGAGAGAGAGCATTGGAAGCTTTGTTGAAAAAGTATGGTGTGCAACAAAGGAAGAGTCTTGCCTACCATCCTCAAGCTAATGGGCAAGCCGAGATTTCCAACCGAGAGTTGAAGACTATACTTGAGAGAACCGTGAACAAGTCAAGAAAAGATTGGTCCTTGAAGATTGATGATGCTTTGTGGGCTTACCGGACGGCCTTCAAAACGCCGATCGGTACCTCACCATTCCGATTGGTGTATGGCAAAGCTTGTCATTTGCCGGTTGAACTTGAACACAAGGCATATTGGGCCATCAAGCACCTCAACTATGACTTGAAGGCGGCCGGTGAGAAGAGACTTCTTGATTTGAATGAATTGGAAGAATTTAGGCTAGAAGCCTATGAGAATGCTAAGTTGTACAAGGAAAGGGCGAAAAGATTTCATGACAAGTGCATCATTAGAAGAGAGTTCAAGGAGGGTGAGTTGGTTCTTCTATATGATACCCGTTTGAAGTTCTTTTCCGGAAAATTGAGGTCGAAGTGGACCGGACCCTTCACCGTTGTCCGATCTTTCCCTCATGGAGCGGTTGAAATAAGCCAAGGAGACCGAACCTTTAAAGTAAACGGTCAAAGATTAAAGCATTATCACGTTGGCAATCTCGTCCAAAAGGAAATGAAGATCCTTGATACCTTTCTAGTGATTTAAGATATTTTTTTTCGTCCTTAACATGAAAATTGTTGGCTTGTTTACTTGGTCGAGCCTACGACGTAAAACAAGGGCGCTACATGGGAGGCAACCCATGGAATTTGTATATAGCTTGCAATTTTGGTAGATGGTCGTCATTTGATCCTTTTTGAAGCCTGACATTGGGAAGGAGGGCCGGCGGCCGGTCGACTGACCGGCGCCGAGGCGTTTCGAATTTTGAGAGTCGAAAAATGAGAAATTGAAGCAAGAATGACCCTGAGCCGGTTGACCGGCGGCCGGTCGGCTGACCGGCGCCGAGACATATCAATTTTGACACTAAAAATTTGATTTTTGAGAAATGCTCGCATGACCGAGAGCCGGGCGACCGGCAGCCGGTACCCAGCCGGCTCGCAGCCTTTTTTCCGCCCCCTTTATATTCCTTCACCCACCCTTTTTCCCTCCACTCTCTAAAATTCACTCTCTCTCTCTACATTCACTCAACATAAAATCCTCTCTAATTCCCCAATTCTCCCACACAAATACTTCATCTTTCCCACTTACTTGAAGATGGCATCCAAAAGGACAAGGGCGGACACGGCTAGGGCCATTGAGGAGTCGGCTCAATTCGGGGTGGCACAAGTGACGGATACCTCGCCGGATCCCGACTTCCCTAATCTTGTCTTCGCATCCGGAGCTCAAAAATGTAAGTTTCTCTTATTCAAAAATCGTCCCATTCATGCTACTAAATTTATTTGTAGCCAAACCATGAAGGATTTAGGGATAGATACCGATGCTAAGAAATTGTTTAGAGGGGTTGGAATGGGATTTTTGTACACCCTTAAGCGATTGACTTACCCTTGCCTTACTTGGGAATTCTTGAGCTCGCTTCAAGTGGATAAAAGAAGAAGCACCGGGGAAATTGTTGAAATTAGGTTCCGACTTATGAACCGAAACCATACTATGACCTTGAAGAGGTTTGGGAAAGCTTTTGGGTTGAATTACATGGACTCTTATAGAGAACCCGCCGACTTTCATCACTCAAGGGTTTGGGAGGCTATTTCGGGTAAGCCCGATCCCTCGGTTGGGAAAAGGAGTGCCAACTCTATTCATTTTCCGGCTATAAGGGTTTGGCATCGATTTATGGGTTGGACTATTGATAACTCATATTTTAGCGACATTTTACTCATACTTTAACCTTTTATTCGACTCGATTTTGTGTGCTTTTATCGAACTAAAGCTCATTTAATTAACTAATTTATAATTATTAGTCATATTAGTTATATTTAATAATTACTCGGGTTTTCAATAACATTAGTATTAATATTATTTTATTATTGTTTATAATTTGTAGGCGAGGCGATATCATAAAGTGGAGATTCGAGTAAGAATAAAAGGGAACGGAAATTGAGGAGTGAGACGGGTCATGGGAGCAAAGCATGTGAATCAAATGAAAACAAAAGAAATGGTCAAAGCTGACCATTTGACAAAGTCAACCCCAACACTTTGCTTCATCATCAACAACACAGCAACCAACTCGTTCATTCATCCATCATCATCAATTCAACATTCATTCACCATTCATCTCCATTTTCTTATAAACTTACCATTTAACCCGAATATCATCAATCATCTCCTGCTCCTTCTCGCCTTTGTCAACCCAGATTCCAACATCACCATCACTCCACCATTAATTTACAATTATGCATCGTCATCATTCACATCAACAGACCATCATACATTCACCATTTCCATGTTTGCTTTAGCGAAAACCCTAAGCATTGGGACCCGACTACCGCAAAAATCAATCGTGCTCCACATTTTCGAGACTCCCCTGCATCAACAACATCGCATCACACCCCTTGTTCTCTATGACGGTGCCCCGGCAGTCGACACCCTCAACCGGCAGAACGCACCCATTTTTCCTCCTTTTTGTGAAGGTCTCGCTACCAGATAGGGACCCGTACTGCCTAGCCGACAAAAACGCACCAAATCAACTACCTCGCATCATTTTTGTGATCTTCTACCGGTGCCCCGGCAGCCGGCCTACCGGCATAACGCACACCCATCTTTTTTCTGCTCTTTCTTCACTGCCCTCGCTGCCGGCACAAGCCCCGGCCACCGGCGGGCCGGCAGGACACCCTTTTGCTGCGTTTTGTTCACGCGTCCCACTTTTCCCCCTTTTTCCTTTTTCTTTGTTTTTCAATTGTTTGGTTTTGTAAACTTTGTGTCGATTAGTTTTGTATTTAGGATTAGATTTATTATTATTATTATTATTATTATTATTATTATTATTATTAGTGTCATTATTAGTAGTAGTAATTAGATGAGTATAAAAGACACTTCATACAACTACTCATGACCCAACCCATTACTTTACCTTAGAAATTAGACTAGTTTATCTTATTCTCTCTCAATATTGTAAAACCCTCATATTTCCTCTCTTATTTTCATTCAATAAAAAGTTGTTATCTCTCTTTAATTATTAGTTTAATTCTTCTCTTTCCATTAGTTTACAATTAGTAATTTTGGGTTGTATTTGGGGAATTGAAGAATCCTTTCATTCTTTCAATCCAAAGTTTTTACCTTTTGCAATTAAGTGGTATAATTTCTCTTCCTTATTTCATTTGTTTACATTTTGTTTTTCTCTTAATTCTTGTTTAGTTGTTCATGTTAGAATACTACTTCTTGTTGTTTAATTGATGCTAATCTCTCTCTTGTTCATCTTTTCTTTGTTTTCCATTGTTGTTGCTCTCAAAGATTGAATCTTTGAGTTGCTTATGTTAAAGTTTGTGTCTTTTTGCATTAATCTCTTTCTATCTTAGATTAATTCGTCTTTCTTCATAATTTGTGTTGGATATTTGCATGATTAGTAATAGAATTTGTTCTTCCACCATGTTTATGCTTAAAGTTTCCATCTTTGTTGTTTCTCTTGCAATTAGGAACATGATTAGTGAGTAGTCTTCTACTAGGACTCGGTTTGACCCGACATGAGTAGTTTCACTAATTGATTTTCATATGGGCTAATTGTTTGGGGAAATTGGTGAGGGTAGTTTAGAGGAATTTGCATGTTTAAGGTTTGGCTTTTGGGTAGTGTCGACTTGTGACCCTTGTCCACCAACGGGAGTTGGTTAGGTTGTAAATTGGATACCCGAAATTTGACCTTGTCACCAACTAAGGTTGAGACCGGAAGGGAGAACCGAGGGAGGGTGCCTCTAGACTAGCGTTTGAAATCGACCTCCGGAAGGAGGAGTGGGATGACCCGGAATACGATGAGTACTTAATGATCTTGACCAAATTCTTGACCTCCTTGGAAAAATGCATGTTTTCGTGGTTGTTGGGTTTTGAGTTAGGAATACCAACTTTCGAACCCGGGAGGGGGGTTAGTTGGAGTAGCTAGTGTCCTTTTGCGAACCCGGAAGGGAGGTTCTAGGCGAATTAGAGCCATCTCCTCCTTGCCCGTTCACCTAAACGATAAGCCTAGGGAATTAGTATGTGGATTTACGAATTGTTGTGGGAGAACCGAGTTCTAGGCCTTTAATTCATTTGATTTACAACTTTAATCCTTCCTTGCTCGTTGTTACTTTTCTTATTTAATTGCATTTTAATTTGTTAGTTTAGTTGTTAGATTTTTACCATTACTTCATTATTGTGGACTTAGCTAAGCAAAAGAATTTAAACAATTAGTAATCACCCTTGCTCCTTGTGGTTCGACCTCGACTACCCTACTACATTAGTTGAGTAAATTGTTTGATCGGGGGAGTGCGACAAAACCCTTCATCAACTATCTTTGCTAGAAGTGAACCATGGTCCGTGAGGACCGATGAACTAAATATCCTTGGCTCTTACCTTTTCCAAAAGCCCAAGCCGTTTCAAATTAACATTGCTCATCACTTTGTGCTCCACCTTCGGAAGTTGGCTAATTTCCCGGATCAAAGCGTGGGGATTTTTGTGGGCGGGATGATCACCCAATTGGCCAAGGATATTGGTGGGTTTGATGAATCTTTGTACAACCCGGTTCAAGAGCCTAATGTCTTATCAAAATTCTACCTTACCCACTCTTTGGATTGGTTCAAAGTTGATGATACCCGTCGTTGTGAGTACCAAAGATAAAATTTATAAACTTCTATTAAGACTAACCTAGGCTAGTGGTAACAGGGTCGATCCGCAAGGAGGCAGTTGTAAATTCTAGTTGTTTTATGATCAGTCAAAGGTAACAATTATGGGGGTTGGTTTAAATTGGTCTATAGCTAAAAGAAAACAAAAGCAATAAACTAAATGAAAGATTTAAACAGATAAAAGAAAGGTACTAGGATGGTCGGGTCATTATAGCTTCGGCGGCAGCAAACTAGGTCGGTCTGAATCAAACACAGGTAAGGCGGGAAATAAGAGGTCCTCTCGGTCCACTCCTAACAAATAGCATCTCTCGATCTCGCTATAGGTCCCTAATGTCACTAATACTAACTTTCGTCCTGAAAAGCGACTAATGGTCTAAACTATACCTATCTCTCGATCTTAGCACAGTTTAGTCGATTTAATCGATGGTCAAATAACCTACCCTATCTTTCGATCTAATAGGTCGGTCACAAAATAGGTATCTAACTGGTCGCATGCATTCGATTCGTTAAATACAAGATTAAATCCAATTAAAACGAAGGAAATCCTTACAAGGTCAGTCGATCGACCAACAATGTCAGTCGATCGACTGACACGCGGGTTCAGTCCGTATCTAACCTATTGCCGCCTAGCCATAAATCGCCTACATCCTAGCACAAGCTATTTAGCTACTCATGGCAAGGGAAAAAACAACAATAAAACTCATGACAATTACGGAATTCATGCTTAATGTAAATAACAACAGTGATAAAACGATAATTGGCTTTTGGGGTACTAACTATCAATTCTATAGTACTAATGAAAGCAAAGCAATAAACGGAAATAGGGTAGAATGAATACCGAAAATTCAGAGGAAAGATTAGGAACAAAGGCAGAATTCCAATGCTAAAATCGATATCCCGAACCCTAATTACTCAAAGGAATAAAACTAAAGTACTGTATGAAACTTTTGATAGAAACTTAGATGTGAAACTTAATGTATTCTCCGATGCTAAAACTAGATGTTGGTGTTACGTTATATAGCAATAAATGCCACAACTTATTTCTAAAACCTAAACCTCATGGGCTTTGAGATTTCACGACTTTCTAATTCTCGGCTGGTAAAGAAATCTGGTCGATCGACTAATCAGGCTGGTCGATCGACTGCTCCTCAGCAACAGTAGCTTCTGGAACCCGAGCATTGGTCGATCGACTGATGGGTCTAGTCGATCGACTGGCTGAGCTGCTAATTGACTTCTTTTAACTCGTGAACTTGTCTTTCGGGCCTTGGATTGCGCACCAAGCTCGTTCCTTAAGCAATTCCTTCACGTCATTTGCAATGCAGGTCACTCGGGGACGGATTTGGCTTGATTTCCCGTCGAATTCTTCACATTTCTGCAATAAAGTACAAAATACGGAAGTAGACGGAAATAGGGAGAAATGTAGCATAAACTAAACAAATGAGCTCTGAAATGCGTGTAAAAAGAGATGTAAAACATTATATAAATGACACGCATCAAATCTCCCCAAACCAAACCTTGCTTGTCCCCAAGCAAGAACTAGACTCGATCTAATGACCTAATGGAACGAGTTCAATCTCAGAGCGAAATGCAAACTGTAGAGCCTGAACCAGTTTAATGCACAACCAACAATCAATTAGTAATGTGAATTATGCAAACGAATTATAAAGTCGTCAAAAACTGCTGAACCGTTGACTATAGAGACTTATCAAATTGGACTCTCACGGGTCGCTCAAATCACTCAATAAGCGCAGGTGATATATATGTAAGATAGAAAGAAGTAAATTTTGTACAGACTCTCACCTAACTGCGACCTATGAAAACATGCCAGCAATGAAGTATGAAAATGACCTCTACGACCGTACATACGCATTCCAACCAAACAGATGACCAAAGACACATGCCGAGGTATATATGGGATATGTGAGGTATGGGTAAGAAGAGGAAAAACATTTCATGGTAAAGTGGAGGTACAGGTGATCAAGCTAGTACCAAAACGGAACCAAGTGACAACATCCAACTTCTTGCTCAATATCAAACGAAACGGTGCTATAACAAGCACAAAACTCACAATCTCCAAACTATCAAATCAATAAAACTCCCCATAAAATAAGAATAAAACATGGGAGCAAAAATCGCCAAAAGATAAGGATTGAATTATGCGAATTGACTTTTTTTTTTCTTCGAGCTTCAGTCGATCGACTATATTGGGCAGTCGATCGACTGCCTTGAACAGTACAGAACTCTTTTTTTTTCGAATCATTTTTTTTCATCTTTTTCATTTTTCTTTTCTTCTTTTTTTCTTTCTTTCCTTCTTTTCATTCCCAACTTCATCTCAAAAGAGCAATGGCTACCAAAAACGAGTAACAATCCCAGAAACCAGACTACTAGCTTGACAGAGGTAGGCTATATGTAGTATGTAGCAAATGGGACAAAAAAGGATATTTTTGGCAGTGTGGAGCTTATGGGCAAAATGAGAAAAGGAAACTTCTACCACATGTGTCGACAGACCACAAACCGAATGCATACAGGTATTAAGTAGATCAAGTTCATATTTATGCAAATTAAGGAAACATGTCTCATAAGGAGTACTACTCACATTCCTAGATGAACTGGTCATAAATGTCACCAGTTATAAGCTCTAAACCTCAGAAAATATAAGTAGTTTGCCAATTTTCAAAGTCAAGTCACAAGTTCAGCAAATAATTCAACGAAAACTCGTAGATATGCATTTATGATTCTACTAATAACATGTTAATCTAGCAAGGCTCAGGCAAAACAGGTGCAAATTGCAATATCATCCTTGAAATACTACCGTTCCGATTCGACCTATATGCTAAAATAAACGTGCATTTTATGGAAATTTTTGAAATTTTTCAATTTTTTTTTGAATGTTGTATGTATGAATGGATGAAATGGAATAAAACAATGCAAAACAGAATTAAACGTGAATGCAAGCAAATGATATGCGACGCAAAACCCTTCCCCAAACCAAATCGCACAATGTCCCCATTGTGCAAAATCATGTAATGAAGAAAAGAGAAATGGGAATTTGCGAGAAAAGGGAAATAAAAACACAATGACATAAAGTAAAGACTTAAGAACTCACAAGACTTTAAGCGCGGCATATAGGAAACCTCCCCAAACCAGCGTGAGCTAGGAGGTTTCAGTAGCCAGCAGTGCTACCGATAAGAGTGCCTGAAAGACAATCAAAACCACGCATAAGACCGAAGAAAGCAATTTTGAAACGTAAAAATTGTGCATAAATGAGACAATAGAAGAAATAGATAATTCGACGGAAAATAAAGCGGAGTAGAAAACTCCCTTAGGTCCGCATATCGACCAAACACAGCAGGGGAGAGGTCGTGAAAGAATATAGCAGCAGCAGCAGTCGATCGACCTAAAGAGGCAGTCGATCGACCAGGTGGTTGTGAACAGTAGCTCCTGTAACCCGCAATTCAGTCGATCGACCAATGGTGCCGGTCGATCGATCGAAACATCCGCAGCAGTGTCTTATTTCTTCGTAATTGCTCAATGATTTGAGCTAATAAGCTCTAAATACCTGCAAATGCACAATAATACGCGCCCAAAATTGCGCAAAACCCAGAAGAAGTCTAAAGTACTTAAAAATCCTAACAAAACAAAATAAATGCGAAGTTTTCGCGCACACAAAAGCAATAAGAAAATAGTTCGAAAGCAATAAAATGAAGTCTATAACGAACTTGATCAACTAATAGTTGATCAAAAAGGACCACGGTATGGCCCACTTCGTCGGCTTCTGGCTACTAGAGGTAGCTTCAATGGTGCTCATCTTATCAGGTGCACCCTTCATAGCTTCGACAGACGGAGAACTCAGCTGATCAGCTTCGTCATCTCCCCAATCAAGGATTTCCTTGGAATCGTCAAGATCCAAATCAGACCGTCTCACCTTGGCTGGCTCATCTCCTACTTCTTCATCGCTCCCATAGCTCAGGCATCCAAGACCGCCTCTTTGAATGATCGGCTGCTTTACAGCTGGCGCAACTTGTAGTACTCCCTTCCCCAAACCAGCTCCTGCATTATTTAAAACAACAGATTCTTCCTCCATCTTGCTCCCAATCCGGGGCGGAGGGGTTAATACAGCAGTAGTAATAGGGACAGGCGATTCAGGAAGCACAAAGAACGATTTCTTTTCAGAAACCGTGTTACAAGTGACATGCCACATGGGATCCTTTTTCTTGGCCGGCTGGGCAAAGAAAATAGAGTGCTTTCCCACTTTGAAAGTTAAGGTTCCTAGACCGACATCAATTACTGCACCAGCAGTGTGCAGAAATGGCCTACCCAAAATAATGGGAATATGGTCATCCTCAGGCATGTCAAGGACAACAAAGTCAACAGGGAAGAAAAACTTCCCTATCTGGACGGGTATGTCCTCTAGGACTCCTATGGGCTCGACCGCAGATCGGTCAGCCATCTGGACTGTCATCTCAGTAATAGCAAACCTGGTCAGTTTAAGCTTCCTAGCTAGACTCAAGGGCATGACGCTTATGCTAGCTCCTAAGTCACATAAAGCCTTTTCGATAGAAAAGGTACCTATGCTACAAGGGACGGAAAAACTGCCCGGGTCTTCTAACTTATGGGGCGCAGTGTGAGACAAGTAGGAGCAAGACTCTTTAGTTAACGCAACAGTATGAACATGTTCAAGTGATTTTTTCTTTGACAACAACTGTTTCATAAACTTGGTGTACGCTGGCACTTGGTTAACTAACTCAAGGAAGGGTACCTGAACATTTAAGCTACGAATAACTTTCTCAAACTTACTGAAAGATACCTGTTCCTTGGTTGGCACGAGCCTCTCCGGATACGGGGCTGTAAGGAGCACCTTAGCCCTCTCCTCTAATTCGCGCGCGCCGGCGTCCTTGGACTTTGGCTGAAAGTCCGTCACCTTTTCTTTGTTGAAGCTAGACCCCTCCTCAGACCGTCTCAAATGAGACCCATTGACCGTCATTGGATCGAACTTCGGAGCCGGGACTGACCCATCAGCACTCGGGTCTGTCCCCAAAACTTTCGGGACCGTGGTACCCCGAAACAAGTGGTCTCGTAGATTAGTTGGCATTAAAGGACGAAATTCTTCAACATCAGCAGTGATATTAGTCGATCGACCACCCTCCTCGCCGATCGATCGGGGTGCATGATTAAGCTCTCAGAACCCGTGTTTGATCGATCGACTAGGTACTTGATCGATCGATCAAATGCCTGGCGACGCCTTTTTCTTTGATTTGTTCGTTGAAGCTTTCTCTTGGCTTGTTTCTGGCTCATCTTTCCCAACAGCATCCTCAACCATAGCAGGACCGTCAAGGGTAGACCCGCTCCTCAGGGTGATGGCATTTAGGGTCTCCTTTTGTTCGGGTTGAGTGGGTACGTGTCCGGGAGCTCGAGTGTTACTTTTACTAGCTAGTTGAGCAATTTGGCTCTCAAGTAACTTCATCCCGGCCTCTCTTGCTTGGGACTCCTTCAAAGAATGATTCTTCATTTCGTAAAACTTAATTTTGTGATTGTTGCTGCTGCGGCACATAAGGAGGCTTCTGGTATTGCTGTTGCTTCTGATGAGGCGGGACATACGGTTGTTGCTGTGGCGGATGTTGGGTTGGATTCAAAACATTCTGGCTTCTCCAACTCAAGTTTGGATGCTGTGGCTCGTAGTAGGTGTTGTTCTGCCTATAGTGTTGAAAGGCAGACAAGATTCAAAGGACTAGGCGGTTCTTCGAGACATGGCCCTCAACTCCACACCTTTCACAAAGGAAGGGACCATCTGACACAGCATTGACTTGGTATATCCCACCCTTAGAGGCTCCTCCTAGCTCATACTTGTCAAATCTCGCGGTGAGAGCCTCAAGTGCAGCAACAAAGGAAGATTCAGCAGCTCTCCTCTGGTTCCCACTCGAATTCCCATACTCGGCCTTGTGGGTAGCTAGATCGTCAATGATCTTCCACCCTTTGGTTGCTCCCAAATTTTCAGCGAATCTTCCATTGGCAGCAGCATCCAAAATGGCCCTCTGATCGTCGTACAACCCATTGTAGAAATGATTGCACAAACTCCACTTTGCAAACCCATGGTGCGGTATGGTTCGCACCAACTTCTTGAATCGGACCCATGCCTCGTGGAAATTCTCATCTGGCCCTTGTTTAAAGCCCGTGATTTGAGCTCTAATAGCGATCGTCCTTGAAGCAGAGAAGTACTTCTTGTAGAACGCCAATGCCAATGTATTCCAATCAGTGATCTCCAGAGCGGTCCTGTCCAAATCTCTATACCATTCCCTTGCGGCATCACGAAGGGAAAAGATGAACATGGTCTCCTTGATTTGATCCGGGTCACGCCACCCGGTGGGGGAATGAAGCAGCGATGAGTCAATGAAGGTCTCCATGTGCTTAGCCGCATCTTCATTTGCGCCTCCCAAACCGGTTTCTCTCGACCATAGTAATGTAAGCAAAGGCTTTGGTTCAAATTTCCGGCTTCTCCGTAATTCGAACCCTTTGTATAAATTGTCGGCTGTCGGCTCGGAAAAACTAGCTATACTTGCTTCCTCGGCCATGACTGAAATTTCTGGAGAAGTAAATGTCTCTCACCAAGATGTAGAAACGGGTGAAGATGGTGGATTTTCCTCGAATGCACTCGTTCTCGAAAAAGCTAGAATGAGAACTTGGCTCTTCCAAATTGTTGTTCTTGAAATAATCTCCTCTTAACGTGCAAAGATCTTTCAATCTCCGGATCAAACGGCAGTAATGGACCACCCCGAGACTCGCGCATAAGAGGAAACTACAACAAAATATAAGAATGTTTAAGGAACGGACGTTCCTTAAACTAAGAAAGACTAAAAATAAAAGCAACTAAAATTAGGACTATTGCCTCCCCGGCAACGGCGCCAAAATTTGATACCCGTCGTTGTGAGTACCAAAGATAAAATTTATAAACTCCTATTAAGACTAACCTAGGCTAGTGGTATGTGGTCGATCCGCAAGGAGGCGCTTGTAAATTCTAGTTGTTTTATGATCGATCAAAGGTAACAATTATGGGGTTGGTTTAAATTGGTCTATAGCTAAAAGAAAACAAAAGCAATAAACTAAATGAAAGATTTAAACAGATAAAAGAAAGGTACTAGGATGGTCGGGTCATTATAGCTTCGGCGGCAGCAAACTAGGTCGGTCTGAATCAAACACAGGTAAGGCGGGAAATAAGAGGTCCTCTCGGTCCACTCCTAACAAATAGCATCTCTCGATCTCGCTATAGGTCCCTAATGTCACTAATACTAACTTTCGTCCTGAAAAGCGACTAACGGTCTAAACTATACCTATCTTTCGATCTTAGCAGTACGTTTTTAGTCGATTTAATTGACGGTCAAATAACCTTCCCTATCTTTCGATCTAATGGGTCAGTCACAAAATAGGTATCTAACTGGTCGCATGCATTCGATTTGTTAAATACAAGATTAAATTCAATTAAAACGAAGGAAATCCTTACAAGGTCAGTCGATCGACCAACTATGTCAGTCGATCGACTGACACGCGGGTTCAGTCCGAGTTCAATCTAATGCCGCCTAGCCATAAATCGCCTACATCCTAGCACAAGCTATTTAGCTACTCATGGCAAGGGTAAAAACAACAATAAAACTCATGACAATTACGGAATTCATACTTAAAATAAATAACAACAGTGATAAAACGATAATTGGCTTTTGGGGCACTAACTATCAATTCTATAGTACTAATGAAAGCAAAGCAATAAACGGAAATAGGGTAGAATGAATACCGAAAATTCAGAGGAAAGATTAGGAACAAAGGCAGAATTCCAATGCTAAAATCGATATCCCGAACCCTAATTACTCAAAGGAATAAAACTAAAGTACTGTATGAAACTTTTGATAGAAACTTAGATGTGAAACTTAATGTATTCTCCGATGCTAAAACTAGATGTTGGTGTTACGTTATATAGCAATAAACGCCACAACTTATTTCTAAAACCTAAACCTCATGGGCTTTGAGATTTCACGACTTTCTAATTCTCGGCTGGTAAAGAAATCTGGTCGATCGACTAATCAGGCTGGTCGATCGACTGCTCCTCAGCAACAGTAGCTTCTGGAACCCGAGCATTGGTCGATCGACTGATGGGTCTAGTCGATCGACTGGCTGAGCTGCTAATTGACTTCTTTTAACTCGTGAACTTGTCTTTCGGGCCTTGGATTGCGCACCAAGCTCGTTCCTTAAGCAATTCCTTCACGTCATTTGCAATGCAGGTCACTCGGGGACGGATTTGGCTTGATTTCCCGTCGAATTCTTCACATTTCTGCAATAAAGTACAAAATACGGAAGTAGACGGAAATAGGGAGAAATGTAGCATAAACTAAACAAATGAGCTCTGAAATGCGTGTAAAAAGAGATGTAAAACATTATATAAATGACACGCATCAGTTGACCCCGCCGATAATCGTGAATATTGGCAAATTGATGACAAGGATTCAATTGTCCTTCCAAACACTAAGGAAACAACTATCAAGCAAGACCAATCAACTTACCTCCTCACCATACGTGAGCGTGACCACACCGGGGGTGCCCGGCAAACACTTTCTCGGCGAGAACGCCATGGCCCGACCTCGGAATCCCACCCATCCACTTTTACCTCCTTGCCTCAACAATTTGACACTCACTCTATGCCTTCCACGTCGCAACAACCGAACTATCAACACCCTCCCCTTGACCCGACTTTGGTAGGGTACTTTGACAACTTAAACTTGGCGTTGGGTGAAATGAAGAGTGAAATGAATACTCGGTTTGACGCGGTGAACCAAAGGCTAGACCATATCTACTATAACCAAGGAGTGGGGAACTACCCCATTTATGATGATTATGCCCGACGCGGGTTTGTCACGAGGGATGGGCCGCACCCGGATTACTTCCAATGGCCCACCCACGGATACACCGCGCCGACTATTCGTGGAGGGTTCCACATGCAGTCGGATTACTTCGGTAACCCGGCCTTCCCTACTCCCGTGGTTCATCATGAGAGTGGCACGTGGTATAGTGGAGTGGCTCCTTCATTTCATGGTGACGCGGGGGCGTCGGGGTCCGGAGGAGGATGGAATTTGAGTACCGATGATGATGTTATTCGTGACGCGGGTAATGATGATTTCAATTTGGATGATGAAATTGATTTTGAGAATTGAGTTGGTGAAGTGGAGAGGGTACTTTCAAATGTGAGCTCTTGGCAATGGTGGCTTCTTATGCATCTCGTTCCTTGACCCTTTGTTAGTATTTCATCTCTCCATTTCTTGAAGATTGGTAATATTTCTTGTTGAAAGAGTAGAGTGGCTCTTGGAATTTCCTAGCCTTGAACCATCATAAGGCTTATGCTCCCGTTTGAAAATCCAAAATGATAAGTATGATCTCTCCCTTTTATCCAAATTCTCTCATTCACGTTTAATTTTTCGCATGCATTTAGTTGGTAATTCATTTAGTTGCATTCATATAGGATTGCATTAGATTTCAATTTTGTAATATATTGTTACATTTAGTAATTGCATTCACTTAGCATAATTTGCATTGTACTTTAAATGTTGCATATAGAATAGAGCATGCATTGCATTTTCAAAATAAAAACCAACTAAAAATTTGAAAAATGATTAAAACAACCAAAAACATGTTATTTTCTTTCGCTAAATTGCCCTCCCATGTCTATAAATAAGTGTGGGGAGGGCCTAAAAAAAAAACAAAAACATGCTTTAAATTTGAATTCCCTCCACACATTTATTTCCATTTGGAAGTAATATAAATAAATAAGTGTGGGGAGGGAGTTCTTATATCAAAAATCAACAAAAATATGTCTTTTTAATTTTTCAAAAATCAAAAATCAAAAAATATGTTCCTTCCTTTTTCTTATTCACTCCCTATGCTTTTGTCCATTGAGGACAATGTACATTTCAAGTGTGGGGAGGGAAATATCCACTTTGTGAATATTGTTTATATTTGTTCATATCATTATATGTTTGTAAATTTAAGAAAATTCAAGAAAATGCCTAAAAATTGAAAAATTTCTGAAAAATTCAAAAAAAATTTTGCATTGTATATATATGTTTTGTCTAACCTTTGGCATGGCGCATTGACCACTTGAGGCAAAAAGGAGCTAGAAGACCGCTTGGTATAATCCTTCCTATCTCTCACTCCTTTTACTATTCTTTCTTCTTGGTATCTTGGATATTTTGAAGGAGAACGGGAATTTTTGTTGCCTTGGGTGTCTCCTTGGGAGACCGTTTGGATTTGTTGGTGTTGATGTGCTGCTAGGTTTAGCCAAATTGTTGCACGTTTCATTTCATGTTTGTTTAAATTTCCGCATGCATTTGTCCACATGTAAATATTTGTTGCATTTCTTTCTTTGTGCATTGAGTTTGTAAATATGTTTTTAAGGAAGAACATGGTCAAGGGAAGGGAACCAAGTACCCCCATGATGAACTAATGTGCCCAATTGTGCCTTTCCCCTCCTCGTGACTCGCACCCGTGGCCTCTTAGTTAGCCGAGGAAGGAGGGCTTGACCAATGAGTCTAGACCGATCTTGTGAGACCTAGGGCCGTAGACTAGACCTTTGGCTCGACTCAGCTACTCAAAGGTAAGGGTAGAGCCTCCTAGGGCGGGTACATTCATACCCCGCCCTCATCTAGGTTCGAGAGTAGGTCTCCTCGCGAGGCGTGTCACATCATTACGCACAAGTGTGTCGCATCGTCCTTAGATCATGAAATTGCATTACATTTTTGTGCATATGATTTGAAGCAAAAATCAGTTTATATGAACCTCACATAGCCAAATAGCCTTGTTTTATTCCCTACATTGTTTCCCTTTTTGATTCACCCCCTTTGAGCTTAGCCTTTTCATTTGGCAAACCCACCAAAATAGCTACATTCCCATAACCACCCTCCCTTAATCAAGAATTGGTCGGTTTTTGTAGTTGTGTTGTAGGAGGTGATTTGGGGGATAGTGATGGATAGTACACATATCCATTTGGGTCGGAATTTGGTATGGTTTGGCTTTATATATAAATAAGAGGTTTTGAAAAAAGAAATGAAAAACAAAATAGAAAAGTGAAAAGTCATGAAAAATCAAAAAAAAAAAAAAATGAGTTGTGTTGTGTATATTTGTTTGTTGTCAAGAAAAAAAAAAAAAAAAAAAAAAAAGGAAAAGGCAAGCAACACCCCTACTCATCATTTAATGGGGTAGAAGAAGCCGTTGCTAAATAAAAAGGGGCAAATTGATGTTTTTCCAAAAATGAGTCGGGTCTACACATTTTTTTTGCATGGCTTGGGAAACCGAGTCGTTGTTACGGTGTAGACGTTACCATTTGTTGAAATAAAAGGAGTTTTATCGAATTTTTCCTACTTGAGTTGGGTTTATGCTATGTTTGCATAGTTTTGGTCATCATTGCTATGTTAGGGCATAGACGTGTCTCATGTGTTGCAATAAGAGATGGGATGTGATGTGTCGACGATTCTTGATCTGAGCCCCACATATCCAAACGGTGCTTGCACCAATCCCGTTTCGACCTTCTCCTTAGCCCCGTTGTAACCCTTGCTTCATGTTTTGTGCATTTTCCCGTTGTTTGCATTTCATTGGACATAGGACGGTTTTACACATTAGATTGCGGGCACGTTTTCGCTAGTTGAGTTAGTTGAGTGATTTTGGTTACTATTGGTCACAAAATCACCTTGTTCTTTCATTGAGTGACGAGTGAAAACCGTGAGGATGTCGTTGCCTTGGTCCCCTTAGTCATGGGTCGTTCGGTTGAATCTTGTGTCGGTTTTGTAATTCTCGGCGGACTTGCCTTTCTCCCCTTTCCCCGCTCTTGAATTTGTTTCTTGGGCATTGGTCACACAAGGGTTGCTTTTGTCACAATTAGGGGGTTGGCACCTCAATTGGCACTTCTGAGACGGTACTCCCGACCTAGACCGTGTTTAGTTATTTGAAAAAATTCGGCCACTTAGATGAGGAAAGTGGATCATTTTGTTAGATGCATTCTACTTGTTGATTATGTGCTTTCATGATGAATGTGTTGAAAGTTTTGTAGCAAGACCCAACTTGCCTTGCAATAGGGCACTCTCCCCTCATGGGTGTCAAATTGTGAGTTGAAGGGGCGTTGAGTGCGCTAATACTCGATCGGCTTAGTTAGTAGCATTGTAGAGTGATGCTTATATTGTGCACCCACTCCCCGTATTTATCTTAGTAGTGCCTTGTACGTAGGTTGAGGACTTACTCGGGGACGAGTAAGGACTTAGTGTGGGGAGATTTGATGAATGAACATTCGGCCCCTTTTTACCCCTTCTTTTGCTAATCTTTTGGACTACTTAGGCACGATCTTAGGCCCTTTTTCTTGCATTTTGCTCCATATTCCCGCTACTATCGATTCCGGTGCTCCATTGCAGGTAATTGAGCTAGTTAAAGGGAATTTGGGAAGAAACAAGGCACAAGAGGAAGATAGCAAAGAAGAAAGAGGAGGGAAAGACGAAGGAAGACCCTGAGCCGGGCAGCCGGCCGCCGGTCGACCGGCTGGCGGTCGCTGCTACCCGTGTTTTGTCTTAATTTCCCCTTTTTGTAACCTAAGTAGGAGGACACTATAAATACCCCCAAAATTCGGTGTTTTGACACACAACCCTAGATCTGAATTATTTCCTTTTCCAAGTTTCAAACTTTGTTAATTATTTTACTAATCATTCCCTAATTAAGCAAGTTCTTCAATTAATTAGGGATTGAAGTTGGGTTGTAAGAAGAAGATTGAAAGTTTATCCTTATTTATTCTATCCTAATTCCTTTCTTGCTTTAGATTGGTATTATTTCTCTCCTCATCTTCATTTGTTTACATTTCTATTGTTCTTCAAGTTTGTTTGATTGTTATTGACAAAGTTAGCATCTTTATTGTTTAATTGTTGTTGTTTTCACCATTGTTGGTCTTTTCATTGTTCATCTTTGTTTTGATTCTCTTTCCTTGGTTCATCCTTGCTAGTTGTCCTCAAAGACTTAATCTTTGAGTGGATTTGGTTAAAGATTGTGTCTTTTAGTTTAATAAACCTTGTCATTAGATTAAAATCACCTTTCCTTATAATTATTGTTGGATTCTTGGATGCTTGGTTGTAGAATTCATCTTTCATCCATGTCTATGTTTAAAGATTCTATCTTTGTTGTTTATTTAGCCTTTAGAAACATGATTAGTGAGTAGTCTCCTTCTAGGACTCGGTTTGACCCGATATGGGTAATTTCACTAACTAATTGTCACATAGGCTAATTTGTGGGGAAAATTGGTGAGGGTAGTCTAGGGGAATTTGCATGTTTAAGGTTTGGGTTTTGGGTAGTGTCGATTTGTGACCCTTGTCCACCAACGGAAGTTGGTTAGGTTGTGAGTTGGGCACCCGATATTTGACCTTGTCGCCGACTAAGGTTGAGACCGGAAGGGAGAACCGAGGGAGGGTGCCTCTAGGTTAGCGTTTGAAATCGACCTCCGGAAGGGGGAGTGGGATGACCCGGAATATGATGAGTGCTTAATGACCTTGACCATTTACTTGACCTCCTTGGGAAAATGCATGTTCTTGGGGTTGTCGGGTTTTGAGTTAGGGAGACCGGCTTTCGAACCCGGGAGGGGGGTTAGTCGGAGTAGCTAGTGTCCTAGTGCGAGACCGGAAGGGAGGTTCTAGGCGAATTAGAGCCATCTCCCCCTTACCTTTCTACCCCTTTTGATTAGCCGAGACGATTAGTATGTGGAATTACTCATATTCATGGTCGGACCGAGTTCTAGTCTTTCTCTTTATTTGATCTATCTCCTATCTTTAGCTTGTTTTTACCTTATCTTGTTGTTTGTCTTTAAATTTGCTAGTTTAGCGTTAGTTTGTTACTACCCTCTTTGTTATCTATCGACTTAGCTAAGCTCAAGAATATAGACAATTAGTAATCACCCCTACTCCTTGTGGATCGACCCTCTAGAGTGTACAACGATAAAATCGTGCACTTGCGAGGTTTAACTTGAGACCATCATTGTTGTTACTTGGTCGAGTATATATTGTAGAGAGATAAGGAAGATATTACCGGATGAATAGTGATTCTTAGGTTAAATTGTGGATCTCCTCCTCAATGAGAGTTGAGGAGTATTTATAGACTTTCACCTTTTGTCACGTAGTGGCCAAGTGGCCAAGTGGCTAGCAGGTGGAAAGACTGATCTACCCCTCGGCCGAGGGGCCCATGGTAGGCCGGCGGGCCCGGTTGACTCACCGCCGAGGGGTCTTGGATATGAGTTCGCGGATGTGTGCCTCGGCTGGCTAGTTGTCCCCGCCGAGGCACAAGAGACAGGCCGACAGGTGGCGTCGGTTAGGCTGTCTAAGCCGTTGACTTGCTGTGGATATCTTTGACCTTGCTCAATATGCTGACTGGTCAGCGGGTGCAGAATATGCCCCATCACTTTTCATTTTCGCTGCTTACTTCTTGAATAATGAAGCAATTAGCAACAGGTATATCATGGTGCTATTGATTATAAAATTCATTATTAAAGAGGTAATTAGTTTTCCGCTATTCGCTAGGATCAGTATTTTCAATTAATTACAGAGTACTAATTATTACTTTGTGAATACTTTAGATTGATTAAGCATGTACAAGTTATATATATGTTATACTGGTTGAAGGAGCTTTAATCGGTCTTGCGAGGGTATGTAACTTTTTTACCTCTTCTTCTTCCATGTATCACTTTCGTTTGAATCAACAAATCTGTTGTGTTGATTTTTTGCTTAAATTCATTGTCCACTTCAATTCATGTGATTTTATTCTTTACATATATTACGCAAACAATTAAATTTGGTAGAATATATAATATGTGATTTTATTTATTCATTGTCCACTTTAATCAACAAATTTGTTGTGTTTATTTTTTACATATATTACGCAAACAATTAAATTTGGCTCTTTGATCTTTTTTATTGTGCAATCAAAATTTTCTCTACCACCCTGAAAGAGTTAAGGGTAAGACAAGGACCCGAACTTTACAAGTTTTTTCCGTTAAGGGCCTCAACGATTTTTTTTTTCCGTTAAGGACCTCAACACTAACACCGTTAAGTTTCCGTTAAGTTTTCAACATTAAAATAGATTTTAACAAACAATATCCATTATCATTCATAACAATCAAAGTTAATTAAAACAAGGACAACATATGCCCGTTAATCTTTGTAAGTTGTAACATAGCAAAACAACTAAGAATGGCAAAACTTCATCTGAAGATCTGATTACAGCTTATCATTCATTTATCAACTAAGATGCAAAACATTTAAATTCCTTGCTAACAGCACGATATTCCTCCTTGACCATCACCTTATTCTTCAATTGCTCATGTGCCTCTCTACAATCATTTTCGAGCCCAACTCTAGAAAAAAAAAAGGCGTCAATTATTGTTTGAAACATACTCCAAACATACTCCATAAATAGCAAAACTTCTCTGTGAAGTGTTTCGTAAGGAGTAAAAAAGCCTATAAAAGACCATATTAAATGGACATAAAAATATTATAAGCGACAAATATAACGCTACCTGCAAAGTGCTGCTTGAAATACATTTTCTTCCCCTTGAATCAACAAAAGATGGAATGTCATTGGATACAGAGCTAGTTTGAGACTGAATAAATGTGTCAGCGCCTTGCATTGCGGTGATGCCGCGTAATGTTTGTTCACCTTCAAAGTCGGAATAGTATGCTACTTGTCTAGCCTGTGATTACATCTCCAAGCAAATGGTTATATAGGAAAGGGGATGGTTTGTCTTTTTAATAATCCATATTTACAATGTCAACACAAACTAAGCTGAATGCTAACAATGAAATACGACACACGCTTGTGTAAATCAATCTCAAAATTATGCAATCATTTAAAAAGCCTATTATAAAGAAGATGAATTACCTGAGTAGCTCCTTGACGTCTTTGCGGATGTTGCGGATGCAAATGTGTCTCTTGAACAGAATTTTCACTCCTTGCACTCATCTAACAAAAAAGAGAGTTATTAGCTATACTACAAAAACATTTGAAAACAAAATAAAATAGGTATTACATATGTGTTTGCTTACATTTCCACGTCTTTGAAATCCGTTAGGGTAAGTGTACATCCCAAATCCTCTATTATGCATGGGTGGATTTGTTACTTGGCTTTGATAAGAGGATGGCTTGCCTTGGGAGTTTTCTTCACTCGAGTCAATGCATTTTTTCGATCTAGCTTGCTTTCCCTGAGCTAATTTGCAGCCCCTGATCTAGCTTGCTTTCCCTGAGCTAATTTCTCCCCATTAAATCAGCGACAGCCTCAGGGCTGATGGCACCCAATTTGTCCATGTTTTCCTTAAATTCATTTGGGGTTGTGCTTTTCGCAATTTTCCAAAAGTGCATTCTATACTCTTGTCCTCCACCAAAAACTTCTCTAAAATTCATATATACATGTCTCGCACATACTCTTTGTTCAGCTTGTGGCCACGTTTCAGCAACTGCTTTCAATAGACCCTTTTGTTGATCAGACATTATAGTATAACCAGCACCATCAAATATCCTCAAATCTTCAGCTAAAAATTGTAGAAACCAACTCCAAGACTCAGTGTTCTCCACATCGACTACATCCCATGCAATTGGAAACATTTGGTTATTCCCGTCTCTCCCCACAGCCACCAACAATTGTCCTCCATATGGGCCTTTAAGCCAACATCCATCTATAGAAATGAATGGCCTACAACCTGTAGACACCTCGTTTATGCACCCCTCGCAAACCACCCGGTGATGATTGGGCCGCATGTCTGATTCGCGGAACGATTAGTGACAGTTCGTAAGATTATCGTCAAGTGATTGCTCAAATATTAATGTCAACCTCTTAGTTGTCATCTACGTGCCGATACGGTCGTTTTGGCAGTAATTAGAGTACATTCGAGTCCGGTCAAAAACCGTCTCCATTTTTCGATATTGTTAAATCCCGAGTCGAATGTTCGGAATGTTCCGGATATTTCTATTCCATATTTCTCAAATTTTATCTTTTGGCAAATAATATCCCGTAATATTCAAAAGATAATCGAATTATTTCCGTCCTACCATAACTCAAACGCGGAAATCTTTCTTAAGCAGGAGGAAACCTCCTGGGAATAGACGCAGCACCTGCTGCGCCTCTTCCAAGAGACGCAGTGGCTGCTGCGCCTCTTCCCAGGCCCTTCTTTGCAGGATTTACGTATCTTTTTTATATCTTTCCGAGATTCACTTCCAAAGAGTCTCCGAAACCCTATTCCTTCACGTGATTAGTATAAATAGGAGCTTTCGTTCCTCATATTTCTCACGCGAGTGTCCGCCCTTCTCTTCTCCCTTTGCATTCTAGACTTCGTTCTTACTAATTGGCGCCTACGTGCTTGGACTTCCGACCACGTAAGCTCGGATCTTTCCGGGTACCAGCCTCTCCGTTGCATGACCGACCAATTTGACCACTACACTCAATCAATCTAATTAATCAATCTTGTTTAATCGTTTTCCTCTTACGAGGGCACTCTTTCCTTGCATTCGCGTCGAGCATTCACTAATCGATCTTCTTAGTTCTTCTCGTTCCGTCAACATGTAAGTCTGAGGGTGTATTAATCTCTCTTTTATTTATTATATTTTATTTATTGTATAACAATTGTAAGGTTTATGTCGAAAGCATCTCATTAAAACCGATTTCTAAAACCGTCTTTAAAACCTTTTTTGCGGATTTTAGAGAGATGACGTCGAGAAAAGACGCAGCAACTGCTGCGCCTCTTCGAAGGAGCGCAGCACCTGCTGCGCCTCTTCGTGAGGCTGCCGCAGTTCCTGCTTCTTTTCTTCTTCCTCCGTCCTCTGTAATACGTGTCAAATTAATTTCTTTTGTTTTGTTTGTCTGTTAGTTCGTTCACATGATAGTTTAATAATTCATATGTATATTAATCATCATCGTTAACATGTTTAAATCGTCATAAATCCGACTTAAATCCCTAATAATCAATATTTGCGGGTTTTCGCTATTATATTCAACTCGAGTTTTAGAGATTCAATTCGTTCATGTTGGGTTTCTGGGATTCATTGTTTGATATATTTTCATCCGTCTATTCATTAATTCGTCATCATTCATTATGTTTAGTCTAATTAATTTGTTTGGTTAGTTTGTTAACTCATTCATTAACATCGTTCCTTCATATAATTAATCCGTTTATTTCCGTCTCATCCATGTTTTGCTGTTTTATGACCTCAATCATATGTAAATAATTCATTAATAACTTTCATCCGAGTCAATTATCAAATCAATCCATTAATTTAACAAATAACATCAACGGTTTGCAGTTCCGGCTTCACAGCCAGAACTCACCCTTGGAACAGACGCAGCAACTGCTGCGCCTCTTCCAAAGGGCGCGTTCTTTCGCGCCTGTTCAGGTGAATTCTGTCCCGAACTCCTTTTCTGCCTTGACCTAGTTTAATTAGCTACGTATTAATCAACTAATATCTGTATTATCACCTTCTGATCTGTCGTGTTTTATTCCTTTACTCTTTTTCTCAAATCATCCGTTTTAAAGGTACTTTCGACATAAATCGCCTATTTCAATGTAATTATTGTAATTTTCATTGTTGTAATTCATTATTGTTGTATTGCTTTTATCGTTTGTATGCTTCACATGTAAATAAACCTTAAATTCCTACTTCGACCCAATTGTTTGCTAATTACGTGTCAACCGACTTAGTCTAATTCTCACATGCTAGGATTAATCTATGGATGTTGCATTGCATGCATACAACCGACGATATATCGAGTATAAATAACTTCCCTAATCATTAGTAGAGGCCGCTATCGAGGCGGGCGGGATTAGGTGTTCGATCAAAAGAGCTTCCTAATACGTACCCTCACCCCTTACTCCAGATCTCCGTGAGCACCCGTGTTCATTGGCATCCACGAGAGTCATTCTAGACATAGAATGCTAAGGGTAACGATTGCTTAGTGTTCATGTCACTACTTTGTGTCTTGACATGGCACGAGGTATTCGAACGGTTCCAATTTCCCATAAAAATTGGTGGCGACTCCATACAAAATGCAAACGCTTGTTTTCGAGCCCCTTCACCAAGCGCCCCCGTGGGCGGCCCGCTGTCCACACAACCAGCGAGAAAACCCTCCCTAAGTGCAGCAAAACAAATGTACATCCTATGAAAAACGTTAGCATTTAACTGAAACTTGATAGTATTGTTAAATTTCAGCTGCATAGGAGTTTAGTAAGCTATACTGCTCTTTATACTCCCCAACAATTAAGTTAAGAGCACATTTTTTAGCTCTGAAAGCCATGTGCAATGATACTTTGAGCCCATGTTCATTCCACACTGAGTCGGTTATCTCCTGAAGTTTCATATAAGGATTTGATTTGAACTTCCTTAAGTAATGTCTCGCAATCCATTTATAAGTCATCTTCACTTTATTCTTTCTTCCACAAGAATGAATACCATAGTAGGTCTTTACTTCAAAATGTTGTGTATTTTTCGGAACGGAAGCCCATATTTTCCACTCACAATTATCATCTTTACATTTAACACCCACCTTGTCTCTGTGATTTTTTGTATACCTAACATCCACACCATTCCTGGCACAATAATCAACTATTTTCTTCCTAAATTCTACAGCATTTTCAAATTTCTGCTCCACAAAAAATGTTGTGTCAATCCAGTTAGAGCTATCAACATTTGCTTTTTGAGGTTTAGAATTCTTCCCCTTGGAGGCTGGTGTAGTCAAATACCCATACTCATCTTCTTCCGATGACGCTGTAGGACTATTTACGTCAAACTCATCATCATAATCACTGTCAATCTCATATCTCACATTATCCCTTTGAAGTTGTTCACCCAACCTTTCAAGTTCATATTGGGATTCTTTCTCCAATATTTCATTCTTCTTGTGTTTAGTTCTAGCATCAATTATCTCATCGTCATCTACGTCACTACCGTTCTCATCATAATCAATCTCATTTACAGGTAACTCATATGACACAGCAGTTTCATCCTCAACATTTAAACCAACTAAACCAATATCTTCCTCAAAATTCTTGTTCATTTGAGGCCTATTTAGCAAGTCAGTAAAAGACATGTTCATTTCCATCTCACTCAAACCAAAGTCATTCATAATCTGTGAAAAGTGAAAAACGAAGTCACTCATAATTCCAAGTATTTACATCATCAGTAAACACCAAATGAAGTTATGATTGTATACTGTACTCCAATCTATATAGCATAGACTTCAGAGCACATAATCAACAATTTAATCACTTTAAAATGATAATTTAGAATATTTTACAACACATAAACATCAATTTAACATAATTAATTTAGCATCACAAACATAGATTGGGATAAAACAATATAAAGATGAGACCTTTAAGCATACTAAGAAAATTAATTAACTTACTTGTTCACTGATGAATGAATTTTGCCTGGAAATTGAAGTATTCAATTTTCAATTTTGAAGTGCTTATTCTGCTTCAATGGAGAACGAAACCCTTGTTTTGCTTGAAGGGTTTGTGTGATTTTGCCTTTTGGATTTCCAAATATGATTAGAATATGCCAAAGCACACTCCCACGTGTTTCTAACTTAATAATTATTTGTGGGCCTTGTATAAGGGTAAGGTAACGGCGTTAACTGAGTTCCTTAACGGAAATAAAAAATCGTTGAGGTCCTTAACGGAAAAAAATTGCAAAGTTCGGGTTCTTGTCTTACCCTTAACTCCACCCTGAAATGTGTTTTAGATTACGTTTATTGCTTTCAACTACGCCAATAGAAACTGCATTTAAGAGATAAACTTATGTTAAATATGCAAATGTTTTAACATAAAATAACAATTACTAAGATACGGATTTTTAGCAACTACAATTGGTAACATTACATAGAGTTATAGGTGAAAAAACTAAATAAGGCTGATTGTTTAAAACAAATTTGTAAGTTACTCACATTTATGCAATCTTTTTTCTTCGTTGCAGTAGTAAATTTAAATTTCTCATTAAATGATTTTATGGATATAATTTGAAGTGATTTTGTCCAAACAACAATAGGACTATAAGAGTATATTGTTGGTGAATGAAAAAATTGTCGATGGTAAATCAATGTGTTACGGAGTGACTTTCGACGCTGCCTTATTAAGTTATTAGTGAACATTATTCTTTAGTCCTTTTTTGGTGAACATTATTTCTTTACTTTGACGACGCTTCTGAGCCATTTTGAGGGATTAGTCACAGCTTTGTATAAGTGGAGAACGATGACCCAACGATCGTCTTTGATTTTCTTACGGTGTGGGTCTTTGCTTCCACTAAGTATTATGTTGTCGAGGGCAAGATTATATTCACTATAATCTTCTAGGTTTATTGATGGTTTTGGACTCCTTAGTTGACTTACGACATATGTTAAATGGTCATTCCAGACAGACAAGCAAATTTATCAAATTTCATTTTCTTATTAGGATCCATCAATTGTACTCCGTATGAAATTTTAGTTTGTTATGCTTAAGACCGTCTTAACTTAAAACCCATCACAACCTTCTTTTATTTCCACCTCTATTTTAATTGGATGTAAAAGCGACTTAAGTTTAGACGGTCTTAATGAAAATTTTAAATCATATTCCCTGCCTTTATTTTCCCTCTCATCTCTTAAACTTTTCGGTTGTATTCCTACCTAAAAAATATCAACCTATCCTTTTTTCGCTGCAATGTTCTAACTATGGTTCTATCGGATGTATCCCTATTAACCTCTTCTCACATTTTCCTATTATTAAGTGTAGGTATATAGCCATATAGGGTTGGGTTGAAGAAAGGTGGACAAAAGTGGCAATTACAAATAAGACTGCGGAATTACACGGTTGTTAGATAATCCCCGGGAATCTGTACAAATAATCTTTTTTATTGTGAACACTAAAACTTTGGAGAGACGATTTTTCATTAAGTTATTGAGTGATCACTTTTATTATACCTATTTATATATTTTTTGGTACTCCTTTTATTATTGATTTTGGTTCAAAATGTATCATTCATTTGGTAAATATTTTCATAATTATCATACCTATTTTATCTTATATTGTAATCATTTTTATTAGTATCTCAGTTTATAGTATTCGTACTCATTAAAATGGCAGACATGATTATTTTCTAAAATCTGAGTTAATAAGTGTTTGTGGGCTTTATGCTAGACCTGGCAAATTTGTCATTCGGGTTGGGTTCGGGTTCGGGTCAGGTCACATCAAGCCGGGTCATTTTGGTCGGGTCAACCTGGGTCGTTTGGGTTATGATTTTGCCATTATAATTAAGTCATTTTGGGTCCATCAGGTCATTTTGGCTCGCTTAAGTCGGGTCACTTTGGGTTGGGTCACTTTGGGCTGGGTCACTTTCGGCTCGGGTCACTTCGAGGGATACATTTCGGGTCATTTTCGGCTCTCGAGTTAGCCTTATCAAGTCGGGTCAGCTTTGCCAGATCTACTTTATACTAAATTTCCACAGAGGAATCGATAGCATACCTGAAGCCACTTATCCATCCATAGAGGAATCGGTTGAGCGAGTTGCAATTTCCACCATGGCGGTTGGAAAAAAAAATTTATTTATTTATTACGTTTTGTATATCTTTGGCAATAAATTTTAGAGATTATTTTAAATATGTCCGTGCAATTTTGTACGGGTTCTAAACTAGTGTAGAGTATAATAAAGATAATAAAACTCGGTTGATACAATACTTGTCAAGTAAACAAGAGTAGGCTACTACACGAACGTATATTACGTGATGGATGGCATTACATCACTACCTTACTACCTTGAGGAAAATATTTGCGTTTTTCCCGAAGATGTCCTTCCTACACCTAAAAAAGGGGAACTAAAGTGGAAATTAAATATATCATTCAACACGTTATATTATCATTCAATACATATTATTACAAATAAACATATTACTTTCTCCGTCTCAATCAATAATTCACACTTACTTTATTTTCCCCTCACAAAATAAAGCAAATATGAATTATTCACGGAACAGAGGGATTACTTACTAATCCGATTTTATTACAAAAAATCATGGTGCTTATCTAAACATAATACTGTAGTATGTTTATTTGAATTAAATTTATATTCCAATTTACTATATATTTAATTAGGTTTTACTAATAAATGGCATTGTTACATATATATATTGACGTACGAAGATTCGTAGTTTCGTTCTTATAATTAAAGGATAGAAGTTAACCACTTCTCTTCGACTACTTGAACTTCGTAGCAAATCAATGTATGTGCATGGAAGATCCGTCTTCTCAAATATATAGAATATGAACGTAAGTACGTAGAATTTGACATTTAATTGGAAATGATCATGCAAACATATTTCTTGGACTATACTCCAAAATTTTATATATTTGTCAAAGAAAAAGTTTCCACATTGTCGTTACTCGTTAATAGTAACGCAAATACGCAATGACATGTGAATATACATACGGAGTACAAGCCAATGGCTAATATGTCTAATTTTAATATTTTTGGGTGAGATTGAGGCCCTGTTTTTTTTACTTAACTTCAGTTCAGTTCATTTCAATTCAGCTCTATTCAGTTCAGTTAGATTCATTTCAGCTTTATCCGGTTCAGTTCAACTATTATCTTCATAAAGTAACTCTTATTTCAGTTTAGTTCAGCTTCATTAAGTTCAGTTAAGTTCAGACAGTTTCAGTCAATGCCCCATTTTTTTAGACTTAATTTCAACTCATTTCAGTTTACTTCAACTCTATTTAGTTCAGTTCATCAACTTCATTCAATTCAGTTAAGTTCATTTCAGTTAAACTCTTCTCTTCACAAATTAACTCTTAGTTACTACAGTTCAGCTCTATTAAGCTCAGGTTGGTTCAGCTCAGCTTTATTAAGTTCAGTTCATTTCAGTTAAGCTCCATTAAGTTCAGTTCAGACAGTTTCAATCCAAAAGAACAAGTCTAGAAGTATCACGGTAAGGTGTACAAAGCTACCCAAGTTAGAGTTAGTAAAATTGGCCCGGTCCGAATAACCGGACTCGTAAGTCGTGCCCGAGAATTGACCCGAATCAATATAACGTGACTCGAATTTTTGTTGTTGCAAACAAATCATTAATCATAAATAACGTGATAATAATAATAGACTCGTAAAATGATCCGACTTGGTATGACCTTTCCTGCATTCTTGCAAACCCGAAAATGACTGAATCCAGCCGGAAGTCAACCTGAACCTAACCCTGTTGACCCGTTTACCAGGTCTAATCATAGTTGATAATGGACATGCATGTTCTAAAAATTTTATTAGTAATATAATTAGCAATGAATTTAGACTATACCGTGAGTGATTTAACCCTTAATATATACGGAGTATACGGTAATATTTACGCAAATTTGGTTTAAAATGATTCATACCAAAGCGTACTTTGTGGAGAAGACTATTTCGATCAAATCCTTAAGATAATAGTTGAGGCTTAATTAATGATCTTATATGTTAACATGTCTCCTCACTCCTCAGTGAGTAAGTACTAGGGATGTTAACGAGCCGAACCGAGCTGAGTCCGAGCTTGGCCTTGCTCGGCTTATGCTCAAGAACCAAAACTCAAGCTCGAGCCGATCTTCAGCTTACCCGAGCTTGGAAAAAATGTGCTCGTGATAAAGGTTGCGAGCTTTAAGCGAGCTCGAGCCCAAGTCAAACCTATATAAAATTATTATTTTTTTTTTCTTCTTCCGATATTTTAAATAACAAGGCTAGTAGGTTATATGTAAAAATAGTTGGCAAATCAGTGAGACATGATATGTGTGATGCAAAGATATAATCATGATAAAATATTTTTATAAAATATGAGCAATATTTTATGTAATCACACAAGTTCAAGCTGACTCACGAGCTTTTCGAGTCGAGCCAGCCTTTGCTTGGCTTTACCCGTTAAGCTCTCGAGCCGAGCTTTGACCGAGTCGATCTCGAGTTGTTTGCGAGCTGACTCGTCTCATTAACACCCCTCTCGAATGCCCGTTGGCGAAGGCCGAAGAGTGGACCATGTGCGCAAATTCCACTTATTTTGTGGGACTCCTAGGATTTGAACTCGTGACCTTTTAATCACACTGGGTCACTGGCTATAATACCATGTGAAAAAATCGTTTCAATTATAATTTTAAAGTAATGGTTAAATAAAGCTCAGGCGATGGTTAAAGTTAGTATGGTTGTTCATACCCAACTACTAATGTAGGTTTTATAATTCCACTTATGTAGGTTTTACACTTTCACACAACTACACAAACCATGTACGATTAAAATATTGCATGATCCATATATAGAACTAAATTGAGCACTCGTGTGCTTAATAAATTAAGGATAAACAAAATGATTGGTATAAATGCGTCTTAAACTTTGGTGCAATATCAGGCTAATAAACCAACATAATATTCCCTTCATCCTAATTACTTAATTTTCCTTTTTATTATTTATGAATAGTATTTTAATGAATAGTAGATAAATAATATGGACGATAAGAGTACTAAATAATTAATTATCAATTTGGATTGATTTTAGAAGTTTTTGATATATTTGAATCCACATATATTATAGGTATTTGGGGTAACAGGGGTTTGAGGAAGAACCACCCCATCATTTGACGATGATAGATGAACCATCTAAATCAAAACCTTAAGGTGATATTTGAGGCTCAACCCGTACCGTGTGCTGACATTCCACTTCGTGAATTATGGAAACTGTGACCTTCGGTCACACTGGCTCTGATACCATGATAGATGAACCATCTCAACCAAAACTTTAAAGTGATGGTTGAGGCCCAACTATTATAACTATTCCTATTAGACGACTTTATCTTGACATTTAAATTTCATTCCGGCCTAAAATGATAATTTTTTATTATTATTTTAAAACATATTTTATCCAAGCATTTTCTTAAAAAAAAATGTGTTTGTGTCATTCATGATCTCTAAAATTGACATGTGACTTTTCATCTAATAATATAGACTTGTAATAATAAGCAGAATATTCAATAATGTATGTCGAACAATGAAAATGTTGAAAACTAAACTTTGACTATTAATTAAACAAAATCATTCATAATAACCACATCATTTTTTTTTTTGAATATTCCACTTCTTAACGGTTATAAAAGGCGCACGTACCACTTTGTTATTGCATCATAACTTAAACGAACAAAGATAAAGAGATTAATCAACAAATAATAAAAACCTCAAATTTTATTTATTTACATGTTTATTATCGAAGAAAATATATATTAACGTAACGCAATGGAGACGAAAGTTGGAATGATAGCAATAATTTGCATGGCATTTGCAATAAGTTTTTACGTTGCAAATGCAGCTGATCCTTCTCCTCTTCAAAGTTTCTGTGTTGGAATTAATGACCCTAATTCCGCAGGTTCACTCTTTTTCTTATTTTCTATATTAGTTCGTAATTATAGCGTTGTATGTAGGTTTGCAGTGACGGAATAAGGATTTGATGAATATATAAGTAATTGGCTAATGGCTATACACATTGAAAATCCGAGAAATACGAGTTAATAACGTGCAAAATTTTATTGTTTAACGGGTGCTAATCCCTTCTAGCTCACCTAGCTCCACCATTGAGTCACTAAATGTTAAGAACTCGAAAAACAAAGGTAAATTTGATAATAACGGGATTTAAACTAATTAATGTTAGCTAGCTGGCATCTGCCGACTGCTGTCTACAGATTGTATATTCTAATTAATTACGACTATTATTAGTTTTACCATTCATATACAAGTTGAAGAGGACCAACATCAACATGTTTGTAGACGTCGACTCGACGACAATATGTAAATATTGGAAATTTGTTAATTTTTGTTAAAACTATAACAGAAAATTCAACAACTTTGTTCTTAAGTCTTAACCTTGGCTATAATTTTAATTTTTAGTCACATACATTTTCTAAATATGTTTTTCACTGACATTTAATTTAGTTATTAATTTTAATTTGCAGTATTTGTGAACGGAAAATTCTGCAAAAACCCTAATGACGTGTCAATCAACGACTTCATACATAAAAATTTCAACGTAGCCGGTAACACAAGCAATATTCAAGGAGCAAACGCAACATTAGTAGACGAATCCTTATTCCCGGGGCTAAACACCTTAGGAGTAGCCATGGCACGGGTCGATTTCGCCCCATCCGGCCTAAACACCCCTCACTTACACCCACTCGGGTCTGAAATATTCGCAGTCATGGAGGGATCATTATACGCCGGGTTTGTAACAACCGATAACAAACTTTTTGACACGGTCATTGGTCCCGGGGACATGATTGTATTTCCACAAGGGTTGATACATTTTCAGCTTAATATTGGTGATACTGAAGCTCTTGCAATTGCTTCATTTGGTAGTCAAAATCCTCTACGTGTTAACGTTCCGAATGCTTTATTTGGAACTAACCCTCCAATTTTGGGTGATGTTCTTACAAAAGCATTTCAAGTTGATGGAAATGTGATTGATAAACTCCGAGGGCAATTTCCGGGTCAAGAAAATGGGGTTGAGACTGGAAGATCTATCTTGAGGTTAATTCAGCAGAATTCTTCTTAATTAATTGCACTATTGAAATAGGGCAAATAAATTTGGGGAATTTATTATCCAAGATATAAATTATATAGTGAATGATGCATGATGTATAATTTTTAGTTTATTTGTTATTTATTTTATATTGCTTGTTGGATAAATTCCATATTGGGAAGTGCTTGTATAGTTGTATGCTTTAAATTAATAAAGACTGCAAATTGTATAAATTTGATGGTTAATGGATTATCTTTTATCTTGATTCATTCTTTCTATTTACGGAGTACCTCTTATTCTTTGTGGTTTTCTCATATTGTTTGGGACATCTCTTCTTAATAAAAGAGTACAGAATCGATGTGCACGAATGAACCTTATAAATGAAACACAAATTCTTGCTTAAGACACACATATCTAATTTGAAACTTACAATGAGTCAAATAGAATAGATGAGACAAAACAAAATGTTTAAGAACTAATAATAAACTTGTCCAATCTATCAAGGAGCGGTACTACTCTTTGACCTTCAGTTTTACTGTTAAAGACGGATATACCGTCTTGAGAAAGACTAGACTACAAATGAAAAAGGGTGTTACAAATTCTCAAATCATCAATCAATCAATCAATCAATACATATATATAAAGCAAAAACTTTTCGAGCGATATTAGAGAGTCCAATTTTTTTAGAAATCCTATAATTTAAAGAAAAATTTAATAAATTATCCTAATAAGAGTAGATTTCTAAAAAAATATTAAATTTATAAAATTTTCCTAATAAGATTAGATTTCTTAAAAAAACAAATTTTATTTAATTTTATATCCTAATATAAGTAGATTGAATTTATTAAATCACACACATATATGTAGATTTTAGTGATTATAAATTTATATGTAATTGTGAGTAACAACTTCTCATTTTATCTTAAGTTGAAAATGAACTAAAATGATATTCAATGTATCCTAATAAAAGTAGATTTATAAAAAGAACAAAAAAAATTATCCTTATAAAAGTAAATTTCTTATTAAGAACAAAGCAAATTTTATTTAATTTTATCTTAATATAAGTACAAAATAAATGAACTAAAGTGTTATAGGAGGCAGTTTAGTACTTTATACACGAGTATTTGTGATATTGGCATAGTGTTTTCCGAGTGGTAAAGCAAGAACCAGTTATTGTATCAATAGGACCCACATGATCATTATCATATACGGAGTACTATAAAATGCAATTGTTCCTTCGAAGTACCAAATATATATTGATGAAACAAGCGTGTAAATGAGTAATAATGTATGCCGACAATTGTTCTTATTTAGAGTCTACAAAAATGAGCATTGGCTTGAAATAATTTCATATATCTAGGTTATAGGTACAAGATTCATGTTAATAATTACATACTAAAGTTTAGTTCATTTAAAAAATTATACAAATTCTCAATTAAGATGGACACTATCCATCTTAAGTTTAAAATGGGTCAAATATATACCAAATCACATGACAAATTGCTTAAAAAATGTCAATTTTTTTGTCTTTATTACCACTATGTGGTAGTCTTTGACCAGTTTTAAGATTTAAGACGGATATTCCATCTTAAACAAGACGTACTTTTTCAATCTTAAATATTCCGTAAGTAATCGTACGGTGACACAAACTTTTATCTGGTCTTGAACTACTATAATATGATGGCTTGAGTTTCAAAATTAATTTTCACTAGAATGTCCAAAGAAAATCAAATAGTTACCTTATCTAAGCAATAAAAAATTAGAGTATACTTAGTGTAAGATAATAGTTATTCATTCCATTTTTATTGTTTTATTTTCATTTTGAAAAATTTAAGAAATATAGGTGATATTACTACTCTATCCCTTAATTAAGAAGAAGGGGGAGAATGTCATGTTAATAGAATGAATAATAGTATAAGATTAGGGGTAATAGTAATAGTCCATCGATTTTATCATTATCAGAGGATGGTTGATTTGGGATAAATTTTGGAGAAAAAAGGTCAATAAAAATAGAATGAGTGGATTATTTAATGCTCCGTATGAGACTATAGTGACGTTTATGTGCATAACATCCCACTTTTGCCGACCATTTTCAAGTTATGTTAGCAAATCCAATATCTGCAAACTACTTAAACATAAATGAGAGCATAAAACTATAAATAAATACCCCGTATATGAGTTTTGAGTAGAGATATGATTTTGAAGTGCCTTAACCATGTTAGATGTTGATCTGATCCTACTACTAAGTCAGGACTTATTACTACTATGTATATAATTTAGTTTAAGTGGACTATAATACAAATTTGACTCCTAATTCTAAAAATAATCTTGTATTACATTATTAATGTATACCAATATGGTAATTATATTAGTGCATTGAAATAGTATACCAAATGCACAATTCGCTTAAAATTTCGAAAGATAAATTATTAAGTACGGTGTATATAATAGAAGAGGAGAACTAGAGTGAGTTCTAATGTTTAAAAGAATTGATACGATTCGATAATTTTCGGCCAACCTTAAATTTGTAACCAAAAATAATATATTCAGCAAGTCACAGAAAAAAAAAAAAAAAAAAAAACAGCATTTGGCAGGGTATAACAAAATTTTGGTAAATAATTAAGATAGTAGGGGAAAAAAATGTTTAAATACAAAGTACTTTAGTTTATTGGAAACGAGAGAAATGTTTAATAATTTTTTTGACAAAAAAACGCTTATAAAAGCAAAGTCAAAATCAAATCCAATTAGACGTTGTATATTTTGTAAAAAAAAAAAGGGCATATAGCCAAACAGAGCTATATAATGATGGTGGTAAACATTATTAGTAGATTAATACAGAGGAAAATATGTATATACTCCATAATTGTGATGCATATAATAAATAAGGAATTGGTCATAATAAATGTTATCGTAAATATAAGAATAGTTAGCATTACAATGAGAAAATCACTTTTATTAGAAAGCAAACTCTATTAAAAGTGTTCAATTATATCAGCGCATTTGTTTTGGTTGGAGTGAATGTAAATGGCGATTTATTAGGCCGGTATTAAATTGTACATCGTGTCAACTATGGGCGTTAAGACATACATAAAGCTAATATTTACATCTTCATAACTCTTGAGGGAGTTATGGTTTCAACCATCGTTCATTCCCTTCTCCATATGACATCCTTGCTTTTAAATGAGTCATTTTTTACTTTCATTATATGCGACTTTGACTAGGTATTTCAGTTGGACTCGGCAAGACGAAATTTGCTCTTGAAAATTTCACAATAAAGTACATACCCAATGAAGTTAATATAAATCATATTGCCAGTTAACTAATCCTATAATCAAATTTTATAATAAAACTAATGTAGATCTAATCGGATTTACAAGTAATACCTACTATCTATCCTAAACTCTAAAAAATTAAACATTTACTCCCTCCCTGGTCAATAGTTTACACTATCCCTCTTTGAGTGTTTCAGTCAATAGTTTACGTTTCTGTTTTAGGTATGTTTATACTCTCTACTTTATCTTTTAAAAATATAAAATTAATTCCCCTCTCTTTGTACCTTGGTCTTTATGTATATATTTCCTCCGCCCCGATCAATAGTTATCTATTACTTTTGGCACAAATATTAAGGAATAAATATGAGTGAATTTGGACCACATGCACATGAGCCACAAAAGGTTGCCAAAAATGGAAATAGATAACTATTCAATGATACACCCGAAAATGGAAATAGATAACTATTGACCGGAACGGAAAGAGTATATGAAGCATATGTAAATATTTTATTGAGACAAATGGAGTATTTAGTTATTGGAGTAGTTAGTTATTCTCTAAGATATAAAGATACATCTATATAATAGACATGCAACTTTAATGACTCATATCTTCATAGCTGTACACGAGGATAATGATGGATTTCAGATACAAAAATATATTTCGTGTTTAACCGCAGACAATATCCATTAAGGTCATGCTACGCCATGACGATAAATAGAGGCAATGGGCAGTCACTTAATCGTGTTGAAATTTATATGAACTCTTATTTTAGTCATGGTTAGCTTTATGTAACAACGTAAAGAAACAACATCACCAAGGGATGAATGCTCTACATTGTTGATAGGGAACAAGTATATCAATGCCCCACAAAAGATATTGTTTACATGAAGTTCATAGGAAATAATCAGTCTTAATTGTAAATTATGAAAACAAATTCTATTGGTTAAAGATATAACAAATTCTCCAAACATGCTACATATATGATCGAGATGCGTGTTGTTTTGCGTACCCTCATTCAGCTTTTACACCGTCTTATGCTTACAGAGTCGAATATATGGGTAGATATTGTAGGTTAATCTAATTTGCGAAGCACATAAAGGTTAGCTTCAATTATCACATGTTTATTTTGGTAGAATTAAACCACATTTAATTTGGCAATACCGTTTTATGTTAACTAAAAACTGATGGTACCTACAACAATAAAAATAGGTAACTACATAAGTGAATAATATAACTGTCTATTTGGATGTTATACAACTGATAAAATTAATATCAAAGAAAGTAACTTTTACGTTACAGGGACTGAAGATCCAGCAGTAATCAACTAAATCAACCAGAAGTTTTATGCGTTGCAATTTTTAACATATTTGGACTTTTTTTTTATATTTAGTTTAGTTGACTTATGCTACCAAACATGGCAATGTAAACCAACGTTTACAATATGTTGTTCAACAAATTCTTGAAACATTCAACATGCACATTGTTAAAGATAATCCTAATTGGAGCCTCGTGCATCGCACGGGCTTTCCAACTAGTACATATATATAAGCAGAAACTTTTCGAGCGATATTAGAGAATCCAACTTTTTTAGAATTCCTATATATAAAATAAATTTAATATAAAATTATTATTATTATCCTAATAAGTGTAGATCTAGCTTTTTTTCTCTTAATAATTTATGAGAAAATATGCTAATCGGAGTAGATTTAATAATATGAGAAAATAAGTCTAATTGAAGTAGATCTAATAATTTATGAGAAAATAATCCTAATAGAAGTAGATCTCATAATTTATGAGAAAAATAATAATACTAATAGAAGTGAATTTAATAATTTATCGATTATTCTTTACTAAAATAATAATAGAAAAACAACTTATAAGGAATATTTATTTTAGAAATATTTATAACGCGAAATGTCATATAATAAAATATAAAAGTGTTAAAATTGTATATTTTATAAACATAAAATTACTCTTTGTGAAAAAAAAAAGAGATCCTATTTTTTGACAAATATAAAATATTGTCAAAAATCTAACTTCTTCGATTTTAGCTACTTAGTGAAATTCGTGTAGTAACAAAGATAATTTTATTTTAATTTTTTTTTTGAATATTTAAAGATTTAAAAAAGATTCGGGCTATTAATTATAACAAAACCCGTAATTGTCTTTTACAAAAACGTTAGGAAAATGCCGATTTTTATTTTTATTTTTAAAATAGTTCAGGAAAACTTAACATGTCATATTAGGAAAAAGAAGTAAGAAATGACATTTACTTAGCATTTGGCTTTTACAATGGCAGTGGAAGGAGACAAATTTCTATAATGACAATATTAGAAATAAACAACTTCAACGATGACATGAATAGGTTTAACTCTGACTTTCTATAACGTATCAAATGTGAATGATTGGATAACCAATAACATTCACATAAGATTAAGAAAAATTGAGCTATCATTTAATAGTAAACTTTAATTTTAATTAATTACATTTTGGTGACCTAAAATATTTAATTGTCAACTTTAATCTTAATTAATTACATTTTCAGTAGAACAAAGTGCAAAATTCGATATTAAACTACATATAAAATAGAATAATTAACATAATATTGAAAAAAATGCTTGATTTGTTATGTTCAAATTTTTTTTTAGTACTCTGTATAAAATATTAAGAATGTTTTGTATACGTCACTAAAGTGGAAAATAGTCAAAATCTCAAGGCACTAAAGTGGAATTATGCTAAACCTCTGGGCACCAATGTTGAAAAAAATCTTTTTTTGTTAATGGTTAACCATGAAGTATCCCATATGGATTTACTTGAATATAAGGTGCTCCTTAGTGTAATAAATTAGGTTAAACTAATTGCATATGTATTGGTTAAGAAGTGAAACGATTGTACATATATATTTAGTCATTTGAAGCCATTTTCTTGAAATTGAAACTCTTTTCTGAGAATTTGTTCATTTTGTTATTATAAACAAAAAGTAGAATGTAAGATGATGAGACTTGATTTGTTAATAGATAACATTTCAAATAAACAAAAATGAGTTATAATTCTAATAAAATTAATCTAATTAAAATTAATCGAGTTTAAGAGAAGTATCCTAATATCATACTCCCTCCAATCCACACAAAACTCCTCATTTGATTTTTGAAGGTCAAATTTTGAAAAGTTTGACTGTTATTTCACTCAAAAATTAGATATCGTATTATATTTCGCTTGAAATTCATAGGGAACAATCAATATTAATGGTAGATAGTCAAAACAAATTTATTGTTTAGAGATTTAAAAAAAAAAATACTCCAAACAAGCTACATTTATAATTGAGATACATGTTGTTTTGCGTACCACCATTCAACATTTACAATATCGTATGCTTACAAAATAGAAACGATGTTGTAAGTTAATCTAATTTGTGAATCTTATAAAAGACAGTCTCAGTTATCACGTATTCATTTTAAGGCATTAAATCACATTTTTGGGAATGACGTTTCAAATTAACTAAAATTGTGGTGCGTACAACAATAAAAATAAGTAACTATATAATACAATTGTGTTTTCGAATGTTATACAACTGATATAACTAATACCAAAAATAGTACTCCCTCCTATTCTAAATAACTCTCCATATTTCCTTTTTCGTATATTCACAATACTCTCCCTATTTCCTTATTTGGCAAACTTTTATACTTATTAATCACCCCACCCCGCAACAATACCCCACAATACTCATACTTTATCTTATTTTAATCACCTTACCTCACAACAATACTTATTTTAATCATCTTACCCCACAACAATACTTATTTTAATCACACAATATCTTCCTTCTCTCCAATCTCCTACTCCACCACAATACTTTACCATATAATACTCCCTCCCTTAATTCTCGTGCCCTCCATGAATAGGGAGGGTTATTAAGAATAGAAGGGAGTAACTTTTATGTTAAAGGACTCATGATCCATTAATAATCAACAAAATCAACCCAAAAGTTTTGTGTGTTTCGAATTTCAACATAGTTGGACTTTTTTTTTATCAACTTAATTAACTTCTACTACCAAACCATAACAATGTAAACCAATGTTTGCAATCTATTGTTCAACAAATTCTTAGAACATTCAACATGCATATTATTAAAGATGATTCTAATGGGAATCTCATGCATTCTATATAATTGAATCACATATGTTTTTGTATTGTTGTTTAGAGACTACTAATAATCATTGGAATGTGTAGATATTTATCATAAATGTCTCCATATACATTCAAGCGATCAAGACATATAAAACAATTCACCGATCTATGTTACTATTTTTGTTTCATTAATTTACTCTATCTTTATAAGAATGAGGTGATCATTAGGAGGAGGAACGATACTGAGAAGAACATAAGTAGAATTTGGCGGTTTGGACAACTTAAAACTTTTGTGTAACAACGGAGCAACTGATAGTATTATTCATATCTGACTATCGGTTCAAGACTCACGCATTAGCCTAAATTTTGAATAAGTGTAAGTTTGAAAGAGTCTTAATAATTTAGACTATTAATTATTCTCAATGGTATACATGTGTTATGATCATTAATTAGTTGAATCATGGAAACGCACATTATACTTTTAATCAAACAAAATCTTTCTTATGCATTATAGAATATTTATTTTTCTATCTATTCAACCACGTATCTTTGTGTTTTGCTGTTAGTTTTACATATTAAGTACAGTAGAATTCTATTTAGTCATATTTCTATACTTTTTTTGGGTAAAATGTAAGTAATATTATAACCAAGCAACCAACTATTACAACTTACACCGGTTTACTTCATCTCTCGATAGAAAATATAGCAAAGTAATCTAATTCAACTACTCCCTATATCTTATCCCATCCCTTCCTCTACATTTCATCTGCAATTTATACAAAATATCATTTTTAATCGATAAAACTAGCAATTCTGGCCTAGAGCATCCTCATGTTTACATCTATTCCTTGCTTCCCATATCTTGTATACCAGTGCCTGTATACAAGCTCCCACCATTTTCTTCCTCATATAACCTCTCATTCTCTTCTTCAACCACCATTCAACAAACTCATTTTTTGGTACCTGTATCCCCAGCATTCTGTTTAACAGATACAAGCTTTTAAGGACGTACAAGTAGTCTTACTGTAAATAATCAAAGACTACTTCGGTTAAAAACAGATGGTGAGTGCGATTAGAACGGTAACTCTATTATTAATCAATCACCCAACAATTTTAATGTTGTTATAAACTACTAACTTATGTTGTCATAGATGATAGATAAAGGGAGTATGTATAATTATGATACATGACGTAACCCCATTTAATTTTACTTACTTGTTGAAGGTTAAAATAATTTGAAAAATTCATAAAGGTTTATTTCAGTTATATAGGGTTCATTTTGGTAATATGCACCATGTTTATGGACATAGGGTTTTGTATTTAATTCAAAACCGATGGTACATGTAGTAACTACGTACTATAACTATGTCACTTGATGTTTATACAAATGAATGATTACTACTAATTAAATGACAAAACATTCACGCTAAAAGTAATAATAATTCATAGGTCATCAACTACACCAAACCACGAACTTTTGTTTCATCAAATGATTTAACATAGTTGGACCTTTTTTTTTATCAATGTTATGGAAATATATTGTCGGTCATATTATGGTAGTTGTTATTTAGGAAAACACGGTCTTGGTAAATATTCGGGTTTCCTTAAGTCGTGATTAGGGTTGTATTGTATGTACTATAAATACGTTGTTGTATCGTCTGTCAAACACACAATAATAATATACAATAAAATTCTCAAAGCTTCTCCTGTCCGTTTTGCGTCTTAACTTGGTAATCAGAGCCGTTTTTTTTCTCCTTGTTTGGTGTCTTGCGTCTGTTGTCATGACGAAGGATGGAGAAGCCAAGAAATCTAAATCAATCAGTCCGTATTTTCTGTCAACTAGTGATAAACTAGGGGATAAAGTCATTCAAGTTGTGCTCAATGGTGATAATTATGACGAGTGGTCAGTCAAGTTTCGTGGTGCTCTACGCGCTAGGAAGAAGACGGGTTTTATTGATGGCTCAATCACAAAACCCGATGACAATTCCGACGAACTCGAAGATTGGTATATGGTGAACGCGATGGTTGTCAATTGGATTTTTAATGTCATTGAACCGGGCTTGGGTTCCACAATCACGTATGTTGATGAAGCTAAGGTGTTGTGGGATGACATCGAGCAGCGGTTCAGCGTAGGTAATGGACCCAAGCTACACCGTGTCAAGGGTTCCATATCGTCGTGTAAGCAAGGTGAGAAAGAACTTGTGTCTGAATATTATGGTCGTCTTAAACGTCTATGGGATGAACTCGATAAATATGATCGTAATCCCGTCTGTGAGTGCCGTGGTTGTAAGTGTGATATTAATAAAAAGTTGGACAAGAAACGTGATGAAGGTAAGGTGCACGAATTTTTGCTGGGTCTCGTGTCACAGTATGCTACGGTACGCTCTAATCTCTTAATGCAGGAACCTCTACCCTCTCTTAATCGAGCCTATGCCTCCATTGTTCAAGAGGAGGGTGTGCGAGGTGACGATGTTGGTACCAGTTCAGGCGTTCGTAGTGAGAGTCGGTCTGACCCAGTCGGTTTCAATGCTACCACTGCCCATAACGTGCATTCTGATTCTCGTAATGACGGAGCTTCTCGTACTGATGGTTATACACGACCCAAGTGTGATAAATGCAATCGATGGGGACATGTAAAGGCACAGTGCTTTGACATCATTGGCTATCCCAAAGATTGGAAGGAGAGAGGTCGGTCGAATTATAGTGGTAATTATGGTGGACGCGGTCGTGGTAGAGGTTATGGGCGTGGTTCCGCGAATAATGCTAATGCAGGTGACGAAAATACGGATAACCCCCGTGGAGAGCAGCAGTATGTAAGTGTTCCAAAGGAGAAGTGGGACGCGTATGTTAACAATGTCAAAGGTCCTACGTCCTCTAGTTCCAATGCCCGGATGTCTGGTAAGATACATAATCCCGCACTTTGGTTGTTAGATTCGGGTGCTACCCATCATATGACGGGATGTCGCGAATTATTGAGTCACATACGTAAAATAACTCCCTGTAATGTCACTTTGCCTAATAGGAGCCTCGTGCATCACACAGGCTTTCCAACTAGTTTCACATTAAAAGAGAAAAATAGGAAGAATACCATGAAAATTTCTATTCAGGAAAGTTGGAAGAGCACTACAAATAACCTTAGGAGGAGATATAATGAGTTTCGTCAACCAGGTTAGCCTTTTCCGATGATGCTCAAAACCGAAATAAGCATACGGAATAAGCATTTGTGGATAGTAATCTGTGTATACGCCATACGGAATACTTTTGTACTCGTTCATCAATTGAACAAAAAATGGTACGTAAGGAGAACTAAGCATTTAGTTCACCTGGTCCAGGTAAAACATTGGTAGGTAATCTAGCATGAGACCCCTATTGTTACGCTACATGCAAAATGGTGCAAATCTAAGGCTATAGCATCTGACTTGCATATAAACAATAGACCTGCCAAACAGAACGGATGAGTCAGATCCGGACAAGAGGGATCGATTCTACTCAAACAATGCAGAGCAACGTCAATGGATTTCCACATTGAGTTACACAAGTTTAGCGAAAGGGCCAAATATACAGCCAGTCATTCAGTATAGTCAGATTTCGGCGGTGTAACATTGGTACCCTACGCATGTTGGTATAAACAAGAGTTGTAAGACAATCCTACATTATAAAACGTTTTTCAGCAACATTCAAGAACCAATAAAGAATTTGACCAAGAGAAATATGAATGGGAAATTATGTGTGTTGTTGAATTAATTAGCTGTTAATTTATACAAGCTATTCGAGACTATTGCGGAATTGTTTCCGTCATTTACACAATATCTGTTCCTAAAATACAGGATATACACCCTAAGAATATGCCTATGTGTTGATTCTATGCTAACAAATAATATCGCAATATTCTCTCGGAATATTGCCTCCAACCTCCCCCCCCCTCTTCAAGTTGGAGCATGGGAGTCGGAAATGCCCAACTTGTCGAGCAAAACCTTAAACTGCGGTCGACCCAACGCCTTGGTGAGTATATCAGCCAATTGAGATTGAGTGTGAATGTAGCACGGCTGGACAACCTTATTGCGAATGTGAGTGCGAATAAAGTGACAATCGATCTCGATGTGCTTGGTTCGTTCATGATAAACCGGATTGTTGGCAATATGCATGGCACTTTGATTATCACAGTGGAGCCGAACAGGATCATGATTATGAATTCCAATTCCGCCAAGTAAGCCTTTTCACCATAGAATTTCGCATGTGGCAGCCGTCATAGCTCGGTATTCGGCTTCCGTGGAGGACAAGGAGACCGTCGTTTGCTTTTTCTTTTTCCAGGAAATAGGAGAGAACCACCTAAACAAACGAAATAAGCGGTGATGGAACGACGAGTAACCGGGCAGCTACCGTAGGCAGCGTCACAGTAGGCTTCAAGCCGTAATGCAGAATCAGCACGAAAAACAATGCCTTGGGCCGGATCGGATTTCCCTTCAAGTATCGAACAGCCCGTAATGCAGCTTCCCATTGTGTAGGTGTCGGTTTTTGCATAAATTGTGACAAAATGTGTACCGAATAGCATATATCGGGTCGGGTGAGACACAGGTAAATAAGTCTACCAACCAACCACCTATACTTCGCACCATCTGCAAGAGGAGTATCTTTAGCAAGAGCGAGTTGATGTTTCTCATCCATGGGAACACTTGCGGGTTTACAACCAAGGAGACCCGTTTCAGATAACAAGTCGAGGGTGTACTTTCATTGACAAAGAAACAGCCCCTTTGAGCTATGTGCAACTTCTAGCTCCAAAAAGTACTTTAATTTTCCCAAATCTTTCATATAAAAACACTTGCTTAGATATGACTTGAAATTAGAAATAACAAGTGTATTATTTCCAGCAATAACTAAGTCATCGACATAAACAAGAATGTGCATTTCAACTCCATTTTTGCGGAAAGTAAATAGAGAATTATCGGAAGCGCTCATAATAAAACCATAAGAAGATAAAGCTGTAGCAAGTTTAGCATACCAGCACCGTGGAGCTTGACGGAGACTGTATAATGACTTGCGAAGATGGCAGACTTTACCTTCGAACCCTTTGCTAAAATCAGGCGGCATGCGCATATATACTTCTTCCGACAAGTCGCTGTGAAGAAAAGCATTATGCACATCCATTTGATGTAATTCCCACTTCTTGATAGTAGCAACGGCTAAGAAAGTTCATATTGTGACCATTTTAACCGTTGGAGCAAATGTTTCAGTGAAATCGACACCAGCTTCTTGGTGATTGCCTAGTACAACGAGACGTGCTTTAAACCTTTCCACAATACCATCGGACTTGTGTCGGAGATGGGAGATGACGACGAGATTAATTAGGAGATAATGGGAGAGATGGGAGACAAAGAGTCGTTTTAGGCGGTGAAGTTGAAAATGTTTGGCGGTGGACTTTTTTAGGTAAATGTTTTTAGGTAAATTAAGGATAGTGATAGGGCACCACCGGGTGACGACTAAATTGGGTGCCACCCTCTCACAACAATAATTGTTTATTGAAGGGGTCCCTACTCACCTCATGTGAGAGGGTGGCGCCCAAATTGGGTGTCACCCGGTGGCGCCCTTTCATTATAAGGTGTATTTTATTGCGCCCGTATGTATTTTATTAACGTGACAGTATAAGGTGTCAAAAAGGGACGGGAAGTGACTATTGGGTTCGACGCTCCATTAAAGCGTCAATGCGGAAGTGTAAAAAATGCAAGGGATTTGTTGTAGTGGTAATGTGCAAATCCAAAAACTCTTATTACTCTTATACGTTTAGCTTGTGGATCTATCATTGCCCAATTTTCATGCGTAGGTAATAGTGTAATACGGATTACGGTGTAAATTATTATCCTACTCAATACTCCCCATGGAACTCTTCAATGTCTTCGTGCAAAAATGACAATTTTTTCAAAGCTCCGTAAGTCCGTAACTCTCATGAGTCGGTGACTCGGTGGTACCGAATTCAATACTAACATTATATGCTTCCTCCATTCCAATTGTTTATTTATCTATTTTGAAAGTGTACAATCCCTTAATTAGGGTATAGGGCGTCAATAATGACAAGGGGAAAGGACGTGTTGGAGAGGTCAGAGGGGGAGGAGTGGTTAGACGAGGAGGACTTAGCAAATGGGAAGACGGATTCGCCGAAAGTAACATGACGCGAGATGATTAGTTTACCACTAGCCAAATTATAACATTTGTAACCACGAAATTCTTGTGGATATCCGAGGAAAACGCATTTGGTGAACCGTTTAGCTAGTTTATGAGGGCGTTTTGAAGACAAATTGGGGTAGCAAACACAACAAAAAACTCGGAGATGAGAGTATGAGGGGTTTTTGTGGAAAAGAGCGGAAGTGGGTGAGCGAAATTGGAGTATTTTTGTGGGTAAAATGTTATGTAGATGAACTGCCGTATGAAGGGCATCCACCCAAAATTCCGATGGAGTGGAGGAATGGTGTAGGAGAGCAAGGATAATTTCATTGATGCGACGAAGCATGCGCTCGGCCTTACCGTTTTGGGATGATGTTTGGGGATAAGAGAAGCGAAAGACAAAGCCATTTTTAATTGCAAAATTTCGAAACTCAGTATTATCAAACTCACGACAGAGGTCGCATTGGAAAGCTTTAATGGAGCGATGAAATTGTGTAGTGACGTAATTCCGACAATTGATAAATTTTGTAAATGCTTCGGATTTAAATTTTAATGGATACACCCACACAAATTGAGTAAAATTATCAATGAGAATGAGATAGTATTTATAGCCGGCTGTACTTTTAATTGGTGATGTCCATAGGTCACTATGAATAATATCAAACGGAGCAAGCGTATGAGAAGTGGAATCATTAAAGGGCAAACGTCGATGTTTACTAATTTGGGAAGAATGACACAAAGACGAGTTCGCTTTATTAGTACAATCAATGCTAGACTTAGACTTAAGAAAACTTAAAATATTGGCACCCGGGTGACCAAGACGGGAATGCCAGACATCGTTGGAAAAAGCAAGAAGGTGAGGGCTCGACACAGGTGGCTTCGAAGAGGGCGATGCAGCTGACACAGGGTATAGGTCACCATCACTATTGCTCCTCAGAATCAGATTCCCATTCGCTAAATCCTTCACAGAAAAACCACACGGGTCAAATTCGACGGATACGTTATTTTCTTTGGTAAATTGTCGAACAGAAATGAGGTTTTTAATAATGTGGGGAGTGTATAAAACGTTGTGAAGGAAAAGGGTCCTATTCGGGTTGGTTAGGGAACATTACCGGACCCATGAACTGGAATACGAGCACCGTTACCGACATAAATTGAATCAATCGTGCTAGAATTTAAAGGAAATTTAAATGTACCTGCATCCGCGCTTAAATGGGACGAAGCTCCGGTGTCCATGTAGAATGGGCTTGGACTGGGAGGTTGCATTTGAAGAGCAGCGAACACTTGGGCCAAGTCCGTTGGTTGGGGTGTTTGGCCATCATCAGTGGTGACATGAGCCTGCCCGAAAGCAGAGCTGCCTCGGGATTGAGAAAACCGAGGAGCAGAAGACTGAGCAGGGGCTTGCCATGGCGTAGTCCAACCAGGGAACGTGGGGTACGGGCAGGGTGGTGGAGTCCACTAGCCCGTCCAGCCGGTCATGGGTCCCCACGGGGTCATTATAGGTGCAGCTGTGGTTGTCGAATGTTTCGACTGCTGGCGTCCACCTCCACCATTATTGGAGCCTTTATTGTTTCCTCGCTTACCACCATGATTTCGTTTGTTATTGCGAGAGGAAGCAGGGGCATCATCCCAATTACGAGATTCAGGGGAGGGGACAGACGAAGCTACAAGGGCCGTGGTGTCTTCACGGCTAGACTGACGGTGATCTTCAAGTTCAATCATACTCCGAGCCGTTTCAAAATTAGGGAGAGTTTGATTGATATAAGCAGCGACGGTGTCACATTTTTTAGGTAAACCACGCACTAATTGAAGAACTAACCTTTGTTCAGTAATTGCGGCTCCGACGTCTTTCAATTGACCCGACAGTTCACGCAGTCGTTGGCAATAGGCATCGAAAGACGGAAATTTGCCAAGTTTGAGATTGTGGAATTCACTCTCGAGCCTGGCGGCACGGGCGCCTTTGTTGTTGAGGAAGATGTTGCGAACCCGATCCCATGCGGCCTGGGCTGTAGAATCCGGTTCGAGGATACGCGGCAACAACTCATCCGACAAAGTACCATAGATCCATTGGAGCACGTGGGCATCAATTTCATACCACGCGTCGTAGAGAGGATCGGTTTTGGCCGGGGCAGGCGTACCATCGATATGGTGTAGCACTTTCTATCCGCGAGCATGGAGCGTAAAGAGATTGACCCATGACGCATAGGATACTTTGGTGCCATCCAACACACGCACCTTGTTTTGAATATTGGTGACGGTGTAGACGGGATGAAGAGATGATTTTGGAGCAGTCGAATTTTCGCCGTCAACCATGGTAGCGTGAGGCTAGGTTGCAGCGAGGGAACGACTAGGTTAATGCCGTGGGCAAAAACAAGGAAGCAGGAGGATCGTAAAATCAACCTGATACCATGAAAGTGTACAATCCCTTAATTAGGGTATTGAGAGTTTGCATATATATATACTGTTTGTTACACTATATTGTTAGCTATATTCTAGCCTAATAACAATATATACAAATAACTAAAATATATACACCAAGATACTAAGCATATAAGATATTGACTAATATATTTTTATTTATTCAGGAGATTTTATTTATTATTTTCTTAAAAAAATCCCCACGTTGAGATTAGTTTCTTTCAAACTCCTCATATCCAAACTAAAAGTTACACTTGCTTTCGGTGGTCTTCGAGAAAATACTTTCACCGTAATTTTTTTTTCTTTATACGCGACTTCTTTTTAAAAAAAAAATACTCGTATATTTTATGAAAAAAAATTTCATAACAAATTTATGTATAGAAGTTTCGTTCGTCCTTCAAAGTAATAGAAAAAACAATGTACCTAGACCTAAAATGCATAAATGTTTTAGCTCATGGGACATGAACTATTCAATTAGACTTCCTACCTACAAACGATCGTAAAACTGAATTAAAACTTTACATAATAAAATAATTTCATCAATAACTAAATGAAAATTGCTATAACCCCGCTTCTTTTATTGTATTGCTTCGTTATTTTAATCAAATATCAATAAATGATTGGAACAATGGAACGGGAAAAGTAACAAAAGGTGGTTGTTGTTGTATTGTAGTATATTTTATGTGGGTAATTTGCTACATCCCTAGTTTCATATATAATAACGATTTTTCTAACGTGTATTAAAACTCAGCCAATACAATACTTCTCTAGTAAACAAGAGTCAGCCGTGTTGTTATCTGGGGAAGCTTATACTGTAATTAGCATTGATAGATTGACGTTGATGCATGGGCTACTACACCAACGTAAAATACGTACTTGATGAAAGGGATTACATCACTACCTAACTTGATAGATTATACAAATACTCCCTCTGTTCTGGTTATTTGTTTTCTTTTTTCATATTAGGGGTGTCTCAGGGACTTGTTATTCTTTCTATTTTAAGAATAAACTTCATGAACAATTTAATCATTCACACTTAATTTGTTCCACTTGGCGTTTAGTAATTCGCCTCTTTCCTCTTTCTTTGGTCTTTGTGCCAAAACCAAAGGACAATAATTGACCGGGACGGAGGCAGAGGCGTAGCTACCTAGTAGCATGGGGTAGCAGCCGCTACCCCAAATCCCGAAAATTTGACTAAGAAGATGAAATTTTGCTACCCCATATATCATTGATATGTGTCAAAGGATAAATAAATAATACGTTTTTAAGGTAGAATCAGACTGTACATGGTCTAGTGGTAAAGTATAAGTACATCTCTCAGGAGAGTTGGGTTCGACTCCTACAATAAGCAATTTTTTTACAGGTGTTGAGTTGTATATGGTACCCACATTATCTTTTCACCTAAATAATATCTCTCCTAATATCCTATTCTCTAAATCCGAACTCCATTTCCCTCGAAAGCTCGTTTGGGCTCGTTTATAGTTTTTTTGTATAATCTTTATATTGTAATATTATTATTATTTCAAATTATATTTTATTTAGATATTTATATAAGTGTTATAATATAATAATTTTTAATATTTTATAATTTTATTTGTTTTTCAAACATACTTATATTTAATTAGATTTAAAAGGTGAGAAAGTAAAAATATATAATGACAAAACGAGCTCGAGCTTTTCCCGGGCCGAGTTCGAGTTTCAATTTTTTAGGCTCACGAGCCCGAGCTTGAGCCAAAAAATGCTTAATGAAAGGTCTTAACTACCTAGGATTTGAGGCACTCTCATTTTCGTCAACAACCACGTCAATTATCGCGAAAACATTTTTTTTCGGATTTACAAATTGAAAGTGTAGTTCTTAATGACAAAAAAAAACAAATTGTTTATTAAAAAAATCTATGTTGTTATTTTGTTCACGGCTTCACGCTACTTTCGCTACCCCAAATTTTCAATCCTGGCTCCGCCCCTGGACGGAGGGAGTATTATTTAATCCGATTTTAATTACAATTTACAAATAAACAAACTACGTACTAATCTGATTTATATTGCAAAAAATCATGGTGCTTATCTAAACATAATACTGTAGTAAATTTGATTAAATTTACTAGGTTTCACTAAGAAACGGCATTGTTACATATACATCGACGTACGAAGATTCATAGTTTCGTTCTTATAAATAAAGGGTAGAAGTTAACCACTTTTCTTCAACTACTTGAACTACGTAGCAAATCAATGTGCATGGAAGATCCGTCTTCTGAAATATATAGAATATGAACGTAAGTACGTAGAATTTGACATTTAAAATGATCATACAAACATATTTCTTGGTCTATATATGCTCCAAAAATTTTCGTATTAATTTGTCAAAGAAAAAGTTTACATATCGTCGTTACTCGTTAATAGTAACCCAATGACGTGCTATACAAGCCAACGGCTAATATGTCTAATTTTAATATTTTTAGGTGAGGTCAAGTCTAGAAGTATCACGGTAAGCCGGTAAAATGTACAAAACTACCCTAGTTACTAGTTAAGCTTAGTAAAATTGGCCCGGTCCGGATAACCCAACTCGTAAGTCGTACCCTATACCCGAATTATTATGACTCATAATTTGAATTGACCCGAATCAATATGACCTGACTCGAATATTTATTGTTACAAATAAACCATTAATAATAGACTCAAAATGACCCGGCTCAGTATGACCTTTCCCCCCCAATTCTTGCAAACACGAAAATGACTGAACCGGCAATTAACACAACCCTGTTGACCCATTTACAAGGTCTAATCATAGTTGATAATGGACATGCATGTTCTACAAATTTTATTAGCAATTAACAATGAATTTAGACTATACAATGAGTGATTTAACCCTTAATATGTACGGAGTATACGGTAATATTTAAACGAGTTCATACCAAAGCTTACTTTGTGAGAAGACTATTTCGAACAAAAAAAATTTACTCGTATATTGCATGATCCATAGAACTAAATTGAGCACTCGTGTCCTTAATAATTAAGGATAAAGAAATTGATTGGTATAAATGCGTCTTAAATAAACTTTGGTGCAATATTGGCTAATAAACCAACAAAATTCTATATGAATTTAACTTTGCTAAATTTAGTAAAAGTTGTACGTGTAATCACAATATACTAATGCTATACACCATTGCTAGGCTTAAAAAGGTGAAGTTTATTTTTTAGATAATATTCCCTTCATCCTAATTACTTAATTTTCCTTTTTATTATTTATGAGTAGTATTTTAATCAAACATAAATAAATAATATTTTAGATATATTTGAATCCACATATATCGGGATTTGGGGTACTTAGGTTTGGGAAAGAACCATCGTACCACGTCATTTGACGACCCTATTTTGACAATTAAGTTTCACTCCGACCACTAATATGCTTTCTTTTTATTTTTATAAAACATATTTTAATAAAACATTTTAAAAACGTTTGTGTTCATATCCTCCTGAACCATGATCTCTAAAATTGACCCGTCACTTTTTTTATCAAATACAGACTTGTAATAATAAGCAGAAAATTCAATAATATATGTTGAACAATGAAAATGTTGAAAACTAAACATTGACTATTTAATTAAACAAAACCATTCATAACCACATCATTTTTTTGAATATTCCACTTCTTAACGGTTATAAAAGGCGCACGTACCACTTTGTTATTGCATCATAACTTAAACGAACATAGATAAAGAGATTAATCAACAAATAATAAAAACCTCAAATTTTATTTATTTACATGTTTATTATCGAAGAAAATATATATTAACGCGACGCAATGGAGACGAAAGTTGGAATGATAGCAATAATTTGCATGGCATTTGCAATAAGTTTTTACGTTGTAAATGCAGCTGATCCTTCTCCTCTTCAAAGTTTCTGTGTTGGAATTAATGACCCTAATTCCGCAGGTTCACTCTTTTTTCTTATTTTCTATATTAGTTCGTAATTATAGCGTTGTATGTAGGTTTGCAGTGACGGAATAAGGATTTGATGAATATATAAGTAATTGGCTAATGGCTATACACATTGAAAATTCGAGGAATACGAGTTAATAACGTGCAAAATTTTATTGTTTAACGGGCGCTAATCCTTCTAGCTCACCTAGTTCCGTCATTGGGTCACTAATAAATGTTAAGAACTCGGGAGACAATGTTACATGCATGAATATACTCATTCAAGATTTTATATTCTAGTTTTTTTTTTTTCGTTGTAAACTGTAAAAAGTCAGACATAAGGGCAAATTTGATATTGACGGGGTTTGAACCAATGTTAGCTAAACTAGGCGACATCTGTAGTCTGCTTTATATTCTAGTTAATTCCGACTATTATTAGTTTTACCGTTCGTACAAGTTGAAGAGGACTAAATGTCCAAAATCAATAAGGTTGGAGGTCGAGGGAGTAAAAGGAGTGGTCCACTTTCTAAATATGTTTTTCACTGACATTTAATTTAATTATTAATTTTGCAGTATTTGTGAACGGAAAATTCTGCAAAAACCCGAAGGACGTAACAATCAACGACTTCATACACAAAAATTTCAACGTAGCCGGCAACACAAGCAACATTCAAGGAGCCAACGCAACATTAGTAGACGAATCCTTGTTCCCAGGACTAAACACCCTTGGAGTAGCCATGGCTCGTGTCGATTTCGCCCCATACGGCCTAAACACCCCTCACTTACACCCTCTTGGGTCTGAAATATTTTCGGTCATGGAGGGATCATTATACGCCGGGTTTGTGACAACCGATAACAAACTTTTCGACACGGTCATTGGTCCCGGGGACATGATTGTATTTCCACAAGGGTTGATACATTTTCAGCTTAATATTGGTGATACTGAAGCTCTTGCAATTGCTTCATTTGGTAGTCAAAATCCTCTACGTGTTAACGTTCCGAATGCTTTATTTGGAACTAACCCTCCAATTTTGGGTGATGTTCTTACAAAAGCATTTCAAGTTGATGGAAATGTGATTGATAAACTCCGAGGGCAATTTCCGGGTCAAGAAAATGGTGTTGAGACTGGAAGATCTATCTTGAGGTTAATTCAGCAGAATTCTTCTTAATTAATTGCACTATTGAAATAGGGCAAATAAATTTGGGGAATTTATAATCCAAGATAAATTATATAGTGAATGATGCATGATGTATAATTTTTAGTTTATTTGTTATTTATTTTATATTGCTTGTTGAATAAATTCCATATTGGGAAGTGCTTGTATAGTTGTATGGTTTAAATTAATAAGGACTGCAAATTGTATAAATTTGATGGTGAATGGATATCTTTTACCTTGATTCATTCTTTCTATTTTACTACCTCTTATTCTTTGTAGTTTTCTCATATTGTTTGGGACATCTCTTGATAAAAGAGTAAACAATTGATGTGCGCGGATGTACCTTATAAATGAAAGGAAAAATTACAAATAACCACCATGTATTTGCGTATTTTTACAAATAACCACCATGTATTTCTGTTTTTACGAATAACCCCCGAACTTTCATGTATACTCACGAATCACCACCGTATATTTGACCCGAGACTTATTTTTCATATTTTCCGACTCTTTAATCAACGATCTATCAAAAATACCCATATTACCCTCATTCAATTACACACACAACATATCTCTTATTCCATTTTCCCCAAAATCAACCCCAAACCCAGAAATCCCCAAATTAAAACAAAAGAAAGATTAATGTCAATTACAATAGATGAGACAAAAACAAAATGTTTAAGGATAAACAATAAAGTTGTCCAATCTATTAAGAGAGGCATATCTGATTTGAAACTTACAACGAGTCAAATACAATAGATGAGACAAAAACAAAATGTTTAAGGATAAACAATAAAGTTGTCCAATCTATCAAGAGCAGCACTACTTTTTGACCTTCAGTTTTTAATGTTAAGACAAATATACCCGTCTTGAAAAAGACTAGAATTTTTTATCAATGAAAAAGGGTGTTAAAAAGTCAACAAATTTCACATTAAAAGAGAAACAGAAGAATACCATGAAAATTTCTATTTAGGAAACTTGGAAGAGCACTATGAATAGAGGGAAAACCCTACGCGTAGTCAACTAGGTTAGCCTTTTCCGATGATGCTGAAAACCAAATCACCTTCTAACACAACGTATTTCAAATTCTTGTTTCCTTTCAAATTTCAAAGACCCTGAGTGGTGGTGCTTGTAGTGGGCTGGACCACTGGTGGCCGTGGCCGTGGAAGCATGGAGCCATGGACCAACCTTCCCCATTTGGTCTCCTCGAAATAAGCATTTGTGGATATTAATCTTTGTACGGACTACGGAGTACTTTTGTACTCTTTCATCAATTGAACAAAAAATGGTACGTAAGGAGAACTAAGCATTTAGTTCACCTGGTTCGGGTAAAACATTACTTGGTAATCTGTACGAGTCCTCTATTGTTAGGACTTACGCTACATGCAATGATGCAAGTCCAAGGCTATAGCCTCTGATTTGCATATAAACAATAGACCTGCCAAACAGGCCAGGTAAGTCAGAGCCGGACAAGAGGGATCGATTCTACTACTCAAACAATGCAGAGCAACGTCAATAGATTTCCACATTGAGTTGCACAAGTTCAGCGAAAGGGCCAAATATACAGCCAGTCATTCAGTACAGTCAGATTTAGGTGGTGTAACATTGGTACCCTACGCATGTTGGTATAAACAAGAGTTGTAAGACAGTCCTACTTTATAAAACATTTTCCAGCAACATCAAAGAACAGATGATTGAAAGTAGTCACTTTGTATTTTGGTGCCTCCTATGGTTGTTCGAAATAATGGATATGGTAGCCATCTATTACGGGTGGAAGAATCATCTTGTGACGCATAGCTGCATGGTAGACGGAATGGCATAGGAGGAGATGACTATTCAGCTCCTGTGTTATCCACTGCTTTCTTGTATTCGGGCTTAAGCTCATATGTACCTTGATTTGTTCCTCTTTTGTTGTATATGCACAGTTCATTCAGTATTTCTTTCAAGAATTGCTGAAGAAAACACCAAAAAAATATAGTCAAGTAAACGCGATTGTGTTCGATACATTGAGAATCTTAGATATGCAAAATGTCTAATATCCCCCTTCTAACAACTTACCTAAGGCAGAATTTGTCAATATTACCAATTTAATAAAAGAATTGTATGGGTGCATGTATGGTGTGCTGTGTGCACATGTCGGAAACAAATACAGCAAATATAAGCTAACTTAACTCATGAGCATGACATAAATTTAAAGGTACGTACCGCAGGTTGATCTGTCTCTTGAACCAATTGCTTGAGTGCCCAATTAGGTTTCTTTTCAAACAGCTTAAACATAATGTCTTCCAGTTCCCCGCGATCCCTTCTAGTTCTCTTCATCTCCACTGGCTTAATTGGTATCGTCTTCTTCTTGTCCTGAAACACAATTTGTTATATCAACCACTTAATGATTGACAATGATGTCCGAGTCTGATTATATACAGATGTATCAAGCAAAGCAAAAGAACGAGAGAACAAGGGGTTGATCCCCTATATTCGTAGAATAACTCTACTATGTATGTAGCAATGTCCACAAGGCCAAAATTAGAGAATGATTTGAAATTAATTCATACCTTGGCACCACCACCACCAGTTCCCATCAATCCAGGCATAGGCCTCATGTGCAAACCGTTACTATTATCAATCACCTGTAGGCAATTAAGTATAAATTATGGCATCTATAATTAAGACTAAACAGCACTAAGTGAACAAAAGATTTGGCCAAAAAAAGTCAAAACTCTCAAAAGACTAAAGCCTCACTTGAATCTGTCGATTCTTAACCATAGACTTATGTGTCCTTTCACGACACATTCTTCCATACTCCTCAAAGTTTTCATTATGGGGTTTCATGTCAAATTTGTGATCGACTTTGCCTTCCACTGCAAGCTTGCCTACAAAGAAGATACATAAAGGGCGAGATGAGCACCAGCCTGTGAATAAATCGTGGGGGTTGGAGGTTCACTTAGGTCATATGGATCGTAGCATTAATGATTCAACAGTTCCAAAGTTAATCTAGAGAAGACAGTACGACACTGATAATCAAATGGAAAGAAAAAAATAATGAGCACAGACAGACAGACTTACAAATTACAAAGCATTAGAGAGCAATGGATTTTATAAATGGATTAGAGTTATACAGAGTCACAGAAAGATTATTCTGTCAGGTTTGGGAGAGTGCACGAGAAGCTGGAACACCTTGTTATCTTACTGATGGGTATTTGTAAAATTGAAGACCTTAAGCCCTCAAACGACAATCAAAGCACTACATTGCCAACGTAAGCATCAATCATCATCTTTAACTATATAAAGCACTGAACTTAAAGATTTCAAACATCTAGTATACATTAGGAAGTCACAGACCTTTAGCAACCCAGCCATTTAAAAAAAAAAAAAAAAAAAAAAAAAAAAAAAAAAGACACTTTGTGATTATCAAAGAATTGAGTGATTGACACGATAATTAATCCCGCTCACAGAGAATCAGAAAGCAGCTATAATTATAAAATCCTTGTGATGAGATGGACAACAAAAATATGGACTCCAAGTAAACTTTAGCTAGGCACACAATGTCCATGAAGTTTCACCTTGAGAGGCCTCTGAGAAAATTGACATGGGAACAACATCTTTGAACATGTTCAGTGAGTAGCTCCTTGGACCAACTTCAGCACCATTCATTTCCATCGAGAACTGCCCAACATTAAGGAAAATCAGAATGACTTTTACATCATTTCGAAATAAAGCAACTTCACAAACTATTCCAAGCAATGACTACAGCCCCTCTCCATTTATAGGAGGAACTAGACAATCAATCCTCTGGCTGCACTAATAAGTCTAACCTCCATCCGTGCACATTACATACCCTCGATTCCAGTGTTTAAAGAGTGAATTATTTGTATTCAACATCCAATCACAACCTCTAGCTAGATAACTTACAACAAACTAGTCAAGACTTGAAAGTAACATGGTATTCAATGACATCATATCCTCGCCATTCAATGTAAACTAAACCTCTCTGCTAAAATACAAGCACACCTTGTACTTGAGATCTCTTAATACCGTAAGACTAAGAACAGTATCCTAATTAAATTTCTCATCTAGCATAGCTACAACTTTACAAGTAATTAGAACAGTCGGTTGATAGTCTCCAAATGCTTCTAGCAGCTTCAAACTTACAATTTGAGAAATCAAGGACAATTCACAGATACATTACTAAACAGATTAAGAGTACACAAACTAGAAGTTCAATATCTCCAGCATTAAAACTCACGTAGAAATAAAACATTTAAAACCGCAATGATTAGTCCAACTACTAAACTAGCCTGATTAGACTTGCAAAGCCGCGATGATTAGTCCAACTACTAAACTAGCCTCATAATCAGACTTCAAAATCTAGGTGCTACAAGCTACTAGAACATTCGCTTGCGAGTCCAAATGCTTCCAGGTTCCAACAGCTTCAGAATTTTCTTCATCAAAGGAAAATTCACGAGTACAATAGCACTAAAAGTTCAATATCTCCAGCACCAAAACTCATGTAGAAGTAAAACTTGCAAAACCGCGATAATCTAGTCCAACTACCAAACTGGCCTGATGATAATTCCGTATATTTTAAGACAAAACATCGTAACTAGACTTCAATCTAGCAGTTAAAAGCTACAAGAACATTCATTTGAGAGCCCAAATGCTTAATCATCTACTTCAAACTTGCAATTTGAGTAATTAACTAGAAATTCGAGAATCAGGGGTTCACAAACTAGAAATTCAATATCTTCAGCACCAAAACTCGTGGAAAACTAAAACTTGCAAAACCGCGATAATCTAGTCCAACTACTAAAATAATCTAATGAGAATTCCCTGTATCTTAAGACGAAACAGCATCATAATCAGACTTCGAATCTCGCTGCTACAAGGTATAAGGACCTTCATTTAAGAGTCGAAATGCTTAATTAGCTGCTCCATACTCACAATTTGATCAATTAACTTCATCAAACAACAATTCACATCAACAATAGTACTCCCTCCGTCTCAATCATTTGTTTACCTATTTTATTCTTTGCGAGAAGTATTTTAATCAAACGTAACCAAATCATCTAGTCCAATACTAAGTCTTACTTAAGATCGTCTTAAACTTAAAACTAGCATTAAATGAATCACATAGCATAAAATGAACCGTCTTAATCATAAGACGGTCCCGAAAAGGAGAAGAACCTGAACAGCGGAGCGATCGTCGGGGCGTAAAGGATCAACGGAGATGACGACTTTAGCAAGAGGAGGTTGTTGTTGAGAGTCGGAAGAGGTGGCGCGTGAATTCCACGACCTAGAAATTAGAAGTGGACACTTCATTAACCACACCGATCTATCAGCCTTCGCCGTGTCTATCACGCCGCCGCCGTTGCTGCTACTTCCGCCTTGATCTTCCTCCATGATTTTTAGTAATTTTATAGTATTATTATTATATTTGTGTGAATTAGGGTTAGAGATGAGAACGTTGAGGTGCAAGAAGAGAGAGCAACAATGGCGGTTTTGGGTTTTTCTTCCTTTGCTTATGGAGTTCAGCCGTTCAGGTTATGTATGACTTGTCTCGGAAAATTTTAGTTCCACTTTTTTCTTTTCTTCTTTTACCTATTTATTTGGGTGGGCCGTGGGGGGTTATGACTTGTGTTATATTGTTCCGAGTGTGTGATTATCTAAACCGATTCGATATTCGGTCCAAGTGTTATCCGAAATATTAGATAGCCGATGAGAAAAATGGGTTGGATCGGATATTGTATCATAAAAGTTTGGATATCGAACCGGGTTGGGATATTAGTTTCAAAATTCTCGAATATTTGATATCCAATTAATTTCGGATCGAAAATATTAAGTGGTCATCGCCTAACATGTCACTACTGAAGGGAGTGAGCTTGGAATAGTCGTGACAAGAGCGAAAATTTTAAGTGAACTTGAAGAATAAGATGGATGTTCCTACTTCGTCTCCAATTTAATCGGGATACACTAGTGAATGGACAACGAATCTTTTTTCCAAAATAATGTCCAAAAAAAAATTATCATTTTGGTTTAGAAATAAAGTTAATTGTCAAAATGGTGTTCAATTGGGTATGGATAATTCCTAGCCAAGCTTCATATCCCAACCTCATTTCACCCCAACAAAAATTAATCTTATTTTTTCACCACCACTCCTTCTGCCCACACTTACAACAAAGTTGAACAAACACCAACCAATTCTGCAATCGGGCGGGCTCACCTGGTTGCCCACTTTCCAACACACAACGTCCCATCATGCCACCGTCAACGACGGTAAAATCAGAACTAAATCACCACAATTTTCGTGCTCCATTCTGATAACTCCAATTCTAGAGGCGGCTTCATTCTGATAACTCCAATTCTAGCGGCGGCATTGTCAGCGACTTTCTCCTCATATTCGTTCGGGATTTTGGTTCAGAAATAAATTTAATTGTCAAACTGGCTTACTCGGCCAAGTGTCCAAATCCACCCGATCGAGTGGCACTCACTCGACCGAGTGATCCACAAGTCATTCGACCGAGTGAAACCTTCCTGACTTTTCCACAAATTCCAAAGCTTAGCCACTCGACCAAACTCACTCGACCGAGTGAAATACGGAGCATTACATCATCCCCTTATGAGCTTGTTTAAGTAGTTATAGCAAATATGCATATGGTAGATATTGGGCCTGGTAGATGTCTTTTTTTTTTAAACAAACGTGTACTATTTTATATAAACTATAAAAAAAACTTATATAGTATTCAGTTACAGCAAAAAAATTACAATACAAACATAGGGGGTTAGATACCCCTAAACTACTCGAAATCGAACTAACCGAGCTAAAATTACAAGCGAAATTAATTGAAACTGAAATACGACATTTCTTAAAGAGTGGATGATAATAGTCCTCGAACTAGAGAAAGTCGGCTTCTTTTCTTTTAGACCTTTTAGCCGCAACTGCATCATCTGTCTACCTGCAAAAAAAGGTAATATGTCAACAGAAACCACTTATCTCTTTCGCGCATTAGCACCAGACCTAACCATTCGACCCCGACGAATGGAATGCTCCACCTTACGACAACACTTCGTGCTCGAGTTCGAGTTCTCTTTGACTGCAACAAATTCAAAGTGAACCATGGAAACCTTGCTAACTAAAGCGGAATCAGACGAAAGCCGTGTCTTTTTTACAATATGCAAAACAGCCTCCTCATGACCCAACTCATCACGCACAGACCCCAAATGAGAATGCTGATGACACTCTTCATGTGAAGGATCAGGAATGAGAACTATTGTTTCCCTTGAAATTACTTCATGGGGAGTTCCCGTCGAAATAGGATTTGTAGAGGCGAGGGGACGAACACTCAAGTATGACAAAGATCTTGGATGGAAAAAAAGGATATCCCTCCCGAGTAAAAAATTCTCATAGCCTTAGGACGGCAAAAGCAAATTATTTTTAGGATACTTTTTGTAGGAGAAGGAGTATTTTTCAGATCTTGAGGTAAAAGTATTGGAGGGATTCTACTCATCCTTAGCTGGCAAAGCTGGATAAGCCGCATTAAGGCTTTCAAAATCCAAAATAATGTCACAACCAGTCGCCTTAGGGCTTTCGGAATCAGTAGTAATAGCAAAACTAGTCGAAATTGCAGCACAAGAAGGAGAAACATCATCTGTAACTAAAGGAATTCTACTACTTCATCCGCTTCATCCAAGTCAACAGGGATTTCAAATTTACCAACTACATCATCAGGTAACAAAGGTTTCTTACCTTTCTTGTCTGAGCCCAAAAGGGTTAAAAGGATATGTGACTCGTTTCTTTTTACCATCAAAAACTAAAAGGTCAACCACATAATGGAGTTCCCGGCTCGATTAACGTCATTGTTATGCGGTTCAAATTTCACAGCATGTTCAAAGTCATCAAGATCCTCGTTGAGACGATTCAAATTCTTAAAAGCCAGGCCTATACGATACAGGGCCCTAACATTGGTCGGATCAAAATATAAGACAAAAGTGCAGTAACAACAAAATCGATTATACTGGGACAACTTCAATTCTCAAATTGCTAAATTTAAGACAATGGAGAGGCAGAGGGAAGTGGCTATGGGCGGGTCATGCGCAGGTAGAAAGCCAAAAAAACATACGAGTTTAAGGGCTTGAGTGTAGTGATGAGCAGCCAAAACGAAGCCTGGTAGATGTCAATAAGAGCAAACTTACAATTAGTGTTTGAACTTATAAAGTCAGTCATAGGTTCAATGAGTTTGAATTTCGTGTTCGAGTTTTGTGTCATATTTTGTGTTCTATTATTTTTCTTTTTCTTTTTCTTTTTTTTTTGATGACGAGGGGGTTGAGTCCCCCCGAGCCCATGCATTCCCGCACTACCACATGGACCATGTAAGCCACCCCCTTCGGGGGCTGCAGTGGCCAAGTGATCATCGCCCCAGCTGGTAGTTGAACCTGAGACCTCTCAACTCCTGCATTTCTATTATTTTTCTATTTGACACATAAACGCTAAATATTAAAAATAGGTATTTGAAAATCATAAAATGATAAGGTGTTATAAGATTAATACAGTGAAATATAAGATGAGATACGAAAATGGATAGATGATCTGGACTCAGGTTCAATCCTCACAAGTGTTACTATTGATTCTTTCACAAATGAAATTACCAAACACACATATTCTTTCACTATGTTTATCTTCGATTGAGCTTAGAGCAAGTCCAATGGTTTGGTTTGAGAACTTGTTTGCAATTTTAGAAAATTGCAAGCTAGTAGCTCAACCATTAGAGGCTTCCATTTAGACTAGCTTAGTTTGGGCTAGTAGTTTCATGAAGCTACTAGCTTAAGTGGGCCCACAAGAATAAAACAACCAATAATAAAATAATGTTGATTTAAATAAATAAGAAAATATGATATGTGGTTTTCATCTAAGCTATTAGTACATTGGCTAAACCATTGGAGTAATTTGTATCTTAAAATTATTGTAATTTAAAATCTAATGTGGCAATATTAGGCTAGTAGATAATTGCTCAACCACTGTACTTGCTCTTAGTACTTGTAGAATTTCATGGATTCTAAGAACATGCATACAAGGCACGTTTTCATCTTTTTCTTAAAACCGAGAGCGTGATTTATTTATCACCAAAACTTGACTAATACAGTCTTTGGTTAAGTTATTGAGAAACTAATCTTTTGTACCCTCATTTATCTGTTTTTTTGTGACCCTTTTATTGTTGATTATGACATAGTAATTTCGTACTTATTTAGAAAATAAATGTACCTATGTTATCTTTAATCATGATTTATACCTATTTTATTACCTTTAAACCATTGTTTTCTTAAAATTGTAGTAATTGTCTCTCAATAAACTTACCGAGAGACCGTCTATCAAAAAACTTACGCTTTGTTTATATATTCTGATAAGAGTTTAAATAAAGATTAATAGTCTATAAAAATACTGATATAATATAATCGTATGGGTATTTTATTATGTATCGATACCTTGCTTGTAGTAATGAAACATTGACTTTACGATGATCACTATGTGTCTATGCTTACGAGTAGATGGAAGAGAGCAAGAATTGGAAGCAAAGTTTCAGTACACTATTTAATTATCAGAAAATCAATGACAAGGCAAATCAAATTTGGATTGTAGGCAACAAATAAATTTTACGGAAATTTTAATGGTTGCACTCGAAATTTGGCAGATTACTGCGTAGATCTCATTTTAAGTTTCTACATATGGTACCACTTGTATTTACCGTTTTCTTTCCCAGAATGCCCTTTGCCAAAGTTAAAGTCATCACTCCGTTACTCCTCCGCCTAATAACCCTCTTTTTTTGATATTTAATACACTAATACTACATTAATATATCTTAATCCCTAAACCAATTATCACCATCTTCTTCAAAATTACCAAAAAACAACCTCTTTTACCCACCACCATACCAATCACCTTCATCATCATCTTAATCGCCAACTTATGACTTCCCGCCCTCGCCGAGCACCGCACCACCACCAAGTCGACGCCACCGTGCCACCACCACCAAGCCGTCGACGCCAAACCGATCCACAACCCACAATTGTCGCATCTCTCCCCTTTTCCTCCTCTCCCATTCTGTACTCCTTCCACACGACAACACCGTGATCACCATCGCACAACCTTCACCAACGCACAACCTCCTCCTCCCCTTTCTTTTTCCACCGTCGTCGACACTCACGGAGTTCAGCGACCATCGTCGGTGCAACTCGTCGTCACCCTTTATTATGAAAAAAATAGATCCGAGGATTGTTGATGGTTGGAAGAGACAAGGTGGAGAATGGGGGCTACCGGTGATGTCGCCGCCTTTCTACTATTTTACGGTGTGATTTTTTTGATTTGGATTTTTTTAGTGTGGTGATTGTTATTGTGTGAGTTGGTGGTGATTTTATTGTTGGCGGCTGATGGTGGTGGTTATTGTTGGTGTGGGTAGTGGTGATCAAAGATGATGTTGATGGTTGATATAATGGTGGCCTGGTGGGTGGTTTGGCGAAGTCGCTTTGAGTATGGTGGGGGTGGGGTGGGGGTGATGGTTGGAATTTAGATATTGAAGTTAGTTTATTGTATAAATTAATGATTTATGTCTTATTAGTGTATTAAATAACCAAAAAAAGGGGTCATTAGTTAGAGGACTAACGGAATGATGACGGAAATTGGGCAAGGGGCATTCTCGGGAAAGAAAAGGTAAATACAGGGGTATCATATGTAGAAACTTAAAATGAGGGGTACCATGTGTAATCTGCCAAAGTTCGAGGGTACCATGGGAAAAAACCGTAAATTTTAATAAGGGTTGTTTGGTTACCCATTTTAAAACACATGAATTATAATTCATGGGATTTGCAAAATGGAGGAGTTGTTTGTTTGCCCCAAATCACATGAATTGAAGTTCCATAGGAACTTGATTCTTCTCGATGATGTGGGAAGTTCTTACCTAGCCCCCTAGGTAACTGGAAATTCCTGTGGAATTCACTTCCCACATTCCAACCAAACAACTTTTTCCCATTTCATGTGATTTATAAAACGGAAATTTCCCATGGTACCCTCGAACTTTAACAGATTACACATGGTACCCCTCACTTTAAGTTTCTACTTATGGTACCCCTGTGTTTACTATTTTCTTTCCCAAAATACCCTTAACCCACCTTCCGTTATAACGTCGTTAGTTTACCTCTTCTAATCCTAATCACTCCCCATCTTCATCTTCCTAAAAAAAAACCCCAATTTTCTTGACATTTACCCAGAACCCTAACCACCATTTATCCCCTTCCTTCCCTGCAAACAACTATCTAACAACTATTTGTGGATATAATTAAAAAAAATAAGGTGAAATTCATGTGTAGTCAGATGATTCGTATGCCCCAACAATATGTCATGATTATTCTTGTCATTATTCACCCCATTTTCACAAGACATGTATAAACTAATATTATGCCTCTGCAAATAAATTATAAACACCTTTCAATAATGAGCTAATTGTGTGTAATCCTTTCCTTATTTTCCATGGTTGCTTTCTTCTTTGGAGCACGTATCAATCATTTCAATTATTTCCTTCAATTTAGGTGGCTTGATCTTATCCTAATCAAGAGATCAAAGTACTTCCCCTCTTTTATGATTTGGTGGTGTATATAAAGGGAAAACGACATTGTTTATAGACAAAAAAAAAAAAACAAGAACGTCTTTGTCTTCCGCTCTATCACTCCAAAATTGAGCCCATTGTTGACGAGTTCCCTACCCGGAAATTTTTAGGTGTACATTATTTCCGGAACCGTGAAGCCTGGAGACCTAGGAGATAATGATTGGCTATTAATGGTTGTTTGCAGGGAAGGAGGAGATAGCCAGTAATAGGTGTATGTGGGATAAAATTAAGGAGATAATGGTGGGTAGGATCTCGGAATATTTCAAGAAATTTGGGGCTTTTTTTTAACAAGATGAAGATGAAGAGATTAGAGTTTAGAAAATGTCAAGTGTTTAGAAGATATGAGGTAAGAAGATGAAGATTAGGAATTAGAAGATGTGTTCTTGGAAAAAAAGTAAGATGTTAAGGGTTTAGAAGAGGTAAACTAACAACGTTATGACGGAAGGTCAATTAAAGGTATTTTGGGAAAGAAAATGGTAAATACAGGGGTACCATATGCAGAAACTTAAAATGAGGGGTACCATATGTAATCTGCCAAAATTCGAGGGTACCATGGGAAATTTCCGTTTATAAAATCATGGGATCTCTCAATTCCTTGGAACTTCGATTCCCTCAGCGAACCAAACGACCCCTAACATTTTGACTAGTCACTTACTGATGTTTAAATTAATTAATTAATTTTTACGGGATACAAAACTAGGTATTCTTAATACGGACATCAAAGTCTTTTTATAAATGAAATACGAGTAAAAAATTTAACGGGAAATTCGCGTGGTACCCCTGAATTTTGCCATTTTTCACATGGTACCCAATATTTTAAATTTTTACACATAATAACCTTTATGTTTGACTTTCATACACAACATGTTTTTTTTATCGCTATAAAAAATTTGAATCGAGCATAACTCCTAACTCCTAGATCGGATTTCGGAATTGGCCAACTTTTGTTCTACAATGATCATTTCATCATAATGATTACCTAGGAAAAAAAATTATCGACTAACGTTATCTAGGTTTTGTTTTTTACTAAAATATCAAATCAACCATATGTTCGATCTTAAACTTCCAAATGACTATTTTCGTTTTATCAAATTATAGATTTCGGAGAGGTAACCTAATTTTTTTTAAAAAAAATTGCGTAATTCCGAGTTTTGGACTATGATTTATGTTCGATTAAAGAGTTTAAAAACGATAAAAAAGGCATATCGTGCTTGAAAGTATAACTTCAAGAGTATTAGGTGCAAAAACTTAAAAAATTGAATTCTACGAATGATAAAGTTTAGAAGGATACCACATGGATTTTCCAAAAAGTTCAACCATATCCCCCTATTACTAAGAGAATAAAAATTCTCTTAGTTTTCCTCCAAAAAGTATCTAGCTAAATAAGATAATAAATAAAATTTTCTTTTATTACATTATTATCTTTTCAATGAATATATTCTTATAAATAAACTCTAATTTTTTAAATAAATTTATAATTATGATTTTTCATTAAAATAAAATAAAATTGATATTAAACTATAAAGTATAAGTTGCTAAATTTTTCAGTAATGCAATAATTATTACTGTAGAGAATAACTTGGCACATGCTTACTATTAGCTTCGTGACAAAAAAAACACACTAAAAAAAATTCACAACTTAAATAATTTTTTTATTAGTTTTCCATTTCATTTTTTTGTTTCATATCAAAATACAATTGAGTGAATTGATAAATATTAATGAGGTCCAAATTTAAAAGGTATATAAATCCTCCTATATACTAAGATAATACAACTTCTATAAAGTTTTCACTTCAAAGTGCTCAGACTTATGTATGAAAACAAATTAGATTTTCATTTATTAAACTAATTTTCCATCTAAAATAATCTATATATAAAAACTGTATCTTCTATTATTAACTTCGTGACGAAAAAAGAATTTTTTTAAATTAATTTGATGTAATTAAAATATTTTCATAAACAACACAATTCATGGAATTATTCATTTTTTTGATTAATTTTAATATTAGTTATTTTTTATAAAAAATTGTGAATATAAATATAAAATCTATAACTAATACACTAAAAATTAACAGTTAGTCTTGTTGAAGACGGGTCAGAGCAAGTGACGGGTAATGTCACTCACAAAACGAATATGGGGGACAAGGTGAGGGCACCTTCATGTGCTTCCCTCTCTCCTCTATTTGGGTCATTTGTGAGAGGAAATAGTATCCGTCACTTCAAAGTGACGGATACGTGCCGTTTTCAATGAGATTTTGTGAAAAACTAAAATCCCTATATTTATCACGCATTTGCGCGGGATCTACACTAGTTATGAAAAAAATAAATAAAAAGGAAGCTTCATATACATGCCGGCTCAGAGTAATTAACATTATCCTACAAACATTAAAGAATTAAAGAAAAAGATAAATTCAACATCCAATCCAATACTCCCAATCAAAACCACTAAAAACATTCCACGTGTCACAATCTCAACGGTCCACTCACCCAACACCCATCCACTATAAATACCTCACCCCAAACCTCCCACCACTCTCACCAAACCAACAACAATGTCTCCTCTCACACTCTCTCTCCTCTTCATCCTTTCTCTCTCCACCGTCATCTCCGCCACAACCTCCGCCGATGACATCATAATCCGGCAAGTGACGTCATCCGACACCGCTCCATCCGTCGACGACCTCCTCCTGAACGCAGACCACCACTTCTCCCTCTTCAAATCGAAATACAACAAGCAATACTCTTCCGTAGAAGAACACCAACACCGTCTCGCCGTATTCAAATCGAATCTCCGTCGCGCTAAGCGACACCAGAAGCTTGATCCCTCGGCGGTTCACGGTGTTACGCAGTTCTCTGATTTAACTCCGAAAGAGTTTAGGATGAAATATCTAGGGTTGAATTCTGGTAGTAAGAAATTGAAGCTTCCTTCTGATGCTAATCATGCTCCTACTTTGCCTACTAATGATTTACCTGATGATTTTGATTGGCGTGAGAAAGGCGCTGTTACTCCCGTTAAAAATCAGGTCTTTTTACTCCCTCCGTCTCGATCATTTATTTATATTTAATTGATCAATTGCTTTTTATGTTTTACTCTCTCTGCTCCTATTATTTGTTTACTTTTTTCTCGATCAATTCATTGGTCTTTGTATTAAAATCAAACGTAAACAATTGATCTGATGGAAGAGTAAGATTTAATTATTTAATTGGAATTATTATTTAAGTCTAACTGATCCATTGCTTTAATTGCGTATCAAAGTTGATTCTTTTCGTTTTTTAATATTGTTTTTTTTAATGTAATTTTGCTAGTTTTGTGCTGAATTTGTTCTTTACGTGCAAACTTAGGCTAATTAATTACTCTGTAGGTAGTCCGTCCCAATCAGTTACGTACCTTTGATTAAAATACCCACTCGAATAGAATAAAAAGGTAAATAAATTAAAATGCCCACTCGAATAGAATAAAAAGGTAAACAAATGACTGGATCATAGGGAGTAATTACTAGGGAGATGGGTGATTTTCTGTGATGAGTTGGTTTTGATTATATGAGGGTTGTTTGGTTAAGCTGAAATTAGTCAAATTAATTCAAGATTAAACTGAATTGAATCGAATTGTATGATGATCTGTATGATGTAGCTAATTGCAATCATCGGGTTTATTCTTGTTGATTCATTTGTTTGATGCTATGAAAGGATGATTGCTAAACTATGAGCCAGATTGATCTTGTTTAGCCAAGGTTTCTATGATTGCTAAACTAGGATGATTCATTTGTCCCGGTCATTTGTTGTTCTTTTTCATATCGGGGTGTCTCATTGAGTTGTTATCCTTTCTATTTTAAGTATGAACTTGATAAACAATTTGATCATTCACCTCAATTTATTCCACTTGTCATTTAGTAATTGATCATCTCCTCTTTCCTTGTTCTTTGTGCCAAAACCAAAGGACAACAATTGACGGAGGGAGTAACTTATTATCTTGAAACTCTCAGATTTTCACTTTTTTTTTGGGGGAAAATTGTAAGTATTATATTAAAATAATAAAGCACCCATACAACTTTGTTCAGTCACTATTTTGCACTAACAGTAATACATTCATTCCATACATAGCATTTCTAACCAATCATGTACTCTTCCTACTGTCGGCTTGATTGTAAAAATTGAATCTTAAAAATTGAATCTTTTCGGAACTGTGAATCCGTGATGCATTGATGCTAAGGAAATAGTCTTGAGGTTCTGCTTATCTGATATTTTACTTTTTTTTAATACTCCATATGTTTGAAAGAACTTTTGTTAGGTATAAATTGCAAATGAACAAGATAGGAGAATTATAAAAATCTCAAAATATTAGAAAGATTAAAGAAGATACAATAACTAAAAGGTAACTTGGCGAAACAAAGAGGAAAAGGAGACGCAGGAGTGCAGGATATTAGCTATACATTCATTTCAGGAATTAGTTTCCGTTTGTTGCTAGCGTCAAATTTCTATATCCTTTGAAATACAAAGCTATGAATTAGGACAGTTTTATACAAAGCATTTACCCAAAAGACAACTCTTGAAACAATTTAGTTATTTGATGTTTGACTTTGATTATAGTTCCTTTTTTTTTGGAAGGAAGTGATTGATTTTGTTGCGTGTTGGGTACAAATATTGATATTGATTGTGTGAAAAATACAATACCAGGGTTCTTGTGGATCCTGCTGGTCTTTCAGTACTACCGGTGCTTTGGAAGGTGCTCATTATCTCGCCACTGGTAAACTCGTGAGTCTCAGTGAGCAGCAACTGGTGGATTGTGATCATGAGGTTTGTTGTTACTTATTCATGATTATGAAAAATCTCAATTTGTTTGGCTCTTATATTGCCTTTTAACCAATATTCTTTTGAAAGCCGCCAGTCTCCTGGTAGGTGTGTAATTGTGATGGTTTCCTTAGGACGTAACTTGTGAAATTTTCCAAACATCTAAGTTCGTATGCTAGAAGTTTTAGTAAGCTGTGACTTGTGGTTAGATCAGTTGAACTAACAGGTTCCGTCATTGTTTTGGTTGGTGTTTAGTAAAGATTGTCAAACCGATCAATAACGCAGGTCACTACTCTGAATAACCAGTGACACAACATGATCCACTAACAGAACTCTTAATGACTCGATCCCAAAATGACCTGACCCAAGTATACCTTTGCTAAGTCTAGCGCTTAGGGAGAACAAGCATTTTCAATTGCTAACCTCTGGAATCTTCTTACAACGTACTTAGTTCGGGGTCTGGGTTGATAGGAGTTATTCTGATAGGTAAAGATGCGTCTCTTTTGCAGTGTGATCCCGAGGAAAAGGATTCATGTGATGCTGGGTGTAACGGTGGGTTGATGAACACTGCATTTGAGTACATACTCAAGGCTGGTGGAGTTCAGAAAGAAGAAGACTATCCTTACACTGGAACTGATCGTGGTACTTGCAAATTTGACAAAAGCAAGATTGCTGCCACCGTCTCTAACTTTAGTGTCGTCTCCACTGATGAAGACCAGATTGCTGCCAATCTCGTTAAAAACGGTCCCCTTGCAAGTATGACCCTGCTTTCAAAATATCTTTGTTTTTTGTTTAAAACAACTATAACTTGACTGAATGAATCAAGGTCCCACAACTGATAACTTTACCTCACAATATGAAAAAAGTTGTGAGTTAAGATGGATCATTTTGCTGCATACCGTCAAAACCTCCATTAGAAATCAAACAATCTTTTGTTTATGTTTACTCCATATTCGATAAATTCGTAATTGAATCTAAAAACATAAACGGGTCCTATATGAACTCAGATTTGATTTTTTTAACACAAGGATGATCTCATAACAGAAGCACTTGCTTACAAAATATTACTCCTACTATACTTTGATCACAAAATCATGGTTTTTTGCTCATGATTTTTTTTTCTCGAGAACTTGTATAACAATACTATCTTGTGAAAATGTTTGTCAAATGAAAATATTGGTTCTAATCTCGACCCATTTGCTGGATGCAGTCGCTATAAATGCAGCGTTCATGCAGACGTACATGCATGGAGTTTCCTGCCCATACATATGCACCAGGCGGTTGGACCACGGGGTGCTCTTGGTAGGGTATGGTTCATCTGGTTATGCACCCGTTCGGCTCAAGGAGAAGCCGTATTGGATCATCAAGAATTCATGGGGACCAAAGTGGGGAGAAGAAGGCTACTACAAGATTTGCAGGGGCCGTAACATCTGTGGTGTCGACTCCATGGTCTCCACAGTTGCTTCTGTTACCACTCAGCTTGTTTAAGTTAACTGTACTATTGGACAACCTCTACTGTAAATATATGTATTCCTGAGGTTGAAGCCTTTTAACTATTGCCTTATAAGAGTTGAGGTTTGGTAATTGCGACAATTGGCAAAATCCGAACCGATGTATTATGTTCTTAATTTGATGCTCATCAAGATGTGTAAACACTATGCCAGACTAACAGTATTGTTTGTCATTTGAGAACTTTGTTATTCACTGTGTAAGAGTCCGGCGTAACTGGGTAAGGATTGGAACATCTTATCAAACTCAAAATGTATGATACGACAGTATCGCGGTATTGAGTTCATGCGTTGTCCTCTTTGTAAGTCTGCAAGTCCTACATAACGGAAAAGACGAATTGTGTATGGGTTCAAATGAGCATATTATGTTGCGGGTAAGAATTGAACCCTCAACCATAATGCACCTCATTTTACATGGTTTTAATTACTCGAGTTCTTATTAAATTACTATTGCTAGTAACATTACGGAATAATACACTCCCTCTGTTATGTTTGTGGCCAAAACAAGTATCATATATTTTCACTATCTCATCTTGGACTCATATTTGTAAAGCACATGCGTCCATTGGGCTTTTTCAAGAGGCCTGTGTCACATTACATCACTGCATGCCAATAATTCCACACGAATGTAAAACTAAACAACCTGTTGGGTAGTGGTGAACAAAAATATATGATACAGTTTTATTATACGTGTATAAGATGGTATTGATTTCAATTATACTAATTTCCATAAATTCAATGCAGTTTTATGTAATAACCTTATTGAATACGTATCGGCAAAATTAGAAACGGGATGTACGATTTCCGATGAGATTCCTTTATTTGAAAAGAAAATATATAAATAAAAAAAATTATCGCAAATATCGAGGTTAGTGAATAGTCCACTAAGCCCTATTTACTCCTTAAATTACAAAAAAATACACAACTACACAAGCAGCCGGATACCGTATATACGAAATGATATAAGATTTTTGTATATATGAAAAAACCGTAACGAATATAAATACCAAAAAAGAAATTTTAAAAATCAGATATCCGATACAGTTATCAAAGCCATGTACAAAACAGTCACAAATCACAATGCATGTGATATTAGCACTAATATTCGTAAACTTTTACGTTGTAGCATAAAATACGTACTGCGATAAGCAACACCCTTACTTGAATGGCTAATTAGGATTTTCCTACTGTGAAACATTGATGTACAAAAGCTCTTGGCAAATGATTGGGTCCAAGCTAATTAGCTAAACACAAATTACTAAGCTACCAATCTACTTATGTCTCATCTTGTGAGTAATATGACATTATGACACACAGTGACTTAGGGACTGCTCTCATTATTTGCAACTCTATAGTTTGCTACTGTAAAATCACGTAGCTAGCAAACTTCTAACCTTAAAATCAGTGGAACAATACCCACATGGCATCAATATAATTATTTGCTCTTTCTTCTCAAGTTATATCAACTAGACAACCACCAAGAACTCAACTGATAGTTGGAGTGCCTGATTTTATAGTCTAACGCACACTTTTGCACGTATAAATGTTAATTGGGCTTGAAGTGTGGATAAAATAGCAGGCCTTCCCATTAGGGCAGAATACGGATCGGGTATTTGATCCAAAGTGTTAGTTCGGATCGGATATCCATTTTAGAAATCCTGAAGTTAGATATCAAATATCCAAACCAAATGTCTCGGGTATCCAATGTTCGGGTATCCAAAATAATTGGATCGGATGCGGATATCCAACGGATATCCATACTTTTGAATTTACATTAAAATTAAGTTTGAAACACGATTATATTCATAGTTTTTACATGATGATTTTCTTTCGTATTCTTATTCCAATGTTCCCGCTATAAAATTGAAGTACCACCCAGATATTTCTCTAATATTTTAAACATTAGTTAAGTTGTTGTATCAAATAAAATAAAATTTTCTCGAAATTATACTAGAAAATTATAGTTTCGGATCAGATCGGATATCCAAATGTTTTAATTCTAATATCCATATCCAAACCAAAACCAAAGATTTCGGATCAGATATCCAAACCAAACTTAACTTTCGGATCGGATATCCAAAAATTTGGATCAGATTCGGATCGGATATCGGATCAGTTCGGATAATCGGATTTTTTGCTCAGCCCTACTTCCCATACTTGGTGCTTAATATTCGACTTTAAAAAGCGATGAGATTTGAACCTGTGACCTAATGACTTTGATATCATGTCAATAAACCATCTCAACCAAAACCTTAAGCAGCTAATAGTTGGAGTTTCAAGATTGATTTTATACTCTAATACAACTCAAGGTTCGGAGATGTGTGTATGAGATTCTGAGGGCGTTCGGTGATAGAGGGAGGCAATGAGGCTTTTTTTTTTTTTTTTTTTTAAATTATCTATTATTGAACGTTTATTTGAAATTTTTTAACATCAGCGTCATCCTCACTAGTCAGTAGTCACTACCCTCATCCAAATGGCGAAGCAGGTAAAATGCATACGCTTTAGATAGTTTCACCCTAACTATCGGTCTATCAGAAAATGTAAAGGAAAAATATCTGAGGCGATAATACTTTGAACAAGCAATGCAAAATGTTTAATTAATTAAGGCTCAAAGCACACCAATCAACCAATCATGAAATGTAAAGCAGGTTAACATTGAATACAAATATGTTTTATTAAATTAAATTTAGGGCAGGCAAAGTGATTATGAGGATGATAGACGATCATTCCTATCTCACCTTAGATTCACCCATATCCATATTCTATTCTATAACATATCTTCATCATATCCCTCCGAAATTAATTAAGGGGAATATTATTCACTAGGTAAAGGTTATGTCAGGGTGGGACTGTCACCCTTACCCAATCATCGAGGGCAACCAGTGGTGGAGGTGGGGGAGCTAGCAGGGGCGCTCGCTTTCCTCGACGGTTGAAATTTTTGAAGTTTTTAGTTAAAGTTTTCGAATTGTTTTCGAGTGTACCTTATATTATTACCCATTCGCTCTCTAAAATTTTTCCCCTCCCTTAAGCTCAAATCCTTGCTCCGCCAGGGCAACGTGTAAAAGTGGTAGAAATCGCTTTTGCTGGACGACCGTGGCTATCTCGTCATACGCATCACTGAGACCCTCAGCCAGTTATTGATTAGAATACCGGTCGGGTGTTGGTGATCATCATGGTTTAGATATGTAAAGAAACAATTTCAATCAAAACCTTAAACTGATGGCTAGGATGGATTTATATTCTAACAAAATGCATATACATCCTTGTACAATTAAGGCAAGTTTCCTAAATACATGCTATCATCATATCCTAAATACAACTATACAAGGTAACAAAATGAACTACAACTATGAACTATTTGGCTGTTAACAAAGATGTTAGTTACATAGCTAATATAAGTTATAGCCTACGGAGTAGTACGTACCTATTGTGAAAACTTTACTCATGTGCTCACCATAATTATTACCAAGTTTATCTAATTATCAATGCGATAATTGACTACATGTCTACATATTCCACAAAAGTAGAGTGCTAATTACATTATGTTTAATTTATATGAGATGGTTAGACCATCCCCAAGCAGTGGTCACGCTAACTAGGTCACGACCCGATTTTACTCTTAATTCCACCTTATTAACCTTGACCTATTTTCACCCTCCTAAGCAGAAGGTCGCGACCTAGGTCATTAGCCCAATCATTTTCCACTTCACAACATTCCCAATCATACCCCACTATCATATTATATACTTTTTTTTATTATTTTTTTATTGTTCCACCAATCAAATTTGAACACATAGGAGGTCACATAAGTGGTCAATTTGTGACCAAAGTGACCAAGTTTGGTCACAAATTGACCTTTGGTCACAAATTAACAATTTTGGTCACCAATTAAGTACCTTAATTACCCCATTAACCATGACCAAGCAAGGTCATGACCAAGCAATTGACCTTGCTTGGGGATGGTCTTATATATGCGAGACCAACATAAATTTTTATGTATTTCACATTTAATTTAAATATATTATATATGGTTGATGTAATAAGTCCAAAAATACAACCGCTTAGAAAAATATCACTCCGCTAAGTATATAATTTGGAAATATTTATCAGTACTCATCCGGTTCTTTACCTAGTTTACTCTGTTATATTAGTAGTTTATCTCTGCGGTAATTTCTCACCCTCCTAACTTCTGACTCCGTCACTGCGTCCAACACTAACTTTCACACAAGTCGTAACAGTTCAACATTTCACTCAAGTCCAAAAACAAAAAACGCTCTTACACAATGTGTCTAACATTCAACACCATGTCACATCCGACACTTAAAACTTCTCCGAAACCCAAAATAACACACAATATATATACCCAACTAAATTTAAAACAAGCATGCAGGTCTTTATCTACTCCAAAATTACTACCACAAAAAACAAACATTTACGTACAATAACACCCATAAAAACACCCCCAATAATGTAATTCAATGCACTACATACTCTAGACTTAGGAACTTTCGTTTATCTGCCAGTTGTAGTTGAAAACATCAACACATAAAGGAAACACTAGCAGTTAAGTGTTAGAGCAATCAAGAGTATGTCAGAATTTAAAACAAGGGCACAATCAAGCCACCACAAGAGAAGAAATAATAAAGGAAACACAAATACTTTATTTAACACGGATATATCCGTTTTAAGCTTGAGACGGGTTAAGTACGTGGTTTGAAAAAAGTACTCCTTCATCCCAATATTGTTGTCCTTTGATTTTGGCACAAAGACCAAGAAAAGAGGAGAGGGCTAATTATAAGATGACAAATAGACCAAATTAAGTGTGAAAGATCAAATTGCTGATCAAATGCTTTTCTAAAATAGAAAGGATAACATACAATTGACTGAGACACCCAAAAATCGAATAGGACGATAAATAATCGTGACGGAGGGAGTAATAGATTTGTCATATAGGCACAAATTGGATGATACTTGACCCGTTTTAATTTTAACACGGATACATCCGACCGAAAAGGAAAAAAGTTGAAGATTTAAAATGCAAGCAAATATATCAATATATGCATGACATTTCATAATAGAGAAAAAAGTTGGATATATAATAAAGGAAATAAACCATATTATATGATCAAACTATATAATAGAGATCACATGCTAAATGTCAGAAAGTTTTTTACATGATTATGGAAATAAAATTATGTCAACCTATATACTCCCATTTTTCTTACATAATTATCTAAATCTAGTAATCTATAATTCTATATTTATATAAGGGTATCTTTTCCCTTTTTAAAGACTAGTTTTTGTACCTAAACTAGTTTCATACATGCAGTATATATGTAACCTAATTATTAGTTGTAGCTGACATTTTACTTACTTTGCAAAAAGAAATATTTTATTTTTTTTAATTTTAATAAATTAAAAGCATATCACATGCAACAGTTACAGAAAATTTCAATGCTTCTATACATAACATAATGCCAATCCTTAATTGTTTTCATAAGGTCACATTCTTTCATGTCTATTTCAACATTTTTCAACCATCATTTATTAGTACTACTACTTATTTGCTCTTGTGTACTTATTAGCTTGCCCTAATTGTGATCTAGGCTTCACTAACATGCATGCTTAAATGAGTCTAATTAATATGATAAACAAATGTTCACAACAATGGCCGGTGGGCGGTGGCAAAGCCAGGGTTTGCGGTTAGAGGAAAAATTTCAATAGGGAAGATCGAGTAATGCTATAAGTTTAATTGGAAAAAAAAATTAACAAAAAAATTGAATTTTTAATTTTTCAACAGGACAAGCGCCCATGCTAACCCCCTCGCTTCACCTTTGAAACTGGAGGAGAAATAATTACTATTACAAAATAGGAAGTAGTTCGAAAATTTACAGCTAGATTAAAATGCGAAATTTAATGAATTACAAAATCTCTTTAACTAAAATTTTTAGAAAAGAAAATTATTCCTTCGGGGGTTAGCAAATCCGAGCATACTAGCTTCTGGTTCCGCCACTGATTGAGAATGACACATATAGTGACGACCTAATTTTAATCATGCACTATGTTTTTTGGTTTAGACGATTCTAATACTGGAAGTACGTGAAGAAATTTGGGGTTTTTGGTGTAGGGTTAGTGTTCCTATAATTGGAAGTATTGAGAGGTTTAGAATTCACACAAGATTAAAGAATATAAAACTTACAAATCATGATACTCTTTGATGACCAATCTAAAATTAAGCTTTAACCAAAAACATGATTTTAGTAAATGTGTTTCATACAATTACTAAATTGGTAATAACTATGAACTATATATGGATATATTGTACAAAACAAACATGTTTTACACTATTTGAAGAAAATTTAAAGCATAATTACATTTCATAGATTATGCCTAATTACATTTTAAGAAGAATGCTCATGCTGGTCATTGCTAAGTGGCGGAACTAGCATTTAAACTTAGGAGGACGAAAAATTTCAAGGTTGACGCGCTATTACGAAATTTTTTCACTTTTCATTATTCAGGGACAATTGTTCTAAGAAAAACCTCGTTCCGCAGTTGCATATAATCTCACATAATGTCACTAATATAAACATGTTCAATTAGTCTCTTTTAAGACAAAGTTATCCGTATTAACAATTAAACAGGTCAGATTACTCATATATGACCTTACTTGAGCATTCAAGACAAATATTTTGTTTTTTTCATATGCATTATCTTTTTGTCTTATTCATATTATTTGATCCGTTTAAGTTTAAGATGGAAACAACCGTCTTAAATAACAATTTGTCAACCATGTTTTACGTCTTTCAACATAGATAGATGAATGATTTTGCAATTAATTTGGAATTTCAGGAATCATATCAAGAATTAATACAAGAGACAGAAAACCAGAAAATAGAGAGAGTCACAGGGTACGGTTTATATGTCCGGCAAGTAAACGGATATGCTGGGAAAAAGTGAATGCCTCGAGTTCAAAACCAAGCAGAAAGCAAACCAGAATTCAATGCCAAAGTCTCACTTAATAAAGGCAAAAATAAAATTTCAAAAAAAGATCACCTTAAACAAAAGCTTACAAAATCAAAGATTTTGCACATATCCATATGCAAATTAGATTAAACTATAGCGTTGAAAAATCTAGACAAAAACAAAATCATTAACCTACTCGATATTGAAAACATGTAAGACGGATTTTTTATGCTAAAAGGATCCACACTGCAAGACGGTCTTATACAGATTATTTGATTGTTTATTTATGCAAGTCTATGTCAAGATCTGATGAAATCCGGTGCATTAGTAATAGCGTGATCAGAATGTTACATCTAATTGTTTAATTAATATATACATCCGGCCTCTGTCTTGAGCAATATTTATCGTTGTCTGAAATATGTGAGGGGGATTTCAAACAATGATAATTATGACTGAAACGACAGAAGTATATAACATCAACAAGTAATTCTAAACAAAAATTATTGTAAGCATATGGAAATCATTATCAAAGATGAAATCTTAAAATTAAAGGAACAAATTAAATCAAAACCCAAGATTCTAGAGAACAAACATTGTGATAATAATCATTGATAACACTTAAACAACATCCAATAATATTGATGATATACTCCTACAAAGAAGAAAGGAACATAGTAATAAGAATATCATTTTTGTGAGATTCTCAATAACAAAAAAGAAATAAACAACCTAGACCAATAAATAATTCCACAATTCTTCAACAACACAACAATGATGGATAATAATAATTTGTTAGAATTACCTGGAGAAAGCAACACATAGAGAATGATAATGTGTAGATCTTAGACTAGCAATAATTATAATAATAATAATAATTTGTGATCATAAGATCATAGACATCATATAGATATGTTAGACATAATTGGACCGTCTCATGCAATAATTACTGATGTAATAATATAATTGCATGTCACCATACTTGATTTCTTCAAGATCTTGGAGGTGGAAAAAATTGCGTACCAGCCAAAAAAGCATTGATAGGAGTAGGATATATTGTGCTACTACTAGCCATTGGATCAAGCAAACTTGCTGTGGTTACATTTCCGCCACCACCACCAACACCGCCCATTAAATCAGTTGTCATAGCGGCCGTTGAGCCGGTCAACATTAGGTTTTGTTGATGCTGAGAGCTGCCTACTCCACATGTTGAGCTTTCTCCACCTCCACCATAACGGTTTTCAGGGCCTTGATCATATAAGATCCCTTTAAATACATGGCCACCTATGTTAACCGCGGTTTGGTAAGCGTATTGTTCTTCTGGATCGTCCATCGCGCTTACCTTAACGCAACGGAACACCGCCGGTGTGTTGAACTCTGGTGGGAAATTGCTCAGCTCTAACCCTAATTCCCAACAAAAAAAAATGTACATAAATGCATAATTAGTGTCACAACCATTATTTTCTTAGGATTAATTAAATACAGTAATATTTAATAAAATAATGGGAAAATTAACCAAAAAATTAATTTAGAAAGATGAAAAACAAAATTACCTACTAATTAACATAAAATGGATTAAAATGTGAAACCTAGGATCAAATGAGTAATAATAAAATGTTATACTAACTCCGTAATTTGGTTTACAGGTAAGACCGTCTCATACAATTAAATAATAATTAATAAAATAATGGGAAAATTAGTACCAAAAAATTAACATAAAATGTGAAACCTAGGAACAAATGAGTAATCATAAAATGTTAATTCTTTGTAGTGATTAGTTTCATAGATTAAGACCGTCTCATAAAATAAAACCCGCTTATAATTAAAATAAGATGGATTATTATTTCATGGAGTGATAAAAGGGAAGAAAGAGTAAAGCAAAGTCTTTATTTTTGATATAAATCACTGTGGAGTTGGACTAATGAACATGCAAGTGATTGATACAAGTAAAATTGTTGGGTAGTAAATAGCAAAATTATTATTCAAGTTAGTACAAAATATTTTGAAAGACAATTTGATGCATGATATTTCACAGAAAAACACAAAATGCCAGTAAAAAAAACACAATAATTTCAACAATAATGATCCACATTTTCCATGAGTAGATCAAATCCATCAATCTTTTCTATCACGCACAATAAATTAAAATTCCTAACCTCCATCATTCTATTTTGTTTGTATTTATAAATCAAATCTCACAAAAATTCCCTTCCATCATAATAATCTTACAAACTTTACATCTTTTTCACCTTTTTTTTTAACCTTTTTCCCTCTTAATTCTCAAATAAATCTTTCTTAAATACTTCACAAATCACCATTTAAACTCAAATTTTAAATAAATAACCTAAAAAAATATAATATAATATCAAAATCTTTTAATTACATAGATTTTTCGCAAAATTGTTAACAAAAAAAATATAATATTAGGTACCACTTTGAAAAAAAGTGGCTTCTGAGACGGTGAAAAGTCAAATGGGAAAATCAGGTAATTATTACCTGTAGACGCGTTAGCGTTAATAATGCCACCAGCAGCAGCAGCAGCACGGTGTTCTCTCAACCTTTTCTCCCCGCTACCGCCGCCACCACCACGTAAAACCATTTCCTGTGGTGGCGGTTGTTGTAAAGCTGCGAGCTGCTGCTGGTGGCGTTCTCGACGTTTGGCAGCAGGAACCCAAGTACTTTTAACATGAGTAGGACAATCAAAACCACGACTTTTACAACAAGTCCTACACCTCATATGAGTACAATCTTTTTTAGCTTGATTTCCACAATCTTGACAATTCATTCCACCACTTCCTCCTCCTCCTAATTGCTTATAAAACCTATTACTATTATAATTATTGTAATTATTATTATTAGTATTAGTATTATTACTGCTGCTGGAATTATTACTGTGGTAAAAATTAGTGGAAGAGGGTTCACCTAAAAGTAAATGAGGTGAATGATGGAGGTGAAATTTGGTAGGTGGGGGTGCATGGTGGTGATGGTGGACTTGTACGTATTGTTGCCATATTTCAAATGATCCTTTAGGGTAGATCTCATAAACACCCGGATTATTATTATTATTATTGTTGTTGTTGTTATTATTATTGTTATTATTATTAGGGTCCGGGTGCTGAGACCCGGTTTCAGTACCCGGAGTACCTAGTGAGAAGAAAGTAGCCATGATGATGAATATTTAGTAATTAAAAAAACTCTCTTAGTTGGGAATATCAAATCAAAATCCATTTAAAAGAGGGTTGGGGTTGGGTTTGGTTAATTTGTTTGTATTCGGGTTTGGGTGGTTTTTGGGAGGTGCAAAAGAAGAGGTGTGTTTGGTTAAGTAGGGCAAAATAAGGGAAAGTAAAGAGAGTGTGATTTAATTTTGAGAAACAAATGGGTTGTTGTCGTTGTTGTAAGTTGTAAATGTTGTGTTGTTATTTTTTTGTGTTTTTTTGTGTTTTTTGTGTTGAATATTTCTATGTAATGAACAAGAGTTGGAGCAATAAAAGCAAGAACTGCACCGCCGCCATGAACTGCAGCTCTTAAAAAAAACACAACAAAAACTCTCTCTCTCTCTCTTATTGTTTACATATACAGTGTTTTACTGTTTTTGTTTTGCTTGTTTTGGTTTCTCAACCTCTCACTATTTCTACTTCTTTATGATGGATTTCTGAGTTGCTTTTATCTCTGATTTTTTTTTTTTTTTTTTTTTTACAATAAGTTGTGTCAATGAGTGAATGTGTGATAAGAGTCGGCACAAATTCTCATTTGTGACGGAAATATCCGTCGCAAGCTTGCGACGGAGTAAATACAATCCACATGGGGAGATAAGACAAAAGCAAATTTTCTAGGGAATAGTATTCTCTTTTGTCTTATCTACCCTGCATAGTATTTGACCCATCACAAGCTTGTTACGGATATACCCGTCGTAAGGGAGACTTGCTGAAAAATAGGTCTGGTTTTTCTCGCTTAATTTTAACTCATTTCAGTTCAACTCACCTTAGTTTATTTCCGCTTCATTCAGCTCGCTTATCTTATCTCTTCCCAAATTAACACTTATTTCATCTCTATCCAATTAAATTCAGCTCAACTTAATTCAGTTTAGTTATGTTCAATTCAGCACTTAGCAGCCAAATTAAAAAGAACAGAGTCTTAAGTCTTTTATCAAATGGTTAGACAATAAGGCTCTGTTCTTTTGGACTTAAAGTTACTTAACTTAAAGTTCAGATCAGATCTTATAAGTTCAGTTCAGATCAGATCCTATAAGTTTGATTGATTGATTCGAGATCCTATAAGTTGATTGAGTTCGAGATCCTATAAGTTGATTCGAGATCCTATAAGATCAATTCTATTCGAATCCTATAAGTTAAGATCGATTGAGATCCTATAAGTTGATTCGATTCGAGATCCTATAAGTTCAGTTCAGTTCAAATCAGATACATTTCAGTCTAAAAGAATAGGGCCTAACACCTATGTATAGAGTTGTTACACAAGAATTAGTGGTGTGATAATGAGTTTTCATGGTTTTATGGTTTACACTTTTACATTATGTTATCATAGAGTAATACGGGAGGTGTCTAAAGACTTGTCTAACAAAAAAAAGTGGATACAGTCATACAGGTAGTACCATAGTGATAATTTAAGTAGACTCGTTTTTCTGAACTCGTTAAGAATTTGATGATTTGCTTATAAAGGAGCCACCAGAGGGTTCAATGGACAAGCTATTAGCAGTTATAACTTAAAAACCCGTATTTAATCATCTCTATTTTTACAAGATAATTTAAACTTAGACATAATTTTTTTTCTTTAATAATCCGTACAATAATTAAATTATGTACTAGAAATCTACATAACTTTTTACAGGTTAGAAATTCATTTTAATCTAAATTAGAATTGGTATTGACCAAAAATAGCAAACTCTTTTAACCTAATTAAAACTTCTACCAAAATAATAAACCCTAACCCATTCACATCAATAAAAAAAAAATTAAGCTCAAAATAGTATTTTTTTTTCCAAATCATTTGTTTTTCTTTTTTTATTCTTTATGAGCAAAATTTTTATCAAACACAAACAAATTTATTAAACTAACCAAAATACGACTCCTCTGTGTCACGATAAAGTTTGCCATTTCCTTTTTAAACTTTCACACAAAGGATTTGCAATTTCCTATATTTATTTTTACTCCCGAGTTATTCACGTTGTTACTAAAGAGAGGTAATTTGATGTATTTCACTTACATCTATTCTCCATACATTCTTGTCGTACTAAATTCCTATGACACAGATTATGAACTTTATTCCGATATAAAGGGAGCATCTATCGTTTTAAGAATACGAACTAAAATGAAGTCTTCACTAATCGATCTAGATCAATTGATCAACTCCAAATTAAACTAGTAAATTGTAGAGGACTTCATAGCTTTAATTTTGCTGTTTTACTAGTACTCGTACAAGTGCGACTTGAGTACAGTTGATGTAGGCATGTAGCAGTGCCATGAATTGTTTGCAGAAATAACGTAAGATGTGAAGCGTTAGATTAGGAATCCAATGGATAGAGGAATTACACGTGGCATGGAATCAGCTTTTTAGCTCATTCGTCCGTATACGCCCCGAGAAACCCGCTCTTCTTTTTCCGACATTTGAAAAGATATTCAAACTCATTATTAGTAAATTACCTTGCATTGTTAGGAATAAATGATGATTATCATAAGTAATTAAGCATGAACACGAGTTTTATTCAACACTTTGTTGTGTACTTTCTGACTTAATTTAAACTTATTTTAATTTAGTTTTGTTCAATTCAGTTCAACGTTAACTCCTCATAAATTAACTCCCGCGTTAGCTCTATTTAGTTCAGTTCAGTTGCATTCAGTCCAATTTAACTTTTTTTTAGCCGAAAAGAATATGGCCATTATATAGGGGAATTTTTGCAAACCGATGATTCCATTTGCTTAAAAAACGTAGCCAGGGGAAACAGACAGAATTAAAGGTGGAGTTAGAGAAGGGTTGGCAAAGACGTCTTTGTTGTAGGATAAAAAATTTTCAGTTTTTCTGTTACACTTTTCAATTTTTTTTCGAGTTTTATTCATACCATTATACATTCAGTTTAAATAAGTTAAAATCATGGCTTACCTGCTACCCTACTGTACATAATCAAGTCAATGCTTTTAGATGATGATAACTTGATAAGCTAAAAAGGAAAACATTTTCTCGATCTCGTTCATTTGTTTATCTTTGGTTTTGGACAAAGAACAAGGAGAAAGGAGACATCATTCGTGAGTATTGTTATTAAATGATAAGTGGACTATATCTTATAATCAAAGATATTACCCTTCATAAACGTTTTCAATATAGAAAAGGAAAACAAATAAATGAGACACCAAAATATGTAATAGGTAAACAAATTTTCGAGCTCGAGGGAGTAGTTAGTTATCATTATATATGAGAACGATATTTTGTAAGTCGATTAGGCAGCATACATCTTAATAACATAAGCAAATCTTATCATAGTGGGTTCGTTTTGTTGGTTGCTCATTTGACCACTGTATGTCGTCTTAGTCAGCGGTAGAGATGGAAGTGGCACGCGGATTGTTGAGCTGGTTTGTTGTATCATGGACTATATATATATGGCTCAAATTGTCACGACACGATATTATAACAAGGTACAACACACCATGAGTCGTGCCTCGATCAAATTAAAATTTGAGAAAAAATGGCTAGCCTATGCACGACACGACCCACCTAGGTACGACTAAAGTAGAGAAAATGCTTGGGCACACCCAATCACAGACAACATGGCACACCATGGCCATGGGTTGTGCCTAGGCCGCCATTTCCATTTTATCAGCACGACACGAATCTCATCCTTGCATGCCTAGTTATATCATTTTCTTTTTCAAACACGGTGATTCTATTTCATTGCTTTTTCAAGCATCATTACAACGGTGTGTTATCTTAAGATAATCAAATACAACAAATCTCTCTTAAGAAATTATAACTGGTTATAAATACACGCAACTTACATAGATAAAAACAAATCTTTTGTTAATATCCAAGGATTTTGTTTTTGCCTTATAAATGAAATTGATTACTATTCATTTTACAATTAAGATATACAGAGTATTTGAATAAGGATATTGACTTATAATGAATAATAATGTCGTTACTAAAAAACAAAAATTAGTACTAGTCCATTGTGAAACACAAACGGGGTTAATACATGTAATCGAATTGATCGACATTGGTAGAGATATTGGCCGTCGGCCCCTTCCCCACCCGATGAAGCCATGATCTTATGACAGGCATCATTTAAAATGGACCCACTTCTTCGTTCTTTGTAATTGTTCTCTGACATTATTTTCATCTACAGACATAAAGCCTGTTTTTTTATTTTCTTTCCTCTCCTTTTTCTATTCTTGTTTACTCCACCAATTTATTGAGTTTATAATTGTTCCGGGTATAGTTCCAGAGCAGATGTTTGATACCACTCGTAGCTAGTAGAATGATGTCCTTGCTGGAATCCTTCCTGCGGTTTCCTGAAACGATGAACAAACTGAGGGCTCGGCTTTGGCCGAGCGTACTCACTCCGACGCTCAAGTCAGTAAACTTAGAGAGGTAAGTTGTTGTTACTTGGCTAAGAGTGTATTGTAGAGAGATAAGGAAGATATTACCGGATGAATAGTGGTTATTAGGTCAATTTGTGGATCCTTTCCTCAATGAAGGTTGAGGAGTATTTATAGACATTCACCTTTTGTCACGTAGTGGTGAGGCGGGTGGCCACGTGACAAAAGGTGAAAAAGATCGTTGTACCCTCGGCCGATGGACTGTGGCGAGCTCGCCGAGGGTCTTGGATATGAGTACGCGGATTTGGGTCTCGGGCCGGCTAGTTGTCCGCCGGGACCCAGTGACAGCCGATGGGATGCATCGGCCAGTGTCTAAGTCGTTGACTTTCTTTGTGGATACCCTTGACCTTGCTCAATATTGTTGACTTGGTCACGGTGCGAGAATATGCCCCATCAATTTGCCCCAGCGTAGTCTATGCCGTGGCATGGGCTCGGTGTATGTTGAGCGTATATTCTGCGCAAGTATTTTGCAAAAATTTCTGCGTCGGCCTCTTCTGGTGCATCGGCTTGATCATTCGTAGGCCTACCATATCCCCCCTCCACATGGATGCGTAAAGGGTATCCGGAGTGTGGGAAAGAATGATGATGCCGAGACCGGGCCGAGAGTCGGTTATTTCGATTGTCCCCGGCCGGTGCTTCATGGCTTGGTCGATCATGTGGCCGGCGGAGAGCGGTGCCTAGGAATTCGGTGGGAGATGAACGGGAGAAGAGATGTGAATGGGCGTGTTGAATACGCTTGTAATCGTAGCATTGATTGACGTTCAACCGTTGCAACGATTGACGTTCCATGGTTGCATGCCCGACACGTGTCCGCTTCTTTGATTGGTTGACGGTTCACGGGTCGTGCCCGATTGGTCCTTCTTCATGGGCTTTCTCCTATAAATAGGCGATTATTAAGTGATTTTGGCCATTACTTTCATTTCCCCAAATTTTCAAAATTTTCTCCCAAAATCTTCCTCTTTCTAAACTTTCAAGGGCTTTCTTTTCTTCCAATCTTTGGTCTTCGATCCGGCGAGTGTTTTTTTTTTCTTTGAGGTAAACAAACAAGTTTTCTTTTATTTCGTTGGTAATTTGTTGTGAACATGTCTTCTGCTGATGCTGGGACCAGTGCTTCTGCGCCTGGGGGTTCCTCGCCGCGTCTCGACGAGGAGGGGATGCTAGAGGCCGTCCCGTTAAGATATCGGGGGCCTAGGTCTCCTTCTCCCGTAGTTAATTCGCCCCTCGTGGAGGGGTTGGAGGATGAGGATGATGCTGATGCTGTTAATGATGATGGTGCTGGGGGCTGCCGTTGATGGTGGAAGGACGGCTGTCCCGGATCATGGTGAGGCCTGCACGACTGGCCTCGACCGTGCATTTACAAATAAATTCGCAAGCAGTTCCGGAGAGACTCTTTTCGGAGATCATTTCTCCTTCGGTGAGGGGTATAAGATTGTTATCCCTAAGGAGGGTGGCGGTCTGTTGTCCTCCCCGGTCATATTGGCGTGTACATTAGGCATCCGGAGTACGGGCTCCGGTTTCCTTTGAATGAGCACGTCATGGCCATTATCAAAGCTATGAACGTCGCCGTGGCCCAAGCGCATCCGTTGGCCATGAGGACGATAGTCGCTTTGTATGGATCTGTCTTTTTAGGGGGAGGTCCCATCAGTTAACTTGTTTCGCCGCCTCCATAGTCTTCGGCCGTCAAAATCCGGCAAAGTGGGGTGGTACAGCGTAAAGCGGAGGGCTCGTCTCGTGAACAAACTCACCTCTTGCAAAGATCGGCCAGGGCGATGGGTGTATGTCCAGTGCGGATGACTACCCATTGCCTCGGTCATTCCGAGCCCCGTTCACTTACGGTGCGAGACCCGGATGAGTATGAGAAACACGTCATCCGGGGTGGCAAAGTTAAGATGGACGCTTCGTTTGTCCCCCTTCATCGTGGATGAGAAGCGGGTGGTGCGTTGTTTGATGCTAAGAAGGGATGGCGCCCCGACTCAGATTATTATCCAGGATGAGATGCTATCGCGTCGGCCTCATACCGGCCCTCAATTTGGGGTGAGTGGGGTCGGTGTGAGGCCCACCTTCGCTTGTTATGTTCCTTTTTCAGAGCCTTGTTTTACTTCCTTTATGTAACTCTTGTTTGATTTCTTGCAGATCGGTTTGGGCGGGATCTGTCTGAGAAGGACTTGAATAGGCTAGGGCTTGACAAGGACGGTAAGGTTGTCAATCTGCGCCCTACGGCTGATTCGAAAGATCGCAGGCTATCCCCCAACGAAATCATGGAAAAGCAGACTAGGGGTTGGATCGGAGACGGCCCATGCACGGGTTCTTGTAGGCGTCGAAAAGAGCGAAGAAGGCGGCGTCAAGTCGGCGGCATTTGTCTCAATGGCAACTCCTTCTTCGGCCCGGTGGCGAAAAGGTTCTTGTGGAGGTGATCAATATTGCGAGGAGGAGGTGACCGCTGCTAAGGTCCCTTCTCCGAAGAAGAGGAAGGATCCACCGCCTCCACTGACCCTCCGCATAAGAGGGTCGAAACCGTGACGGATTTAACTTGTGGTTCGGATTTAGCCGGTTCGTTGGCGTTCCCGATGAGACTTTCCGATGTATCAATGCATGGTGACATGGATGCTCTGTGTAAATTTTTTGTAGATCCATCATCGCAGCGTAGGCGTTTGGTGAACGGCAACCGGAGAAGCGACCGAGAAGGTCCACGAAAAGGCGGGTGATAGAAATATCACCGTTGACTCCTCACTCAAGAAATTCCTCCCACCGAGCTCGTGGCGGAGGGTAAGAGATTATACAAGGAGTTGGGGAAGTGGATCCGTTTAGCCGGCTCCCTCGTCACGGAGCGAGAAAGGCCGCGGCCCAATCGGGCCACCGATTGCAAAGCTCAAGCTTGATCTCTCGCTGCGAGGGGGAAGCCGCGAAGGCTAAGCACGATCTCGGCTGCTGCCGAGAAGCGTGTGGAGGAGGTTGAGAAGCGCGAAGGCCGAGAGGGCCAAGGTTGAGGAGGCTGATGGTGCCACGGCGAAGATGATGGCGGAGCGGGATAGGTATAAGGAAACCTACGACGCCGTGGTTGCCAAAAGGGATGAGTGGAAGGATCAGTTCCAGAGACAGGCGGAGGCGCTTGGGGACGCACAGGCTATCATTGCCCAAAAGGAGAAGGATATTGACATCGCAAGATGATCTCCTTCCTAAAATGTGCGTTCAATTCGGGACCAGGCCGAGGAGGCGGCGAAGACGGCAATCGGGAAGCTCGTGGAGGGGAGCTCCGTCCCCCGATGGCTTCCGTGGGATAAATATGACCAACTCCTTGATGAGATGGCCGAGGTCGGAAGGCGTGAGCCGCCGAGAAGGAGGAGGCGGCGAAGGCGCTCGGATTGCGTTGGCAAGGCGGCCTATGAGGCAAAGGGGGCGAGAAGGAGGCCGAGAATGTCGGGCCTTCTTTTGAGCCGGCCATCCGAGACGCCTTGCCTACGATGGAGGAAAGACATCGGGCATAGGGAGACGGGCGGTCGTCACCAAACTCACCCGGCGTCTCGGATAGCCTTAGCTGTTCGGGGGCCAACTATTGAGCCTTTCCTCCCTGCCATCTTTTGGCGCTTCAATTGATATGATTGTAATCTTTTGCTTTTCTTTTTCCTTGTTTGTAAAAAAAAAAAAAAAAAAAAAACTTTCTTGGTAGGTTGTGTTTAGGCTTGCCCCTATGGGGACGGCCGTCGTCTGTATTCTTCTCTCAACTCTTTTAACAAAGTTTATCCTTTTGGCCTTTGGCTTGGCCGAGGCGTTGATCAACCACCTTTGTTTGTCCTTTTGCGTTATTAATTGAGTGCCTTTGTTTTTACCTTTGGTATGGCCGAGGCGGTTTGAATGCATATCTCAACTGAGTAACGTCTTTTACGTACCGTCCGATGCGTCCCCGTCGCCTTTGACCAATTGCCAAGGTAACGGGGTTATGGCTCGCGCAAATCTTCTAGCGCACGGTCATTGTGTCCCCGTCGCTCTCGGCCAATTGCCAAGGTAACGGGGTTATGGCTCGAAAGCAATTCTTCTAGCGTACCGGTCATTGTGTCCCCGTCGCTCTCGGCCAATTGCCAAGGTAACGGGGTTATGGCTCAAAGCAATTCTTCTAGCGTACGGTCATTGTGTCCCCGTCGCTCTCGGCCAATTGCCAAGGTAACGGGGTTATGGCTCGGCAACAATTCTTCTAGCGTACCGGTCATTGTGTCCCCGTCGCTCTCGGCCAATTGCCAAGGTAACGGGGTTATGGCTCTACAAAGCAATTCTTCTAGCGCACCGGTCATTGTGTCCCCGTCGCTCTCGGCCAATTGCCAAGGTAACGGGGTTATGGCTCGGCAGCAATTCTTCTCTTTGGGGTGTCCACATTGGGTTTGGACAACTATGGAGGGGACAAGCACTTGGATGAAAAACTTGGTTGTTTCCTTATTTAAGATCACACGTTGGGGTGTCCACATTGGGTTTGGACACCTCCGCCGCTACACAAAGTACTTTCTCAAGTTGTCGGTGTTCCAATGGCTCATCAAAGGCACACCCTCCATGTCGTCACCGGTATGTACCGGCCTCATTTCTTCGACCACCTTGTAGGGACCCTCCCGATTGGCCGTCAATTTACCGTGAATGTTTCCTTTGTTGGTGGCGGCCGATTTTCTTAGGACTAGGTCTCCTACTTTTAAGTCCCTTTTGTGGACTCTTCGGTTGTAGGCTCTTCTCATACGGTTTTGGTATACTGCTAAGTTGAGGCGTGCTGTATCCCGGCTTTCTTCGACCAGATCTAGGGAGGCTTTAAGGCCTTCCTCATTTTCGACCGGGTTAAAGGTAGCCGTTCGAATGCCTGCACCGCCGCCCGATTGGTAGGATCGCCGGATCCATAGACTAAGTGGAAAGGGGAGTACCCGTTGCTTCTTTTCTCCGTGGTCCGTAGGGACCACAGACGCCGAGTAGTTCATCGACCCACCTTCCTTTAAGGTCTTCCTTTGTCTTCTTCAAACCGTTGAGGATCGTTTTATTGGTCGCCTCCTTTGTCCGTTGCTCGTGGGTGGCAGACGGAGGAGTATGCAAACTTGATGCCAAGCTCTTCTAACCAGTTCATTATTAGGTCACTCCAAAACTCCCGGCCGTGGTCAAATACCATGACTTGGGGTAATCCAAACGGTTATAACATTTTCCCAGATCACCTTTCGACGGCCGTGGTCTTCGCCGCACGCTACGCCTTCAACCCATTTGGTGAAGTAATCAACGGCGACGATCAAGAACTTCCTTCCTCCGAGGCCGTTGGAAATGGCCCTAGCATGTCCATCCCCCCCTTTGTGCGAAGGGGAGGGGGCTAAGCACCGGTTGTAGGTCTTGGGAAGGAGCGTGAATCACCGGGGCATGCATCCGGCGGTTTTGCGCACTTCTTGGTCTTCGTTCGAGTCATGAAGCATGGTGGGCGAAGTAGCCGGCTCGGAGAGCTTTGTGGGCTAGCGTTCTTGCCCCCATGTGGTGTCCGCATATGCCCTCGTGAATCTCTGTCGATTAGCTCTGCGTCGGTTGGATCGACACATTTCAAGAGTGGTCTTATTACGGACCTTCTGTATAGTTCTCCTTCGAACACCAAGTACCTTGCGGCGATTCTTTTTATCTTGGCCGAGAGATTGCGGTCCTCCGGTAACTCACTTGTAACTTTGTACTTCATTATCGGAGTCATCCACGTTGTCTCGGCCTCTACGTTGCCCATTATGTCGACGTCCTTGGTGATACTCTTCGTATTCCTCGATATCTACCCGACGGTTGGTGATGTTCTTGATGGTTGGTGGCAAGTTTGGAGAGAGCGTCGGCCGGTTGTTCTCGGACCTGGGGATGCACTGAATTTTGAAGAACTTCAATTTTGCTGTGTCGTCTTTTACCCTTTCCAGGTATCTTACCATCCCATCGTCTCGCGCCTCGAACTCTCCTCTGATTTGGTTGGTAACCAACAGTGAGTCTGTCTTTAACACGATGTGTTCTGCTCCGGCGGCTCTGGCTAGTTCGACCCCTGTTATTACTGCTTCGTATTCGGATTCGTTGTTTGAGGCCGGGAAGGTGAATTTCAAAGCGTACTCAAACTCGTCCCCGTTTGGGCTGATGATAAGGATGCGGCGCACAAGGCCGCTTGTTGTGGAGGATCCGTCGGTGAATACCTCCCATACACCGGGGTGTATCTCCTCTTGATATGTGCACTCGGCCAGGAAATCTGCAAGTGCTTGCCCCTTTATCGAAGGTCTTGGTTTGTATTGAATGCCGAAGCCGGATAGCTCTACCGCCCACTTGACGAGTCTGCCGGATTGTTCAAATTTTTCCAGTGCTTTCTCTAACGGCTGGTCGGTTAGGACTGTCACGGGATGGGCATCGAAATAGGGTTTTAGCTTTCTTGCGGCGATGACGACAGCAAAGGCTGCTTTTTCAACAAGCGGGTAGTTTCTTTCGGCGGGCAACAATGTGTGGCTGACAAAGTAGATTGGGTGTTGCTGCTTGTCTTCTTCCCTGATGATTACGGCACTGACCGTGGCCGAGGTAACTGCTATGTATAGGTATAGCGTCTCCCCGGTCTCGGCCACGGACGAGTTGGGAGAGTCGAAGATGGGCTTTTAGTCGTTGGAAAGCCGTGCTCTGTTCCTCCCCCCTAAAGTCTTTATTCCCTTTCAATATTTTGAAGAATGGGGTGCTCTTGTCGGCTGACCGAGAGATGAAACGGGCTAGGGCCGCCATTCTCCCGGCCAAGATTATCATAACCTCTTTTCGATTCCTTGGCTCCCAGCAGTCAGGATTGCTCGGACTTTGTCCGGATTGGCATCAATGCCTCGGCACCGACGAGTACACCGAGGAATTTACTCGCCGGACACCATCAAGTTGCACTTCATTGGATTGAGCTTCATCTTGTATTTCCTTAGTGAGCAAAATGTCTCGTGTAAGTCGGCCGGTGCTCATTTGTCGGACTTGCTTTTCACAATAGCATCGTCGACGTAGGCCTCGATGTTTCGCCCTTTTTGGCTCTGGAATACTTTGTCTACCAGTCTTGTATATGTTGCTCCGGCGTTCTTCAAACCAAACGGCATCATTTTGTACATGTATGTGCCGTTCGCGGTGATGAACGCGCATTTGGGCATGTCCTCCTCGTCCATGAATACCTGGTGATATCCCGAGAAGGCGTCTAGCAGGCTCAGCATGGTGTAGCCTGCCGTGGCGTCGATTAAGCTATCTATCCGCGGCAACGGGTAACAATCCTTGGGGCATGCTTTATTAAGGTTGGTAAAATCTACGCACATTCTCCATGCCCCCGATGACTTCTTCACCATCACGACGTTGGCTAACCACTCAGGATAAGTACAAGGCATAATAAAGCCTGCTTCAAGTAATTTAGCTACCTCGGCCTTGATGGCATCATCCTTCTACCGAGGAGTTTCTCATCCTTTGCTTGACGGGCGAGCGGTGGGAAGTACGTTTAGCTTGTGAATGATCACCTCCGCTCACGCCCGGCATCTCGGCGCCGAGTAGGCGAAGACGTCTTTGTTTTCCTCGCGAGATCTAGGAGAGCGGCTCGAATTTCGGTTCCAGGTCGACGCCGATAGTCACGGTGCGGCCTGGATCAATCTCTACCTCCTCGGTCTCCGCTCCCTCTATCATGCCGACGGTGGTATCCATGGATTTGCTATCCTGTCGTAAGGATGGGCTTTTCCCCTTTTCTGATTTCTTCGCCGCTTTGAAGGATTGCAGGTTGCACCCTCTGGCGGATACTTGGATATTCACCACCTCGTCGTCCTCGCTCTTCGAGGTGAGTTTATGCGCTTCCCCCCGGTCCGAGACATACATCAATGTCGAGCCGGATAGACATCACGCGTCGGCCCGCACTCGTGGTGTCTCGGCCTATGAGGACGTTGTAGGCGGATGAACCGTCAATGACCACGAATTCCGACATAACGCTCGTCGCATCTCGCTCTCCGAACATTATCGGCGTCGATTGATCCCGGGGGTACCATGCTCGGCCCCAGAGAAGTCATACGGGCTGGGGGTACAGGGGTCAAGTCTTCAACCCTCGACCGAGGCTAAGAAAGCATTCTCCGTACATAATATTTGTGTACGCGCCTGTGTCAATTAGGCACCTTTTTACCAAGTGGTTGGCTATGTCCGGTGGACGTAAGCGGGTCATTTGTGAGGAGCGACGACTCCTTCGTAATCCTTCTTTCCGATGGTCATATCGGGGATCTTTGAAGCGGGGGTTGCTAAGTTGGGCACAAAGTTGACGGCTTGATATAGCTCATTTAGGTGCCGTTTGTACCTACGAGCGGACTCGCCGCTCTCGTCGTCCCCGATGACGACATTAATTACTCCTTTCCGTTCTAAAGCGGGCCTCTTATTTGATCCGCCGGCAATATATTTGCCTAGGCTCCCCTTCCGGATCAGTTCCTCAATGGCATCTTTCAGATGTCGACAATCGTTGTTAAGTGGCGGTGGAGCCGTGGTACTCGCAGATATTGGCTTGTGTCACCGTCGCCCCTCGGCCTAGGGGCCTTTCCCACTTCTCGACCTTCGCCCCGCTTAGGCGAAGACTTCTGCGCGGATACAACTAGGGGGTGTGATCATTGTCGCTTTCGGTAGTATGGTGCCGAACTCCCCGGCGCCCGTCGAGTTCTGTTTCCTGGTGGGTTTATCGGACCGTGACCTATTATCGCCACGGCGCCTTTCTTCCGGGCTGTCCTCCCGGCGGCTTTTCTTTTCTGAAGGTTGAGTCTCGCTGGGGCCTACCCAGGTTTTGTGGTAGTCTTCTACTTTGATGGCCTGATCGGTCATCTTCCGACGACGGCATTTAGGCCCAAACCCCGTGTTTGATGAGCTCGTCTTTTAAGTTTCCCTTTGGGAGGCCTTTCATTAAGCTGAAGCCGCTGGTTCGGGGTTGATCTCCGAATCTGTTGAACCTTGCCGTCGAACCTTTTCACGTAGCTTTGTAGAGACTCGCCCTCCTCCTGTTTGATAGTTAGGAGGTCCGATGTCTCCATGGCCCTCCTTTTGTTACAAGAGTACTGGGCCAAGAAGGCGTCCTTTAGGTCGGCGAAACAATATACCGAGCCGTCGGGAAGCCCCTTGTACCAACTCTGAGCCAATCCAAGTAGGGTCGTTGGGAAGACCCGGCACCAGACCTCGTCGGGCTGCTCCCATACCGACATGTGAGACTCAAAGGCCTCGGCGTGGTCGGTTGGGTCACTATCTCCTTTGTATGTGAGCGTTGGTAACTTCAGCTTGGGTGGCACGGCGGTCTCTAGAACATAATCACTGAGAGGCTGCTTGACTACGTGTCGGATGACACGCGGCGACCGACTCCTCGTGTTCCTGGTCCGGCTTCTCTCCTCGTAGCGGGAAGGACTCCTTCTTCGACTCGGACTTCTTCTACGGCTCTCCTGAGTCGGACTTCGCTGGTTCCCCCGGGGTGTTCCCCGTCGGTGTGGCGGCGACGCTGTCCTCTCCCGAGTGCGAGATGGACTTATGTTCACCACGACCACTCTGGGCTCCTCCGGCGTTTTGATAGGGTCCGCTTCTCCCGATTGCTTCGTTCAAATTTCTTGGAGTCATGCCCAGGCCCTGGTTTTTGACGGTTTCCGCCGCTCGTGTCGGCGAGCCTGCGTGAGTTGGTGCATTCCCAATCAGGTCTAGGAGTGTCTTGATTTTTGCTATGTCAACCACCGTCCCATGATGGTGACCTGGTTGTGAGCGGCGATCGTCGGCGCTATCGGCATTCAATTCCGGTTGGACTACTCCTCCGGTGGAGGGCTGCACTACTCCAGAATGGTGAAATGTATCATCCTGGTGTGGCTCGGTTTCGTCGGTCACGACTACATGTTGTTTTGACATCCTCTTGGCTTTTGGGGTGGGTTTTTCTTGTGTTTTTGTTTTTGTTGTTTGGGAATGAATGTGACTAGCTTTTAGTGATTCTCCCCACAGACGGCGCCAATTGTTCAGGGTATAGTTCCAGAGCAGATGTTTGATACCACTCGTAGCTAGTAGAATGATGTCCTTGCTTTGGAATCCTTCCCTGCGGTTTTCTGAAACGATGAACAAGGCGGGGCTCGGCTTTGGCCGAGCGTACTCACTCCGACGCTCAAGTCAGTAAACTTAGAGAGGTAAGTTGTTGTTACTTGGCTAAGAGTGTATTGTAGAGAGATAAGGAAGATATTACCAGATGAATAGTGGTTATTAGGTCAATTTGTGGATCCTTTCCTCAATGAAGGTTGAGGAGTATTTATAGGCATTCACCTTTTGTCACGTAGTGGCCAGGTGGCCACGTGACAAAAGGTGAAAAGACCGTTGTACCCTCGGCCGATGGACTGTGGCGAGGCTCGCCGAGGGTCTTGGATATGAGTACGCGGATTTGGGTCTCGGTGGCTAGTTGTCCGGCGGGACCAGGGTGTGACAGCCGATGGGATGCATCGGCCAGGTGTCTAAGTCGTTGACTTTCTTTGTGGATACCTTGACCTTGCTCAATATTGTTGAGGTCGATGATGCGAGAATATCCCATCAATAATAATTAATACACTCCAAATCCCATCTAAAAAAATAATTTTTAAAAATACAAATTTATCGTAGCAGATATCAATTAGATAAGTTAGTAAAGTTACGAGATACAATACTCATAACCTGATCAAGTTTGAATTCTATTAGCATCAAAATTGCATTTGTGGCTTCTTTTACCACAAAAAATACAAAAATTGTAGTAAAAGACTATCGTATCATATGCCATAGAATCTTCTTCATTTAGATTATAAACTAGAGGGTCCAGTACCTGACCTATAATACTGTGTTAATGAATAATATTTTCAGAGAATTTATTAAGTAAGAGGATTTATTAAGTAAGAGTAAGATGAATTTATATCCATTGGCTTGAACTGAATGGTCCAATTCTTCATAAAAACTAGAGAGAAATAGAGAAACCCCCCTCATCATATCAAACGAAGGGAGTCAAAAATATTACTATTCGATGACACTATTTCGCTATCCTTTCTTGAAATTATTATTTTAATCATAATTGTTATAATAATTAGGTCCAAACATAAGACCAAACAAAAATTGACTACTCGTTTGACAAAATGATCGGACAGAATTATTAAGGAAAATTAAGTGACAATTTACCTAACTTAAATAGGAGTCCATATTTCAGATCATGTGACTTGAATCCAAAGGGTTTTGGCCTTTGGATACGTAACTATACATTCCTGCCTAATAATTGGGTATTCGCCCTATTTCATGACATTTTATTTGTAAGCCTATCTATCAGCTAGGCTTGTTTAATAATCCACCCTATAATTAGAGGTCAAACTACTTAAAAACATGGTTTAGTGAGTGACGTATAGAGGTCAAACTACTTAAAAACATGGTTTAGTGAGTGACGTCGTCTATACGAGGAACATAACGTCATATGAACGCAAATTTTTCCAACTACGCGACCATATTATTAGTAGCTAGATTTAGGCAAAGCTTGTCACAATTATGTCTTTTTATTATAAAAATAAAATAAAATAGGGAAATGATAAATACAACCTACTCTGGGTTGTATTTAAGAACTTAATAACTTTTTAAATTTGGTATTAATTTAGAAATTAGATAATGCAATTAATATATGTATTAAGTATTTATTTCCCTTTTTAGTTCCTTAAATACAACCCAGTATACAACGCACTGGGTTGTATTTAATAGCCTGTTTGGGAACCTAAATTTCATTTAGAAATCCGTATTTAGCACAAATTCATTGTTTGTCAATCCAAAATCTTTGGATTTGGATTTGTTTCAAATCCAGGTCCAAATTCTTTCCCCTAAAATTTAGCTTATTCTAAATAACACCTCAACCCCCTGTTATTTCCAAATTATCATTCCAAATTACAACTTTCAAATCATGAGATTCAAATGAAATTAGTGTTGCCAAACGCTACCTAAAAAAGAATTGTATCGTGTATTTTTTTCATGATGCAGAGCATAACTGATTAAGAGGGTGGGTCGGCCCGACCCCCGCCATCAGGTCACTCTCTTCCTCCAACCCGATTAGCCCAAACACCGACTCGACCAGACTCAAGTTAGGTAAGAGTTGAATATTGATCCTCCTTGACTCGATCATAACCGGACCTGCTCCAATAACTCGACCTTTATCTTTCTAAAACCTTGTGACTGGGTCCATCCCATTCCGTGATCAACTCTATTTAAGCATCTTACATAAGAGAGTAGGTACTCTAGGAGATACAGTAACAAATTTTACAGTTGATCTCATCTACGATAGACATATCCGTTTTAAGTATAAAATAGGTTAAGTAGTACTCCATATAGATAAATGAGTTAAGTTTATTGTCATTCGTTTGAGTCATTTTACTTTTTCTCTCATCTATTAATTTGACTATTTCCATATTTAAAACGAATATGTCCGTTTCAAACAAGAATTTGTAATATTTTAATTGGTTGATTGGCAAAAACCCTAACCAAAGGGGAAATGACCTATTTACTATTTAGCTAAACAGTAAAAAAAATGAGTGCATGGTCCACAATTAATGGAATAACACGTGAAGGCCTCAATTTAGCAGACAAGTGAGAATTAGGAGCTAAAATCATAGATTAATCATAATTAAGCTATAATCTAGTATGACCCCTATTTAATTAAGCAACTATTCGTACAATTAGACCAATTTCCCGCCGTCTCGGCCTCAATCAAGCCGTACGTACACTACTACACTAGCCATGTTTATTTGTAGTATTTGAAAATACTGAAAATTATGATCATTTTTAATTTGATTAGGTCATTCTTATGATTATTTGTTTATTCTCAAGCACAAAAACTCACATGACTAGCTATTATCTGAATTTCATGATCATAGATTCATAGAATTCTAGAGTGATAATTATGCTTCCTAGTTACTAATAATTGTGAGCACGTTCATTTGTATTAATGAAGTTGAGACATTTGAACATAATTAACACAACAATAATTTCTTTAATTTAGGTTAAAGTTAACCATGGTTAGTAGTGAGATAAGGGAGGGCTAGTAGAGGCGCTTGGAGCTTGTCCTCATTTGAAGAATGACAATTTCAAAAAAAATTAGTTAAAGATTTTTAGCTTTTTTTTTTTTTTTTTTTTTTTGTTTTCCTTACACCGTTATTTGTTCGTCCTGTTATTCTGGCTCCATCAGTGAACATGATAGATAATTGACAAACTCCGATTCAATTTATTGAAAATGAAGTCTGATAAAACGTTCATTTATTAAATGGATAGCTTGGGTTTTTGTCTCATTTTATAGTTAGATTTAATATACATACTTTTGTACTCTATAAAATTGAAATTATACAGAAAACTTTCAAAGAATAATCTCACGTGGATGAATTAGGGTAAATTTGTTTAATTGTACACAAATAGACATTAGAAATGTAAAGAAATAGACATTCAAAATGTTGCCTTTGTAGCAAATAAAGCCGTTAAATAATTCAATGATTTTGCTTAAATGTTCCAATAGTTATGTGTGAATCAGACTGCAAGAACCAGGCATCAACCAATGCTGCATATAAACAACTGAGCAGCACGAACAGATGCACCTGCACTGACTCACACAACAGCAACTCCATCTCCTCCATCCTTGACTCTGGATGATGCTTCTAGAATGTTCTTTCTGTAACAAACTACTTTGACCAGCTGTAACTAACTTTGACCAGTCATAACAAACTTTGACTGAGTAGACTAGGACTACATTTTGTATATAAACACATACTTGTACATTCATACTAATTAATTCAATACAACACAACTTTTATTTACTCTTTGCTTTCTCTCTATAATTTCTGTTACTTCATAAGCTTGAAGCTTTCCATCAATGGCGTCCTTGTGTTATTCTGTTAACACTGTTCATCTGACACCATTTCACATGGTATCAGAGCAGGTTTAAACGCCTGTCTCTGCATATCTTGCTTCATTCTTCCGCATTTTACTCTGATTTTCGCCTAATTGTTTGTCTTTCTCGTTGTTTCAACTCTCTTTTCTTCAATTTCTTCTTCAAAATCACATAAAAACCAGAAAATCACATAAAATGACGATCGTTACTCCAAATTCTGATACTGATGCAGAAGCTTCCTACAGTAATCCCTATGATGATCCGCTATTTCTGTCTCAGTCTGATAATGCGAGTATGACATTAACCTCAACGCTTTTCTCTGGAAAGAATTTCTTGTCCTGGAGCAGAGGTGTGATGATGGCGCTGAATACGAAGAATAAGCGTGGTTTTCTTACTGGTACAGTGTCGATTCCTGCGCTTGATTCACCAAAGTTCTCGCAGTGGCTCAGATGTGACAATATGATTCGTTGCTGGTTAATCAATTCGATCTCTCTTGAGCTTCGTGAAGGTTTTCTTTCGTGCAAATCTGCTCGATTAATGTGGACTGATATCTGTGAAAGATATGGACAGTCAAACGCACCTTTGTTATATCAACTGAAAAAGGAATTGAAGAACATTGCGCAAGAAAACTCCTCTGTCGTTGAGTATTTCAACAAGCTCAAACGACACTGGGATGATATTGAAGAACTTGAAGAACTTCCTGAATGCAGCTGTGGAGCTATGGAGAAATGTAGCTGCAATCTATACAAGAAATTGCTTGAGATTATGTCGCGTGAGAAGGTCATTAACTTTCTCATGGGATTAGGTGACTCTTATGAGAATTTGCGCACAAATGTGTTGTCTATGGATCCTGTTCCTCCAATCAACAAAGTCTATTCTATTGTTCAGCAAGTTGAAAGCCAAAAATTGATCACAAATGGCCTCAATGCTACTCAAGATGCTAGTGCTATGTATTCTGGTAAAGCTGCTGGCAAGCAGCCTTGGAATGTCTGGAAAAGAGATCCTAAGAAGCCAAAGGTTGATGAGCGTTGGTGTCCTCAATGTCAGAAGAAAGGTCATACCATTGATACATGTTTCGTCAAGCATCCTGAACTAAGAGAGAAGTTTCTGGCACGGTTTGCAGGGAATACTTCCACTAATTCTGCACCAGATCCAAGTCAGTTTATGGCTTCTACTTCCAGAGGTCCTCCATTTACTCCTGGTTACTCTACTTCATCTCAGAGGCCTCCTATGCATCATCAGACTGCTGGATTTACTCCTTCTCATGCTGCAGCATATAATGCTAATGCTGGTGCTGTTCAATTTGATCCTGTCTTGCTGACTACTTTCTATAATCAGATGATGTCTTTGGCACAGGGGAAGCAAGATAATCCTTTGGATAATTCAGATGCCTCTGTGAATTTTGCAGGTATCACTTTAGCTCACTCATCTATTGCTCAATCTTCCACTGACTGGATAATTGATTCAGGAGCCACTGATCATATGTCAGGGAATCCTGCCTTGTTTTTACACCTCCATAAAATGAAAATACCTATTAAAATAGGTCTACCTGATGGTTCTTTGCAAATAGTAACTCAATCTGGAGATATACATCTGTCTAATGGGATAGTACTGTATAATACTCTATATGTGCCTGTGTTTAAACACAATTTACTCTCAGTAGGGAAGCTGCTTGCTACTACTGGTTTACTGATTCATTTCTCTGTGAATCATTGTGTGCTACAGGACCCTGTTTCTAGCTGTCAAGTGGCAGTTGGTTTACAAGAAAGGGGCCTGTACAAGCTAAAGTCTGATGTTGTGAAGTCTGCTGTTAAGTCATCTTCTGTTAGTACTCCAAATAACATGAGTCAATCTGCAATAAGTGCTTGTGCTAGTTCAAATGTAGTCAAATGTAAGGAGCACATTAAGGTGGAATTACTTCATGCTAGGCTAGGGCATACTTCATTGGCCAAGATGCAATGTGTAGATGCTTCAGATTGTAAGAATTTGAAATCATATGTGTGTGATACTTGTTTTCAAGCCAAATTACATAGATCTCATTTTGACAGAAGTGACAGTAGAGCACTTCATTGTTTTGATCTTATTCATGTAGATCTCTGGGGCCCTTATAAAACTGCCTCTATCACTGGTGCTTTTTATTTTTTCACTATAGTTGATGATCATTCCAGGGTTACTTGGACCTTTTTACTTAAATATAAACATCAAGTAGCTTCTGTTTTTGAAGGCTTTCTTGCTCAAGTGTCCAATATATACAATTCCACTGTGAAAGTAGTTAGAAGTGACAATGGCACAGAGGTTGTTCAAGAGTTTTGCCTAAAATTGATGCTTCAAAAAGGCATTATGCATCAGAAGAGTGTCCCAGGTACCCCCCAACAAAATGGACGGGTGGAAAGAAAACATAGACACCTAGTTGAAACAGCTAGAGCTATGTTATTACATGCTAGTTTACCTAAAAGATTTTGGGGAGAGGCTTTGCTTACTGCCACTCATATTATTAACAAGCTTCCTTCTTTTGTTCTTGGTTGGAAGTCTCCTTTTGAGGTATTAATGGGGAAGGTCCCTGATTACAGTGAGCTCAGAGTTTTTGGATGTCAATGCTATGCTCTCAAATACACTCCACAAAAGGATAAATTTGCTTCTAAAGGCAGAAAATGTATTTTTATAGGGTATCCTTTTGGTCAAAAGGCCTACAAGCTCTATGATCTAGAGACACATCAGGTCTTTGTGAGTAGGGATGTGGTTTTTCAGGAGTCCACTTTTCCATTCTCCACTTCACTTCCATCTTTTTCTCCTTCTCCCCCACCTTCTCCTTTTCCATTTTTTCCCACAGAAATGCCAGTTGAGTCTTCTCTTGACCCTGATTCAAGTACAAACCAAAATGATAACCATAATACTGTTGCCACCAACTCTGATGATTCTATTCCTAACAATGAGATTCCTGACATATTCTTTTACAATGCTCCTCCTGCTCCTAATAATACCTCCATTTCACCTAATCTCAATTCTATTGCACCACGACATTCCACCAGAGTTAGGCAAGTTTCTTCTCGCATAAAAGATTTTGTTGTTCCTCCTCATATACAGTCCATTATTACTCCTCCTCCTGATTCTGTTTCTTTTAATGCTGTTCTTCAAACTCCTGAACCCTCTTCTTATAAGCAAGCCAAAGATGATCCTAACTGGATTGATGCTATGACCAAAGAAATTCAAGCCCTTGAATCAAATGGGACTTGGGAATTGGTTTCCTTACCACCAGGGTTTCAAGCTATTGGATCCAAGTGGGTATATAAAGTAAAGTTCAGACCAGATGGGTCGGTAGAGAGGTATAAAGCACGGCTTGTGGCTAAGGGCTATAGTCAAGTGGAGGGAAAAGATTACAAGCACACATTCTCTCCTGTGGCTAAGTTTGTTACTGTTAGGATTTTGTTGGCCATTGCAGCAGCTAGACAGTGGCCTATTCATCAACTAGACATCAACAATGCATTCTTGCATGGTTTTCTAGATGAAGTGGTCTATATGCAACCACCTGAAGGGTATGCTAAGGCTTTACCTGGCCAAGTTTGCAGGCTTAAAAGGTCTCTTTATGGGCTTAAACAAGCCTCTAGGCAATGGAATAAGGAGCTTACAAAGCTACTAATTGATCATGGCTTTCAGCAGTCCAAGAGTGATTATTCATTATTTGTTAGAAAGACAAAAGAAGGGCTTTGCACAATTGTCTTGGTGTATGTCGATGATCTCTTAATAACTGGTAATCATCATTCTTTTGTGACTCAGCTCAAGCTAGCTCTGGATCAGGCCTTCACCATTAAAGATTTGGGACTCATTAAATATTTCCTGGGTTTAGAAGTTCACCATTCTGCTGATGGGATTACAGTAAACCAGAAGAAATATGTGATGGATATTTTGCAAGACACAGGAATGAAGGATTGTAAACCTGCTGCCTTTCCTTTGCCTAAGGGATTACATTTATCCACTGAGCATGGTGCTGTTCTTCCTGATCCAGAATTATACAGACGGCTCATAGGGAGATTGCTTTATTTGAATCTCACAAGACCAGATCTTTCTTATGCAGTTCAACACCTGAGTCAGTTTTTGACTTCTCCTCGGGAGCCACATATGCAGGCTGCATTACATGTGGTTCGGTATCTTAAAGGCACTACATCAGCAACTCTCTTTTATCCTGCAAATACTGCTTTAAAACTCACAGCATTCTGTGATGCAGATTGGGGAGCGTGTGCTTTCAGTTGCAGATCTGTCACAGGTCACTGTGTGTTCTTAGGTGACTCTCTTATATCATGGAAAACAAAAAAACAAAAAACTGTATCCAAAAGTTCTGCAGAATCAGAATATCGTGCTATGTCTTACACTACTTCTGAGATAGTCTGGATTCATGCTTTATTACAAGATTTCTTGGTCCAAATTCCTCTACCTATACCTCTACATTGTGATAGCAAAGCAGCACAACATATTGCTGCAAATCCAGTTTTTCATGAGAGAACCAAACATATAAACGTGGATTGTCATCATATTAGAGAAAGAATACAAGATGGTTTTCTGCAGACTGTACATGTCAAATCTAGTCTACAACTTGCTGATCTCATGACAAAGGCGCTTGGACAGCAACAACATTTTTTCCTCTCTGCCAAGTTGGGTCTGCAATTACATCACAATGATTGTGGCAGCTCCAACTTGAGGGGGGGCTGTGAATCAGACTGCAAGAACCAGGCATCAACCAATGCTGCATATAAACAACTGAGCAGCACGAACAGATGCACCTGCACTGACTCACACAACAGCAACTCCATCTCCTCCATCCTTGACTCTGGATGATGCTTCTAGAATGTTCTTTCTGTAACAAACTACTTTGACCAGCTGTAACTAACTTTGACCAGTCATAACAAACTTTGACTGAGTAGACTAGGACTACATTTTGTATATAAACACATACTTGTACATTCATACTAATTAATTCAATACAACACAACTTTTATTTACTCTTTGCTTTCTCTCTATAATTTCTGTTACTTCATAAGCTTGAAGCTTTCCATCAATGGCGTCCTTGTGTTATTCTGTTAACACTGTTCATCTGACACCATTTCACATTATGTTATTTAAATAAAAAATTGGTATTGTTATAAAGTGATGATTGTGTTAGCGACTTTGCTACTGCACCTAAATTATTTATTTACTTTTAAACTAGTGTAGATCCCGCACAAATGCGCGGTAAATATAGGTCTTTTAATTTTTAGTGTATTAGTTATAGATTTTAGATTTATATCTCATAATTTTTTTAATAAAAAATAACTAATATTAAAATTATTAGAATTTAATAATTCCATGAATTGTGTTTTTTTATGAAAATATTTTAATTACGTCAAATTATTTTAAAAAAATTCCTTTTTTCGTCACGAAATTAATAATAGGAGATACAGTTTTTATGTATAGATTATTTTAAATGGAAAATTAGTTTAATAAATGAAAATTTAATTTGTTTTCATACATAAGTTTGAGCACTTTGTAGAGAAAATTTTAGAGAAGTTGTATTATCTTAATATATAGGAGGATTTATATACTTTTTAAATTTACACCTCATTAATATTTATCAGTCCACTCAATTGTATTTTGATATGAAAAATAAAATAAAATGGGAAATCAATTTGTTTCCATATAGGATTGTTAATTAGAAAAGTCAAAGATTATTTTTATTGGTGTTCACGTTAGATAGTTAGCAATGAGATATGCCAAATCAATGCAAACTCAATTAGTTTTAAATAGTGGGCTCAAAACAGAACGTGATTTGCTGTGTTTTCAGTCCATAAAGCAGGCCCATCAAAGTAGGGATCACTTGGGCAGGGAAAATACTAAGAGAATTTTATTCTCTTAGTAGTAGGGGGGATTTTAACATAATTCGGTGATTGATTAGCGACTTAAGAAACATATCGATCCCACGATTGACTCATTCTTATAACACAAAATCTCATTATAGACGGCACATATCCGTCTATAACTAAAGACGGGTCAAATACAATACCACATTCCTAATAGGACAAGCAACAAGTGGGGTGATGGGGACAAAAAATGTCACCATTTTCAAGCTATTTGACCAGTCTTTAGCTATAGACGGATATATCCGTCTATAGCAAGACTAGTTGTTCTTATAATTTGTTAAAACTTAATCTCATTTCAATAGTTGTCCAATTGGACATTAAGTAACTTCACCAACTATTCTTTTCAATTTGTTTTGAATTTAAAATTCTCAGATTTACGAAATGGTTTCTCTTATCTTAGCGGCTGTCGTATGACCTAAACGGCTAAATCCATATATCGAATTTAATATTTTGTTTTATTTTAATTTTATGATTTCATTAAATTTCAGAAAGCACAAGTTGATGCGAGAGCCGAGAGGCATGCCATGAAGATTAGAAGAGAACAAAATCAAAGTAAAGGGAAAAAAAGCTGCAGAAATGTAAACAAAATGAAGGCCATTTATGATTGTAAGTATTCTTTTGAGAAAAGGATAGGTAGAGCGAAAATTAAGGAAAAAAATAAAAAAGAAAAAAAAAAGTAAAACAGGAGAAAAAATAAGAAGTGAAAGATGTGAATGTATGAGTTGAGTTTGAGTGAGAAGGTGTTTTACCCCCTCGAGCCCAGTGTCCTCTCTATTTTTCCTGCTGCTTCACATTTTTGTTCCCCGTTGACTCTCTACAGTATCTCAGACTCCTCATTGGCCACCTGTTTCCCAATTCCAGAACAGTCGTTTTTTCTTAAGACGGTTATATCCGATTTAAGTGTAGAACGAGCTAAATGTTAAATGAGACAAGTAGAGTTTATCATTCATTAGGCATTATGTTCTTTTTTGTTTCGTTCATCTATTTGACCAGTTTTATTGGAGAAGGTATCATATTAAATTTTGATATTACCTTTTCTATAACGTAAGTGATTGTTTGGTAGTTACTTAAAAATATAGGAATTGGAATATTTTATAAACTCAAAAAAATTGCTTAGATGCCGTATTTTTAAAATTATAAAATTAAATATTTCACAATGAAGGTAAATATTTATTATCCTATCAAAATTTTAAAAATATAAAATTGAATATTTCCCGGTAAAGGTAAATATCTTATTATCCTGTCAACATTTTTAATATTCACATATTATCGAGGCTTCAAATTTTTAACCATAAGGTATTTTGGGGCGTAAAAAATAAGGTATTGAAGAAATCATTTGCATGGGGTTGTTTGGTTGCCTTTTAGATTCATGGGAATTGGAAAATCATGGAAAGTAGTTAAATTAAGTCTTGTTTGATTGCCCAATTCATGGGAAATTGAACTTCCTATGGAACTTTAATTTCTACATGATGTTGGAAGTCACTTACCTAACTCCCCCTAGGTAAGTGGAAATTTCCACATTAATTGAAGTTCACACATCCAACCAAACAACATTTATACAATTCACATGATTTTCAAGTTCATATGAATTTAATCTTCCTGGGAATTCTATCTTCCTATGGTGAATCAAACGACTCCCATATACATTACATACTTCAATTAGTCTTCTTTGAGACATAGGTTAATATTAAAACGCGACGGGTTAATTATCGTCCCACATTGGTATATAGTACAAATCTTTAATTTTTCTCTAAACATTTTGTTTTTGTCTTGTTGTTCCCATATGGACATATTTAACTATTTTAACCTTAAAACAGATTTACTCGTCTTAAATACTACGAAACACGGTAATTTAGTTTAGTTTTAGTGTTGATCAGGAGTATCCATTACCAACAGTCGGGACCTTAAAACAGGTATACTCGTCTTAAATATACGAAACAAGGTAATTTAATTTAGTTTTGGTGTTGATCAGGAGTATCCATTACCAACAACTGAGACAATTTTTTTCGGGATACTGTAACAATTAAGTGGATTGACCGACCCTTCGCAAGAGTCAAAAATCGAACCCTAATCACTTATTTAAGAGATAAGAGATTTTTGCCACTCACACCAAGTCATACGAAATAAAAAGAAAGTTGATATGAAGGTGGACTACTTATCGTATTCGATAAATAAGTGTGGTACCTATTGGAAGTTGACATGAATTCAACACTTTTTAAAGCCTCTTATTGCTACTTTATCATTTGTTTCACAATATGCTACTTTATCATTTGTTTCACAATATGCTACGACTCTATTATCTACTACTACCATGACCACCTACCAAAAACTCATTCTAAAAAAAACATGTTTGTAAAACTACATCTTCGGAGATTAGTTGATTTGGTTCATTAAATCGAGCATGCAAGACATCCACAACTATTTTTTCCCGTTTTCAGGAGCTTATAATGTCGCCAGAGAGCTCTTGAGTCACTGAAATTTTCTCATCATTTAGGTCATATTATCAAACAGTAGAAGCAAATTTACAAAATTAGATAACGTTAGTAAATTTAGTATCAAGTTTTAACTATATATCAAATTAAAGTAGCAGAAATAAAAATAGTAAAACACTACATAATTTCATTAGCGACCTGTGACAATGTTTTAGAGTGTTAATGAAATCCCCCGTTATTATTGAAAATACTGGACCAGTTATTACTCGAGCCGGTCCAAACTAGTTGTTCAGTTAATAGGAGCATTAGGTTTTGATAGTGTAGTGTACTTTATAAAAGACGGGTGCGTACTTGTGCATGGTCTTGGACTCTTGGGAGTAAATGAACATATAGTTTAGTTTAGTGTGATTTTTGGAGAATGACACCTAATAATTTAACTACGCGAAAACTTCTCAATTTCGACTGCATGCAGGATTATTGCAGCCTGCAGTAGCTACACTAACCCTATACTTCGTATCTTCTGTAACATAACAAGGCCTTTCTTTTGTGAATTGTCAAATTTTTTACTGAAGACGACATATCTGTTTTAATCTTAAAACAGATCAAATAACATATAAAAATAAAAAATAAAAGAACAAAATAAATACAATAAGTGGATGTTATTTCTCCCGTGTTATTCTTAGGAAGACCTACTACTCTACTAGTGAAACTTTGAGGGAGAATGGGGTATATACATGTGTTAAAGTGGGAGTTAAAAACTCATGTTTTACTCAAACAAAATACGGATTATATACCTTTTTTCCGAACCTAATAATCAAATAATTAATCTAGGTATTAGATCCATCAGTATCCACAAAATTTCTTTACTTTCTGAAGAAAAAACCACTATTTGTACATCATCCAACTATTTAGCACCACAAATCGACAATGAAAAATTAAAAAGAAAGAAAACTATGTTAATTTCTTAACAACCGATACAAATGCAGTAAGTGGATTATACATCCGATGTATTATCACCAATTGCCTAGTTTTTGAGCATTACAATAAAGTTTTCGAGTTTTGTTTTAAAGTTTTTGAGTTAATTCAATTAGACCTTAAACCCAAAAAATTACAATATAACTCAAAAACATTACATATAAATTGAGTTAAATTTGAGTTTTAAGGCAAAAAATTAAAATGTAATTTATAAACTTTAAAAAACTCAGAAAAAATACACATAAGCTCAAAAACTAATGAGATCTGGGGTATTACATCCGATGTATATTCCTATTTCGCATACAAATAGAGTATTTTTCTATGCGACAGGATAATATTATCTCACATGCCCTTACGCAGGACTAATAAATATTGTACTTGTATGTGAGAAGATTTTATTTGAAATGATGATATCTATATTCATTTTTTATTTTTTGAATAAATCTCTAATTGAATACATCATGCAACATGGCTACATGGTTTAGATTGGACGACACCCAAAATATTATAGAATCTCCAGCTGGATGTTAAAATGGGATTCAGTTAGTCTTGCTGAAGACGGGTCGGAGCAAGTGGCGGGTAATGCCACTCACAAAACGGATAGGGGGATAAGGTGGGACACCCTCATGTGCTTCCATCTCTCCTCTATTTGGGTCATTTGTGAGAGGAAATGGTATCCGTCACTCCAAAGTGACAGATACGTGCCGTCTTCAATGAGATTTTGTAAATGGGATTCTACCAACTTTTTAAGTGATGTTTTCAAAGTGTATGTGGGGATTATATGAACATGAAAGTTTGATTTTTATTTACTCTTTTGTTTTGCGTCCTATACTACTTAGTACTTACTCTTGTAAACAGTAGTTGTATTCAAACTTTTAGTGGCCTTTTTGGTTTGGTATAATTAACTAACAAGTCCAACACTGTTGAATTCAAACTAAATTAAAGACACTTGTAACTCAAAGTAAATAATGGACCTAAAACAGTAAAACATGCTTTTCTATTCCTTTTTTGCAGTATTCCCGTGATTCATTTGTTGCTTAATAGAGTATGTGTGTCCAAGCCAATTTGGATCAAGTAACCCTTCTAGTTCTAGATCAACAAACCATTGCATAGTGCTGAGCTGACTCCTTCCATTCGGAATTAGAGGGAACTTAGCTAGTAGTAAAGAGTAACAGTCGCTACCCCCAAATTTCCAGAAAGGATTAAGATTGTCGATTTTTGCTACCTCAAAATTCTGAAATAGGGAATTTAACACAAATATATAAAATAATATGAGGAAAATTTGCTACTGCAAAAGTTTATTCCTAGGTTTCGCACTTGGTCCGGTTTGGTTTATTCCTAGGTTTCGCCCTTGGTTCGGTGTGATCGGAGGTCTGAGTCAAAAACCTACAACACAATTGGCTGCGTGGCCAGGTTTAGCTTGACTAGGGATGACCGGATGAAAGATGATATAAAATCTGGATACGATCCAAGAAAGAATCGAAGCGAGGTCTATATATATTATAGTCGATCAAAATTCGCTCCACATGCACAAAATCTAAAATTCTGACGTACAGTTTGTCTTTTTTAAGACGAACATATCATTCTTAAGATTAAGACGAATCAAATACGACCCCATTTGAATAGATAGGACAAATTTTTTGTTAGTCCATAAATATTACTCCCTCCAATTCTGCCTATAGTTCCCCTTTCTTTTTGGCACAAAAATAAGAAAATGAATATGGACCACACAAAACACCCTACCCCACATGAAAATGAATTTGGACCACACAAAGATTACCAAATAAGGAAAGAGGGAACAAAACGTGACTATCATCAAAAAGGAAAGAGGGAACTATAGGCAGAATTGGAGGGAGTATGTTTTTGTCTTACCTACTACGGAGTATATTAGATACTTCGTACGGAGTACGTTTTTAGTTTTAAGTTTAAGAATTAAGACAGATATAACAACTAACAAGCACATTATTCAATAACAAATATAGCAACTCACAAATTCTCATTGAAGACATGACATATCCGTCACAAGCTGAAGACGGATACCATTTTACTTCACAATGTACCCACTTTTTCTCTCTCTGCAACACTATTCATGTGGTCCCTTTCTCCACTAACCCATTTTGTTACCATTTTATCTCACAAAATATCCGTCACAAAAGAATAGTAGCAAAATCATGAGGAGACCAATTGATAACAACTAACAAGCACATTATTCAATACCTGTCCAACATAGATGTAGTCTTATACTTCAATTGCAGACTTTACAGTCAATAAATTTCATGTATCAAAAACTCAAAATCCTTAATCCACAAGACAAAAGAATGTCTTGCCAAAATGAGATGAATTTCCAAAGGGCAAAAGAGTAAACTCAAACTCCTGAAAAGAATTAAAATCATAACCAAAACAAAACAAAACAAAAACAAAGAGAACAGAAACAATACACCCTTAAAAAGGAAATAACTGTTCATAAGTCACAGTCCCTTTTTAAAGAGTCTCAAAAGAAAACCTTATTTATTTATTTTAATTTATTTTAATTTTATCATCATTCAATCTTCTCTGTATATTGATTGTTTTATACCAGAGACGGTCGGTCCCCTTTTTATATGATTAAAAATCATAGGAGTTGGGCCCCACTATTATTATGCAACTAGTTCTAGTATGGGCCTCAAATGTGGAGGTGATTATCTTCACCAATTTTCATTCAAGGCAGACGCTTTTAGTTTTCGTCACAAGTTCAAAACAGGTTAAATGTAACCTATTAAAATGAAAATATAACCATTTTAAATAATTTTCAAGTAAAAATGGTTACATTTTAACCCAAAAAAGGTTACATTTCCGTCTAAAATAGGTCACATTTAACCCGTTTACAACCTGTAATGAAATAATAATCGTTTTCGGCAAGACTTATTAAATTATCATTGGTTATTTTAGTCACAAGTTGAAAACAGGTTAAGTGTGACCAACTTGAGACGAAATTGTAACCATTTTAAATAATTTTTCAAGTTAAAATTATTACATTTTCGTCTGAAATAGGCTACATTTAACCCGTTTTTAACTTCTAATGTTATTGAATTATCACTGGTTATTTTTGTTGGGATTTTTTATTTATTTATTAAAAAATTAGGGAAAAAAAAAGAGTAGGTTTCCCTTTGGGTATAAGATAGGTAGATTGGCCGTTTACCTGCCGCAGTGTCTCAATTAAGGATTACAGTGACTCCCCAAGCCACGTGCCTATTCCTCCACTTTCCACCTCTTTTTCTTTTATTAAATGTAAAAAAACTAGACTAGTTGACACAAGTCTCTTGTAGTTCTAGACCTGGCCACAACCCGGTTTAGTACGGGTTGCTTGGGCCTGGTAGGCTGGAAATATCTCGGCCCGAAACTAGCTCGAGAAATATATACTCCCTCCAATTCTATATATTCTTCCCCTTGTTTGTGGGCACGGGAATTAAGGAGAACAATAAAATAAGAGTAAAAAGTTGGGTGGAGTTTGGTAATTGGAGAGAGGGATGAATAATTATAAGTTAAATAAGAAATGGTGGGGCCAAAATATTAAGGAAAGTAATAAAATATGAGTATAAGAGTTTGGTGGAGTTTGGTGATAGGAGAGAGAAATAAATAAAATAAGAGTAAAAGTTTCCAAAATAAGAAAGGGGAAGAAAACCTGAATAATCCGTTTTAGGAAATAAGGAAGAATCTAGTATATAGAATAGGAGGGAGTATTTTATTTATTTTGTTTTTTAACAAATTTGGCTAGCGGGGCAGGAGGCTTTTCACGCTCTTAACCGGCCTCAGAATTGTGCGAGCTCCATGTGTGTTGCACGCGAGTTAGGTAGGTTAGGTAGCCCGTGCTGTTGGTCAGCTCTATCTTATACGTTGTAGATTTATTATTGTACAAATGTTTAGTGTTTATTATTTACTCACATTACTAACATTGCTAACCGAGTAAATGAGTTGTAAAAATTAACCATGGATGGCTCTATAGTCCCCACGAATACAATGTTTGAAGACCAATTCCTCTAAATATGAAACTCTAGCTTCATATATTTAGTACTCGATACTACATTTTCTGTGTGTTCATATTTAAAATTCGCATTTGACCAACCTGTATTACTTGTTTTTGGCTACAAATCAAAGGGTGAAAAATTAACTTACTAGCTAAACTCCAGTTCACAAATTCTCATTGAAGACAGACAAAATTCATCTCTTCAAAGAGACCTCTCACAAAAAACAAGTGGAAGAGGGGCTATGAGACGTCACAAGCTGAAGACGGTCACAAGCAAGACTGACTGATTTTTTTTTAGGTTTCACAGAGCAGAATGTTGGCTTTATATGCTGTTTGCAGCCTGTTTCATGGTTTAATGCTAAAAACATTTTGTTCCTCCTTCTATCCAAGGGAATAGGGATTGTCTCAATTATTATCTCGTGACAATTTCTTGTGACAATTTTGTCATAAGATAATAATAGAGACAAGAAATGCTCACAAAACATCTTTACTAAGTTGACAATTTTGTCTCTCAGCTCTCAAGGGATTGTCCCAATTATTGTCTCGTTAGACAATACATTTGTTCATTAATTTACCCAAGTCAGAAGAAAACAGAAATACCGAGTATTCAACTAAAAGACTGCAAATGTCGGCTAGTTTAGAGGCGTCATGAGGGGTGGGTGATGCTCATGACTGAGTTCAAACCCCCGTTAGCATCATATTCGCCATTGTCTCCGTTTACGCCACAAAAAAAAAAAAAAAAAAAAAAAAAAAAAAAAAAAAAAAAAAAAAATGAAAGGCTTATTGGCACACACAAAACTAACAGAGTGAGAGAAAAATCTGACTTCTCCAGCACTAATTAGCTTCAAAACACATCCCAAATTAAAATTAAATTCGTGGGCACATACTACAGAATTACGATTTTCGGAGTAATTTCCCCTTCCTAAGATTTAGCTCAGGTTTAATCTCCTTCATTTACCCTCGTCTCTGATGGAAATGGCTTCTTGTAAGGCTACGGAGGTTGACTAGGTATAAGACTACGGGCACACCGCACACAGTCGGAAATTCTTAGGGGAAACGTCAATTTCAATCAAAATTACTTCTTGCCAGAAAATCGATATTATAATCTACAAAGAACCACTTCCGGTTCAAAAGTTCGTAACCTAGCATATGCGACTTCACGACATAAACACCACATAGTAGGCAAAGAGATAAACATGAAGAACTTCAATGATCATACTGAAGTAGAGAAAGAATCACTTTGAGAAGACCAAATAGATCTGATCTACTATTAATACATGGCATCATGATAGTGTGATATATAAAATGTAGGTGGGACAGAAACCCATTTGTTACAATAGGGGACTTCAGAAGCAAATTGGTACCGTATTTCCCACCCGACAAGGACATCAGTACATCGCTTCCCAAATCCAAAAAATATAGCCTATAAATCACTTGTAGTTTATTGCACAAAAATACAGCTGAAACTTAGAACACAGCTAAGAACAGACTTAAGTGTGGAAAATGTGACAAAAAAATTGAGCAAATTATAAATGGAAAAAAGCATAAACAAATCAAGAAACTACTCTGGAATACGAATAATAATATTACCTTTGTTGTAGCAGCCGCATCTAGTAATTCAACTCCAATGTCTTTAAAGTAAAAGAGCTCCACCCATGAATGACTTACATCCTACCTTGTGAAGGTGAGCAAAGTAAGCCGGATGCGTCTGCACCAATGACCGCAAGATCACAAACAGCACAAATTTGACCTTCTTGAGCAGGAACAAACCGCGAAGTGCAATAAGGACATGAGACGTCCTTCTGGCCCCGGTATATTGGCACATAGGTTGACCCACAAACCACAAATGGGTTTCTAAAGTCATAGTTCAGTTGGGTTGAATCTTTCATGTTTTTCTCGGCAGCCTGGAGTACTTGACGGGCCATCTTTGCTTGCTTCTCGAAAGTGGGATTGGTTTCAAGAAGACGACGAGCAAAATTAGCGGCTGTACTGAGATTCCCGGCTTTATAGCAGGTAGTCATTGCAGTAAGCAATGCAAGTCTCGCATGAGGTAACTGAAGGTTACAGTGAGTGAAATATGCAGCCAATTCCTGCTGGCGAACAGGATTGTCTTTCAGTTCCCTCCTCATAAGCTCAATCTTCAAGCCCAGAACGTATTCTTTGACTATGATGATTAATTCCTTGACTTCATCGACCTCTCTCCTTGACTCAACCACGATTAACGGAATGCTGTGGAGTATATTAATAAAGGTGCGGAGTGCCTCGCTTAATTTCCCGTCATTTGTTAACTTGTAGGCAGCTCTAAGTTTCTCCTCCAAGTGAGAAAACCCATATACAAGGGCAGGTGGTCCCCTCACATTAGGACTGGCTGACGCATTCCAACCCCTCTCGAGCGCCACAGAGATCAGTGGTGCCGAAGCAAAGGCCAGCAGGTAAGAGTGGCTGCCAGCAAATAGATCAACAAACAGTTGTTTTAAAGGGGCAAAGTTTTTGATTCCCAGTTGCCTGTTAAGTAAACGCATAGCGGCATCAAAGTTTCCAGCAGCGACATGTTCGGCAGCAAGGGACGACTTGTGGGTCCATATCTGGCTCACTGGCATGCCTGGGGTAGGTGTAACAAAAACAGCAGAACGGCCGTTATTAGCCATCTTTGGAGTTTCAACCTCAGGAGGAAGGTCAAGATCATCGAGATCCCATCCTCCCTCGCCATCTTCAGGTACTCCTTCGTCTTCTTCCAAGCCTGATAAAACATCTCCATTACCGTCAATATCCAGGGCCTCACCCCACTCCTCTGCAGGATCTTCCTCTCCCTCATCAGGTACATCCTGCCTTCCATGCTCAAAGCCGTCAAAAATCCCCTTCATGACTGTTAGAAGCGGCCAGTTTGAAGCACAGCTTATGGGACTAGGGGGGATTAACAGGGACGGTGTCTTTCCCTTGGGCAATTCGGGTATGTTATCCCCAAGTTCGGAAGCTAGACGCTCAGCAATATCATCAAGCCCGTGGACCTTGGCATTGACATAAGCAAGCGGAAGATGTCCGGCGGCTTCTAGAACCTTAACACGCTCTTGGATGTCACCAAGGTAAAGTGCATTGTGGAATTGGCCCATAACATTGTTTTTTACTTCAGCAATTTTCAGCATTTTGGACAATTTGTCCACATTTCCAGTTATTAGATAAAGGAACGATAATCTCTCAAAGTTCTTTGTCTTTTGATATGCATACTCCACTATGTCTGCATTACCTTGACGTAAGGCCTCTACCCCAAGCCTGTACCAATGATTCTTGTCATCAATTACATTAGCTGAAGCAACAGCAATCTCAATATTACCACTCTCTAAGGCCAGGTTAAAACGAGTCTTCTCATCCTTGACAAAATGAAGAGCAACCTCGGGAAAGCCTTTCTGTTGTAGATAGGCAATCATGGCCTGTCCACAAAGCTCGGAGCGCTTAATCACGCCCATGACTTGGTCATATCTCTTTCTCAAGAGGGAGAGCTTAAAAAAGTATTCAGTTGCATCTACAGTGATGGCACGGTTCTTCCCCGCTCGATCTAAACAATATACGGTGTTTCCTGTCACTTTCGTGATGTACAGTGGCACGTCAAGAGTCTTGATAATACCATTATCGCCATTGGGAAGGCAGTATTTCATGTGATTCAGTGTTGTATAGATGAAAACACCATGGTCATCCCAAGCTCCACTCTTCACACGGATAGTTTCATGGAGAGTGCAACGGTGCTCAAGTGTTTTGGTGGCTATAATTATTGAATGCTTGCACAACAAAGCAACACTATCCATGTCATTTGACCAGGCAATGTATCTGACAAAAGTAGTTTGAAGTTCTCCAAGCACAAGCCTCTGTTGAAGGTCAAACACAATCGCCCTATCCTCAGCTCTGCATAAAAGATTACCTGGTACAACAAGAAAAACCCTATAATTATTTCTATGGAATGCATACACTGGGCAGAATGAAGGAAGGCCTGCAAAATGAAGAAAAGTCCACAACCCCTAACTGAGACTGTTTCAGAAACATCCATATAAACGGAAACATGTTTCAACTTTTTTCTACTACATGAAGGAAGCAGGGGATAATAGTAAAGAAAAAGATAGATTACAAGGTTACCTGTTCCTGCATAAAAAATAGCATCAGTAGGAACAGGAAGGGCAACCTTCTTGACTGTTTCATTCTTAAGGTTCTTCACTAAGACTTGGTTGCTGCTCCTCTCTAACACAGCAAACCTGTTCCGACCAATAAAGACAGCTGAACCACCAAGCCCCCTCTTTGCTTCTTGGACCATATCCCCCTACCCCGCCATCTTTAGGCACCACATAAAGTTCATAAGTTCCACCATCTATATCTGAAACAATCAAAAGCGCATTCTCTGTAGGACTGTAAGAAAGAGTCCTTGGGCTTTGATTAAGTATGCTGGAACCAGCTCTTCGAATAGGGATGACTTGAGTATCCTTTTGGGTGGAGTACTCATACACGCGTAAAAACCGATCCTTCACATAATGCACAACGTCCCCACTAACAGCAAATGCAGGACGTTCTCTTTCCAGCTTAAAGACTATCATTCCACTATCATGACCAGCGGCCAGAAGGTTCATCTCAGGGTGAGCAGTAAGAATCCAGAAGCGATCATGCTCCCTCCTGAATGTCTGGAGACCAGTTCGCTTAGTGGCATCCCACACACGGATACTTTTGTCCTCGGAGTTTGACACAATGATGTCTTGCCTGGCAAGAAATAGCACACTTGAAACATTGTTCATGTGCCCTCTCAAGGTGTCCACTTCCCATGCTTTCGTATCTGCACGTAATTAAACAATGAACAATTATATGTCAATCGCTAATATATTTAGGAGCGAGCAATAAATAGTGGTAATATCCAAATTCAATCAAAATGCATCCAGCTATTGTAAACTATCACCTAGCAATCAAATTTCACAAAGCATATCTAGAAAGTGTAAAAAAGATGTAAAGACCTATACTCCCATGGCCATGGGTAAGAAATCTGTTCATAATACAAAGTTTACCAGAAAAAAAAAAGTTTCACACTTGGGATTATAATCAATTAGCGGCTACAACAGACAAAAATGATAAGAAACAAGGAAAATACAGAAACAAAACAGCTTCAATCATACCATTCATGCGCCATATTTTGACCTGACGATCATCAGCACCAGACACGATCAAGGGAAGTGTCGGATGGAAAGAAGCCCAATTGACTCCCCGGTCATGGCCCTCTAAGACATACTTAACAACAGCATCAACACCACCAAACAGATCTGTATTCATCTGACTCAGTCGTAAAATGTCATCTGCAGGAGAGACCGTTTTCTTCCTCAAGGCCCCGATATCCCAAACACGAACAGTCTGATCCAATGAAGCAGAAACCACAAGATCCTCCTTAGGATGAAACGAGGCACACATAACATAGTGATTGTGTCCAGTTAATACAGAGATGCAAGTGCGTGATTGCCAGTTCCATATTCTTATCGTCTGGTCATCACTAGCGCTGACAATCCAGGGAGATTCATGGTGAAATTGGACAGTACGGATATAATCAAGGTGTCCTAGAAGAGTAAATAGGCATCTGTGCAATTTGTAATTCCAAACTTTAATCTTATAATCATCTCCTGCAAAATCACCACAAGATCATGATAAATACGAAATATTCAAATCACAACACAAAAACATAAAAAAAGTGCCTCCATCCTACTCAATAGAATTAGAAAAATTAGACAGAACAAGAAGATTTTGCTGAATAGACGACAAGCTGCGACTAGCAAGACAAATACCACAGAAATTGGAACAGAATCGTCATTGAGTATTGGCTTGAGTTGTTGGACAAAGGAACAACTTACGCACTGATCACATAGATATAATTCCACATGGAGGAACTAAACAACCACCATAACATTACCGCGGCGGCGCGGCCTCAAGGGCTCCTATAAATAGCATGGTAGGAAGGTCATATGTACACAGCCCTAATCGGGTGTTACTGTTAGCCAATATTGAGAAGTTGTCTCCAAATTTGTGTCGAATGACTGCTACTTTCGTAACGACAGAAGTTCAAACACTTTAGTGTCTGAAATTGCTTTATTCCATCATAATCCAAAACCAAAAAATGTTGACTGTTTCGCTTCATGAGAAAGAATTGAAAACTAGGTTAGAGCATGCCAAATAGTTAACTGTACAATTGCAATTTGCAAAGTATCTGACGAGCTGCTTTCTTTTTCTCTTTACTGAAAGTAAGATATGGAGATAACCTAACCTCGGAAATCTACCAGACAAAGTGAAAATTGTCCTCTTAACTTATTGATTAATACTCAAACTTATTGACTAATATGCCGTTAGAGTCTCAAACACACACCTTTCGACTAGGACTAGAGCTTGTCCTTACTAATGAGCACCAGGCAAAAATTGGTCTATAGTTCACTCCTAACTACAACTACACAACCAAATCATCTCCATTCCTTTCAACCGAACAATAAATGCCGCCGTAGAACGATACATCAACTTATGATCCGAAATAAATACATCTAACACCTAAAATCATCGATTAAAACACAATATGCAGACGAAACACGAATGCATGAAACTCCAACAAACATACACCATACCATTCCGAAATGATGATATCAATTAAGTATATACTAAATTACTAATTGAACAAACAGGACAGTGAGGATCAAATACAACGACACAGATACATCAACCCATCCACTCTCCAACCAATTATACTCCATAATCAACAGAAACACGACAATGCAGATCCAATACGACACAAGTACGTCAAATCATCATCACTATCCAATCACTTATACTCCAAACATAAATCAACATTAATAACGACTGAAACAAACCAAAGCAGATCATATACAATGACACAGATACTCCAAATAATCATCACTCTCCAACCCAATTATACTCCGTAATCAACAGAAACAGGACAATGCATATCAAATACGACGACACAAATACGTCAAATCATCATCACTCTCCAATCAATTATACTCCAATCACGAATCAACATTAACAATCGACTGAAACACGACAATGCAGATCGAATACAACGATACTCCAAAACATCATCACTCTTCAATCAATAATACTCCATAATCAATAGAAACATGAAAATACAGATCAAATACGACACAAATACATCAAATCATCATCACTCTCCAATCAGTTATACTCCAAACACGAATCAACTTTAACAATCGACTTAAACACAACAATGCAGATCAAATACGACACAAATCCGTCAAATCATCATCCTCATCACTCTCCAATCAATTATACTCTAAACATAAATCAACAAAACAACAATGCGAATCAAAAACAGAGGAAAAACAAATTAAAACTGCCGATAATCATGAACAATACCTCCGGAAACAAAAAGCGGCTGCGTTTTATGGAAATCGACACCGCGAACGGGACCGTCATGCTCATCAAATCGATCAATAAGAGTTCCCATGCGATAATCCCATAATTGGATAACACCGCTATGTAAACTCGCTAAGATCCATGGCCTTTTCGGATGGAAACTCAAACCTTTAACTCTATTACTCTTCGTCTCAAATTTCGTCAACATCTTCTTCTTCAATAACAATCAATTTTTTTTCTGGAAAATCAAGCAGAAATAATTAGTGATCAATTTCTCAATATAAGAAAACAGTGAATTCAATTATTACAGTTAATTAGGAATCAATCAATAATCATGAATTTGAAGTTTTAGATTGATTGAAGAGAGTGAGATTGATACCTTGAGTTAGATCTAAAATGGCGAACGCAGGAGCGAGAGACGGGAGATGGGAGGTGATCACTGTGATCAACAAGATGTCGGCATTTTTTTCTTTTCGGTTTATTTTCAAGGAAAGTCTAATATAAAACCGTCTTACCATAAAATAATGTAATTGCTAAATTCCGCTCATAAGTTTGCTTAATTCAACACATTTTACTCCATTATTCGACGTCTACGGATCTTATTTCACAAATATGGCGAGTAATTATGCCGTTTTATCAACAATTTTATTACCCATATTTCGATCGATTGAATGAATTGGTTTTTTAAAGGAATTTTAGAATTAGGGATTTGAAGTTTTGGTTGTTGGAATAGTGGTTGGTGGTGTTGGTCGAATTGGTCGTGGCAGGGTGGTCGTAAAAGGATCGGCGACTCAACGTTATGGCGAGATCACACTGAGCGGGCTTTTTGGGCGCTTACGGTAGTTGTTTTAGAGGGGTATGCGGTGGTTGTTTGAGGGCATTACTAACAGTGGTTGCAAAGAGGAGTGCAAGTTCTGCCAACGTAGGTGGGTCGGCAATACCAACAGTGGTTACGAGGGTTGGTAGATACTGAGAGAGTGTGGTGGAGGGGGTTGTCGATGGCTGGTAGAGAGATCTGAGTTTTTATTTTGGAATTCTACTAGCATCCTCTCTATTTGTGTTTGAAAAGTGAGAGGGATAAAGTTGGAATAAGGCAAAAATATGTATTGGATTAAACAAAATTGTGTGCGAGATTTAGCATATTCCAACAATCGTCTACAAAGTAAAGAAACGTAAGAAATTTGTGACGTGATACGAAAAGGCGACTCAAACCCAACACAAAGTTAACAGATTAGGCTAAAGATATGTTAATCTACTTAACTATTTGGATGACACCGACACATCAGGAAATTTATTTGGGGAATCACAAACTAATACGAATGACTCATTTTTTTTTATAAATATTCAGAATTGAGATTGGTTAACTCAATAAATTATTCAATAATACAGGTGTTCCGGGTATGATTCCAGAGCAGGTGTTAGTTACCACTCGTAGCTAGTAGAATGATGTCCTTGCTTGAATCCTCCTTGCGGTCTCCTGAAACGATGAACAAACTGAGGGCTCGGCTTTGGCCGAGCGTACTCACTCCGACGCTCAAGTCAGTAAACTTAGAGAGAAGTTGTTGTAACTTGGCTAAGAGTGTATTGTAGAGAGATAAGCAAGATATTACCAGATGAATAGTGGTTATTAGGTCAATTTGTGGATCCTTTCCTCAATGAAGGTTGAGGAGTATTTATAGGCTTTTACCTTTTGTCACGTAGTGGCCAAGTGGCTATCGGTGAAAAGATCGTTATACCCTCGGCCGATGGACTGTGGCGAGGCTCGTAGAGGGTCTTGGATATGAGTACGCGGATTTGTGTCCCTTTGGCTAGTTGTTTGGCCGAGACCAGGTGTGACAGCCGATGGGCTTCACCTGCTAGATCTGTCTAAGTCGTTGACTTTCTTTGTGAATACCCTTGACCTTGCTCAATGTGTTGACTTGGTCACGGTGCGAGAATATGCCCCATCAATTTGCCCCAGCCGTAGTCTATGCCGTGGTATGGGTTTCGATGTATGTGAACGTATATTCTGCCTAAGTATTTTTGCAAAATTTTTTGTAACGGCTTCTTCTGAAGCATCGGCGTGGTTCTTGTTAGGCCGTACCATATATCCCCCCTCCACATGGATGCGTAAAGGGTATCCGATGTGGGAAATAATATGACGTGGCCGAGACCCCGAGAGTGCCGGTCATTTTTGATTGCCCCTACCGGGTGATTCATGGCTTGGTCGATCATGTAGCTTGCGGGAGAGCGGCGCCTAGGATTTTGTTGAGGGAGATGAACAGCGAAGAGATGTGAATGGGCGTGTTGAATACGCTTGGTAATCGTAGCATTGATTGACATTCAATGTTGCAACGATTGACATTCCGTGGTTGCATGTCCGACACGTGTCCCGCTTCCGATTGGTTGACGCTTCATGGTCGTGCCCTGATTGGTCCTTCTTCATGGGCTTTTCCCTATAAATAGGGTAGTTACTCTGTGATTTTGGCCATTATTTTCATTTCCTCAAATTTTCCAAAATTTTCCCCCAAAATCTTCCTCTTTAAACTTTCAAGGGCTTTATTTTCTTCCAATCTTCGGTCTTCGATCCGGCGAGTGTATTTCTTCAAGGTAATCAAACAAATTTTCTTTTATTTCGTTTGTAGTTTGTTGTGAACATGTCTTCTCAACGATCTTGGACCTAGTAAACCCGCGTCGGGGGCCCTAGGTCTCATTCTCTGAAGTTGATCCTCAAATTCTTGAGGAATGGGAGGACTCTGATTCCTATGGAGATTTTGGTGATGATTTCGGTGATGAAGAGGAAAGGTCTCGTCCCTAACGAAGGGAGCGAGTATGTTATGGATCACGGCGACGCTTTGTAAGGTCCGTTCGACCGTGCTTGGACTCATAAGCTCGCTTGATTGTTCAGCGAGGAATTTTTCGAGGGCCATTTTTTTCTTGTAGGGGATACAAAATTGTTATCCCCGAGGAGGGTCAGCCGTCTGTTGCCCTCCACCGGGCCACACCGGCGTGTATATGCGGCATTTGGAGTATGGGCTCCGGTTTCCGTTGAATGAGAACGTTATGGCCATTATTAGAGCCATGAACGTTGCGGTTGCACAACCGCACCCGTTGGCTATGAGGACCATAATCGGCTTTGTCGCTCTGTCTCTTCAAGGGAGAGGCCCCAACGGTGAATTTATTCCGCCGGCTTCACCATCTCAAACCATTTTACGGCGCGTCGGATGGTACGGCGTGGAGATGGAGCCGGGTTATGTCTCTGTCAACAAACTTTCTTCTTGCAAGGATTGGCAAGGCCGGTGGGTGTACGTTAAGGTGCCGGATGACTATCCATTGCGCCGCTTTTTCCAAAGACCGAGTTAACTTGCGGTGTGAGACTCAAAGCGGAGCACGATAGATGGGTTTCCGGAAGAAGCTCAAAATGGATGCAGTGTCTCATCTCCAGGAGGATGAGAAGGCGGCAATGAGGCTCTTTGAGGTGGACAAGAGTGGGGTACCGAAAAGATGGATTCCTCCGACGAGATCATCCTTCGAGGATGAGCCGCTCTGCCATGTCGGCCTCATACCGGCCCTAGCACGGGGTGAGTGGGGTCGGTGTGAGGCCCATCGCCGCTCTTAATGCTCTTGCTCCTCGAATTACGGTTTATTTCCTCTACTTAACTCTTTCTTTGTTTCTTTCATGAGACCACTTTGGAAAGGGCTTGTCGAGGATCTTCTCAGGAGAATGGGGCTGCACAAAGATGGGACCGTTGCCAACTTGCATCCCAAGGCTCAAACCCACGACCGTAGGAGGTCGCCGGGTGATCTTATGGAGCAGCGGCTGAGGGGCTTGAGCGTGGAGGAGGCTCAGGCGAAGGTTATCAGCGGCGTTGTTCGTCGGACGCGGAAGCTTGAGTGTCTTCGGCGGCGAGGGCGTCGACGTTGGCTCCAACTCCCACCCCCCCTTCTAAAAAGGTGGAGGTTGTTGATATTCCTTCTGAGGGGGACTCCGATGCGGAGGAATCTCCCCTTATTCGAAAGAGGAAGGAGGCAGCCTCTACCGTTGGCAAGGAAGTGCCTCCTCCGGCCAAGAAGGCGAAGCACGGTACCTATTCATTCCGTGGCCTAAATTTAGCCGAGTCATCGGGTGCTCCCGATGATGAGCTTCCCGACATGTCGATATACGTTGATACCGACGTCTTTATTAAATTTTTGTAGGCCAGCCCGCACCCGCTTCCGCTCTCGTTAGGCGGCGGGTGGAGGGGACCTCTGCGCGAGTTGGTGATCAAGGCGTCACCGTCAACCCTTCATCCCGAAGGCTTCCTCCTCCCGGCCCGCGGGTTGGGGGTCAAAGTGTTACCACCGTCCCTTCATCCCGGAAGGCTTCGTCTCCCAGCTTATAGAGGAAGGCACGAAGCTAATTAGGGAGCTTGCAAGGTGGAACGTGGTTTCATTGCTCGTCTCACGGAGCAGGAGAAGGCCGTGGCTCGAGCTGTTCATGAGCGTAATGCCGCTAAGCAGGTGGCTGCGTCGGCAAAGCTGGGTCTCCTCAATGAGCGGAAGCTTAGGGGAGATGCTGAGAAGGCGCTCTTGGCTGAGAGAAAACTCAGGGAGGACGCCGAAAAAGAGGTCCTTGCTGAGAGAGCCAAGGCCGAGGCTGCGGCAGCCCGAGGTGCGAAGTCTTTGGAGAAGTGTAACCACGTTCAAGGGCGTGCCGACCTCTATCTCCAGTGAGAGGAACGAATCCGAGGGCCTGTTTAAGGCCAAAGGCGGAGGTGGTTCGAGGCAAAGAGGCCATCATCAGCGGAAGGAGGCCGACATTGAGATGCTCCAAACTGTCATGCTTCCCAATCTCGTGCGCTGAATTTCGGGACTTGGCCGGAAGGAGCTGCTAAGGAAGTGATCGAGGAGCTCTTCCTCTTGATGGTTCCTTTCCGTGGGGTAGATATGACAAGTCGCTTGATGACAAGCTCGAGGCTAAGGAGAACGCCATGGTGGAGAAGGCCAAGGAGGCTGTGAAGGCAAAGATTGATAAAGAGGCGGCCGCGGAGAAGCGACTCTTCTTTGAGAGGGCTAAGGTGGCCAAGGAGGAAGCTGAGAAAATGAGGGCGGCTGATGACGCCGAGGCCAAAGCTGAGGCTGCTAGGAAAGCTGCTGGGCTGCCTATTGAAGAAGATGCGGCTATCGCTACTGACGGTAAGCAGCACCAGGCATAGGTTGCTTGATGAGGGCAAGCTTACAGTAGATCTGCTTCAGCTCCTCACATACCATCATGTGTCTTTTGATGAGAACAAGTTTACTGAAGAGATCTGCTGGTGCTGTTCGGGGCCGATTATTAAGCCCTTCCTCCCGCCATCCTTTGGTGCTTCAAATGATAATTGTAGTTTTTTTTGCTTTTCTCCTTGTATTTTGTATCCTTTGGTAGGTTGTGTTATCTCTATTCTTTTCGCCTGCAAACTGTTATTATAAATAAGAGTTCGTTTCTTTTGCCTTCGGTATGGCCGAGGTCTTTGCCTTATTTCTTTTGAGCGTCTCAACGGTATTTAGTGTTTCCACTTTGCCTCTGGCTTGGCCGAGGTCTTTTCCCGTTCTTGTCCGAGTTGTCCTCTTACGTTTATTAATTGAGCGTTTCTTTTTGTTTGAACCTTGGCTTGGCCGAGGTAGTTTAGAGTGTGCATCTCAACTGTTTTTAACGCTTTTAAGGCATTTTGATTTGTTTATCAAGCTGGCGCTGTCGCGATGATGTCGCTTTCGATGGAGCTGCCGCTCTTGTCGATGCGACGTAAGAGTCGGCGTCGGGATAGCGTGTTCTGAGCGTCTACCACTTTAAGTGACTGCCAAGCGTCTACTATTTGGGGTGATCGCCACAAAGACTACATTTCTTCATGGGGAACACCGCTCTTGTCTATGATGTGTGAGTCAAGCGCCCCGGATAGCGTGTTACGCGGCGTCTACCACTTTAAGTGACTGCCGAAGCGTCTACTATTTGGGGTGACTGCCATAGCGCTACATTTCTTCATAACGACTGCCGCTCTTGTCGAATCGACAGTATGAGACGGCGTCGGCTTCATTAACGACTGCCGCTCTTGTCGAATCGACAGTATGAGACGGCGTCGGCTTCTTTAACGACTGCCGCTCTTGTCGAATCGACAGTATGAGACGGCGTCGGCTTTTAACGATCGCTCTTGTTGTCAATCGACAGATGAGACGGCGTCGGCTTTTTAACGATCGCCGCTCTTGTTTAATCGACAGATGAGACGGCGTCGGCTTCATTAACGATTGCCGCTCTTGTCGAATCGACAGTATGAGACGGCGTCGGCTTTTAACGATGCCGCTCTTGTAATCGACAGATGAGACGGCGTCGGCTTCTTTAACGATGCCGCTCTTGTCGAATCGACAAGTATGAGACGGCGTCGGCTTTTTAACGATCGCCGCTAAGCTCTTGTCGAATCGACAGTATGAGACGGCGTCGGCTTCTTTAACGACTGCCGCTCTTGTCGAATCGAAGTATGAGACGGCGTCGGCTTATTTAACGATGCCGCTCTTGTCGAATCGACAGTATGAGACGGCGTCGGCTTTTTAACGATGCCGCTCTTGTAATCGACAGATGAGACGGCGTCGGCTTTTAACGATCGCCGCTCTTGTCGAATCGACAGTATGAGACGGCGTCGGCTTCTTTAACGACTGCCGCTCTTGTCGAATCGACAGTATGAGACGGCGTCGGCTTTTTTAACGACTGCCGCTCTTGTCGAATCGACAGTATGAGACGGCGTCGGCCTCTTTATTCCAGTTCGGGATTGATTTCCCGAATCTGCTGGACCTTGCCGTCGAACCTCTTCATATAGCTTCGTAGAGACTCGCCCTCCTCCTGCTTGATAGTTAGGAGGTCCGACGTCTCCACGACCGTCCTTTTGTTGCAAGAGTACTGGGCTAAGAAGGCGTCCTTTAGGTCGGCAAAACAGTATACCGAACCGTCGGGAAGCCCCTTGTACCAGTTTTGAGCCATCCCATGCAGAGTCGTTGGGAAAACTCGGCACCAGACCTCATCAGGCTGCTCCCATACCGACATGTAAGACTCGAAAGCCTCGGCGTGGTCGGTTGGGTCGCTGTCTCCTTTGTATGCGAACGCCGCAACTTGACTTGGTTGGTACGGCGGTGTCCGTGACATAATCACCGAAATTTGTTTGACCACGTGTCGGATGACACGCGGCGACCGACTCCTCGCATTCCTAGTCCGGCCTCTCTCCTCGTAACGGGAAGGACTCCTTCTCCGGCTCGGGCTTCTTCTCCGACTCTCCTGAGTCGGGCTTCGCTGGTTCTCCCGGGGTGTGCCTCGTCGGTGTTGCGGCGGCGATGTCCTCTCCCGAGTGCGAGAAGGACTTACGTTTACCACGACCACTTTGGGCTCCTCCGGCGTCTTGGTAGGGTCTGCTTCTCCCAGTGCTCCGTTCAAGTTTCTTGGAGTCACGTTCTGGGCCCTGGCCTCCTGGACGGCTTCCGCCGCTTGTGTCGGCGTGCCTATGTGAGCTGGTGTACTCCCAATTAGGTCCAGGAGTGTCTTCAGTTTTGCTACGTCAACCACCTGCCCCATGATGGTGACCTGGTTGGCGGACGGCGGTGTGTCCGGTATTATCGGCATTCCGAATTCCGGTTGGACTACTCATAGGTGGAGGGTTCTGTTACTCGAATGGTGAAATGTATCATCTTGGTGTAGCTCGGTTTCGTCGGTCACGACTACTTGTTGTTTCGACATCTTAGCTCTTTTGGGTGGGTTTTTTTTTTGCGTTTTTGTTTTTGTTGTTTGGGAATGAATGTGACTAGCTTCTAGTTTGCCCTCCCCACAGACGGCGCCAATTGTTCCGGGTATGATTCCAGAGCAGGTGTTAGTTACCACTCGTAGCTAGTAGAATGATGTCCTTGCTTGAATCCTCCTTGCGGTCTCCTGAAACGATGAACAAACTGAGGGCTCGGCTTTGGCCGAGCGTACTCACTCCGACGCTCAAGTCAGTAAACTTAGAGAGAAGTTGTTGTAACTTGGCTAAGAGTGTATTGTAGAGAGATAAGCAAGATATTACCAGATGAATAGTGGTTATTAGGTCAATTTGTGGATCCTTTCCTCAATGAAGGTTGAGGAGTATTTATAGGCTTTTACCTTTTGTCACGTAGTGGCCAAGTGGCTATCAGGTGAAAAGACTGTTATACCCTCGGCCGATGGACCTGTGGGTGGCTCGCCGAGGGTCTTGGATATGAGTACGCGGATTTGTGTCCCGGCTGGCTAGTTGTTTGGCCGAGACCCGGGTGTGACAGCCGATGGGCTTCATTTGGCTAGACTGTCTAAGTCGTTGACTTTGCTGTGAATACCCTTGACCTTGCTCAATGTGTTGACTTGGTCAGCGGTGCAGAATATGCCCCATCAACAGGTATACACAATACATCGGCTACACACAAAGTATTGTAAAATCGACGATTAATTTACTTAATTACCCCCATCTCTACTAATTAACTATTGTGATTGGCTAATAGGGCATTCAAGAGTTTATTAATAGTTTTACAATGTTTTATCACAAGTCTTTCTTACAAGAGACTTAACTTTTCATTGCAGGATGTAGCAAATTACCCCATAACTTATGAATTATGTGCAAATCACCTCCTTAAGTTTCACTTGTAGCAAATTAGCCCCATAACTTTCCAAAGATGTACAAATAAGCACAACTCAAGTTTTTTACCATTTTTTTTAACTAAAATCTATTGTTTTCTATTATAAAAATTATTATAAATATATTTCTTAAATAATTAAATATAATATTTACATATTCAACGAAAAATGGGAACCGATTTTAGTATAATCAAAAATTTGGTCATATAACTTTTCATTTTAACATCATTAACAAGTTGGAGGCACAACGAGGACGTTGTGTTCTTTAAGTGGGGGAGATTGTAACACCCAAAGTTATTGAGAGTAATGTTGTCCCACATCGGTGAATTGAGGAGGTTGTGATATGTTTATAAGGGATTTCACCCACCACTTAGTAACAAGGCCTTGTGCTTTTGGGCTTAAGTGAGGACAAGTAATAGGCCCAAAGGTACATATCCCATCTTATTGGGTTGTGTTACGACCGTGGTGGGTCGGGTTGTTATAATTCTATATAAATTTTGGGTCTAACGTGTGTACTTGTTACTCTTATGTGTCAATCTTTGTAGAGAAATGTACTCCACCAATTATATTGGACTACCATACATTTTACATTTAACACATTGTGATCATACTGTCATACAACTATATATTTTACTAATACTTATCATCAAATTTTACCCATAAATGTATTAATGTATCTTAAATATGTTTCTACCTTTTAATATTATCATTATTTTTTACCTCTCAATAAAACACGAAAATAGAAATTAATGTTATTTTTACCTCTTAATACTAATCATTAATAATTGTACACTGTAACATTAAATTTAAAGGCCCTGTTTGGTAGACAACGGATTAATTTCAGCAAAAGCAGATTATAAATGACAGAGTTAATTAGAAGGTTTGACTAGCATATTATAATTAGCAGAATTAATTTGAGTGTTTGATAATTGGCAGATTACGATTAGTAGATTGTTAATATTATTTGTAAAATGGAGCAGAATTTCTTATTTTACAATATGTTAACCAATATGTTGGGATAAGAAGCATACTGAGTATTGACCCTAAATATGTTGTTTCAATATACTATTTACCAAACACTAAAATTAGCATATTGATTGATCACACATGTTAAAACCCTTGAATGTGCTAAAAATCAGTCAATATGCCGTTTACCAAACACCCAAAAGTCTAATTGCTAAATGCTAATTTCTCTACATATTAGAAACTAAAAAATCGTGCATTCGCACGAGATCTAAACTATTCATATAATTAGGTTAAGTTTAAACAAAATCTTAATTGGTGTACCTTAAAAAAAATCTTATTTAGTGTGAAAACTACTAATTTTTTTCTCTTACACCGCTTAATCATATTACCAATCTATAATATTTAACGTCTTTATATATTATTGTCTAAAAAATCGTGCAAATATGCACGGGGTCTATATTAATAATCTATCCTTAAACTATCTGAATATGTAATAATGTATATATGTCAAAAACAAACTTTTAATTTGGCCCAACAACTTTTGAAATCTGACAAGATATTTGAAATTATTTTTTTAATTAAGAAATAAAGATATAAAATGCTGGCTGTGGGGTTCGAACCCACGCGCACTTATGTGCAGAAGATCTTAAGTCTTCCCCCTTAACCACTCGGGCAAACCAACTTTTATGTTCACCATGTTAACTTTAATTTATACATATGCCACTGCTTTTAAATAACAAAATTGAAAACACCTAAAACAATGAAAAATCCACTGACATATAAAAATTTGCCTCATATCCAAATTTCTCTCCAAAAAGCATCTTATCAAAAGTCAATGAATTTTTATCGTATGTACAATCTATATAAAATATAAAATAATAAAACAAGAACCACTAACCAAATTTTTTCCCGCCCAAAGCTAACCCTAATGAGGAGCACTATTATTTCTTATTTTTTTCCAAACTCCTTTCTCTATTCCACTCTTCGCCTTTTTCTACCCATTCACTCTGTACATTCAACAAAGATCAGATCTTCTACTCCTCATCCTCTCCTAGATTTGACAGCCTCTATACTCATGTTTGCTTTAGGTAATATGCTCTAACTATCTAATTGTTTTCGATTTCTTTTTCCATAATTTTTCTGTGATCAATCAATGGTTTTCGATTGATTAAAGTTCTCTACTCTAATCTTCATAGTTGTTTTAGTATACAATTGTCGACTCTTGATGATTAATTTGGACTTTTTCATAGATAAACCGATACACCGTAATGTTTCTAAGAACTTGGGACTTAAACTTGATATTTTTTGCAATCTACATAGTATAAAAGTTGGGTTTTTTCTTGGCTTTTGATTGGCTGCTGAGTTTTTACATGTGGATCCCCCATGTTTTCTTATCTATTTAATTACCCTCTCTCCTCAACACAATTCATATTCCTATCTCTTATTCCTATTTTAATTTTTTATGTTAAAACATAAGTTAAAATGTCACAATTTACATAAAATATTGCAATTTACATACATTCAACGGGTCTAACATGTCAAATACCTTTATATAATTCTAATAAAATACAATTGTACATTATCTAATATTCAAATATAATATTTATCAAATATTCGAATATTGTCACGGCATTGAACAGTTAATCACGCTAAATTATATGTTCATGTATCTAATGATAGCGCCTGCTATTACGACCTGTGCATTTTTTGCACGGGAATAAAACTAGTTTATTTGATTGTCGTAACTTCGGGTCTCTATTAGTTTACTAGTTTTACACCCGTGCAAAAAAAATGCACGGGTCGTAACAACAGATGTTAAGTGTTTAATATCGTAATAATTTAAATTGTCCATAGAGACGGTATTGAATTTAATCGGGCCTCTTATTTATTATTATAACCACATATAATAAATTGAGCTTCCTTATTCAAATGTTAAATTCAAATGACGGTATTGAAATTGTAAATATGATATTGTTGATGCCTGATTACTAAATAAATGTTTTTGTCTCTTAATAATGCTTTGTAAGACTTGTGATTTTTTTTTTAAATAAAAAAATTAGTGTTGGTAATTTTTTATAATCATTAAAATCTTTACCATGTGTATTTTTTTTAATATTATAATTATATGAATCTTATTCAAATTTTGCTAAATTTTGTATATTTCTTAACATTATGAATTATAATTATATGAGTGTGCTTTAATTTTTATCGAGACTTGTATTTTTTTTTTGTATAGGAATGTTATTTAGGTACCTATCAATAAGAAAACCAGTACAAATAATTTGTAATTTTATTCATTTTGTAATTTTTTTTAATTGTTTTCATTCACATGTATTCCTAACATTTTAGGAAAATATATATGTATAATATGTAATTATAAAAAAAAAAAAAAACTATGTATATGTTCATCCCACTGGGTTGTATTTAAGAAACCAAAAGAGGAAATAAATTCTTGATATATGCATTAAATGTATTGGTTAATGTGTAATTTAGTTTTTAATTTCTAAGTTAATACCCAAATTAGAAGGTATTTAATGCTTAAATACAACCAAAGTGGTTTGTATTTAGCATTACCCAATTAAAATATCGTAAACTCAATAGTTTGAAAAGGAGAAAAAGAAAAGCAATCAAGTGAAATATAGGAGAGAGGGTAATTAAATGTGTAGGATGAACATGGGGGGTCCTACCTTAATTTTTTTCTTTTTAATCCTTAAAAACCATGGACCAATAAGAAAGCTTTATTGGCTTCAGCTTTTATAGATAAGGGATTACTATAAGGGGGCGTTTGGTACGGGAAAGGGTAAGAGAATGAAATCAAGAAAGGGTAAGAGAGGGAAATGAATGGGATCACCCATATTATACTTGGGTGTTTGGTTGACAATTAGAGGGAAAGGGAATTAAAAGCCAACATCCACCACCTCCACCACCATTACCTACCACATGCCACCATTATCTACACTGACACCACCACAAGTACCGGCGCCGACGATCTTCCTCACGGTACCCCATGGCGAACCTAATCACCGCGCCTCACGCCCTCAACAAACACCACAATCCCGACCCCAAACACCTTATTCATTCTAAAAAAATCCACCACGACCCTTCGAAAACCCCTCCCTCACTCCTTAAAACACCAGATCTGGTGTGGCCGGCGTCGGGCGGTTGCAGTGGTGTGGCCGAGGAAGGTGTTGGTGGTGGTTGGTGGGGTGGGAGAGTTACTGAAGGTGTTTGTGTGGTGTTTAGTGGTTGAGGATATGGGGTAGCGTGGACAGGCGGCGTCGCTGGTGGTGGTTGTGTCGGTGTGGTGGGTGTAGAGTGTAGGTGGCAGTGGTTGACGGTGTGAGAGGCCCAAGGGAGTGGTGGAAATAGGGGGTAGGAGGAAGAAGGGATTATGGGGTTTATGAACTACCGAGGGGGGAGGGGTATGGATGAGAATGGTTTTGGGGGTAAGGGGGGGTATGGGTTACCCTTTCTTTGTGTCAAACAAACAACAATAAAAGGAATCAACCATTTTTATTCTCTTTCCCTTTCCTTATTCCCCCCAACCAAACGCCCCCTAACTTCATAACTATTCTTTTGGTTAATCTATTGATGGGAAGGAGAGATCCATCAATCTATTGAATGTTAAGCAGCGGTATCTGCCTGTTTGAGTATTAGAAAGAAGTATAGTTTCTTATAAAGTTTTCTTTTACGGTGCAACGAGAACGAAAGATTACAATTCAATTGCTTATTACATGTCATTCTTATATGTCTAAGGTATGTTCAAAGTACTAATTATAATTACGCCTTATCTTATAAAACTTGTACTCACACTTAATTAGAGTATATATTAGATTATTATTATCGTCACAAGTTTCTTATCCTTTGTAACCAAGTTGTTACGTAGCATTAGACTAGCTTGATTTGTAGCAATAGACTAGCCTTATTTGTAGCAAAGTCAGCTAAAGTAGTTGGCTGCAATGTTGTATACAAAGAGACGTTGATAGCAATACAAAGGCAAGGATTCACCCACTCACAGTAGAGTTACCCTTTGTCTAAAAACTCAAGGGCTTTCATAGGTGGTGGGGTTAAGGGAATCAAATGTACATTGTCTTTCTCATTAACTTGAATCAAGATACCAATGTTGGAATTTTCCATCAACGTAGTTGTTTGAAGTTTGAACCAAGACAAATTGCAAGTTTCACACACCTTTATTTCACCCTTTATTTCAATCATATAAAATGTCTGACCCTTTGATAGACTTATAGCTTACACCATGTCTACCGAGAGTGTCGTTATAACTTGCCGTGCCACAGTCAATTTTTTTAGGTTGGTAATTTGATATGCCATCACTTAAAATCCCTACACTGATACAATGATACTACCTAAAATGCATTTATAAGTTCAATTTTTAAATGTTGTTCTTGCATAGAAAGCTACATAAGTTACCGGACATATTAGTATATTACCTTATCAATTTGTTTTAGAAGGGGAGCCTTGGCGCACCTGTTAAGGTATTGCTTTGTGACCGTGAGGTCACGGGGTTCAAGTCCTTGGAGCGAGCTCTTGCCAAAGTGGCAAGGGACCCTTTCCCGGACTCTCGCCTAACAGGGACGCCATCGTGAAGTGGAAAATTTTGAATATGCTGATCTTGAAGTGGAAAATTTTGTTGCGGAAATTGATTGATTCACAATTTATGGAGAGGACTATATCTTGGTTTTGTATGATTGTTGTATTAAATGTTGTTCCAATAATGATATACTTATATTGTACTCCCTCTGTCCCGGTCATTTGTTGTCCTTTGATTTTGGCACAAAGACCAAGGAAAGAGAAATAGACCAATTACTGAATGACAAGTGGAAAAATTGAGCGTGAATGGTCAAATTAGTCATCAAGTTCATTCTTAAAATAGAAAGGACAACAACTCACTGAGACACCCAAATATGGAAAAGAACAACAAATGACCGGGACAGAGGGAGTAAATGGTTAGCCTAAAAATACTGTCAAATCATATACTTATAGAAATACTGTCCATCTACCTTCAAATTATAAACTTACTATTTATTCAAAAAAAAAATTCTATATACCCGTGCAACTTGCACGGGTTTTAAACTAGTTATTTTTAAAAAAAGTATACCATTTTTTTTAGCATATAAGAATGGAGATAAATTTATGCAGAATGTAAAATATAGAAAATATTAAATTTGAAAAATTGTGTCATTAATCACCTACCGTACCTATAATATATGTTAAAAATACTAAGCTTCATTTTAGGAATATCGTTTAGGCGGGAAAAATGAAAGTTTCACCTATTTATTTAGTAAATAAGGGATTAATAAAATTTATACAAAATTATAGGTTGTTAAATATTTTGTTAATGTTATTATTTGAAAAGGACTTGATCCATTCTACGTATCAAACCGAACTGTAAATCACTAATTATGTTTACGCAAGAAAACAATTGATAGAATTTATAAATTGAAATCATTAGTTTAGGGTATAAAAAATGTTTTATTTAGATTAACTTTCAGCGCATAACTAAATTCTCTTAATCAATTTTCCTTTCAACTTTTTTCCTCGAAAAAAAACATAATGACAAAAATACGAACAATTATTGAGACACTGCTATATAGGTAATTTATTAAAAGATAAAAAAAAACTTTATATACCGTGCATTTATTGCACGAGGTCTAAACTAGTAGTATAATATTTAATTAACAAATTTTATTTTTAAAAATAAGATATGTGGTTAATTGCACATTAAGAGAAATTATGGTGTTAATTTGCTACATTTTTAAGTTGAGGAGCTTGATTGGACATAGTATCAAACTTATGGGCTGAGTTGCTATATTTCCCTTTTTCATTGTTTTAGTGTTTTGGCTTAATGTTATGTACTCCGTAAGCTAGTTAGGCTGATTGGTTTAACCGGTTATGCAGTTAAGTGAGTTGGAAAAAAAAACTTTTTAAAGACAAATGAGTTAGTTAAATAGGTAAACCTTTCGGATGAAGAAGTTCAAGTAGGATGACGGTTAAGCGAGTCGTGAGAGTGACTTATTTCTACATGTTTCGTACGAACCATAACCAACAAAGAAGCTAAAATTAAAGACGGACGTAGATATGCGATCTGGAAAAGTAAAAGGCAAGAAGCTTATTGAGCGAGCAAATCCTATCTTTATTAATTCAGGAGCATTTACTGAATGGAGAGAGAGCCACATCATATATACAACATTTTTTTTTTTGGAAATTCAGTTTTTGGTGGGTCCCACTGGTGTGCAAAAGAATTTATTTCTTAAAAATGTTCTGTCAATACAAAAATGCTACAATATCTGGCTTAGAGATAATTTTATGAAATAATTATATAAAATCGGAATGAATAAATTAATTACATATAATCGGAATGAAGTACATAATTAATAATAAAGTACATAATTACAAATGGGAATGCAAAAAAAATAAATATTCATCAAAAAACATTCATTCAGACCCAAATACATACCCGTACAATTTTGCACGGGTTTAAAACTAGTTACACTTAAATACGTAGATTCTAACGAATGGTCAAATAAAGAGTATACTCACTACTCACTCAAAGGAGTCATGTTGCACAAATTCCCAATTAAGACGATAATCAATTTTAACGTAAAACATATCCAAATAGGGGATAATAACAAAAAGTTTATAACGAATGTTACCGATTTAAATAAGAGTCACACTTAATACCCAATAAAACATACAATTAGTCTTGTTGAAGACGGGTCAGAGCAAGTGACGGATAATGCCACTCACAAAACGGATATGGGGACAAGGTGGGGGCACCCCCATGTGCTTCCCTCTCTCCTCTATTTGGGTCATTTGTGAGGGAAAATGGTATCCGTCACTCCAAAGTGACGGATACGTGCCGTCACAAATAAGATTTTGTGTAAAACATAAATTGACGATTTTTATCCTTTCATAAAATTCCCATTTCCCCTCCAAGTACAAGTGTACAACTCATCTTTAACCGTCATTCAGATTTCTTACTCTCCTCATCAAAACCCCTCTTTTAACTCCAAAACCCCATAAAAAATTACTTCAAAACCCCCAATTACAAAGAAGATCGATGAAGATTAATTAGCAGCAGCCATAATCAATCATCTACTATCTTCTTCTTCGCTGATTAATTACGGTTACAAACCCTAACTACATTCTAATTTATTTATTTATTTTTGCGTTTTATTATGCATGTTAGAATGGATTACGCGTTCTCTATCCAAATCAAAATCTTGATTTTTACGGACATTTATTTGTTATTTATCGTGTACTCTCTCCGTCCCAATTATTTGTTTACCTTTTGTATTCTTTGTGCGGATGGTGTAATTCTTAGTATATTGACGAGAAGTGAGCCTGTGGATAAAGAAGAAGAAAGATTAGGGTTTGGTTGAAGGGAAAATGTTGATGAGCTTGAATGGGTTTGATTATAATGTCAATATAGAGGGTAATTTAGGTATCGTCTTAAAGATTTTACTCCCTTCATCTCAAGCATTTGTTTACTTTGATTAAAATACCACCCACAAAGAATAAAAGGTAAACAAATGGTTGGGGATGGAGGGAGTAAGTGATTGTTGTCGGAAATGCGCAATCTGCCCGGAAAAGTGATAAAAAAAACGTAGTCGGAAGTGACCTTACGTAGTCATTGGTGAAAAACAAGTACTCCCTCTGTCCTGTTCACAAAGGCATAAAAAGGTAGGAGATTAGGACAATGTGATGTTAGAAGTAGGAATGGAAGAGCCCTAAATTGGATATAGTACATTAAGAGGAATTGAGTCTAATCACTTGATGATTAGTGCTTGTATTATGTTTGTAAGGGATATCATCGAATTCTGATGAGAAGCTTACATTTCCCCCAAAAAAAAGGCATAAAAAGGTAATCATTTGGTTACCATTGATTAAAATACTCCATGCTTTTTTTTACTTGATTTTTAGGGTTTTTCGCTGTTGATGACTGATTTACTGTTATTTTTTCGAGTTAGGCTTGGTAATTAGAAGTATTATTAGGGTTTTAGGGTGCATGTGTGATGAATTAAGGGGTTTGTAATGTTTAGATTGATGTTGTTAGTGTGCCTGAATGTTTTACGTTGACGCGATAGGAAGAGTTGGCCGAAATGGATAGAATGTACCTAAATGCTGAAATTTGAATCGTCTTTTTGTTCTTGTTTTTGCATTGGGTTTTGTAATGTTTAGAATTATTTGGTGGCACGTTGTTTGTTTTGTGAATTGGTATTTTATTATTGGCGACTTCCTTGATTTTATACTCTCCTTCCCAATCATTTATTTACCTTTGATTAACATGCTCCTCACAAAACATTAAAAATGTAAACAAATGGTTGGGATGTAGGTAGTAAGATGGTAAGTTTTGATGTTTTTTTTTTATATAAAAAGGTAGTGAATCCCTAGTTAATGCCTGTGAGTAATTTCTCTCTACAGGTGACATGTCTGGATTGGTCCGGGTCTGGAATCAGATCCAGGTGGAGAGGAAAGGCTGGAATGGACAAAGGAGTCCGGAAGATTATTTGATAAGGGGTGAGCCAAATCAAGTACTTAGATGGAGCATCACCTCTGTTATTGCGCTTCTTCATGTGCTTCGGATTTGTTACTTTGATCAAGGCTACTGTCACCTCACTTTGCTTTTCTTGTTCTATTACTTGGATCACCTGAGAGACTTCCTGTTTCCCCTGTTTCCCCAATTACTCTGTGTGCGTGTTGCTTCTGATGGGTTTTTCTCCGTGCATCGGGATCCTGATGGTGGAAACATCGTGACACGGCCTCTTATCATCGCTTTGTTTGCCCATAAAATGTCCACCAGTGACTTTATCTCCTTTGTTAATCGCATTCTCGAGTTTAAGTTCTGGTATGATGTCTTTCCCTCCCTCTCTCTTGTTGCTGCTTTTTCTTCATTATTTTCGCTCTTTTGAGTAAAAACTCCAATCTCAAACTTCACTATCTTCGCTCTCGCTTATTTGAGTGCCAACAATCACAACATCACATGCGTTATAGTTTATTGTTGTTTATGCCTCTCAAAGCCCGATGTGATTTTTATTGATGAAATTGTACATTTCACGCCTGATACGCTGGTATTGTTGATTTATTTATTGTCAGGTTCACTACTACAACGACAGTCCTCGTAACATTTTCGTTGACTTGGGTCCCCATCTTGAAGTGTTCCAGAGTTGGACCGAAGATATTACTTCTGTGGATCGTCTTAGATAGTTGGGGGTTTGTGCGTGCAATGGTAGGTCGGCTAAGAAATCTGAATCTGAAGCTGCGGAGTTCTGCCTGACTAATTAAAAGCTGATATGTACTCGTAGCTAATTGCAATTTTATCTGTTAGACGTGCTGTCTTGACTCTTGAAGGCAAACATGCATTTGGAATTTGCATATGCTTAGGATAGTCCTGTATAGATTAAACTGGTGTTCCTGTCGATTTTAAACCAAGTCTACTGAGCAATGTTTGGATATCACAAATTTCTTGTTAGTTGTTGAGAATTTAAGATGGTTATTGTTCTACTTGTTGAGAATTTGAGTTAGTATTGTGTAGATTAACTGTCCTCTCTTAATCAATCCCTCCGTTCGCTTGGCTGAATTCCATATAATATTATGTTTGTTTAATATATGTGAAGTTGTTTTACTCAAGCGTATGGAATTCAACCAAGCGGAGGGAGTATGAACCTTCTGTTAGCCGGTTATATGTGTACAAAGTTGATGAGGATATCTTTATGAACGGCTTGATTAAAAGAATGAGAGAGGTGTGGAAGTTATAATTCTGCTTCTCAAAGGGCCTCCTTATCTATGATAGATCAAGGCCCTTATAATCAGCATGTAGGTTTTAACGTTGAAGTTAGAACTATCACTAGTACTTTATTGTACTCTGGAGCTTCGTAGCTAATAGAGATGCAGCCCGCAAAGTGTACTTGTGGATTGTTGGAGATTCTAGTGCTTAGTATTTATGAGTCTAAACGTGGCTTAGAGGCTAGAGCTTTCACCAGTAACAGGGGACACTCAAAATTTGTTGGTGAAGGGCGAGGACCTTGTTTCTTTCAGATCGATTTAGGTAGAGTGTCTGAACAATGAACATTAAGGTAATAACATACATAACGGTGTTCAATCTAGAATTCAAGATGATTACTCAGATTTGCTTTTCTAATCTGAAATTGTTTGACAGTACAAGAAGATTACATGGTGAGGCTGTTTGACTGAAAGATGCGACATTTGGGTGTATGTTAAATGCGTTTTGTAGAGGTGGGAGAGTGAATGAAGCGATTGTGTTGTATGGTTAATAACATTCATTAACAAGAATTAGCAGGTTATCTTAACAAGGAAAAGCCATTAGAAGATCTAATCCAGTTGTTGATGCGATTAAGTAAGAGAGGATTTAGCCCTTCTGCCATCTGCGTTGCAATTTTCACTCACAGGATGTTGTGACAGCTTCAGAAGGTCCATTTGCCCGGTACGCTAATTTTAATCTTTCTCAACTTTACAAGGCATTTTGATTTTTCTAAAGTTTTCAGGCTGTCAAGTTTCATGCTCTCATAGGTCTTGTAGATCTTAAAGTCCTATACTGTTCTGTTTATGTTTTCAGGAATCAATTTTCCTGTCTTTAACAGCGAATTTTGTTGCTTTCATACAACAAACTTATTGATTAGGAAATTATATCCTGGCAACAGTTTTTAATATTCTTTTGCTAAAGCATAACATTGTTTAAATTAGACACAATTATGAAAAAGGAAATTGATGAATTTGGAAAGAAAAAAAAAAAACTGAAAAGACCACTGGCTGTACTATAATATAATATTAACCACATTGGTAGAACTTTACTGAATATGAAAGCCAACTCCTGCTACCAAGTGGGAAGCCAACTTCAGCAACCTCAATGCGCATTTCCTCGAGTAGTTTCACCTCAAGAGTATCTCCTTGTGATAATCACCTGTAGTCTGAGACCCCATGTGTCACGGTCCGCTACTTTTGCCGGACCGTGGCGCGCACCTTTGCCCGTCTCAAGGCAAGATGCAAGCGACAAGGATCTTCGTACTAGTGAGGGATCGCCCACTAGCACGATACTCGGGTCTCGGGGTGTGAGTCGGGATCCTAGTGTCGATCCCACAAACACGGCTTGTTAGTAAAGTGAAGGCAAAGAGTCGTTCACAACAAAGCAACAACAAGCAAATACGAAGGCACAAGGTAGGAAGTAGATTTTCATTCACTAGTACTCCCTAAAGAGGGAAATTTGATATTTACATCCTGGTAGCAGGAAACATTGATTTTACAAGTTTAGTTCAGAATAGCGATATACCTATTTATGGAAACCTATTCTAAAACTACTAAGAAAATACTTACTACAAATGTACAAGGGAAATGAAATTACATAAGCATAAAATACATCTAAGGGTTCAAGTGTGCGGATCGTCACACCATGCTAGCCTCTAGCCTTGAGTGTGTTCTGAGATTTGCATCCCCAAAATGTCAGAATCTGTCAAACGTCGATGTGTTGGTAAGTACCTTCCTAATATATCTTCCACACGACCTTCTTTGGTTGGACTATCGGATATATCAGTAGTCCGCCAATTGAGAGCTGAAGTTTTTGAGAAAGGAACTTGAAACAGCCCTTTGTTTTCCTGGCAGAAACATGTTTTGGGATTTGTATGTTTAGTAATACATTTCTGCTAAAATTGGAAATTGTTGCAGTGCAAAGAGTGTAACAGGAACAGTAGCAAGTATAGCTACTGTAATCGGCGACCATCTCAAACCCTCCTGGAATATTATGAAGAATGTGACTGTGAAGCTTAAAACCATTGTTGCTATGGAAATGAGTAACAAGATGAGCCCTATCATGAGTTTTAGAGGCAATGATACTAGGAAGTCTCTCTCAGCATATCGGGAAGTTAGGATCGATAAAAACATTAATATTGCAGCTGTAGAGGTGAACAATGATACTGCATTTGACATAGTGAAAAACACAAATGATGTCTTTTTCACCAGGACAGGACTTCCGGTATCATTGTTGAGACCCCCGGGCAACTGGAAGGCTGCTGAGAACACCATGGTAGCAATAAGAGCTGCAACTAGGGCACATGACTCAGCGGTCTTTTTCATCCAGTCTTCTCCTTGCTTTCTTAACGCCTCATGCTCTTTACTGAACAAGTCTTGAGGCATTTCCTTATTCTTATTTTCTGCTTCAGTATATTCAGGCCTCACGATTTGCTTAACCGCCTGATCCTCCGGAAAAACAAGTCAGTTATATGGGTAGGGACGAGTAGACCTTATAAATGAGTCATCAGGTTGGATCTTGGTGGGGTGATTTCAGGTGTGTTAAACCTCTAAGGTCAGCTCGGGTTTCGGGTATATTTTGTGTGCTATTAATATTATCAGGTCAATTCATAAATCACTTTTAGGTTGGGTCAGTTCAGCCTTTCAGGCAGAGGCCACTTTGAAAGTTGAAACTGCTTATTTCAGGGTCATTGTTTATTAATCTGGTCAAGTGGGGTTTGGTTCATTGTAATTCATGGCTATCAAGGTTTTTATTATTTGTCATGTAAAAAAACTTAAGTGTGACTTCAAGTTAGTCCTGTGGTGTCATTATGAGTCACTTCGAGGTATCTGGATCTGGAGTTGGGTGATTTCCAATTGGGTCGGATCAATTTCGGGTCTAACAAAGCTTTAGTCGGATCTGGGTTGTCACTTGGTGTCATATCTGGGTTGTCACACGGTGTAATATCTGGGTTTCCAGTTTTTATTACTAAGCATTTAGAGAAAAAAGATGTTACAGGATTTGGGCCATATCTGATTTTTTCAGTTTGCATCTTGGTCATTCTGGCTTGGTAAGTTTGCCAGGTCTAGGGTTGAGTAGATAACGAGGGCAACGATAAACATTTTGCTATTTTACCCTGAGTAGTCTTAAATTCATAGTGCGGATGGAAAACAAAATTAAGGTCATACTCATAATTATTACCTCAAACCACTGTAACTGGCGTTGCATTTGTAAAGCTGCTCCTGATACGCAACTAAGTCGATTGGCAGGCGCCAATTTGCTGGCTAAATGGAGCATATTGTTCTCACTTTCATCTTTGTATGTGGCTATCAAATTTTTGATAGCTCCAACCTCATAGATCAGCTTAAAGATCTCCACTTGACGGTGAATAACTGCAATATGGAAAATGCTGTACCTATTTTCATCTACTTTCCAGATTAGATCTGGATAAGTTTGAATCAGAATTGTTAGAAATTCAACCTTTCCCAACTTGGCTGCAACAAATAGTAATCGCCATGGTTTTCGAATTAATGCTGATATATCTTCCTTCGTTTGCTGCCTCACTTGATTCCAGAGGGTCTGTGTTAGTTCAAGTGCTGCTTTAGGCTCTTTGCCTTCTTGAGTTGCAAAGCTCCCTGAGAATATCCTGCTAATGCCTGGTTGATATGCAACTATCTTCAATGGCTTTCGAGCCAATGCGTGTAATGCCGTCTCTCCCCTTGCATCTCGCAAGAGAGCCAGCCTCAAATTGTTCCTTAGGATATCCAGTGCTACATCTGTTCAGCAAAATTATCATCAGCAATGTATAAAACTTTTCTTAGACTCTCCGGGATCTGCACAAGAAACTGAGATAACATTTGGGTTCGATACAAAACGGAAATCGCGTCGATCTCAATGAAAGTTTAATCCAGAATCAACATCTTAAAACCCTTCCCTAAAATCCCGCAGAGAACCCATTGTTAATATGTGGACTACATTCATTATCAACACCAATTCATAACTGATCCAACTAATTTTGAATTTCATGATTTTGTAGGTTTTGTTGGCTGACTGAAAGACTCAACAGACGGACAATCAGATGAAGTCGATTTTGGATCTGGTATAGATTTGTCAGATTTGGACTCAAATGACACGGAAGAATTCGATGGATTTTCATTCTGTGGAGTTTTGGTATTGAATTTAAATTGGTTGAGGTCCATTTTTACTATTGTGAATTAGATCCCAAACCGATCAACTGCCGCGCCTAGAAAAAAGGTTGCTTACCAAACAAATCAGTATCAATGGAACTTATTAGTATTTCAATGCGGTCTTGATCAGTTAGTTTCTCAGCATCGGTTACCTCAAGTAGGTACCTCACCATAGCACGATGTCCGAGCAAAACAGCCATGTGAAGCGGGGTCATCCCTTGTCTACCTCGAATGTTTGGTAGATCACTGTTGTGTTGCCGCATCATTTCTGCAATCTCAACAACTCCGGACACAGCTGCAAAACAGAAGGGGGTGCTACCGTCTTTGTTGGTGTAAATAAGTGAAGTCGGGTCCAGTTGAATCACCCACTTAACAATTCGGAGATGTTTGGCGGCGGCTGCTATGTGAAGGACCGTCTCTCCTCCCTTTGTAATTCCTGTACGGAGCCAGGCATGATTCCTTGAGGTGATTTCTGATACCATCCCCCGATCGCCATCTAGACCAGCTCTAAACAGATCCGCACTGTATTCGGAGAAAAAGCCGCTTTTCATCTCTATACAAATCAATAAAGCATTAGCTTCTATTTCTGATGGTGCCAAAGACTCATTGTTCTTTGGTTCCGGATTATGATGGAATAAGGTAATATAATTAGGTTGCCTTTCTTTCGAGATAACATACGAGTCACTTGATTTGATTTTCATTATGGGTTATTCAGAAACAACCTCTTTGTGATATTGACACAAGGGTAAGGCTCTATGCATTCGAAACGTGTATGTGCATACCGTTATGGTGGTGATATTGGCGTAGTTGTGTCATTTGTATCCTAAGTAATGCTTTCGAGGGATCAGGAGAGTACAAGCTTAATAAAAATTAACATTTTCACTCAGTTTTGTTCTTAATAGTTAATATGATAGATCACTTTCTTGAGTTTCTTCAATTTCTTCTTTTGTCAACTTTTCACTCCTAGAGTCCTAGTTGTAAACAAAATAATATTTGGAGATGTAAAATTAGTACTATATGTGAGCACTTGAACTCACCAGGCCCTGGGTCACACGATGGAAATGACCGTGCATGTGATGTCGAGATTACATGATCTGAGCCAAGTGCATCTTTATCAGGTACTGCAGAGATGTGCTGGTCTGCATCGAGAACATCTTTTCCTGGAACTGGTAAGTCCTCATTTTCTGAATGTTGTGCATTTGTTTTCATGACTGCACTTGTTTGTTGCTGTCGACCAACTGCGTCTTGTTCACTTGCATGGACTACGGTGGCTCCATGTTCAATATCAACAGTAATTTCCGGGGAAATGCTTTTACTTGACATTGCTGGTTTACCAGTAGAAATGTGGGATTTCAGTTTGGTTGTGTTGGTATATATTTATTTGCTCTTACACTGCTACATAAGTAAGATGACTTGCTCAAGTCAACTCAGGAATCAGGATAGAAGAATGAGTTTAGAGTTGGTTATGTGGTCTGAAGCTGCCCAATTGGCTACCCATTAATTTGTTGGACCTTAATCAAGTGAACAACAACCATCCACTATATCTATTTCTCGGACTCTTCCTTTGTCACCTCATTAGTTAAAGAAACCAATATTTCTTAAGGTTTATATGGAGTATTCAACAACGAAAAAATCTCGAGAAAATTATGACTTGCAATTCTCTTTATCCGCCAAAAATAAGAAGTCTGCTGCTACTGAAATTCTCTGAACTGACTTGCAATTCTCTTTATCCGCCAAAAATAAGAAACCAATATTTCTTACACTAAATCTCATTGAAGACGGGCGATATCCGTCTTGTGACGGATACCGTTTCCTCTCACAAAATACCCATTGAGAGGTGAGTGGGAAGCACATGGGGGGTGCCCCACCTTGTCCCCTCTCCCTTTTTGTGAGAGGTCTTCAGCTTGTGACGGGATAGCCAATCACAAGCAAGACGCTTTGTATTTCTTTGGGTGTGTTTGGATAGCAATAGTGGAGGGAAAGGGAGGGGAGGGGGGAGGAGAGAAGGGAAAGGGAGAGAAGGGAAGGGGGAGGGGAATGGGGTGTGGGTGTTTGGATACAATTTCCCTCCAAATCTTGCCTATTTTGGAGAGATTTTGATTAGGCTTGGAGGAGGGAAATTGGATCCCTCCAAATCTCTCCCCCTCCATTTCCCTTCACCCTCATTTGTTATCCAAATAAGGGATTTTAAATTCCTTACTCCCCCTCCCTTTCTTTTCCCTTCAAATCACTCAATCCAAACACACCCTTAAGGTTTATAGGGTGATGTTGTAACTGAAATTTTCTGAACTGAGTTATAGACTACTGAAATTTTCTGAACTGAGTTAGACTAAAATCCTTGAAAAAACTAAAGTGAAATTACCTGAACTGGTTTATGGGATATTACTACAGATAATGTAGTTTTTCGAGCTCTAGTTTTTCGATGATGCATCATTCGGTTGGGCAACTGGTTTTCGATGATGCATCATTCGGTTGGGCAACTGGTTTTTCTTTCATCTTAAATTGACAGGCTGTCTTTGCTGATTGAAAGACGATAAATGATGGACGATGGAAAGGGCTTGTTTGAGTTGTTAGCCATAACTCCCCATAAGCGATGGAAAGGTAAACAAATTGTCATGTATGTGCACACCTTATAATAGATCTCTTGATCTCTTGTTTTGCCTTTTTGCACTGAGAAGTGCAATCTTGTGTTATCTGGTTCAAGTACTGTATGCTATGACCGCTTCTGATGTTCTGTTTATTAGGTAAGCTGATGGAAAATTTTCTTAATCCGACAAATCACTTTTATCCTCAAAGTTTAAATCTATTCAGATCCTAGTACTCTGTACTCTTCAATTGTTTACGTTCTCAGGGATGCATCTTTGTAGTACTAACTGATTATTTCGATACCTTGTCCTTGTGTAATAGACTTCACTTACCTGCCAAGAGCCAGACACGAGCCCGCCTGGGTCGGGCATATCCCGCGTAATCTTGAACGGGTTGTGCTTAGGTAGGTCGGGCCGGGTTGGCTTAGGCTTGTCTTGAAGTGGCCCATGAGTCTGACCGGGTTGGGCTGGATGAACTGGACCTTTTTTTTTTGCTTTTTAGCAGGTTAATCTAAGCTGAGTTGCACTGCAAATCTTGGGCCCTGTACCAGCCTAGTGGAAAGGCGGGTTTGAAAAATGTGACCCATGAGTTGGGCCGGATTAGACCACCCAAATGGTCAGGTCTATCTCCACATCTCCAATATGTAGTTACATGTTGCATTCCATAAATTCTTGTTTTAGACGTACCATTTCCGTCATTCTAAAAAAAGGGGATTTTGTGACCATTTTATAGTCAAATATAACCCACAATGGTCCAGCTAGTTTTACGGCTTATGGTAACTTGTTTTTCAAAAGTGGTCACATTTGACAGGAATATGGTCTCAAAATCCCGTCTTTTTGAAAAAAGACCAAAATGGCTCGCCTTAAGAGAGACCAACTGTATTCATCAGGGATAGAATGAGGAGCTCACATTATAAACTGGACAATTAATTAATTTGAAACGGACCAAAATCAAAATGAAAAATTTACTATCTCTCAAGTATTTATTTACGTTTTACTTGAGTACCTCTCACAAATAATAAAAATGTTAAAACAAACGATAAAAATGTTAAACAAACGATTGACGCGGACGGAGCATCAAATTGATTGCGAGAGCCGTGCAGTTACATTTACATACGTTCTAAAACTGGTTAACAACATTGCATTACACAAAGTACCCTTTCTCTGACACAACTTTCATCCTTTCACCAAATTAGCAAGTCTTTCCATTTTTAGCAATTTTCCCTCTCCTCTTTCTCCCATCTCTCTACACTCACTTCACTCTTCCACTATTAAACCCCAACAAACAAAATGCATTGAATTTTCTCAAAACTTTTTATTTATTTCATCACAATATCATAAATAAAAACCAAAAAAAAGAGAGAAAATTGTTCAGAAAAAAAATGGCAAGAGGAAAAATACAGATAAAAAAGATAGAAAATTTAACAAATAGACAAGTAACTTATTCAAAGAGAAGAAATGGTCTTTTTAAGAAGGCTAATGAATTAACTGTTCTTTGTGATGCTACTGTTTCTATTATTATGTTGTCTAGTAATCTTAAGCTTCATGAGTTTCTTAGTCCTGGTTCTAATCTCACGTATGTCTCTCCTTTATCTTTTCTTTTATTTTTCCGTATTCTTGTTTAAGACCGTTTTAAGTTAATACGGTTGTTTAAGACCGTATTAAGTTAATATGAAAAGTGGTTAGGTGAGGTGTTAACTTAAAGACTGTCTTAAGCAAACCATTTGTTCGTGTTAATTTTTTTTTGTAGAATTGTACTTTCGTCATCTTAGTCATTTTAATTCTGTTTGGCATGTTTATGTGTCGGGTTATGATTCGAAGTCAAATACTAAAATAGATCAACAACTTTTATAGATGTACTCCTCAGTTTCAATTATTTGTTTATCTTTTATATTCTTTGGAAGGAGTTTTTAATCAAAAGTTAAACAAATAATTGGGGGATGGATGAAGTCATAGATTGAAAATTTTAAAGGGTAAATTAGTGAAAAAAAAAGTCAAGTAACTTAAAAAAGATCGAATATTTTAACTAAAAGTTTCAGTTTTTTCATTGACGGCCTGTTTTTTCGTTCCGTTATGATTAATTTTGTGGTTGAGTGTCAAATTGGTTGATTTTTATTTATTTTGGTTGCAGGACAAAGGATGTTTATGATAGGTACCAAAAGTCTTTAGGGGTTGATATATGGGTTACTCATGAGAAGGTTTTGATTTTAACTTGATTTTATTACTATTTATTATTATTATTTCATGTCATGTGATTTTTGTGCTTCATTTTTGTGAAAATCAAGCTGGGAATTGCTTGATTCTACATAATTTTCAATTAATTTAGCTAAGATGTGAAATCCCTAAAATCTTGGCTCTAAATTTTGGTTAATTGGTTTGAAGTAGTCAAAATAAGTAGGTAAGAGACACCTCATTGGTGGGTAATACTTGGGACGAGTATGGATCCTCGACATTTCTCTCTAATTGAACAATTTTAAGTCACGATTCCTGCTTCGCCACATCAAAACAACTGACTGTTAGAAATTTGGTCATTTAAGAGGAAACTGATAGTATCCAAACTGAATTGGGACACCCAATTTTATTAAAAGAGGTTTAGATTTAGATTAAGGAGTATTATTATCTTTGTAGTCATAAATCATAAACATGTTCAAGGTTTATTAAACCTTAAATTGCAATTTCTTAATGAAACATGGTGTTAAGTAAGACGGAGTAGGATGCATGTTGGTGGTGGTGGTGGTGTGGGTGTGAGTGTGGGTGTCTGACGTTGCATTGATAACTTAAACTGTGTTTAGAAGTGATACTCATTTAAAGGACCAGAACTCATTTCATTTCATGTCTTAAGTTAGGATTAGCAGATCGATGTTACTTAGGGATATAATCTAGAGTTAATATAGAGGTTGTGGTGTGTGCAGAGAATGCAAGACGACTTACAGAAGTTGAATGAGTTAAACCAGAGGCTTCAAACAGATATCAGGTGACAAACAATCTTGGTTACAGTGTTTTATGTTTAATTGTTTATGAATCGTAACATTTATACTAATCACATTGATTAAAACACTGCTGACAGGCAAAGAATGGGGGATTGTTTGGAGGACTTGAGCTTTGAAGAATTGTGCCGTCTTGGTCAAGAAATGCAGGAAGCTGTCACACTCATTCGTGAACGCAAGGTTCCGATTTTCTTCAGCTAGCATTGTTTTTTATTTTCATCGATTCTGTTTCATACTCCTTTGGCTGTGTGGCATGCTTTCACTGTTTTGTTATGCTCTATGATTTGAGCTTAGGTGAGGTGACAACCTTGATACCCTCAAGTTTTTATATAAATTGTCCTATGGGAAGTAGTACTTAACCCGCCACATGTAGGAGCCATTGAGGTATTAGGGTAATGTTGCTGCATTGATGGTTGTTGTGGAGAAGTGTGAACTTTCTCTTAGCCCGTTTTATGTGTAGAACTGTAGAAATTCACGAGGATATCTTTAAGAACGGCTTGATGGAAGAATGAGAGAGGTGTGATAGTTATAATACTGCTTCTCAAAAGGCCATATCATCTGTCGGGTTGACTTAGAAGTTAGAACCATGATTATTCTGTAGTACTCTGGAGTTCCGTTGCTAATAGAGATGCATCCCGCAAAGTGTACATGGCTTAGATCTTTCCCTAGTAATAAGGGATACTTTAAATTCGGTGATGGAGGGCGAGAACCTTCTTTCTTTCAGATTGATGTAGGTCGATAGTGTCTGAACATTAAGCTAATACTCCGTAACATAAAATACTATGTTCAATCAAGATGATTGCTTACTTTTGCTTTTCTGATCTGACATTGTTTGACAGTATAAGAAGATTGACAATCAGATCGACACAACCAAGAAAAAGGTTAGCTTTGCTTTTCCCTTTCATTGTACAACTTTGTTATTGTTCTATAAATTTTTCTGCTTATTCTGTGTAACCTGAGTCATCTTGTTTTCTATTTTGTCTGTCAAGGTGAGAAACGGACAAGAAGTTCACAAGGGTCTTCTTCAAGAATTTGTAAGCAACTATTCACATCTGTTCACTCTCTTAGCCAAAACTAGATATATTTAGTTTCTGTAAGCTTTTTTTTTTTTTTTTGATGACGAGGGGGTTGAATCCCCCGGGCCCATGCATTCCCGCACCACCACATGGACCATGTAAGCCACCCCTTTCGGGGGCTGCAGTGGCTAAGTGATCATCGTTCCAGCTGGTAGTCGAACATGGACCTCTCAACTCCTGCATTTCTGCAAGCTTCAAGGTTTAACCCGGCTACCACTGGACTAACACCACTTGGTTTTTCTGTAAGCTTTTTTATTCCTGCCATTTCGGGTGGAATGCATTGCTAAAACCAGTAGCGGATGTTTTCATCCCTGCTGGATTTCCAAGTTCAAATGCATCAGTACATGAACTCTGAGTTTACCTGTCTTGGCTCCGCTACTGGCTAAATCAGTTCATTTGCAAATAAAAATGGTGTCATGTACGACGTGTAGAGTAAGATCTGACTCTGAAAGTTCCAAGTCCATCCTGTTAATGTTAAAACTCAAACTGTTACTTTGTGTTTCGTTTGTAGGAAATTCCCAAAGATGAACCCCCATATGGACTAGTTGATAATGGAGATTACAGCAATGTAATGGGGTATAATGATGCATCCCGAGTGCTCGCTCTGCGATTGCAACCATGTCAACCTAACCTTCATGCTGGTGCTGGGTCAGGATCATGTGTCACTACTTATGCATTGCTTTGAGTTCCCATCGTCGTCTTCGATATTACTGGATCCTTGACCTTTCAAGTTGAAACTAGTCTGTTACTTGTAGTATGAGCTCGTAGTTATCTTTTGGACAAAAGCTAAGTAAAAACTTGTGAAATTCGTATGAACCTTTTTCGAGTTTTAAGCACAACTCTTAATTTTTATTTTGGATAAATACTTTTATTTGAATTAAAACCATTTATTTGGTGAATGCAACGCAACAACTTTTCTTGTTTTGATTTGGTTTATTTTGAATGGTTCAAAGTTCCGTATGAACTCAAAATGATGAGGATCCACCATAATGGGAAGGGAATTGATAGGGTATAAACTGGAGTTTGACCAGGCTATAAATTTACCATTTAATTTTTGAAAATTTCTCATGGTATCTTGTGGTTTGTCATTTTGTCCATGACATTTATATTTTTAAGAATGTGTCAATGATACCCTTAAGGTTCAATATTTATACTCAGCATGCTCGTGCGGATAAATTGTCCATAAGGGTACCGTTAGCATAAAGCCATAAATACTAAACCTTAAGGGTACCATTTACATAATATTAAACCTCAAGCGTACCATTGACACATTCTTAAAAATAGGGATATCATGGACAATATTGATACTCTTTTCTCATAAAACTCTCTTAACATTATTTTACAACATTAGATTTTTTTTCTTTTTATGGTACAACTTTTAGATTTTTATTAATCTTCTTCCTAGTAACATCTTTAGATAGCTACGCGAATGACGAATCCACAAGTTACGGGTAGTAATTTTCCTCTAAATATTGATTTAGTTCATTACTTTTTATAAAAACTTACGTTTTATTTTAACCATTGTTGATTAAAATCTGTGGAATGAAAGACTAGTTCTAAATATAAAATAGACTAATATTTCAAAATTTTATGCTTCGAGTTGTGTTACCTAAAAGATTTATTGTTGTGAACAAAGTAAACTTTAAGTGGAAAATAGCAACAGCACTCCACTAAGTGATAAAATGTTGTTCCCGTGAATCGAACGCAGACCAATTATGCACATTTTCATTTCCAGGTGCACAAGTATGACCCTGGCCAAGGCCCAGTTCAACCTAGGGGTCGCTCCGCCTATGATGGTTGGTGCAATTGAGAAGAGGGTGTAGTGATGTGCGGTGGTTATGCGCGAGAGAGATTATATTGCGGTTTGGGTGGGAAAGATGAGCAAAAATAATAAAGGTAAAATCCTAAATAATGTGTATGAAAGATGGAAAAACCACAAAGCAACAAAGAATAGAATTGGAATCTTTAAGCTGCGTCAAGAACAGTGCGTGGGCCTGAAATATGGATACTATGCGTAAAAATCCCCTAAAATATGCGAAAAATCGGTTACACGTCCACCTAAATAAAAGATCCCTTATATACACACATTGCCGAAATTTAAGCCCGCGAAAACTCCTCCCATAAATAGAAAAAAAGTAGAGAGAGAAACTTATAACGACGACGTACAAAAGAACAAAGAAAGTAGAGAGAGAAAGCTTCAACCAAGTTGCAATGGCGGCGTTTCATACTTCCACTCCATGGCTTCCTCAAGACGACTACTTACTTGCACATTCTATTGAGGTTTAATTACCTTTTTGTCCTTCCCTTTGCTAACTTACTCTTTCCGCTTCGCTAACTTACGCTCTTTCCTCTTTGATTTTTATCACGAATTAGAGTTATTAATTGTGATTATTATTTCAGTTTTTTGCTATTTGTTTCTCATTTTGCCGGATATTTATTTGCTAACTTACGCTCTTTCGTCTTTGATTTTTATTAATTGATTAATTGATTGATTTGTATTACGAATTAGAGTTACTACCTGTGATTTTTAATTGATTTTTCTGTAAATTTGTTCGTCGAATGCTTGATTTGGTTTAGTTCTGAGTTTTTTATGTCATGATTTGTCAAGAAAATGTCGATTTTATTCTAATTTGACATTGTTTTGAGTATTTTATTCTAATTTGACATTGTTTTCTGTATTAATTCATTTCCGTTATGTTATACGTATTAATTTTTGTAGCAATTAAGTGAAAGTGATCTTAAGACGACTCACATAGGATTAGGAGTTTGATTATTTTGATTGTATTTAACCAAAAGATGTTGTCGGGTGATCGGTGATGCATATTAATTAGGTCTCGTTTGTTGGAAGACAATCAAAATGAAAACTTGGAATATTTGTTGGTGTTCAGTAGTCGAAAATGTTAGGGAGTACTTACACTTATTATAGTTTTGTTGAGAACGACTGTGAGATGCTTCTGGTTTATAGGTTGGTGCGAGCTCAGTAGTCGCTTTCATTAATCAACCAAGACAAAATTACATTGTGACTTGAGATATATTCGGAGAAATTAATGGTTCAGACTTCAAAGTTGACGTTGCTTGACCGCTATAGTTAACAGACATGGGATGAGGATAGTGCTTGATTGGTCGAAAATGTTACTTACATTAGTTCTGTTGAGTACAACTTTGAGATGCTTGGTGCGTGTTCACTGTTCAGTAGTCGCTTTCATAAATCAAGCTAGACAAAATTACATTTGTGAGTTCAGATACATTCTGAGAAATAAATGGTTCAAAGTTGACATTGTCTGACCACTGTGATCAACACATGTGGGATGAAGATAGTACTTGATGAGTCGAAAATGTTCCTTATATTAGTTCTGTCTTGTCCGACTTTGAGATGCTTCCGTTTTATAGGTTGGTGCGAGTTCAGTAGTCGCTTTAATAAATCAATCTAGACAAAACTACATGGTCACTTCAGATACATTCTGAGAAATTAATGGTTCAAAGTTGATGTCGTTTGACCACTGTAATCAACACACCTGTGATGAAGATAGTACTTTTTTTTTTGGTTAAATGTGAGCTTTTTCATTAATTGATAAAACAATTACATTATGACTATTACAACCATCAATTTCTACATCTGCCTATTCCTGTTTACAAACACAGAATATCCAGATGTAATGAAGATAGTACTTGAGTAGTCGAAAATGTTACTTACACTAGTTCTGTCGATTTGTCGAGTACGACTTTGAGATGCTTCCGTTTTCTAGGTTGGTGCGTCTTGGTTGCTTTCATAAACCAAACTAGACAAAATTACATAGTACATTCACATATATACGGAGAAATTAATAATCAGAGTTGACAATGTTTGACCGCCTATAGCTAACAGGACATGGGATGAAGATAGTACTTGACTAGCTCTGATAAGTACTAACTTATGTAATGCTGGCATTTACAGCATGGGGCATCTTTAGAATCACTTGCCAAGGGCGCAGTTGAGTTTTCTAGGAAATTTACTATTAAGGAGTTGCAGGATAGGTGGCGATCTCTCCTCTACGATCCTGCTGTCTCTAAAGAAGCTGGTGCGCGAATGGCTGAGGTTGAATCATCAGTTGCTCAATCGAAGTCTAAAAAAGTTGAAACTGTCTCAGGCATTGAAAAGCGAAAGATTGAGAGCATTCGTAATTTATACTATTCCAGGAAAAGAGTTTGTAAAGAACCGCTTTACCAGGGCGATCTGAGTTTTCTTATGGATAATTCCTTTGCAAATGAAGGTGCAGCTAATTGCCTAGAGAATGTGCTTGAAAATCCATTGGAAAGTAATTTTGGAATAGAAGATAGCAATTTTGACAGTTTGTATAATCTTTGTGCCCCTGATTTGGGGTATGATTTTTTTGTTGGTGAGCACAATACACTTGAAGACCAAATAGACCAAAATCTGACTATAGATGAGCAAATCCATGATATGTTAAGGGATCCTAAGACGAGTGAGGAAGCATGTCGTTCCGATGAACCACTGTGTAATAGCAAAGGCAAGTTCTCTGATTGCGGAAATTCATATGAGCATTTGAGGTATTCACCATCTTTGCCTGAAGAGGCTACTTGGCAAACAATGGAGAATATGTTACTGTCAGAAATGCCTAATGGTGTTGGCAGTTTAGCAAATAATATCCATATAGTAGATGGATTTGATGATAATGACGCTGGTGAAGGAATGTCTCACCTACCGACATTGTTGTCGGATCCCATGTCATTTGATGACCTACAAAATCCAACTAGTGGCACAGATGGCTATGGTGCTAACATATCGGATTTCAATTTTACTAATGGGGATGAGATGCAAATAATTGATGAAAGGATTGATGAAGCGGAGGAGACATCTTTTGATGGCTTGCACACACTCTTGTTGAACACAATGGACTATGTTGTTGATGACGAAGTGTGTAGTGTGCCTGCAGTATCTAATATGCAAAGTTGTTCAGTAAATCAAGCTTCAACATCAACTTTTGACCCTAGGTTTCCAGAATATCGCAGCGGTGTTATTTGTTGCGTTTTGAACACTGAAGATCCTGAAATTCCATGCAATGATGATATTTTTCCAAGTAAGCGGCCAACTTCTGGGGGTCATAGAAGATCTCAAAACAAAGCAACCATTCCATCATCGGCAAAAAGTTCTGGCAGTATGAACTTGGAAGCAAAACCAATGAAAAAATCGCATTCAACGCAAAGTTTGGATGGAAATCTGAACTGTGCATTTAATGGCTCAACTGAGAAACACAGAGGGGTAAACCAGTACGAAAGTCTAAATCACAATAGCAGGGGAACAAACAACGAATATCTAGACTTGTATGGTTATGATGTTGAGAATTCAGTTCTAATGGCTGAGTCAAACCAGGGACAAATGAATGTAGCGGGCACAAATCACGAAGCAGAGCAGATTCCATCTGCACTCGATTTTGTTTCTCCTGTGCTCGAAGAAGCTGATAATGATTTTGTATCATCCGAACCTGAACAATTTTATGATAGTGATGCTGACCTTCCTTGTTTTTCTGATGTTGAATCAATGGTACTATTCAGGTTCTGATACGACTAGTCACTGCTATAAAGCTGTTTGATAAATAATTCTTTAATCTTTTATTGTTTTATGTCAGATACTTGATTTGGACTTGGGTCCAGCAGATCTGGATCCACTCTGTGCTGCAAAAAGTAATTTTCTATTGCTCTAGTCTTTTGCCTCTTGTATTTTTTTTTTCATTTATTTTCCCTTCTTTTAAAGTTTCTATCTCCAATGGAGCCGAAGACACATTGCTCTTTGGTTATGGATTTTGATGGAATAATGCAAAATGGCCCACTAAGTGGTTACGCTTCTTTTCATTGCGTAGTAGCAGACTAGCAGCCCTTTACCCTCAGAATTTCTGGGAGCCATTGAGGCAGTGGGATAATGTTACGCAGCAGCCCCTTACTCCGGAATTTTCGGGAGCCCTTGAGGCGCTGGGATTGCTATGGTTTTCCTTAAAAGCCATCTGTACGGATTGCTATAGTTTTTCTTAAATAAACCATAAGAATATTCTATATTGATATAAATTTAACTTCTGAATTCTGATTCACTAGATTTTGTACTTATATGGTAGACATGGTTGTTAAAAATGTTGGTTGATTAATTGCAGTTGAAAAATATCAGCAAGAGGATGCTAAAAAGGCAATCATAAGATTGGAGCAGAATGCTAATTCACATATGCAAAGAGATATGGCCTCACATGGTGCATTCGCAATTCTATTCGGCCGGCATTCAAAGCACTATATAAAAAAACCAGAGGTAATCTTAGTATCTAATGTTTTATTGTCATCCTTTCTACTCCTTTTATACCGTATTTTTTTACTTTCATGGTCACCCTTTATCCGTGTTTGAATTGCTCAGATCTTGCTTGGGCGAGCAACAGATGGTGTCCATGTTGACATAGACCTGACAAGGGAAGGACATCCGCAGAAGATATCTAGGCGGCAGGTGAGATTATTTTCATTGTTTGCTGTAGTTTTTAGACATTGTCTTTATGCATTCTTTATTATTGTCTCTCATTGGCTTGTATTGCTGTTCCTAATACTATTATTGTAACGAGTTATATTGGTTGCCCTCAGCATGCTATTTTGATGGAGCTGTTAGCTGTTGTATGCTTGTAAGATTTGAAAACCATTGCTAGAAAAAATGTAGGCTGAAACTCCAGCCTAGACTTCAATACTCTCTCGGCCTATCAAGGAATGACCTGCCCACCCGTTTCTCATTATATGTCAAATTGCTGAACATGTCCTCCTTTGTTTTTCTTAACCCAGGCATGTATAAAGTTGGGCAGAGATGGAACATTTAGCTTAAAGAACTTGGGCAGATCTCCAATCTATGTAAATGGCGAGAAAATAACCAATGGGCAGTGCTTTGACCTTCTTTCGGATTGCTTGATTGAGGCAAGTGACTATACTCCACCTAAGGCATGCATTTTAAAGTGCTAGAATGATTTTCTCATCATGCAATCGTGTTTGGATAACAAATGAGATAGAAGGGAAATGGAAGGGGAGGGATTTGGAGGGATCCATTTCCCCTCCTCCAAGCCTAATCAAAATCCTTTCACCATAGGAAAGATTTGGATGGAAAACTCCACCTCTCTATTCCCCCACCGCCTCCCCCTCCCTTCTCTACCTTTCCCTCCACTTTTGCTATCCAAACACACACTTAGAGAAATTGATTTTAGATGACCCATAAAGAAAATAATTTCATTTCTACACGTCTATTGGGGGACGAAATTTTGTCCAGCCTTAGATCTACGTTCTTCCTCTTTCCCTTATCTCATTTTTGTATGTTCTAATTTTCATCCTAAATAATTTTCATTTAGAACCTCAGTGGGTCTAAGTGGTAAAATGTGATTATAAATATCAAACTTAGCTCTTAAAGTAGTTGTGGTTCGGTATTACAGATCAGGGGTATGCCGTTTATATTTGAAGTAAATCAACAGCGTGTGAAGCTGTATTTGGACAATGCTGACCGATAACATGGGACCACTGGACCCAACATTGATGTGTTGGAAAACTGCCATAGAGGTTCTTGTTTCACTTGACTTTGTATATGTTTGTTTTGGTCCTAGGTCATCTTATCTAACCAACTGATGTCCTGAAAATATGTTCTGTTTAGTTAATAACTGTAGGATTGTAAATGAATGATACTTCATAGATTTTAGAAGCTTGTCACTTTTTTCCATTCATTCAATGATGCATATTTTTAAAATTTGTCAACTGAGAGCGCTGTGTGATTTATCGAACCTTGTTAAAGTAAGTGTTTTTCCCATCTTCAGCAGTAACAACTTACTATCTGTTATGTTTGATCCTTACCCCCACTTATAGTGAAAGAATCTTTACGAATGTCCTGTTTTACGACTATTCTACTTAAAAAAATTTATCCAAGTAACGAATTAGAAATTCACATTTTTCTTACTTGGCTTTATTTTTTACACACACTCGTCTCATTTATTATTTATTTTCTTTTCCTTTGTTTATTCACCTTGGACCGTATTAGCGGATTCAAACCAAAGCGAATTTGGATGATGATTCATGTTAGCCGGCCCCAAACTATTTTGGGATAAAGGCTTTGTTGTTGTTGTTGTCGTCGTCGTTAAAGAGTTACAAATTCCCAATGTTACCCCTGCATTAATTAAGAAGTAATACACTAGTAGGTTGCTCTTGGGCATGTAAATGCTTATAATGTAAATGTACCACATCTAGAAGCCATATTCAGAGTTCTCAATCCCAATGGCATTAGCTTCATAACTCAGTCCATAATCATTTAAGTTTCCACTTAAGCTTCAGTAATAAAAAATTGGTAGCGAAAAGTCACGGTTCATTACCTATTGCCTGCATTACCGACCAGTACAGTTTGAGCTTTTACTATATTTAACCAAAGCTGTAAAGCAAGATCCTAGAACACTGAAAAAAAGTTTAGTTTATTCTCTAGAGTACTTAATGTCAGTAATTTTTAGTCAGATTAGTTTGTACGGCTCAACTACCTGTTCTAGTTATCTTCCCCTACCCTCCACTTATTTTAAGTAGCAGCGAAACGCAGCACCGAGATTTTGTAGTAAGAAAACAAAACAATGAAGGAACTTCATATTTTGATTAGTACTCATATCTTCATTTGTGCGCTGTGTTTAGCTGCAGTACATGCATTAACACATCCTGGGGATATTCTAGCTTTGAAGAATCTAAAAAAAGGGATCGAGCCTACATCGATTACTTTCGGATCATGCCTCAGTTCCTGGGACTTGTCAATGGACCCTTGTGATAATCTCTTTGGTGCACACTTCACCTGTGGTCTAAGGTGTGATTTCAGTCTTTCTGGATTGAGTCGAGTCACTGAGATTGCTCTCGACTCAGCTGGCTACTCGGGTTCACTCACTTCCACCACTTGGGACTTCCCTTACCTCCACACACTTGACCTCTCCGGCAATTCCTTCTCCGGCCAACTCCCGGAGTCACTTTCCAGGTTGACTCGCCTCCGGCGACTCTTTCTGTCAAGAAACTTGTTTTCTCTCTCTATCCCCTATTCACTTGGTTCCTTGCCTTACCTTGAAGAACTCTACTTGGATAATAACCAGTTTTCTGGGTCTATTCCTCCAAGTTTGAACAAGTTAAGTCATCTTAAAAGACTCGAAATTCAGCAGAATCAATTCTCAGGTGATTTTCCTTACCTGGGTTCTTTGAAAAACCTGTATATCTTAGATGCTAGTCAAAACTCCATCTCTTCCCTTGGTTCTAACCCGCTTTCTCTACCCGCTTCCCTAATTTCTTTCTCCATGAGGAATAACAACCTGACCGGGGAAATGCCAAGAAAGTTTTTCCACATGGAGTTTCTCGAAGTCATAGACCTTAGTTACAATCAACTCTCAGGTTCTATTCCGGGTGAGCTTTTCCAGCACCCATCACTCCAGCAGCTAAATCTCTGTCATAACCGTTTCTCTGCCGTTGAAACTGCGAGTAACATAAAAAACATCGGTAGAAAGATCGTGGCAGTTGATCTCAGTTATAATGAGATTGATGGGTTGTTGCCAAAAATTTTCTCTCGCCTTCCAAATCTCTCTGCTTTGTCGCTGGAACATAACAGGTTTACCGGAATGATACCCTCTGGGTATGCAATTAAGGTAGCAACAGCATTGTTTCAGCGGTTGCTGCTTGGCGGGAACTACCTGTTTGGGCCAATACCGGGTCCACTGAAGCGAGTCAAACCCGGTTCAGTGAATGTAAGCTTGGTTGATAATTGTTTGTTTGCTTGCCCTGAAACTTATTTCTTCTGTAAAGGTGGGGATCAGAAGTCACTCCTTGAATGCAAGACCTCAAGGCATTCAATTCCTTAGGCATAAGGTCAAGTAGGTCGGAGCTAGTCTTGCTTAAGACCGTCTTAACTTAAGACTTCCCCTTTTATTTACTCCTCTATTTTATTCGAGTATGAAAGCCGTCTTTAGTTAAGACCGTCTTAAACAAGAACTGGTGGGTCGAGTATTATGCGAAATTGAATACATATTTCAAATGCTTGATTTTGCATTCAGTTTATGTGATGACACATTGCTTTCGAGTTGTTAGAACAAACTCATACGTTGTCAGACATCATAGTATTGATTACTTATTTGATTTCAGTCCCTCTTTAGACGGAGGATAAATACGTACTTCAGTTACTAATTCGCAAGCACTCGAAATGAGTGGTGTCATCCTATAAAGCTACTCAATATAGCCAATAATTCAGAAACTATATCAATCTTACAATATCTTCAACACTTATATCGGGTGTTCGATCGGTTATCAATTCAGATATTTTCGATTAGTTTTTCGGATTCGAGTTCATTTTACCAGGTTTACATGCCATAAAATGATACTCTGTATTATTTAAGTGAAAGATTAGAAGGGTGAGAAGGTTCCTTGAGCAGATAGATGGTTGAAAAGTGGCATCAACTATTGAGGAAGAAGTGGGACATTAGTGTTCCCAAGGCAAAGGTCTTAAAACTCTTACTTCATGTGCACTGCGCCTCTTTGATTGCTTGCATGTGCAACTTTTTATAATTGCCAAGTATCAACAATCAACATTCAATGTGATTCCTCCAATTTAATGCTTTATCAAAGTGTGTTATCTTGTTCATGTCATCTTCCTTTTACATGCTACTTGTATTAGTGTACTAGTCATTGGCGGAGTTAGGTGAGGGTCAGTAGAAACGAGAGGGGATCCTCTTCATTTTCTATTCTCTCCATTTCCTTCCATTTCCTCTAATAGAATAATATTTAATCATTATTCACTCTCAACTTTTTCATTCAATTGACCGTTAGATCGTTTTGAGACGGAATCTAGACCATTAATAAGAAATGGAAGGAAATGGAGAGAGGAATAAATGGAGAGAAACTCAATTGAGTAGAAACGTTTGTTTCTGTTAGAAGATGTCATTACTCTTTCTCTCTTGTTAAAAATTATCGCTTTAGCTGAGTTCAAATTTTGGCAAATGCCATTGGGATTAGTGAGTAGTGAATTATTGTACAGACTACGGAGTACTTCATATCAAACAAACGATTTTCATATTAATATTTCTATAATTGAGTAAAACCTGTCCATAAAAGAGCAACTACATAATATTATCATATCATGACACAGTTTTATATGATAATTAGTGTAAAATGATGGTTACTTTTATAAGTACTCCTATATAAGACTAGTTTAAAATGTAATTGGCATAAAAATTACTCAATTACATATAAGACTAGTTTAAAATGTAATTGGAGTACATAATTGATTTTTTTTTTTAAGATCAAAATTACATAATTGATTTGATACAAGATTGCATAGAAGCCGTAGAACTAGCCGTTAACATACAAATATTTAACAAACAATAATAACTAATTCTGGTAAACATCCATTAATTAAAAATTGAAAAAACAACCAAAATCAATTTATCAAGATAACCCGTCTTAAATAAGACTAGCTGAATACGCTGATTGATCCCACGTGGGCAAAATTAAACCCGTCTTAAGCTTAAGACGAAGACTAGCTGACCTATCAATTGCACAAGACGACCCTAGTGAGAGCCACAACAAGGCAAGAAAGGCCAAAGAAAGACATAGAAACGAAATCTCTAGGAGACCATTTTCGAACAACTTTACTCTCAATCCTCATACTTTTAGCTCTTCGTAGCGCATCGACTTCTTTCAACAAATCAAACTCAATACCCTTGTTCTTAAGCTCATCAACACACTTCCTCAGCAGCTTCCCATCCTCTTTCTCTCGATCAAGCAGTTTTTCAAGATGAGACTCAACATCAGTCTTGTACCTAATCGCCCAAATAACCGCCATGGAAAAAATAAAGGAGCAAATGGATGGGACCCATGATCGCTTACAAGCGTGGCTAAGATGAGGATCGTTGGAGGAAGATATGTTGAAAAGAAGGAGAAGTGATAAGGAGTGAAAAACAAAGAAAAATGTGTAAAGAGAAGTTATTTCTTTACGGATTCCGTCGATTTGTGATTCTTTTAGGGAGATTCTACTCATGATTAGATCTTCCTCTTTGAGCCATTGTTTTAGGAGTAGTTTGTGTGTTGGTGTGCTTGCTATTTGCTCAAGTGGGTGTTGTTGCGGTTTCGCTTCCATTTTTGTTTTTGTTAGATTTTTGTTGATTTGAATTGTCTTATTTGCTGATTTTGCTGAGGATTTGAGATTTAGGCGTAGTTAAGGATGGGGAGAGTTTTGCAACGGTCGGATTAGGATTTGAAATTTTAAAAACGGAGAACAGAATTGGGAAAGATAGACATTGGTGTAGTTTGTTGATAGTGGGCTGGTGAACAAGGCCCAACAGCAATAAGTTGTAGAATAAGCCCGTTAAAAAGGCCCATCACTGACTATATTTTAGGATCCAGCCCGTCAACAAGGCCCATCACTGACTGTAATGTTCATCAAGTTCAAGTGCACTTTGTTTAAGAGTAGGTTTGGCAAAATTGACCGATCTGAATAATTCGACAGGACACTCGAGCTCAATACGTGAAACTCGATTGACCTGATTTAATATAACTCGACCCGAATGTTTATTATTGCATATTGATTATTATCCTAAAAAAACTTGATAATAGTTAAACCCGGAAATAACCCGAACCCGAATGACCCGACCCGACCCGTGTTGACCTGACCCGAACCCGATCTGGTTGACCTGTTTGCCAGGTCTATTTAAGAGCATCCTTCTCGGTTTTTTAGTAGAGGTGATCAAATGCAAGCTTGGGCCGTACATGAGTCGGGCTCACGTTAAATTTTTGGCCCACTGATAGGTGGGTTAGCAGGTTTGAGAAGCGTTAGTGGGCACGGCTTTTGTAATTTCTTAAAATCTCTTGTTTGTACTCGCGTATTTAGCGGGCGGGATGGTCCGGGTTAGATGGACAGGACGACCCATAAACAGCTCTATTTTTAAGTGAAACAGACACATTGGGCCTTCTGTAAATCTAGCCTCCATCGGTTTCAATCTCCTAGTGATTTACCATTTTTTCGGAATGAAACGGTTTGAATTTAACTGAATTAAAGTTCTAGAATCTAAATTAAACTTATTGTAACTGATTTTACAGGAACCAAAATAAAGTCCCAAAAATGGGTTTTAAGTCTAAAAATAAATTAATGCATTATAGAATCAAAGCTCAAATATGCTAGACATAGGTTGAGGAAAATTTGAACTCGATCTCGAACCAGCACAAAATCAATGACCCTAAAAACATTTAGGCTCATAATTAATCGGCTTAAAAAGCGTGACACTCGTATGCTCGATCCAAAAATGAGTCAATGTCTATTTTTTCATGCTCGATTATTTCTTATCGCTATATTTATAATTTCAAAATAAATTTTGATCTAATCTAAACTTGAACTGAATATATAAGTATATTATGGAGCGTACTCAAAGTTTCACAAGGGCAAGTTCCCTTATGTAAAGGGGTGGAATAAGTGAGTAACTTACAAGTTACAAGGGCATCACATACTTGTGTGTGAAGATATTTAAGAGCTAGTGACAAATATCTCTTAGTCTCTTTCTTTAGACGGACGGATGCACCGGTCTTAAAATTAAAACGAGTCATATATCATCTCACTTGTGTTAGATGAGACAAACTTTTAACTAATTTTTAGACATTTTGCTTTTTGTCTTGTTTATTACAGAGTATATTTGACGTGTTTTAAATTTAAGACGAATATTTCCGTAAACAATAATATATGGACAAATATATGCCTTGAGGCTTCAGGTACACACCATTACTCTTCACAGTCTTCAGTCACTAAATACGCAGACAGTCGGCAGATACCATCACAATGCCCATCCCATGATATCCATCATCTCATCTCTATCTACTTCTTCATCAATTCCTTACAATTTTTATATTTTTTCAACTACATCTTATTACCTATAATCATACCTCCATAACCCAAAAAAATTTACTATTAATTTATTGATTTAGTACATAATTGATTAATTGTATGAGTTTATGAATATACATTTCCTCGATTTTTCTTTTATTTTACCTCATTTAGATAAGACCAAATTCAAGACGGTTACACCAATCATGAAACTAGACCTTATATAAGAGTCATGTATGATGCTTTATTGCTTTTACTTATTACAACGGTTTTAGTTGAGTTTTTAACTACTAAGTATAACATAATACATTTCTTAAACTAATTTTCATTTTTTTTATAACAAGGAACTCAGCCGCCACTATTTTTGAAATGGATAAATCTCTAAGCTAATACTTCCTCCAACATTTCAATCAGTTCTATACATTTGATTAAAATATAACTCACATATATTCAACAAATGTATAGAAATGATTGATACGGGGAAATAGCATGCAAACTCGAGAACTCTGATTAAACTAATGATTCTCGACCCATACCTTGATTAAACAAAATCACGCTTCCCTATTCCTTACTCACCATGATTTCATTCAATATTTAAACCCAATTGGTAGTTGCCCACCACTCTTCCACTTTCTTTTCTAGTATACTCTCAAGATTTCTAATCTCCATTATTATCATATTACTGTATCTAACAACATCAAATTATAATCAAAATCCTTTGAAAAAAATTATCATAAAAAAAAAAAAAACTGTAAGAATGAAGATTCAATGTGATGTTTGCAGCAAAAAAGAAGCTTCAGTGTTTTGTACAGCTGATGAAGCTGCTCTTTGTGATGTATGTGATCATAGAGTACATCATGCTAACAAATTAGCTTCTAAACATCAACGTTTCTCTCTTTTACAACCTTCTTTATCAAATTTCCCGATTTGCGACATCTGTCAGGTAATAATAATAATCCGACCTTTTAATTTTAATAAAATTACCCTATACAAAAAGAATGATAGGTTTTGATTTTTAGTCAAAACCTATTATTTCTTTTCGCCATAGGAAATTACTGATACCATTACAACCAGAACGTATGCAGCCTTATCATTGTGTTACCAATACAAAGAGGCTGTCTCTAAATGACCAATTTTGAAAGTTCTAATATCATTAACCTCAAAATATCAATTGTGCCAATTGAGAGGTAATTAGGTCAGATGTATGCAGTCTTATCCTTGTGTTAGGCTGTTAGCGATACAAAGAGGCTGCTTCTGATTGACTGACTTTGAAATTACTAATACCATTAACCTCAAAAATTTAATTGTGTTTTTTTTTGTGGATTTTTGATCATGTAGGAAAAAAGGGCACTTTTATTTTGTCAAGAAGATAGAGCAATATTATGTAGGGAATGTGACATTCCACTACACACAGCAAATGAGTATACACAAAAGCATAACAGGTTCATGTTAACTGGGATTAAGCTTTCAACAACAGTTTGTGATAATCATACATTAAACAAGATTAATGATGTGATTAGTGTTAATAATGATGTTTGTGATACTACTGTTCCTGATTTCAACAACAACAACAACAACAACAACAACAACAACAACAACAACAACAACAACAACAACAACAACAACAACAGTACAGCAGTGAAATCTGTCAGTGATCAGTTTAATTCTGGTGCATCAAGTAGTAGTAACATTTCTGATTATTTGATTGAGACTTTACCTGGTTGGCATTTTGATGATTTTATTGTTGATCCTGCTTCAACTACTACTGCATCTACCTTTGGTTTCAATAATAAGGTTTGTTCCTAGACCCTCAAATCTTAGTACTCCTCTTGTCTCGGTCATTTGTTTACTTTTTTTACTCTGTGAGGGATATTTTAATCAAACGTAAACAAAATGATGGGACTGAGCGAGTATATATCATTATTGATGTTTTCGATGGAGTCGAAGATTACATTTGGTTCATGATTAGAAATAGATAAATTACTCGTATGAAATAACAGTCATTCAATGCTCGACCCATTTTCATAACATATTATCTTAAAATAGTCATTTTATGCTGTTAACATAGGAATAAGACCGTATAAATTTTGTTCTCTTTGCCCCACGATTTACCGAGTCCATGAGACACTAGGAAACTTTATTTTTATGTACCCAAATCAACAAATATTTTAGAGATTTTAACCTATATCTCTATGTTTTCCGAATTCTAATATATACCCTTGTTTTTAAAATTATACCCCTAAATTAAATAATTAGTTTCAAAAGTTAAGCCTCAAATTTTGTCATAAAAAATGTTTATTATATTAAATGTTTCACTTATTTTGGATGAGAAATCAACTAAAATTGCTCATAAACATCATTTTTTTTAAATGCAGAGTGGTAACAACAACAATTGCTTTGGAGTTGAAGAAGATTTGACATCATTTTTTGATGTGGGACAATATGAGAAAAATTTAACATCCTATTCAACACAATCAGAAAGTTTATGGGTACCACAAGCACCATTAGCAGCAACAACATCTCATCATCAGGCTAATTCAACATTTGCATCAAGTGTTTTATTTCACACAAATGGGACAAAACAGCAAGAGACAAGTGTCAATGCAGCAATGATAATGAGTAAAAAGTCTAGGAAAAATGATGTTTTTACTGTCCCACAAATCACTTCATCTATAGGCCAAGGTTCTTATAAGAGAAGCAGGACATATTGGTAGAAACATTGTGTACAAGTTTCACTTTTGTTTCATATGTTTATTTGTTAGGGACTAGGGAGTGTATGTTTCTAGTGATTTTTTTGCATACCTTTTTTTCTTCCTAATGTACTACTTGTGAAGGTGCAAATGTGACAAGCTTGAAGAGTAATTGAATGGTAAAACTTGATGCTTCATGATGTTTTTGGTAGATTTTTTTAATACATTTTCTGTTTTTTAATGAGAGATCGAAGTTGAAATATAATTCGGGAAATGGGTTTGAACGACAATCATGAATAAAAGAGATAATATATTAACGTAATTTATTTTCGCAGTACAATTTACTCATTACAGTACTTTGTGCGCGATATTTTCCATTTGGATACCATTGTCAACAAAGAACACTATCTCTCTCCCTCTCTCTAGTCTCTTGTTAGCAGTACAACCTTTCAGATTGATTACTCCGTAAATTTCTTCTACTATAAACAAAAATTGATAAAAACTAATTTAATTTGTTATTAATTAAAAAATGTGTGAATCAAATTAGCGTAGAGGTTGCACTATGGAAATTCATGGGTCAATTGTACAGCGAAATAGAGGAGGTAGGTTCGTTGAGGGAGGGGCGCGACGTTGTCGCCGGTGAAGGAAAGTGGAGTACTTGGCGTCGCCGGTAAGGGGAGGCTGAAGAGGGTCGACGAAAAGAGAACGGATGGTGCAGATCGGGGGGATGAGGGCAAGTGAAGGGGTTCGGTGATGGTGGTTGTGCGCAAATAAGGACGAGAACAGGTTGGTCTGACGGGGGATGGTGAGGCTTGCCGCCGGAGATCTGACGGTGGGTCTATGGGTGGTGGTTAAACTTGGTGGTGGGGTTGATGGGGTTGTACTACAATTAGTTTGTTGTGTTTTTTCTTTCTTTTTCTTTTTCCTTTTCTTTGGATGTAGTACATTGGAAATGAAAAGGGCAAAATTGTCAAAAGTGTACTGTGATGAGTAAAATGCGTACTGCGAAAATCAATATCGGTTAAACAAGTTCGATACAAGTGTAAGGATAACTTAAAATTAAGTCGAGTACAATAAGACAATCATTTCAATCACCATCGTCCAGGAGTAATAGTTGGCCAATTTCAATCACCCTGTCCATGTCCCTTCCTCATCGGTCTTGTCTCTGGTTTGGAAATAAAAAGGATGTTCGGTCCGCGGGTTTTTACGATTCAAACCGTTGAACACCCCTACCGTCCTTGGCCCGTTATTTTAGGCAATTTGGCTCGGCCCGGTTCGGCCCGCCTTTAGCCTGGGCCTGGCCCGGGTCCTAAATTTCTAGCGCGGCCCGCCATTGGCCCGCCATTTTAGCAAAAAAAAAAAAAAGTTACAGAAATTTGGTAATGCCTGTCAGCCCGGCTCGCTCTTGGCCCGCCTCTCCCCTTCGCCCGGGTCAAGCATATCCAATCTAGCCCGGCCCGGCCAAGCCCGCCCCTCCCCCTGGCCTGGCTCGGGCCTGACCAAGAGAGCCTTGCCCTCTCCCGGCCAACCCGACCCGAGTACAGGTTTACCTGAACCTATTTAATGATCTCTCTGTTCTGATCATTTGTTTACCTTTAATTTGTTACAAAGATCTTTTTTAAGGGGACAATTTGTGGTTGTTGTTAGTGATGACAAGTACGCCATAATAATGGATGTTAGAGCATTTGCATCCATTGACCTCCCCATATTTTCTCTCTCTTTTTCTTATTTGCCCACCTCACTTTCCACTAACTTTTTCATTTCCCCTCCCCATTTTATTACTATCTCTTGCATCAATGGGGTTCCCCAACAAATTTGTCTCTATTAATTTTATGTGTCCCACCTGCCACATGGTCGTGTCCCATTTGTTGTTCAATTTGGGAAGGTTCCCTCAAACTAGGGGAGCCCCAAATGATGGGGAACCTCCCACATTGATGTGGCACTCTAATTAAAGAGATAGTGTATTTGGGTCACTAAATTTCAACCAATGCACATGCTCTTATGGTCATTTTACCCATCAAAAACCTTCATAATAAAGGAAGGTACACAAATGAATTAGACATCGTACCCTAAAATGAAATAATTAAACAAATGATCGGAAAGGAGGGGTTTCAAACATAAGGGGTTGTTTGGTTACCCACTAAACAATGCAGGAACTTAAATTCATGTGAATTGCAAAATGGGTATGTTGTTTGGTTACCCCAATTCACATGAATTGGAAGTTTCCATGAATTTCAATTCCTCCACAATGGAGGAAGTTGCTTACCTAGGTCCCCCCAGGTAAGTTAGAATGCCTACATGAATTGCACTTCCTCTATGGCAACCAAACATTTTTTTGCAATTCACATGAATTCCAAATTCACGTGTTTTATGACTTCCTAGACAATACAAATTTCTATATGCAGCCAAACGACCCCTAAGACGAATGAAACATTAGATCCTAGATTCAGATCCTCTCGCTTTTTTATATTGTAACTAGTTTTATGGCCCGTGAAATTCACGGGATGTTTTGTTTTGTTTTGAGTGTGATGTTTCTAGTGTTTTTAGTAATTGAAAATTTATAAAATATCAAAAGATATTGTAAGCTCACCTTATGAATAAGTCATTATTGATTGCGTACTAAGATTACGGGCATTTACATGTTAACATAAAGATCAAAGTCGATAAATTAAATAAGCCAAAGTAGGTGAATATTGCTATTTTTTCGAAGGTAAAATGATGAAAAAAAACAAACAAATACCAAAATAAAATATACATTTGAAAAAAAAAAGGAAAAAAAAACTATTAGTCATTCGCGTTGATGTCGTCAATCTTGTAGTTAGTCTCCAATATATAGTTATATATTTAAGCTATCCTAGTATTTTACTTCTCCATATAATCTTCTTTTTCCAATGAATCGACCCTATGATAAAAAAAAGTAACTCCGTAATGAGTCTGAATTAACCAACAAAATAGTGAAATTTGTTTTATGCAATATTATCGTTGTTAGCTTAAGTTTTCTCTTAAATAGTGAAAGAAAGAGAATGAGAATGAAGTCGTAGAGATGTAAGTATATTACCTTTGAATAGCTCAACACCACACCATAAATCTTGATAGCCTCTAAATGAGAACAAAACAAACACAAACGATGAAATTGAAAATGTGATGAACATTTCATAACCCAATGGAACTTACATAAAAAGTAAATAAATTAGTTAATAATTTTAAAACCTTAATACACTTGGCTTGATGTTAATAGAATGATAGGAAAATTTAGTGATATATTTAGTTCTACTGACGATAGAGATAAGAAAAATTTTGGCTTATAAATTTTGTCTTCCATCAAAAATATATAAATAATTGAGGATGCATTTTATGACTTTTGAGCATCCCTTTTTCATTATTATCAAAATTAATATAGGTATAAATATGAATCAAGGTTCACGACTTTTGAACATCATTTTTCATTATTATGAAATTTAATATAAACATTAATAAGGAATAAAGAGAAATGGAATTTATAAGTTTTGCTTGATTATTATTATAATATTTTTTTACAAGATCCACTTTAGAGGAGATTGATTTAAGATGTTATCTTATTATGTAATTAAAATTTGACATGTAAATGACGATGGTTAGTTTTGCTTGCCTTTCAATTAGATTTATATATTTTATATTTAGATTATTGAGCTATAGATTTTTCTCATTATTATGAAATTTAATATAGACATAAATATATATGGAGCAAAGGAGAAATGGAATGTAAAAGATTTGCTTTATTAAAATTCTTATTTTTTTTTATAAAATCCACTTTGCATAAGAGTGGTTTAGAAATGATCTTATGAAATTTAAAATATGACATTCAGATAATAGTAGATAGTTTGGCTTACTTTTTAATTATAGATAGTTTTATAAATTCAATTATTATTCCATGCATGTTATATTGTCAATATAATTAAATAATAAATAAAAATGAATAAGAATTAATGGAGTGTGAAAATGTCATGTGAAATGAAATTGAATGTTCTAAGCTACCCTTTTAATTAGATATTATAGATTTCATGCAATGTTATTGATAATTGAGTATGTCATCTTCCTGCAATTTCAATACAAACACAAAAACAATAACTAAATAATATTCTTACTATTAATAAATTTAAAACATAATAAGGATAAAAAGCGAAAAAATTCATTTAATTATCTATGTATGTATACTTTACCTACCAACTTTTTGAATAAAAATGAAAATTAGGATTGTTATAATAGTTATATAGAAAGCTTTTTGTTATTAATTATTGATTAATTTCAACAATTTATTCAGGGAAGAGGAACAATTTTGTGAATTAAAAGGGAGATAAAAAAAATTATGATAACTACAAATTATAATGATGGTGAGAGAAAACCAAAAAACCATCTTATTAAATAAAAGAAATTAAAGGTTAAATAAATAAGTAGATTAATAACCAAATTTATGAGAGGAAAATAAGGAGTTTGTATTAATTTATTTTTTGTGGTTGCAATTAATATTTTTTTAATTTTTTTGTACTTATAAGCATGTGATAGTTTTAAAGTTAACTTTTTAATACATAATCTAGATCTAGATTTTTATAATATTGTATTAATAAATAATCAAGTAATCAATATAGATGAATTAATATTTACCAATAAAAAATCGACATGTGGATTAAAATTAAATGTTTTAAGTAGGCTTTTAACTATATTGTATAGATACAAATTTTTTTTGTTTTCAACTTCATTTGTTCTTCTTCGTTCTTAATTTCATGTATTCGGTTTTTTTATTTCGAATACATATAACACTACTCCATATGAAATATCTTGAAATTATTAACTTATAGTTAATGCGTATTTTTTTATTGTAGTTTTTTTTGAGTTAATTAAGTTTAAAACTAATGGAATATGGATGGATTTTTAAAGGAAATAAGTGAATTAAATTAATGCAATATAATAATAAATTGATAATCCATGTCATATTAGTTTGACAAGTCACAATGTTATTGCGTATGTGGCTTTTTTTTCATCCCATGTGGCATTGTTTACGTGGCTTTTTTAGGCTAGTCTTTTAATAATGTTTTATAAATGAAAAGGTCTTATATTGTAATGCAAACAACCTCTTTATTTCGAAGTCGCATTCCACAAAAATTAGTTCACTTAATTTGCCAATAAAAGTTAGGATAACCTTAACCTAGTAAGTTTACATCCATTTTTGTTTGACCTTACAAGAAATGTACTATAAATACTATTAAAGGGTGACCTATTTATTTGGTTGTCAAGTTACAAAGGAGAAGAACACATATAAAGGAATTGTGATCACAATATCTAGAAGACTAAAACGTATCGGTACTCTTAAAGATTGGGACAAGGCATACAAGTTGAAAAGAATAAAGCACATTATTGATTAACAACCTAAAACCATGATAGTTGTATTTAGTACATTTGATCACCTATTCAATAATAATGTATACTCTACTAAATTATAAGGGGAGGGGCCTAGGGGACAAGATTATAGAATCAATATTATTTAAGGGTCAATTATTTTCTTTATACGAATTATAAAAGTTTCAGCCTACTCATTAAAAAAGATATATAATGAACATAATAGGACTCAGATTTGAATCCCTCTACCATTTATATTGTATTGCCATTATTGCTTATTTAACAAAAAAAAACATATTCTTTATACGGACCATAATTCTAGTTACTAGTTTGAATGCCCGTGCGTTGCAACGGGGTAATTAGCTTATTTATAATGCAAAAAAAAAAAAAATGTTATAAGCGTTTAATGTTTACATTATATGTCTAATGATTTGTTTACATATTATTAAAATATCTCTTTCAAAAAAAAAAAAAGATTAATATATACGTGGGTTAACTCTTATTTATAATCATATAATTACCCCACCTTATACTAATCTTTCGATGTGGGACAATTATACTATTGATAAGTAATATATTCACAAAAATTGGATTTTTTTTCTGATGTGAGACAATTCTAATATTTATACGTAATATATATTTATCAAACCTGCATTATTTTTCAATGTGGGATAAATAGCATACTCAGAATTACTCCATCTTTTTTGTACTTAGTTCGACATCCAACCAGATCTCGAATACCGAATACAGATAATTGCTGCTCATTATATCTAATAGTTATATTTAAATTTAATAATATGATCAAGTACTCTCCATTAATATTTGTACGTTGTTTTTCTTCAAAAAAAATTTAACATAATTGAGATACAGAAATTTCCCGTGGTACCCCTTAATTTTGTTAGATTTTCCATGTTACCCCTACTTTTAAAAATCTGCCTATAGTACCCTTGAGGTTCCATTTTTTTGTCCATGGTACCCCCTAATGTAAAGGCTGTTAAATGAACGTTAAGTTTGATAGCGTGGCAATAAAATAACAATTAAAAAATAATACCCCTTTATTGTTTTATTGGTACGGATATCTCTCTTTTAAATGCAAATTTTATTAACTATATCATTATAATATTGAAAATTTCTCATGGTAACCTTGAACTTTGATAGATTACACATGCTACCATGGACGTTTGTTTTCTATTTTTTTTTTTATCATAATTAAAATATGTGCAAATGATAAGAACCTATACTCTAATGATAGAATATTTTTTAACACAATTCTAATTATATTATTTAAACATAGTATATTTACCACACCTATATTATTTTTCAATATGGGACATATAAAATCTATAGGTAGAAAATATAATGATATAAACTTTTAAGAGCTCTCCAAGACAATACTTAAGCGACTCAAAAGATTTTGGGTTGATGCCTAAGTTCCAAAGATGCTCATAGAATCACCCACCTTATGCTATATTTCGATATGGGAAAATTCTATTTTTTATATGTAGTATATTTATCACACCTATATTATTTTTTCAATGTGGGAGATATAACATACTATGAAATACACCATCTTTAATATGTGCAAATTATATGAAATCTATATATACTCTAATGATAGCATTTCTTACCATGAATCTAATAATATTATTTTCATAATTTTTTTACCTACATTATTTTGTCAAATGAAATTTAAAAGTTTTTATATAAAAATTAGAAACATTACTTGAATATAAAATAAGAAATACATAGTATATATTATAATAACTAAAAGATTTTCCAAACATTAACTTAGGTTAGAAACCATTATTGTAGAGACAGTAATACAAACTCTTTTAAGAGTTATCCCTGATAATACTTAAGGGAATCAAAAGATTTTGGGTTATGACTTCTATTTATAATCATAAGATCACCATGCCTTATGATAATCTTCCGATGTGGGACAATTCTAATATTTATACATAGTATATTCACCACACTTATGTTACTTTTCAATGTAGGACAAATAACATACTAAGTACACCATTTTTTTTTGCACCTACTTTGACATAAACCCGATTTAATAATGAGAAAATACAATACAATACAATACAATATACGATAGCATTTTTTTGTCACAATCTAATTATATAATTTTCATACGATACTTTTTTTTCAAATGAAATATAAAGTTTTTATATAAAAATTATAAACATCACTTTAATATAATATAGAAAATATATATATATGGGACATATCTATTATTTATACATAATATATTCACAACACCTACATTATTTTTCAATGTGGGACATATACCATGCTAAAAAGTCTATATCTTTTATATCAAAAAATTTTGGATGAATACATAAGTTTCAAAAATGCCCCCTATTTATATGTATAGAATCACCCTACCGTATACTATTATTTCAATGTGAGATACATAATTTAATTACTTAGACGTAGTATGTTCATAATGCCTACATTATTTTTCAATGTGAAAGATATAACATACCATTAAATACATGTCTCTTCTTAAAAAATCACTATTGTATACATATTATTTTTCTTTGAAGGTAAAATCACTTAGTCTCGATCATTAGATATGGATCTCTACATCGTACATATAACGACTCATTAACGCTCTATTACTTCAGAAGACAACCATGAGATTACCATTAGTAAAACCTTTAGTTAACCTTTAGTTATTTTTTGATTTTCTTGTTCATGTTCTTAACTCTTTCCCGGGTAGTTCCCAACGATTTTCACTTTATTTTTTATATCATATCGTAGATAATGATAAAAAATCTTAAGAGCTCCTTAAAACAATATTTATGAGACTCAAAAAATTTTGGGTAGTTACATAAGTTCCAAATATGCATCCTATTTATAATCATAGGATCACATCACCTTATACTAATCTTTCGGTGTGGGACAATTCTACTATTTATATGTAGTATATTCACCACACCTACTTATTTTCCAATGTGGGACAAAACATACTAAAAAGTACACAATTTTACGTATTAAGAAGTACACCATCTTTAATATGTGCAAATAATATGAAATTTATACTCTGATGATAGCATTTTTTAACACAAAGCTAATTTTATTATTTTCATAATTTTTTTAACGATATTTTTTTGTAAAATGAAATGTAAAAGTTTGATATAAAAATTGGAAATATCACTTGAATATAATTTAGGAAATATACATATTATAATAATTAAAAGATTTTCCACTTTATTTTTTACATCAAAAATTATACTTTCCTAAATTGATTTTCGATGATGTGGACGCTCTCAGATCGCTCGAAAAAACTCTCTTTTATATATATATATAGATTATGGAGTAGTTTTTATTATACTAAGTATTACTTATCTAATTTTTAAAAATCATTCTACTTGTCGAGATGGTAGGTAACTTTCTCTTTAACAAGAAATCCTATGAGTTTAATTATACAAATAGAGTATGTAAATATTCTATTGTATACCGTTGAATTCGTATAAATATGATTTCACGATAACTATATTTTGTTTCATACTTCGTAGTTTTTACTGAAAATATTTTAGTATATCACAAATTCTTCTATTAGGTTGTTTAACGAGTATATTGGACGATTTTTCGAATTTTTTTCACTAATATGGAAGATCTTCGAAGATCTTAATTAGTGTAAGATACAAATAACTAAATAATTTGTAGAATATGGCATAATAGGTAGTAGATAGGTACATTTTTTTTTTTGTCAATCGAAGCACGCACTTAGTCGCATTATAATAGAGAGGAGGGGGGATTCGAACCTGGGACCTATTGTCCATAATACCTCCGTCTTAACCACTGGACTAAGACATCTTCGGTATAGGTAGTAGGTACATGGAAGTTGGCAAATGGTCCTCAAATATCGACCTGTATATATACCAATTGCCAAATATTTATACTATATACTTAATTACTTACTTACTTGTCATGGTCAATTTTTTTTTGTGTAAATTAGAGTGTTGACCATCGACAACAATGAGTAATTTTCTTATGAGCGTACTCTTATAAAAATGTAAGGTTGGTGAAAAAGTTTGCTTTATTTCCATGGGCAATGAACCCTAGAGAGACTCGATAATGATAATAAGTGATATGAATTGAGGATGGAAAAACTGATGAAGCATCAATTAATTCTCTCCTTAATGTACCTCTTAATGGAAACTGGAGTACTGGACCACTGTTTATACTTTATACTTTAGTTTCTTAATTATTTATTTTCTCGTTCTTAACAAAAAAAAAAAAAAAAAATTATTTTCTCGTTAAAGACATGTGAGTGCATGTGGATAAAAGTACTCGCTCCTTTCGGGTTAGTAGTTTACATTTACAAAATAAAATAAAGGTAGATAATTCATTGAAACAGAGGAAGTAGTTAACATATACTTCTATGAAACTCCAACAAATATCCTTCAACATATAAGCCGGAAGGTTAAGGTCATATGAAAATTACTTAATCCACTTCGTAATTTATTTGAAGAGATTTTTGTACTAGATAATTTAATACGCCGTATGAAAATAATTAACTTAATCGCGTACAATATATTATACAGATTCACTTTTATGCTGTCATATACTACAAATTGTTATATAAAACGGTTTTACGAGTAATGGACTGTGGTCCATGCTCATCTATTCGTGAGTTATGGCCTTATTATGGGTCGGAGTAAAGCTTGTCCCAAATAATTAAATTAAAAAAAATGACATTTTTCTTTGTACGTGGACTTTATTTAGGGATGCATTCACTTTAATCAAGACTGTACTCTCCTATAGATTAGTGTTAAATTAATACTAATTAATTCCAAGATGAGATCATTAGTGACGAACTTAGCTTAATAAATTAATTATTTAATTGAACGATTTAAACAAATACTAATCTCATGTCGAGATATTTTCATCTCATAATTTGAAAATAACTATTATATGTACCGTGGGGGTAGCACCGAGTTTTAGAAACATTTTTATATTTACATCAGCAACTCCTTTACAAGATGGTCATATAGTAAGACGAGCAATAAAACATGGAACTTTTGTTTTGCATATTAAAATTTTATTTTAATTACTAAATACGGAGTATTTCATATCGCTACCGACTTATTAAATATATCAGGGTCAATCATAAAATACACGGTTATCAAAATAAAATTATAAACTCATTTTTTATCATTTTTTTTATATTGGGCTAATCTCATGGTAGAAGTTTCCTATATATTCCGTAACAATTTGTATATTCTCATGTATACTTGAACAATTTCTATGAACTATAATTTTTTTTTTAGGGAATTATGACAAAATAAAGTATTCCTTTTATTTATCATTACTTTAGATAAGTATAACCTCATCTAACTCCTCTTGTTTTGCCTGCCGACTTACATTGATGAGCATCAATGCATTATCTAAGCAACTTATATTCTATTAAAAGCAAATCTTTGCTAAAGCACTTGATCTCCCTGTGCGGACGAAGGTATCTGTTTTATAGGTTAAAACTAGTTAATTAAATGCTACGGTATTTAAGTAAATGAACAAAATTTTATTATTTCTAAGATATTATTCTTTGTTTTTATCTATATAAATCGGTGATGGTAACTTCTTTTACCTATAAAATAGATATCTCCGTTTTAAACTCGAAGTATAGTCAAACGAGTGAGTGTGACTTTGTAAAAACGAGGGAATATATATGAGTATTATAGGAGTAGAACATTTACTTGAAATGTAAACAAAAGTCAGCAAACAACAATGTTCGTTTTAAAGCAACAAATCTAGGAAAAAGGAGACAAAGTAAAGAGGTAATTATTCAGGTGATTTAATTAATTAATATAGGACTACCTGTTGTGCTGGCAAACAATGTGTGATCATTTCTCATATTTTCTCTCATTTCCATGGATTTTCTAACCCCTCAACGTTTTCTATTTGCCTCTTACCATCTTACAAAGGTCCTAATTCCTAAAGCAATTTCCCAAAGGACATAAAAGGAAATTGCTAAGTACCCCATTCACAATTATAATAATATATAAATAAATATATAATAAATCAAATTTTTGAATGAAAAAAAAAAAAAAAAAGAGTTTCAATAAGCGTACAATAAATAAGTTTTCATGTGTATTAGTTATTTTTCGTTAATGTTAACCTTGACTTTAAGTTTAATATTTCGTAAAATAATACAGTACTTTTTCCGGAGTCTCGATGAAAATATAAAAGCTTATTTTTACATATAAAATACAAATTTTATTTATTTTGCCCTAAAATTGGACAAAATAGACAAAAATTCCTTTTGCCAGTGTCTCAAGATCCCCGGTCCATACCTATATAGTTTAACCACGGTCAAATATATCATTCTTTAAAAAAAAAATGTTCTAATTTTCTCCTTAAAATCAATTATCCAATCACTATCAAAATCTCCCTCAAATTTAAGAATATAAGACATTGCCTACTACCTATAAAATCACTCAAAAATGTATATTTGTGAAATTATTTTTTTATTATACTTAGTTATAAACATATCAGACATAAAAGTGACTTATCTCGTTAATACGTTAATAAAATTGTATATATTCAACTGTACCCAACCCCTTTCATTATGCTATTTCCAGACGTTCTTTTATGAAATCTTGTAATGCTTTTTCTGTCTTATAATAAACACTGACATAATAACTTATTATACCCTTACAAATTCGTCCATAAGACAAAAAAGGGCGTCTAAGTCTCATTAAAAGAACTTCAATCATAATCAACACTTTTATTAGGTCCTGTTTTTTTTTTAACTTTAACTTTGCTGAATTTAACTTAAAGTTATAGAAACTTAACTGAACTTATCTAATACATAATTTTACTGAATTTAACTTAACGAGAATAATTTTAAGTTCAAAAGAACAAAGCCTTAGAATATCAGTTCGTTTTCATGAGTTATTTGGTGATAATTACCATATAATTAAAAATAAAAAAAATAAAAAAATGGTGTAGCTAGTTGGAGTTTTGGCATTGAGAAAGGAGATAGCATGTTTGGCGGGTGTCTCCGGCAAGGTCAACGGTAAATAACCAAAAGTAAAATGGTGACATACTTGATGACGTCACATCAAATAGAAAAACCTTAAAAATGATCCACTAGTTTTCTACATGTTTCTTTAAGATTTATAGAATCAGGCATCAATGTCAGATGTACATTTTTGAGGTATGGCTTACTATATTATATTCTCAATTATGGGATGTCAAGATATACTAGTCATGGATTATCTGGCTGCCCATGATCATATAATGTACGAATTTCATTCAAGTGTTTTAATATTGGATGGTGCGGTGATAAGTGTACAGGTGGACATAAATTCCGCTTAATATAATTTTTTAGGTCTTGTTTGACATAAATATTATCTTACAACCAGTTGTATAGTAGCATTGTACAACTGTCTCAAAATTGTTGAGCTTTTACACAAAGTTATTGAGCTATTTTACAAGTTATTGAGCTGTTTTACGAAATTATTGACCTTAATAATTATTTTGTTAAGCTCAAAAATTTTGCATCATAGCTCAATAATTTTGTTAATAGAGCTCGATAACTTTATAACAAAGCTCAACTACATTGAATAAGTTGTATATACAACCAGTTGTATAATACATTAACTGCTCGTTTGATTACCCCATATATAATACAGTAAGTAAACCATACAATCAGTTGTATTGGTTGTATAGAACAAAACCTGAGCTTTATAATGTGTTTACTTGAGCTTAAACCTATAGATTATAAGCTTTGTTTAAAAGAATCTGAGCTCCATTATAAAAATATCGAATTTAAAAAATTATAATGAAACTCAATAATAATATATATGAGCTCAATTAGATTTTAGTTTTTGACATCAAAAAATTAAAATACAAATAAAAAATTATAAAAGCTCGAAAAAATTAGACATAAGCTTAGTTAGATTGATTATGGTTGTACAATACTCTTGTACAACCAGTTGTATGATAGTATTTGTGTATAAAATATACGAAGTAGAAAAATAGAATCTCATGAATTGCAAAAATGAATGTTGTTTGGTTACCACTCTTTTTGCCCAAAATGTAGGAGTTTGAAAATCACGTAATTTTCTAAGTCCCTCATAGTGGAGGAGTTGGATTACATAGTCCCAGTAAGTAGATTATACATCTGATGTACTACCACCAGTTTTATAGTTTCTGAGCATTATATTAAAGTATTTGAATTTTCTTTTAAAAACTATGAGTTTTACTATAAAGTTTCTGAATTCATTCATTTAAACATTAAGCTCAAAAAAATTACATTAAAACTCAAAAACATTACATATAAGCTTAGTTAAATTTGAGTTTTGACCGAAAAAAATTAAAAAACTAACTTACAAAACTTTAATACAAATTCTTATTATAGACGGACACTATCCGTCTATACGTATAGACGGATACCATTTTCCCTCACAAAATATCCATTTACCATAAAGTGGGAAGCACATGGGGGTGCCCCACCTTGTCCCCTCTATCCATTTTATTAGAGGTTTTTACCTGTCTATTCGCCCCACCCGTCTATACCAAGACATATTGAAACTTTAATAAACTTAGAAAAAATACACACATGCTCAAAAACAGATAAAATTTGAGATAGTAAGCTAAAAAAACACACATATGCTCAAAAACAAATAAGTATGAGGTAGTACAACCGATGTAAGTTCCTTTTTCTCTACATAGTCCCCCAGATAATTTCAAACTTCTGTGTTAATTAAACTCCTATGTCGGCAACCAAGCAGATTTGCTAAATTCATATGAATTTCACGTGGGAACTTAATTCCCATGAATTTGATATTCCTATGGAGTTGTATTCCACGGACACGGGACAACCAAATGAAACCTTAGTCACAAACTCATAATCATTTGTGTTCCGGGTGTAATTCCAGAGCAAGTATTGTTACCACCCGTGGCTTGTAGAATGATGTCTTGAGTTGGATCCCTCGTCTCTATCGTTCCTCTCGGCCTCTTCTGCAACAATGAACGAACTGAGGGCTTGGCTTTGTGCCAAGCGTACTCACTCCGACGCTCAAGTCAGTAAACTTAGAGGGATAAGTTGTTATTACTTGGCTAAGGATGTATTATAGAGAGATAAGGAAGATATTACCAGATGAATAGTGATTCTTAGGTTAATTTATGGATCCTCTCCTCAATGAAGGTTGAGGAGTATTTATAGACTTTCACCTTTTGTCACGTAGTGGCCAAGTGGCCAAGTGGCTAGCAGGTGGAAAGACCGTTCTACCCTCGGCCGATGGACCCATGGCAGGCCGGCCGAGGGGTATGGATATGAGTACGCGGATATGTGTCCCGGCTGGCTGGTTGACAGGCAGAGACCCCAGTGTGGTAGCCGATGGGTTGCATCGGCTAGGCTGCTTAAGTCGTTGACTTTCTTGTGGATATCCTTGACCTTGCTCAATATGTTGACTTGGTCAGCGGTGCAGAATATGCCCCATCAATTTGCCCCCAGCGTAGTCTATGCCGTGGTATGGGCTCCGATGTATGCTGAGCGTATATTCTGCGAAAGTGATTTCTGAAACTTTTTCTGTATCGGCTTCTTCTATCTCGGCCTGGTTCTTCTTAGGCCGTACCATATATATCCCCCCTCCACATGGATGTGTAAAGGGCATCCGTTGTGGAAAAGGAAGTGACGCTGGCCGAGACCAGGGTTGGGAGTGTCGGTTGTTTTTGATTGCCCCCAGGCCGGTGCTTCATAGCTTGGTTGATCTTGTGGCCGGCGGAGAGCAGATACCTAGGAATTTGTTGAGGAAGATGAATGGGCGAAGAGAGGTGAAGGGGCGTGTTGAAGACGCTTGATCACTGTTGCATTGATTGACGTTCAACTGTTGCAACGATTGACATTCCGTGGTTGCATGTCCGACACGTGTCTGCGTGCTGATTGGCTGACGTTTCATGGGATGTTCCCTGATTGGGTCCTCTTCATGGGCTTTTCCCTATAAATAGGGTAGTTATTCCGTGAAATTGGTGTGAAATTGGCCACCAATTTCACACACCAAAATTTTCTTCTCTCTAAACTTTCAAGGGCTTCTTTGTCTTCTAATTTTCAGAGTTGTTACTCCGGCGAGTGTTTTTCTTCAAGGTAAACAAACAAATTTCCTCACTTCTTATTTTGTTAAGTAGTCATTGCTACCATGTCTTCTGCTGACGCTGGGGCTAGTACTTCTGCGCCGGGGGGTTCCCCGTCGCGTCTTGATGAGGAGGAGAAGCTAGATGCCCTCCTGATGAGGCCTGGGGGCCCTAGGTCTCCTTCTCCTGAAGTTGATCCTCAAATTTTGGAGGAATGGGAGGATGACGATGATGTCGATGATGACGCAGACGATTTTGGTGATAACGCTGAAAAGGCTCGTCCTAAAGAGGGGAGGCAGTACGTTATGGATCACGGTGACGCCTGTAAGGTCCGCCTTGACCGTGCTTGGACCCATAAGTTCGCCGGTTGTTCCGCGAGAAATTTTTCGAGGGCCATTTCTTCTTTGGCGGGGTACAAAATTGTTATCCCTGAGGAGGGTCAGGCCGTCTGTTGCCCTCCCCCGGGTCACATCGGCGTATACATGCGGCACTTGGAGTACGGGCTCCGGTTTCCCCTGAATGAGTATGTTATGGCCATCATTAGGGCCATGAACGTTGCCGTTGCCCAACTGCACCCGTTGGCTATGAGGACCATAGTCGGCTTTGTCTGGCTTTGTCTCTTCAAGGGAGAGGCCCCAACGGTGAATTTATTCCGCCGGCTTCATCATCTCCGGCCATCAATCTCTGGCCGCGTCGGATGGTACAGTGTGCACATGGAGCAGGGTTATGTCTCTGTTGACAAACTTACTTCTTGCAAGGACTGGAGAGATCGGTGGGTATACGTTAAGGTGCCGGATGACTATCCGCTGCCCCGCTCCTTTCAGCACCAAGTTAATTTGCGGTGCGAGACTAAGGCGGAGCATGATAGATGGGTCACCCGGAAAAAGCTCAAGATGGATGCCAGCAAGGTCCTTCTTAAAGAGGATGAGAAACTGGCGATGAGGCTTTTGAGGCGGACAAGAGTGGGGTGTCCGAAAAGATGGATTCCCCCAACGCGAGATCATTCTTCGGGATGAGCCGCTCGCCATGTCGGCCTCATACCGGCCCTAGCGCAGGTGAGTGGGGTCGGTGTGAGGCCCATCACTGCTCTCAATGTTCCTGTTTTTCGAACTTCAATTTATTTCTTCTACTTAACTCTTGCTTTGTTTCCTTCGCAGACCACTTTGGACCGGACTTGTCTGAGGATATCCTCCGGAGAATGGGGCTGCACAAAGATAAAACCGTTGCTAACTTGCATCCCAAGGCTCTAACCCATGACCGCAGGACGTCGCCGAATGATCTCATGGATCAAAGAACAAGAGCTTGAATGTGGTGGAGGCCGGGCGAAGGTTGTTAGTAACATGCCGCGCCACACGCGAAAAACAAGGTCTTCGGCGGCGATGGCGTCGACATCAGTTCCACCTCCCATTCCCCCTGTTCAGAAGGCAACGGTGGAGATCGTTGATATCACCAATGGGGAGGACTCTGATGAGGAGGGGTCTCCCCTTGTCCGTAAGAGAAAGGGGGACCCTCTACCGTTGTCGTTGCTTCTTCTTTGGCGAGGAACGCGTCCTCCGGCCAAGAAGGCCAAGCATGGTATCGATCTATTCTCGTGGCTCGATTTAGCGGTTCATTAGGCGCTGCGATGACGGGCTCTCCGGCATGTCTATGCATGTTGATACCGATGCTTTCGTTAAATTTTGCGGATCACCATTGCGGCCGTCGCTCTTAATGAGCAAAGCAAGTGGAGGAGAAACCGCGCAGTGGTGATCATAACGTCACCATTGACTCTTCATCCCGAAGGTTTCCCCTCCCCCTGCAGTGGTGATCGAAACGCGTCGCCACCGACCCTTCATCGGAAGACTTCCCCCTCCCGGCTCGTAGCGGAAGGCGCGAGGTTGGTCGAGGAGCTGGCGAGGTGGAACGAGCTGACCGGTGCTCGCATTATAGAGCAGGAGAAGGCCGTGGCTCAGTCCGCTCTTGAGCTTAATGCCACTAAGAAGGTGGCCGCGAAGGCGAGGCTGGATCTCCTCAATGAGCAGAGGCTTAGGGGAGATGCTGAGAAAGCGCTCTTGGCTGAGAGAAAACTTAGGGAGGACGCTGAAAAGGAGGTCCTTGCTGAGAGAGCCAAGGCCGAGGCTGCTGCGGCCGAAGTTGCAAAGCTGCTGGAGAAGTGTGACCTTGTTCAGAGGCACGCCGACCTTTATTTCCAGCAGAGGAATGAATTTAGGGGCAAATTTCAGATCCAGGGGAAGGTGATTCGGAGCAAGGAGGCCATTATTAGACAAAAGGAGGAGGACATTGAGATGCTCCAAACCGTCATGCTCCCTAACATGTGCACCGAATTCCGGGATCTGGCCGAAGAAGCCGCCGGGAAGTGATTGAGGAGCTCTTCCTCTTCTTTGGTTCCTTCCCGTGGGGCAAATTTGACGAGCTGTTTGACGATAAGCTCGAAGCTAAGGAGAAAGCCGTGGAGGAGAAGGCCAAGGAGGCGGTGAGGGTGAAGATAGAGAAAGAGGCGGCCGCGGAGAGTGCAGCCCTTGCTGAGAAGGCTAAGGCGGCCAAGGAGGAAGCCGAGAGGGCAAGGACAATTTGAGGCCGCCGAGGCTAAGGCCGAGGTGAAATTGAAGCCGAGGTCGCTAAGAACGCCGCTGGGTCGCCCATCGAAGAAGATGCTGCTACCGCTGCTGATGGCAAGCAGCAACAGGCATAGGGAGACGGGCGGTCGTCACCAGGCTCATCCGGCGTCTCGGATAGCTTCAGCTGTTCGGGAGCCAATTATTAAGCCTTCCCTCCCTGCCATTTTTGGCGCTTCAAATGATACCTGTAATCTTTTGTTTTTCTTTTCCTTGTATTTTGTACAACTTTGGTAGGTTGTGTTCTGGCTTGTCCTTATGGGGACGGCCGTCGTCTGTATTCTCCTCACTTGTAATTTATCATTTTTAATAAGAGTTCGTTTCTTTTGTCTTCGGCTTGGCCGAGGTCTTTACCTCACTTTGAGTTTCCTTGCGCTAATAGTTGAGCGTATCAACTGTACTTAGCGTCTTCACTTTGCCTCTGGCTTGGCCGAGGTCTTTTTTCGTCTTAAATCCGAGTTGCCTTTTTGTTTCCGCCTCGGCCTGGCCGAGGCGATCTAGAGTGCGATCCCAATCGTGTTTAAACGCTTTTAAGGCGTTTTGATCGTTTCTGCGAGTATCAACTGCGCTGGCCGTAACTGCCGCGGCGTCTGCTTCCTGAGGGTGATTGCCGCTCTTGTCGGTGTGACAGTGTGAGCCAGCGTCTGCTTATTGGTAATGACGGCCGCTCTTGTCGATGTGACAGTGTGAGCTGGCGTCTTATTTCTTGATGACGGCCGTGGCGTCTACCACTTGGAGTGACTGCGACGGCGTCAAACCTCTTGGGGTGACTGCCGTGGCGTCTACTACTTGGGGTGACTGCGACGGTGCCTGCCTCTTTATGGAGACTACCGCTCTTGTCGGTGTGACAGTGTGAGCTGGCGTCTATTCCTTGATGATGGCCGTGGCGTCTACCACTTGGAGGATCTGCGACGGCGTCAAACCTCTTGGGGTGATCGCCGTGGCGTCTACTACTGGGGTGACTGCGACGGTGCTCGCTCTTTATGGAGACTACCGCTCTTGTCGGTGTGACAAAGTGTGAGCCAAGCATCTTCTTCCGTTAATGATCGATGGGAAAAAATGGACACTTTGGTGGAAGGCTTGGACGATTTTTCATTAGGTATAAACATGCGTTGGGGTGCCCACAGCTATCTTGGACACCTCCGTCGCTATACAAAGTTTTCCCGAGATTACCAGCGTCCTAATGGCTCATCAAAGGCACACCTTCCCAGTCAGCCGTTAGTTGCATCCATGAGGTCGCCCTCCTGTTGTAAGGATGGACTTTTTCCTTTTTCTGACTTCTTTGCCACTTTGAGGGATTGCATGTTGCATTCTCTGGCAGCTATCTGGACGTTGACCACCTCATCCTTCTCGTCCTTGGAGACGAGCTTATGCGCTTCCCCCCGGTCCGAGACGTACATCAGTGTTAGGGCCCGGATGGACATCACTGCGTCGGCCTCGCTCAGAGTGACTCGGCCTATGAGAACGTTGTAGGCGGACGAGCCGTCAATGACCACGAACTCGGCTAGGACATTCTTAGCCGCCTTCCCTTCGCCGAACATCATAGGCAGTCTAATTGACCCCAGTGGTACCAGGCCGGCCCCAGAGAAGCTGTATAGCGGATTGGTGCAGGGGCTTAAGTCCTTGACTCTCAGACCGAGGCTGAGGAAGCACTCCCTGAACATGATGTTCGTGTAGGCGCCTGTGTCAATCAGGCACCTCTTGACCAGGTGGTTGGATATGTCCAAATTGACTACAAGTGGGTCGCTGTGAGGAGCGATGACTCCTTCGTAGTCCTTCCTTCCAATAGTCATATCGGGGATGTTGGAAGCGGGGATCGCTGTGTTGGGCACAAAGTTGATGGCCTGATATAGCTCGTTCAGGTGCCGTTTGTGCCCATGAGCGGACCCTCCGTTCTCGTTGCCCCCGATGACAACATGGATCACTCCTATCCGTTCGAAGACGGATTTCTTATCCGAACGCCGGCGTCGGTCTTTTGGCCTTTGGCAACGTACTTGCCGAGGCTCCCCTTCCGGATCAGTTCTTCAATGGCATTCTTCGGGATGCGGCAGTTGTCGATAAGGTGACCGGTGTGGCGTGGTACTCACGAAGATCGCTCGTGTCACCGTCTCCCTTCGGCTTGGGGGCCTTTCCCACTTCTGGCCCTCGTTTTTGCTCGTGGCGAAGACCTCGGCGGCCGATACGACGAGGGGGTTTTATCATTATACCGCCTCCGGTGGTACGATCCCGAACTCCACCCGGCGCCCGTCGAGTCCATTTCTGGCAGATTTATCGACCGTGACCTATTATTGTCACGGCGTCTTTCGCCAGACCGTGACCGATTATTGTCACGGCGCCCTTCATCCGGGTTGTCCTCCCGACGGCTCTTCTTTTCTGAGGGTTTGGCCTCGCTAGGGCCTACCCAGGTTTTGTGATAGTCCTCCACTTTAATGGCTTGATCGCCGATTTCTGGCGGCGTCCAAGGTCGGGCCGCCGCTTTTGATGAGCTCGTTTTTGAGGTCTCCCTTGGGAGGCTTTCATCGCCGCGAAGGCTCGCTAGTTATTTGTTCGGCTCGCGAATTTGTTGAACCTTGGCGTCGAACCTCTTCACATAACTTCGGAGGGACTCGCCTCCCTCCCGTCTGATGGTCAGGAGGTCCGATGTCTCCACGGCCCTCCTCTTGTTGCAGGAATACTGGGCTAGGAATGCGTCCTTTAGGTCGGCGTAACAAAGATATCGACCGTCGGGTAGCCCCTTGTACCAACTCGTGCCATCCCATGCAAAGTGTCGTTGGGAAGATTCGGCACCAAACCTCATCGGGTTGCTCCCATACCGACATGTGAGACTCGTAAGCCTCGACGTGGTCGGTCGGGTCACCTTCCCCTTTGTATGCTATAGGTGGTAACTTGACTTAGTCGGACCGGGGTATCTAGGACGAGGCGCCGAGGGGTCGTCGACCACATGTCGGACGACACGCGGCGATCGGCTCCTCGCATTCCTAGTCCGGCTTCTCTCCTCATAGCGAGAAGGACTTCTCCTCCGACTCTGGTGAGTCGGGCTTCTTCTCCAACTCTGACGAGTTGGGCTTCTTTCGCTCCTCTGGGGTGTGCCTCGTTCGTGCGCGCGGCGACGCAGATCTTCTCACGAGTGCGAGAAGGGCTTAGGTCTACCACGACCACTTTGGGCTCCTCCGGTGTCTTGACGGGTCGCCTTCTCCTAATGCTCCGTTCAAGTTTCTTGGGGTCACGTTTCGGGCCCTGGCCTCCTGGACGGTTTCCGCCGCTCTTGTCGGCGTGACGGTGTGAGCGTACTCCCATTAGGTCCAGGAGCATCTTCGATTTTTGCGTCAACCACATGCCCCATGATGGTGACTGGCTGGTCGGGCAAGCGTGAGTGTCCGGTATTATTGGCATCCCGTACTCCGGTTGAATCACTTGACCGGCGGAGGGTTGCACAACTCCATATTTGTGGACGGTATCATCTTGGTAGAATTCGGTTTCGTCGATCCACGAATGCCTCTTGTTGTTTCGACATCTTCTTGGCTTTTGGGGTGGGTTTTTTGTGTGTATATTTTTGTTTGGGAATGAATGTGACTAGCTTCTAGTGTCTATCCCCACAGACGGCGCCAATTGTTTCGGGTGTAATTCCGGAGCAAGTATTGTTACCACCCGTGGCTTGTAGAATGATGTCTTGAGTTGGATCCCTCGTCTCTATCGTTCCTCTCGGCCTCTCCTGCAACAATGAACAGGCGAGGGCTTGGCTTTGTGCAAGCGTACTCACTCCGACGCTCAAGTCGAGTAAACTTAGAGGGATAAGTTGTTATTACTTGGCTAAGGATGTATTATAGAGAGATAAGGAAGATATTACCAGATGAATAGTGATTCTTAGGTTAATTTATGGATCCTCTCCTCAATGAAGGTTGAGGAGTATTTATAGACTTTCACCTTTTGTCACGTAGTGGCCAAGTGGCCAAGTGGCTAGCAGGTGGAAAGACGTTCTACCCTCGGCCGATGGACCCATGGCAGCGGCCGAGGGGTATGGATATGAGTACGCGGATATGTGTCCCTACTGGTGGTTTGACAGAGACCCAGTGACAGCCGATGGGTTCAGATCGGCTAGATATTTAAGTCGTTGACTTTGCTGTGGATATCCTTGACCTTGCTCAATATGTTGACTTGGTCAGCGGTGCAGAATATGCCCCATCAATTTGTTTACCAATAATTAAAATATGTCTACAAAGAATAATAAACTAAACAAATATTTTAGATAGACCAAGTAACTTCTTTCAAATGTAAACTTTTTTTATCTAACCGATTAACCTGAAAATCACTAAGAGGGTGTTTGGTTGGCTCTCTTGGAATGGATTTGCTCTATTTCAATGTTTGGTTTGAGTCTTTTGGAATGGAGTTAGATCTAACCAATGGATTATAACTCCATTTCAACACCCTAGAATCTCATACCCAGCTTTCCACTTTGGTATCAAACTTCATTCATCTTTTCTACAATTTTAAGATGAACCAAACAAGTTTATGAGGAAATGGATTTAGGACCTCATACAATTATGGATTCATATTCCAATCCATTCCATTTCAATATTTTATGCTAGTGAACCAAGCGCCCCCTAAGAAATGACTCATATGGCATTCTAGTTTTATAAGTAATTAAATAGTTTTTGATAATTTGAAAAAAAAAGTGAAAATAAGTTCTTAATCCAAAAATGGAATTTCAAGCTTATCCAAAAAACTTTAATTTATCAAAGAAGACAAAGTAATAGAAGGATATATATTTGTCAATTTGTCATTTGTATGTGGGGACTTTGGCTGGCCAATGTTTTTTTAAATCGTCCTTACGGCTTACAGTACGTTATGTATTTGTTTTTTGTTTTTTTGTTTTTTGTTTTACATAAATGTTTAGGTTTAATGGTATGCTTTATCCAATTCAAGGCTAGGCAAACCACCAACCTCAAAGAGGGATTATGGTGATGTTTACAGTCTGCTTATCAACAACTAAGGCTATATGCCTATATTTTAATGCAATGAGAATCGAACCCTTACTTCAAGGTTAAAAGGTGGACTCTCTAGCATTGAGGTCAAGCCTTGTTGGTATATGTATTTGTAACTGGCAATAAATTAAAACGTCGTAGCAGCCTGATCAAGAGTATAGTAAGAGGAAAGTTGTCTATCTACTTGACTACGACCCCTGTTTTTCTAGGCTTAATTTCAGCTCTCATTCAGTTTATTTCAGCTATATTCATCTTGAATTCAGCCCCATTTAGCTTAATTCAATTTAGTTTAGCCCCATTCAACCAAAAAAACGGAGCCTACTTCTCTAAGCCTAACAAGAACAAGTACGTGTGCAACCCTAGCCTATTACCCAAAATCGACTAAGAAAGCCATAATCCTCAAATTCTCTCCCTCATTTAAACACTCCTATTAAAAAGCGACTAATAAAGAGAACTTCGCTTAATCATTTGGATTTGAACTTTAAGATATGAGGGGTTAAAAATTACTTAGAAACTTGGTAGGAAACAAGAAAACAGTAATATAATGGAGTTACTTGAACAAGATAAAAATAAAAAAAATTCAAAGATGGAACTATAAATTACATTCTGGTGAATATATCATAAACAAAAATAACGGGCAATTTTTGAGAATAAAAGGGATTATAAAATAGAGTTGAGCATATCGCAAAAAAAAAAAAAGAAAAAAAAATATAGGGTTGACCAAGAATCGTATCATAATGGCAAGGTCATATTGTTAGGAGCAAAAAATAGTAGATTGAATAGTGCATTCTTCTGTAGAAGATATCGTATTAAAAATAAGACATTCTAATAGCCAAATAATCAGAAATTTCAAAGCTGATAGTTGGAGACTTGGAGGTGATAATGTGTAATTAACTCAATTTGTAATACTTGACAAATTCTTTGAGAACTTTCAAATATGTGAGGTTAGAACTTCATTTTTTTTTTGAGTAAGTGGTAATTCGTGTCCAAATCTTTCGAGGTGGTTTTAAAGTCGATGACTTCAACTTACCTCGCTCATCCGAAAGATTTAGATAGATTGTTTCTAGCCTTAAAGAATCAATCTAATTGTCTTACCTTATAAAAATTAAAATAAAAATTGAAATTCATCACGAATCGAATATTAGTTTGGTTCGAATAATTGGACACAACCGTATTTGTATTAATCAGTAAGTCTCCCTTAAGATGACACTATCCGTCTTAAGCTCGGAACAAGTCAAGTCGTATTATAAAAATTAAAAATTTGTTTTGTATATATACACAAATGATATAATACTTGACCCGTCTTACACTTAAAACAAATATTACCGTCTTAAAAGAGAATTTGTTTTAATGGGCCAAATACTTCCCTTAAAGTTTGGGCCAGAACTACATAATCAAAAATAGGCCCATACCAAACTTTGACCCAATATTAATGGGCCAAATACGTCCCTTAAAGGGCCTCAAACTCTAAAGCTGCTTTATAAACCAAAAAATTCCGCACATCCACTCTTCCCGTCCTTCTTCTTCTACTGTGCTTCTCAATCAAACTAAAAATCCCTCTTTTTTCTTCGAGTACGTATTATTCTTCCCTAATTTTCTCTTTTTATTTTTTTATTTTATTATAGGTTTTTGTGTTATGTATGCTCGTTTAATTGTTAATTGTTTTTTTTTTTTTGTGGAGTTTAGCAGTGAAATTAGGGTTACGAATTATTAATTGTACTTGTTTTTGAGTAATTAGGGTTACTGAGTTGCAGTTATGAACATAGTTTAGCTGTGTAAAATTGTGTTAATGGTAAAATTAGGGTTACGATTTTATAATTGTTGTTTTTGAGTAATTAGGGTTACTGAGGCGCAGTTATGAACCTAATTTAGCCGTGCATAATCGCATTAGCAGTAAAATTAAGGTTGCGATTTTCTGAGTGTACTTGTTTTTGAGTAATTAGGGTTACTGAGGTACAGTTATGAACCTAATTTGGCCGTGTTGTTATATGAAATTTATTTAGGAGGATAGCGTTTCGCCGCTGTTGAATTCAATGTGTGATCAAAATTTTGTGTAGTTTAGAAGAACTAGATGTGATTGAAGTTGAATTGGTTAGGCGCGTGAATGTTACTGCCAATCTTCGTATAGATATAAGTTAAGGGCGGCTGTAAAGCCTATGCTCGATTTAATAGTCGAATACTATATACTCTGACAGAACGAGTGGCTCAAGCGTTTAACTCTTTAGCATTTGGCGTTATCATTCCCCTAAATTAAGACTAGTAAGGAAAATAAGGTAAAATAGTATTATAAGACAGTAGATTAGATTGTTCTTATGACTTGGACTGTGAGCGTTTTTGGTCTGAATGTGCGATAAAAGGAGGAGAGTTGTGGTAGGTTTGTGACATTCAGCGTAAAACAAGTCTCACTTAATGGACATGAGATAAAGTTTGACAGTTTTACATGATTTTATATGTCCGCCGATCCACTTTCTGGGATTGTCTTTGTTGTTTCTGTTGTTGTCGTTGCCGGTTAGTATAAGTGTATAACTAGTACGGAGTATAAGGTTTATTGGTATATCAATGATATAGATGGGTATTTGTTAACCTACTTATCATCTACAAACTTAAATCAAACTGTTTTATTTAACTTTTTGTTTTGTGTTTATCTTTGGGCTCTTTAAATTGGAAACTAAGTTTTATTATTCTTTTGCAGGACTGCAGAGAATTTCCAAGTGTGAATTTCGATGGCGGTGAGTATTTATTTTTGTAAATGCTATGATAGTAGGATAGATTTTGCTCCGTCATTATACTCATGTTCCTTTATTGTTGACACCCTTTGCGCGAGAAGTTTAACCATGATCTGTGATCCTTGTTTTCTGTAGTGTTTAATTAATATGATCTCCCTTGTGCAGACTGTCCCAGTTAACCCTAAACCTTTCTTGAACAACTTGACTGGGAAACAAGTCATTGTTAAATTGAAGTGGGGAATGGAGTACAAAGGTAATTTCTGTATTCGTCGAAAAAAAAATTCATTTACTGACATTTTTGAAGTTGAACTTGGTATAATTCTTCATCTGTAAATTTGTGCAGGTTATCTTGTCTCTGTGGATGGCTACATGAATTTGCAGGTGCTTATTGATATTGACTAGTTTATTAATTTGTTTGATTGTGTTGCTGTCGAACCTTATTTTGTGTAAGAAGTTGATAATTGTCATTGTTGTTACTTACCTATTCTTGTATGACATGCATGCAGTTGGCAGACACCGAGGAGTATATTGAAGGTGAAATGACTGGAAATCTTGGAGAGATTCTTATCAGGTTAGTTACGCTTTCTGCCAGCTCTTTTTCTTCTTGATGCTTCTTCATGGTGTGATGGAAAACTATAAATTTCTCGATATGTCTTTACTCTCGATATGCTTCTTCATGGTGTGATGGAAAACTTCATCAGTGTGACTGTGTGAGTGTTTATTTTGTGTGGTGTTTTCTTCGTTGTTCGTTAACACCTGGATAATACAATATTCGAAGATGCACTCTATGTCTTAACTGACCATTAGACCATGTGCAGCAACCTTTTTGCTGCCACACTTTCATGCATCTGAACTTTTGAAGAAAAACAAGGGTGCTTCCATTGTGTTACAATGTTTGGATGTAATTCAATGGTGGTAGGTTGGTAGTCTCACATGGAAGAAGTCTCGCACCATTCCCCCTCCCGCCTTTGTCTATTTCTCATGCAATTCTCTTGTAAGGCAGTTTTACAATAAGTTAGGTTAGACCATTTCACTATTGAAAGTACCAGGAGGGAAGCTGAAAATTGTAAATTAGTCACTAATAATGATAATTTCTATGTTTAACTAAATAAAGAAATCATAGGGAACGATTATGTGGAAACTAGTTAAAAAAGGGCTATTGTTGGTTCTAGAAAGAGTTGCTAAAAATATGATTGTACTTGTGAATAAAATGGTATTTCATAGAATAAATTTCCGTAAAACCCTGCCATACATGAATTTTTGTTTTTTAACGTATTGATGCTAATTGCTAGCTGGCAGATGTTGAGTCATTACATGGTATATACTATATAGAGCAAAATACGATCCACCTGCTACCTACTTACAAAACTGCACTAACCACCCATGACCAGCCGCGACACAGCCATCGCGTATCCCCATGAAACCTCCAAAGTCCAAAGTACAAACCCCTAACCCCTGTCAACTTCAACTATTGTGTCAAACTCGATCCACTCAATTACTCATCTTGGCAATTCCAAATATCCAATAAAATGTGTCCTCGGAAGAGATTGGCGTAGGCGTGGACAAGTGTGTCTCACTCCTCTTTCGAGGTCGCAGCACACACCATGAGAGACTGGATAATCAGTGACAATGTGCCCATGAATGCAATGAGAATGGGTGGGTCTTGTTTTTGCCAATTGCTATGTGCGGGGTTCGATGTTTCGGTTTTGTCATTGTTGACAATGGTGACAGGCGGCATGGGAATGCTACCATCAAGATAGCCAAAAAGACTATAACCAAACAAGAGATTTGATATTTGGAATTGCCTGAGTAATTGGTCAGAAGTTTGACACAATTGTTGAAGTTGACAAGGGTGAGGGGTTCAGAGATTTCATGGGGATTTGGGATGGCTGTATCATGGGTGGTTGGTGGGTCGTATTTTGCTCTGATACCATCTAAAGAGTTGAAGATTAGATGATTTCATTGAGACAAGGTGGCAACATATTCATACACAGATGTACATAGATATCAAGTGAGTGACGGAGTATTCGCATAATCGCATGTATGAACTCCTACAATTAATGGAGAATAATTGTTGAAATTATGTGATTGATTCCTTGGTGATTATGAATGATGTTCTCTACATTATTTATAGTGAACTGAAGGAGCACCTTCTACCTTTTTTTTTTTCACTCCGGAAAATAAGGATTAATATTTAGGACGTGCCCAGTAATCAATCACTTGCAAGTTGATGTTTCTTTTTTTTTTTTCTAAAAACCCCGTGCATGTGTGTAGGTGCAACAATGTTCTATATCTTCGAGGGGTACCTGAGGATGAAGAGATGGATGGTGACAGGGACTGACGTAAAAGAGCAGCATTGATGCAGCAGAGGGTTGTGCACTAGTAGTACACGCTCATTCTTGCCAATGACTGATATGTCCTAAGACAGTTACTTTGGCATGATGTCGTATGAAGTCTTCAATTAGATGCGGTAGAATTTGTCATGTAAACTAACCTTTTTGAGATGGCATCTTGTGTTATTTTGACAATGTACTTCGCTCAGATAGTTCTAGGTGGCTTATTGATGTCTTTCGTAATGTTGTTTTATTTCAGTGTCCCTGCTTTGTGAAAGCACTTTTATAAGCATAGTTTGTGTCATCTGGTTACCATTTTAGAACAAAGACGCACTGCATAAAACCAACATGATGACCGAAAATTCCAGAGAATACGGTGACAATATGGTAACATTTTCTTCCACAACTACAACACTACAATAGCATTTAGAAAATGCACTTGTGGAGACTTGAAAGTCGAAAGCCAAGGCTGACAATGAGTTTTCTACATGGTCTTGTGGTCATAGACTCGTAGCTGTAGACCTGTAAAAAAAATGACTAGCTGAAAAACTGACCAAAACTCGCCCCAAAAATAGTCGCTCTTTTCAACCTGAAACCAAAGTGAGGTGAACAATCTAAGTAACTATCTAAGCGTATTTTCATCCAGTTCTTATCATACAACTTTTCACAAGACGTGCCCTTTCTTCTATGAGCAGGCAGCTTGATGGAAGTAAAGTTACTTAGGAGTTGATATTTCCATTTCGCAAGTCCCGGTTATCCAAACAGGGTGGTAAGTGTCGAGTTCAAGCTGTTTCACAATCTGATCCGTCATATGCATGTATGATGAATGGCTTTCTATGATTTGCGTCACATCAACCTGGCCAAGGAAAATACATGCATATAGAGTCGGTTAATCAGTAGTTCCTTAATACAAGCCAAATGCAGTGAACTGGCTTGAATGAAGAGAGTACTTCACAACAAACACAAGGTATTTAGAAGAAAAGGAAAAAAACAATAGAATAATTGAACACAAGGTACCCACATTCTCAATCCCAAATGCATCGACGGGTTGAATTCCTGCTAATCCTTGAGAAACGAGACTGCACAGAAAAACAATACGTACTGAGACGAACATTGAAGAAAATATCAGATTAACATCAATGGCTACATTCAGCAGACTCAAGAAACTAAGCTGTGCACTCGATGTTTTAGATTCAAAAGAGTGTTTTCCCCCATTGACTACATCAAAACAGTCTCTTTGTTCTCCACTACTCTGACCTTGTTAGAACTTAGAGGCGGAACCTTTCAGGCACAAAAGTTATGTTGTTATTGCTGTAGTGTGTTCCCTCACTGCTGAGGGCCATTTTAAGCAATATAAAGACTTGGAAGTCTCAAATATGACCAAAGCACTGTCCTTGGGAAGTAAGCATTATAGGAAGTCCAATCTTACATAATACGAACTAGTCCGAAATAGACGCTTTAAGACCTTATATTGCAATGTGGCATGTTAAGAATTCCATCTAAAAACTTACTTTAGTTAGGTTTGTATATTCATCAAGGCACCACAATCTCTCCTCGTCCCCTCACCCTCACAACCTCATCAAATTCAGATAGGTAGTGAACCAAACATGGTATAAATTATACTATACTTATATACTATCACCTACTTGGAGCGGAAAGCAATTCCCAGAGTCCAATCATTTGTTGAATAAGCATTCACAAACCTCCCCGAGACCATCTGTAAGTTCAAAAATTAGATGAAGAAGGTACTTGTTTGATCATTATGCAAAAGAAAACGGGACAGATTAAATTTCAACAGAAATTCTGCGTATAACTAAATGAAGACGTTGAACAAAAAACAATTACATTATTGCCCTTGCTAGAAAAAAAATTTGTTTCTATTGGCCTTTCATAATTTTTTAAAGCTCATAGTGTTACTCAGAAAGTACCTTTCTTGCAAGAGGCCAGTTCTCATCTTTTAATGAAATTGGTGCGCCAAGAAGCACAACCCTCTCAACAATACCAGCTGACATGATCCAACAGTTAGGCGTTAAAACAGTAAATGCAACGATCTCAATTACCGCGTAATCCTTGCTTAGCAAGTCTTACCCCTCCCAGGGAAAGGCTTCTATAAAGGAAAATTACATTATACTTCGTATTTCTAACCACACGAACTACTCCTATATACCAGAAGCTAACAACGAAATGAAAACATTATGAATACCATTGTCTCCTTCGCTTTCGGCTAGGCACTGGAGACACTTGAATATTACACGGGCGCCAAGAGAAAAGCCTATGAATGTAACAGGTCTGCAAGGGATACAAGTAAAGGAAGTTAAAAAACAAGTGAGCAATCAAACCAAGGTATTATAAATCTCCAAATTTAGGCCGTTACACCTATGTCCATGATGTCCTTCTAGGAGCACCTCTGCAAGCAGCTTTCCGGCTTTATCTGATCTGTAAAAAAAAATGTTGAAACGATCAAGTCTCAACTCCATCATTTTGTCTAAGCTTAGGAACAAAAGAATGCAGCATATCGCTATATCAGTATCAAGCAACAAAAGAGAAGTCATGAAACATATGTCAATATTTCTGAATGGGTAAAATTTTGGGTGTACCCAAGTAAAATAAAAATTCTGTTAAAAGTGCATTGTGAAGTCCAAAACCGTCATGATTCGAAATTTTGTAAACATCTTTTAACCTTGACAGTTTTAGAGATTACCAGGACACAATCCAGACAAATTTAAGTGAGACTGGATAAATGCAGTCTATGATCAAAATTTACCCCAGAGAGATAAAAGGTCCTGCATGAACAGAACTAATTGTGATAGACTTCAATTATTTTTGCATGCAAGAAACTACAGCAGAATTGGACCGTGTAACATAGAGAATCGATTGCACACAAGCAAGAGCTTTAAGTCAATATAAGAAATCATGATCATGCTAAAATGCACAATGGTAACTCCAGCAGATGGACCAGAATGGTGCTCGATGGGCTACCCCGGAAGACCAAGAGGCTTGGACTATGAGCCTGCTTAAAAAACGAGGCTTGGTACGGGGTGCCGGGGTGGATGGTTATGACGTCTCTTTTCACTGTTTGACCAATGTACGAGTGTACGACTGAAGAAATACCTGTCTAATGCAATTGCCCACTTGCTGTCAATAATATCACTTGCTGAGATAAGTGCTGTCGGAACAGCAAGAGCGGCCATAACAGCGCCAATTACAGTTAGCATGGCCCCCACACTTATCAGTTGAGTGGTAATTTCTGCAGAGGTGGCAGTAGAGAAACAACTTAATGCTTAATAGCGGTTGAATATCCATAAAAGGTGATGTACTGATATTGAAGAGGAAAGTTCCAAGTGTCCAACAGCACGTACTTGATGCTATCAAGTCTCTCACTGCAGTACTAACTGCAGCCAAATTATTGTATTCCCAGTGTAATCCATACCTGCAAATATGTCACACTAAGAATCAATCTCATTCCTACAGAAAAAAGCTTCTCAGAAACATCAGGTACATCCAGACACAGTTGAGCTGGAGGAGGAGGAACATTGCATGAGACTAGCATACTGGTGTATCAACAACTACGATGACTACCTAATTACACGGACCCAAGGCTCCTACATTTTGCCAGGAGATATATATATATTCAAGAAGCTAGTAAGCTGTGATGCTAGCTTTTAAAAAATTGGGAAGCACTATAGGAGTCATAGTATTTGAGAAAAGGTTCGATTTAATGTATAGCCCATGGCTCCACAGATACGGTATTAGTATGATCTCTCTCCTTCTCTTGGTAAGCAGAAAGGACGGAACCACCAAAATGTGTTATCAACGTGAGACAAGGTAGTTAAACAAGGACTTTAATTAAAATAATCCCAATTTGAATTCATGATTGATATTTGACGAAAGCATCGTGCTTCCGAAAGCAGGTAACAGATCTGCAATGGAATGAGACCAAGTGCAAAAGGATAAAGGAAGCTCAAGTACTTAACAAAAAGAGGAGAAATAATCCAAATGGTGTACCTCTCCAGGTTGACATTTTGACTTTCCCAAGGTCTCACATAGTCAGCTTCTTCAAAAACTAGTCCAGACACCATAATTCCAACTGCAAGACGCTGCAGATAAATAAATCTTCAATGTTCAAGCAGGGTGAACAACCTTTTGTTAAAATCCCCGACGGTAACCTGCTAGCCCACAACAGCTCAAACTGCATACCGGGGCTTGACTTTCAGGTTCTGCACACCCTTGTTGAGTGATCATCAACAATAATTATGTGCCTTTTCTTTGTGGTAGGAAATTAGGAACTGCCTTAGCGACTTTAATGTCATCAGGAGCAGACGGCTTGTAGCACAGGTCTGGAAAAAGAAAAAAGAGAATACTCTATCGTGTGGAAGAACCTCACCAACTTGCAGATGATAGAGGCACTATGAAACTCGACGGTAAAAATAGACCTACTAAGGCACAAAAAAAAAAAAAAAAAAAAAAAAAATACCCCTTGCATATGGTTATCACCAAATGCGTTGAATTTAAAGTCTTCAATGTCTCCAATTCTTCTGGCCATCTTGCTACCACAAAGTCCAGCCCCAGCAGCTACGAAACCATAAAGTAGACAAAATAAGCATAATAGGAGTGCAAACTAGAAGAAAAACATCCATCCGGGATTAATAATCTGAACACCGAACATTACCATATTACTACAATACTACTGGTAGTAGACATCCTGGACAACTATTTTTACAGACTTGTGAGAGAAACACAGAAATACCTCCAAAAGATGCAGCAATAGCAATAGTGCCACTAACGGATCCAATAGCCGTAGCAGCTGCGGCAAACCCACCTACACCAATGGCCGGTAAAAGACCACCCAGTGTTGGAGCCACAGCACCCAGACCTTGAGCAACTGCTGGAGCAAGTACCCCTGCAACATGAACGAAGGCCTTCAAGTAGCAGAACCAGAAATGCAAGGGTAGAGGATTTATGTTGCCTTAGAAGGTCAGACAACTGGAAATGCCCCACAGACAATCGAAGCATAGTGTCCAACATAAACTGATAAACATAGACAATTGTAGTTCAAAAATCAAAACCATTAAAACATACCACCGGTAGCAGCCAGCAATGCTCCTCCTGCCACAGCAGCTGCACCAATCATTCCTCCTTTCTTCCATGGCTCTGATGGATCAGAGGTATCTCTTTTTTCAATTTCTCCTCTAATTATGTCCATTATAGAGCATGCTAGAATTACTTCTAGGGCTTCCTGTGCAATAAATATCGTATTGACAATATTGACGGAAGTTGATCTCTAATGATGTAAAATACGATTATGTTGCCAGAAAATTATTCAACTGACTAAAACAGACATTTATCCCAGAGAAGAGAGAGTAGTCAAGTTACCATTTGGATCCATTTTACATCCAGCCAGGTTGCTAATAAACGTAAAGCAACACGGTGTCGAGAATCATAACCCTTGACAGAATTCAAATCATTCTTCCTGTCTGTAGTGGTAGCAAGTAGACATGCAGATAGAAGCTCATACAAAACAGTCACTTTCCTATGGCAACTAAGTGACTCTGCATCTTTTACAGGTCTCTCACAAGTCGGGCTTTCACATGTATCTTGCTCCTGTTCTTTAATAGATATATCAATCCTATCTATCTCTGTGGCTTTATCAGATACAGTCTCCGCCCCATGGACCGATTCCAGTTCATCTTTCAACTCTTCCACAGATCTGACCGTGCTATCAGCGGCCTTCAGGCTTGATACCATTGCTTCAACCGCCTTTAAGAGACCAAGTTCTTTGCCACAAGTCTCAGAAGTTGGGACACTTTCATCCGAAAGCAGGTTTATGAACTGTAAATATATATGCACTAACCTATTTAGTGCCACGCTTTCTCGTATATATGCAGTGAAAAGCTCAAACAAACAATTAGATAGATCTTATACTGGATAATCATTTCATAAAAATCACCGCTAAACCTGATCCCAATCACACCTGAAAATTCAGGTGAAGCAATACACATACTAAATACTTCTTAACAAGAGAAATCTATTGCCGGTTCAGGAGAATGTCGAAGGTAGCAGGGAAGAAGGAAGTCGAAAATTCGAAATATGGTGAAGATTGGTTCATTAATTCATTACTGATCTTGATACCCAGAGTATTGACAGAACTACGGAAGTAAATATTAGACAACAGTTACATACCTAAATTACATTCTAATGGACACTTGCTATACATGACTAACTCTTGCTAACGGCTCTATGACAAACAGCTTAATGCCTAAGGGCTAACAGTTCTATTAGAAGTAGATGATGTACTCGTACCAGCTAAAATTGCTATCTTGTAGTTTAAGTCATCCACAAAGCCATGGACTCACAAAAAGCATCAGCTCACAATCTTACGTAACGGTAAACAACCATGCCATATATTTTGTAACAGAACCATTCCAACCAAAAGCTACAGACGATAAATTAAGCCCAAGTAATGGCTTTATAACTAATAACACCCTTCAAAAAGGAAAACTCCATTGGGTCAAGTGTGAATAATTCACATCTAGATTTGTAGTGCTAATGATTATAAAACATTCTAGCCCAAAACCTCTAGGTCACTCAAAGCGTGCAAGTGGCGGAAATAAAAGGGCTAGCGAGGAAGGTTGTCCCCTAAGCAATTAAAAGATTACCTTATTGATAATTGTTGCAATTCTATAACATGTTAAAAACAACCCTAAAACTTTGGAGAGACGGTCTTTCAATAAATTGTTGAAAGACCGGTTTTACGTACCTATTTATATTATTTGTATTTCGTGACCCTTTTGTTGTTGATCTGGCATAGTAATTTTGTACTTATTTACATAATAAATGTACCCATTTTATCTTTAATCAGGATTTATACATATTTTATTACCTTTAATACCACTTTTTCTTACAATTATAAAATAGTCTCTCAATAAACTTTCGTATTGAAAGACCTTTCAGGGAGACCTACTCAAACAACAAAATTGACCAAATAATTACACTATCCGTCTCATTCATCTATTTACATCTCAAAGGTAAACAAATGATTGAGACGGGAGTAAAAAAAAGAAAAAAAAAAAAGAGAGACCTACAGAAGCGACATGATGACTAATTTGCGACGAAGATCCAGCCGTCTCCTTCAATCCATCCCACGCCTTATCATCGACTCTCAAAAACCTAAATCACAAACAAATTTCATCAAAAAAATCGAATACAAATCCAGAAATGAATGAAGAATAAAATCGAATCTCACTTGAAAACAGGAAATAGCAAGCCGGAATCCTGATGAATCCAAAGGTGAGGTCGATCAGAAACGGTGGAAGCGGCGGCGGCGGAAGTAACAACAGCGGAGCCAATCGGCTCCTCGTCGGGAGGAGGAAGAGTAGTAGTAAGACGCCATTGATGATGTTGCGATTGGTTTAACGCGAGTGCGAACAATGCACATGATGCGTATCGTTGCGTTGAATTCAAAATTGATGTCTCCATTGTTGATGAAAAATTGAAAGCTTGTTTTGCAAGTTAACGATTTGAGAGAAATTTGATTAATGGTGGTGCGTTTTGTTTGGGGAAGTGAAAGGTGTAGAGGGGTTTCATTGTTGCGACTTGCGAGAACAATGCGTAGGGAGGATTGTTATTGTGGCGCCACGCAGTTGTTGAATGCAAATTTGCAATGCTACCTTATTCGCGCCACTTGGATATGTTTTGAATGTATGTGCCTAAACGGCTAAACCCGATTGGACACCCGAACTCAAGAGACAAACTTGATCGGAACTCGAATGTCCGGATCTAGTATAACCCAACCTGATTTTTTATTGTTATAAACTAATTATTATCCCCGATTAATGATAACAATTGACCCGAAAATAACTCCAATCGGAATGACGTGGTCGGACCCGGCCCGAAGTCTACAGATCCAAACGACCCGACCCGAACCCAAGGTCTATATACCTCTCGACAGACCGGGCAAATGAGTCATTCTCGAATGTGATCTTATGAAGTTATTCAGAGATAATAGTTAGTATCGGATAATAAACATTCGGGTCTAAATGGGAAGATATGGTCAATTCCGGTGTAGGGTTAAGTTTCGGTTCGGTTCTGTGTTTATGCGAGGGACAAGTTATTATCATTCGTGTGGTAACCCTGCCTTTTTATTCAACACAGATGACATCCTGTCTAAGCTACGAGTTTATTTCCAAAGGTTCAAGGGGCGTTTGGTTCAACTAAGGAAAAGAGAATGAGAAGAGAATGAAATGAGGAAAGAGAAAAGAAGGGAAATATAATAGTCACATTTTTAAGCACCGGAATATGAAATACTCCATCCGTCTTAGTTAATAGTTTACATTTACTAAATTTTTTCTTTACAAAATAAAGAAAATATAAACAATTCACTAAAATGTATAAAATATGAACTTAATTGAGTAGCTATTATGTGAATTTGTTAAGGAAAATGGATAATATATACGACAACCTTTGGCTTATGTGTAGGATAAGGTATGGCCCTTTTCACGAGTTTTAATTAACAGTTAGTCTTGCTGAAGACGGGTCGGAGCAAGTGACGGGTAATGTCACTCACAAAATGGATAGGGGGACAAGGTGGGGGCACCCCTTGTGCTTTCTTCTCTCCTCTATTTGGGTCATTTGTGAGAGAAAATGGTATCCGTCACTTCAAAGTGACGGATACATGCCGTTTTCAATGAGATTTTGTGTTTAACTTATGTCTTAATTTCTTTGCCTTCGTATCCAGCATGTGTTTCGTGAGGTCAATCGGGCATCAGATTGACTAGTTAACTAGTTTTAAGCCCGTGCAAAAAATGCACGGGTTGTTTTTAAAATTCTTTTGTGTTGGAAGTATATTACTACCTCCTATTCTATATGATTTTCCACATTGGTTATCTATTAGAAGATCTTTGTGAATTTTCTGCTTTAGGAAATGTGGAAGATGTTAGTGAATATGAGGGAGTAATTGATTAGATATAAGAATAGGATCAACATGAACATAGGCAGGTGATGACACCGGTCTTGTTTATCGTCTTATTGCAACTAATATGTAAGATATGAATATTAAACAATGTTACATCCATGTTTCATATTAAATAGCTTTAAATTTTATGAATAATGTCAATTAAGTTATTAAAGTTTTATTGAATAAGTTTTTGACGTATTAAACGCAAATGACGATAATAAAATAATTCTACATGTAACCTGCAATTAATGTTAACTAACAATAATAATTAGCATGAAGAGTAATAATGTTACAAATAAGCATTTAGCAAAAGTATTGTGGCAATCTGTCTCATCCATAAAAGCAATGCAATGTAATCCATTTATATGTAGAAAAAATACATAATAGTCTTCTTAATCTCGGCCTATTTATAGGAGTTAAACATTGTGTATTTGTTGAGACGAGCAAAATATCCAATTATCTGGACCAATTCGATAACTGATCTGAAAATAATTTCGAATCGAATATCCATAATTTTCGGATACGGATATTGGTTTTCGAAAAATCGAATATACATATCCGATCCAAAATATTGTTAATATAGTATACGTAGTTTTGAGTATTTCTAATCTTTGGGCCACTGTCAGCCCACACCATATAGACCAAGCAAGTCATATCTATATATCTATATAAAAGAGAGTTTTTTCGAGCGATTCTAGAGCGTCCACATCATCAAAAATTAATTTAGGAAAGTTTCATAAATAATAATTTCAACATAAAAAATAAAGTGGAGAATCTTTTAATTATTATAATATCTATATTTCCTATTTTATATTCATGAGAAGTTTCTAATTTTTATATAAAAACTTTGACATTTCATTTGGCAAAAAAATGTTGTTATAAAAATTATGAAGATAATATAATTAAATTTGTGGTAAAAAAATGCTTTCATTAGAGTATAGATTTCATATGATTTGCACATACAGGTATTAAAGATGGTGTATTTCTTTTAATAACATTGAAAAATAATGTTAGTGTGGTGATTATAATACGTATAAATTATATAATTGTCCCACATCGAAAGATTAAATAAGGTGGGTGATCCTATAATTATAAATAGGAGTCATCATTGGAACCTATATACCAACCAAAAATCTTTTGAGTCTCTTAAGTATTGTTTTGGAGAGCTCTTAAGAGTTTATATCATTATTTTCACAATATGATATATACATATTTTTTCTATATTATGTATTATATTCAAGTGATGTTTATAATCTTTTTATAAAAACTTATACATCTCAATTGTCAAAAAAGTATTATAAAAAAAAACATATGAATATTAAAAAATAGTACTCCCTCCATTCAAGACCAAATACAACATTTTCGTTTACACACTTGCCAAGACACAAATTACAACGTAAATATCTTTAAATTTACATTATAAAAAAAAAATGATATTCTCATTGTACTTTATAGGTGAATCAAATAAGATCTCACATGACCATATTTTGTCTTACATATTACAAGGAATCGTAAAGATTCTATTCGTTCATGAATAGTGTAAAAAAAGGAATGTTGTATTTGGTCTTGAATCGAAGAAGTATAGTATTTGCTCATTATTATTAACCCGGGTTAGATGGCGAATTATGTGCGAAAAATATGGTGTATTTCTAAGTATGTTATTTGTCCCACATTGAAAAATATGTTGGTGTGGTGAATATATTACGTATAAATAATAGAATTGTCCCACATCAAAAGTTTAGCATAAGATGGTTGATCATGTGATTATAAATAGACGACATCCTTAGAACTTAAATACCAACCCAAAACTTTATGAGTCTCCTTGGAGAGTCTTAAGAGTTTATATCATTATCTCTACGATATGATATATATATATATATATATATTTTTTATATTATGTCCAAGTGATGTTTATAAGTTTTATATAAAAACTTATACATCTCATTTAGCAAAAAAGTAACATAATTTATTTTTTTGAAAAATTATATAACTATATTCGTGGTAAATAAAGGCTAGCATTAGAATATAGTATCATACGGAGTATTATTTGCACATATTTTAATTACGATAATAAGTTAAAAAAAATGTACTATACGAATATTAATAAATAGTATAATATTTGCTTATTATTATTAAACTGGGTTTGATGTCGAATTAGGTGCGAAAAAGATGGTGTATTTCTAAGTATATTGTTTGTCCCACATTGAAAAATAATGTAGGTGTGGTAAATATACTACATATAAATAGTTGAATTTTCCCACATTAGAAGGTTATCATGAGGTGAGGTATCACATGATTATAAATATAAGTCATATTTGAAACATAGGGGTATCAACCCAAAATATTTTGAATCGCTTAAAAATTATCTTAGAGAGTTCTTATAAGAGTTTGTATTAAGAACAAACCTTAGTTACAACAATACCATACAAATATTAATCACGTAGATATTTATAAAAGCAATTATATATTACTATATTAGTGATATTATAATGTTTATTTTAAGACAATCGATAGTATAATAACTTTATTTAAGACAAAATCAATAATTAAAAAATAAAATGGGTGCTAAATATACATAAATTTTTTTGTGTCATATAATGATAATCTTTGCACTAAAATAGAAAATATATGATTTATAATAAAATCAAGTGTTGCATAAAAAGATCTTGAATCCACAAACAAATCAATACAGAGCTTTTTTACTTTGATAAATAGTACTCCCTCCATCCCGGTCATTTGTTGTCTTTTGGTTTTGGCACAAAGACCAAAGAAAGAGGGAGGGGGTCAATTACTAAATGACAAGTGGAATAAATTGGGTGTGAATGATCAAATTACTCATCAAATTCATTCTTAAAATAGAAAGGACAACAAATGACTGAGACACCTCAAAATGAAAAAGGACAACAAATGGCCGGGATAGAGAGAGTAGAATTAAATCTTTTTAACTTTCAAATATAGGTAATTATTATCTCATTAGATTTGAGTAACTAAAATATATCATAATTTTTAACCATTAATCAAAATCGCAACAGAAAAAGGAAGTATTATGCATTTGTTTATACATTTTATTGCTCCCTCATTTACATCTTAAAGTCATGTCAGGAAAAAAAATGTAATTTAAATCATATCATTTGTACATATTTTAATTATGACAAAAGATGAAAAAAACGTACGAATATAAATAGATAGTATAATATTTTCTCATTATTAAATCGGGTTGGATATCGAAATAGGTGCAAAAAAGATGGTGTATTTTTTCGTGTGTTATTTGTCCCACATTGAAAAATAATGTAGGTGTGGTAAATATACTACGTATAAATAGTTGAATTATCCCACATCATAAAATTATCATAAGGTGGGGTGATCTTAAAAATTAATTTAGAAAAGTATCTAAATAATATTTTTTGATGTAAAAAACAAAGTGGAGAATCTTTTAATTATTATAATATTTATTTCCTATATTATATTCAAGTGATGTTTCTAATTTTTATATAAAAAATTTAAATTTCATTTGGCAAAAAAATATCGTTAAGAAAATTATGAAAATAACATAATTTGATTCGTGGTAAAAATGATATCATTAGCGTATAGATTTCATATAATTTGTACATATATAAAATTGTGTACTTAGTATGTTATATGTCCCACATTGAAAAATAATATAGGATTATATAAAAATAATAAAATTGTTCCACATCGAAAGATTAACATAAGATGTAGTGGTCTTATGATTATAAATATGAGACATCCTTGGAACTTAGTTATCAACCTAACATCTTTTGCGTCTCTTAAATAAGATGTTTTGACTTTTGATCATATCTAAATAAATGATTAGACATAAGATATAAATATTAAGACATTAATTATAACCTATTTTTTTTTTACTAAGTTAATTATCCCGTTGCAACGCACGGGCATCCAAACTAGTATATAATATAATCCAAATTTTCATCAAAAACCTAAACTTACCCAGCTAAGCTTACTTCTGCCGCCTTCCATCTTTTCTTCCTATTTTTTTTATTCTCTTGTCTCATAAGTCATATCAAAGGTCATAAATTCCTCTTCATATTTTTTTTTATTTTCAATTCCACCACTTTAAAGTTCATCTTCTCCACTTTACAACTTCTAGCTTCACCGTTTTTCATAGTCTGATCTTACCTTTTAAATTTGAACGCGTGAAAATAGTTGTTATTAATATAATTAGTTTCAATTGAAAGAGAAAAAGAAAGAAGCAAACAATAAGATTAAATTTGTGCATGGTACATTAGAGAGAAAACTCTTATGTAACAAATTCAAATTTTGATTAATTTACGGTAGTTTTAAAATAAGTTTTATGACGTTATTTCATCTACAATTACTCTTTTATGATGTTATTTTTCTGTTTATATATTTTTTTTATAAATGTTTCTTTCATATCTATGTGTTAGAATATGAGTATCTATTATCTATGTGCCTTGTTTTGGGAACATTTTATTTGAAGTAAATATTTTTATTTTTGCAAAATTCAATGTATAACCTTTTTTTTTTACATTTTTAAAATTTGTGGTCATATTTTATTCCTTTTTAAGATTTTTTGTCAAGGAATATGATTTTTTTTATTATGTTATCTACTAATTTTATCAACGAAAAAACAAAAATGATTTTCGGACTTTCTTATTTTATTTTATGTTTTCTCAAATATAGATCTAGCAACCAAAAAATATTCGGAGTATAATTCATACGGAGTAGTTCATACTTCATACTTCATACTGTTCATCTCACTGAGTTTATTGATAAAAAAAGTTATTCTACATATTTAATTTATTATTTTGTAATTATTTAGTATTTTGTTTTGTATTCTTAATTCATGTTTTTTTTGGGGTAATTTTTCAACTTTTTAATGCTCACAATTATTTCTTTCTAGATGATTTGTGTATGTATTGAATTGAGAGGACATAGAAAAGAAATTAAATCACCTAGAAACCCATGTTTGATAGGGGGGCCACCTTTTAAAATCTTTTTTTTTCCTGAATTTTATGAACCAACTAGTTTTAAACCCGTGCAAAAAATGCACGGCGTAATAACATGCGCTATCATTGGATATAGGAATATATAAATGTGCGTTACTAAATGTGAATGCCGTGACAATGTAAATAAGTCTTTAATTAGAGATTCAGCGTACATGTAATTTAATTAACGTTTTAAGTAATATGAAAAGAGTATATGACTTTTACAATAAATCTTCCTTGAGACGACACTTTATGTCTTAAACTTAAGACAGGTTTAATACATATCACTTGTGTATATAAGAATGCATTGGATAATGTTCCGGGTGTAATTCCGGAGCAGGATTATGACCACTTGAGCTTGTTGAATGACGTCGTTACTTGTCTCTTCCTTTCACTCTCTCCTGTAAAGATGAACAAACTGAGGGCTCGGCTTGGTACCGAGCGTACTCACTCCGACGCTCAAGTCAGTAAACTTAGAGAGATAAGTTGTATGTTAACTTGGCAAAGTATATTGTAGAGAGATAAGGGAGTTTATACCAGATTAAAATGATTTTCGGATCCTCTTCTCAATGAGAGAAGTGGAGTATTTATAGACTTTCACCTTTTGTCACGTAGTGGCCAAGTGGCATAGCAGGTGGAAAGACCGTTTTACCCTCGGCCGAGAGACCCATGACAGGCCGGCGGACCTGGTTGACTCCATGCCAAGGGGACTGGATGTGAGTACGCGGATATGCCTCTCGGCCGGCTAGTTGCCGAGCCAAGACCCAAGTGACAGGCCGACAGGCTATGTCGGTTAGGCTGTTAATATGTTGACTTGCTGTCTTTTAGTTTTGACCTTGCTCAATGTGTTGACTCGGTCAGCGGGTGCAGAATATGCCCCATCAATTTGCCCCCAGCGTAGTCTATGCCGTGGTATGGACCTTCGATGAGTGTTGAGCGTATTCTGCGTATGTCGAACTTCTTCCTCGGCTTGGTTCTGTTCAGGCCGTACCATATTCCCCCTCCACATGGTTGTGTAATGGACATCGAATGTGGAAAAGGAAACGACGCTCGCCGAAACCAAGGTTGAGAGTGTCGTGTGCTTTTGATTGCCCCCGGCCGGTGCTGCCAAGCTTGGTTGATCAGCTGGTCGTTAGCAAGTAGATACCAAGGAGCGTGTCGAAGAAGATTCATCACTGTATGTCGATTGACATTCCGTGGCTGCATGCTTGACACGTGGCTTGGTGTTGATTGGTGGACGCTTCATGGGCTTTGCTCTGATTGGTCCACTGAATGGGTTTTGCTCTATAAATAGAGCAGTGTGCCCCTCATTTTGACCTGCAAACTTCTTTTTCTCAAAAAATTTCCTCTTTCTAGTTTTTCGAAGCGTTTTCTCTCTCTAATTTTCGAAGCGTTACTCGGCGTAACACTTTCTTTCAAGGTAAACAAACAAATTCTTCCCCAACTTTTTACTTGTTAATTAATTGTTGTCACCATGTCTGCTGCTGATGCTCCGCCTAGTACCTCAACTCCGGGGCGAACCGCCGCATCCTGATGAACAGGAGCCACTGGTTGTCACTCCGATAGGGTTCGGGGGTCGCTTGTCTCCTTCTCCTGAAATTGATGAGAAATTTTTGGAGGATTTTGATGATGATGAGGAGGAAAAGATCCATTCTGATGTAGAGAGGCCGCATTTCTTGTGGCACGGCGAAGCCTGCTCGATTAAACCCGATCGTGTTTGGACGAACAAGTTCGCTAGTGTCTCCGGGCCTGAACTTTTTGAAGACCATTACTCCTTCGGCAGGGGGTATAGAATTATTGTCCCTGAGGGTGATCAGGCAGTCTGTTGCCCTCCCGAAGGCTGTATAGGTGTATATATTAGGCATCTGGAGTATGGCGCTCCGATTTCCTCTTAACGAACACGTCGCGGCCATAATCAAAGCCATGAATGTCGCCGTGACACAACTGCATCCGTTGGCCATTAGGACGATTATTGGCTTCGTATGGCTTTGTCTTTTTAAAGGAGAGGCCCCAACGGTGAACCTTTTCCGCCGGCTCCACCATCTTTGGCAGACTACCCTAGGTGGCACGGGGTGGTACAGCGTGCAGACCGAGCCGGGTTATGTCACCGTTTCCAAGCTGACATCTTGCAAAGACTGGAAGGGGCGGTGGGTATATGTCGATGTTCCGGAGGACTATCCACTGCCCCGGTCCTTCCCAGCGCCGCGTCAATTTGTGGTGTGAGAGTCAGGGGGAGCATGAAAGATATGTCTCCCGTAATAAGATTAAGATGGACGCCAAGAAGGTCTATCTTAAGGACGACGAGGTGCGGGCAATGAGCCTGTTCGAGGCTGAGAGGGATGGCACGCCGAAGGGATGGATGCCTCCGACGCAGATCGTCCTTCAAGACGAGCCGCTTTGTCACGTCGGCCTCATACCGGCCCTCGGTCAGGGTGAGTGGAGTCGGTATGAGGCCCACCTTTGCTTTTTATGCTTCAGTATTTGAGCCTTAGTTTACTTCTTTTGCTTAACTGTTGACTTTGTTTTTTGCAGATCGATTTGGCCGGGATCTCTCCGTCTCCATCCTAAACAAGTTGGGACTTGACCAGGACGGGAGAGTCGTTGAGCTGCACCCTAAGGCCGCGCCGCGTGATCGCAGACCGGCCCCGCACGAACTTATGGAGCAGGCGTTGAAGGCAATGGATGTGGGGGCGACTCAAGCGGAGATTGGCGGTAACGTGCCGCGCCAGAGACCAAAAACAACGTCTACGGCGGCTACGACGTCAACTCCAACTCAATCTCCAATCCCCGCAGTCCAAAAGGATGAAGTGGTCGTCAATGTTGATGAGGACGTCACCGTTCTGGAGGGTCCTCCTGTGGACAGCGGGCCGCCCACGGGGGCGCTTGGTGAGAAACGAAACAAGCGTTTGCATTTTGTATGGAGTCGCCACCAATTTTTATGGGAAATTGGAACCGTTCGAATACCTCGTGTCATGTCAAGACACAAAGTAGTGACATGAACACTAAGCAATCGTTACCCTTAGCATTCTATGTCTAGAATGACTCTCGTGGATGCCAATGAACACGGGTGCTCACGGAGATCTGGAGTAAGGGGTGAGGGTACGTATTAGGAAGCTCTTTTGATCGAACACCTAATCCCGCCCGCCTCGATAGCGGCCTCTACTAATGATTAGGGAAGTTATTCGTACTTGATATATCGTCGGCTATATGCATGCAATGCAACATCCATTAGATTAATCCTAGCATGTGAAGAATTTAGACTAAGTCGGTGGACAATTAATTAGGCAAACAATTGGGTCGAAGTTGGGATTTAATGCTCATTTACATGTGAAAGCATACAAGCAATAAAAGAAATACAATAACTACAAATTACAATAATGAAAATTACATTGATTACAACGGAATAGGCGATTTATGTCGAAAATACCTTTAAAACGGATGATTTGAGAAAACAAATAAAAGAAGAAATAAAATAAACGAACAGAAATTAGCGATATTACGGATAATAGTTAGTTAATACGCTTACTAATTAATTACGTCAAGGCAGAAAAGGAGTTCAGAGGCAGAACTCAACCAGGAACAGGCGCAGCAGAGCTGCGTCCTTTGGAATAGGCGCAGCAGACGCTGCGTCTGTTCCCTGGCTCAGTTTTGGCTGTGAAGCCGTAATTGCAATCCGTTAATGTTAATTGGTGAATTTAATGATCGATTAATGATATTTACTCGGATGAAAGTGATTAACAGGTTATTTAACATATGAATGGGTCATAAAAACAGTAAAATATGAATGAGACGGAATTAAACGAATTAATACATGATGGAATAATGACAGAAGTGAAAAATATTAACAAACTAAACGAATTAAATCAATTAATTAGGTTAGATACGATGGATTAATGACGAATATATGATGAACATGCTAATAGACAGGTGTAAACTATATCAAAGACGAATTCTAGAAACCCAATATTGATGAATTGAATCTCTACAACCCGGAATTGAATTTAATGACGAAAACCCGCAAATATGAGATTATTTGGGATTTAAGTCGGACTTGATGATTAAAACATGCTAATGAATGATGAATTATATACGACATACATATGAATTATAAATTTCCGTGATGAAGAATTAAAGAACAAAACAAAAGAAATAATTTTGGTACGAATTACAGAGGACGGAGGAAGAAGAAAAGAAGCAGGAACTGCGGCAGCCTCACGAAGAGGCGCAGCAGTTGCTGCGTCTTTTCTCGACGTCTGTCTACTGGAAATCCGCAAAAACAGGTTTTAAAGACGGTTTTAGAAATCGATTTTAATGAGGTACTTTCGACATAAACCTTACAATTGTTATACAATAATAAAATACAATAAATAAAAGGAATATACACCCTCAGACTTACATGTTGACGGAACGAGAAGAACTAAGAAGATCGATTAGTGATGCTCGACGCGAATGCAAGGAAAGAGTGCCCTCGTAAGAGGAAAACGATTTAACAAATTGATTAATTAGATTGATTGAGTGTAGTGGTCAAATTGGTCGGTCATGCAACGGAGAGGTGGTACCGGAAGATCCGAGCTTACGTGGTCGGAAGTCCAAGCACGTAGGCGCCAATTAGTAAGAACAAAGTCTAGAATGCAAAGGGAGAAGAGAAGGGCGGACACTCGCGTGAAAAATATGAGGAACGAAGGCTCCTATTTATACTAATTCACGCGGCGGAATTATGGTAAGACTAGGATACGGAAGGAAAGATCCGGAAATAACCGACTTAGGTTAAAACACGGAAACTTGGACAAAAAGAAAGCCCACAGGAAAAGGCGCAGAGGGCTGCGTCCCTTGGAAGAGGCGCAAAGACTTGCGCGTCCTTTCCCGGGTAGGTTCCTCTGCGCGTAGAAAACGCGTTTGACAGCCTGTCGTATTTTAGGCATAACTTTCTCTACAAGACTCGGATTAAGGTGATTTCGGTGGCGTTGGAAAGCTAAGAGAGAGATCTAGAACTTTCTGTCAAATAGGCCTGACCCATAAAACTCGTTATGACCTCGTAAAACGGGCCTAAAGGTCGGGTTATCATTTTAACTAAATGAAATGCACATTTTGTAATGTAAACTTTGAGTTTAGCCTAATGAAGTGACATGGGACTCAAAATGAGATATAATCCCAACATTTTATGACATCCTAACCTTAGGTAGACAATCCCATTGCTTTGACTCGGGATTTGACGGGTTTTAGAAAATGAAGACGGTTTTTGACCCGGACTCCAAATGTACTCTAATTACTGCCAAAACGACCGTATTGGGACGTAGATGACAACTAAGAGGTAGACATTAATATTTGAGCAATCACTTGACGATAAACTTATTGTCACAAATCGTTCCGCGTAGCAAACATGCGGCCCAATCATCACCGGGTGGTTTGCGAGGGGTGCGTAAACGAGGTGTGTCTGAGCCCCCACTTTGACTGAGGCTTGGACAAGGCGAAAGTCAAAGTATAGCCATCAGGTCAATCGAAGATTACAACCTGACGACTATGGCGACGCGAGGCGGCTCAAGGGGTCTGAACCAAGGACCTATCGTCGGGAACATTTTAGAGTCTGTCGACTATCGGGGAGGGTCGTTTAAAGTCCATTAGACTACGTAAGGAGGCTCGCCAGCCATAAGAAGAGACCATACCTGAGACTTCTTTCTCGAGATGCTTCCGGAGTTGCGTAGGAGCTAAGGTTGAGCATGGGAGCTAAGGGTAAGACCTAAAAGATATATAAGGATTGTGCTAGGGTATGGGGCCCTAAAGGAAAGCATTGACGGGAAGGAGGCCTAAACTAAGCTCAACTTAAGGGGTAACCAAGGTTTGGGTATAGGAACTCTAAGGAAGTGATGATCCTAAAGGAATATGATCCTAAAAGGAAAAGGTGATCCTAAGGAATATGATCCTAAGGGTAAAAGGTGATCCTAAAGGAATATGATCCTAAGGGTAGAAGTGTATGAACTCTATGGAGTTTGGGAACTTAAAAGAAGCTATGTGTGTGAACCTGGGTGTACGAACCTAAAAGAACGGCTGGTATGAGAAATTAAAGGCTTGTGAACCTAAGAGGATTTGGGATCCTAGGGTTAAGTTTAGGAACTACTGGGTTACTAATTCTTGTTTTAAACGCGTGCGTTTAAGCTTTCTGAGGCATGAGAACTCCAAAAGGATTTATGGGTTTATGAACCTAAAGATGTTGGTGTGGGAGCTTAAAGGTTTATGAACCTAAAAGAGGCCATTTTGGGATCTAAGAATCTAGGGGTAAGAATCCTAACTTTGGGTTTACGAACCTAAGGAAGGAGGCTTTGGTTTGGGAACTTTCGGAGAACGACACCTTTGCCGAACTCTGTGAGGAAACAGTAATATCGAAGGTAGCAGGACGTCGGTAGAAACTGGCTGGGGAATCGCTGCGTCGGTCTCAAGCGAACTCGGCAAAAACTTGAGGTTGAATCGCTGCGTCGGTCTCAAGCGAACTCTTGTTGGGGAATATATTGACGATTAGGAACATCTTGATCGCCATGGAAGGAATCTTGAGTGAGCAATCTTTGCAAAATATCTTGCTTTGGGACAAATATTTTGACGACTAGGAACATCTTGATCGTCATGGAAGAAATCTTGAGTGAGCAATCGCAAAAAATGCCTTTACTGGGACAAATATTTTGACGACTAGGAACATCTTGATCGTCATGGAAGAAATCTTGAGTGAGCAATACTGCAAAATACTGTTGCGCTGGATAAAGGGATCTGAGCAATACTGCAAAATAATGCTGCGCTGGATAAAGGGATCTGAGCAATACTGCAAAATACTGCTTCTGATACCTACCTGCATGGTTAGTAGCCACACAAGAATGCAATCTAATATATGCACGTAAGCAATTATCGCATGGACCTCGAATGAGGAAACACACAAGCTTTGCAAAAGTTGTTTCTTATAAAAGTCGTTTAAAACTTGTTCAAAGAAGTTTGTCGTTTGTAATGCATTATGCATATTCAATGGGCTTTAGACACGTGACTGACGCGACGTAGACCTTATATGGACGTGAAAATATAGACTTAGGTTTGACTGACGCGACACTAACTTAGATTTGACGCGACATAGGGATGACTTTGACAGACTTTGCTTAAGTATGCGCAACCCCTAGCCAAGTATGGGTAACAATGCGTATCGATTCCAAAGGTAGAATAATTGCAAGAATGATGAAGGCATATTAAAAGTAAGGCATGAGCCATAGATCATCTGTCTACTGGGACATCTTTTACCACCGTTTGCCATAAAAGAGACCCCTCTTGAGGCACGATGACTTGGAGAATTGATCTAAGACCTTTGTCATTGTCCGGACCGAGTACTAGCTAGACTTAGAGGAATAAAGGAAGGGTGACATCTCGGAAGCGAAGCCCCCAGGATGAGAAGATGACTCTGGAATTTGGTAAAAAAGAGGTTGGGCGACAATAAGGAGCCCCCAGTATAGAGATGTTGGTTGTGGAAGGGATGTTAATTGAGGTTGAAAGGTTGAAATAGAGGTAGAAAGTTGATGGTTGAGGTGGCTGATAATTGAGATTGAAAGTTGGAAGTGGGGATGGTTGTGTCCCTGAGGACTGCCTACGTATTCACGTGAAGTGAAATCAAACCAGATCGTAGTTCTGAGGTTTGGTTAATTTTGTTTGGGTGTTGTGGTTGTATCCTTCTTGTGTAAGAAAGGACTGCCTACGTATCCACCTGAAAAGGTGAAATCAAACCATGCTCGTAGTTCAAGTGTGTGCCTAAGCTATGTTGTTAGGACCTTAAAGTGCAGGGTCACAAGGGTGTATTCCTTTGGTGACTCGAAGAGTTGATTTGAGATAACTCCCTCTGATCATAGATCAAAGAAGTATAATTAATTTTGTAAAAAATTTCCTTGTCGTGTGAGCACACTTAGAGTGGACCCTAAGGATGTTGGGTATGTCCCATTCTGGGTAGCAAAGTATTCGAAGACTCCGTGTTTGGGTCAAGGTGAAACTGGATTGGATATTTGGAATTTGGAGCTCGGTAATAAGAGGCTTTTGATGAACAAATCTCTGGAGCTTGATTTTGTGGAGTTAAGGCTTGATGGGATTATGGCTTGTAATATGGCTTAGAAATGGAGTCTCTTGGCTTGATGTAGCCTGAGCACATAAAGGTAGGTTAAAATGACGTGGGATCAAGTTTCCATGTCTTGGCCCTAAAGGATGGGTATATTTGACGAGCTTGAGAGGATTCTCAAAATTCCTAACTGTCTCCCCGTAACGGTCTCGAGAAGGACTTAGGGTGTGTGATGTGTGGAAGGCTAAGTGAGGGTGCTAGCTAACCATCTTAATCGATGTCTTGATTCTATATAGACTTTAGCATTATTCTGCTCAGTATTTGATTTCATACTCGTTCTTGATTTAGACTCAGATTCTTGGTCTAGACTATATCTTGGATTTCTGCTTAGATTCTTGATTTGGGTTTTTGAAGATAACTTTAACTTTGGATATTGACTTGACTTGCTTGATTGAGCTTTCTTCTTTTGACTCTTTTGTCTTGGGCTATAGGCATAACTACGGCTTCGGATATTGATCTTGGGTATTCATCTTGATTGAGCCTTTGTCTTTGATCGTGGCTCGTATCATCTTGGATTTGTTTGCCACCATGGATTTGGGTCAGACTAGCACCTTTTGATGTGAAACGGGTTGGTCTTTTAGTAACACGGGTTGTTTATTGTGGGGAATGGGCTTGCCTTCCGTCATAGATTGCTAACAAGTGAGATGGTCTGGATTCGTCCTAGAATCTTTTGAGATATGCTCGTCCTAGACTAGGGTTATATTGTGGTTTCTATTGCCAGACGTGGAATAGGTAAGGAAAAAGAACACGGAGTTTCAGGTCCTCTACAACTTAGAATGGAACATCATCTAAGTGCACTCACATCGACTGACATGTGTTGTTGTTGTCATTTTAAAAAATGTCTCAAACCAATTCTTGTTGTCACAGGAAAAGGGTAGAGGAAGAGATATGATAGAATATATGGATGAAAAGTGTATTTTTATTGAAATGAGTAGTGAATGTACTTAACATAGACTCGAGAAGACATGTGACTCGTGGGACAGCCCCCAGGTTGTCACTAGGAATGGAAATGGACACGAAGAAAGGCACTAGAACAAATATGAGATAGACAGCCTAAGACTCGGACTCGGACTCGGACTTTGACTCGATTTCAGATCCAGACTCGTAATCATCGGCCCACGCTTGAACGTTTTCTTTTCCAGCAACTGGCTTCGGCATCTGACTTTGAGCATTCACCCATTTGAGCACCCCATCCTCGTTATTGGGAACACTGGAAGGACAACAGTCAAGAAGAGTTTCTTGATAAGTGGTATATCCATGAGGATTGCCTAAGCTACCTTGTGGATTAAAGGTTGAGAGGGACAACCTCCCACTTTCAATCATATCTTGGATCACATGCTTGAGCTTATAACACATCTCTGTATCGTGTCCTTTGCCCCTGTGATACCGGCAATAGACGTTCTCATCCCAGAATTTAGCCTTCTTTTCTGGATCAGGTGTAGGACCGATAGGTTTCAACATTTGTCGTTCTATGAGTCTATGAAGGGCATCGGCGTATCTAATACCAATGTTGGTAAATTTCCTAGGAGGTGTATCCTTCTTCTCGGAAGCCTTTATGAATGACCTTGAAGAGTTGTTAGGTTTCTTTGACGAAGGATCCATGAGGATGCCTTTATTGATTTTGATTCCTGGATGAGAAGAACTAAGAATAGATTGTCCATTTATTGCTTTCTCCTTAGGACTGTCAAGTTGAGGGTTTGTCTGGACATTTTTCATCTTAAGAGGTTGGGCATCAAGCTTCTTACCCATTTCGGCAAACTGGTTCTCTATGTTGGAAAGTCGAGAGTTTAGGATATCAATGGCTCCTTCTATTTTGGAGAATTTATTGTTGAAGGCCATGGAAAGCATGAGCATTCCATTTTGGATATCTTCGTCTTCAAGAACATTGATCTCTTCGTCATCATGATGATTGAGGAGATTATGGCAATCCAGGAATGATTCTTCATCATGTTTGATGATATTAGACCCAAGAGGGTCGATCTTTTTGGATTTCTTGGCGGAAGGTGGCTTAGGAAGCTTGCCCTCTTCGATCATATCTTCGATGGTGTGTTTCAAGAGAAAACACTCTTCAATATCATGGCCTCTACCTTGGTGATATAGGCAATATTTGTTGCCCTTCCAGAGGTTCATCTGTTTCTCCAAAGGTGGATCCGGAGTCGGCCCTATTGGATGTAACATGCCTTGGGCAGAAAGTCTCTTCAAAGCATCGGCATAAGACATGCCTAAATCGGTAAGCACCCTTTGATGCCTCCCAGGTTTTCTTTCAGCTATTTTTGGCTTTCTAGGACGATGGTTATTGCAAGAGGTAAGCTTTGGACGACCTAGACTAGAGGTTTCCCTAGTTGGCATGTTCTTTTCCACCATTCCATTCTCGAGGGTGAGGACGCGAATGCTCAAATTTTCCACTGTAGCTTGAACTCCAAGAACCATGGCATAAACGTCTTGGAGAGACACGGCGATTGTGGCTTGATCTGCCTCGTGACTTTGCTGACTGACGGAACTTGCTGGATTCCTACTCGACAGAAATGACACGCATTACAACTCGATTCGACATGGGATCACTCATACTAAGGCAACAAACAAAGGAAAGGACAAGATGACAAATCTAGACTTGACTTGTGAATTCATGAAATGTCGTGAGCGACTTCTCGTGTTTGAATTCACAGTGCTTTAGTTTAGACTCGAGTGTTGACTTTGACGGAGTGACCCTTATATGATTGACCTTATTGACGGGATTGATGACACGTGTTAATTCTGGACTCGAGGTTTGCTTATAGGTGTTAAGAAGACTGCGGTAGTTTATACTCAAATATGAGGCCCATTGAGACTCGTGTGTTGAGCCTCGGAACGCGTGACTCGAGTGTTTAGATCCTAACTGAATTGGGGTAGGGAGTCCAAAATAATGGCGTGACGCCTTAGGACTTGAAAAAAAAAAGACCCAAAATGTAAAGGAAGACGGGTTCATGACTCGACGGAGTTCCGACTAGGACATAGTCGGTTTGAACTTTGACTCTAACTTAGCCCGATTGAATTTACATATTTTACATTTACACGGTTTGAAAATATTTTGAATAAAACGTTTTTTTTTTTTTTTTTTTTTTTTTTTTTCGGACTCTTTTTTTTTTTGACGTTTTTTTTTTTTTTTTTTTTTTTTGACGTTTTTTTGTTTTGGACTCTTTTCGTTTTTTTCGTTTTTTTTTTTTGGTTTTTTTTGTTGTTGTTGTTGTTTTGTATTTAGTTTTGAAATGGGTTTTAGGCCCGAAGTTTGACTTGACAAACGGACAGAGTTTTGACTGGGTTTTGCGCTAATCAAGGCCTTTTTCGAAATTTTGATTAAAAAACAAAAAGGGTTTGATTTTTGAAAAATCGTCATGGTTTCGTTTAGAAATGGTGATCACGTAAGGTACAAACATTTATACAAGCATTATAACGGGATGCTGAGTGCATTTAAAAGGGTTTTGGTTTAAAGGGTGGGTTGCCATACCGAACCATCAAACCCGAAGTCTGTGGAGAGGCTCGTGCCAAACAAGAGTAAGGCCGATTCCTAGTCCATTTCCTCAAGTAGTGAAGGCCCTTGATACAAACAAGAGTAAGCATCATGGTATGGATGACGTCAATCGCTATCCATCCTTAGGCCCAAATAAGAATTAGGACCGTTTAGACGGGACGATTGGTCGAAAGGGTTGGGTTGGGCCTAGGAAGGCCGAATAAAACGGTCTAGGAAGACCGAGTTATGAAAACCGACAATTGTCTTGTACAAACTTATTCCCTAACCTTGTTCAAGTTTCACCCTTGGCTACACGTAAGTGTATTTATCCCCAGCGGAGTCGCCAAACTGTGGACAGCGGGCCGCCCACGGGGGCGCTTGGTGAGAAACGAAACAAGCGTTTGCATTTTGTATGGAGTCGCCACCAATTTTTATGGGAAATTGGAACCGTTCGAATACCTCGTGTCATGTCAAGACACAAAGTAGTGACATGAACACTAAGCAATCGTTACCCTTAGCATTCTATGTCTAGAATGACTCTCGTGGATGCCAATGAACACGGGTGCTCACGGAGATCTGGAGTAAGGGGTGAGGGTACGTATTAGGAAGCTCTTTTGATCGAACACCTAATCCCGCCCGCCTCGATAGCGGCCTCTACTAATGATTAGGGAAGTTATTCGTACTTGATATATCGTCGGCTATATGCATGCAATGCAACATCCATTAGATTAATCCTAGCATGTGAAGAATTTAGACTAAGTCGGTGGACAATTAATTAGGCAAACAATTGGGTCGAAGTTGGGATTTAATGCTCATTTACATGTGAAAGCATACAAGCAATAAAAGAAATACAATAACTACAAATTACAATAATGAAAATTACATTGATTACAACGGAATAGGCGATTTATGTCGAAAATACCTTTAAAACGGATGATTTGAGAAAACAAATAAAAGAAGAAATAAAATAAACGAACAGAAATTAGCGATATTACGGATAATAGTTAGTTAATACGCTTACTAATTAATTACGTCAAGGCAGAAAAGGAGTTCAGAGGCAGAACTCAACCAGGAACAGGCGCAGCAGAGCTGCGTCCTTTGGAATAGGCGCAGCAGACGCTGCGTCTGTTCCCTGGCTCAGTTTTGGCTGTGAAGCCGTAATTGCAATCCGTTAATGTTAATTGGTGAATTTAATGATCGATTAATGATATTTACTCGGATGAAAGTGATTAACAGGTTATTTAACATATGAATGGGTCATAAAAACAGTAAAATATGAATGAGACGGAATTAAACGAATTAATACATGATGGAATAATGACAGAAGTGAAAAATATTAACAAACTAAACGAATTAAATCAATTAATTAGGTTAGATACGATGGATTAATGACGAATATATGATGAACATGCTAATAGACAGGTGTAAACTATATCAAAGACGAATTCTAGAAACCCAATATTGATGAATTGAATCTCTACAACCCGGAATTGAATTTAATGACGAAAACCCGCAAATATGAGATTATTTGGGATTTAAGTCGGACTTGATGATTAAAACATGCTAATGAATGATGAATTATATACGACATACATATGAATTATAAATTTCCGTGATGAAGAATTAAAGAACAAAACAAAAGAAATAATTTTGGTACGAATTACAGAGGACGGAGGAAGAAGAAAAGAAGCAGGAACTGCGGCAGCCTCACGAAGAGGCGCAGCAGTTGCTGCGTCTTTTCTCGACGTCTGTCTACTGGAAATCCGCAAAAACAGGTTTTAAAGACGGTTTTAGAAATCGATTTTAATGAGGTACTTTCGACATAAACCTTACAATTGTTATACAATAATAAAATACAATAAATAAAAGGAATATACACCCTCAGACTTACATGTTGACGGAACGAGAAGAACTAAGAAGATCGATTAGTGATGCTCGACGCGAATGCAAGGAAAGAGTGCCCTCGTAAGAGGAAAACGATTTAACAAATTGATTAATTAGATTGATTGAGTGTAGTGGTCAAATTGGTCGGTCATGCAACGGAGAGGCTGGTACCCGGAAAGATCCGAGCTTACGTGGTCGGAAGTCCAAGCACGTAGGCGCCAATTAGTAAGAACAAAGTCTAGAATGCAAAGGGAGAAGAGAAGGGCGGACACTCGCGTGAAAAATATGAGGAACGAAGGCTCCTATTTATACTAATTCACGCGGCGGAATTATGGTAAGACTAGGATACGGAAGGAAAGATCCGGAAATAACCGACTTAGGTTAAAACACGGAAACTTGGACAAAAAGAAAGCCCTGGGAAAAGGCGCAGCAGGGCTGCGTCCCTTGGAAGAGGCGCAGCACTTGCTGCGTCCTTTCCCGGGTAGGTTCCTCTGCGCGTAGAAAACGCGTTTGACAGCCTGTCGTATTTTAGGCATAACTTTCTCTACAAGACTCGGATTAAGGTGATTTCGGTGGCGTTGGAAAGCTAAGAGAGAGATCTAGAACTTTCTGTCAAATAGGCCTGACCCATAAAACTCGTTATGACCTCGTAAAACGGGCCTAAAGGTCGGGTTATCATTTTAACTAAATGAAATGCACATTTTGTAATGTAAACTTTGAGTTTAGCCTAATGAAGTGACATGGGACTCAAAATGAGATATAATCCCAACATTTTATGACATCCTAACCTTAGGTAGACAATCCCATTGCTTTGACTCGGGATTTGACGGGTTTTAGAAAATGAAGACGGTTTTTGACCCGGACTCCAAATGTACTCTAATTACTGCCAAAACGACCGTATTGGGACGTAGATGACAACTAAGAGGTAGACATTAATATTTGAGCAATCACTTGACGATAAACTTACGAACTGTCACAAATCGTTCCGCGTATCAAACATGCGGCCCAATCATCACCGGGTGGTTTGCGAGGGGTGCAGAAACGAGGTGTCTACACCTCCTCCTTCAAATAAGAGGAAGGAAACAACGCCTGCTGCTGCTGTTACCGAGGCAGGGAAAGAGAAGGGGTCAGCCGGCCCTCTGTCCAAGAAGGCTAAGACTGGTACGGATCTAACCCATGGCTCGGATTTAGCAGGTTATTTAGGCATTCCTGATGACAGGCTTTCTGATATGTCAATGAATGTTGACATGGATGCTTTGTCTGGGTTTTTTATAGATCAGCCATCGCCGGCTGTCGTTCTCACTGAACGGCAATTGGAGAAGCAGCCTGTGCAGACGGGCGATAAAAATGTCACCGCCGACTCCTCATCCGAGAAGGTTTCCCCCGTTCAGCTTAGGGCGGACGGCATAAGGTTGGCCAAGAGGCTGGTGAAGTGGGCTGAACTAGCTGGCACTCATCTTATCGAGCAAGAAAAGCTCATGGCTCAAACTGCCCCTACGCTCGAACGGCTTAGACTTGAGCTTGCCGCTGCTAAGAAGGAGGCCGAGAGGACGAAAAAGGACTTCCTGGCCACCATGAAGGACTTCCTCGCTGAGCGAAAGCTTAAGGAGGACGCTGAGAAGGTGGTCATGGCCGAGAGAGTTAAGGTCGAGTCTGCGTTGGCTGATGCCGCCAAGCTGCGGGAGGAGAGAGACAAATTTGAGGGCGGCTATAAGGCCATGGTTGAGCAGAGGGAAAGATGGAAGTCCCTGCATTCGGCCGAGGCGAAGGAGCATAAGGGCACAAAGGCTATCCTTGCTAGGTTGTGTTTAGGCTATCCCTATGGGGACGGCCGTCGACTTTGTTTTGCCTCACTTGTAAACATTTTTAATAAAATTTGTTTATTTGCCTTTGGCTTGGCCGAGGCTTTGATCTCATCCTCCATTCAGTTGTCTTTTTACGTTTTTAAACATATTGAGCGCTTTTTCGTTTTTACCTTTGGCTTGGCCGAGGCAGTTAGATTGCGTATCTCAACTGTACTTAAACGTTTTTAGCATATTGGTCGTGTCCCTTGCTGCGCCTGAACAGGCCGAGGTAGCAAGGTTCACGTTTCCCAATCTCCTTAGCAACATGTTGGCATGTTGGTCGCTTCCTCCTCCACTCTCGGTCTGGCCGAGGCGGTCAGATTTGCGCTTCCCAACTGCTGTTGTAAACATGTTAGCATATCGGTCGTTTCCCCATCACCCCCGGCTTTGGCCGAGGCAATCGAAGTTACGGCTCGACTGCATTCGTATCTATAGACATATTGATCGCTTCCTCTGCCACTCCCGGATTGGCCGAGCCAGTCAGATTTGCGTTTCTCAACTGTACTTATACGTTCTTAAGCATGTTGGTCGCTTTCGCGAGTATCAACTGCCATTGTAGTGACTGCCCGGCTTTGGCCGTGGCGTCTACTAGTGACTGCCCGGCTTTGGCCGTGGCGTCTACTTTGGTACGCCTACGGAGGGGACAAGCATTTCGATGGAAAACTTGGATCACTCTTCATAAGATATAATCACGCGTTGGGGTGCCCACAACGGTCTCGGACACCTCCGCCGCTATACGAAATACTTCCTAAGATTGTCCGTGTTCCAGTGGCTCATTAGAGGCACACCCTCCATGTCTGTCGTCAGGTATGTCCCCCAGCCTCATTTCTTCAACCACCCTGTAGGGTCCTTCCCAGTTGGCCGTCATTTTACCATGGATGTTTCCTTTGTTTGTTGCGGCCGACTTTCTCAGGACTAGATCTCCTACTCTTAAGTCCCTTTTGTGGACCCTACGGTTGTATGCTCTTCTCATTCGGTTTTGATATACTGCCAAGTTGAGCCGTGCCGTATCTCGACTTTCTTCGACCAGGTCTAGGGAGGCTCTCAGGCCTTCTTCATTTTCGGCTGGGTTAAAGGTTTGCGTTCTGAATGTCGGCACAGCTGCTTCAATTGGCAGGACGGCCTCAGACCCATAGACTAGGTGGAATGGACTGTACCATGTTGCTTCTTTCTCCGTGGTTCGAAGGGACCACAGGACGCCGGGTAGTTCATCAGCCCATCTTCCTTTTAGATCTTCAACCTTCTTTTTCAACCCGTTCAGTATTGTTTTATTAGCCGCTTCGCCCTTTGCCCGTTGCCGAGGGTGGCAGACGGAGGAGTATCCAAATTTGATACCGAGCTCTTACAACCAATTCATCACCATGTCGCTCCAAAATTCTCGGCCGTGGTCAAATACAATGACTTGGGGCAACCCAAAACGAGTTATGATGTTCTCCCAAATCACCTTTCTTACGGCCGTCGTGGTCTTGGCAGGTACCGCGACAGCCTCGACCCATTTGGTGAAGTAGTCAACGGCGACAATCAGGTACTTCCTTCCTCCGGAGGCCGTCGGAAATGGTCCTAATAAATCCATCCCCCACTGTGCAAATGCTAGGAGACTAAGTACTGGCTGCAGGTCTCGGGAAGGTGCATGTATTACCGGCGCATGCATCTGACAATTCTTGCACTTCTTGGTTTTTGCCCTGGAATCTTTCAGCATGGTAGGCCAGAAGTAGCCGGCTCGGAGAGCTTTGTGGGCTAGCGTTCTCGCCCCCATGTGGTGTCCGCAGATGCCTTCGTGAATCTCTGTCAAGATATGAGCTCCGCGCTTACCGGGCCGACACATTTCAAGAGTGGTCTTATTACGGACCTTCTGTACAATTCTCCTTCGAACACTAAGTAACTTGCAGCGATCCTTCTTATCTTCTGAGACAGACTGCGGTCCTCCGGCAACTCTTTAGTCAGCTTGTATTTCATTATCGGAGTCATCCACGTCGTCTCGGCTTCGATGTCGCCCACCATGCCGACGGTCTCAGTGATGCTTTTAGCATTTCGATATCCACCAAGACGGTTCGATCGACATTCTTGATGCTTGAACTGGCAAGTTTCGAGAGAGCGTCGGCTCTGTTGTTCTCAGACCTGGGGATGCATTGTATTTGGAAAGATTTCAATTTTGAGGTGTCAGCTTTTACCCTCTCTAGGTACCTTACCATCCCATCGTCTCGAGTCTCATACTCTCCTCTGATTTGATTAGTCACTAGGAGCGAGTCTGTTTTCAACACAATGTGCTCCGCCCCGGTAGCTCTAGCTAACTCGACTCCAGTTATCACCGCCTCATATTCGGATTCGTTATTTGAGGCCGAGAAGGTAAACTTCAAGGCGTACTCAAACTCGTCTCCGTTAGGGCTGATGATAAGGATGCCGGCTCTTGAGCTGTTCGCCGTGGAGGACCCGTCGGTATACACTTCCCACACGTCGGGATGTGATTCTTCTTGATATGTGCACTCAGCCAGGAAGTCTGCGAGCGCTTGCCCCTTTATCGAAGGCCTCGGCTTGTACTGAATGTCAAAGCCGGAGAGCTCCACCGCCCATTTGATAAGTCTGCCGGACTTTTCGAATTTTTTTAATGTTTTCTCCAATGGCTGGTCGGTTAAGACCGTCACGGGATGTGCGTCGAAGTAGGGTTTTAGCTTCCTTGCCGCAACGACGACGGCGAAGGCTGCTTTTTCGATCAGTGGGTAATTTCTTTCGGCGGCCAGCAGTGTATGGCTGATAAAGTAGATTGGGTATTGCTGCTTATTTTCTTCCCTGACGATTACGGCACTGACCGTGGCCGAGGTAACTGCTAAGTATAGATATAGCGTCTCCCCCAGCGTCGGCCTGGACAGGGTCGGTAGTGTCAGAAGGTGGGCTTTCAGTTGCTTGAAAGCCGTGCTCTGTTCCTCCTCCCAGCTAAAGTCTTTATTCCCTTTCAGCACTTTAAAGAACGGAGTGCTCTTGTCGGCCGACCGAGAGATGAAACGGGCGAGAGCCGCCATCCTTCCGGTCAGCATCATAACCTCTTTTCGATTTCTCGGCTCCGGTAGGTCTAGTATTGCTTGGACTTTCTCTGGATTGGCATCAATTCCCCTGGCGCTGACAAGCACGCCGAGGAACTTGCCGGCCCGGACACCGAAGTTGCATTTCTTTGGGTTAAGCTTCATTTTATATTTCCTTAGTGAACAAAATGTTTCGCTCAAATCGGCTAAGTGCTCGCTGTCAGACTTGCTTTTTACAATAGCATCATCGACGTAAGCCTCGATGTTTCGCCCTTTTTGATCTTGGAACACTTTGTCCACCAACCTAGTGTAAGTTGCGCCAGCGTTCTTCAAACCGAACGGCATCATTTTATACATGTATGTACCGTGAATGGTGATGAATGCGCACTTAGGCATGTCTTCCTCGGCCATAAATACCTGATGATACCCTGAGAAGGCGTCCAGCAGGCTTAGCATAGTGTAGCCTGCCGTGGCGTCAATTAAACTATCTATTCGAGACAAGGGATAGCAATCTTTAAGGCACGCTTTATTAAGATTGGTAAAATCAACACACATCCTCCACGCCCCTGACGACTTCCTCACCATTACAACATTTGCTAGCCACTCAGGGTAAGTACAAGGCATGATAAAGTCCGCCGCTAATAATTTGTCTACTTCAGCTTTGATGGCCTCATCCTTCTCGGCCGAGGAGTTCCTCATCTTCTGCTTGACAGGCCGAGCGGTGGAGAGTACGTTCAGCTTGTGAACGATCACCTCCCGCTCACGCCGGCATCTCGGCGGCTGAGTATGCGAAGACATCTTTGTTCTTCCTCAGCAGGTCTAGGAGATCAGCTCTGAATTTTGGCTTCAGGTCGACACCGACAGTTACGGTGCGCTCTGGGTCAATTTCCACTTCCTCGGTCTCGGCTCCTTCGACCATGCCGACGTTAGTGTTCATCGGATCGCCCTCCTGCTGCAAGGATAGACTCTTCCCTTTCTCCGACTTCTTCGCCACTTTGAGGTATTGCTTGTTGTACCCCCTAGCAGACACTTGGATATTGACTATTTCATCTCTCTCGTCCTTTGAGACGAGCTTTTGTGCTTCCCTCCGGTCCGAGACGTACATCAATGTCAGGGCCCGGATGGACATCACTGCATCGGCCTTGCTCAAAGTGACTCGGCCTATGAGAACATTGTAGGCAGACGAACCATCAATAACCACGAACTCAGATAAAACATTTTTAGCCGCGTCCGCTTGGCCGAACATCACCGTAGCGATCTGATTGACCCTGGGGGTACCGGCCCGCCCGCAGAAGTCAGAGTATAGCGGGTTAGCGCAGGGGCTCAGGTCTCCAATCTTCAGACCGAGATTAAGAAAGCACTCCCTGAACATGATGTTCGTATAGGCGCCTGTGTCAATCAGGCACCTTTTGACCAAGTGGTTGGCTATATCTAGATGGACTACGAGCGGGTCGCTGTGCGGGGCGACGACTCCTTCGTAGTCCTTCTTTCCGATGGTTATATCGGGGATGCTGACGGCGCCAATTGTTCCGGGTGTAATTCTGGAGCAGGATTATGACCACTTGAGCTTGTTGAATGACGTCGTTACTTGTCTCTTCCTTTCACTCTCTCCTGTAAAGATGAACAAACTGAGGGCTCGGCTTGGTACCGAGCGTACTCACTCCGACGCTCAAGTCAGTAAACTTAGAGAGATAAGTTGTATGTTAACTTGGCAAAGTATATTGTAGAGAGATAAGGGAGTTTATACCAGATTAAAATGATTTTCGGATCCTCTTCTCAATGAGAGAAGTGGAGTATTTATAGACTTTCACCTTTTGTCACGTAGTGGCCAAGTGGCATAGCAGGTGGAAAGACCGTTTTACCCTCGGCCGAGAGACCCATGACAGGCCGGCGGACCTGGTTGACTCCATGCCAAGGAGACTGGATGTGAGTACGCGGATATGCCTCTCGGCCGGCTAGTTGCCGAGCCAAGACCCAAGTGACAGGCCGACAGGCTATGTCGGTTAGGCTGTTAATATGTTGACTTGCTGTCTTTTAGTTTTGACCTTGCTCAATGTGTTGACTCGGTCAGCGGGTGCAGAATATGCCCCATCAGATTAAAAAAAAACATATTTTTCTTAGCTTATATATATACTCAAGTGGTATGATACTTGACCTGTAAGACGGATAGTGTCGTCTTAAGTGAGAATTTGTGTGACGTTTATACTATCATTTAACGATAAATTAAATTTTATGGGTGTTTCTGTATAAACACAAAAAAAATGAATATTGATTAAATATGAATGTTATATATAAATTAATTTTCAAAATATTTGTTTTCAAATTTTAAAATGATAAAAAAAAGAAAAAAGAAAAAATCCCCTTTTGCACAAACTCGTTGCATAAACCCAAGCCCATACACTCACTCAGCTTGTTGCATAACTGCATGAAGCTAATTTACCCTATACAATTTATTACTCTCCTTATTAAAACCCTAAAGCCTCCAATAAGTCTAATTAACACACTGAAATCTTTCATTTGCACTGTGGAAAGTGAAACAAAAAAAATCGTGTCATTCCACACATCTCTCATTAAATTTCCTCAACCTTCATTTCATCCTTACCAATCCGTCTTATCTCTAACTCGTCTACCGTCTCAGTGTCTTTACATATTTGGCTTCAAACTAAGTTCTCAAGTATCAAAATTGTTGTTTTTGTAACGAAAAAAATGTGTCCAAGCATGTCAATCTAGTGATTCTTTTGTAAGTAATAGAGCTTTAATTTGTAAGTATGTTTTACGCATGATTCTTTTTAATTTTTTTGGATAATTTAAAATATTGTTTACATTAATTTTAGCTAGATCTATCATTTTTATCATTATATTTATGTATTGTCTGATTCGTATTTTTTTCATTCAAGAATTCCTTTTTTTTCGAAAAAAGGTTGTTAAATCTTGCTAAATAATTGCTAGATGCAATCTTTTGGTCAATATTTGTTTAGTCATTTTAAAGAAAAATTGGAACTTTATATTTTTTTTTAATGATTCACGATTAATTGATAAGATTTTCACACTAATCTAATGTTATATTTAAAGATTTCTACATTAATTATCCTGTCAATTAAAGTTTACGCTTTTTTTCACAACACAATAATTTTTTTCAGAACAAACACAATAATTTTTACAGTAATTTTAATGTTATTATTACTTATTGTACTGGCATAAATTCTTAAATGGGATTATATCATAGTAAATTTAGATTTTATTTAATTTATGAGAAAGGAGGAGAGAGACTAACTAATTACTTAATGATCATGGGGGGCCCTACATCCAATTCACTCCCTAAAATTCTGCAGCCAATCAGAAGTCAAGAAAAGACTTGGCTTTTATACTATGTAGATAAGAAAGTTTGAAATAACCTAGCTTTTATACTAGGTAGATGAGAGGGTCAATTTCGAAACGACAACTACTTACTTTGATCATCCTTCCGATGGCATTAGCACGATAGGGGTCGTTATTCCCCTTCTAATTCCTAATTAATTTTTTTTGTTTTGTTTTGGGGCTTAGCTGTTTTGGATCCCGTGGTTAGGTGTTTTTATATGTTAAAGTTTTTTTTATCAAATAAATTTTGAGTGACCATATCTCTAGATCACAAATTTCATACTCGACAATTTTTTTTTCAAGTCCTACTCATCGATAAGATAATCAATTTGAAAAAAAAAATCGTCACTTTTTGAGCTCGTAAACACGAGTTATAGCCTCGTAATTTTTTCCCGACTCAAGAAGTTAGGTATTTCGGCCAAAACATCAAAATTCAAGGACAACGCGTGCATTTTCCGAAAAGTATACAGGTCGAATTGAATACCCCCAACTCACTCCTCAGTCCTCACTTCCTCAGTCCTCATCCTCTCTTCTCCCTCCAAATCTCCCTCCTGTATAACCCGACTCCATAACCACTCTGCTTAAATCACCTATATTCCACATTTCCACCCAACACCACCTTTCTCTCAATTACCACCACAAAACCCGAAATCTTAGTCTACTTCTTCTCTTTCAAGAATTATTGCAAGATTTGCAACTCATACATACTATTCTTATCAATCTCCATTGTTAATCTTCATCATTTTTTTCACCTTCTTACTTTCCTAATCATCTTCTAACAATTTTTCAAAAAACATAAAAATGGTCAGGCCGGCTCATTACGTACTGACAATTAATAACGTCTCCAAGTTGATCGAGTTATTACCATTACCGTATTCTTGGCTAAAATGTCACGAATTCGAGGCATGGGGATACACTTGGTATGTTTAATAGATAATAACTTTGATTTTCTTTGAAAGATTTTCTGTAGACACCTCAAAATGTCTACCAAGCCTTAAGGGTATCCGATGATGAGGCTAAACCTAAAATGATTAAATGAAAATTGACAATGTTATAATTAACGGCTATTTACGCTTATATCCCGAAAAGTTACTAACAATGGCATAAAACCATTTATAAGCCTATGCAGGGTTGGGGTCCAAGCACTACCAGATTAAAGGAGTTCTAGAGGATATTTTCTGTCTAACGCCAAATTTTCATTGTCACTGTTTAGCTATGTATGTAGGAAAAATAATGTCGAGGCTCATCTCTTAGCGAGAAGGGCCATGACTATGGCATAAGAATCTTTCTTGCCAGTTGCAAAAAAAAAAAAAAAGCCTATGTTCCATTGTCCAAACTTTAACAACTTACTTTAGAATGGAGCCCTACAATTAATTACCCATTTTTATTAATTTGGCCAAGAAATAAGCTAAGGCAACTCACCTTAATCTATAAAATATTATTAAAAGGCTACCCTAAATTGACTAATAAACGCCACGTAGACAAACCCACCTAGGAACCAAAAATGTCATGTAAATGCCACGTAAATGTAAGCATCAAAACTCATTGCCACGTAATTGTCTTATTTTATAGCTTTAATTCAATTTTCTATAAATTAATTTAATTTATGTAACCCTTACAAATTTACATCAAAATTTCATAATTTATAATCAATGTTGACATTTTAATTGAACTTTTGTAATTAAAACATGTTAATAAATGTCATAATTTATAATTAAAATTGACTTTTTAATTGAAATTTTGGTAATAAAACATGTTAATAAATTAAAACTTTTCATACTTAACATGCACCCACCATTTTTATTAACACTTTTCCTGTTTAATTCATTTTTTTAATTAAACATTATAATAAATTGAATAAAACTCTTCATAATACTTAACACCCACCAAGTTAAATAAAATTTCTTCCTATCTAATTAATTTTTGTAATATAATATGTTAATAAATTGATTAAATTTATTTATACTACTTAATACACATAATTTTCATTAACATTTTCCCCTATTTAATTCACATCTTGAGTTGCTCAACAATCAATTATCTAATTTAATAATACCACAAAATAAATTAAGAATAAAATTAAAAAATGGGAGGCTATGGTTGTGCGATGGCTATAAAACCTATAATACCTATGATAGTTTTTATTCACAATATTTATTTAAAATTTATTGCTCATTTGCCATGAGTTTCTAAGTTGTGGATTATATTTTATGGTTTAATTTATTTATTTGATTATAGAGAGTATATTGAGTATTATTATTTAGTATTGTTGTTGTTATGTCCAATAAAGTATATTTTAATTTGTTATGTTATTGGTTTTATAAATCCTGTGATTTATATTAAAATTCATGTTTTCCATTTGGTTTAATTTCAATGATTTACATGTGACAATGTTGATTCGTTTGTGAAGTTTTTGCCATGTTAATGTTTTACCTTTTGGTCAATATATTTTTATATGAATTTTAAGGCATCGTGAAATGTATGTGAATGCAGATAAGACAAAGCATCACATGGGTAATCTGAACAGGGAAGAAATACAAAAGGCATGAAACTGAGGTAAAATCTATCTATACAATATAATTAAAAGGCTACTTAAAACATTTAATTTTAATTCACATGGCATTTTTACAGAGGTTAATATTAATTCATCTATATTAATTACTTTTTTGAAGGAATCTATATTAATTACTTAATTATTTATTTTTATAAAATATTATAAAAAGGCAAAACTATGTATTAAAAATTAATTATCACCAAAATTGTCAAATGCTTATAAGTACCAACAAAATTTTAAAAAACAGTAGTTGCAATCACTAAAAAACTAATATAAACTCTTTATTTTCCTCTCATAAATTTGGTTATTAATCTACCTATTTATTTAACTTTAATTCCATAAGATATTAAAAAGTAAACGATACTATCTACCATTATTATTTGCATGTCATATTTTAATTTCATAAGAGAATTTCTAAACCATTATCAAGCAAAGTAGATTGTGTAAAATAATAATAATAATAATAATAATAGTAATAGTAATAGTAATAGTAATAGTAATAGTAATAGTAATAGTAATAGTAATAGTAATAGTAGTAGTAATAGTAGTAGTAGTAGTAGTAGTAGTAGTAGTAGTAGTAGTAATAATAATAATAATAATAATAATAATAATAATAATAATAATAATAATAATAATAATAATAATAAAAAAAAAAAAAAAAAAAACCTTTCACATGGTCATTCCAATAATAAAAGGTTTACTAATTGGATGAGATTTTGTGAGGCAAAATATGAACACAAATGTCATTCCAATGGGGTGTTTGTCTCAAAAAAGTTACGATACACATTTTTCCCCAACAGAACGTCAATGAGAATATTTCCCTCCGAGAATGCTTTGTGTTATATATATTCCTTGGAAAGACCCAGTGGCGGATCTTCCTTGTATTGGGCAGGGGCCAGGCCCCCCTGTGATTGTGGCCCAACAGCTATTTCTTCTCTAAACAATACGTAAGTTTTCAGAATGCTAACTGCCTAGCCCCCTCGGAATAAAAAGCCCAAACAAGTCTGTATAATCGTACCTCGTTAAATCCAAAGTAAATAAAAAGCCCAAGTAAATAAAAAAAATGGAAACATTGTCCCTACTTGCATAATGGTACCACGTTAAATCCAAAGTTACATGTTAACAAGAATTATTTTTTCAACAATTCCTATAATCGTCATTCCCTAAAGTTCAATAATTTTAAGGGTTTTAAATATAACATATTTTAGGTAAATTGATTGGTGATTAAGGCAACACAATTTATTAAGCCGTAGTGATAAACAATCTATAAATACTATTAAAAGGCTAGCATAAAAATGCCACGTAGACAATGCCACATGGGATGAAAAAAAGCCACGTACACAATAACAATGTGACTTGGCAAACTAATATGACATGGATTATCAATTTATTCATATATTGCATTAATTTAATTCACTTATTTTCTTTAAAAATTCATCCATATTCCATTAGCTTTAAACTTAATTAACTAAAAAAAACTACAATAAGAAAATACACATTAACTATAAGTTAATAATTCCAAGAAATTTCATATGGATTAGTATTATATGTATTCGAAATAAAAAAAAAAAAAAAAACTGAATACATAAGAAATTAAGAACGAAGAAGAATAAATGAAGTTGAAAACATTTTTTTTTTTTTTTTGTATTGTCAGATTTGTCACTAATTCACGACTTTTTTTTTTAAATGCACCAATTCACTATTGTTGTTATTATAACTTTGTTGTATATAGAAGATGTTTTATAGAACTAATTAATCAACAATTGAGTATTAAATATCATATAAAATATTTTCTTAGGAAAATATAAAATATATGGAAAAAAATATTTACTTAAATTAAGTAATTTACACACAAATTCAGTAAATACTTAAATGAAATTAAACACTAATAATAAAATTCTAAAAGGGGAGTAATATCGTATATTTAGTTCATGAAATTATTTCACGTAAAGGATAAGGTTTCGGAAAATATAAAATATATGGAAAAGAAAATATTTATTTAATTTAAATAATTTACAAACAAATTCTGTAAATACATAAGTAAATTAAACACTAATAATAGAATTTTAAAAGGGTAGTAATACCATGTATTTAGTTCATGAAATTATATCACTTAAATGATAATTTAAATGAGACTTTCTCCATTCCACTTTTATTCTTTAATTATCCATTAAAATTTATTCCAAATTAATTGTTTTTTCAAAATTTAGTATGATGAATGACTTAATTATTAGTATCTATACAATATAATAAGAAGACAAGATGAGTAGTTTATTATTTGACGTGTGTCATGTTAAGCAATTTTAAGTGCCACATTTTATGTTATTTTTCTTTGCATTTAATTTTTAATCCACGTGTAATTTTTCTATTGGTTACTAATAATTCAATTACATTAATTACTTAATTATCTAACTAAAATTAAGTAAGTATCCAACTAAAAGTAATCTCTAAATATCATGTGTTACATGCTTATAAAATACAAAAAAAAAATTAGTGGCAAACACAAAAAACAAATTAATAAAACTCTTTATTTTCCTCTCATAAATTTGGTATTAATCCTATTCATTGAACTTCTTTTTTTCTTTTATTTAATAGATGGTCTTTTGGTTTTTCCTCACAATTATTATACTTTGTATTTATTTCACCATTTTTTATCTCCCCCTTAGTTCACACAAAATTCTTCTTCTCTCAAATAAATTATTGAAATTAATTACAAAAATTCCCTTATATAAATATTATAACAATCCTATTTTTCATTTTTATCCAAAAATTTGGTAGGTAAAGTATGCATATATAACCAATTGAATTATTTAACTTTTTAATTCTTATTATGTTTTGAATTAATTAATAGTTTGAATCTTATATAAATATTATAACAATCCTATTTTTCATTTTTATCCAAAAAGTTGCTAGGTAAAGTATGCATATATAAATAATTGAATTATTTAACTTTTTTATTCTTATTATGTTTTGAAATAATTAATAGTTAAAATTCTAAAAGGGAAGTAATACCGTGTATTTAGTTCATGAAATTATTTCACGTAAAGGATAAGGTTTTGGAAAATATAAAATATATGGAAAAGAAAATACTTATTTAATTTAAATAATTTACAAAAAAATTCTGTAAATACATAAGTAAATTAAACACTAATAATAGAATTATAAAAGGGTAGTAATACCATGTATTTAGTTCATGAAATTATATCACGTAAATTATAATTTAAATGAGACCTTCTCCATTCCACTTTTATTGTTTAATTATCCTTTAAATCCTTTAAATTTTATTCCAAATTAATTGTTTTTTCAAAATTTAGTATGATAAATGACTTAATTATTAGTATCTATACAACATAATAAAAAAGCAAGATGAGTAGTTTATTATTTGACGTGTGTCATGTTAAGCAATTTTAAGTGCCACATTTTATGTTATTTTTCTTTGCATTTAATTTTTAATCCACGTGTAATTTTTCTATTGGTTACTAATAATTCAATTATATTAATTACTTAATTATCTAACTAAAAGTAAGTAATTATTTAACTAAAAGTAATCTCTAAATATCATGTGTTACATGCTTATAAAATACAAAAAATAAAAAAATATTAGTGCTAAACATAAAAAACAAATTAATACAAACTCTTTATTTTCCTCTCATAAATTTGGTATTAATCTACCTATTCATTTAACTTTTTTTTTCACTTTTATTTAATAGATGGGCTTTTGGTTTTTCCTCACAATTATTATATTTTGTATTTATTTCACCATTTTTTATCTCCCCCTTAGTTCACACAATATTCTTCTTCTCTCAAATAAATTACTGAAATTAATTACAAAAATTTCCTTATATAAATATTATAACAATCCTATTTTTCATTTTTATTCAAAAAGTTGGCAGGTAAAGTATGCATATATAACCAATTGAATTATTTAACTTTTTTATTCTTATTATGTTTTGAATTAATTAATAGTTTGAATCTTATATAAATATTACAACAATCCTATTTTTCATTTTTTATCCAAAAAGTTGCTAGGTAAAGTATGCATATATAAACAATTTAATTATTTAACTTTTTTATTCTTATTATATTTTGAATTAATTAATAGTTAAAATTCTAAAAGGGAAGTAATACCGTGTATTTAGTTCATGAAATTATTTCACGTAAAGGATAAGGTTTTGGAAAATATAAAATATATGGAAAAGAAAATATTTATTTAATTTAAATAATTTACAAACAAATTTTGTAAATACATAAGTAAATTAAACACTAATAATAGAATTTTAAAAGGGTAGTAATACCATGTATTTAGTTCATGAAATTATATCACGTAAATTATAATTTAAATGAGACCTTCTCCATTCCACTTTTATTGTTTAATTATCCTTTAAAATTTATTCCAAATTAATTGTTTTTTCAAAATTTAGTATGATAAATGACTTAATTATTAGTATCTATACAACATAATAAAAAAGCAAGATGAGTAGTTTATTATTTGACATGTGTCATGTTAAGCAATTTTAAGTGCCACATTTTATGTTATTTTTCTCTGCATTTAATTTTAATCCACGTGTAATTTTTCTATTGGTTACTAATAATTCAATTATATTAATTACTTAATTATCTAACTAAAAGTAAGTAATTATCTAACTAAAAGTAATCTCTAAATATCATGTGTTACATGCTTATAAAATACAAAAAATAAAAAAATATTAGTGCTAAACACAAAAAACAAATTAATACAAACTCTTTATTTTCCTCTCATAAATTTGGTATTAATCTACCTATTCATTTAACTTTTTTTTTCTTTTATTTAATAGATGGGCTTTTGGTTTTTACTCACAATTATTATATTTTGTATTTATTTCACCATTTTTTATCTCCTCCTTAGTTCACACAACATTCTTCTTCTCTCAAATAAATTATTGAAATTATTTACAAAAATTTCCTTATATAAATATTATAACAATCCTATTTTTTATTTTTATCGAAAAAGTTGGTAGGTAAAGTATGCATATATAACCAATTGAATTATTTAACTTTTTTATTCTTATTATGTTTTGAATTAATTAATAGTTTGAATCTTATATAAATATTACAACAATCCTATTTTTCATTTTTTATCCAAAAAGTTGCTAGGTAAAGTATGCATATATAAACAATTGAATTATTTAACTTTTTTATTCTTATTATGTTTTGAATTAATTAATAGTTAAAATTCTAAAAGGGAAGTAATACCGTGTATTTAGTTCATGAAATTATTTCACGTAAAGGATAAGGTTTTGGAAAATATAAAATATATGGAAAAGAAAATATTTATTTAATTTAAATAATTTACAAACAAATTCTGTAAATACATAAGTAAATTAAACACTAATAATAGAATTTTAAAAGGGTAGTAATACCATGTATTTAGTTCATGAAATTATATCACGTAAATTATAATTTAAATGAGACCTTCTCCATTCCACTTTTATTGTTTAATTATCCTTTAAAATTTATTCCAAATTAATTGTTTTTTCAAAATTTAGTATGATAAATGACTTAATTATTAGTATCTAAACAACATAATAAAAAAGCAAGATGAGTAGTTTATTATTTGAGGGGTGTCATGTTAAGCAATTTTAAGTGCCACATTTTATGTTATTTTTCTTTGCATTTAATTTTAATCCACGTGTAATTTTTCTATTGGTTACTAATAATTCAATTATATTAATTACTTAATTATCTAACTAAAAGTAAGTAATTATCTAACTAAAAGTAATCTCTAAATATCATGTGTTACATGCTTATAAAATACAAAAAGTAAAAAAATATTAGTGCTAAACACAAAAAACAAATTAATACAAACTCTTTATTTTCCTCTCATAAATTTGGTATTATTCTACCTATTCATTTAACTTTTTTTTTTCTTTTATTTAATAAATGGTCTTTTGGTTTTTCCTCACAATTATTATACTTTGTATTTATTTCACCATTTTTTATCTCCCCTTAGTTCACATAACATTCTTCTTCTCTCAAATAAATTATTGAAAATAATTACAAAAATTTTCTTATATAAATATTATAACAATATTATTTTTCATTTTTATCCAAAAAGTTAGTAGGTAAAGTATGCATATATAACCAATTGAATTATTTAACTTTTTTATTCTTATTATGTTTTGAATTAATTAATAGTTTGAATCTTATATAAATATTACAACAATCCTATTTTTTATTTTTATCCAAAAGTTGCTAGGTAAAATATGCATATATAAACAATTGAATTATTTAACTTTTTTATTCTTATTATGTTTTAAATTAATTAATAGTTAGAATCCTATTTAATTATTATTTTTGTATTTGTATTAAAATTGCAGGAGGATGACATACTCACATATCAAAAACATTGCATGAAATCTGGAAATAATGGTTATGAAACTTCTTTGCAATTATCTTTTGACTTGAATAATTTTTCAGTTTCATTGAGTTTTCCTTTTTTTATTATTATGATGATGTATGCGCAATATCAAATTGTACTATGAATCTCTAATTATTGGTGACATGTTACATTATATATTCTAACCCTTAGAATATTAATTGACAAATTTTGTAAATTGTACTAAATTATCTTATACCCTTTCGTGCACTTTATTAGTTTTCCGTGTACTCTTCAACTTGTATTTTGTCAATCAGGTTATAAATCAAATATATTAGTCGACAAACAGGTTATAAATAAAATGTTTTAATGGAAGTGTTGAAGTTATATGCTCCAAGGATATAAATCGGATCTTTTAATGCGGATGAAGGTAAATATTTTGCATGGTTTTTGATTGAAATCCAATGATCATTTTCCAATCCATTGTTCTATTTTGAATGCTTTCAAGCCTTTAAATCATTTTTTTGTTTTCCATCAAATATTTTCTTCTAGCACTCTCAATATTTCTTCGAAAAATATTTACTTTTTTTGCTTGTATATATTTTTGTTTTCTCATAATCAATTGTTACGAATATATTTTAATTATCACCCCACTTCTCTTTTTTTGTCCATTTCTATATTATCACTCTTTTTCTTTAATTTCTACTTTAGGACTTACTTTTTACCAATGATTCTTATAACTTTTTTTTAAAATTACAAAATAATGTCATCGTTTAAGGGTAAAATTCTCGCATTACTCCACCAATTGCAACCTTTTTCCTTTTATTTTCAATTGGTTTTTATCTTTTCTTAATCTTAATTATTGCACACAAGCAAATGAGGTGATAATTAATAAAATGGAAGAAGTATAATAATACAAATTGTGTATCCTTATTTCTTTGAAATTCATTTGGATAGGCGTCAAAGCTCCTCACATAAAAGTTTACCAACAACAAAAGATATAGAGATGGCTCTAATTGACAAGAGATATTTTAGAAATGAAACTAGAATGATGTCCATTGTTTAATAAATACATTTTCTCGTGTATCCTCTCAAAAATTGCTCACATAAAATTTATTTTTAAAATTATGGAATGCGTATTTAGTCTAGAATTTTATTTGTATAAGTCACATGTCATTAACTCCTTGCTAATAATTTAAGTATATCACTTAGGTATTTCGTTATATAAAAATCATTTCAATAATATTTTTCCCAATACGTTGGAAATCAATTGAATTTACAAGGACGGTGTTGCAAGACCGACGAGCCGACAAGAATTGTAAATGTATTATTTGTTAAAAGTTTAACAAACTCCATTGCATTTAAGAAAATAAACTTGTAATTTTAGCCTAATTAGTAAGATAAACATAAGTTGTATTTTAACATAGCGCTTTCTGTGCATTATTCATATCGTCTCTAATTGACTAAAGGCAATATGTAAAATTCAGTTATAAAAATCATTACCATCCATTCATTTATATATTTTACATATTTACTTTATTTTACATTTCTTTTTTCATTAGAATACCTTAGGTAATAAAGAATAAAATTAGATATCCAAGTGTCCAACATTTTGTTTCTTTGTCGGATAAAAATAGAACCAAGGTTCTCCGAACGCACCAAAACAACACTAAAAACAGTTTATCAAGTACTAGAATGCCAAAAGCCGTCAATGTTGAGCTAGGTAGCACCAAAACGGACACGGACACGGACACGTGACACGGCATCCCATGAAATTTAGGACACGGGACACGTTATTTAAATTTAATAAAATATATATTTTGTAGTTATATATGTGTAATTTTATTTTTGAAAAAGTATTTGATATTAAATTTAAATAAATGAAGGTAAAATTTGACGTTAAATATAACTTATTCTCATTTCTAAGACCAAAAACCAACTTATAATCAATCTATTTCGACATATCATTACTTGTCTAAAGAACATCATTTGCCCACCAAATTCAACCATATAACAATTCACGCCATTTACCTTAAATTCAACTTTCCGTTTGAAGGTGTGTCCAAATACCATGGACACGGCTCAAAATACCATGGACACGCGTCGGACACGTGCCAAAATAAAAGATGAAAGTTAGACACGGCTTTACAGGTGTCCGACACGTTTTGACGTGTGTCCGACGAGTGTCGTGTCCGACACGGGAACACCGATTAAGAGGAGTGTCCGTGCAACCTAGATGTTGAGTGAACTGAATAACTACTATGACAAAGCCAAGCGCCCTCGAAATCCAGAGATAATCTAAACACCGTAAAAAGAAAAGCACAGAACAAAAGCAGAAAGGGACTAACAGTAATTAACACAACAAGACAACATTCAGTAAAAGGACAAAGACAATGAAGACCGTAGCAAAATAAGAGTAGTTTTCAAAGTTAATATTCCACTGTTTGAATGCAATTTTACGTTTCCGATAATTTGTGTTGACTTTGCTTATAGGCTTTGAGAATAAGTTGTTTAAAGTGTTCTAATGAAACACAAGGCAATACAATTTCCCATTTAATTTATATGCAATACCAGTTTTCGAAATCAGATAATGGACATTCGTTGTTCTTTAAAATGAGGGATTCATGGGTTTTGGTGCTATAATATATTTTACCCTCATGAATTATGACAGGACCCTCTTTATTGCCTTGCTTAGGTACCCTACCAACATATCTCCAAGATAATAAGCAAGAAGACAAACAAGCCAAATAACGCATTCATGAACGATACCGCAAAAATAAAAGAACAAAAACAATCAAGCCCGTGATTCTCACGGGTCACAAAACTAGTTCTTAATTTTAAACATTTTGAAACACTTCTCAAAGAGCATTTATATCATTTGACGGGTTTTTTCCGTGTATTTTGACATAAATATGTGACTATTTTGCAGTAAATACTAAATAGTGACCTTTTGGAAAAAAAAAACAGTTCATTTTTAGTGAAAAAATGGTCACTATATACCATAAAGTGGTCACCTTTTTCTCATCGCACAGACAACAGTCTTACAACAGAATTTGCGCTCCTCATAATATTTCTGAGATATATGATTTGTTATTATCTTTTATAGAAATATAAGATGTACATTTTGTTTTTTTCTCCGAGTATTTTTTGTAAAACTGAAAAAACATTACATTTTTTTGGTGATTGATATAATTTTATATTTTAATATTATTAGTCGTGTATATTTTTATTGAAGTAGTCACTAAATTACTTCTAGGAATGTTGTTAATTAAATAATTTTGCTTTGTTAATATTTTTATCTTAGATGTATTTGATTATTGTTTTTGTGAAGACGTGTTTAAATTTTGTGTTTGTTAATGTCTCCCTTTATATTGTATGGAATGTATGTCTTTTAAAGAAACAATAAGTCTTGCTTGTGACGGGTTATCCGTCACAAGTAAGAGACGGGGCGAATAGTAGTGTTTTAGTGGAAACGGGTTGAGAGTTAATGTTTGATGGATGTACAGTTGTGCATGGGAAATGACAAAAAATATTTAAGAAAAAATATTAAATAATACCCCTTTCCCAAGACAAGCAACCGTCCACCAATTTTGAAAACACACCCTAATCATCATTATTTACACATTTACCGTCATATTCATTCATCTTCCCCTCTCCTTTTCTTCTCTCTTAACCTTCTCTCTTCCTATTCTCATAACATAAACGCCTAAAATACCCACAAATCAACCAAAGTTCCCAACAAAGTTCCCAACATAGTCATCATAATGAAGGAAGCGATGATCTCTTGTTCATATATTTGTTTCGGTTTGTTTGTTTATGTTTTTTCGTTTTTTTGTTTAATGATTGACACATGCAAGTGATCCATGGTTGTTTCGGTTTATTTTTTTGGTTTGTTTTGTTTTTTCATTGATTTACATCAATTTTTTACATTCATGTCAGGCGGTTTTGGTGATTTTCATTGATTTTGGCTCAGAATATTTTCAGTTGGAATGGTCACAAACTGAGTTAAAATGTTTACAGTTTTTTACTATTCATAACTTAATATGTTGTGGTTTTTGTTCAAAATATAGATTTCAATGTTTCATAGTTGTAATGGTCACAAACTGACTTAAAATGGTAACTGTTTTTGTATATTTCTGTAGGTAGGTAACATTGTTCATTAAAATAGGTACTTGTAATGTATTTGGACATGTGTTATTTGCAAGGGACGATGTCATAGAGTATGATCCATTTAAGACGAAATGTAACCACTTTTAGACAAAAAATTATTAGAGGAATTTTTTAAGCTATAACAGTGTGTCGTTAAAATGGTCACATTTGTCGTTGAAATGATGACATTTGGTCCGTCTTAAGCTTAAAATGAAAATGGCCCGTCTTAAATGAGAATTTGTGTTGCACATTTATTTGTATATTTTACTTTTTGATTTTTGTTTATGGGCTCATGCAAGTGATTTGTTCTTTTTGATGTTATTTGTTTGTGGTTTAATAATCGACACATGTTAATTTTCTCAGTTTAATTGTTAATTGTGTATTTTTTTATTTTTATTTTTGTTTGATTTTGATTTTTGTTTATGGGCATATGCAAAGTGATTTGTTCTTTTTCTCGTTGTTAGATCTTGTGAATTGGTGACAACTGAGCCGATTGAGCAGTCAAAGCCTCAAGGAAAGAAAAAAGTGGTGGTTGCGAGGGTGGGTGGCTCGTGAAATGGTCATTGTTTGGCCATGTTTGTGGGTGATCCGTGAAAGGGTCACTTTTTGGGCATAAACTTTTGCACAATTGTTCCTATAATTTATCAATATGTAACCTGCTATTGAAGGTTACATTTCCATCAAGAATATAAACTAACTGGGAATATATCTTGGTTATTGAGGACTATTAGAATGATTACATATTAAAACACAAGTGTTCATAAAATTAACACTTATGTTATCATCTTGTGTATGGTAACATATTTTTTAATAATAACAATGTATTTGTGTACATGTTAAAAACATATTGAGCATGCATGCCAATTCCTTACATTTTGATATTCAAGAATATGAACACAATTGTTTATAATTTAACAATTATGTTACCAACTTGTATATGGTAACATAATTTTCAATAATGACAATAGTTAAAGTTTATAGCCATAAGAAGTACATCTCGTAAATAAGTTCTCACTTTTCTGCTTTCATTCCCAATAGTTATTTCGAATAATCTGCCACAAGTTGACTGGGTGACATTAATACAGAAAATATAGACATTCATTAGATATACACTGCCATGAGAGATATACCAGTAATGTCAAATGCTCCCATATTTACCCAGTATAATGTATTTAGACATGTGTTATTTGCAAGGGACGATGTCATAGAAGATAACCATTTAAGACGAAATGTAACCATTTTTAGACAACAAATTATTAGAGCAATTTTTTAAGCTATAACAGTTTGTCGTTAAAATGGTCACATTTGTCGTTAAAACGACGACATTTGGTCCGTCTTAAGCTTAAAATGAAAATGGCCCGTCTTAAATGAGAATTTGTGTTGCACATTTATCTGTATATTTTACTTTCACACCATTTGTGATTACATACTTCGACCCATTTGTTAACATGATGATATTAGGTGTAGCAAAAAGTTCACATTTTTATTAATAATGTTACCAAATTGTAAATGCTAACATATTATTCAAGAATGACAACATTTTCATTGTTCACATATTCAATTCATTTATTATGTTAGCAAACCATATGTTCATGATATAAAAAAAACATGTTTATCTTAATAAATCATATGTTACCAAACAAATGACTGTAACATTCTGAATATAGATGTGAACATAAATCGAAAACAGTTGTGAATGTTATTACACACTAGTATAAACTGTAAACATAATTCACATAATTGTAAACATAACATGTTCACCTAACTAAATGCATTATACTAACTTAAATTGTTCCACAAGCTCTACTTACACCTTACATATCCCACAAAGGTGGTTACATAATATTGAACGTCGCAAAATGTTTAAATCGAAATATGGTTCTACATACGGTGATGCTATTAATTAGCTTTCAAAATCCAACTATGATATTTTTGAATCCTACATGGAACAAGTTTTCCTAATACTAAAGACTACGGCCGGGGTGTTATTTATACATCTTCCATATGAGTTTTCACTTCTTCGTAGTCGATCCAACAATAGACCCTGAGTAGTTTGTACCTGTGGAGGTTAACATGACGACAAAACAATAAAAAAAGTAGACATTCAAAAAACAGTTACCAACATATTAAGTATAATTAAATTCAAAATAGGAATATATAAATAAAAATAGTAAGAAACACAATAAAAAATCACATGAGATGAACTAGCCAACAACTGCAATGAAGGCATGTTGACAGGGCAACAAAAAGTTTAAAACTACGTACATATTGATTCATCATAAAACACTGACTAAACAATACATGTCACGGTTGTCAAAGTAACAAAAGAATGAATATACACACATTATCATGATACAGTATATGGTTACATATTAATCGGTTACAATAAACATCTTCTAAACTTCCAATATGTCACTATTTTTGCTTTACATACAACCATTTCATTTAAGCATAACAATGTAATATGTCTCTACTTCATTTTAAGATAGTAAATTAATATGTAGTCACTTCAATCTAATATGTTTACATCTGAGTACTACATTTTACCACATCAATACATTTTTGGTAAAAAAGAACATATCTAATATCATTCAATTTAATTATTTTAGCATGCATTAAAATATGTGAATGCATCAGTGTATCATGTTACCACATAAATACAATATTATAGAAATCAACATTTTTCATATTTTTTTATATTTAAACTATTTCAATTCACTATGTTATAATTTTAGCATATGATGTCGCCATTGTAGAGGTATATATTATCATTTTTCAATCACTAATCATCAACATAAAATAATGTAATAAATATGTTACCATTCAATCAAAACAGTGTTACCATTCACAAAACAAATAAGAATTCAAATTTAATGGAACGAAGACAACCACCAAAGCAAAAATTTTCATACCTTCAACAAAAGTTTTTCAAATTTTTTGTTGTTTTTATGTAATACTTTTATGTATGGATCTGAATAATAATGAATAAATCTCTATCAAATTTGATGGACCAAATAAATTAAGTTTTTTTTTTATTGATTTTTCCATACCTTCAACAAATGTAAAATAAATTATTATTCTTCTTTTGTATTGATTTTTCATACCTTCAATAAATGTCATATTTTGATGTACAAATTATAATAATAATGTTAACAATAAAAAATAAGAATACCTTTTGGGTGGGAGTAAAGTATCCATCGTCTTCTTTGTTATCGGAATGTCGATTTTTGACTGAAAAATAGATGAAGATGATAATTAGTTGAAGATGAAAGGGAAATTATTTGTGTTTTTGGTAGAAAAAAAAAGTTAAAAAGAGAAATTAGGGAGAAAGATGAACTTTGATGGAGGAAAATTAACTGATGAAAAAATCTTTTGAAATCATGGAGATAAATTGATAAAAGTGAAAAATTGATAAAATAATGAATGAGTGGGTGTAAATCAAGGAAAGTAGCCGCCTAACATCTACCAACATACCCCACTTGCCAATTTAATATTATAACAAGTACATGCTATTCGGTACCCGTTTCATACAATATGGTATGTATTTGACCCGTCTCTTATTTGTGACGGATATCTCCGTCGCAAATAAGAATTTGTGTTAAAGAAATAATTGAGGATTTGATTATTTACTTTCCGGCCCCCCATAAAAAATTTCTTCAAGATCCGCCACTGGAAAGACCTACTTGTTGTTGAAATATCTTATCTTTATAAATATAAGATCATTTAGAGCAATTCCGTGCATCCACGTCAGCAAATTAATTTTTTTTTATGTGTGGCCCACAACAAAGAATATATATTTAATATTTTAAAAACCTTTATGGCCCTGTTTGGTAAACAGTAGAAGCAGATTCATGATAGCGGATAACGTTATCAGAATACGGTTGTCAGATTTCAATAGCAGGTTTGACTATTAAACAAATCAGTAGAATTAAAAAAAAGTGTTTGGTAAATAGCAGATTTTAAAATAATTAGAATGATCTCATGAATAAAGTGAATATGCGAATCCAATATGCTGCTATTAGCAGCATATTCAAAAATTGTATATTCTGACCAATATGCTATCAGAATATGCTGTTAATTACCAAACACATGAAAATAATAGATTGTTTGGTCAAACAACTAATTAGGCCGAAATCTACTAATTTCGTTCAATATGCTGTTTACCAAACCGGGCCTATGTTTTACAAATTTTAAAAATCAAGGAAATAAATGAGAAAATATATATCAATAATATTTGTAATTGATAATTTTTTTAGAATTATTTCAACCATTTTTGTATAATTTTTAAAAACTAATAAAAAAAATTTCGTACTTAATTCATATACACACCGTAGACACCTCGTTTCTGCACCTCCCGCCAACTACCGAGTGATGATTCGACATCATGTTTAATTACGCGGAATGATTTATGACATTTCGTAAGTTTGTCGACACGTGATAGCTCAAAACAATCGAGTCAACCTCATGGTCGTCATCTACGCGCCGATACAGTCGTTTTGACAGTAATTAGAGTTCATTTGGAGTCCGGGTCAAAAATCGCTTCCATTTTCAAAACCGTCTTAAACCCGAGTCGGAATTTTCTGGAGTAATATTCCTAAATTCTATCTTTTATCACAAAAATAACTACTTTGCGGAATAAGGAAGGCTACACCTTCCCTAATTCCTAATATTAACGGCGGAAATCTCTCTTGCTGAGGAGGAAACTGCCTAAGAGAGAACGCAGCAGCCAACAGGTATTGGCGGTGTACTGCGCCTCTTGGAAGGTATCGCAGTTCCTGCTGCGCCCTCTTCCTGAGCTGCCTTTTCTCCAGTTTGGTTGAATTTTCACCCGGTGGTGCCTTTTCATTTTCCTTCATTCTTTGGTTAAATTTTGTTAGTTTTGGATTTGCTTGTCGATTAAATCGGTAGCGTTTGTCAATTGAAGTGTTTGGGGGTAATACATTAAAGTCATTAAATTAGTACTAATTCGGCAACGACGATAATTAGTTCATTCATTGTTCTTGACGATAAATTCGTTTTCGAGAAATTCAAAAGTTGGAGCATATATTGAGGGAGGAAATGGAGGATTGTGTGAGGGGCAAATTAGTAAGTTCATTGTTTATTGTCGACGTTATTTAGTAATTTGTCGACGCTTAGGTCGGTTAGGTTTCGGTTCTGTTTGGGCCATAATTATCATTCATAGTCAAAGTTCTACTTGATCCGGCTCAAACTAAGGCCAGTGCAACGCGATATCCACTTATATCCGGCCCACTACCACTAGACGTGACAAATGGGTTTGCTAGTTCGGGTCAACCCAATTCGTGCAGGGTCAATTTCAGGTTTGCTGGCTTAGGTTCGATTATTTCGGGTTCGGGTGTTTTTTCCACCAAAAGCCAGCCCAAAACCATCAGCATTCTTGGAGTTAATAATTCATATTTCCCTCCAAAATTTCCTACCAATGTTCATCCACTTCCAACCTTGCTATAAAAGCCATTAATGGCGGAATATCCATGAAAATTCCAGCAATGAGAAATGCAGTTCGTCAAGCTGCAAACTTCACTCACAACAATCTCTCCCCAGTTTCAGATTTCCGGGCACTTGCCACCCACTACGCTACCCAACTAAAACTATTGAAACCCGCGAACCCGGCGTCTTTATCCCGGGTTCAGATCATCCATGGACAAATTATAACTAAGGGGTTTACACCACGTGGATATATTCTCGTAGGCCTAATCAATGTGTATGCAAAACAACGGAAAATTGCTTATGCACGGAAACTGTTTGATGAAACGCCTCAACCAGATATTGTTGTGTACACTACAATGGTATCAGCGTATGGTAATTTGGGGAACTTGAAGGAGTCAAGACGAATTTTTGATGAAATTCCGACTGATATACGCGATACGGTGTGTTATAATGCAATGATTACGGGATATACTCATAACGGTGATGGGAAAGCTGCAATTCAGTTGTTTTGGCAGTTGTTGCGCGATGGTTTTCGCCCTGATCATTTTACTTACAGTAATGTTCTTAGTGCTTTGAGTTTGATAGCGGATGATGCAAGGCAGTGTTATCAATTGCATTGTGCTATGGTGAAGTCGGGTATGGGGCGTTCTACGTCTGTTTTGAATTCGCTTATATCGCTTTATGTGAAATGTGCTTGTTCGCTATCTGTTAGGTCTTCTTCGCTTTTGAGGGAAGCTCGTATGCTTTTTGATGAGATGGAGACGAAGGACGAGCTGACATTGACTACAATGATTACAGGGTATGCAAGGAATGATGACGTTGTTTCAGCTCGTGAAGTATTCGATTCCTCTACTGAGAAGCCAGTGGCAGTGTGGAATGCAGTGATTTCGAGTTATGTTCACCATGGTTTGTATTTTGAAGCATTTGATCTGTTTAGGAGAATGAGTGATGAAGGCGCACTTCATGATGAATATACATATACAAATGTTCTGGGTGCTTGTGCTACTGCTGGATTTTATGGACCCGGAAGGGAGATACATGCTAGGATTTTCCGAAAGGAATTAAAAGGCCGAGTTAGACTTTCACCTTCTATATCTAATGCGCTCGTCTCATTGTACTGCAAAAGTGGTAAAATTCGTGAAGCAAGGCATATATTTGAAGCGATGCCGGTTAAAGATGTAATTTCATGGAATTCAATTCTGTCAGGTTATGCAACTGATGGGCAGGTTTTAGAAGCGAAAAATTTCTTCAGCAGAATGCCAGAGAAGAATCACTTGAGCTGGACTGTGATGATAGCAGCTTATGCGCAGACTGGACACGGAGAAGAAGGCATTAGGTTACTAAATCAAATGAGACATGAAGGTTTTCAGCCTTGTGATTTTTCATATGCTGGGGCCGCAATTGCCTGCTCAAATCTTGGAGCACTCGACATGGGGAGGCAGCTCCATTCCCAGGTTATCCACTTAGGGTATGAGTCGAGTATTTCTATGGGAAATGCTCTGATTACTATGTATGGAAGATGTGGTAATGTTGAGGATGCTCACTTGATCTTTAGCACTATGCCTTCAGTCGATTCTATCTCATGGAATGCCATGATTGCCGCTTTTGGCCATCATGGGCATGGTGTTCAAGCATTGGAACTTTTTGAGCAGATGATTGGAGTGGGAATACTACCTGATCGGATTACATTTCTCACCATTCTCACTGCTTGTAGCCATTCTGGACTAGTGAATCAAGGTCAACGTTTTTTTGATTCCATGGTCAAATACCAAATAAATCCGGGGGAAGATCACTATGCAAGAATGATTGACTTGTTTTGCCGAGCAGGGAAATTCTCTGAAGCTGAAGAACTGATCGAGAGGTTACGGTTTGAGCCGAAGGCTCCTATCTGGGAGGCTATGCTTGCTGGGTGCCGTATCCATGGGAATTTGGATCTTGGGATTAAAGCTGCAGAAAAACTCTTGAATCTGAAGCCACAAAATGATGGCACTTACATATTGCTGTCAAATATGTATGCTGCTGCAGGGCAATGGAATAATGTAGCAAAGGTGAGATTGCTTATGAGAGATAGAGGGGTGAAGAAAGAGCCTGCTTGTAGTTGGATAGATGTTCAAAATATGGTTCATGTCTTTTTGGTGAACGACATTTCACACCCGGAGGTACAAGAAGTTTATGACTATCTTGAGCAATTGGGACCAAAATTGAGGGAACTGGGTTACATTCCTGACACCAAGTATGTGTTGCATGATATGGAGTCAGAACAGAAAGAGTACAGTTTGTCGACTCACAGTGAGAAGCTTGCAGTTGCCTACGGGCTGTTAAAGCTTCCTGCTGGAGCTACAATAAGGGTGTTCAAGAATCTTCGCATTTGTGGGGACTGTCATAACGCGATCAAGTACATTTCTAAACTGACTCAACGAGTGATTATTGTGAGAGACCTTAAGAGATTCCATCATTTTAAAAATGGTGAATGCTCATGTGGCGATTTCTGGTAACCATTTTTTAGCAAGTAAAATTCTGGCCGTGGTTTGTACTCCACTATTGGATCGGATAATCTGAATCTTTCTGTAAATCATGGAACTTTGAAGGAGCTAATGGGGCTGGAGTGAACTTCTCTTATTTATGGAGGGCAATTAAATTTAAATCCTTATATTTCTCCCGGAAGAGTTACCTACTTTAGATATCGGAGTACATTCATGTGCACCTAGAGGCTGGTCCTGCAAAGGGCAAAGGAAGGGTATCTGTTTTGGCATTCGCTCTAAGCATGTCCACTTTCAGAGGTCAGGACTTACACACGGGCAGTTAAAGTTAACTTTTGTCGGTCTCACAAATTGCGTTTCTGCTCATTCTATTTACCGACACACCAAAGGCATGAAGCAGGTTAGTATGTATCCCCTTTTACCCTACATAGTTTAGAAGAGCTCAAGATATTGACAAATTTCTGATACACATACTTAGTTAAGATTTACTAATAAAGGAAGTATTTTAATTTGTTTGAGATGAACTGGTGCTGTGATCATTCTAGTTCTATTCGACAGTCAGCATATTAGATGCTGCACTGCTTCGCTTAAAAATAAGGACAATTGGGGAACCTTTATTTAGGTGAAATGACCTTGAAAACACAATTAACCCTATCTTAATGTAGCTTTGTGATATCTGTCTGGAATACTGGAATCTTAATATACCTAAACTCTTTAACTTTGTTATGGAAAGTTCTCAATTTTCACCCTTTATTATGCAATAGTAGACGAGTGTTTAGTCGTCTGCATTGGTACTGTACTCATATGTGTATCATATATCACTGTATATATAATATGCATGACGTTGACAATTGACACTCTCTCTATCCCTGTCAATTGTTTACCTTTCTTCGTTTTGTTATACGGGCGATTAAAACAAAGGTACAAAAAATTATTGAGACCTTAGAAAAAGTAATTTGTACTCCATTAATTGTAGCTCTTAAATTGCAGTGAGTCGTTTTATTCTATTCATTTATACAATCATACTCTAAAGTATAAAGTACTTGTATAAAGCTAATGATTAATGAATTCTTTTTCATAATTGGAAATGACTTTATTAAAGCAAACATGAAATAAACGTTATAGCATAGAACATAAATTAATTATAAGACTAATATAAGATCGTTGACAAGATTGTTCGATTTCCCAGATTCTTAGCATCAACGATGAATGTATGGGAACGGTTAACCTTTGTGCTACAATAGGAACCACACAATATGTTACATTATCTTTAGCACATGCATTATATTCTTCACACAACAAAATATATTCTGGAACTTTTTCACATATATAAGTACTGTCTTTGACTCTTTGGTATCATATTCCTCTCATTATCATTACCCTTGGTTAACCTAAGTAAAGTTGATAGTCATGGGAAGCAAAGGCAACTGGGGAAGGGTCCGGAGCTCTCTACGATGGATGCCAAAATTTAAGAAGATTCCTCTGAGTGAAGAGCAACTGAGGCGGGTATTCATAGAGCATGATAAAAATGGTGACGGGCACCTTGATAGGGATGAGTTGAAGGAAGCATTCCGGACACTTGGAGCTCGTGTTCCGGCTTATAGGGCTGATCGGGCCCTCCATTATTCGGATATTGATATGGATGGTACCATTAATATTGAGGACGAGCTCGACCACCTTCTTTCTTATGCCCGCCATTATGGTTATGCCCTTGATTAAGTAGTGAATAATTAATGAGTTGTAAAAAATAGTGTCAAGTGTCTAGGGAGTCATAAAACTATAAAAGTTGTACTCTGGTTAGGTTGATCTTGTTTTGGTGAAAATAAGAGACTGATTTTCTGGGTTCGTGGTCTGACCTGTGTTCCTGAGTTGCTTACTTGTATTTCCTGCATTTACTAATTACTACTACCATTTAAATTGATTAAGCCGACTCCAAATCATGTTGGGAATCTTGAGATTAAAGAAGTTGTTGTTGTTGCGTAAGCCGGTGTTATAAGATCTGTTGACATTGGCTCTCTTTTTAATTGTTTTTCACTAATAACAATAGTAATATTACAGTGTATATTCTGCAATGGCAAGATTTACAAAGCTTTAAGATCTTTCATTTACTGTATTTAAGCTACAGAAGTTTAAGACAGAGTACAAAAACTAGTCATTTTCTAAATCTATTGACCCCATTTATTCCGTTTAAGGCCTGCATGGCCACTGTTGCGTACATTTGATCTCGTTATTCCGCTTACTTCGGTTGAAGTTCGAAGTAGGAATCATGTTACGTACAGAGATACTTGTGTTGTTGCAGGTAACCAATACACATAGGTTGTCTAGAATAATAGACATTTGATCTACATCTACTTACTCGTCGAATATTTTCTGAGGCTAAATAATACCAAAATGTATATTTGTGAATTATATACATTTTTACATTATGGATTACTGTATCATTATCATGGTAAGTATGGAAGTTAAAATTAGTGGGAGATATTGTTTGGGTGAAATGAAGTGAGAGAAAAATGACAGTTATTCACCTTCCACTCCCCTCCTTTACGCATTTTCTATTCTTTCATTTTCCATTCTTAGTTTTCAAAGACACAAAACACAAATGTTTTATGCAAATAATTAATTAACGTAATTATCATTTGATTAATTTTCTTTTGTGTAAGCATTTTTGTGTCTGGACAGGGATCAGAGACCAACCATTTTGCATGGTGGATTGGAACTGATATTCCAGGTAAATTTCCTTTTAATCAGTCTTTTGTTAGGCGGTTTTATACGAATAATGTGCGAAACGGATCTAGCTACCGAAAAATCATGATCCTTGTTGGTAAAAAAGGTGGTTATTAAACTATAACCCGTTTCACAATGTAATTTGTAAGACCACCTTACACAAGTAATTGTTTATTTCGTTTGACTCGTAGATTTATTTCAAAGCTGTAATAGAGTTGCATTAATATGTCCATTTTCTGATAAAATTTCCGAATATTCAAAACAAGTAATTCAATATTAATGATTGCTCAAGGTATTAATAACTGCAACTTGTTATTGTTTTCAAATACTACTAATTAATGAACTTCTCTTCCTATGTCTGCTTCTAAGATGGCATTGATAATGATCTTGTCTTGTAATACACCTGTATATACCCTACCTGCAAACAGCCTTGAATTGTATAGTATTTTCATTATTGTCTGAAAAGGTCAACAATGTTAATGTTTTTCTTTGCTATCAGTGTTGTGTCTAACGTAGCGGAAGATAAATGAATGCAAAAAAAATCACGTAGCGTGTTATTGTCTGGGGTAATGTTGTCGTCGTAGCATGTTATTGTTCTGGCACGCAAGATTATGCTCAACTTTCCTTGGTTTTGTGCATGAAATAAGTACTGGAAAAGGCCGTTCCAAAAGGGTTCTTATTTGTTCCTTGTTGTGCAAGGGTCTCAAAGGCTAAGGTCAACAGAAAGGAAGGAGAGGGTGAGGGCGAGGGCGAGGGCTAAAAGATGGTCTCAGTAAATGGGGATCAGCAGGTGATGCGAGGGAGTGCACAGGGATCGGATGCTCGTCACGAGAAAATATGCGTGTCGGTGAGATTAAGGCCTCTAAATGAAAAGGAAATTCAGAGCAATGACTTTGCTGATTGGGAGTGCATCAATAATACCACCATCTTATTCAAGAATGTCCTTGGGGAACGGTCCATGTATCCCAATGCTTATAACTTCGGTAAGAATTCACCTCAATCATTGAGTTTCTGTTCTGTTAATTATCATTGAAGAGGTGCTTGTTTTTTGGGTTGTAAATGGAGCCACAATGTTTGTTTCCGTCCTAACGGGATTCGAACCCAGGTCATGTGTACTACCTCTCATGACTTTACCAGGTAAAACAAACCTGAAAGGCACCTATGTAGTGTACTTCTTACCAAGTCATCGTAACAAAGGAGTAGTTATTAAGATTTATTGTTTTCTTATTGAATTTTGTGTAATTGGCGATAGACAGAGTATATGGGAATGATTGTTCAACAAAGACAGTCTATGAGGAGGCTGCTAAAGAAGTTGCTTTGTCAGTCCTTAATGGCATTAATTGTGAGTCATTTTCTCCTTTCTGATTTTCTTTGTTCTCAACTTCTTGGCGCTCTTTTTATCCGAGTGCATTGAAATATACGATTCTTTGTTAAAATAGCAAGCGTCTTTGCGTATGGACAAACAAGCAGTGGGAAGACATTCACAATGAGCGGGATAACACAGTATGCTGTAACAGACATATATGATTACATGGAAAAGGTACTGAACATAGTTCATCTTAAAATCGCTAAAATATGAATGATTTGCTAACATGGGAATGCATTTTCCGAGTATTTAACAGCATAAAGAGAGGGAATTCGTGGTGAAATTCTCAGCTATTGAAATCTACAATGAAAATGTCAGGGACCTCTTAAGTCCAGATCCTTCTCCTTTGAGGTGTTTGGATGACCCTGAGGTAAGTATTAACAGTCACCTGTGCAAGGTTGGGTCGATTTTTATAACACGAACCTTAGACACTTCATTTTTCACAAATTTAGTTGGTGCCCAACACATCCGTGTGTTTGACACTAGCAGTCGAGTCTGAGTAACATAGAAGAAAACTACTACTAATAAACTGGCCTATGTTGACAGAGAGGAACAGTTGTTGAGAGACTAATAGAGGAGATTCTGGAGGATAGGAGCCATCTTCTCGAGCTCATTGCTGTCTGCGAAGGTAATAACTATATTGCCGAACCACTATTTTAGCCTTTAGGAGTACAGTTAATATCTTAAATTGAAATGATTTTGACCATTTTTTTTTTTTTTTTTTTTTTTTTTTTTTTTTTTTTTTTTTTTAGCACAACGACAGACAGGAGAAACTTGTCTTAATGAAACAAGTTCTAGATCTCATCAAATCCTTAGGCTGGTATGCTGTTATTTTCTAACTGACCCTCTTTAGGTTTTTACATTTACTTGTGATATTTTGTTTATAAAGTCTCTGAAATCCTTCAGACTATTGAAAGCTCTGCTCGACAGTTTGGAGGTGGAAATTCGAGCATGCTTACAGCAAATGTGGTATGTCAATCTGTTTTCTTTGCTTGAAGAGACTTTAATCATCACATATGCGGAAAAAAAAAAAAACATAATCTTAACATTTAAACTGTATTTTCTGATAATAGAACTTCGTTGATCTAGCTGGAAGTGAGCGTACTTCTCAGACATTGGCAACTGGTACAAGACTGAAAGAAGGTTCTCACATAAATCGAAGTTTGCTAACCCTTGGAAAAGTTATACGCAGTCTGAGGTTTAATGCATTTCTTACCATAGGTTAGTATATTCAAGCAAGATATTTAGATGTGTTAGAGCTAATGCAATTACGTCGAAAATGCAGCAAAGGTCGAAATGGGCACGTTCCTTACCGAGACTCCAAGCTAACACGCATACTTCACAATTCATTGGGAGGCAATGCCAGGACTGCAATAATCTGCACAATGAGCCCGGCTCACAGTCATCTAGAACAAACTAGAAACACACTGTTATTTGCAAGCTGCGCCAAGGAGGTGAGCACCAACGCACGGGTGAATGTTGTGATGTCTGACAAGGCTTTGGTGAAGCAACTAAAAAAAGAGTTGGCCAAATTAGAAAGTGAACTAAAGACTATTTCATCAGTCTCCAAAATGAGTGATGTTACTTCAGCTCTGAAAGAAAAGGAACTTCAGATTCAAAAAGTGAGCAACTTCCTTTTACTTGGATTCATTTGTGTATCTTATTGAATAATTTGTCGAGTTTTTCCATTCGTCACTCACTAAATAGTGAATGAATCTATTTTGAATCTTTCTTTTGTGTCATAGAAAAAAGATCTGTTTCTAATTGCTCACTGTTCTTTTGCTTCGAAATATGATGGATATAGAGCAAAATGATTCACTAAAATGTTTGCACTTCTATATTACAAAGTAGAAATTGGTCAATGCAAATCTTGATGGAATTTTCAGTTTGGCTTTACGAGCCATGCGTAAACCACCCCTACACGGTTTCAAAACAGGGGCAAGGCTGCGTACATTTGACTCCCTCCCCCATTACTCTTCCATAGGCGGAACTCATCAGGAGCCTCACAAGAGTTGGAGTAATATTGTTGTTGACATAGGATGATATGATTTTTTTATTCTTTTTTTTTTTTTGATGACGAGGGGGTTGAATCCCCCCGAGGCCATGCATTCCCGCACCACCACATGGACCATGTAAGCCAACCCCTTCGGGGGCTGCAGTGGCCAAGGGATCATCGCCCCAGCTGGTAGTCGAACCCGGAACCTCTCAACTTCTGCATTTCTGCAAGCTTCAAGGTTTAACTCGGCTACCACTGGACTAACACCTCTTGGTTTTGATTTTTTTATTCAAGAACTAGTATTAAACGATTTAGTGAACTAAGTTGTTTACTTGTCCGCCATGGCTTAATTTTCCCAAAAAAAAAAAAAAAAAATATTCCAATTTTTCCTTCATACTCAGATGGAGAAAGAGATGAAAGAAATTAGTAGGGAACGTGATCTTGCACAATCAAGAGTAGAAGAACTGCTACAATCTACAGGAAGGCGGCAGTTTTCAGGGCAGCTGGATGATGCTTCTTCCAGCCATTATACTTCAGAATCAAGGGAGAGAATTTCATGGCCAGATGATTCATCTGCAACATCAGATGCATCAGATTACCAGAGGCTAGATGTGGATCTGACTTCATCTGAGTCCTTTCAGTATCTTGATGAACACACTGATTTAGAATCTACCGCTCAACAATCTGATCTTCTGGAGAACTATGAATCCTTACCTGAGCCTCTTGGTCATGAAACAGTGGATGTTGCTGCTTCTGATGATAAATCTTGTCCATGGGAGGAAGATTATTGCAAGGAGGTTCGTTGCATTGAAGTTGAAGAAGCAACTGTCAATAGGGAAACCCGATTATCAAACCCTTCGATGGTTTTTGCACCACAAGTTACAGAAAAAGAAATAGGAAAGGCGAAAGACGAGGAAAAGATGGATGTTTCTGAGAAAAAGCATATTGTACCAGCTGAAGAAATGAAAGGAAGTGAGACTCCTTACTCAGAGCACGAACCACTGTCGACTGATAAAGTTCGCGTTATGCCAGTACCAGCTGAAGAAAAGGAAGAGCACATCATATTACCCGAAGAAAATGAAAAAGACAAGGAAGAGGTAGATCAGGCTAACGCTGACTACGAAGCGCTGGTAAAAAGAATCAAGGAACTGCAAAAGACCATTGACTATCTAGTCAATAGAGACCCTGTTGAATTCCACTCTCCTTCTCCCATGGGATCTGATAAATGGAGTAGTAAAGGATTGAACTTGAGTAGGAGTAGAAGTTGCAAGGCAGCTTTAAGTACGATTCCTGCCGGTCCTACCTTTGAAAGGATGGGGAAACATCATAGGGATCAATCTTTTGGTGGATTTGACTTGGGGGCTATCTCAGAAAGACCAAAGGGCTTGCCTAGAGCATCCGATATGAAAGATGGGAACATTGGAAATCCATCTAGACTAGGGTTTCCAACTGTTACGGTTGCTGTAAGAAATGAAATGGAGCAGGATGCCGTGCATTCTGATCTAACTGACATGTCCAGCATTGCAGAAACAAATGAAGATGCTAAAGATGGATCTGATGATCAACTGGAATCAGAAAATGTTAGTATTCTGTATCATTTCGTTTTCGTTCTTAAGTATGGTAAATCTGTTACAATTTTCTGACTCTCTTAAAATAAAACAGTCCTGCGGTCCTGCCTTCCCATGATTAAGTCATTTAAACTATATTAATAATCTCGTCCTGTAAAAATCAGGTCTATTCTCTAATACTCCGTACCTGTTTGTGTAGAGTATATAAAAGATACTTACAAATTATTTATCCGAATACATGACACAAATTGTTTTCATTTTTAGTGAATGGTTTCATTCTGGATTATGTAGCTGTAAAGGCAAAATGCCCAGTAAACTTGTTGTGTTTTTTATTTTTGAAGTGCCAGTCCCTCGATGCAATTTTTGACACAATTTTCATCATGGGTCATCCAATACAGTTACCGCGTGTTAATACAGGATAAGGTTGTGTGCTTTTGACCCCCTTACCTTGCCATTGGTAGTTAACTTCCGGTGACTGATCTAGTTTGTGGGCTTTTATGCAGGATTGTATAATATATGAGGAGCCAGAATCAAAGTACAGTGAACGTAATGAACATGTGAGAGACGTACCTTCATATGGGATGAAGGAAAGAGATTGCATGTCAGATGGTACACCAAGCAGTTTGCAAACCCCAGTGAATTGGACAGAAGAATTTGAGACAACGCGCTTCCGAATTATCCAGCTTTGGCACGGTTGCCATATACCCTTAGTCCATAGAACCTATTTTTACTTGCTCTTCAAAGGTGACCCCTCTGACAAGCTTTACTTGGAGGTTGAGCTCCGACGATTGTCTTTCATCAAGAACAGATTCGATCAAAACCAGAAGATTGTCATAGATGGTCAGATTTTCACACCTTCCGCGAGGTATCATCGTTTATGTTCAATTTTGCATGCTTGCTCATCGACTATGACATCTGCTCCGTAAAACTGCTGTCAATGAACATTTTCTGGTGTCCTTCAGTCCTTGAAAATATTAATGTTGTATTCTATATTTCTATACTATACAAAAATCATATACTTTAATGTTCCTTTAAGCTTAAAAACTGGACAAAGTGAACGAAAGGAATCGGAGGCTTGATGCAGACAGATTCTGAACCTCGGTCATGACTCACGACTTTACCAGCTAAGCTAGTTGACATCTAGGAGTGTCCTTGTATATAGATCTGCCGGACAACCACAATGTGTGATTTTAACCTGCAAGAGAATAATGTGGTGATGTTTCATGAAACAGCATGAGGGCATTGAATCAAGAAAGAGAGATGTTGATGAAGCAAATTTACAAGAAGATCCCAGTTGAAGAAAGAGCCACCCTCTTCGCGAACTGGGGCATCTCGATGAACAGCAAACTGAGGAGACTACAATTAGCTCGACTCCTGTGGAGTGATAACAAGGACATGCAACATATCAGGGAGAGTGCTGACCTTGTTGCAAAGCTGGTTGGTTTCGTAGATGATGGTCAAGTGCCGAAGGAGATGTTTGTGGGTCCCAGCCTCACTCCTAGAACTATTTTAAATCGCAGATCGTATTCCTGGAAATAGGCCATCTGATTTTTTGTAGCCTAGAAAAAAAAATGATGATTTTAGTTAATTGTTGTTAACCCCATATATTTAATCATCGTTAATAATTAGATTTGTAAATCCGCTTTAACCACATGTTTTTTAACTAGATTTGTAAATCCGCTTTAACCACATGGTTTTGTTATGCAACGGAGGTAAAACACTTCCATCTTTCATTCTCAGTGATTAATACCGAAAAATTGCAAGAAATTTGCTTCTGTTAATTCAAATAAAGATCTGATTAACCTGCGAGATGCAGCCAGCTTCAATGCATCCGCTGTGATGAATAACAGGCCTATGTTACATCTCTCGATGACTAGTGAAGTTAATAAGCTATAACATTAACACAAGATAGAGCAACATTATCGTTATCTCAGAATAAATCCGATGAGCATCCAAGTTATAACGAGTGCCTGGATAGCCAATTAACAACCTCAGTAAACGTGTGCTCCAATTAACGAATAAATACTTGAAAAAACGATATTAATCACCAAAAGAATCTATTGTACTGTTACAGATGTTCAAAGTTTTCAAACTGAATCTCCATATCCAGGAGAGGAAAGATATAAATAATGATACAGCATAACTTTATTTTGAGGAGAAACTAACTAGTAATGCTACAGTCTGGTAAAATGTCCCAAAATTGGTCAATTACCATAAAGCAAAAGAATAACAATTCTTCAACGGAAGAGAAACCAATTCACATGCCAAGTAATCTTTATCTGCCCGGAAAAGAACAACGTGCATCTCGAATCCAGCTCTTGCTTAGTCAGCTCTTGACTGACCAGCACGGGAAGAGAGGATGATTCCAACAATGAGACCATACAAAGCCAGAGCTTCAGCAAAAATGAGAATCAAGATCATTCCTACAAAAAGCTTGGGCTGTTGTGCATTTGCTCTGAAGAAACCAGCATATATATATATTCATTAGAAACACAAGAATAACACGCAAAGGACTAAAGACTAAAAACTACTCCGTATTTGAGATAGATGTCAATACAGCAATTTCATCAGATTGCCTATGAATGAAGTAATGAGAGACGAAAACAGAACAATAGATGAAACGACTGCTCTTAATCTACAATAAGCCACAAAAAAATACTCATGTAAACAAGACTAACATCTTCAAGCATGTAAAAAGCAATCAACCTAGAATTTCTGCACTTTTTCATAAATGTTACTCTTCCTTTCATGAAATAAAAAAGGTTAGTTACCCTAACTTTGTACAGCTTGCAATTCCTACCAATGAATTCTTACTTCCTAAGAGTTTATCATCACGAACTAGTAAAAACAATCCTCATAATTCACTGTTAATCATTAGTGGAATAAATATGAGGTGGAACAACTCTGCAACCAATAGTTTAAGTGTTGAGCTCTGCAAAACATAACATGAGTCCCTTTCATCGCTAACAACAATCTGACAAAGACCATTTGTTGAGGGCCGAAGGCCACCCGAGATAATGAAAAGTTTCTGATAAAATCGGAAATCACAAACAATTTAAAGGGCAAACAAGAGTAGTGATGGTTGAGTATTGTTGTGAGCACATTTTCATATTCTAATTCCATTTCTGATTTGGAGTTCTGGACTACCCAGCACATTTTGTTTTACGTAGGTTTTCCTTGCATACGTCAATAAGCATTTAGCTAACAGTTAATGTACAGAATCTCTCTCCTACATGAGAATCCATCGCATTTTCACAGTTTACATTTTACAACGAAAAATAGATTGCTTAAAGTCATTCTTTTGAAACATCAGACGGCTTGAATGGGGGAAGTGGGAACAATATAATAAATTTGAAGAGTTGAAGCGAATGATTAGGACATTCTATGTTATGTGCTAGAAAGACGAATTCACATTTTGATACATCTAATATTGTAAATTGGTCTGATTCGGCTTTTATATGGTGTGTTCAGCCTTGGTTTTCAACTTTCAGCTTGTAGCAATTCAAAGCTAAAAGTTGTACAAAGTTTTGCGGTGTAACTCATGTATCTGGATCCAGAAAGGCAGAAATATAGCTCTATTATCTTTAAAAGACCACATCAACATAGTGTACTTCCAATAATTGAACAAAAGCCAAGTCAAAACTCAAAATGTAACCAGCCAGCCAGCTATTCCTTACACTTGTAGCACTTAACAAAGTTGACTTCACTACAAAAGACCAAATCTACAACACAAGACACACCGAAATTATCACTAGTTTAACCCAATCACAACAGCAAGAACATTTTCATGACGATATAACACTATACCAAAGTTCAATAAACCATAAACATCAAATTCCAAATGCGAATAGAACAAGCCACAGTCAACATCAACAACAAAGCCTTAGACGCAAACTAATTCTGGGTTGGATAACAATATAACATGAAGCATTAGCATAGAATATATACATAAATACCAAATACTCCCTCCGTCCTGGTCAATTGTTGTCCTTTGGTTTTGGCACAAAGACCAAGGAAAGAGAAAGGGGTCAATTACTAAATGACAAGTGGAACAAATTGAGTGTAAATGATCAAATTGCTTATCAAGTTCATTCTTAAAATAGAACGGACAACAATTGACTGAGACACCCAATATGAAAAAGGACAACAAATGACCGGGACAGAGGGAGTAATTAATAATTCCATGGAACAAATAAGCTCCCGATACAACAATCACATTAACTCGGATCACAAAGCTTGAAAACCGAGTACTAAAATCATGAGAAAGTCATTCACATCCATACAAAATAGGGAGAAACCAATAAGATCAACCAAACAGCCAAAAGTTCAGAAGACAGATAAAAAGATTACCTAACACCAGCATCTCCGACAACACCAATAGCCATACCAGCAGCCAAACCCGAAAGACCACAAGCAAGACCAGAAGAAAGATGAGCATAACCATCAAAGAGATAATACGACTTAGCCTTAGGGTTAATTCCGGTACTAATAATAACAGCAATAATCAAACCGTAAATACCCAACACTCCCGCCATAACCACTGGTACAATCGACTTCATCACCAGCTCCGGCCTCATCACTCCCATTGACGCCACCCCTACTCCACTCTTTGCTGTCCCGTACGCTGCTCCCATACCTATTCAATCAAAAGTTTCAATTTTTATTACTTTCGTTACTCAAGTGTACGATGACGTGGTACATTCTCTACCGAATAATATAATCAAAGGTAAATAAATGATTATGACGGAGAAAGAACACGAATTCTCAGGCATACACAAGTATATTGTAATAACCGATCTTGTAACGACTTTTTAAAAATCCATGGTTATGTACTATGTAGATGATATCGGCTTTAATTATATTAATGTAAAACCGTCTTACTAACAGACTAACTAACTGAATAAATTATACTCCGATCGCATAGTTGACCGCCACGTCAACACGTCCGCCACAAATCATTATATAAAACTAGGGATCTAAGATTTAGCTCCGCTAAGTTCAAATCCTAACTCCGTCGCTAAAAGTAGAGATCTAGTAAAGAGAGGAGGACTTACAGGAGAAGACGAGGGCAGCAGCGGCGCCGAGGAAACCGAAGAAAGGGGCGATTTCATCGCCGTTGAATAATGTCGACATGATTGAGATCTGGAAGAGGGGGAAGAGGGGTTTATTTGATGAACCGAAGTTGTTTGTGTGTGTTTTGGTTTGTTGCCGAAAAATCGATGATTTTTCGGGATATTTTATTTCTCTGGACGTGGAGAGTTGTTACTGTTGTGTGTTGTTTGAGAGGCTTTTATATACGGAATACTCCGAATAATAATTGAGTTTATAAAAGGAGGGCCGACATGGGCCTGGGTCTTTGATCAAGGGAAATTGTCGTTGTTATTGGATGAAGTTAGGAGGTCATGTTACTCATGTAGATCTCGTAAGTGGGTTATTTAGGTTGGATTTGGGCGAGGTTATTTTGAGTCGGGTTATTTTTGGGTTGAGTTATTTAGATCGGATCATTTTGGACGAGCTTGTTCTGGGTCATTTAGATCATTTCGGGTCATGATTTTGCCTCAATTAAGTCATTTTGAGTCAATCAGGTCATTTTGGGTCACTCAAGTCGTATCAGTTCGGGTTTATCGGGTCGGGTAAGTTTTGTCAGGTCTAGTTATGAGGCAGTTCGAGTTTTAGCATAGTTTATGTGAGTGAATGACATCGAGATTGTGTATTGTTCAATTGAAGGGGTGTTTGGTTCACCCAATATATGTATGAGGGAGGTATGAGGCTGGAATGAACCAAACTCATACCATGTGTTTGTTTGGCGAAAATGAAGGTTTCATACCCATACCTCAAACTCATGAGTTATGGGTTTCTCATACTCAGGGAGTGGGGTGGGTATGAGATTGATACCCATGATATCAAATTAAAAATAATTATGTAATATTGTAAAAAAATCTTTTTATATATTTATTTGATTAAATTTTATCTACATGATTTAATAGTATTAAAATTTATTATTAAAAATATTGTATTTTGAAGTTTTTTTTTTTTTTTGCTTTGATTGATTTCTAACCTCATACCATCCAAGTTGAAACAAACACAAGGTATGAGGTATCAAAATCCAACCCGATACCACTCAGGTATGATTCCTGATTCCACCCATACCCACGCACGAACCAAACGCCCCCTGACTAATACGGTGTTCGGTTTAGGTGTTTTATTGACAGGTAATCAAGTTTAGTCCATGATAGTCGTTGAAGATATCAGCTAGCCCTGTCTGACCTAACGATTGATCAACCCCAGCCCTAACTCGAGCTAGGCCAGAGTTTATCTTGACCCTGACTCGGTCAGGAGTCTTATCTGCCCCAACCTAATGAATTTTGCATATTTATTTAGTAATTTTTGTTAAATTTTTTGAAAAGGGGCAAATATATCTGACCATAACACGAGCCCATCCAACTAGTCTAAGGGCCAAGAAACTTAAGTAAGGGTAATTAGGCTTGAGACAGCCTTGTCATACCCTACGACTATGGAATCAAAACCCGTGATCATGTCCCCTGCGGATGAGTTCGACCCAGGCCTATCATATGCCCGTCCCCACACGACCCAGAGACCAATGTGCCCCGAGCCCGTCGAATTTTCCCGTTTATTTATTTATTTTACCTTATATAAGTTTTTTAGGAGTTAGTATACGAAAACCTTATCGCCCGCCCGCCCGCCCGCCTTCCTTAACTCGTCCATGGATCAGTCAAGATTAGGAATGAATCAACCCATCCTTTTGGCCCTTCCCGTTGGCCGAGTACACAAACGGGTGAGTCATGTTCGACCCGACCCTTGGCCATCTCTAAAGGTTAGATTTACTCGTAACTGAGAGTAATCACACCAAGTATCCCCCCTACATGAGTAGAACAATTCCTAATTCCCAATCCAGGACCATTTCTGACTCCCAACAGATCACAATTCACAACTTTTGTCGTCATCAATCACCTTAATTTAAACTCACGTGTGAGGCGTGCCGGTACACCCTTCTATTTTCTGCTCTTCTCCACCTTCATCTTATACTGTCGTCACTCTACCGCCACGCACCAGGTATTGAATACTTGCTCATTTCTACCAAGTACTTCTTACTTTTAAATTCGTTACTGGATGGTTCTACAATACTTTATTGTAAAACCGTCCTACACAAGACCAATTGTTTATAGTTCCGTATTTCATTCAATGTAGCTTCTATAGCGAAAAAGAAAATCTAAACTTTTTAGCGGCTATTTAGTTGCCTGTCGAAAAACATTAGAATTCTAATTCATGGTAAATTGGTGATTACTAAATTGTTATGTTGTTTGGCGGACCAAATTCACATGAATAACATGGAAGAAGCCACAAACAACTTCTGTCAATTCCTGTACAATGTAAAATAATGTGAAATCGGACTTTTGTGGTTTCAGTATTGGATTTTGGATTTGTAAGTTGATATACCAATGAATTTACTAGTTGATATGATATATCAATGAATTACGCCACTAATTGTCGATTGGTTTTGGGATGAAACCTCGTTGGACTTATGAAGTGAACTCTTTCTTCTCCTTGTGGGCGCGAACGCATGATTTAACATGAACCAAATGTCCGCTTAATTTATTTTTCAAGTTTTGTTTATCAGGGTACTTACAGTTGATTGTTGGCAACATAGGAGTTCAATTCATATAGTGTGGTTGAAGGAGTAACCGGGTTTGCTAGGAAAGGGAAACTTCCGGAGTGTGTTAGAGGAATAGTATTAGTAGGAGAAAAGAAGAATGAGCAAAAACAGACCTCCTCCTGATCCAATTGCCGTGTTAAGAGGCCACCGTGCATCCGTAACAGACGTTTGCTTCCATTGGTCCAAACCCTTGTTGTTCTCTGGGTATGGTTTTATCTTGATTATGATTATGCTAATGCTACTGCTGTGTTTGATACTTAAAAAAACATTTAGACACTTGTTTAGTTATGATGAACATGGTTAATTTGCAGTTCGGCTGATGGTGAATTAAGGGTTTGGGACACAATCCAACACCGAACACTCTCTTCTTCGTGGTATACATACAAAACATTTTATATCTTCATTTACATGGTACTTCCTTTGGTTTATTTAAACCACTCAGTCTTCTGAACTCACCTGTGAGTTGTTTGTTATAGGGTTCATGGTGCAGCTCATGGGATAATGTGTGTTGCTTCTGGTCCGTCTCTTGGCGATAACAAAATTATCAGGTTAGGTTTTGGAAATTGATTTTGTGGTATTAGTATTGGATTTTACCCCGCAATTTGCGGGAGCCATTGAGGCACTGGGGTCATGTTGTTGTTGTTGTAGTATTGGATTTTGGATCTGTAAGTTGATTGTTCGAACAACTTGTTTTAGCCAGGGTAGGGACGGCACCGTAAAGTTATGGGATCTCGAAAATGGAGGGTTGTGCAGGTACCTGAGTTTCCTATTGAATTGTAGACTTGGTTTAAGCTAAATGTTGAAAAGTAATGCTAAGTTGCCAACTGCCGTGTGTGCGGTTCAATGTTGCTTCTGGTTTAAATGGTAAAATTGTGTTCTTGTACTCTTAGGGTGTGTTTGGATAGCAAAAGTGGAGGGAAAGAGAGGGGAGGGAGAAGGAGGGAAGAGAAAGGGATGGAAGGGAAGGGGAGGGAGAATGGAGAAGGTCATTTTCCCTCCAAATCTTGCCTTTGTTGGAGAGGAAATAATTTGGCTTGGAGGGGGGAAGTGGAGGGATTCATTTTCCGTCCCCTCAAAATCCCTCCACCTCTATTTTGCTAACCAAACAAAGGATTTAGCATCCCTTCCTTTCCCTCCCTTCTTTTTCCCTCCAAATCCTCCTATCCAAACAGACCCTTAGAATAAGCTTGCGGGATTCTCATGAAGAATATGTTTTGGCAGGACACCCTTGGTCACAATTAGGACAAACACTTATCATTTTTGCAAGCTGTCATTGGTGAAAAACCCTGCTGAGCGGACGAAGGAAGCTGGAATGTCTATCCAAGAGAAGCATTCAGATCCTAAGCAGGATACTGGAGAAGACCGATTGCATGATTCTGGGGCAAGTGCATCAGAATATAAACCAGACCAGTCAAGTGGGCCTAAAGGTCTGTCTGTAGATATATGATGAAAAAGTAGTCTTTAATTTTACGGTTTTACCAATATTAAATTTCTTTGTGGAAAGGGCTATTAGGATATCTCGTCCCTTGTCAAAATTATCTCTGCATTATTGGACCCATGCCTAAGCAGTTTCGAATGATATTCATGTTAGTCGACCCCAAACCATTTTGGGACTTTGGCTTTGTTGCTGTTAAAAAAATATACGTGTCTCGCTGATGTAAGATAGAAATGACCTCAAACTTGGCATGCTTAAAACGTTAAAGGATTGTGTAGCCAATCAATTTAGTATCGTAACTGTCATGAGTCCTGCATTAAGGTTGGTGAAAATTTGAGGTAGTACACGAGTATATATGTCTTTAGTTTTGGTGTCAATGTGTCATAACTGTCTGCGTCGTGTTAAAATTATCTGTCTTCTTGGCTTGTTGCCAATCAATTTGGTATCGTAAGTTCGTAACTCATTGCCTCATTGGTGCTGTATATATTGACAAACTAGTGTATGAGATAAATCTAAATTTGCAACTGATGAATTTTTTGTGATTATATAGATAGCGCAGAGACCGAAAGCCAAAAATACATAGCCATTGCTGGAGAGCAATCTTCTCAGGTTGATAATTTGTTTTGGGTTTTAGTGAGCTTTTGTTTTTTGTGTTCAAGAATCACATGATTTACAGCATCGTGTCATATATGATAAGGTTGAAATTTGGGATCTACATACTGCAGAGAGGTGTGCGAGCTTTCCTCAATTTTCAGCTAATGCATTACCGAGTGATTCTACAAAAGGCAGAGGTACATAGATGGCGATTACATCATCTGAACTTTTCCATGTTAATGCTTAAGTGTGAAGTTTTCCTCCATGTTATGCGTTTGTGTTACTCAGAGAATCATATATACTCATATTTGCCCTTGCTGAAATTTGTTATCCATTTTGAGGGTGTTTGGTTGGAGATTGGGAGGGAGATGACGGGATGGGGGATGGAGAGATACAAATTCCCTTTTTCGGTTAGCAAATAGGGTAAAAGGGAAATGGCGAGATCCATTTTTCCTCCTCCCTAATCAATCAAAATCTCTCTAACATAAAAAAGATTTAGAGGGTGTGTTTGGATTGAGTGATTTGGAGGGAAAAGAAAGGGAGGGAGAGTAGGGGATTTAAAATCCCTTGTTTGGATAGCAAATAAGGGTGGAGGGAAATGAAGGGGGAAGTATTGGGAGGGATCCATTTTCCCTCCTCCAAGGCAAATCAAAATCTCTCCACAATAGGCAAGATTTGGAGTGATATTGTATCCAAACACCCACACCCCATTTCCCCTCCCCTTCCCTTCCCTCCCTTTCTCTTCCCTCCTTCCCCCTCCCCTCCCTTTCCCTCCACTTTTACTATCCAAACACACCCTTAAAGGGAAAGCTCCATTGCTCCATCTCCATTCAGTCCCCTTTCCTCCCTTTCCCTTCCTTCCATCTCCATCCCCCCTCCTTCCCTTCCCTCTGCATATGCTATCCAAACGCACCCTGAATTGTCTTAATTTTGTCATGGTGGAAAGACGAGTGTTCAAAAAAATGACGTCAATGTATAACTGAGTTTTTCCCAATAGGAATATGCATGGCTGTCCAAGCATTTACACCATCAGAGGGCCAAGGATCTTTGAACATTTTGTCTGGGTAAGCTCTTATATATGACATTTTATTTCCTTATAGTTTGTCTTCTATATTTCTCTCCTCACGTTAAAAGGTTTGTACTCTGAACTCATAGTTATGAGGATGGGAGCTTGCTATGGTGGGATATAAGGAATCTTGCAAAACCTTTGTCGTCTGTAAAGTTTCATTCAGAGCCAGGTTTGATGCTTTTTCAAACATGAGGACTTGGTTGTTTTATTCCAAATAAATACTATATGTTAACATTTCCACTTACTGCTTGCAGTTACTAGCGTGTCAATTGATAATTCGTGCTCTGGCGGAGTCTCTGGTGCTGCAGATGACAAAATAGTGCTGTTCAATATGGATTATGATCTGGTATATTTCATTTATTTTGTGATCGTAGTTCTTCTTTCATTTTTCACTGTGTGAAAAATTTTACTTAGTCATCCGGACCTCAATCTACTCTTTTGAAAATGAGTAAACATCAAGTGATACATATATGCTTGTGCATTTTGAAAAAAAAAAATTCGTCACCTTTGACATCCATGTACGGTGATGTACCATAGGCATTTCGTACTGACGACATCTTTTTGCTTCTCATCCTCATTTCAGCTCTTGCCAAATGGTTTATATACATCTGGGAAATATACAACTATTTATCATTTATTCAGGAAAACTGTGAAAATTCAGAGTTTTGAGTGTGTTGCTTTTAATTTGTTTTTCTGTTCGGGTTGCCCTGATATATTTGTTTAATTTCTTGCATATGTGGGTGGTTTGATTGGCTACTCTACTTAGGGCACTTTTGGGGTAAGGAAAGAAATAAACTTGGAGCGGCCGGGGATAGCGCACACTTCAATACGTCTAGATGGAAAGATCGCTGCTACTGCTGGATGGGACCGCAGGTTGGTACTCATTTCAATTGATTTTGTGGCCTTACTTTACTTAACTATTCCTAAAAGGCTTTGGATTTAGTCTTTCAGACGATAGTAGTTTCTTTCCACCCGGTACTGCTGTCATGCTTGCCTCAAATAAACATCTTTCGAACACCAAGAATGTCTGTGACACGTTATTGGCTAATAATGCAGAGTGCGGATATACAACTATCGGAATGGAAGTCCTCTCGCAATACTCAAGTATCATAGCGCAACGGTATGTCTTTGTTTGCAATTCTTTCCCCTATTCTAACCATTTCAAGGAATCATCACAAACACAGAATCAGTATACAGCATCTATGAACTTTGTTTGTTAACATTGGCTAGTGATAATGTTTGATTAATGTGCAGTGCAATGCCGTATCATTCTCCACCGATTGCAGGCTGATAGCATCGTCCTCAGAAGATACAACTGTAGCGTTATGGGAGCTTTATCCTCCTAAATGTAAGGCTTGAAGCTTGTCAAGTACCGTGTATAATCTTAGTCATCTGACCGGTCTTGAAATACGGTCCTCAGATGAGCTTGGTATTCGCCAGAAATCTGAAACTCTTACCCTGGCATTCCACGGACCGCTTCATGATACAGCGTTGATGCAAATCCCAACACAGAATAGTACTCCGTATAGTATGACATTTTGTAGTTTAATTAGAGCAAACGAGGGAGTGAGCTTGTACTACACCTTATAAAACTGGCCAATTTCTTGTAATTTGGTTTCATGCATGGATACGAATACTTACTGTTTACGATTACTGTGTTTATATCTGTTGGTTTTTGAGAAAAGCCACTTCTACATACTGAAAGTTTCGATTCAGCTAATACCTTAAGTAACAATTCTTGTGAAATTAATTGATTGTCCGTGATCAACTCTCAGATTACTATTCATATTAATCATACATTCATAGAATCATACCCAGGGATAAATTAGACAAATATATGAATGATGTATCTAAGCTCGAGCATAAATGGGCTAGGGAATATGCCCTAAAGCTTGTGCTCGACTCAGCTTGTTGAACCTAAAAAATTGAAGTTTGGCACGGTCAACATTGATCCATATAAATTTTACCATGATACGTTAGTGGTTGGACCATCCCCGTCCTGTATTAGACTGGAGTCCTTACGACACTACGATAATGTTGTTGTAATTAAATTCCTTACTCTGTCCAAATCATTGGTTTACTTTCATATTTTTCTGTGAGTAGTATTTGAATCAAAGATAAATAAATAATTAAGACGGATAGAGTACAGATTTTAAAGTTTAAACTCACTAAGCTTGAACTCAACTCGAAGTTGGCCTAATTGTCTCGACTCGTGTTAGTAAGTTTTAACCGAACCAATTCCGAGGACGCGTCCGCGTACTCAATTCACCCCGGCCCCTACTCCCCTAATTTATGCCAGACATTCTTTACTCACAAGTCACAAGAAAGGGGAAATATACTCTCAAACTCTAAATTGGATTTCTGGTACGGAATTTGTCTCTAAACCTAACGCCTTCTCAGTTCTCCCATTGCATTTTGCCGGTAACTATGGAGACTTCGCATCCCGGATTTCCTGTGCTTACTAAACAGCTCACCCTTGATATTCAGGTACCCCTATCTGATTTCTGTTACCAATTTTAATACTAGTTTTATTTAATAATTTAATTTGTAGCATCATGATAATACTGTTGCTGGAATTGTAAGGATGATTCACGTCGGCCGATCCCAAATCGTTTTTGAATTTGTTGTTGTTGACTTGTTACATCAGCTACTTCTTTCATCCCAGTCATTTATCTATTTAATCAAAGGTAAACAAATGATTATCATAAAACTAGCAGAGGCGAACCTAGAAATAAAATTTAGGGATATGGAATTTTCCTCATGTTGTTTTATACTTATGTTAAGGTCCATATTTAAGAATCTTGAGGTTGCAAAAGGGTTGATAATCTTAACCAATTTTTGAATTTTGGAGTAGCGAGTGCTACCCTTTGGTGCTTGTTAGGTTCCCCCCTTGGATAAAAGGGAATTAATCCCTCCATCCCAGTAATTTGTTTACCTTTGCTTTTAACACAAAGACGGAGGAAACTAGGAGAGAGGAGATGGTCATTTGTGGTTATTGTCATTGGATGAGAAGTGGACAAACAATGAATGTGGAAAATCAAATTACCTATTAGAAGCACTCCTACTATAGAAAAGTAAACAAATGAACCAAGATACCCAAAAATGGAATAGGTGAACAAATGACCGGGACAGATGGAGTATTTTATTTGTAGTGAATGTGGTTACTATAGTACTATACCTACACTGGGCGTGTTGGGCTGTGTTTGAACTTTGAAGGAGTTGCTCTCACCATTGTAATTGATTTACCTAGTTCACTTGAATTGGATAGCTCATGTAGTGCTGTAGGACTGTAGGAGTACATCTTCGAGGCCGAAAAATGGGATTATTTGGGAATCTAGGTTTTGATCAAGTAAAATGTGGTTTACAGATACCAACTTGTTTGCAAGGTTTTACTTGTAAGTGAATTATAGTAACAGGATAATACTTGTATGTGATAAGCTGAAATAAAGGAGCTCAAAGAGTATTTTATTTTTCGTACTGCTGAGTGGAGTAATATATTTTGTCGTGGACAACACTAAAATGTACAATAACATAGGCTCTAGGAGTTCTAAGTTACAGAGTATTTATTCTTGGAAGAATGTTAGCACCGTGAGCACATTGTGTTATTCAAGTGGACTTATTCTGAATGAAGTTGCGATTCTCTTCGAGGGCTAACAGAGATATCTATTCATTCTGGTTCATGTTTTTCTACAATTGTATGCTGTTCCTATAGGTTCCACGTTCTAAGAGGCTCATCGGCAGTTCTATAGTTTCCCCATAGTTCTAGCCCTTTGTACACACCTGATACCCCATTTTGATTTGCTGTTGGTGTTCAGAAAATGTTTTCCCCATTTTTCAAATCAACCTAAAACTCTATGAGCCTTGTCAATAATGATGGCTGTATAGGGGTATTATAACGTGGTTTGCTCTCCATCCCGATGTTAATGTGAACCTTAGTGGCCTTATAGCTGTCAATGCTTGGAATGTTAAAAACAATTTTTTCCAAGTTTTCTGGCTTTGAGTATGCTTGTATGATTGTACCCATATATCTTAAATTTGTTGGCTGCAATAGGGAATTGAGCCATGGTTTTATAATATATTCGCACTGTGATCTTGGTGTCCAGGGAAATGAAACCCAGTTGGTCATTTGTGGTTATGAAGATTATTTCCTCGTGAGTAACGATCTTCTTTTATTCTGTCTTTTCTCAATATTATTTGCTAATCACAGTACGAGAATGTGAACTCATATAAGAGTCATGGAAACAGGTGATTGCGACTCAAATAGGAAGTATGGGAACACTCTTGCAAGCTAGAAAGGAGGAAGGAGTGACTGTCCATCCAACATTCAGTGTGTCTGTGTTAATTGGCAAACGTGATGAGGTTAGATGGTATGCTGGCTTCATTTACACATGTTATTAAGCTTACTTGCACTGGTGAACTGAGATAGATTTCTGTTTTTTTTGCAGCCCATGTTAGTGGCGTGTGCTCGCAAGCTAATTCAAAACATAAGGTATTTTTCTTTTGCTGATTGAAGCTGGCACTTAGATAGTTAAATTATGTCCTTTGTGCCTAATAGGCGGAAGCTTGACTTTTTCACTATATGATGTGGGTTAGGAAAAAAGAGTAGCTTAAAATGTGACCTTATACTCGTAAGAATTGTGAGGCGTTATGCAGACCTTGGCGTCCTTACTCCTTACCTCACTGTCTGGAACTCAGAGAATATATTTGGAGCTTATATTAATCTGCAATTGAATATGCAAGGACATGTAAAGATTAAACAAGGTGGTAGAAAAGGGGGTTTGCTTTGTCTAGGATAAGAATCTACGTCTCTGGAAGTTAAGGACTTCTTTAGTTAGTTGTTTGTTCTTATTTATTCTCCTATGCTACACAACAACGTAATGACGTTTGCTCCTTTTGATTGCTTACTATCGTCTTCTATTCCAAGGGCAGGAAAGGAATGATTGTGTAGTTATGTGAACTGTGGAAGCTTTTAGCAAATAAATATGGGTATAGATGTAGATTACTAGGTGATTTGCTTTTAGTAGACTTACGTAATTACGTTTAATAATTCTAAAGGGTTATTTTTTTGTTTGTTTTTAATTTCGGTTATATAGTGAAGCTGGCTCCTCTAAGTCGCTGGTCCTTTCTCTTGGCCTAAAAAACCATTCTGCGGTATGACTCCTTGTGAACTACTGTACTTTAGATTATCAGTCTCAATGGAGTATTCTGAGGATTGTTATTGTAATCTGCAGGATTCAATCAAAGCTGTTGTGTCTGCGGTGATAGAAAACCGAATCTGGTAGTCTCTGTTATAGAGTAGAGCCTAAAGACTGACTAAAGACCCAGGCTGTGGCATATTGCAGTAAAACTTGGTTAGGTGCATTTTAAAGGAGCAAAGAAGACAACTGAAACTCCCTTCTTCTCTTCTGCTAGAACTTGTTCAAAGGAAATTTACGGGCCAACACCTTAAGATATGTTTAATGATCTCCAACAATTTTCTCATATTGAGCATATCTCATTGTAGATGTTCCTGTGATGGAATTTAGCAATCTTTGTAATTGTTGGAGTTAGACGTGAAGGGAATTTAGCGGTGATGGAATTTTACCGACTTCATTGAACAAAGGTGATTCTTGGAGTTAGACGTGAAGGGAAGTTTGTATTATGGGAGTTACTCGTACAATCATACTCCGTATGATAGACGAGCAACATCGAGTTTCTTGTCAGTAAACAGTCATACAACCAGTTGTATTGGTTGTATAGAAAAGAACCCGAGCTTTAGAATTATTTAGTTGAGCTTAGACCTATAGATTATGATCTTTGTTTAAAAAAATCCGAGCTCCATTATAAAAATATTGAACTTAAAAAATTATAATGAAACTCAAAAATAATATATAGGAGCTCAATTAACTTTTAATTTTTGACATCAAAAAATTAAAATAAAAATAAAAAAATATAAGAGCTAGAAAAAAATACACATAACCTCATCAAGATTGATTATGGTTGTACAATGCTCTTGTCCAACCGGTTGTATAATACTCCTTCTGTCCCAGTCATTTGTTATCTTTTTCCATTTTGGTCATTCATACTCAATTTGTTCCAATTGTCATTTGAAGAATTGGTCCCTCCTCTTTCCTCGATCTTTGTGCCAAAACTAAAGCCGATAACAAATGATCGGGATGGAGGGGGAGTAGTATTTGTGGTTTCTTGTCGGTTGTGACTTGCGAATGTCAGAGAATCGTTAAATTTGGTATGATGTTTACCAGGGCGCGCAAGAGTGTAGACTTAGAACGGAAAGAATCTGAGAGATTTAAAACTAAACTATAAACGGAGAAGAACACCTCCAAACTAATTGAAATTCCAGCAACCACGCCCATTCTTAGCTAAATTGAGAATTATCCAAATTTTCTCGTATTCATATAAAGTGAAACGCTCAAATTATTGAGAATTCTTCGAGTTTTTCATCTTGGGATAACACATACAATGATCAAATGTCAATATATTGTTAGCAAAACTTGAAACATTTCTTTCTTGATTAGTTGGGTTTTAATAGTAGGCTCGGAAATAATGCGACTCATGAGTTCTCTCTTATCGTATTCACCCATAGTTCGTTATGGCCTATGGGTATAGGTTGATAGATAGGTAGGTACAGGGTCGCGGTTGTTTGACGCTATGGTTCAGTTGCTCTTATTGTATTGCATACAAAAAGGATTATATATCGACATCGACTCTATATATTTGAGTTTTTGTGTAGCTTTTTTTGAAATTTTATAAAGTTTAAAAGTTACATGTTAGTTTTTTGACGTCAAAACTCAAATTTTTCTGAGCTTATATGTAATGTTTTTGAGTTATATTGTAATTTTTTTAGTTTTATGTTGAAAAGAATGAATCTCAAATTTCTTTTAATAAAACTCATAATTTTTAAAACAAAACTCAAAAACTTTATCTTAATGCTCAAAAACTATATCATCTGATGTATAACCCACTTATCGTATTGCAGAGTAAATTGACATCCATGAACGATTAATTTCGGATAGGGAACAAAGATAGAAAACTAAACGTACTTTTCAAAATTTTAAATTTTTATACAACACATATTAATTGAGATAAATTGGAATTAAAGTTGAATAATGGACAAGCTAATCAACAGATAAGAAGAGATGGATTATTATTATATTTTTGAGAAACTTGGTTGTTTTGCTGTAGGTGCAAATTATTGCATGATGGTCTCTATACTTATAAGGTGGACGGTGGTGTTAAAAGTATTTGTGACTGCATGGAGCTTCGAAAGCCTATACAAATTACACAAATTCTTGTTTAAAACGGATATTTCCGTATTAAGTATGAAACGAGTAAAATAGTTATATGAGACAAAAGGCAGAATATTTAACTGATAACAAAAGGCTTTTTCCATCTAATAATTGGAGTTAATGTTTCCGTTTTAAACTTATGACCGTTCTAAGAAAAAACACCCTAACAAAGTTAATGTTTTCATTTGAAACTTAAGACGAATTTAACAGTTCTAAAAAAGACCACCCTAACAAATTAAGCACTAAATAATAAAATGGTCGGACAAATCCCATCTTAAGTGGTGGCTGTGATATCGTAGGTGTACCATGCATATTATTAACTCCTAATGATAAGGAATGACAGATGAAATAACTATAAATTGAACAAGCTAAGAAAGCTAATAAGAATGATTATAATGTATATTCCTCCGTTTGGCCATTTAATTATAATTTGATTTTGGCAGACAAACTTCAAAGAAAGAGGAGGAGCCAATTATAATTGAGTATGGACGACTATGGAGGATCAAATTGATAGCATTCCCAAAAATAAAAAGTTGAACAATTGATTGGTATACACCTTAAATAAAATAGATAAACAAATAATCGGAGAGGAAATATATTCAAAAAATACAATTAAAGCCATGCAATGTCGAGAAAACTAACCACTACTGGCACTACAATAATGAAATTGCTAATTTCTTAATCATTCTTAATTTACTTGCATTTTAAATTAGCTTAGTCATGAACATTTATATATAGTTTACTACAAAATAAAAGTCAGATGTTTAGTTAAACTTAATATATTCTTATTTTTAATACTTGTACTATAGATTAGCAATATCTTAGTAACTGATTAGCATGTGGTTATAGATTAGTTAGTTGATTCTCAACAATGATTAACAACAATACAGCTTATGCTTCAAATTATGTGCAATTGTGCATGTACGCGACTCAGTTTCACGTATGTTAGTATGTACATGCATCAGTTGGAAAAAATGTAAATAGTGTTTGGTCAACCTAGGTAGAAGTCTGAAAATAAATGAGCTGATTCACCAGGTGGTAGCAACATATATACCGCTAACTAATCATCATTCTATAGTGTGAAACGGTCCTTTAATACTCATTTATTGATTGATGTAATAAATGAGTTTTTAACACTATCACACCGTAAAATAGTCTTATTTTATTTATGAATCATACTATAAGTTTATTATTCATACCTCATCATATAAAGCTGTTCCGGGTGTAATTCCGGAGCAGGATTTGTTACCACGTAAGCTTGTAGAATGATGACTTTGCTTGACTCTTCCTTTCGACCTCTCCTGAAACAATGAACAAACTGAGGGCTCGGCTTGGTACCGAGCGAACTCACTCCGACGCTCAAGTCAGTAAACTTAAAAGGGATTAAGTTGTGTGTTACTTGGCACAAAGTATATTGTAGAGAGATAAGGGAGTTTATACCAGATTAGTGTGTTTAATTGATTATTTTCGGATCCTTTTCTCAATGAGAGATGTGGAGTATTTATAGACTTTCACCTTTTGTCACGTAGTGGCTAAGTGGCCAAGTGGCAGAGCAGGTGGAAAGACTGTTCTACCCTCGGCCGAGGGACCCATGGCAGGCCGGCTGGCCTGGTTGACTCCATGCCGAAGGGACTTGGATGTGAGTACGCGGTAATGTCTCCCGACTGGCTAGTTGCCTAGCCGAGACCCAAGTGATAGGCCGACAGGCTGCGTCGGTTAGGCTGTCTAATACGTTGACTTGCTGTGGATATCTTTGACCTTGCTCAATATGTTGACTCGGTCAGCGTGTGCAGAATATGCCCCATCAATTTGCCCCCAGCGTAGTCTATGCCGTGGTATGGACCTTCGATGAGTGTTGAGCGTATTCTGCGGCTTGAGAAATTTCATCCCCTGCTTCTTCTTCCTCGGCTTGGTTCTGCTAAGGCTGTATCATATCCCCCCTCCACATGGATGTGTAATGGACATCAAATGTGGAAAAGAAAATGGCGCTGGCCGAGACCGAGGTTGAGAGTGCCGTGTGCTTTTGATTGCCCCCGGCCGGTGCTGCCAAGCTTGGTTGAACAGCGGGCCGTTTGGCGAGTAGATACCAAGGATCGTGTTTGAAGAAGATACGACGATTGATATTCTGTCAAGGAGCGTGTTGAAGAAGATTTGTAACTGTTTGTCGATTGACATTCCATGGCTGCATGCTTGACACGTGGCTCGGTGTTGATTGGTTGACGCTTCATGGGCTTTGCCCTGATTGGTCCGTTTCATAGAGCAGTTAGCCCCTGATTTTGGCCACCAAAAATTCACTTTCTCAAAAAAAATTTCTTCTCTCTAACTTTCTTCGACGAAAACTTCTCTCTAGTCTTCAAAGCGTTACTCGGCGTAACACTTTTCCAAGGTAAACAAACAAATTTTTCAACTTTTATTTGTTAAGTATTTGTTGTCATGTCTTCTGCTGATGATGGACCCAGTACTTCTGCGCCGGGGGGCGAGCCGTTGCATCCTGATGAGCAGGAGCCACTTGCCGTCACCCCGATAAAGTTCGGGGGTCCCAGGTCTCCTTCTCCCAAGGTTGACCCAAAATTTTTGGAGGGTTTCGAGGATGATGATGATGATGAGGATGGTGATGATGATGATGATGGTGAGGCAACCCCTTCTATCGTAAGGAGGCCGCCTATTTCGGGGCACGGTGATGCTCGATCGATCGGGCCCCGATCGTGCTCGGACGAACAAGTTCGCCGATTGTTACTGATTTCGAACTTTTTGAACACCATTACTCCTTCGGGGGAGTATAGAATTGTTATCCCTAAGGAGGGTCGGCCGTCATTGCCCTCCCACGGCCGTATCGGCGTATACATCGACACCGGAGTATGGGCTCCGGTTTCCTCTGAATGAATACGTTGCTGCTATTATTAAAGCGATGAATGTCGCCGTGGCCCAGCTGCATCCGTTGGCCATCAGGACGATTGTTGGTTTTGTATGGTTGTGTCTTTTCAAAGGGGAGGCCCCAACGGTGAACCTCTTCCGCCGGCTCCACCACCTTAAACAAACCACCCTAGGCGGCCAGGGGTGGTACAACATACAAACCGAGCCGGGCTTCGTCACCGTCTCCAAGCTGACGTCTTGCAAGGACTGGAGGGGGCGGTGGGTATACGTTGAGGTTCCGGAGGACTATCCGCTGCCCCGGTCCTTCCAGCACCGCGTCAATTTGCGGTGCGAGAGTAAAGGGGAGCATGATAGATACGTCTCCCGGAATAAGCTTAAGATGGACGCCAACAGGGTCCCTCTTAATGAGGACGAAAAACGGGCAATGAGGCTGAGAAGGATGGGACGCCGAAGGGATGGATGCCCCCGACGCAGATCGTTCTTCAGGATGAGCTGCTCTGCCACGTCGGCCTCACACCGGCCCTCGAACGGGGTGAGTGGGGTCGGTGTGAGGCCCATCTTTGCTTTTTATGTTTCTGTTTTTGAATTTGTTTTATTTCTTTTGCTTAACTTCCGCCGTTTCTTTTTGCGGACCGATTTGGCTCGGGGACTGTCTGTCTGCTCTCCGAGAGGTTGGGACTTGACGAGAACGGGAGAGTTGTTGACCCGCATCCTAAGGCCCAGACACGTGATCGCCGACCGGCTCCTAACGAACTCATGGACCAGCAGTTGAAGGCACTGGATGTGACGGCGGCTCAGGCGAAGGTTGCCAGTAACGTACCGCGCCGTAAACCAAAGATAATGTCTATGGCGGCGAGGGCGTCAACTCCGGTTCAGTCTTCAATCCCTGCGGTTCAAAAGCAGTAGGTGGTCATCGATGTTGAGGAGGAGGTCACTGTTGCGGAGGCTCCTCCTTCTTTGAATAAGAGAAAAGAGACCGAGTCTGCCGCCGCTGCTGTTACCGAGGCCGGTAAAGAAAAGGGGCCTCCAACCAAGGAGGCCAAGGCTGGTACGGATCTAACCCAGGGCTCGGATTTAGCGGGCTCTTTAGGCATTCCTGATGACAGGCTCTCTGATATGTCAATGAACGTTGACATGGATGCTTTGTCTGAATTTTTTGTAGATCAACCGCTGCCGGCTACCGGTCCCTCTGAACGGCAACTAGAGAAGCGGCCTGTGCAGACGGGTGATAAAAATGCCACCGTCGTCTCCTCCTCCCCGAAGCCTTCCGCCGCCGCATTAGGGCGGAGGGCATAAGGTTGTCCAAGATGTCGGCGAAGTGGTCGACGTGGCGGTGCTCATATTATGGAGCAAGAAAAGGTCATGGCCGAACGCCTCGTGCTTGAACGGCTTAGGCTCAAGCTTGTCGCTCTAAGAAGGAGGCCGAGAGGTCGGCGAAGGACTTCGAGGTCGCTAAGAAAGACCTCCTTGCCGAGCGAAAGCTTAGGGAGGAAGCCGACAAGGCGGTCCTAGCCGAGAGGGCCAAGGTTGAGGTGCGGAGGCCGACGCCGCTAAGTCGCGGGAGGAGCGGGACAAGCTTCAGTCGCTTACGACTTTCTTTGTTGGTAAGAGGGAAGAATGGAAGTCTCGCATTCGGCTCCAGCGAAGGCGCACAGAAATACAAGGGCTATCCTCGCCCGTAGGAGAAAGACATTGAGACGCTCCAAACCGACGTCATCCCTAACATGTGCGCCCAATACGGGACCAGGCCAAGAAGCTACCGGGGAAGTAATCGAGAGCTCTTTCCCGAAGGCTCCTTCCCGTGGCAAAAATTTGACCACCGCTTGATGATAAGGCGGCCGTCATGAGGAGGAGGAGGGGCGAAGAAGGCCGCCGAGGAGGTGCGATGAGAAGGCGGCCCATGCCGAAAAGGTGAAGGCGGCGGGGAGGAAGCCGAGAGGGCAAAGGCAAACTGAAAGCCGCCAAGTCGGCTCGGGTCGCCCATCGATGGTGATGTTTATCGCTGGCCGATGGCGAGCGTAAAAAGCTATAGGGGAGACGGGCGGTCGTCACCGGATTCACCCGGCCCTTCGACGATTTCAAATTCGGGGCCAACTATTGAGCCTTTCCTCCCTGCCATCTTTTTTGGCGCTTTCAACTCTCATGTCTGTAACCTTTTGCTGTACCTTTCCTTTTTTGTTGAACTTTGGTAGGTAGTGTTTAGGCTATCCTTATGGGGACGGCCGTCGACTTTGTATTACCTATGAACATTTTTAATAAGAATTTGCTTATTTTGCCTCGGCTTGGCCGAGGTCTTTATCTCATTTTCGTCTGAGTTGTCTTCTTGCGTTTTTAACATATTGAGTGCTTTTTGTTTTTACCTTCGGCCTGGCCGAGGCAGTTAGGATGCGCATCTCAATCGTACTTAAACGTCTTTAAACATGTTGGCATGTCGGTCGCTTCCTCCTTCACTCTCGGTCTGGCCGAGGCGTCAGATTTGCGCTTCCCAACCGCCGCTGTGAACATGTTAGCGTATCGGTCGTTGTGTCCCCGTCACTCTCGGTCTGGCCGAGGCAATCGGGGTTACGGCTCGACAGCGTTCGTATCTGTAGACGTGTTGATCGCTTCCTCTTTCACTCTCGGTCTGGCAGAGGCGTCCGATTTGCGTTTCTCAACCGTACTTATACGTTCCTAAGCATGTTGGTCGTTGTGGCGAGTATCAACTGCTGTTGGCAAGTCGCGTTTCCCTCGTCACTCCCGGCTTTGGCCGAGGCAACCGAGTTTACGTTTTGACTGCTTTCCGTATCTATAGACATATTGATCGCTTCCTCTGCCACTCCCGGATTGGCCGGGGCAGTCAGATTTGCGTCTCAACAGTGCTTATACGCTTTTGTACTTCGGTAGTGACTATGGAGGGGACAAGTATTTTGATGGGAAACTTGGATCACTTTTATAAGGTATAAACACACGTTGTGGTGCCCACAGCGGTCTTGGACACCTCCGCCGCTATATGAAATATTTCCTTAGGTTGTATGTGTTCCAGTGGCTCATTAGAGGCACTCCCTCCATGTCTGTCAGCCGGTATGTACCCGGCCTCATTTCTTCAACCACTTTGTAGGGTCCTTCCCAGTTGGCCGTCATTTTGCCATGGATGTTTCCTTTGTTGGTGGCGGCCGACTTTCCTAGGACTAGATCTCCTACTCTTAAGTCCCTTTTGTGGACCCTTCGGTTGTAGGCTCTTCTTATTCTGTTTTGGTAAACGGCTAAGTTGAGCCGTGCCGTGTCTCGACTTTCTTCGACCAGGTCTAGGGAGGCTTTCAGGCCTTCCTCATTTTCGACTGGGTTAAAGGTTTGCGTTCTGAATGTCGGCACCGCTGCTTCAATTGATAGGACGGCTTCAGACCCATAGACTAGGTGGAATGGATGCACCCGTTGCTTCTTTCTCCGTGGTTCTAAGGGACCACAGACGCCGGTAGTTCATCAGCCCACCTTCCCTTTAGATCTTCAACCTTCTTTTTCAGCCCCTTTAGGATTGTTTTATTAGCGCTTCCGCCCGCCCCGTTGCTCTGAGGGTGGCAGACGGAGGAGTATGCAAACTTGATACCGAGCTCTTCTAGCCAGTTCATCACCATGTCACTCCAAAACTCTCGGCCGTGGTCAAATACCATGACTTGGGGTAACCCAAAACGAGTTATGATGTTTTCCCAGATTACCTTTCTCACGGCCGCCGTGGTCTTGGCAGGTACCGCGACAGCTTCGACCCATTTGGTGAAGTAGTCAACGGCGACGATCAGGTACTTCCTTCCTCCGGAGGCCGTCGGAAATGGCCCTAATAAATCCATCCCCCACTGTGCAAATGGTAGGGGGCTAAGTACTGGTTGCAGGTCTCGGGAAGGTGCGTGTATCACCGGAGCAATCTTTAGGGCATGCTTTATTAAGATTTGTAAAATCAACACACATCCTCCACCCCCCTGATGACTTCTTCACCATTACAACATTTGCTAGCCACTCAGGGTAAGTACAAGGCATGATAAAGCCCGCCTCTAATAGTTTATCTACCTCGGCCTTGATGGCGTCATCCTTTTCGACCGAGGAGTTCCTCATCTTCTGCTTGACAGGGCGAGCGTTGGAGAGCACGTTCAGCTTGTGAACGATCACCTCTCGACTCACGCCTGGCATCTCGACGGCTGAGTACGCGAAGATGTCTTTGTTCCTCCTCAGCAGGTCTAGGAGATCGGCTCTGAATTTTGGCTCCAGGCCGACACCGACAGTTACGGTGCGTCCTAGGTCAATTTCCACTTGCTCGGTCTCGGCTCCCTCGACCATGCTGACGTTGTTGGTGCTCATCGGATCACCCTCCTGTCGTAAGGATGGGCTCTTCCCCTTCTCTGATTTCTTCGCCACTTTGAGGGATTGCATGTTACACCCTCTGGCAGATATTTGGACATTGACAGCTTCGTCTCTCTCGTCCTTTGAGACGAGCTTTTGTGCCTCCCCCCGGTCCGAGACATACATCAATGTCAGGGTCCGGATGGACATTACAGCATCGGCCTCGCTCAAAGTGACCCGGCCTATCAGAACATTGTAGGCGGACGAACCATCAATGACCACGAACTCAGATAAAACATTCTTGGCCGCATCCGTCTGGCCGAACATCACCGGCAACCTGATTGACCCTGTGGGTACAGGCCGGCCCCGAGAAGTCAGTATAGTGGGTTGGTGCAGGGGCTCAGGTCCTCAATCTTTAGACCGAGACTGAGGAAGCATTCTCTGAACATGATGTTCGTGTAGGCGCCTGTATCAATTAGACACCTCTTAACCAAGTGGTTGGATATGTCCAGGTGGACCACCAGCGGGTCGCTGTGCGGGGCTACGACTCCTTCGTAGTCTTTCTTTCCGGTGGTTATATCGGGGACGGTGGAAGCGGGGATCGCTGTGGTGGGCACAAAGTTGATGGCTTGATAAAGCTCATTTAGGTGCCGTTTGTGCCCATTAGCCGACCCTCCGTTCTCGTTTCCTCCGATAACCACCTGGATCACTCCCATCCTCTGGACGTCGGAGCTCGTTTCCGGGGCCCCAGCTACGTACTTGCTGAGGGCCCCCTTTCGGATTAGCTCCTCGATGGCGTTCTTCAGATGCCGACAGTCGTCGGTCTTATGGCCGGGCTGGCCGTGGTAATCGCAAAATTGGCTTGCGTCGCCCTCCGCCCTCGTCTTGGGGGGTCTTGCCCACTTCTGCCCTTCATTCTTGCTCAGGGCAAAGACCTCGGCCGGTGATTTGACCAGGGGGTGAGACCGTGGTACCGCTTCTGGGTGTATGGTCCCGAACTCCCCCCGGCGCCCGCCGAGCTCTGTTTCCTGTTAGATCTTTCAGGCCGTGACCGATTACTGTCACGGCGACCTTCATCAGCGTTCTCCCGGCGGCTCCTCCTTTCTGGGTGCTCAGCTTCACTGTGGCCTACCCAGGTCTTGTGGTAGTCCTCCACCTTTACGGCTCGGTCGGCCATCTTTCTGGCGGAGTCCAGGTTGAGGACCTCGCACTTGATCAGCTCATTTTTGAGCTCGCCTTTCGGGAGGCCTTTCATCAGTGCGAAGGCCGCCAGTTCGGTGTTCAGCTCACAGATCTGCTGAGCTTTCGCGTCGAACCTCTTCACATAGCTTCGTAGAGACTCGTCCTCCCCCTGTCGGATAGTGAGGAGATCCGATGTCTCCACGGCCCTTCTCTTGTTGCAGGCGTACTGGGCTATGAAGTTATCCCTTAGGTCGGCGTAGCAGTATACCGAACCATTAGGCAGCCCCTTGTACCAACTCTGGGCCATCCCATGCAGGGTTGTTGGGAAGACTCGGCACCATACCTCATCAGGCTGTTCCCATACCGACATGTAAGACTCGAAAGCATGGTCGGTTGGGTCGCTATCCCCTTTGTATGATAGGGACGGCAGCTTCAGTTTGGTCGGCACGGAGACTCCGAGGACATAGGCACTGAGGGGCTGTCTGACCATGAGTCGAACGACACGTGGCGATCGGCTCCTCGCACCCCTAGTCCGGCTTCTCTCCCCGTGGCGGGAAGGGCTTCTTGTTGCCCGACTTTGGATAGTCGGACTTCTATCTTCATTTCTTCGGGGCGGGCCTCGTTGTTGCCGCGGCGACATTGTTCTCCCGCGAGTGGGGGAAGGACTTTGGTCTGCCACTGGCAGCTCGGGCTCCGCCGGCGTCCTAGTATGCATGGCTCCTTGTATTGCCCCGGACAAGTTGTTCGGGGTCACTTTATGGGCCCTGGTCACCTGCGGGTGTGCTGCCGTCACCGTCGTTGCGGCGGGGGTGATCGGCGTATTACCCATCAGGTCCAGGAATAACTCGGTTTGATTTGGCTGCATCGACCACATGTCCCATGACAATGCGCGTGGCGTGCGCGGTGTTTGGTAGTATTGGCATCCCGTACGCCGGTTGGATCACTCGGCACGGTTGGGACCGCCGATCTCGTAATTAGGGACTGTATCATCTTGGTAGAATGCGGTTTCGTCACTCACAACTACTTCTTGTTGTTTTGACATCTTCTTAGCTTGCTGGGTGGGTTTTGTTTTGTGTTTTTTTTTTTGTAAGGGATTTGACTAGCTTTTAGTATCACGCCTCCCCACAGACGGCGCCAATTGTTCCGGGTGTAATTCCGGAGCAGGATTTGTTACCACGTAAGCTTGTAGAATGATGACTTTGCTTGACTCTTCCTTTCGGCCTCTCCTGAAACAATGAACAAACTGAGGGCTCGGCTTGGTACCGAGCGAACTCACTCCGACGCTCAAGTCAGTAAACTTAAAAGGGATTAAGTTGTGTGTTACTTGGCACAAAGTATATTGTAGAGAGATAAGGGAGTTTATACCAGATTAGTGTGTTTAATTGATTATTTTCGGATCCTTTTCTCAATGAGAGAAGTGGAGTATTTATAGACTTTCACCTTTTGTCACGTAGTGGCCAAGTGGCAGAGCGGTGGAAAGATCGTTTCTACCCTCGGCCGAGGGACCCATGGCAGGCCGGTGGCCTGGTTGACTCCATGCCGAGGGGACTTGGATGTGAGTACGCAGTAATGTCTCCTACTGGCTAGTTGCCTAGCCGAGACCCAAGTGATAGGCCGACAGGCTGCGTCGGTTAGGCTGTCTAATACGTTGACTTGCTGTGGATATCTTTGACCTTGCTCAATATGTTGACTCGGTCAGCGTGTGCAGAATATGCCCCATCAAAAGCATTTATGGGTACTAATGTGGTGAAGTCAGGATTTTAAGTCAGCGGAGATGAAAATTTTCAACATGCCGAAGTAGTAATAGTACTATAAGACAACCTCAAAAAAATTCAAAATTTGTTAACTAAATATTTCGAAATTTTCAGACTTTACCGATACGAGCGTCTTGCTAGCCTCCCCTTGCTCCACCACTGGTACGATACTAAAAATTAGAGAGAATATTTCATCAGAAAAATACAAGGAAAATATTCCATAGAATTAACCCAGACATCTGATTAAGCTAAAACCACCCATTATCGATTGATCTAACATCTAAGTGATCATGGGTTATAGAAACACGGACTTGTGGAGTGTTGTTGCCGTGCTTAATTAAGTTTTACGGAGTATAATTAAACCAACATTCTTTTAGAAGTTCTTCATGTCAATTAAATTTAAAAATTCATCCTTAACAATACAATGATAAGAACTCAATCATACAATCTTGAACCTCTTCCAACAACCTACATTCCCTTAATTTGTTTTTGTGACAGAATGTCAACTAACCTTTGCGTTGAATTTGCATATAAATTAATCATATATACACACTATATAAGCTCCACACACTAATCCTTTCCAAATCACCAAAAAAACTCATTCTTAACCCAAAAAAAGTTCGCATTTTTAAGATACGGTTTATTTTCTATCCAACCGTCAAAAAAAAAAACACTTAATATTAATCATGTTACACAATTTAATATTTTTCTTAATACTAGTCATTTTCCCTTACACTATATCCGCCCAAGGTGGCTCATGGAAACTCCTACTAAACAACGTAGGCATATCCGCCATGCACATGCAACTTCTCCACAACGACCGTGTCGTTTTCTTCGACCGGACCGATTTTGGTGCGTCCAACCTCTCCTTACCCAACGGCCAATGTCGAATTAACCCAAGAGACGAGTACCTTAAGGTCGATTGTACAGCTCACTCGGCTGAGTACGATATATCAACCAATTCTATACGTCCACTCAATATCCAAACCGATACGTGGTGCTCCTCTGGGACTGTGCTAGGCGATGGTCGCCTAGCACAAACCGGCGGGTACAATGACGGTGAACGAGACGTTAAGACGTTTCAGCCTGATTGTACTAATATTAGTAATTGTGATTGGGTGGAAAACCCTAATGCATTGTTTGAACATCGGTGGTACGCGACCAATCATGTTTTGCCAGATGGCAGTTCGATTATACTTGGTGGTCGACGAGGTTTTAGTTACGAGTTTTTTCCGAAAACATCGACTACTTCGACACTTACGCCTTTCCCGTTCTTGGCGGAAGTGAACGAACGTGGCGTCGAAAATAATTTATACGCTTTCGTATTCTTAAATGTCGATGGGAATTTATTTGTTTTTGCTAATAATAGGGCTATATTATTCGATTATAAAAGAAATGTCGTTGTTCGGAATTATACGACTGTCCCGGGTGGGGACCCACGGAATTACCCGAGTACTGGGTCCGCGGTTCTCCTACCGATAAAGAATTTAGAGTTAGGGGCTAAGGCTGAGGCTGAGGTGTTAATTTGTGGGGGTGCCCGTCACGGGGCTTATGTTAAGGCGGCCTCACAAAGTTGGTTTTTACCGGCTTTAAACTCGTGTGCCCGATTGAAAATTAACGACCCGAATGCGACATGGGTCATGGAGACTATGCCCATGCCTCGTATTATGAGTGATATGTTGGTCTTACCGAATGGAGACGTGTTGATAATTAATGGGGCTGGAGCTGGGACGGCTGGGTGGGAACTGGGCCGAGAACCAGTTCTCAGCCCAGTAACTTACCACCCGGACAACGTGTTGGGATCTAGGTTCGAGGTCATGAAAGCAACCACAATTCCGAGAATGTACCATTCTTGTGCGGTTTTATTAAGAGACGGGCGGGTTTTAGTCGGTGGGAGTAACCCTCATCATTTCTACAATTTCACTAACGTGTTATTTCCTACTGACCTTACCCTGGAAGCGTTCTCTCCCCCGTACTTGGATTCCAATCAGGCGAGTATCCGACCCAGTATCACCTCCCCGGGTTCAAGTACCATAATCAATTATGGTACAATTATCAAAATCGGTTTCTCGATTAGCGGGTTGGTGAACCCGAGTTCAATTAAGGTGACCATGGTTAGACCACCCTTCAATACACATTCCTTTTCTATGAGCCAGAGAAATCTTGTCCTAACCATTACAGCCATTGTAAATCCCTTGGGCTTAGGCCAATTCGAGATCCAAGTCCGAACCCCCGGGTCAAGTACCATGGCCCCGCCCGGATACTACATGCTCTTCGTGGTGCATCAGAATGTTCCTAGTAAAGGCATTTGGGTTAAATTGGCCTAGAGAGTTAACTACACCGTTTATTTCCTTCCAACGTATAAATTGTTATTGTTTTATTTTTTTTTAATAATGTTTGTTCAATTTCATTTAACATTGTTGAGTACAAAAACTTGTAAAAGAGGCATTTATGCTTAACTTTCTATAATATTATTGTCCTATTTGGCTACTACTTTGTGTCTTTGTTAATACGTTCTGCTAAATTCAACAACGGGCCTGGGCCGCACCCAAACGGAGGAGAAAGAATCCACAATTTAGGTCCAAGAGGGTTCCACTCTAAAACCAATTGACGATAGAGGGAGTAGTCCCTTGCCTTATAAAGTGGTAATTCTTCTTCTCTTTTATCAATGTGGGACAACCCTCACATGTGTAGCTTTGGGTTTCTTCACACGTTCTCGTGGATCTAGGGAATTAGCAGGGACGCTTGAACCCGATGAACAATGAAAAATGAAAATTTCATAGGTTTTAGTTAAATTTTTGGAATTTCTTTCGAGGTTATCTAATGACATTAGTTGTTCATCCGTGCTGAAATTTTTAACTCCTAAATACATACCTGGCCTCCGTCACCTTCACCAACCAATTGTTATTTGTTTCTTTCTTATTCTGAAATTGTTCCAAAGTGTACTCTCTGTCCCGGTTATTTGCTGTCCTTTTCCATTTTGGGGTGTCTCAGTTATTTGTTGTCCTTTCTATTTTAAGAATGAATTTGATGAGTAATTTGATCATTCACACTCAATTTATTCCACTTGTCATTTAGTAATTGGTCTAATCCCCTTTCCTTGGTCTTTGTGCCAAAACCAAAGGACAACAAATAACCGGGACGGAGGGAGTATTAACACTTTCTTTACTCGTAGAGATGGCCGTCAGGCCGGCACGATCGAACACGGTCCATGCCCCATTTTATTTTTATCTCTCCAAGTATACTTTACTTCTAATATTTCTCTCCTCCCACTGTTAATTTTTTTTCTACAGAATTTTTTCATTAAACAAACCACAAATTCTTAACAGAGACGTTTATACAAAATTTATACTCCGTAAATCAATTTTTCATCTACCCTAAATCATTGATGAGCAATTTAATTGGTGTTAATAAGTTTAAAAAAGATGTCCAAGCACGAGAAGGCTTAAATTCCATGTTTTGTATAAAAGAGTAGAATAAATTTAGAAATTTTATTGTATTTGATGAATTTTCAATTTAATTTTTTTATAATTACATTTTACTTTTTATGTTGTAAAGTGGTTATAACTTTCATTGAGTTGTTTAGTATGCTTATCTGGTGTTAAAAAAAAGAGTCAAACTTCATAGCTTACGGAAAAAAGAATATTTAGATGAGATAAAAAAAAAAAATTAAAGTAAATAAGAGAATCTTAATTAATTATGGATAATGTTAAACCTATCTATGCCTAATTAGGTACTTATTAATGTGTGCTCTTAGAGTACTTTATTAATTCAGGTTTCAGTACAATTTCGGAGCTTCATCGGGTATGGATCTGATTCGAGTTCGGTCATTTAGGCCGGGTTGTCACTTCTAATAATATGAGATTTGACCCATGTACATTATCCAAAGGCCTTATTTAGCTTTTCTTCAATAATTAAATGAAAAATATAAGATAGTGACTTAAGTTCATATAATGCACTTTTGCACGATAGTTATATTACTGAAGGGAAATGAGATAGTGTTATTATTCGATGGTGCCCAAAATTAGTACCATCGGGGATATTTTAGTAATAGTAGTCTATAATTTATTTTTCTACAATTTTCTCTTAAAAAACAAAGTAGTTAATTAATTAGGGGTAGAAGTGAAAATGTAACTCGTATCAATACAAAATTAACCTAAAATTCCTATGAAGCCGTAACAGACGCCGGCGAAAAACATACTGTACATGTTAATGCACAACTATGGCTGGCGCTGCAATGGTTGAGTTATGAAATTATAATGGTTTACTGTAATTTTGCACTTACAAATATTTTAGGAAGAAGGTAACGTTTTGCTCAATTTCTCAAAGTTGCAAACTGCAAATTAAAGTACCGTGCGCGCTCTTGATTTGCCTAATTAAAAAGTTGAGCATAATATGTTGGTTGTTGAATAATAATTTACAATTTGTCCTTCCCATTTTAGATTAAAAATTAAAGTGATTTTATAAGTCATTTTAACATACTCCGTATTATTTTATTTTCGGTGACGCCGCTATCCAAAACTTAAAATTAATGACGTACAAGTGTGTACAGCTGTACAAGCACAAAAATTTTAAACTTGAAGCTGTAGCATAGCATAATCTTTTTTCACAATATACTTGACTTTTTCCACGCCCTAGTTTTTTTATATATACCTAACCCCATCATTTTTCTCTTGTAGATTCTCACTTAAAACCCTTCCAAAACCTAAAACAAAAAAAAACACAAAAAAAAATTCACATTTCAAATTAAATATTATTCTAAAATGTCACATATTTTCTCCATATTTTTCTTCGTATTTTTACTCTCAATCCTACCTCATAATACATTATCTCAACGCGGTACATGGCAATTTCTACAACAAAACATAGGCATTTCCGCCATGCACATGCAACTTCTAAACAACGACCGTGTTATCATGTTTGATCGGGCTGATTTTGGCAGGTCTAATATTTCCCTACCATTTGGACAATGTCACGGGTCCGATTGTACGGCTCACTCAATCGAGTACAACGTTTTAACCAATACTATTCGTCCCTTGAACCTTGTTACTGATACGTGGTGTTCGTCAGGGACGACCCTCGCTGACGGTCTCCTCCTCCAAACCGGTGGATGGGGTAGTGGGGACCGCGCTTTTCGGACGATTGAACCGTGTCCGTATTGCGATTGGTCGGAATTTCCTAACGAATTGATCGAACGTAGGTGGTACGCTACTAATCATATTTTACCTAATGGTGGTGCAATTATTATTGGCGGTATTGATCAATTTAATTACGAGTTTTTTCCGAAGACGGAACTTTTTAAATTACCTTTTTTGTTACAAACAAAAGGTAAAAAAGATCAATTCGAGGAAAATAATTTGTACCCGTACGTTTTTTTAAACGTAGACGGTAATTTATTCGTCTTTGCTAATAACCGTGCCATATTACTTGATTATAACAAAAATAAAGTCGTCCGGACGTACCCGACTGTACCAGGTGGAGAACCGCGGAATTACCCTAGTACAGGGTCCGCGGTTCTCCTACCGTTGAGGAATTCGGGATCCGGGTTTGAACCGGAGGTGTTAGTTTGTGGAGGTACCCCACCCGGGTCATATGAGTTGGCACAAAAAAATATTAAATTTTTACAAGCACTCGACACGTGTGCAAGGATTAAAATTAATGACCCGAATCCGAAATGGGTCATGGAAAAGATGCCTATGGCACGTACCATGGGTGACATGGTCGTTCTACCTAATGGACACGTGGCTATAATTAACGGAGCTGGATACGGGTCTGCTGGATGGGAATGTGGTCGTAATCCGATATTAAACCCGGTTATTTATAATCCGGATAGTCTGTTAGGGTCAAGGTTCGAAGTCATGACCCCTACTACGATCCCAAGAATGTACCACTCGACTGCGGTTTTATTACGAGACGGACGAATATTAGTAGGTGGAAGTAACCCACATCAATATTACGACTTCAAAACCGAGTATTTTCCTACCGAACTTAGTTTGGAGGCGTTTTCGCCACCGTACTTGGATTCGGCCAAGTCGGGGCTACGACCGATTATTATTGTTCCGGTTCCGAATACAAGGATCACGTACGGTGCAAATATTTATGTTCAATTTTTGGTCTATGGGATAATTAACCCGTCTACGATTAAAATTACTATTATTAGGCCGGCTTTTAATACACATTCATTTTCTATGAGCCAAAGGATGGTCGAGCTAACCAACACAAAACCGGTTACGCGCTTAGGCCGGGTTTGGTTTCAAGTCGATGTATTGGCACCCGAATCCTCAAATATCGCACCACCCGGGTATTATATGTTGTTTGTTGTGCATCAAGATGTACCAAGTCAAGGAGTTTGGGTTCAAATATTGTGATTTTATTTTGTGTACAAGAAATGTTAATTTAATTAGTGGTCTACAATTTTACTAAAAATAGAAACTTTTATATGTTTTGAGTGAATTTTATTTTCATACGGATTGAATGAGTCAATTTAGGTCCAAAAATGTAGGGGTCGGTTACGTGTTATGCGATCGAATTGGGAAAATGGTTATACACTTCTATCCTTTTTTTTTTGTTTATATTTTAAAATCTTTTTAACTAATCTTTCTCCACCCAAATCAAGAATATAGGATATTTCAAAAAAAAAAAAATCAAGAATATAGGAGTGGATTAAGGTATTGCAGCTGTGCTAAGATTATGTTCGTATTCAGCGGATTATTAGTAGAAGTGTTTGGTAATTAGCGGATTTAGTTTATTAGATTGTTATAACTTAGACAGTTTCATTTTTTACAATCTATTAAAGTGAGTATGCTGTGAGCAGCATATTGGCCAGAAAACAGTAGATTGAAACTACTATTTCAATAAGGCATTTACCAAACAAATAAATTAGTAGATTGGTGAGGCAAACATCTTAAAAGCCTTGAATATGCTGAAAATCTACTGATCTGCCGTTATGAAGATAAAAGTGATTTGTCAATAGTTTATTGAGAGACGATGTTTCATAAGAATTTTAATAGAGTATTTTGGTTGATAGCAAGCTAAACAAATGATCGTGTTGTTTTAAAATTTGAGCAATCTAAGACATTAACTCTTAATTTTAAATAAATATAATTTTAATTAGTTGGCGTGGTAAATTATAATACTTCATACGCATAACTGCATAAGCACCTGCTTTGTTATTCGTAAACAGGGCGAACCTAGGAATAAAATTTCGAGGTAACAAATTTTCCTCATATTATCTTATATCTTATACTTATATTAAAGTCCATATTTAAAAATTTTGGGGTAGCAAAAGTCGATAATATTAACCATTTTCTAAAATTTAGACTTTACTACTAGCTAGGTTCCCCTCGGTGCGTAAATGTAGTCACTCAAGCACATTATTTAGCTTTGTGCTAAATTAGCTAACGTATACAATAGTTGTATCTACTACGTATATCTTTTATTAAACACAAAACTTTTTATTTAATTAGAAAAGGTAAGCAAATAATTGTGACGGAAAAATACAGTGTAATGCATGTATCATGCATGATTTGGATTGGCACTAATGATATTACTAGCTGCATAGCTGGATCCTGCCATTTTTGGTTCTTACTGAAGTAATTAGTTTTTGCCTAAATTTAAGAAATTTTGTTATTATCATCAACTACTTATTCAAACGTATGGATTTAGAAACCGTATATTTAGCAAAACAAACAATTAAAGTGAGAATGATATGTGACTAGAATTCACATTATATCTCTTTCACTATGCTCCATTTAATTTTTTTTTTTTTGTTTCTCATTTATAGGCTTATAGCCATATAGTAGGGTTGTTCAATTCCGAATAAGACTTACTCGAATTTTATTAACTTAGAATAAGGTCGAAAAATAATTTTAAGCAATTATAGAACTTAAGCAACCAATTGATCATACGCTATAATGATTGATATAGACAAATGTATGCCATTGAAAATGCTAATTTTTAGTATCTTCATACTTATTTACGAAATACTCCGTAATAGGTATATATTCATTTTATTTCACTTTTGACGGAGATTAAATTCACAAATTTATAGCCTTTGTAGCTATAAAAGAGCTATGGAGTATCAATATTGTACGCAAAAGTCGTGCACCACTCACTTATAAAGCTGTACTTTGTATTTTTTTTTTTTTTTTTTTTGTAGTATAATTAAGATTCGGTTCTTTTGGACTTAGTTTAATTCTTTATTAATTCAATTCAGTTTAGGCCGATTCAGTTCAATTCAGATCAATTCAGATCAATTTAGATAATTAGTTCTGTTCAGTTCAATTTGTTATTGCTTATAACTTTATAAGTTCAATTAGCTCAAATCATTCAGTTTCGTTCATGTCCATTCAATTCAATTCGGATCAGTTCAGTTTAACTCGGCTTTGATTACTGTTCCGGGTGTAATTCCGAAGCAGTTATTTGTTACCACTCGTGGCTTGTAGAATGACGTCCTTGATTGAATCCTCCTTTCGGTCTCCTGAAACAATGAACAAATTGAGGGCTCGGCTTTGGCCGAGCGTACTCACTCCGACGCTCAAGTCAGTGGACTTAAAGAGATAAGTTGTTGTTACTTGGCGAAGTATATTTTGTAGAGAGATAAGGAAGATATTACCAGATGAATAGTGATTCTTAGGTTAAATTGTGGATCCTTTCCTCAATGAGGGTTGAGGAGTATTTATAGACTTTCACCTTTTGTCACGTAGTGGCCAAGTGGCTAGCAGGTGGAAAGACTGATCTACCCTCGGCCGAGGGACCTATGGCAGGCCGGCGGGCCCTGTTGACTCGCCGCCGAGGGGTCTTGGATATGAGTACGCGGATATGTACCCCGGCTGGCTAGTTGTCCTAGCCGAGGCACAAGAGACAGGCCGACAGGCTGCCTAAGTCGTTGACTTGTTGTGGATATCTTTGACATTGCTCAATATGTTGACTCGGTCAGCGGGTGCAGAATATGCCCCATCAATTTGCCCCCAGCGTAGTCTATGCCGTGGTATGGACCTTCGATGAGTGTTGAGCGTATTCTGCGCAAGTTAAAATTTTTCTGCCCCGGCTTTGTCTACCTCGGCTTGGTTCTGCTTAGGCCGTACCGTATCCCCCCTCCACATTGGATGTGTAATGGACATCAGATGTGGAAAAGAAAGTGGCGCTGGCCGAGACCGAGGTTGTGAGTGCCGTGTACTTTTGATTGCCCCCAGCCGGTGCTGCCAAGCTTGGTTTCGTCAGCGGGCCGTTGGGCAAGTAGATACCAAGAGCGTGTTTTGAAAAAGATACGTCGATTGGCATTCTGTCAAGGAGCGTGTTGAAGAAGCTTCGTAACTGTTTGTCGATTGACATTCCATGGCTGCATGCTTGACATGTGTCTCGTTGCTGATTGGTTGACGCTTCATGGGCTTTGCCCTGATTGGTCGGATTGAGTGGGCTTTGCCCTATAAATGGGAGAGTTAGCCCCTGAATTTTGGCCTTCCAAATTCATTTTCTCAAAAAATTTCTTCTTTCTAGCCCTCTTTGACGAAAACTTCTCTCTAGTTATCAGAATTGTTACTTCGGCGCAGCACTTTTCTTCAAGGTAAACAAACAAATTTTCAACTTTTAACTTTTAAGTTTTTGTTGTGAACATGTCTTCTGCTGATGCCGGTCCTAGTAACCGTGCGCCGGGGGGTTCCCCGTCGCGTCTTGATGAGGAAGAGATACTAGACGCCATCCCGATAAGGTCTGGGGGCCCTAGGTCTCCTTCTCCCGAAGTTGATCCAAAAGTTTTGGAGGGTTGGGAGGATGATGATGATGTTGATGACGACGGTGATGATGTTGGAAGGACTCGTCCTAATGAGGGGAGGCAGTACATCATGGATCACGGCGACGCCTGTAAGGTCCGCCCGACCGGCCGTGCCTGGACCCATAAGTTCGCCGGTTGTTCGGTGAAACACTTTTCGAGGGCCATTTCTACTTCGACAGGGGATACAAAATTGTTATCCCCGAGGGGGTCAGCCGCTCTGTTGCCCTCCCCGGTTGCACCGGCGTATACATTCGGCACCTGGAGTACGGGCTCCGGTTTCCGCTGAATGAATACGTTATGGCCATCATTAGAGCCATGAACGTCGCCGTGGCCCAACTGCACCCGTTGGCTATTAGGACCATAGTCGGCTTTGTCTGGCTCTGTCTCTTCAAGGGGGAGGTCCCAACGGTTAATTTATTCCGTCGGCTTCACCACCTTCGGCCGTCGTTTCCTGGTCGCGTCGGATGGTACAACATGCAAATGGAGCCGGGTTACGTCTCCGTTGATAAGCTTTCCTCCTGCAAGGACTGGAAAGATCGGTGGGTGTACGTTGAGGTGCCGGATGACTATCCGCTGCCCCGGTCCTTCCAGCACCAAGTTAATTTGCGGTGCGAGACTAAGGCGGAGTATGAAAAATGGGTCACCCGGAATAAGCTTAAGATGAATGCCAGCAAGGTCCTTCTTAATGCGGATGAGAAGCGGGCGATGAGGCTGTTTGAGGTGGGGAATGATGGGCTGCCGAAGGGATGGATTCCTCCGACGCAGATCATTCTCCAGGATGAGCTGCTCTGCCACGTCGGCCTCATACCGGCCCTCGAACGGGGTGAGTGGGGTCGGTGTGAGGCCCATCTCTGCTTTTAATGTTTCTGTTTTTCTTGAACCTTGATTTATTTCTTCTACTTAACCCTTGCTTTGTTTCCTTTGCAGACGATTTCGGCCCGGACCTGTTAGAGGATATTCTTAGGAGAATGGGGCTTGCCAAGGACAAGTCAGTTGTTGATATGCATCCTAAAGCCCTGGCTCGTGATCGCAGAACGCCGCCGAATGATCTCATGGATCAGCAGCTGAAGGGCTTAAATGTGGAGGCGGCCCAGGCGAAGGTTGCTAGTAACATGCCGCGCCGAACGCGGAAAACAAAGTCTTCGGCGGCGACGGCGTCGACATCAGTTCCACCTCCCATCCCCTTAGTCCAAAAGGAGACGGTGGTGATCGTTGACATTACCAATGGGGGGGACTCCGATGCGGAGGGATCTCCCCTTGTCCGTAAGAGGAAAGAGCTTACCCCTGCCGCTAATGCCTGCTGCGCACTGCCGCCGCCACTACCGCCGCTCATCGCTTCTACCTGCTGGCAAGGAAATGCGTCCTCCGCCCAAGAAGGCTAAGCATGGTACGGATCTATCCGTGGCTCGGACTTAGCGGTTCATTAGGCGTTCGATGACGAGCTCTCGGTATGTCCATGTATGTTGACACGGATGCTTTAATTGAATTTTTGTAGGTCAACCGCCGCGTCTACCGGTCACACTATTGAACGGCGTGCCGAGAAGAAAACTGCGCTGGCAAGTGGTCAAGATGCCACCGTTGTCACCTCCTACCCTCAGCCTACCCCCTTACAGATTAAGTCGGAGGGCCTGAGTTTGGCCAGGTTGCTGTCGAAGTGGGCTGATACGGCCGGTGCTCTTATTGTGGAGCAAGAGAAGGTCATTGCTAAAGCTGCCCCACAGCTCGAGCGGCTCAGGCTCGAACTCGACGCTGCGAACAAGGAAGCCGAGAGGGCCAAGGCTGAGGCTGAGGAGGCAGGTCGAGAGAAAACTCGGGGGAGGACGCGAAAAGGAAGTCCTTCTTTGAGAGAGCCAAGGCCGAGGTGCGGCGGCTGAAGCCGCTAAGGCTGGCTGGAGGGGCGTGACCACGTTCGAAGCACGCCGACCTTTATGCTAAGCGAGAGGACCAATGGAGGGGCATGTTTCGAGGCCCGGGGAAGGTGGTTCGAATAAGGATGCTATCATCGCCCAAAGGGAGGAGGACATTGAGACGCTCCAAACCGTTATCCTCCCTAACATGTGCGCCCAATACCGGGACCTGGCCGAGGAAGCCGCCAGGGAAGTGATTGGGGAGCTCTTTCCTCTTGACGGCTCCTTTCCATGGGAAAAATTTGACGAGTTGTTTGATGACAAGCTCGAAGCTAAGGAGAAGGCCGCGGAGGAGAAGGCCAAAGAGGAGTTCAAGGTGAAGAAGGAGGAAGAGGAGGCCGCGGAGAAGGCGGCCGTCTTCGAAATGCGAAGGCGGCCAAGGAGGAGGCCGAGAGATCAAGACACCGAGGGCCGAGGCTGAAGCTTCCAAGACGGCTTCTAGGTCGCCTACCAAGGATGATGCTGCTAACGTTGCTGATGGCGAGCAACAAAGCAGAACGAGCATAGGGAGACGGGCGGTCGTCACGGCTCACCCGCATCTCGGATAGCTTCAGATTGTTCGGGGGCCAATTATTAAGCCTTTCCTCCCTGCCATCTTTTGGCGCTTCAACTGATATGTCTGTAACCTTTTGCTTTACTTTTCCTTGTATTTTGTAAAACTTTGGTAGGTTGTGTTTTGGCTTATCCCTATGGGGACGGCCGTCGTCTGTATTCTCCTTACTTGTAATCTTTTTTAATAAAGCTTGTTTATTGGCCTTCGGCTTTGGCCGGGGCTTTGATCACAATTCTTCACTTGTCTTCTTGCGTTATTAATTGAGCGCTTTTTCGTTTTTACCTTCGGCCTGGCCGAGGCAGTTAGAATGCGTATCTCAACTGTGTTTAACGTCTTTTTCTTAAACATGTTGGCATGTTGGTCGCTTCTTCTTTCACTCTCGGTCGTACCGAGGCGTCGGATTTGCGCTTCCCAACCGCCGCTGTGAACATGTTAGCGTATCGACAGTTGTGTCTCCTGCCAGGCCTTCGGTTTGCCGAGGCGGCTAGGGGTTACGGCGCGACAGCGTTCGTATCTGTAGACATATTGATCGCTTCCTCTGCCAGGCCTTCGGTTGGCCGAGGCGGCTAGAATTGCGTCTCAACTGTACTTATACGATCCTAAGGCATGTTGGTCGCTTTCGCGAGTATCAACTGCGCTGGTAGTGACCGCCGTGGCGTCTACTTCTTGGGGTGACTGCCCGGCTTGGGCCGTGGCGTCTACCTCGATATGACTATGGAGGGGATTGTAATACCCGCCCTTTTAGGGACCCTTTGACCGTCATTGACCGACCTTGGGAGTGGAAGTAGTCTTAGGAAAGTGTGCCAAAACTTGTTTGGGCTGCGTGTTGAGAGTGGTACTCGATAGAGTAGAGGCTACTCGATCGAGTAGCTAGGGTACTCGATCGAGTAGGGGGCCACTCGATCGAGTAGGTTGGGTACTCGATCGAGTATCGCGTTTTCAGCGAGGGTTTTATATCGCGTTTTGTTAAATCCGCAAACCACTTCCGCCACTTTCCTCCTATCCTTCAGTCGCCCCTTTCCCTTCCCTTCACCTCAAAACCTCCATGGATGTCTTTTGAAGATTCTTGAGCCTTAGGAGAGCGTCTCTTGAGTCGGGTAGCGGTCTTTTGCTGAGTTTCCCCCTTAATAGGTATGTCATATTCATCATCCGTGCCTTTGTTTCTATAGTTAGGGTTTTGCTTGTAGTAATAGATATTTGCATGATGGTAATAGGCTTCGCTTGTGCGCTGGATACTTTGTTTGTCGGCATGGATTGGTTGTGGATGCGTAAAGGTAGGTTCGCCTACTCAGTTTCTGTAGATGGTTTAGTGTGTCGAATATTGTGGCTGTGTTGTGTTTGGTTGTCTGCTATAATTGTTGTATCGTGATGGTTGTGGTTGTTGATTGGCTCTCGAGATGCGTTCTCGGCTGAGTGGGGTCACTTGCGGGAGTGACTTCACGCCCTAGTTTCGCCCTTCGTGGAACCCGCCACGGAAGGGGATGTGCACATTAATGGGACAGGGTTATCGCTCGTATGATGAGCGGGGCTTAGGTGGGAACGGGCTGCGGTCCCCATTTGGGCTGGTCCGGTGGGCCGTCGATGTGAGGTTTGGTTGGATTATTGTGATTATGGTTGGGGATTTGTTGTCATTGTTCGTATTGTTGATTGTAGTTGCCGTTGTCTTGTCTTATCTCGATCGACCTTGTTTGGTTGTTTGTTTGTTATGTGTCCGCCGTGATCCCTTATGGTGAGCGATCGGTCTTAGCAGTGTTGATGTTGTGGATAGTGAGTCCGGAGGCGGGGATGAGTCCTCACGAGATATGATGGTCATAGCGAGTAGTCTTTGAGTTGTACCTTGTATTGTATTTTGGTTTGAATCACTTGTAATAAAGCTTAATAGTTCTTTTATTGACGTTTGATAACTACTTTCCTCGGGTAACCGAGATGGTAACGCCCTTATATGCTAAGGAAGACCTAGTTAAGGCTCCTCTGGATATGGGGGTGTTACAAAGTGGTATCAGAGCGACGATTTTGGAACCTGTAACAAATGAACATAATGAACGTAGAGAGTCTAATAAAATGAACCTGGTGTATGTGTAACGGGAGCCCCGGCTGATGCTAGATTTTGGGTGAGTAGGCGCCCTCATTTCAAAATCTTGGCCCCATGACGCTTAAGCCAGTCACATGGGGTGGGGATGTGGAGTCCGTGTGTCTATGTGTGTTATGTATGTTAATTGTGCGGAGCTACCCCGGTTAAGTTTTGTTAGAATTAATAGAGGTGTGATAGTAATGTTTGGGCCGAGTATGGTAATTATTGATAAGATTATTGAAGCTCGTTGGATGAGTAGTGAGCTTATATGATGGTTATGAGATATGTGACGAAAATTTATGTAGCTTACATGATGGTAATTATAGTGTAGTGAGTTATAATTCGAGATATAGCGTATGGTAATGCGTTATTGCCTTATAGGATGGTCGAAATTTTTCCATTTTGCGTAATATTCGATTCATGCAAGGTGAATTGCTTATGATAGAATGTAGGACATGATCGAATGAGTTGTTTAAAATTATGCATTATGCGAGAGGTGATAGATTCATTTATTATGAAAATTATGCAATTACATGACAAATGAAAGAATGAACGAATGGTAAGTTAAAAGTTTCAATTTAGTAGTAATATATAAAGTAGGCTTAAATGTAATACGATGACGTGATTATGTTTACGGAAGGTTCGGTAGCAGGTAAACCGAGTAGAGTAATGGGTGTAGTGTACGTGAAATGAACTTCATTTGTTTGACAATATGGTAGGCTTTGTTAATAATAGTAATGCGCGAACGAACTTGACAATGAGTGCGGAAGTCCGAACTTAGTTGGAATCGACACGCGGTGTTGTTTTGCAGGAATCCTCAAGTTACTTCGTACTTATGACCAAGTACTTAACTATACTTGACCGAGTGCGAGTGCTTACTTGACCGAGTAGACCTCACTCGATCTAGTTAGGAGGCGATAACGTCGGGATTTGGAAAATTTCCTGCAGATACTCGACGATTTAGCCCCTACTCGATCGAGTAGGGTGGTACTCGATCGAGTACCCCAGGCACTCGATCGAGTAGGTTACTGTGCAGTAATTCCTACGGGTTTTCTTAAAACCCTCCATCTTTCTATTTCTTCTCCTTATTCCTCTATATTTCGACACACCCATCCTAAATCACTCTCAAATCCCTTATTCCCTCTCAAATCCTCTCTTTCTCTTGGGTTAGTAGTGATTCTTGGGGTTGATCTTCTTGTTTAATTCGTTTCTTACCTTACTAATCAATCAAGGTATGTTATTCTTCTTAATTTATGTGATTTGTTACTTTGAATGTGTTAAAATAGTGTGATAATCTGAAATTTTCGATTATAATGATCAATTTGGTGCTTTTAATTGTTGAAACATGATTCACATGCCTTCTTTCCATGTTTGTTGGTGGTTAATTGCTGTAAATTAGATTAGAAATTGCAAAATCGAACCCGAAATTTCTAGGGTTTCCAAAATTGAAATCGATTTTTGGTTGTTTTACAATGATTAGATGGAAGAATTGAGCCTTAAGTATTGTTTATATCATGTTGGGGGATAGATTTTTGGTGATTTTACCTTAGAAAGTTGCCTTAAAACTCCGTCTTAAAAGTGCCTTAAGTGGAAATTCGTGATTTATAATTGAAGAATTGAGGTTGTAATTGACATATAAGCATGAGTTGAACTTCATTATGCTAATAGAATCGATGAGTGATGAATATATGCCCAAATTTTCACAGCTGTAAAGACCGTCTGCAAATTTTAGTTGAGTTGTTGAACATAACATGAAAGTGATGATGATATGCCATAAATTATTCTTTCTCTTGAAGTAGTAACATGAAATTAGCAATGTAAATGGAACGACCTTTAGAAGCATGCTAGGATATTCGAATTGCTGAGAATATGTGTTCACATGCCAAATGTTCATCATTGCGGTTTATAAGTGGCTACAAACTGAGACTATATGTTAAAATTGAGGGAACTATTGATGAAATGTGTGTACCTAGCTGAGCATCTAAGTTTAATGGCATGATTTATGTGCTTCAAATATGGAACTAGTTGATGAGTTAGTGAACTTGCTAAGTATATAGAACTCAAATCGTATGAATATATGCCTACATGTTTTATACAAATTGTTTGACCATATGCCTTAAGCAGATGCCGAGACTGAACCTTGGACTACGCCAAAGCAAACGAGGGAGGGGTAACCCACCTGAGTTAGGGGAAGGAAGTGGGCCGGTGGTACCCGCAGTCCCCGAATACCCTACAGTTGTTTTTGTTGACTTTAAGCAAAGGGAGCGTTTTGTAGCCTTACAAAAACGCAAATTGAGACCTACAAAGTGTATAGACACCAGTGTATTAGAGGAGTTAGAGATAGAGACGGATGTCCGTCACATATTCGAGACCTTGGGTTTTACGGGTTTGTATAGGCTGAGGAAGCATACTTACCCTTTTCTTACCTTGGAGTTCATGAGCTCTTTTAACTATGACTCGGCGGGTCAGACTGTCGAGTTTAGATTGATGAATACCAGTTTCCTGTTGACTATGGACCTGTTTGCCTCTCACCTTGGGTTGGCCAAGCCTCCCAAGGACTCCTTTACCGACATCCCGGTGAGTGCGGCGTCCCGCCTAATGCCTTGCTTGACCGGGAAGCAAGCTCCCACCTCTAGCAAACATCTTTGATTAATGATGTTCAGCATATTACCTTGAGAGTCTTTCTCCGTTCTCTCTCGAACCTCCTCTATGACCGTAAGGATATCAGTAAATTGAACAACCATGAAGTCTTACTCTTGATGTCGTACCTCAACCCGGAGCGGGCCAGGAAAGTGGTCTTTAATGCTCCTTCTATAGTTTGTGCTGCTCTTGCCTTGATGGCTTCTTCCTCTTCCCGGTACCTGAGTTGTGGTGCCATTGCCACTCGGTTAGCCGAAAAGCTAACCTCCTTTGAGGCTTCTCCGGCGTACGTGCCTCTAGCTACCCCAGTGCCTACCATGGATCGTGAATACTACCTCGACCTGAAATGGTTGAGGACCTTGGCTGACGGCAGCCTAGCATGGAGGGTGCATGGGATGAGTTGGATGAAAATTCCAGCTCCCGAGCACCTCCCACCCACGGAGCCCTTGGAGCCGACAATAGTGACGGTGGACTCCGATGAGGAGAAGGAGGATGAGGACGTACCCCGTCAGCTACAGACCTATCTCATCGACGGCGCCATTCTCACGGAGATGCCGGAGCCGAGGAAGGGTGAGAATGCGGGAGTGCAGGTGGCAGAGAGACCCAGAGTGGTGAGGGGACCCCGTCGAGTGAGAGAGAGGGCCTCGGAGACTAGGTCTGGCCTGTAGCACCACAAAGCAGCGCAGCCCTTTTCCATGCTACCCTTACCTCGACACCCCGAGACGCGATCCGATTACCTGGCGGAGAGAGTGTCATCTACTTTGACACTCCGGAACATGCATGAGATGGCCTACGCGCAAGGGATAGGGGAGAGGGACCGCATCCGTGTGGTGGAGCGGAGTCGGGGACTACACGGGGGTTTTCCATTCCTACGGGGTGGATCAGTCGACATGGGGGCACCTCGGTCCTTCCCTTACGGTGGCTTGACCCCATGGTACGTGGGCCCGGGAGCGGGAGGGGAGGTGATGCGGGAGTGGGTTCATCGGTGCGGGCATGGCGGGAGGTGGTGGAGGTGATGATGAGGTGATGTTCGGCGAAGATAGCAGCAGCAGGCAGGAGGAGTGATACTCATCGTCCTTATCTTTGTTGATAGTAGTTGATGTTAGATGGTGATATTGTTGTTAGATTTTGGTAGTTATTTCCTTTTATTATTAAAACTTAGTCGGATTTGTATGATTGGCCATAAGGTAGGAATTGCTACACTAACCTTTTGCGGGATTATTGAGAGTCGGGGCATCATCCCGACTCAATTTATGTGATCATGTGTCATATGTTGGTTTCTGACGGGTTATGAAAAGTACTTGACCTGCGGTACTCGACAGTACCCACACTCTATCGAGTAGCTGCAGGGAAAGGAAGAAAGGAGACATTCGATCTCGGGCTACTCGATCGAGTAGCCAAGACACTCGATCGAGTAGCATGGCACTCGATCGAGTACCGCTAGTTACTCGATCGAGTAGCACCGTTACGAGGGGGTTTTGGAAATTAAAAATGTTCAACTGTTTTATATTTGCGAGTTTAATGTTTAAAGTAGTTGTGAGTGCGTAGTAACACCTTTAAACCGTTAATTCATATGTTGCAAGTTGGGGTTGAACTTTTATAAGCATAGTTGTCACGATTAGTGAAGCGGTAATCATTTTCTTGTTACTTTAATATTGCATACGCCTCATTATGATCTACTTATCGGAGTTGTAACTCCGCCTATATTTGTGCATATCATTTTAACGTGTGTTGTCAACGGTAACTAGTTATTCCGGTGACTTGCGTATGATTTTTAAATTAACAAGTATGTAGTTAGGGAGTAATGTCCACAACAAATAATATGGTTTCCTTTAATGTTAAGATACAATACGCGTTGACATTTGGGTGGTGAACTTCGGGGACGAAGTTCCTTTTTAGAGGGGAAGAGTAATGTCGCGAAATAAAAAGGCTGTTTTTGAATAATGCTTTGCTTGTTTACAATGTTGTTGGTATTATGTTTTGCTTTAGTTACAAAAATTTCTGAGATATAACAAATTACTTTAGTTATTTAAAGTGAAGAGGTTGTATGTTTCAAGAGACGGTCATGAAAAATAGTTATAGTGTGATAAATCGTGCTCGAATCACGTTGCCGAGTAACATGGTGGCGTTGGTTGTACCATATGATAATTAATGTGAGACATGTCCTGATCGATAGTTTGATAGTCGATACTGTATATCGGTACCGTATGTCGGGTGATCGTAGATGGTGATTCGCATGACGAGCTTGATGTTTCATAGGTATATAGAGTAACGGTTAACGGTAATAGTGCTTGCATGATAGTAGTAAAAGTCCTTAGAGATAAGTATAGACGGTGATGATGATGACATGGAGGAGGGATGGTGTTTCCAGGGAGTAGTGGGTTGAGCGGGAGGATGAGTGAGGTGTTGTTCTCGTATCTCAAGCGGGAGTTGGGTGAGGTGAACTTCGGGGACGAAGTTCTTTTTAAGGGGGGAAGACTGTAATACCCGCCCTTTTAGGGACCCTTTGACCGTCATTGACCGACCTTGGGAGTGGAAGTAGTCTTAGGAAAGTGTGCCAAAACTTGTTTGGGCTGCGTGTTGAGAGTGGTACTCGATAGAGTAGAGGCTACTCGATCGAGTAGCTAGGGTACTCGATCGAGTAGGGGGCCACTCGATCGAGTAGGTTGGGTACTCGATCGAGTACCGCGTTTTCAGCGAGGGTTTTATATCGCGTTTTGTTAAATCCGCAAACCACTTCCGCCACTTTCCTCCTATCCTTCAGTCGCCCCTTTCCCTTCCCTTCACCTCAAAACCTCCATGGATGTCTTTTGAAGATTCTTGAGCTTTAGGAGAGCGTCTCTTGAGTCGGGTAGCGGTCTTTTGCTGAGTTTCCCCCTTAATAGGTATGTCATATTCATCATCCGTGCCTTTGTTTCTATAGTTAGGGTTTTGCTTGTAGTAATAGATATTTGCATGATGGTAATAGGCTTCGCTTGTGCGCTGGATACTTTGTTTGTCGGCATGGATTGGTTGCGGATGCGTAAAGGTAGGTTCGCCTACTCAGTTTCTGTAGATGGTCTAGTGTGTCGAATATTGTGGCTGTGTTGTGTTTGGTTGTCTGCTATAATTGTTGTATCGTGATGGTTGTGGTTGTTGATTGGCTCTCGAGATGCGTTCTCGGCTGAGTGGGGTCACTTGCGGGAGTGACTTCACGCCCTAGTTTCGCCCTTCGTGGAACCCACCACGGAAGGGGATGTGCACATTAATGGGACAGGGTTATCGCTCGTATGATGAGCGGGGCTTAGGTGGGAACGGCTGCGGTCCCCCACCTGGCGGGCGGGTCCAGTGGGACGGTCGATGTGAGTTTGGATGGATTATTGTGATTATGGTTGGGATTTGTTGTCATTGTTCGTATTGTTGATTGTAGTTGCCGTTGTCTTGTCTTATCTCGCATCGACCTTGTTTGGTTGTTTGTTTGTTATGTGTCCGCCATGATCCCTTATGGTGAGCAATCGGTCTTAGCAGTGTTGATGTTGTGGATAGCCGGAGTCGGGCGGGGATGAGTCCTCACGAGATATGATGGTCATAGCGAGTAGTCTTTGAGTTATACCTTGTATTGTATTTTGGTTTGAATCACTTGTAATAAAGCTTAATAGTTCTTTTATTGACGTTTGATAACTACTTTCCTCGGGTAACCGAGATGGTAACGCCCTTATATTCTAAGGAAGGCCTAGTTAAGGCTCCTCTGGATATGGGGGTGTTACAGGGATAAATACTTTGATGGAAAACTTGGGTGATTCTTCATTAGATATAAACATGCGTTGGGGTGCCAACAATTGTTTTGGACACCTCCGCCGCTACACAAAGTATTTCCTCAGATTGTCAGTGTTCCAATGGCTCATCAAAGGCACACCCTCCATGTCGGTCAGCCGGTATGTACCCGGCCTCATTTCTTCAACCACTTTGTAGGGACCCTCCCAGTTGGCCGTTAATTTACCATGAATGTTTCCTTTGTTGGTGGCGGCCGACTTTCTTAGGACTAGATCCCCTACTTTTAAATCCCTCTTGTGGACTCTCCGGTTGTAGGCTCTTCTCATTCGGTTTTGGTATACTGCCAAGTGGAATGGACTGTACCCCGTTGCTTCTTTCTCCGTGGTTCGCAGGGACCACAGGACGCCGGGTAGTTCATCGGCCCATCTTCCCTTTAGGTCTTCAACTGTCTTCTTCAAACCGTTGAGGATTGTTTTATTGGCTGCCTCCGCCTGTCCGTTGCTCTGTGGGTGGCAGACGGAGGAGTATGCAAATTTGATACCAAGTTCCTCCAGCCAGCTCATTATTGTGTCACTCCAAAACTCTCGGCCGTGGTCAAATACCATGACTTGGGGTAACCCAAAACGAGTTATGACATTTTCCCAGATTACCTTTCTTACGGCCGCCGTCGTCTTCGCAGGTACTGCTACAGCTTCAACCCATTTGGTGAAGTAGTCAACGGCGACAATCAAGAACTTTCTTCCGCCGGATGCCGTTGGAAATGGCCCTAGTAGATCCATCCCCCACTGTGCAAAAGGAAGGGGACTAAGTACCGGCTGCAGGTCTCGGGATGGCGCATGTATCACCGGAGCATGCATTTGACAGCTGTTGCACTTTTTGGTTTTGGCTCTGGAATCCTCAAGCATGGTGGGCCAGAAGTAGCCGGCTCGGAGAGCTTTGTGGGCTAGTGTTCTTGCCCCCATGTGATGACCGCAGATGCCTTCATGAATTTCTCACAAGATTAGCTCGCGTAATTTGGACCGGACGCACTTCAAGAGTGGCCTTATCACGGACCTCCTGTATAATTCTCCTTCAAACACCAAGTATCTTGCTGCGATCCTGTTTATCTTCTGTGAGAGACTGCGGTCCTCCAGTAACTCATTCATCAGTTTGTACTTCATTATCGGAGTCATCCACGTCGTCTCGGCTTCTATGTCGCCCACCATGTCGACGGTCTCAGTAATGCTTTTGGCATTCCTGATGTCCACCAAGACGGTTCGATCGATATTCTTGATGGTTGAAGCGGCAAGCTTTGAGAGAGCGTCGGCTCGGTTGTTCTCGACACTGGGAATGAATTGTATCGCGGATTTCAACTTTGAAGTGTCGGCTTTTACCCTTTCGGGTATCTTACCATCCCGTCGTCCCGAGTCTCGTACTCTCCTCGATTTGATTAGCCACTAAGAGTGAATCTGTTTTCAAAATGATGTGTTCCGCCCCCGGCGACTCTAGCTAGCTCGACTCGGTTATCACCGCCTCGTATTCGGATTCGTTGTTTGAGGCCGAGAAGGTAAATTTCAAGGCGTACTCAAACTCGTCCCGTTTGGGCGATGATAAGGATGCGGCTCTGAGTCGTTCGCCGTGGAGGACCCGTCGGTGTATACTTCCCATACTCCGGGTTTTGCTCTTCTTGATACGTGCACTCGGCCGGGAAGTGCCGTGCTGTCCCTTTATCGAGGGCCTCGGCATCGAATGCCGAAGCGGATAGCTCTCTTCGCCCATTTGATGAGCTCCGCGGACTGTTCAAATTTCTCCAATGCTTTCTCCAATGGTTGGTCGGTTAAGACCGTCACGGGATGTGCGTCGAAATACGGTTTCGATTTCCTTGCGGCAACGACGACAAGAAAGGTCGCTTTTTCAATCGGCGGGTAATTTCTTTCGGCGGGCAACATGTGTATGTATGGTGACAAAGTAGATTGGGTCTTGCTGTTTGTCTTCTTCTCTCGATGATCACTAAGATCGACCGTGGCCGAGGTAATCTTGCTATGTATAAGTATAGCGTCTCCCCAAAGATCGGCCTGGACGGTGTTGGGAGAGTTTGAAGATGAGCTTTCGGTTGCTTGAAAAGCGTGCTCTGTTCCTCCCCAAATTTGAAGTCCTTATTTCCCTTCAACACTTTGAAGAATGGGGTGCTCTTGTCGGTTGACCGAGAGATAAAACGGGCTAGAGCCGCCATCCTCCCGGTCAACATCATAACCTCTTTTCTATTCCTCGGCTCCGGCAGTCCAGATTGCTTGGACTTTTTCCGGATTGGCATCAATTCCCCGGCGCCGACAAGCACGCCGAGGAACTTACCGACCAGGACACCGAAGTTGCACTTCATTGGGTTAAGCTTCATCTTGTATTTCCTCAGTGAACAAAATGTCTCGTGTAAATCGGCTAAGTGCTCATTTGTCGGACTTGCTTTTTACAATAGCATCGTTGACGTAAGCCTCAATGTTTCGCCCTTTTTGATTTTGGAACACTTTGTCCACCAGTCTTGTGTAAGTTGCGCTGGCGTTCTTCAAACCGAACGGCATCATTTTATACATGTATGTGCGTTCACGGTGATGAACGCGCATTTAGGCATGTCTTCTTCGGCCATGAATACCTGATGATACCCCGAGAAGGCGTCCGGCAGGCTCAAGATAGTGTAGCTGCCGTGGCGTCGATTAAACTATCTATTCGAGGCAAGGGATAACAATCTTTGGGGCACGCTTTATTAATATTGGTAAAATCTACACACATCCTCCACGCCCCCGATGATTTCTTCACCATTACAACATTAGCTAACCACTCGGGATAAGTACAAGGCATGATAAAGCCCGCCGCTAGTAATTTATCTACCTCGGCTTTGATGGCTTCATCCTTCTCACCGAGGAGTTCCTCATCTTCTCGCTTGACGGGCGAGCGGTGGAGAGTACGTTCACCTTGTGAACAATTACCTCCGGCTCACGCCTGGCATCTCGGCTGGCCGAGTAAGCGAAGACGTCTTTATTCTTCCTCGCAGGTCAGGAGAGCGGCCCTGAATTTTGGCTCCAGGTTGACACCGAGCGATTACGGTGCGCCCGGGTCAATTTCCACTTCTTCGGTCTCCGCTCCTTCGACCATGCCGACGGTGGCATCCATGAGGTCGCCCTCCTGTTGTAAGGATGGGCTTTTCCCCTTCTCTGACTTTTTCGCCACTTTGAGGGATTGCATGTTGCACCCTCTGGCAGATATCTGGACGTTGATCACTTCGTCTTTTTCGTCCTTTGAGACGAGCTTATGCGCTTCCCCCCGGTCCGAGACATACATCGTTGTCGGGCCCGGATGGACATTACTACATCGGCCTCGCTCGAGTGACTCGGCTTTATGAGAACGTTGTAGGCGGACGAGCCGTCAATGACCACGAACTCGACAGACGTTCTTGGCCGCATTTCCTTCGCCGAACATCACCGGCGGCTGATTGACCTGGGGTACCAGGCGGCCCGGAAAAATCGTATAACGGATTGGTGCGGGGCTCAAGTCCTTAACCTTCAGACCGAGGTTGAGAAAGCACTCCCTGAACATAATGTTCGTGTAGGCGCCTGTGTCAATCAGGCACCTCTTGACCAGGTGGTTGGATATGTCCAAGTGGACTACTAGTGGGTCGCTGTGAGGGGCGATGACTCCCTCGTAGTCCTTCTTCCCAATAGTTATATCGGGGATGTTGGAAGCGGTGACCGCTGTTTTGGGCACAAAGTTGATGGCCTGATATAGCTCGTTCAGGTGTCGTTTGTGCCCATGAGCGGACCCACCGTTCTCGTTGCCCCCGATGACAACATGGATTACTCCTATCCGTTCAAAGACGGATTTCTTGTTTGACCCGCCGGTGTCCTTCTTTTAGCTCCCGGCAACATATTTGCCGAGGCTCCCCTTCCAGATCAGCTCTTCGATGGCATTCTTCAGATGCCGGCAGTTGTCAGTTAAGTGACCGGTGTGGCCGTGGTACTCACAGTACTGGCTCGTGTCACCGTCCCCCCTCGCCTTGGGAGGCCTCTCCCACTTCTGACCCTCGTTCTTGCTCAGGGCGAAGACCTCGGCAGCAGATACGACCAGGGGGGTGTGACCATTGTACTTCTTTTGGTAGTACGTTCCCGAACTCCCCCCGGCGCCTGCCGAGTTCTGTTTCCTGGCGGACCTGTCAGACCGTGACCTATTGTTGTCACGGCGTCCCTCGCCCGGGTTGTCCTCCCGGCGGCTCTTTCTCTCTGAGTGCTCGGCCTCGCTGGGGCCCACCCAGGTTTTGTGATAGTCCTCCACCTTAATGGCTTGGTCGGCCATCTTCCTGGCGGAGTCTAAATTCAGGCCTCCGCACTTGATGAGCTCGTTTTTTAAGTCCCCTCTTGGGAGGCCTTTCATCGGTCACGAAGGCCGCCCACATTGTTCACTCACGAATCTGTTTGAACCTTGGCGTCGAACCTCTTCACATAGCTTCGGAGAGACTCGCCTCCCTCCTGTTTGATAGTCAGGAGATCCGATGTCTCGACGGCCCTCCTCTTTGTGCGGGAATATTGGGCCAAAAATATGTCCCTTAGGTCGTGTAGCGAGATATCGACCCATTGGGCAGCCCCTTGTACCAGCTTTGTGTCATCCCATGTAGGGTCGTTGGGAAGACTCGGCACCAAACCTTATCAGGCTGCTCCCATACCGACATGTAAGACTCGAAAGCCTCGGCGTGGTCGGTTGGGTCGCTTTCTCCTTTGTACGATATGGGTGGCAACTTTAGCTTAGTCGGCACCGGGACCTCTAGGACGTAGGGGTTGAGGGGCTGTCTGACCACGTGTCGAATGACACGCGGCGATCGGCTCCTCGCATCCCTAGTCCGACTCCTCTCCCCGTGGCGGGAAGGGCTTCTTCTCCGACTCTGGTGAGTCGGGCTTCTTCTCCGACTCTGGTGAGTCGGACTCCTTTCACTCCTCTGGGGCAGGCCTCGTCGGTGTTGCGGCGACACCGTCCTCCCGCGAGTGCGGGAAGGACTCAGGTCTACCACTAGCGCTCTGGGCTCCCCCGGCGTCTTGACATGGCCAGCTTCTTCCAGTGCTCCGTTCAAGTCTCTCGGAGTCACATTCTGGGCCCTGGTCTCCTGGACGGGTGTCGCCGCTCTTGTCGGAGTGACAGTGTGAGCCGGCGTGCTACCTATTAGGTCCAGGAGTAGCTTCAGTTTAGCTGCGTCAACCACATGTCCCATGATAGTGACTTGGTCGGCGGGCAGCGGCGTATCTGGTATTATTGGCATCCCGTACTCCGGTTGAGTTACTCGGCCGGTGGGGAGCTGCACAACTCCAGAATTGTGGACGGTATCATCTTGGTAGAATTCGGTTTCGTCAGTCACGAATACCTCTTGTTGTTTCGACATCTTCTTAGCTTTTTGGGTGGGTTTTTGTTTTGTGTTTTGTTTTTTTTTTTTTTGGGAATGAATGTGACTAGCTTCTAGTAGCGATCCCCACAGACGGCGCCAATTGTTCCGGGTGTAATTCCGAAGCAGTTATTTGTTACCACTCGTGGCTTGTAGAATGACGTCCTTGATTGAATCCTCCTTTCGGTCTCCTGAAACAATGAACAAACTGAGGGCTCGGCTTTGGCCGAGCGTACTCACTCCGACGCTCAAGTCAGTGGACTTAAAGAGATAAGTTGTTGTTATTTGGCGAAGTATATTTTGTAGAGAGATAAGGAAGATATTACCAGATGAATAGTGATTCTTAGGTTAGATTGTGGATCCTTTCCTCAATGAGGGTTGAGGAGTATTTATAGACTTTCACCTTTTGTCACGTAGTGGCCAAGTGGCCAAGTGGCTAGCAGGTGGAAAGACTGATCTACCCTCGGCCGAGGGACCTATGGCAGGCCGGCGGGCCCTGTTGACTCGCCGCCGAGGGGTCTTGGATATGAGTACGCGGATATGTACCCCGGCTGGCTAGTTGTCCTAGCCGAGGCACAAGAGACAGGCCGACAGGCTGCCTAAGTCGTTGACTTGTTGTGGATATCTTTGACCTTGCTCAATATGTTGACTCGGTCAGCGGGTGCAGAATATGCCCTATCAATTACAATTAACAACAATAACATTATAACAACAATAAGTACAAGAAACTATAATTGTTTTCAAGCTAAGTGTCAATCAGAAATCAACTTCCAACTAAACATTTACTTGAAAATGGCATTTACTTAAAGCATGTGATTAAATAAGAAGATAACTCATGTTACATTATTATTCATTAATTGACTGCATGTAGATTGTAGAAATCCCTACGAGTAAATAAAAGAGTTTTGTTTTAATTATGATTTAATAAATATAAGACACAAACTATATACATAAAAAGTAAATGCTTTGCAAGTTTGCATGCATTATGACAAAATTGAAGTTTTTCATGAACTAGATATATAAGAAACTAGTTTTAAATCTGTGCAAAAAATACACGGGTCGTAATAACAGATGTTATTATTGATACATGATCATATAAATGAGTGTTATTAAATGTGCAATGCCGTAACATTATAAATAAGTCCATAATTCAAGATTTGACGTAATATAATTTCATAATTTCAGTAGCGGTCTTTATTCTGATGACATAATACGGTTTTTCATCATTAATAACGTAACTAACCAACATATAACGTACGTATAATTAAAGAAAAAACAGTTTTCATCTACGACAATGGTTTTCATCATTAATGTAATTAAAATAATCGATTCAATCTATCAGTCGTTGCTTCGAACCACTATCACGAAGATATCACCCTGGTTGGGGCTCGGGGACATTGCAAGTAAGTTGTATATGTGAGTAGTATTTTTTTTCAAAATGTGCTTTTCTAAAGCATGAGAGTCTAATATCTCCCTGGCTCACTACCACCGTCACCTCCATCATCTCTCCAACTCCCCTCAAATATTAAATAAAAATGAAAATCCGTCCACTCTCAATTTCATCTTATATCCTCATTCTCACTTGGAGGTCTCTTTCTATTCCCTTCAAGTTCCGATTGAAAAATCTCTCACATCAAATCTGCCCTCAAAATTTACTTCACACCTCATATAACGACATTTGCAGTCAATTATCGAAATTATATATATATATGATACAAAAAGATCGATCTTTATGTATTTCCGACTATTGATTTCTTTAAAGTTGATTTATTTTTCTTCCATGCAGTATTGTTAATTTTTTTTTTTACAGTAATTCACTATTTTTCCTTTTTTTTATTTTTCTTTCACTATTCTTCAATTATTATGAATAATTATGATGTCTTTCAGACCTTTTTAAAAAAAATTATTTAAATATTGTTGTCTTTAATTGTTCTGTTTTTTAAGTATTTTTCCATATGTTCATCTCATTCAAATTTAAAGGATTTGACTTTTAACATTAAAGCTAATTAAAGTGAATAATTGGAAGAACTTCTTGTAAGTATGATACGAAACTTATATTTCCTCCTTTTATATTTCTTTGCATTTATTTTAAAGTTTATATTTTTTTCGATTTGGAACGGGAACTTTTTCAAATCTACTTTTATTTTACTGGTTATGTTATATTTTGTTCTTTTTATATTTGCTTTCATTTATTTTAAAGTTTATATATTTTCGATTTAAAAAAAAAACTCTCTTACGGAGTAATCTATTTTCTACGAATTTTTTTTATCTACCTCTACTATATTGTTTATGTACGAAAATTTAAAAAAATGACATATCAATATATTTTGTTATTAAAATGTTAAGAAATAATATACTCTGTATTTGTGATGTTGGAATATAATAGTTATACTGGGTTTTTTTATTTACACAATGAATTTAACTACTCATTCCGGATGATTAATCAATATGCATTGTTCACATTTTATTTGTTCAAGTTAGAAGTAGGAGGATGATTATTTGAAAATTTTATTAATTTTTCGTAATTGTAATTTATTAATGTGTAATTGTATAATGTATGATTTTGTGTAAATATAATCTTAAGTAAATAAATTAAAATGGTAAAGAAGAGTGTAATTAATTATGTAGAGATCATGGCGGTCCCCACGTCAGAAAAAACAAAAAGAAAAAAAAAATTGTAACAGCCAATAGAAATTCTTTAAAGAATCCATGTTTTATACTATGTAGATAACAACACCAAAAAAAAAAAGAAATCAAGAGCAAAGACATGTACGTGTAAAAGTAACAACGTAAAACGTTCATGTTATTGCAAGTTGCAACTCTTGCAAGTACATACGTTAATTCAACCATTTAGACTTTTAAAAGCTTTATTTTTCCTCCAATTGAGAAAATAGTTACATTTATCAATTTCTACTACCCGAAAATTTCGGAACATAAGGCCTTAACAAAGATATTAAACTACAAGTAGGACGAAGTTTATTTGCTACTCAAAATTTAACTCCAAGTTGTTTATTGACTCTCCCTAGAACATGATAATTGTATTCCAAAATGGTTTACAACAATCATATGAACCCGAAAGATATATGGAGTATAGTATATCACTTATTGGAATAACGTGATTATAATTTAAGGAATATCATTTAAGTTTCGATTAAAACAGGTATCCATCGTAAGAAAAAAAAAGTGATAACACTCTGGGACACGGTTTTTGCTAATGGCAATCTTTGTCTTCTTTATCCTATTTGACCCGGTTTAAGTTTAAAACAGATTGCAGGTCTTACCAAAAATTGTGAATTTTTCATGAAGATGAATGTGCTTTATGCAATGTTGCATTATATGATAATCTATCAAGTGATTGTTGGTTTCGTATACATCTGATCCTCTACCTTCCAATTAATAGCGGAAGCTTTTGGTTCACTAGGGCCTCTCAGTTGCTTGATTAAGGGTGCTAACGGATGAAAAGCTGCAAGGCATGACGAAGGCCATGTACGTAGTTAACTAAAGGCGCTAAGTCATGACCATGAAGCAGCAGTAAATACTAGACATGGAACACACTACTGGAACCTTTCTCCCTGACGATTGCAAGCAATCATAAGAATTCTACCAACATTATATTCACTGGCTAATTCATCACCATACGTAACATGCTACGAATGGAATTTAATCATTTGATCTTACAAGGCTAAACTATTTATAGGAAGCCAACAATGATATGCAGGCTACTATTTTGTAGACGACTCCTCACTATTAGTCCATCCATGTGAGACTTTTGCCCACACACACACATGGGAAATAAAGCTCAACATATTTGTTTGTGAAGTATCCAAAACACAGCATATTTATCAAGGTGAATCAATATTCATATTAAAGATCCGTTCAAGTAAAGGACCTAAATGAATAACAGGTTCCGAAACCAAACGTAGAACGCTCATGAGCTCATAGGGTTATTAATGGCTCAACCATGCACTAGCAATTACTTCTCATCAGCGCAACCAAGCTATACTTGCGCCTTCGTTGGATCAACTCGAGCAAATCTCGAATGCTCCCAAGATCATCACTACCCATGCGATTACAAAATTAAAGACAATCATACATAAAACCATAAAACATGAATATTACGGAATGAAAAAGAGAATCAAATAAACGATCCAAACTACGCACACTTAATAGAGTCGGCCAAAATACGGAGTTTCATTCTAAACACAACATAAAAGCAGCAACAATGTGCCCAGATTCCATACAGTAGCAACCATTATACGAGACTTAGTACGTAGTATATATACCCACACACAAACCAAAAACATACTAGTAGTGTTTTAAGCAGTTAATCATCATCAACATCCTAAAACATGTTCATCTTCTTGTTAAGATTTTGTGAGACGAGCATCATCTCCTTAAGCACGTTCGCCACGAATGCGACGAGCAAGCTGGATGTCCTTGGGCATGATGGTCACCCTCTTGGCATGAATGGCACACAGGTTGGTGTCTTCAAACAGCCCCACCAAGTACGCCTCTGCTGCCTCCTGTAGTGCCAGCACTGCATGGCTCTGGAACCTCAAATCTGTCTGTTCATTCATCAAAATACCTTGTTAGACATTATTTATACACAGTTTGCAGCTTATGTTATTAACAAATCTGATAACTACAGAGTTTACTGACCTTGAAATCTTGAGCAATTTCACGAACAAGGCGCTGGAAGGGGAGCTTGCGGATTAGCAGTTCAGTGCTCTTCTGGTACTTGCGGATTTCACTGTTCAATGTTATCATAACATGTTAATAGAATGTCGAGATAAATTACGACTGATCATCAATTTAAGTAATTAATTGAAACGAATGATTACCGAAGAGCAACAGTTCCAGGACGGTAACGGTGAGGCTTCTTGACTCCTCCAGTTGTTGGAGCCGACTTACGAGCAGCCTTCATTTAACATAAACACAGACATTCATCATCATCATATCTCAATGCACAACTACTACGTATGATTTGTAGTTCTAACACCTCATCTTAAAGTAGATTTCATTGTACATAACGCAAACAATTCATACAATGAAACCGCACAATTACATGAATTTCACATATCGATAATATAGAAACAACGAATTATAGATGTAAAACAAAGACTCAACTAGCACTCATTCAGATACTGCACATAAATATCGTGAATCATGTTAAAGATACAAATCAACCAAGTCCACTATCAAGATTGGAAGCTCTCAATCATACGTAAAATATTAGCTTATTGTTAGCATTGCCACATGTTAGCCAACTAATGATCCACCTTCAAATGTTAGCCAACTAATGATCCACCTTCAATTGTTAGACAACTAATGATCCACCTTCAATTGTTAGACAACTAATTATACACCGTCCATTGTAGTTATGCTTTTCTTGTACTATAAATACCTATGTAATTCCTCTTGTAAATCACAACTGAATCAATACAAATTATTATTATTATTCACATATACTTTATAAATCATTCTATTGATCGAAAACAAAAACACAATCATGATTCCGTATACAATCAAAACAATAACCACACCTCATCATATAGCAATGCAAAGTTTAATTATTAGGTATCTGAAATATAGAAATTACTCATAGGAACTAGGAATTGTAGTTGTGATACCTCATGTATTCGTAGAATTATCGAACAGAACACAGATTTCATCAAGTATAAACGCACAATTTCTGAATCATAAAAAGTACGGATCATAAATGATACGGAGTACTAACAAAAACTCCGCAGCTACTGGCAATTGGAATCATTCTATCAAGCGAAAAGAACAAGAACAACAAGAATCGTGATTCCGCATACAATCAAAACGCATAACACAATGCATGAACTAGTTCAAGAAAAGCATAATACCGAGAGAAATTTAGAAACTCAAACGAAAGAACAGCGCAAACAAGAGTCATGATTCCGCTTACAATCAAAAAGCTAACAATCAAAACGCTAACAAGAGTACATGTGATTATTGAAATAGACATTTTGATCAAATAGATACGGAATAACATACTATGCCTAATTCCGAGCCAAACTTAGAAAGTTAAACGAAAGAACACAGAGAAAAATCATAATTCCGCGTGCAATCAAAACGCTAACTACAATAATCCATTAATTAGTTGAAGAAAAGCATGATTATGTACATGCGATCGAAACACACAATTCGCTCCAATAAATAACATATAAACCCTAATTCCAACACAAATTTAGAAATTAAACGAAATAACAAGATCAATTAACAGCGAAACCCTAATTTGACGAAAGAATTATACCTTAGCGGCATAGGAGAGCTGCTTCCTTGGAGCCTTACCACCAGTAGATTTGCGAGCAGTTTGCTTCGTACGTGCCATTTCTATTCAATTTCGTAAACGGAATCAACAATTTTCTGCACAAAAAATTACAAAAGTTCATGCAAATTAAAACATTGAACGATCAACGATTACGATAACAATAACGATAGTAATTGACATAAGAGATATGAAGAATTCATGAAAGAAATTGTAAGAGGAATTACGAGGAGAGGAAAATTAGGGTTTACGATGCGAAACGATTGAGCAAATGAATGAGAAGATTAAGGGACGAAGATATTATTGCAGCAGTTTATATATGGAGTGTATATATATAGAGATATCCGTGTTGGGCAAGGTATGTGTTTTTTAAGGGGTGACGTGGTATTGACGGCTATTTGTATGACACGTTAGCAATCCGTGTGTGATTAATCGTGTGGTTTTGATTGGTTGTTTTTATTAGGGACGGATTAGAGGATTATTGTGTGTGTTATTTTTTTGGTCTTTTTCTTTTGGTTTTTCTCGTAATCAAATTTGCTCGCAAATCAATTGGTGTGGGCGACTTGTTATTCGGTCCGACTCGGCCCAGGTCGACCCATCTACAAGCTGTTTGGGCTAGAGCCATCCCAGGTTAGTCTAGCGTTGGCTCACCTATCTCAACGGTCGGTCATTGGTCATGCCAAGGCTTGGCTCGCCGCGCATACTTCCTTGGTTTATATAAAATTATAATTATAATTTCATTACTAGAGTGAAAATATTTTCAGATCACAGATCACTAAAGTAGAACATAGCTCAAAGCTCAGGTCATCAAAGTAAAATTATCAAAATACAGATCACCACATCGGATTAGCTTAAAGCTCGAGAGTCAAGAGCACCATAATTGAAAATTTATCTTTATTTTCATCATTCTATGACATTGTCAAAATTGGTTGATGTGGGAGATAAAAGTTTAGTTGTTATTTATAAAGTTGGTTACATATTGTTCAGTGACCCTTGCAAATGCAGAAAAACAAATTTGTTTGAGGACTATTCATTAACTTGCCTTGTACAGTATAACCCTGCTTCCATTGGATTACTTATATATGTCGATTAAGCGATATATGAAAGAACAATTACGTAAAAAGAATCTCTGCATACAACAATTTATTTATTTTTAACTAAGACTGGTAACAATTTACTTGCTGTTATAATTAAGTTAAATATTTAAGACTAAATTCACATGTTTGGTTTTATTCTTCTTGTATTAATCTTACTTTTAAGACCGCTTTGGACTTTATTTGGGTTGTGGACACATTCTAAAAGTAAGGAATAAGGAATAAGGACTAAGGAGTAATAATGCTATTGACAATTTTATTAGAACCGTTTTATAGTATAAGATTGCCTCACAAAGGCAATAGCACACAACTAACATTTAATTTATTTATATTTTAATTTTGTTTTAGTAACCCGATATCTTATGATGAATGTTGACGTATTTAAATGTGCAAGTTTTCAAAATAAAATATTCGTTAATGAAAATAAAATACTATTGTGTAATGCTATCGTATAATTGGGTTAGTCCTATGTATAAAATGGTTCTATTGGATAACAATTTGTGTAATGCTATTTATTGGGCTTTGTACCTGTGAGCTTTGCCCACTTGCGTTGCGTTATCCTGGCCCAAAGTCATGTTCAGAGGAAATGTATTATGACCATAGGCCATAGCCCATGAGTGGGGATGCTCTGTCCCATTTGGTGTTTCAATTGTGTGGGTCACTTCAATCACCTTCTAACACTTTCACAAATTAATATAATTATTAAAATATTTTATTTTGCAATAAGTGATGTGTCAAAAGGTGGGTGAATTGACATGAGGGCATTAACAATAGACAAACCCCAAATGAGGTTTGTCTAATGCCACATCACTCAACACACAAACCTCTTTAACAACAAACCTCAATACAACAATAGACAAACCTATTAAATATAGACAAACCTCATAAAAGTATACTATATGGGGTCCACTATCACTCACAACCAAAAACACAAACCTGTATACAAATATGTAACTATTCTCATCTATGAACCTCAAACCTCATTCCCAACAATAGAGAGGTTTGTCAACAAACCTCTAAAAAGTACACAAACCTTTGTTGACAAACCTCTATTGTTGATGCCCTGAGACACAAAAGTGGGACAGGGGATTCTTACTGATAATACTGATAGCTCAAAAGTGGAATTAACATCTTACTTACTCTCTCCGTCTTATTCATTTATTTAATAATTTTTTTTAAAGTCCGAAAGAAATATTTTAATCAAGATAAACAAATGATTAGAACGCAGGGAGTACAAATTCGCTTGAATTGAAACTCAATTTCTATAACTAGATTTTTGTATTGCATGCATTTTAAGTTGAAATGTTTGTTTGCGAATTGTAAAAAAAAATTGTCAAATTACATTTAAATGGTATAAGGCCATAACTTTCCGCTAAAAGGAGCTAAATTGAATTGAATTAAACTAACTTAAATGGAGGTGAGTTGTACTGAATTGAATAGAGTTGAGCTGAGCTGAACTGAATGAAGTTAAAGTAAGATTTAATTTGTGATGAGATGAGATGAATTGAATAGAATGAATTTGAACTTAAATGATACAATCTGAATAAAGCCGAACAGGACTAGAATGAGTTGAAAAAAAAAAAAATGAGCGTCAAAAAGAATAGAGCCTTACATACACTATAGACAATCTCTATTTGCACTACGTTAGAAAACAAGTCACTCGTTTTATTTAGTCCAAATAAAGTTTTAGCCTGATGTGTTCTCCTAATCACATAGTCACATATGGAGTAATATATACGACGGTCTTACATATGTGTTTGAGTTGGTTATCAATCAAAGTTCAGATTATAGACGTCACATATCCGTTTATAATTAAAGACGGATCAAATACAATACCACATTCTTAATAGGACAAGCAATAAGTGGGGTGGTGGGAGCAAAAAATGTCACCACTTTCAAGCTATTTGATCCGTCTTTAGCTATAGACGTGATATTCGTCTATAGCAAGACTAGCCGGTGTTTTTAGGTGAATACTTGACGCTTGTTCATATTTTTTGGCAAATTTGTATATACTGATTAAGTGTGAAAATCTCGTTTTTTCTAAAAGGGAAATGACACGATTTTAACAGTGTATTTATTTATCTTGTTTGCACACGTGAAAAAAACGAATGAAAGTTCGGAAGTTTTCAACTATCTCGTGTGTCTTGGTGTTTAACTATGGTATATATTTCAATTTTTATAGAGGGCTGTAAAACGTCGTCGACGTTTTATAACAAATCGTCGACGCATTTCATAAAAAAGACGTCTCCTACCCTTACTCTTCCTCTCTCTACCCAATTCTCTCCCAAGTCAAAAAAAAAAAAAAAAAAAAAAAAACGACAATTCACTCGACATCAACAAACAACAACACGAAAAATCGACATCAACAAACAACGATTCAATGTCAAATGCTAACAACGAATCTGAGGTACGTAATTACACAATCTATTTTCATTTCAATCGATTTAGTATGATAATTAGTCGTCTTAGAACTAGGATGAATGTAACAAACACGCCCAAACCCAATTTGTAGTCGTCAATTAGGACGTAGAAAATCAAAGTCCCTCATGGAGAGGGACGTGTACATTCAACGTCCCCCATGGACTGGGACGTGGGAACTCAATGTCCCTCATGGACAGGGACGTGGATATTCAAAGTCCGTCGTGGGACAGGGACTTTGAATATCAACGCCCTACCATGGATGACTTTGAAACTCAAAGTCCATGCATGGTTTGGACGTGTACTATTCACGTCCATGCATGGGTGGGACGTGTACTATTCACGCCCGCCATGGTGAGGACTTTGAGTTTCAAAGTCCGCTCCGGTTCGACTATGAAATTGTTTTTTCTTCGTTTTTTTTACTTTTTTTCGTAAGTTTAGTAATTTTATCATATTTTAGCATGTAATAATTATTAATTTTGTGTTTTAACAGGATTCATTTGAGGAATTTGGTGGAAACGATGTTAATTACAACCGCCTATTTGAGACGGTTACATGTTTTGCGAGTCGGGATGAGGCGTTTGAGTGGGCTCAAAAATAGCTTTTGATAACGGGTTTGCCTTAATAAAAGCATCAAATGGGGCCAAAAATCGTAAACAACCCGAGTTGCTAGGCTCTTACTTTCGTTGTTCAAGGTACGGCCGAACTAGAAAGAAGATCGATCCCGATATTCCCGAGAAGCCTAAGAAGAAAGGGACACCTAAGTGTGAGTGTTTGTTTCGGGGTTCGAGCCGTTCGTAACCGGGCTAATGATATAAATGGAAATGAGTTGATTGTTTGGAACATTTTGACCTCAGAGAAAGGTGGATATCACAACCACGAAGTAACAAAGTACAAAGACGGTCATAGGCATTTTTTGGTTTGAATGCCGAAGAGAAAGAGTTCGTGAGGCAACAAGTCTGGGCGTCGATTCCCCCGAAAGATATTAAAAATGGTCTTCATCAAAGAACTCCCGATAAACCCCAACCTACAAGCACCCAAATTTATAGTGCGGTTAACAAGTTTCGGCGTGAAGTTAGAGGAACACGCAATACCGCTCGACAAATGTTGGCTGTAGCCGTTGCTTCTAATTATGTGGAATGGCACAAAACAGATCCCGAGACAAAGGAGCTTACTCATGTTTTTATGGCTCATCCGGAAGCGGTTAAACTGTTCCGTGCTTATCCACATGTGGTTCTTATTGACTCGACATACAAGACAAATAAATACAAAATTGCTCTTGTTGAGGTTGTTGGTGTAACACCGTGTGGTTCTTCCTTCTTAATTGCTACGGTGCTCCTTCCGTCGTAGTCGGAAGACGATTATGGGTGGATGTTGTTGAGATTAGGGGAGCTACTAAGTTGTACGGGTTCATCTATTTCTGCCTTTGTCACTGATCGGGAGATGGGTTTGATCGGCGCTCTTGAGTCCCTTCATCCGAGTACTCCTCACCTTTTGTGTCGTTGGCACATTAACCGTGCTATGGAGAAACAAGCACTCTCAAAGCAGAATTTGATGTGCTACAAAGATATGATTTTGCAGTCAAAAAGCGGTTGGTACCGCGTGATCAATGCATCCACCATTGATGAGTTTAGGAGCGCTTGGGAATGTTTTAGTGAAACGTGGGAAGAGATGGCGCTTTATGTGATCAGTACATGGGGTAAATACAGGAAGAAGTTCGTGAACTGCTATACAAACCAATACTTTCATCTCGGAAACACGGCAACTTCCCGAGTAGAGTCCGCCCATTCACTTTTAAAAGCTTGGTTGAAGAGTAATAACCTAAACCTTGACACTATGTGGTTTCGTATTCATTCCATGCTTGAAGCGCAACACTCGAAGATTAGATATGAGCTGGAGGTTTCGAGGAGTAGGCCGCGAAATGGAGATCGTGTATTTTCATTGTTGCAAGGAAATGTGTCTATCAATGCCATTGAGATAATGGAAGCAGAGATTAAGAGAGGGATAGAGCTCGGGAATGTGTTGGAAGAGCATTGTGGATGTGTGCTAAGGGTTACTCATGGATTACCTTGTGCTTGTGAATTGATCCAGTTACAAAGAACGGGTAAGAGGGTCCATCTTGAAGATGTTCATGCTTTTTGGAGGACCTTGGAGTACGACAATGTTGGTGTACAACCCAAGACCAATGATGATGAGTTGGAGAAGCTGTTTGAAGAAGTTAGAGCTTGTGACCCGGCGAAGAAACGGGTAATCATTGAGAAATTGCGAGATGGTCTTCACCCGGACATGAGAGAGTTGGGTATTCGGGAGATTAAGGCATACGAGTTGTACAAGGATTTTTGCTGATAGTGTTGTGTTGACTACGGGTCTTACCAGATACGAGGAGGCATTGAGACGGATGGAGTTCACTAGCAGTGGAGGATGTGGGCCTAACCATTGGATGTACGGGGAGTATTTGTTTGTCTTTGCATCGTTGTTTAACTGGACTATTTGTGTCATCGCCCAGCATGAAACAACCTCATCTCGTACTTGGCATTGTTGCACATACTTACCCCTAAGGCCCACAGCCCATGTGACGAGGCCGTATGGTGTTTTGTGGATCGTTAATTACCATCTCCATTGGATGAGATTGCATTGTCGAGTACCAGAGACAGATGCACCGATGCCCCCGATCGATCCTTTCTGGCTAGGGTCAAGAGACCCTTTGGTTGCACCATATGCTGATTTGTACGAGACAAACATCGAGAAATGGCATACGTTGATGGGAACTACACCTAAAGTTTATGGCAGAAGACGGCGTTCCACACCAACTGACGAAGAAACTGCAAGGAAATTAAACTTTGATAATGCATTTAAAGTTTGATTATGTAATAATTTAAAATACTACTGTTATAACAATCATATTACTAATTATGAAATTACCGGAATTCAAAATAACCGTTAGAAGAGCCTATAACCGTTATAATTCAAAAATGTCCGTTACAATTCAAAATAACCGTTATAATTCAAAATTACCGTTATAATTCAAAATTACCGTTATAATTCAAATATTACCGTTACAATAAAAAAAATAGCCGTTACAATTAATAGCTTATAAATAGGCCATTCTATGTGCCACTACAATCACAACATCCTCAATCACAACATCCAATCCTATTCACTCACTACAATAATAAAATGGTTCTCACAAATGCTCAAAAAACCAGAGTTTATCAAATAAGAATCGATCTAATTGTTCAAAATTTACCAATTCTAATTGAGCGTCTTGAATCAGTGGTTCCTAGTGCCACTGTATGGCACATGCTTGAAGAGCCTCCCATTGGTAGCCTTTGTATAATTTTACAAGGAAACCGAGAAGATGTGCTAACTCCAGTTAGATTAGAGACGAGGTTGTCTCTCGATGAAGTATTAACCGAGAAGATGTGGGAGTTTCGCAGTTAAGAAGCGATGTCTTTACATATTTTGAGCGTATCCTCACCGTGATCGATTACCCAAGACTATCGACTTATGTCTTTGGTAGAGTCGGGGCAAGGAATTCTTTATCTCTACTTGAATGATTTGTTGACTGAATATATGTCTACCCAACCGGAAGAAATTGAGGTTCATGATCATGACGAAGATAAGGAATCGTCGTCTTCATCATCGGAAGATAATTAAGTTCGATAGTTATTTAATTATGTTATGTTTTAAATAATAATCGTTTATGACATGGGTTTGGGTTTTAGGGTTTAGGGTTTGGGTTTTAGGGTTTAGGGTTTGGGGTTTGGGGTTTGGGGTTTGGGTTTAGGGTTTGGGTTTTAGGGTTTAGGGTTTGGGGTTTGGGGTTTGGGTTTAGGGTTTGGGTTTTAGGGTTTAGGGTTTGGGGTTTTAATTATGTTTTATCTTATTAAGTGTTGTGTCATGTCTGTTAAATTGTATTTTAATTAAGTTTTAAGTACTTTCGTTCATTTCAATGCATAACAATAAAAACACTAAAAATGTTCACACAATGAAAATATTCATACATAACGAAAGAGAATAAAAATATCCATACGCAACACAAATAAAAATATCCGTACATAAAAATAAAAATCTACACTACGGGGTAAGCTCATCATCATCATCATCATCCTCAAAGATCATCCTCGGCATGGTCCTCGGCTCTGAAGAACGGCTCCATCTTCTCCACCAATCTCCGCGCATATTGCCACTTCCTGTCCTTGGGCTGTCTATAAATCTGTGAGAAATGACGACTAAGAGCTCGGGATACCTCGGGCTCCTCGCTCATAGGAAGAGAGCGAAACGGAGTACGGCGTGCAGGGGGGTAGAAGTGCGGGTGAGAAATCTTCCTATACCAAGACATGTATCGCGTATCACACTGAAAAGGCATCAAAGCCCGGTCAAACCGCTCTCTCAAAACTATCTCGACATCACTCAAACCCCACTCCAAATCAGGAGAATCACCATAAGACAACCTATAGCCCAAGGCCGGCTTAGCCGGACGATGGTCAACAGTCGGGAACCGCATAGAGGCCGGGATAACCTGAATATACCCGTACTGACGGAGACACCTATCAGGCTGGTACGGCTCTACTATATCCAAAAACCTAATCAACCCCGAGTAGAGAGAAATACTGCAAGTCCTGTGAGGACTAACGCCATAAGGGAGCCACGTCACCGCTCCGCCCCTAAGCCCGTCCAACCTCTCGCCCGTGCTCCTCTAACAACCGAACATCTCCCCTAAACCTAGGAAGCCGTGACCAAGCCTCGACAAGTGGTCTCCCCTCGACATAATATCCGGAGTGTGGTCGGAACATGGGAAAGTACTCATATATCCAAGCCTGAAGCAACGGTAGACAACCGCTAACACCCTGACCCTCCCTACGCGAAGCCATCCCCAACTGTCGATACAAGTAGGCCAATGTCGCGGCGCCCCAAGCATACGAGCCGATATCACTCAACTGATCAAACAACGGCAATATACGGGCAATAACCCTATCACTAGACTTGTCCGTAAACAAAGTCTGTCCTACCAATACCATCATGTAAGCCCTCGCCGAGTCATGCGGTTACCCGTCTCCGCAAGCTCTATCAACTTCTTAACCGTGAGTCCACCACCCTTGTACAACGGTGGTTTCACCTCTTTCAGAGGCAATCCAAATAAAGTGGCCACCTTCCCCTTCAGACCGATCTCCTCCCTCGTACGACCGTCCTCCATAACCCTCATGCCATCCACCCGTATCCCAAGGATCTTCTCAACATCATGCAACAAGATAGTAATCTCACCAAACGGCATATGAAAAGTGTTGGTGTCGGGCTGCCACCTCTCTACAAAAGCGCTAATGAGGTTCTCGTCCAAACCGGTCATCAAAGACTGCCTCAAATGACCAAGGCCACTCCTACTAACTCTCTCCATAACACCGTCACGGACCTTTATCTTACTTATCTTCTCTAAAGCACCCGGTCTCTCGTAACACGTGATCCACGATCTCATTCCCTGACCGGTCCAACTACCATAAGCTACGTGGCCACCAAAGCTACGTAGGACGCTAAGGACACTCGGACCACCCTCAACCGGACCCGTAAGACGCCAAGAATTATCCCGAGTCTTTATCTTCTTCCTCCCTGTGCTACTAGATGAACCGTCACCAAGCGGCACATATCGACCTCTACCATCCCGTACCACCTTCTTAGGTGGTAGTCCGGCGGCCTCCTCGTCAAGAAAACGAGAGTCATCGTCCTCCTCTTCCTCCTCCTCCTCCCCCTCTTCCTCCTCCTCATCATCATCATCTTGCTCAACCACATGGTCAAAATGCTCTTCCTCCTCAACATCAGAATCGCCTAATGGCTGCCTATAAAACGCACTCGGAAAATCCATCTCGGTCATAGCGGGCTCGGGAGTAGCGTCGGGAGTAGGGTCAACAGAAGGGCGTATTTCGATGCCCTTACCCCGCCCCTACCCGCCACGACGAGGAGCTAACGGTAAGGGATACGCCGCTAGAGCTCGTTACTCTTCGATCTTTCGTACGACCTAGTGAAGTCATAATGTAATCTTCGCTGTTCGACATCTGCATTTAGGAGATTAAAAAGTTAGTTAAATAAAATAAAAACAAGTTTTAATACAAATTAAATACAAATTAAATACAAATTACACATTTAAATACAAAATTAACAACTTGTAATACAAAAAAAATACAAAATAAATACAAATTAAATACAAATTACACATTTAAATACAAAATTAACAACTTTTAATTTAAAAAAATATAAATTATACATTAAAATATAAAATTAACAACTTTTAATACAAAAAAAATACAAAATAAATACAAATTAGACATTTAAATACAAAATTAACAACTTTTAATTTAAAAAAATATAAATTACACATTAAAATATAAAATTAACAACTTTTAATACAAAAAAAATACAAAATAAATACAAATTAGACATTTAAATACAAAATTAACAACTTTTAATTTAAAAAAAATATAAATTACACATTAAAATTACTCTAAATACAAATAAATTCAAAATAACACAAAACTAACAACTTCTAATAAAAATTAAATATAAATTTAACCATTATAAATAAAATACACAACTAATAAAACAAGAAAAATAAAAATTGCACATTAAAATTGAAAATATACGGTTTAAACGAAAAAAAAAGGTCTTAACCATGGATGGACATTGAAATTCAAAGTCCGACCATGGCTAGGACATTGAATTTCAACGTCCATCACCATGAAGGACGTTAAAACTCAACGTCCATGGCCTTGTTGGACGGGTGGTTTCTACGTCCCTTCATGGACAGACGTGAAATCTCAACGTCCTTGGCCAATGAAGACGGTGAAATTCAACGTCCTCACCAATCATGGACGTTGAATTGCAACGTCCTCACCAATCATGGACGGTGAAATTCTACGTCCCTGCCTATCATACTCCATTGCATCACCATCCCTGCCTATCATACTCCCGTCCTCTGTCTTGACAAACCCCATTGTTACCCAACAAATACCCGGTTGCAAATGGACAACAAACAACAACAACAACAACAACAACAACAACAACAACAACAACAACAACAACAAGAACAAATCCGGCAATAATAAGCATGGAATTGAAACGAGAATAAGGAAATTGAAACGAGAATGAACAAGAATAAGGAGATTGAAACGAGAATTCATTCAAATCAACAATAACATACATTATTAGCCTAATTATAATCAAATTATACAACTAAATCTAAACTAATTTTAAAAAAAAAAAACGACTTACTTGATTGAATCGAGGGAGGTGCTGCGGTGGTTGGTGGAGGTGCTGCCGTCGTCTGTGGTGGTGGTGGAGGTGTTGTGGTGGTTGCGGGGTGGTGATGCAATGGCGGGGTTGTATGGGAGAGTGAAAGACGGGAGAGGGAGAGTTAGAGAGTGATTGAGAGAATTGGAGTATTGAAAGAGAGAGAGAGTAAGGGTAGGGGCGTCTTTTTTTTAAAAATCGTCGACGATTCGTTATAAAACGTCGGCGACGTTTTACAACCCGGTTTTTATAATACAAAGATATGGTGATAAACTGATAACTTGGCGAAATTGATGGATAAATTTGATGCTAGCTGGTTAAATTTTTTGAATTAGACTACATGAAATTCGGAAAAGACTAGTATGAATAGTTGAATGAAAACTAACTTGTGTTAATTCAAGAATACATATATAACCAGGGGCGGATCTAGGTGAGAGGCTATATGGGCTTCAGCCCAACCTGTATCAAAGAATAATATTAAATACATTACCAAGTGTGCAATGTTGTAGTGTAGCTTAGTTGGTCAGAGAAGCAACATGAAGAATTTGTTTCATTGTTCACAGTGATAGTGGTTCAAAACCCACAACTGTCATTTTTAATTTTTCCTTTTTTGAGGGATCACTACCTCGAGACATCCACATCTTTTTTTTTGACAAAGGACATCCACATCTTTAAGAATACAAAAATATTGTATTTTAAACAACCTTGAGATATTTAGTTTTTTTTTTCTTTTTTTACTATGGTTGTTAAATGTTTACTAGAATAACGGTACTTGTATCATTGAAAAGAATTGAAGATAAATTTATAAACAAGCATATACTCCGTATTTTGTAATATTTAATCATATATTTTAATAAGATAATTTTTATACTGTAATTATCCCAAAAAAAATGGTTGTGCCATCACTCGTAAGTGCAACTATGTCAGTATGTGTGCAACTCCAATTATACGGGTTGTCCATTTCACATGTCTAATCACCACGGATGTCAACCTAGCCCAACCTACTTCTCAATCCTGGATCCGCCCCTGTATATAACATAATGTTTCGACGGCATGAAAATCGTCTTAACATATAGTACTTCGTATAACTTAGTCATTACATCAGCAGGGTAGAGTATCATTGAAATGAGTGAATGTTTTAGTGATAGAATTTTAGGGTGTGTACGGAGTTAAAGAGATATTACAACTGCGAATTCAAATTTATAGTGATTGTTCGTAACTCCCAGTCTCGGTCGCAGTTTCAGGGTTTTGTTCATCTAGTAATTCACTAATTCATTTTATCACGGTAATAAAAAATGTAAACACGATGTGACATAGTACCAATGAGCTGACTCCTTTACAATAAGCAATGATTGAATACACAATTCATAACACTCTACTCCTAAGTCCTAAACAATTGTAACTTGTAAGTTTGTAACCAACAACTCATATCACAATCAAAGTGTATTAGATATTGCAATTGGTCTTGTTTGTCACGGGCACTATCCGTCACAAGTTGAAGACGGATAGTGTTCCTCTCACAATAAGGCAAGTGGAGAGCAAATGGAGCACCCCATGGATATTGCCAATTTCATATTGTGAGAGGAGCACTATCCGTCTTCAACTTGTGACGGATAGTGCGCGTCTTTAATGAGATTTTGTGAATGAGATTCTGTGCAAAAACACACCCCTTTTCCTGGTATTAAAAAATGACACAAATCCACTGAATGTCAGCAACAGTGAAAAAAAGAAAAAGACAGTAAAAAGCATAAAAAACACACCATTAAAAAATGTAACCAAAAGACACTGTTGAAAAAGATGAAATTTTAAAAACCAAACAAAATAAAACAAAACAAAGTAAAGAGGGTGACTTGTAAAACCACGTTATAAAACAACACACTTAACCAGACAAAGAATGTGGGACATAACACACATATTTGTGTTCCTCCAAATAAATAAAGAAAAATTTTTAGGTCCTTTGGGAGGACCATTAATAAGTCTTTTCTAGTAAATAAGATGTATTCATGGCTATTTAAAAGCAATAAATATAAAAGTAAATACGGAGTATAAGACAAATATAGACATGATGACTTATTAATTAGGGAGGACACATTAATAATCCTCTCGAAGGAACTAAGAATTTTTCATAAATAAAATATCCCGTATAAAAAAACTGTCTCACGCTATAAAACACTCCTACCATTTATATCCTCTTTCTATCAGCAACAATTTTCACCACCACCCCAATCGTTCACCCCATAATTTCACTGTATTTTAATTTCTCTATAATTATTTTTTCGTAAAATTTTTTATATTACCGTCATACCGTAAAACAATCCTCCACTTTTAGACCTTCTATTACCGTCAACAAATTTCCCCACAACCACCCCAAGTCCCAACTGTTTAATCACATATTTTGTATATTCATTTCCTCTGTAAAATTATATTTTTCCGTAAACATTTATATAAATAAAACACCATCTCATACTGTAAGACGATCTTTCCCTCACTTTTCTTTCACTGTCAACGAATTTTGCCCCACCATCACCCCAACTGTTCATCCCATAATTTCATTCATTTACTAGTAGTCCACATTTTACTATTTTTATTATATTCTCTCTCTCTTTTCTCTCCTTTTTCCTGTTTTCTTACATAATTTCCAATCTACCCACAGATCTTTTATTTCACCCAATCCTTTGATTTAGGGTTTTTGCTTTCTCTCTCTCTTCTCTTTCTTACACACTCACTTCCTTCTTGCTTTGGTAAGCTTTGATTTTATTTTATTTTGATTATTATTTCTTTTACTTTTCTGCTTGATTTTGCTATTTTTTCAGCATTAATGGGTTCAGCTTCTATTTTGCTTGAGTTTTAATTTTTTAATTTTTTTTTTTAATTTGTGGGTTTATTTTTATATGCTTGATTGTAAATCTGTTGATGGATGGATGGATGTTTGACCTGAGTTCATTTTGGTGGATTTTTTTATAATTATTTTATTAAATTTGTGCTTACTTTTGTAGTTTTGGGTTTTGTATTATTTAAATCGATTGTGAGTATCGTCATAAGAATTTGTGATTGAATTAATGGTGGGTTTTGTTTATAGGTTTTGTGATTTGGATAGTTGGATTAGTTGGGATGACTTTGGTTTACTCACATTGTAGTTGTAGTCTAGTAGATAGATGTATTAATTTGGGATTTGAATTAGAAAATGCAAGAATTTGTTAGTTGTATGAAGTTGGAGTTCTTGAGTGTTGTTTGATTGTGGTAATGTGGCCGATTAGATAACGGGGAAGGTTTGATTGTGGTAGAATTAAGTTGGTTTTGGTCTTGTAGGAAGAAAGTCCATAAAGGTTTAATGGAGTTGTTGAAGCTTGTGCTTGATGTGGCGGATTGCTTGAGTTTTGTTAGGGAGTTGAGACTTGAGAGGGTATAAAGCTTGCTTAATGTCGATTATTAGTTGTGATCGACATTGTTGAATGGAAATTTTGATGGGAAATCTTGCATTGGATAATGGATACTAATGACTGGTTTATCAATAATGGAGTAAGCGAAGGGAAGAGAAGGTCACAAATTTGTTAAGTGGTAGGGACGGAGGCGGGTTGTTGTGTTTATTTGTCTCCGTCTTCATTTGTTAGGTAGATTTGTACGAATGACTGGTATATCAATAATGAGTAAGCAAAGCGAAGGTCAGTCACAAGTCACAATTCTGTTACATGGTAGGGAGGACTTGGATGGTCATGTTTATTTGTCTCCGTCTTCATTTGTTATGTAGATTCGTAAAATCTATGTGTCTGTTTAAACACCACGGCATTTGTATCACTGTTTTTTGTACATCTCTCTTTGCGGTTCTTCTGTGTATCATCTTTGTGTGTAGCTTTTTCTTGAAGCTGTACATCGGTGCCTCTGTATGTCACACTCTTTTGTTCCTATTTCGGCCAGTACTAATTGTTTTCATTATGTTCGTTTGCATTTCCAGTTATGTGAATATGTGTGAAACCTTGATGGGTATGAATGTTTTCAGAAACTTGGCAGTGATTGCGTTGAAATCGGTTTGATAACATTTTTTATACGTCTAAATGCGTATTTTTTCATGTGAGCAGGTATTTGTTGCTGGAGAACCTCTATGATTGAGGTAACATTTCTCACCATCTTCTAAACTTCTCCTCTCATTTGCCGTATGTCTAAGCTATGATAACCTGACTTGGGTATTAGTGTCGGATACGGGGTACATATTCAAGTGTTGGATTCGGCATAACTATCATGGGGATCCTGTTCTAAAATAAGGACACGGGTGCCAGGACACGTCTTCAATGCAAAAATACACTTTTAAATTTGTAATATTCCAATTTTTTTAAGTATAATGGAAAGAAGTACAACAAATAAGACTTAAAATTATTTAATATAGTACTAATTACTAAATGCCTTATAAACCCCTCTTCCTCTACTTTTGTGCTGCGAGCCTCAGTGGTTAAGTCTTTTCACGAGAACTGTCGGACTAATAAGTGTCGGTATGAAATTCATACCCATATGGTCATATCCATGTCGTGTCATGTCGACACGGGTACGGTACAAAAAGTGAAGAGTCGAAGTAACATAATATCCAAGTGAGTCTGCTATTCTTTGACGGATCCAAAATGTTGATCTTCTCGACTGGGTATGGTATCAGATTTGAATTTCTGTAAACTGCTATTACAGGGTAGAGCACTAGAGCCATGAGTTATGTTCATGCATCAAAATTTTCGAATTTTTTATTGTTAATAATAGTCAAACTTTGACCAGATGCCGAGGTTAGAAATCATTTCTAGTGTGTGATTGTTTTGTTTCCGTGTTCTGGAGGAAAACAACAACTAATGTCACGTATGAGGTTAATGTCTAGTGAGAATTTACTTCTAGCCGTTGAGGTATCTCATGACGGACCAATTTTGTGAAAATTGCTTACATTGATTTGATATCGTGCCTTGCAATGCAGGTCAGGAACTTATGATGTCTGGCCAAAAAACATTTAGCTGAGGTATTTCATTTCTGATACTGTCTTTTACTTACTCCGTATTTTTCGTGTGTATGTGTACTACTACGTATTATTAATGTACGGAGTATAAATCATTCCTTCCTTTTTAATTTATCTTCCTGCTTATGTTCTGCTTGCAGTACGCTGTAGAAAACAGCTGGTCACATAAGGCTGTAAGTAGCAACGTCTGTAAGTCGCTTGGTTCCTGTCTGTTTCTGATTTAGAATGGACGAAGGCGGGCATCGTGAAAACGGAAGGCATAAGCCAGAGATGTATAAACCAGCACACAGTCAGGTAGGGTTGCATTGATTTTGTTTGTTTGACAAATTTAACCCGTTGTCATATTTCTTGGCAGTTTTGTTGTTCGGTTTCTGACTTAGTCATCTCAATGCTACTGTCTTAGTGGCTGATGCAGCAGCCACAGTCGATGAAACATATAATGTCTATAATGGCCGAAAGAGATGCTGCTATCCAAGAGCGAAACATGGCAATAAATGAAAAGAACAAGGCCTGTGAAGAGAGAGATTTGGCAATAATGCAGCGAGATACTGCTATTCAGGAAAGGGATGAAGCCATTATCGAAAGGGATAATGCTCTAGCTGCACTGCACTTCCGACAGAATTCAGTCAATGGCAGTAACTCTTGTCCACCAGGATCTCAGGTTTCAAGAGGCATGAAGCAAATGCACCACCCACACCAGCATGAGGCCGAAACATCTTATGATGAAAGAGATGTTACGGCTCCTGAGGCAGTCCCCTTGACAGCTGTCTCTCCTGAGAATGCAAAATCCCGCAAAGTCAAACGCCCCAAGGACCCCAATGCAATGTCCCCCAACAAGAAGGCTGCCAAATCCGGCCGTAAGGTGAAGAAGGAAGGCGAGGACTTGAATAAACTGCTATTTTCCGACTCTCAAGAGTGGAAGCCTGATTGGAAGGGTCCGGATCTTGGATTGAACCAAGTAGCATTTGATGAGACAACTATGGCACCCCCGGTTTGCTCTTGCACGGGAATCTACCGACAATGCTACAAATGGGGAAATGGAGGGTGGCAGTCGTCATGCTGCACGACGACTATGTCCATGTACCCATTACCGGCCGTTCCCAATAAAAGACATGCTCGTGTTGGTGGGCGTAAGATGAGTGGAAGTGCCTTCAGCAAATTGTTGAGCCGGCTAGCAGCTGAGGGCCATGATCTGTCAAATCCTGTTGATCTCAAAGATCGTTGGGCCAAGCATGGAACTAATCGCTACATCACTATAAAATAGTGAATTCGAGATTTAGATACTAAAATTGCAGTAGATTGAAGATGATCGAGTAGAGATGGTAACAAACCCTCTAATTCGTATGACATTCTGGTATCCCTATGAACGAGTGAAACGTTAATCACATTGGTAGAGGTAATCTACTTTGAAAGAATTGAAGTGTAAACGAATGTAGTATTTGTCGGATTATGTTTGTAATTGTATTGGTCTCTTGTCTTAGACAGACAAATGTTTCACCTCAGCGTAATTTTTATATAGACGATCGAGTTGCTGAAGTAGTTGTTTCTTCCAGGAGTCCCCCTGGAGGCCTGGAATCGACAATGGTTTTGATAAAGCTAGTGAAGCATTGAAAAAATTTCTACACTTTAGTTCCTTCATAAATCATAATCGTCGTAACGCTATCCATCATCGCTTAAAAAAAAAAAACGTGTCAGAAACTGCACGACTAAAACACGAAGTTAAAAAACAAAAAAACATGAAGTTAAAGCATGATTGTCAAATAGTAGACTTACCATCTGAACAGTTTTCTTTGTTTTGGCATACGGCCACCATTTCTGAGAGGAGGTGGGAACCGATTTCACAATAAAGCATCTGTTGTATGGATATATAACACTTACAAAAATGTGGAACCGCGGAAACTGGGACACTGTTTTGTTTTCACTTTGACTGATATGGAGTATGTGTTTTTTCACGCAACCATTGATTGTAACTGAAGGACCGGAGGCTTATCAGGCACACTTTAACTGATATGGAGTATGTGGTTTTTTCACGCTACCATTGTACTTGAAAAATGTTGGTTGATTGAACTTACTATATTCAACAGGAGTACATATTTTATTAGACACGGAGATAGATGGATGTCCTATATTTGTTCAGAAGCAGAGAGACCGCGGCTAATTCACTGTCTAGAGGCATCAGGCGGCTAATTCACTAATTCCGTTAAACAGTCTTCTTTGAAACATAAATACAAAACTAAACTAATCCAAACTAATTCTGTTAAACAGTCGTGTCTGATACTGTGTCGGAGTGTCTGGTACATCAGTTTAGGACAAAGTTTTCAACTTTTGGTCTAAATTGAAGTGTCGTGGCACCCAAGTGCAGTGTCTGAGTAACCTAGGTTAACTATTCAAATACTTAGAAACACCAACCAGCCCTCAAACAAATCCATGCTTTACAAATTTTCAATTCCTGAAAAGCTTCTTGATTTTTACTCTGTCTACTAAGTATGACCTTTTGGCTCATACTGCTGATGGGTAGTAGTATATATTCCAATTTAAATTCTGCATCTCGTGTTGGTTTGTGCTTCGTTGGTACTAATAGGAATATTTATAATAGTTGGGCCTCAACCATCACCTTAAGGTTTTGGTTGAGATGGTTCATCTATGATGGTATCAGAGCCAGTGAGATCGAAGGTCACGGGTTCAAATCCTGGCAACCTCAATTATCGAAGTTGAAGAAATCTTTGTGTTTCTTTTCCTATCAGGCATAAGGGGGATTATGCTGATGAGTCAGAATATGATTCACATCTCACCCATGGACGGACATTTGGTACTACTTTCTCTTGGCGTATTTATATAAGCCATTTGATACAATTCTAGACTCAATTTCTATTATGTTCTTAACCGGACCGGTGGGCAAACTCATAGACCGAATCTCCGGAAAATTTGGACATGTAGATCGGACCGATGACAACCGGTCCGGTCCAGTTTAAGGGTTGGGATTATCTTTTTATTTTATTTTATTTTTTATTCTATTTTTAACTCAATAAGTATTTTCCAAAGCCGCACCAGATCAGACCAAATACCATATCCCCGGAAAATTAGGACCCGAAGACCGGTCCGACTCGAGAGTATAAATTTTGAACAGCCCTACCTAAGCTAAGACTAGTCAGCAATAATTGCATGGATATGGTAAAGATACTCGCACAACAAACTTGCAGTTTTACCTAACGTACTACAATTCAGACATCAAACTTTCATTTTCCAAATTTCACTCTTCAACTTCAGGTTTGCCCTTCATCTTTCTATTTCTTTTTTCTAAAGTTTATGATGTTTCATATGATCTTGTTATATACTTACTTTCGTCTCCATTTCTCACTGCCCCGTTTATTCGTTCTAATTCTATATGTTTGTTCGAAATTTCTCTTACATATTTTGAACAAACGTATGAGAATGAAATGAATGAAAGCTTATAATTTTAGAAGTTTTAAGTACTCCCTCCTCCATCCCAGCATATGTAAATAAATGAATGAGACGGAGGAAGTATAATTTTATATATTTTGTACTCCCTCTGTCTCGGTCATTTGTTGTCCTTTTCCATTTTGGGTGTCTTAAGATCAATTGTTGTCATTTCTATTTTAGGATTGCATTTAATGAACAACTAGATCATTCACAGTCAATTTCATCCACATGTCATTTAGTAATTGACCCTCTCCTCTTTCCTTGGTCTTTGTGCCCAAACCAAAGGACAACAAATGACCGGGACGGAGGAAGTAAATGTTAGAACTTGGAGGTTTTGAGAGAAGGTTAATACGTCGTAAATGAAATCGACAGGCCGAAACTTTACTAGGCAAATGTTTGTTTTTGTACACTGGCACTAACTCATACTACAATTGTTAAGCTTGTGCCATTCACAGTTCATTTTTGTAGTTGATCTAGTTCTTAGTACAAATAACAAACCTTACTAGGCAGGCGACAAGTCGCTGTATCGAGTTTGTTATTTGTTGTTATGAGGTCGAGTAATTATCGAAGTTAACACTGATATTTCCGTGTTACTTTTTCTATCAGGCATAAACAAGAGGGAGGATATATTGTAACAATGAATCAAGAAAAGGCACCTGAACCCGTTACTGCAATTGTATGCTTGGATGAAGATGAGGTCGAGCCGCTTACAGGAGAACCATTTTTCCATATGACTATATCAAAATCACATCTCAACCAGGGTCATTTGGTATTGTTATTTACCCCCTCACACTTTCTCTTGAAGTTATTTATAAAAGCCATTTGATACAATTCTCGACTCAATTTCTACTATGGGTCGTCTATAAACAGATTTCCTCTGCTATTAACGCAGAGTAATCACTACAAGAATATCTGTTAAAGGTGTCTAAAGCAGGCAATTGTATACACAGTCGCCAAACCAATTTGGCGACTAGGGAATCTTATCACAATATCCGTATGAAATGCAAGTCCGGGTGACTGTTCTCAGTCGCTAAATTTAGAAGGGCAACTGAAATCAGTCGCCTTCTTTAGTCGCCCTTGTCTTGTTTTCTTGTAGTGAATGTCGCATTCATTCATTCAACCCCTTACCACGCTATTTGCGAGAGCCATTAAGGCCCTTGATGAATAAATATAATGCTAATTTCTTGAACTTGGATTGTTAATACCAGCCGATCCCAGCAAAGTTTGCGGAGTTGCTTCCTAAGAATAAGGCGGCCGTCCCAATGGTACTCAGTCGCGGTAGCAGGAGCTGGCATATGAAATTCTATGGTAGTCAATACTCCCAAAGAAGATTTGGCAGCGGCTGGAAGGCATTTGTCAAGGACAACATGCTCAATCTCGGAGATGTCTGCCTCTTTGAGCTCATGTCAACTCATGTTACATCACTCAAGTTCAAAGTTCAGATTCTGCGAGGCGACTTACCACCTGCTTTACTCAACAGAGAAGGCCAACCCCGGGTTTCTCCTGTACTCATTGAAATTGAGTAGATGCCTCTTAACAGAGTTTAAACCCTTTAGAAAAAATAACTACTGTAATATTTGCGACTTTAATTTAATTCGGTTATTGTTCAGATTATCTTGTTAAAAGTACCATGATTTATGAGTTATTATGATTACCAAAGACTTTTGCATTAGTTTGTTTCCTAGTAGCCCTCTCTTCGTGGAAAGTTCAGAGGGATGGCAATGGATAAGATATGGATAGGATCCAGATCTGGTCCATATTTACAGGATGTGAAATTCTCATATTTATATCCGATCCGCGGGATTTGGACTGGATCAGGATCTATCCATATCCTTTTGATAGTAAAAGAAAATTTCTTTTAAGATATGAAAATATTAATTTTTGGATTTTATTGCAATGCAATCTAATATTTTTCTCTATTAGATACAAATAATGAAGCTAAAATTTTAAAATCATGAAAATAAAGTCTTATTAAATTACAATAACACTAAAAAATATTTCTTTTAACCGAAAAATGTTAATTAGTAAAAATCATATTGGATTTATGAAAATATATTACAAAAACAAAGCATATAATTTAATATTTTGTTTAACTTAACTTATTATTTTAGAAAATGAAATAAAAATGGATTCAAGAGTAGGATCTGGATCTCGACCATACAATCCATATCCATATCTTTATCCACTGGGTCTAAGATATTGCAATCCATATCCGGTCTGTAGGATCTGGATTCCATTATCATCCTATTTGTAACCTATACTTTTCGTCATGGAGGGGATGGTGATTTTATGTATTCCGTACAATTTAGGTTGGATGCACCCTATAATGGTTATATATGGTGATTATGGCTAAAAAGTAAAATCCTAAAAGCTTGATTTAGGATTTGTTTTTTATCCTCGTTCGTTTGTTGGCTCGGTTTCTCATTGGAGATGAGTAAGTGTCTAAAATGGTTTACAATATTACATTGTTAAACGATATTACAAAAGAGCTTAGTGCCTTTATTATAGAATGTGGTGATTGGTGGAAATTATTTAGTGAGGATTTTTAGGTAAATTATTACTTGGCTTTACAATAATGCTCATGTAAAACGGTTTTATATAAGAATTGTTGATTGAAAATATGATCTATGTGTGTCTTTGACCCAACTTTTAGAGGTGTTTTTCTACTAAACAATAAGCATAAGTGAGACCAAATCGATCAATTTTCTGAGAACTACAATTTGAAAAAATAAATTGTCGTATCTGGATCGCGGGGCTATGAGTTTTTGTATGTCAAAAGTTTTTTTTTGACGAATAAACTCTGATTAACCATATCTCTTGGTCAAGAGTTTCAAACTCGGAAAGATGATCGATTTAAAAAAAAAAATCGTCACTTTCTCAGCTCGTAAACATAATTTATGACCTCTTAATGTTTTCCGGTTCAAAAAATTGAATTATTCATACAAAATATCAAATCTCAGGAATAACACGTGAATTTTCCGTACTATTTAATCCGTTTCAAACTTAAAACATATATATACACAAAATCTCGTCTTAGATAAGACAACACTCTTCTTAGATAAGAAATTTGTCATTCAAAGTAAGCATATAAGACAACACTCTTCTTAGATAAGAAATTTGTCATTCAAAGTAAGCATAAGAGTAGTAAATAAAGCTTAAAGCATAAATGCATGGATGGAAAGAACTTAGACGTCATTCCTTTTCGGGTTGAAGTGTGACCCGACTGAACCCCAAACACAAATGAGATGTCGACACGTATGTATCCGTCAACATGTCTTGGTCACTCAAACTCTCTTTTCAAACTTCTTCACTATTTCATTTAAATCTTTCACCATACGCAACACATTTGTTTACATTTGTAGACATTAATCTTTCACTTTTCTAACTTCAGGTTTGCCTTCATCTTTCTTTCTCCTAATTACACTTTCCGTCTTAATCATTTATTTACGTTAATTCTAACTCTATAATGAATATTAAAAGTAAACAAATGATCGACATGTTTATTTTACTGTAGTTATTAATCTCATGTCTTTAAAGTGTTGATTTTTTTTGTTCTTTACATATTTATGTTGGTAAAATGTTAAAAGTATAAATTTAAACGTTAGAACTTGAATGTTTCGAGATACGGTTAATACGTTATTGAAGTTGAAAGGCTAAAACTTTACTAGGCAAATGTTTGTTTTTGTTGATTTGTTCTTAGGAACATTTAGCTGAAAGAGGCTGAAACTACAATTGTTAAGCTTACTAGGCCGGCGACATGTCGCTATATCGAGTTTGATGTGTTTGTCATTCTATACGATTCCTTTTTTTTTTTGACAGTCGGTTTAACGAGACCTACATATTAATAGCACGCTTAACTATCCTATGAGCGGCTTTATTACAGATTCTAGGAACATAAGCAAAAGAAATACAATGAAAGTTTGTAGTTTAAAGCTTCTTTGATGGATTGTAGTATGCTTTGTAGTTTAAATTCGACGTCTCGTGTTATTTGCTCTTCGTTGGTATGAGGCCGAGGAATTATCGAAGTTGACACTGATATTTAATTTCCGTGTTACTTTTCCTACCAGGCATTAACAAAGAGGGAGGATTGTGATGATGGATCAAGAAAATGCGCCTGCACCAGATTCTGCAATTGTATGTTTGGACGACGATGAGATCGAACCACTTACAGGGAAACCGTTTTTCAATATGACTATGGGAAAATCATATCTCGGGACTTACTTGGTATTCTAACTTACCTCTCCCTTTTTCTTCTTGTAAATTCATTTTATCTTTACCGATTTTGCTAGTTCCGTCCATTTTATACAATTTCTCGACTCAATTTTCATTACGGGTCTTCCAAAATCATTTTTCCCCTGTTTGTATGGGGTGTCTCTGTGTTTTTTCGAATGTTACGTGATATCCGACGTTTTTGAAAACATCAGGTACCCATAAACTTAGTAAAATGTTCTCAAAATACACAAACTACTAAAAATCACGCATTTAAATAGTTAAATGTTGTAAAGAAAATATGTTAACGATTGAGTAAACAATGTTTATGTTAATGGCATAACAAATTATTGCCAAAAACTCCATAAAAAGACTAAACATTTAAAATAGGCAGGTTAGACCATTTTAGGTATCTTAAGATGTTTTCATTAAATTTAGGGGTACCACTGATAATTTTGAAAAGCGAGGGTACCACGTATAATTCGAAGAAATACAAGGGTACCATGTAAAAAATAAAGGTGCATTCATTTATTCGACCCCTACCACCATTAATTTTATAATTTAGTAGATTGCATTCTTAGATATAGAATGATATAAATCTATGTAAATGCTAATTCTTTGAACTTTGATTGTTAATGTCAGCCGCTCCCAACAAAGTTCGTGGAATTGCTTCCTGCAGATGTGACCGTTCCAGTGATACTAACTCGCGGTAGCAGGAGCTGGGATATGAAATACGCGGGTCACTCCCAGAAAAGATTTAACAACGGCTGGAATGCATTCGTCAAGGACAACATGCTCAAACTGGGAGATGTGTGTCTCTTTGAGCTCATGTCTTGTGATGTTACATTAATCAAGTTCAAAGTCCAGATTCTACGAGGCGACTTACCACCTGCTTTACTCAACAAAGAAAGCGAAGCCCAGGATGCTCCTGTAGTCATTCAAGTTGAATAGATGCCTCTTAATTAACTAGAGTTTAAACCCTTTCGAAGAAAATAGTTAGTATTTGGGTATTATTACGGAATTGTCAGAAGTTGAACTTGTTGCGACTTTGATCCGGTTATTGTTCAGATTATCGGGTTCAGGAATCAGGACTGTTATGCTATGGTGTTTTCATCATCCTCATTTGTTTCATGTACGACTGTGTTTGGTTGGGTTTTGGTTTGAGTCGAGTCTAGTGTTCCTGGTTGGGGCGTCTTTCGCGTCTCCTTGAACTTGTTTGGTTTTGAAGGGCTAACCTAAAAATAGATGAAGCACTCGCCTTAAACTGATTCTGGTCTCGGCTCAAATCAATCTCATTCAATTGATCGAGCTAAATAAGAGAAGATGAATCATGAATCCATTTATCTCCTTTATTTGGACAATAATAGGTTGTCATCGGGTATATCGAATCTCTCTATCTACCATCCTCTCACATACCTTGATTTAGTATCCACCATTTTAATAAACCACTAATATTATGTTTTGGTACTATCTTAATATCTTTGGCGCCATCACAATTTCCTTTCCGTTTCCCCATTTGCCTTTCTTTCTAATTCATTCTCAGTTAGTCTTCCTTAAAATAGAGTTATCCATATTCTTAACAATAAGATGGGTTATATATCACCCCACTTAAAACATTTAAGACAGTTCATTTTGATTTTATTAAACTCTACATGCATGTTTATGTAAGAAGGTGGTACCGAAATTAAGTAATGACTAGTGACGCGATTGCATTTGTATAATTCTATTTAGCTCCCTCATTCCCTTCCTTTCCTATTCAAACAAGGCCTAAGAGCTTAAGTGGCCACCGATTCGGAACTGGACTGGACGGGCAAACTCAAAGACCGAATCTCGGAAAATTTGGACCCGTTTACGAGTTGGGACCACTTTTTTTAACTAAAAAGTTTGTTCCAAGGCCTCACTGGACCGGGCCTCCGGAAAATTTGGACCCGAAGACCGGTCCGACCCGACTCTTTAGATTTTGAACAGCCTTACCTAAGACTAGCTAGTAGTAATAAGTGCATGGATTTGTAAAGATACTTGGACGTCATTGTTTTCAGGTTGGAGTCTGACCCGTCTAAACTCTGAACCCCATCACGTTTCAGTTGTGGCTATTTCATTCAAAGTTCATCTAACGTACAACAATTTCAGACATCAAACTTTCATTTTCCAAATTTCACTCTTCAACTTCAGGTTTGCCCTTCATCTTTCTATTTACTACTCCCTCCGCCCCGGTCATTTGTTGTCCTTTCGTTTTGGCACAAAGACCAAGGAAAGAGGAAATGACCAATTACTAAATGACATGTGGATGAAATTGAGTATGAATGATCAAATTGTTCATCAAATGCAATCCTAAAATAGAAAGGACAACAAATGATTGAGACACCCAAAAATGGAAAAGGACAACAAATGACCGGGATAGGGGGAGTATTTTTTTCTTTTTTCTATAGTTTATGATGTTTCATATGATCTTGTTATATACTTACTTTCGTCTCCATTTCTTTTATATATTTTGAACAAACGTATGAAAATGAAATGAATGAAAGCGTATAATTTTACAGGATTGATGCCTCTAGAATGTTGAATTTTTTTTCCCTACACATTTTTTGGGGAACTCTTCACTTTACTTGATAACGAATTATTAATATCCGAGTTTAGAAGTTTTAAGTACAGTACTCCCTCCGTCCCAGCATACTTTCAAAAAGAATAAAAGACGTAAATAAATGAATGAGACGAAGGAAGTATAATTTTACATATGCTTATGCCCTTCACCGATCATTTTGTAGTTGATCTAGTTCTTACATATAATTAACAAAACTTTCTAGGCAGGCGACATGTCGCTCTATCGATTTTGATGTGTTACTGTGTGCAGACAGAGGCTCATTCTATACGATTCCTGAAAAGCTTCTTGATCTTTACTCTCTGTTTATTATGACCTTTTGGTTCTTATTGCTGGTGGGCAGACGGGCAGTAGCACATTTTGTAGTTTAAATTCTGCGTCTCGTGTTGGTTTGTTATTTGTTGGTATAAGGTCGAGTAATTATCAAAGTTACCACTGTAATTCCCGTGTTACTTTTCCTATCAGGCATAAACAAGAGGGAGGATTGCTTTGTGACGATGAATGAAGAAAAAGCGCCTGAACCCGTTACTGCAATTGTATGCTTCGATGACAATGAGGTCGAGCCGCTTACAGGAGAGCCCTTCTTCCATATGACTATGTTGAAATCACATCTCACCCAGGGCCATTTGGTATTGTTATTTACCTCTCCTACTTTCCTGTTTAATTATTTATAAAAACCATTTGATACAATTCTCGACTCAATTTTTATTATTTGTCGTCTATAAACATATTTCCCTGCTGCTACTGATGCAGGAGCCATTAAGGCACTTGATTTTGTAGATTGATTTAATGCTAATTTCTTGAACTTTGAATGTTATCAGCCGATCCCAACAAAGTTCACGGAGTTGCTTCCTAAAAAGAGGACCGTTCCAGTGGTACTGACTCGCGGTAACAAGAGCTGGCAGATGAGATACCTGAGTTATCATCAATGCCCCCAAAAAAGATTCTGCAGTGGGTGGAAAGCATTTGTCGAAGACAACATGCTTAATCTCGGAGATGTCTGCCTCTTTGAACTCATGTCAAATGATGTTACATTACTCAAGTTCAAGGTTCAGATTCTACGAGGCGACCTTCCATCCGCCTTACTCGACAGAGAAGGCGGAACCCAACATTCTCCTGTAGTCGTTGAAATTAAGTAGTGGCCTCTTAAACGAGTCGGATAGCAGCTAATATTTGTGCAGTACGGATGCCTCGCAAATTCTTGTTTAAGAGGGCAATATCCGAGACTTTGTTTGACATATGCTTATTATTCAGATTATCTTGTTGAAAATATCGTGATTTATCTATCGAGTTGTTAGTTCTGATATAACCGTCTTCATTTTGGTTTACATGATTTATTTATCCAGTTCTAATTTTTCAGTTAAATTTAATTCAACTCAATTGCCAACAGCCAGAATTGATTGTCATTTAATAAACTATACGTATTTTATACGGGAGAGTGATCGTATTTCGATTTCTGCTTACCAATTCCCCATCCTTTCATGTTCAAACAAGACATAACATAAGCAAGAGTAGTAAATAATGAGTGCATGGATGGATATATACATACATAGACGACATTCCTTTTCGGGTAAGAGTTTGACCTGTCTGAACCCCAAAGGGCTAATGAGAGGATGACACGTGTGTTGATCATCAATATGTCTTTGTCACTTTCACCTACGTACCACATTTGTAGACATTAATCTTTCATTTTCCAAATTTTATTCTTCAACTTCAGGTTTGCCCTCCATCTTTCTGTCTCGTATTTACTCTATCTGTCTTAATTATTTGTTTTACGATAAATATAAAAAATAAACAAATGATTAAGACAAAACGTGTATTTCTTTTTGCTAAAGTTTATGATGTTTTACATGATCATGTTATACTTTAATTTCCATTTATTACTACTGTCAAATTTTAAATGTCAAGAAACTGAAAACCTGAAACTACAATTAATAGGCTTACTAGGCCGGCGACATGTCGCTGTACCGAGTTTAATGTGTTTCTGTTTCTACAATTGTAGTTTAAATTGTACGTCTCGTCTTGGTTTGTTCTTTCTTAGCATGAGGTCGAGTAATTGTCGAAGTTGACACTAATATTTTCGTGTTTATTCTTTTTCTATCAAGCATAAGAAGAGAGGGACTGCGACGATGGATCAAGAAAATGCGGCTCAACCGATTCCTGCAATTATATGCGCGGATGACATTGAGATCGAACCACTTACAGGAAAACCCTTTTTCGATGTGACTATGTGCAAATCATATATTCAGAATCATCTGGTATTGTATATTCATTTTATCTTTACCCATTTTTCTATAATTCCAGCCATACAACGCATTTTCTCGACTCAATTTTCATTATGGGTCATCCATAAACATCTTTCCCTGGTTTTAACACCGAGTAGAGTAGCATTAGGGATGTCAGCGGGCCGGGTATAAGTGCGTACCGCCCCGCACCCGCCCCAGTTGGGGTGGGGATGGGTAGAGTTTTGGCGGGTGGTGGGGCGGGTGCGGGTACGAAAATTGTACCCGCCATGGGTCATGGGGCGGGGATGGATTTTGCATTTTACCCACCTAATACCCGCTTACCCGCAAATCATTAAAAAAACTAGTAGGAATACCATAATTATATAAATCTTATTTAGTTATAGTTAAGATATAATGTTAATAATAACTATTTTATAAAGTTTTTTACCAACTTACTTGGTGAAAAAATAAAATTATAAAGATAAATTCAAAAAAATTGGAAATTAATAATGATTAACCAACTTTTACGAAAAAATTTATTGAACAAAATTATCGTGTAGCGGGTCAATGGGTAAGCGGGGCGGGTACGGTTTTAAATATTCACCCGTTGGGGCGGGAATGGTTTTGGAGACTTGTACCCGCCAGGGGTGGTGGGGCAGGGATGGGTACGAGTTTTTCTTGGTTGGTACGGGTACGGGGGAGCCTATATCCACCACCGCCCCGCCCCAATGACATACCTAAGTAGCATTCATTTATTCAACCCCCTACCACACCATTTGCGGAACTAGAGTTGTTCAACGGTGCGGACCAGCCCGCATCAGTGGGCTGCCTTTTTCTAGCCCAGCCCACCCCTCTCCCGGGCCAGGCCATTGCCTCAAATTTCCCGCCCAACCCGGCTTGATCCGCTGAAAAAAATCAAAACGCTATATGGGCCGGGCCTGAATCCGGCATTATGGGACCTAGCCCGGCCCAGCCCACTGTACATCTCTAGCTGGAGCCATTACGGCTCTTGGTTAATAAAATGTTGGATTTTGTTGTCATCGTCTTTCATTAGCTCTCGATCTTCATTCACAAGAAGCGTATTTTAGCGTATTTTGTAGATTGCATTCTTAGATATAGAAGATACAGTAAAAATCATGTAATACTAATTTTTTGGAACTTAATTGTTAATATGATCAGCCGCTTCCAACAAAGTTTATCGAGTTGCTTCCTGAAAATGTGAGCGTTCCAGTGATACTCACCCACGGTAGCAGGAGCTGGACAATAAAATACTCGAGTCATCAATACTCCCAAAAGAGATTTTATAAAGGCTGGAAGAAATTTGTGGACGACAACATGCTCAAGATTGGAGATGTATGCCTCTTTGAGATCATCTCATGTCATGCTACATTAATCAAGCTCAAAGTTCAGATTTTACGAGCCGACTTCCCTTCTGCTTTACTCAACAGAGAACGCCAAAGCCAGGATTCTCCTGAAGTCGCCATTGAAATTGAGTAGATGCCTCTACTAGGAGTTTAAACCCGAAAGAAATTTAAAGATAGCTTATATTCGGGTTGTATGAATCGACATATAACTTGAACTTCTTGCGACTTTGATAAGCTTATTGTTCGGTTTATCTTATTGAAACTAATACAGTACGATTTATCTATCCTGTGGTTAGTTCTGAAATTTACCGTCTTGATTTTGGTTTACTGTTAGTAGTATTTGATTTCATGTTCTGTTTTACATGTATCCAAGTAGAGCTTTGATGGTTCATGAGACGGATGATCCTACTCATTTTGGGCCGAAATCGGTCGTCCAACTTGAACCTCTGAAGAACGATGTTATTGGCCCTGTTTGGTAAATAGCGGATTAATATTAGTAGAAGCAGATTTAGAGAATAGATTTGACTAGCAGAATGATTTAACAGGTTTGACTAGCAGATTTATTTAGCATAATTGTTTTAGAGGTGTTTGGTAATTGACAGTTTTAGATTAGCAGATTGTTTGGATTCTTTGTAAAATGACAAATAAGCATATGAACAAATTATTTATTAAATACTCCCTCCAATTTTTTTTATATGACGTTTTGAGGTCTAGCACAAATATTAAGAAATGTTTAGAAATTACTAAAAGTATTAATTAATTAGAGGGTATTAACTACTTAAAAATTGTAAAAGCAAATTGGATATGCTAATAGTTCTACGTAATACTGTATAAATTACCCTCATTAATATTCTCATTAAATACTCCCCCTTTCACCTTTAACCCACCAATTACATGCTTCTTAATAAAAATAATTATAGAAAAAGTATACTCAATAAATGAGTTGTGGGAAATTAAGTATAGTTATTGCCTATAAACTTGTAAAACGTCAAATAAAGTGGAAAAAATAACAATTGCTAAAACGTCAAATATACAATTATGGAGGGAGTATATAAAAGGAAGGTTAATAATTTTTAAGGGGGTAAAGAAGACATTTTTTAGGAGCAGCATATTGCAAAATAGCATATTGGACCCCAATATTCTATTTCAATATGTCATTAACCAAACGCTCTAAATAACATATTCGTAAGTCAAACATGCTACATCTCTCCAATATGCTGAAATTTGGCCAATATGTTATTTACCAAACAGAGTCATGATAGATAATCAGTCTTGTGTGAGACCGTATATAAATGCAACTCATTTATTATTAGTTTATGAAATTCAATATAAACATAAAATGAGTTCGTTGCATATAATAATCTCATTTCGATGAAATTTCTTTCTACACAATAAAGAGGACTTTTTAGTTTTTAGTGTATGGACAAACTAGGAAATTTTCATAAATTTACATATAAAAAAGTGTTTTTTTTGTCAAATACAAACTTAAACTTTGAAAAAAAAACGAATTTTTAAACCATCACCTTTAATTTAAAAACAGTAAATGTAAAAAAATTTGCATTTGTGCACCATCAATTGGTTACTACTTGCGTTTGTTTGGATTTGATTTGCGGTATTTCTTTTAGTAAAGGGAGCTATGTAATTGGAGTTTTGTACAACTTGGGTATCAATCATGATTCATGAGGCCATATCGATGGGGATGTTACTCTAGGAATACAAGTGGGTGTCATTTGGTACCGGTTTTAGTTGGATTGAATATAATCGTGTAAAAAAATAATTAGGCTTTGTTCTTTTCAATTGAAAAGAGCTTAATCAAAATTAATGGAGCTGAATTGAACTGAATTAAAGTGAGAGTTAATTTGTGAAAAGATGAGTTAAGTTGAGTTAAACTGAATAAAGTTGTACTGAACTGAAATTTGCTGAAATTAAGTCCAAAAAAGGGCTAATGAGAGAAGGGACAATAAAGATAAGTCACTCCAACAACGTACGATATCGTGTCACAAATTTTGTCCATACTTTTATATAATCCAACTCAATAAGTTTTGTCCATAATTTTGTTTGTCCAAATTGTAATAATATAATCTCCAGAAATTAAAATAATCATGATTGTTGAAATGTTGCATAGAAAGGAAGCATTTAGCCTAGTCTTCCTACCAAAATGTCACTAACAAAGAAAAAACAAAACTTAAAAATGGAAATTGGCTACTTGAGCAAGGAAAAGAGCTATATAGACATATAGTGGAGAATGACAAGGAAAGATAGAAGATAGAAAGAGGGGACAAATCTTGTGGTATAACACTAATTTGGCCTAATTCCATTCATTACAAAAGTCATTTGTTCTTTGAACAATTGTATTTTTGTAGGTCCTTTTAGTCAACCTTTTTTACTTCTTCTACTATCTAAAGAGAATTAATTAGCCGGCTTAAGCCAATTAAACCAATTAAAAAAAATTCATATCGTAACTCTTATTTATGAATTCAGAAAACAACAATTTTTTTTAAACCAAATATTTCGTAAAGGTTGTGAATTTGAAATAATGTCGAGACAGAGATACTATTTTAAGAAAAATTTATTGAAATTTTTTTATAACTCAGAACCTGGACCATGTGAGTTATGGTTAGTCAAAAGTTTTTGGCCTAATAAACTTTGACTGTTTATAACTCTCGGCTACAAGTTCGGAAAGTAGTTGGGTATTGTCCAATTTCACAAATTCTCATTAAAGACGGATACTATCCATTACAAGCTGAAGACGAATAGTGTTTCTCTCACAAAATACAAATGGATAGTGCAAATGGGGGGAATGGATACGCCCACTTGCCCTCCCACTTGCATTTTGTGAGAGGGTCACTATCCGTTTTCAGCTTGTAACGGATAGTGGCCGTCTTCAATGAGACGGACCGGTCCAATTTAGCCTAATTCATTACAAAAATCATTTGTTCTTTGAAGAATTGGAGTTAGTAGGTCCTTTGGTCAACCTTTTTGTACATGTTCTTCCATCTAAAGTCTCTTAATTAGTTGGCTTTAACCAATAAAATCTTCATCTTCAATTAAATTAATCATATAATTATCATTATAATTATATCCAAATCCACCCATAATTTGATGAATCATCAATCCTGAATTCCCAACACAACTAAATAACCCCCAAAAAACAACAACATGCTCACATACTCTATCTCATTTCCAAACAAAGATTCCTTTTTGCAAATCCCCACTCTTTAAATAGTAATTATGTGCTTTTTAATTTTTATTAATAATAATTATGCTTTAATTAATTAAGTAATCCCATTTTTTTGCACCATCTTTTTCCCTTTTTTGGTGGTATTTTTAATTTTTATGGGTACCCATTTGGCCATTTGATGATAAAGGTAAAAGCTTTTGCTTTACTCTTGTAATATTCTTCTTGTTCTATATCTAGGAAGATATGATATGAGTAAAAGTTGAGTATTTTGAGTGATAAGAGTTGGGTAAAAAGAGGGAGTAAAAAAGAGGGGGTAAAAGAGAAGGAGTAAAAATGGTGGTGAGGAAAGTAGGTAAGTATGAAATAGGGAGGACAATTGGGGAAGGAACTTTTGCAAAGGTGAAATTTGCTCAAAATACTGAAACTGGTGAAAGTGTTGCCATGAAAGTTCTTGATAGAAGTGCTATCCTCAAGCATAAAATGGTTGAACAGGTATAATTCTTTTAATTTACCTCTTTCAATTGTGTACATCCGACCTCCCTTACCCCGCAATTTTGTAGGAGCCCTTTTACCCTGTAATTTGCCTGAGTTATTGAGGCACTGGGGTAACGTTGTTGTTGTATTTGCGTAAATTTCAAGTCATCTTTTATGAGCTTAGAGATTAGAGATCTAAGAAACTTGCCATTTTTTATTTTATTTTTAAATTGTGCTATTGGGTACTTGTTATTATATAAAATTGCTATGATTTTAAGCATGGAATTTATGTTGGTTCAATACTCAATGTATGTTATGAGGTCATTATTATGTAGTGAACAATTTGTAGAACATATTTGTGTATATAATTAATTCAATTGGGAAATTGGGAAATGGGTCAATTAAGCTGCTTGAGCTAGGTAATGTATGAAAGTTGCCAACTTGTTTGGAATTTGGATGATATATAGTATTTTGCTTACTAATTAAGTAGTTTGTAATTGTTGGCCTGATATCATGAGATCATATGACTCATGTGTACTATTTTTGTTTGGGTGATCATAATTCTATATAGTTAGTGAATTGTAATTGGAGAAGTATGTGTGTGGATAGGGACTTGCTGTGTCATCAATAGGGCAGTCAATTATGGTTATTTTTTCTGATACTGGTGTTCCGACTTCCGAAATCTGAATATTAAACCCAAATGAAAAATTTGGATGTTTGTTGCGAAGTTATTGAAGAAATTTGTTCAAAGTTGTGGAATTACCAGTTCATGTTTGGTCAGCTGGCAAAGGAGACGGAACATCCCAGGGAAAATTGATTTTTTGTACCTGCCTGCGTAATAAAGAGGATCGTAATATCAGTATTCACCATGAACTAGTAAAGATAATTAGTAGTACAGTACCTATTGAAGTAAGACTTTTTACTGTTTGTTTGGATAGGGGGATTTGGAAGGAATGGGAAAGTGAGGGAGGGATATATGTTTACTTTTCTTCAAAATGTTTCAGTAGCATTATGAGATCTACGTAAAAATTGATTCCATCAAGCGTAATTTTAGTAGGAGGCTAGGCGCTATGCGTTTGGATTTTCTATTTCAGTAATCATTATTATTGAAGGCAGCAGACCACTAGTAGGAAAAATGGAGATCAGATAGAGAAAAGAAATAGGAGAAAATGAGTATGACGGTTTGGCAAAGTTTAGGTTGGAGAGTTGGAGACTGTTTCAGACTTTGAGTACTGTCTTGATCTTGAAGTCCAAAACATGGTTAATATTGACATGCATGCAAACTTGGAGATATAAGGAAAACATTGATTCAGATCGGATATGGGTATTCTAAAACCCCAAAATGAAAATCCATATCCGGTCCAATATCCATGTGTCGAATTTAGATATCTGATTCGGAAACCTTGTTACAGGAGGATGATCCAAACTATCTTTTAGATAGTCTGCTTAACTGCATCTTTTCAAAATTGTTGTGCATGGAAGTTGGCTGTTGTGTCAAACTGTCAATGTTGATTGCTTTACTCTTTTTCGTACCTCCTTTTCCTCAGTTTCGTTCTTTCTAGCCTTTTGGAGTTTGAATTGTGTAGTTCAGTTCTATCGACCCTTCTCCTCTGTTAGTATTCTGTTACTGAGAAGATTATTTTCTTGCAGATAAAAAGAGAGATATCTATAATGAAGCTTGTTAGGCATCCTCATGTTGTTCGTTTGCATGAGGTAAGGATGTCGATGCTAGGGGTCATCAATTTAAATTAGGCTTCTCGATATCCACCTTGATCCCAAAATGAGGAGTGGGCTGTATGATATTCGAGATCGTTTATTAGAGTCAAATTATGAGAAACAATTAAGTGCGAATTGAAATTAAAAAGCTTAGTCATGCCAAGTAGATGCAGCGTCCACGTTGAATTAGATATAGGAAATATTTATTTCTTTACTTTAAAATCGGTATTTATTTCATAATAATTCTCTCAATAATACTTTGCAGGTTATAGCAAGTCGTACTAAGATCTATATCATATTGGAATACATAACAGGTGGAGAGTTGTTTGATAAAATTGTGAGTTCTGACTAAGATTTGTACTCTTTTTGGCTTTCCCGTGTCTTGTAAATAGTATGAGATCTGAAAACTTACTATGGCAAGTACTTGGCAGGTTCAACATGGCCGGCTCAGTGAGGTTGAAGCTCGCAAATATTTCCAGCAATTGATTGATGGTGTAGAGTGTTGTCACAACAAAAATGTATACCACAGGGATCTAAAGGTACTTTTCCGCGTTCACCTGAATGACATTCTTTACTAAATGCTTCACAAGTCTCTAAAGCTCATTTCCGTACTATCAACAGCCTGAAAATCTTCTTCTAGATTCCCAAGGAAATTTAAAGATTTCAGACTTTGGACTAAGCGCACAGCCTCCTGAGGTAATAATTTTAGCTATATTCACTGTTCAACGAGCTTCATGAGGTCCTCTGCGAGTCTGCGTGATTGAGTATGAGCCGACAGTTTTCAGTGACTCGCTCACTTAGAGGATACGAGAAACACATTGTTGGTGTGGCATTAGCTTTTCTTCTATCAAATACTGACATTTTAGTTGAAAGATGTTAAATCAGATAATTTTACATGTTGCTTGTTGTCGTAGGGTGTGAGCCTCCTGAAGACTACTTGTGGGACCCCCAACTACGTAGCACCAGAGGTAAAGAATGAATTTTCTGCTAGATGAACTGGTTGAAGTAATAATACACTGTACTACGTATGATTGTTTTAAGATATACCTCTTCAATTCTTGTTTCAGGTTCTCAATCACAAGGGTTACAATGGTGCTCTGGCAGATATCTGGTCTTGTGGAGTGACCCTTTATGTTCTGATGGCGGGTTATCTTCCGTTTGATGAGCTAGATCTCACTACCTTATACTTTAAGGCAAGAACTTTACAAATTGATGAGTTAATTGAATGTTTTTTTTTTTTTTTTTTTTGCTGTCATATTAGAGAAGTGTTGTCATTTAATGTTCTTCATCTCTCATTTCTGCAGATTGAGAATGCTGATTTTTCTTTCCCATCATGGTTCTCTGCTGGAGCAAAATCTTTAATCCAACGAATGTTGGATCCAAATCCTGAAACTGTAAGTTCCTCCGCGTTTTTTCCCTGCATTTTCCTGTCCAAAAAAAAGTTTTTGGTGCTATTTATGGCCAACAATGACTCGGCAATATATGAAACGCTCTTTCCATCCATAATTTCATACTAAGATTTCTGAGAGGAAATGATGGGATGATAATAACCTTTAAAATAAATTTTGGAAGTTTTTTCACACATGCAACTTCTTTTCATTTGCATAATGGCTTATCGTATTGTCAAGCAGACAAAGGAATTTCGAGCATAATGATACATGATTCCTATGATTCTGTAGACCGGTGCGACTTATGTACTGGTACGATTTATATTAAATAATTTTATTCTCCCTTCTCTCTGCAGCGAATCAGAATGGAGGAGATTAAGGATGATGAGTGGTTCCAAAGAGGGTATACTCCTGTTAGGCTCATTGAATATGAAGATGTCAACCTTGATGACATATATGCCGTCTTTGACGACACTGAAGTGAGTCTCGGAGTCTTCACTGAGTTCCGTACTTGTGATTGCTCATCTAAGTTTGAGAATTTAATTTCAGCTACTTGTACTTGAGCTTGTGCTGAAGTGTACTTGTCAATTGTATATGCATTGTAGGAACAAGAAGATAGTCAACATGGAAACAATGACCTTGGTCCGTTGGTTCTCAATGCATTTGACCTTATTATCCTGTCACAAGGATTAAATCTTGAAACTCTGTTTGATAAAAGCAAGGTATGGACCCACTCTCATGCGGTTCTATACTCCGTATATATGGCTTTGCATGAAACTCTTTTACTGTTCCACCAGTTTAAATTTCGAATTTCGATTTGTTTTCTTGCAGGATTTGGTGACACATCAAACGCGATTTATTTCTCAGAAACCAGCAAAAGTGGTCTTATCAAGTATGGAAGTAGTTGCACAATCAATGGGTTTCAAGACAAGTATTCGAAACTTTAAGGTAGGCTTAGTCTTTCTACACTACGTTTTTCCGACTGTTCATATTACCTTGCATACCCCGTGTCTGACACTTTATTTTAAGCCAAAACATGAATATCACCTTCATGTCAGATCTAAACGTGTATAGTAACATGGTTCTGATTATCTTCGCGCAGATGAGAATAGAGGGTCTTTCAGCGGATAAGACTGGACAAATCCATGTAATTCTAGAAGTAAGCCAATCTTGTTTCGGGATCCTTAATTTTCCAAATTTATTAGCATTGATGGTAACTTTTTTCCGAACTTGTCCCGTTCTTTTTCTCCTTTGTCTTCAGGTTTTTGAAGTTGCTCCTACGTTTTTCATGGTGGACATTCAAAAAATAGCCGGCGATCAAAATGAGTACTCCAATGTGAGTCATGTCTTACCTTGTTTCCACCATGATCATAATTCATAAACAAATATCTTCAACGCCTTTTTTATTTGCAGTTCTACAAACAATTCTGTGAAAATCTTGATGATATCATTTGGAAGCCACTGAACGAGTCAGGAATATCGAGGGTTACGAAGAACAAGACCAGAAAACGTCCGTAATTCCCGTGTTGCTTAGATTGACTTGCAGAGCATTAGGCATGAAAAACGTCACTTGGAGCGACATATCATGCCATGTTTGAGATTGTGATTGATTATGGACTTTTGGTGATTGAGACATGGCTAAGTAAAAGATCGAGCTGTAACATCAGCCTTACTTAAAATCCCATCGGTGTGTACTGTACATCTTTCATACCTGAGAAGTACTGAACTTTTCTACGCCAGTTTGAAGGTAGTGTATCATACGTGAGACGACAAACACGCTGAAATGTAGTATTTCTGTGAGTAGTTTTGTAAAGATGTCATTCTGAGTGATAACTTCTCTTCTGCTTATTTCTCAAAGATGTACTGCCTTTGTGTTTGTACCAAGTATAAATGTAATGCATTGACATCAGTAAAGGATGTTCTCTTGAGCTGTTTCATTGAAGAAGGATTTTAGTGTAATATAGTGTTATAGGTCGGTTAGGTCACGTGACCCACATTACCCCGACCTGAACTTCCCCCGTGTGGTTCCAATTTCAATTCCAATTCCAATTCCAATTTCTTGGATTTCCCGAAAATTATTGAAAATTTGAGATGAGGATTCTATCACGCATGAAATTCAAACAGAATTTTGAAATTGAATTTGAAACAATTACATTTATACCATTAAAATTATGAAATAAAATTAATTTCACATTCTAAACAAAAAGAAAATGAAGATAATGTTAGGAGTGGTTTAGCACAAATAGGATTATACATCCAGTTCTACCATGAGCATTGTACAACCAAGGTATAAGCATTCGAGTTTATATGTATTTTTTCTGAGCTATTTCAAAGTTTATGTTTTTAATTTGTAAATGGATGAGTTCAATACTTTCTAATAAAACTTATATTATTTAACATAAAGCTCGGATACTTTATCACAAAGTTCGGAACATATACAACTGGTTGTATAATCTATGAATTGGGTGTTTAGTTCAAACACAAAAGGTATGAGTTATGGGTTTGGATTGAGTCAAATCTATACCAAGTTTTTGTTTGGCAAACTTGGGGGTTTCATACCCATACCTCAACGGCTCAACCCCATGAGGTATGGGTTTCTCATGTCCAAGGAGGGGTGGGTATGAGACTGATACTCATTGGTATCAAATTATAATAAACAAAAATATGAAAATAAATATTATATCATATTGTAAATGAAACATTTTATATAATTATTTGATTAATTTTTAATTTTCATGATTTTATATGTTAAAACTATTATTTAAAGTATTGAATTTTACATATTTCAACGTTAATTTAGTTTCAAACTCATACCGCATACAATTGAACTAAACATAAGGTATGGGGAATGGAGTTCAAAACCCATACCACCGAGATATGATTCCCGATTCCAAACCCATACACATCGCGAAACAACCGTCCCCTTAACCCGCTCAAGATTACAGCGTCATTTGTTGCTGATCAGCGCTAGAGATGAAAGTAGGCACGCAAGTTGTTGGGCTGACACGCTCCAACATGGGCATGACCCATTTTACCACGATACAAGATTGACACTAGCCGACATAGTATGATTCTATGACACACTACGGATATGTGGGTCATGCCTGAATCGAAGTTTGAGAAAGAAGACAGTGCCTACTGCCCAGCCTAGGCGCAACTCGTCCCACTTGGGCATGCCCAGAATACAAAGAACTAAAGTGGAATAATTACTTAGCCAAGCACACAACACGGCACGACATGTCATGGGCCGTGGGTCATGCCTGCGCCGCTATTTCCATTTCACCGGCACGATGTAGAGCCCATTTTTCTATGCCCAAGCCGTGCCAATTTCTCCTCCAGGCACGGTGGGCATACACAAACCCCGGCCCGGCACGAGGCTCGGCACGGCACACTTCCATTTCTATGTCCTACGCCTAACTAATTAGTCGTAGAATTACCCTATACTTTGACCACAAAATGCCTTGCATAGGTTTCCTAATAAACTGTAGTCACTTTGTCTAAATTATTTATTTTAGCTTCGGTAAAATACATCTTAGAAAGAAAAGATAAGAGAGTCAATTACTAAATGTTAAGTGAACCAAATTGAGTGTGAATGATCAGATTGCTCATCAAATTCATTTTTAAAATAGAAATGATAGCAACTGACTGAGACAACCTAAAATATACTCCCTCCGATCCAGACAGATGGTAACAGTTACCTAAAATGGATGAACCACACCAATGGTAACATACCATATTTGGCATGAAAAATGACTAAATTACCCTTACATCCACTACCTATTTACAACTTTACCATCCACTCACCCACTCACCCACTCACCAACTACCTATTTAATCCACCAAAACTCATGTGGCCCCAATCAAACTTTACTACTTTACCCCTCACTTTTCCCCCTTTTCTTAAATAATCACTTTTTTCCTATGTTACCATTTGTTTGGATCGGAGGGAGTAATAGTATAACAAATGACCGAAACAGAGGGAGTATTCTGTAAACAGATACAAACGAATGATTAAAACTACAATAGGTCTTGCCGTCTTGGTATAGACGGGTGGGGCGAACAGACGGGTAAAGACCTCTAATAAAATGGGTGGGGGGACAAGGTGGTGCACCCCCTACATGCTTTCCACTTTATGACAAATAAGTATTTTGTGAAGGAAAATGGTATCTGTCTATACGTATAGACGGATAATGTCCGTCCATAATGAGAATTTGTGTTAAAACTATTGTATTAAAACTTACTTAAAACTAAGGAAGTATTTTCCTACATGATTTAGACCTAACAGCTTAAAAATCAAGCATAATTATCTTCCAGTGGTCGTCGACATGCAAAAATGTTGCCATGGTCAACACGTGATCGTCAACATGTGCTGTAAAGTTGAGCTAGATTATTTGCTCTTTCCAAGTATATTTCCCTTTTGGCTCTCCTGTCTTAATAATCACCTTCTTTTAACAATATATTAACAACTCTAATCATGATTCAGAAGCTGTTTAATTTATTTAGATTTAGAATGTTACGTGTCTAAGTATGTTTGGCCCTTACATTTAAGGTCAGCTTCTTAGGCAAAGTGGGCAATGACTAACTAACTTGAAAGAAAAAATTAGAACCATTTAGAACCCTTCTTTATAAAATCAGACGGAGTAAGAGATGGAGATAGCATATAATAAAATTGTTTTATATAAGTCCATCTCTAAATGCAATTAGTCTCTATCCATTTTAAAATTTGTTTTATCTATATTATTTGTGTCGTTTTAAGTTTAAGACGGATACTCTCGTCTTGAACAAGAATTTGTGCTCTAATTGAGGTTCACTCTTTTGTTTTTAAGTCGTCTCCAAATAAGGTTTATCTTTTGCTCTATTTCTTTTCGTAATTGCTAAAGCCAATACGTTATTTTAGTCAATCCAACATATTTTACCCGTTTTTTCCACCAACTACCCTTCAAACAAAAACAAAAAAAACACAATTCCTTATCCACGACACCCCTTCCAATAGCCCCAATCACCCTCACCAGCACCAGCAGCCTAGGCGCCGACCTCCTTCCTCCTCACCGTCAACTCCATCTCAACCTCATCGTCGATCCAACACCTTCGTTGCAACTGAAGGTGGATCGAATGATGATGATTGCGGCTGAGTCGAGGTGACGAACATGGTGGGGAGAAAGTGGTCGCGCGGGTATGGTGGCAGGGAGGGCTGATCGGCGGTGGCAGGGGGTGGGGTTGTTGGCAATTGGATGTTAGGATTACGTAAGTTTTTTTTTTTGGGAGGTTTTAATTTCTCCCTTTGTGAGAGTGACAACTTAGGGTGAGAAATGAAAGGGTAAATTTGGAATAAGACGGAAAAACGTGCAGGATTTAGTAAACTTGTGTGCCGTATTTTTGTGGTCACTATAAAGTGTGATCCATGCTCCTCAACTTTCATTTTTCCCCACACATTACTATTCTCCCTTAAATCTTATGTCAAAGTAAATGTGAACATTTCAGTATATGAATAAATATATTTACCTAAAGGTGCAGAAATACCCAGTCCAACCCATCTCCATGGCTAAATTTTGGTCAGCCTGCCGCCGAGTCCCTAGCCCAGCCAGACTTGTCTCACAACTTGTGTTGCCCGAGCTTCAATTTTTAGGGCTCAGCCAGCTTGCTCCTTGAAAAAAAAAGGCTTAAGTTTGTCTGGCTCATCTAGCCCACCCCATTACAGCCTGGCCCGCCTCCCTCATGGCCCAACGGTGAGCAGACCTAATCTGCACTTGCCCGCTTCATTACGCACCGATTCTAAGCCAAAGTATAGGGACTAGGTAGCACGGGCTGACCCGACCTGACCCGTCTTACCCATATGGGGTCGATTTTGGGCTATCGGTGACCAGGCATAGACCATGGCCAGCCCGACTTGGCCTGACTCACTATCAAGCTTTATATTTACCTTTTAACTAGTATTGGTTCCCGGCTTCGCCCGGGGTACCTCTACTTACCATCAATTTTTTTTTTCATTAAATAAAATTACTTAAAGTTGCATAACCCATAAATTTACCATTAATATGTTTTTTATAACATATCCTGAAATTATGATGAAACAAATTTTGAGACAAATTCACTACTCCCGCTATTAATATCTTACTCTTATTAATGAAACAATAGTAATAACATTTCACTACTTGCCCGTAATCATTGTTACTGTCACTATTGTCGCATTAATATTGATAATTTCACTACTCCTGTCGTGATTATTGTTACTTTCACTATTGTCGCATGAATATTGATTATTTCACTACTCCCGTTGTTGTTTCTACCACTCTCACTAATCTCGTTGATAATATTATTACTTTTACTGTTCAAATGAGTAATTACTATCATATAACTATATCCAATGTTACTACAATTCTTTTCTTTACTGACGAAATTATTTTTACTACTTAGGCATGCAATTTTAAGAGAATTATATATTTATATAAATATATTACATATATGTATTAAATCAAATCGAAAGAATTATGCACTATTATATGGAGTATTATGGAATATAACTTGAATTATTTATAACCTACTTATTATATTTTTGTATGTTAAATAATTAACATCTCTATATATCTAATAAACTATAAAGTTTAATAAATTTGCATAGATTTTAAATTTAATATATAATTTTAATACCATAAGCGTGCATGTTTATACTAATTAATTATTTTATGTTAAGAAAATTGATCATCTTCTAGTCTTCCATCTTCTTCCTTTTAGTCTCCTCAAAATTGACCATCTTAATTAATTATTTTATTTGAAGGAAATTGACCATCTTAATTAATTATTTTATTTTAGGGAAATTGATCATGTTTAGGAAAATTACCAAGCTTATACATAATTTAATTTTAACCCAAACTATATAATATTTGCATTGAGATCCCTTAATCGGGTCCATCACACGGTGCTATTGATTTAAAACTATATAGTATAATTAACTAGTTGAAAAGCCCGTGCGATGCACGAGGCTCCTATTAGGATCACTTGTATAAATATAGTCTATAGTTGATAAAAGAAGTTCAATTATGTTAAATCATTGATATACAAAAGTTCGTGGTTGGTCTAGTTGATCATCAATGAACTATTAGTACTTTTAGCATAAAAGTTTTGTCATTTAATAGTGTTATCATTTCACTTGTTAAACATCAAGTAACATAGTAAGAGTATATAATTAGTTATTCATTATTGTTATAGGTATCATTGATTTTAATTAAATACAATAGTTATCCCCATAAACATAGTGCAGCTCACCAAAACAAATGAATTGCCCTTAATAAATGAGACATACCTTTATGAGATTTGCAAGTTATTTTAACCTATAACAACTACTTAAAACTAAATGGTGTTAAGTAAAGCAACATGTATCATAATTATCTATATTCAGTGTGTTTGGAGAAAATGTTGGATCTCCGGCATATAACATAAGTTTACCTTGACTATTTACAATTAAGAGAGTGTTTTGCTCTTTATATACTTTTCGTAAAATCAAAACCATACTGAATTCCAATAAAATTAATAGTCTCTAAACAACAGTACAAAAATATATGGGATTCTATTACATAAGATGCACGAGGCTTCCATTAGGATAATCTTTAACAATATGCATGTTGAATGTTCTAAGAATTCACAATTCGTTTACATTGTCATGGTTTGGTAGTAGAAGTAAAGTAAATTGAAAAAAAAAAGTCCAACTATGTTGAAAATCGAAACACAAAAAACTTGTGGGTTGACTTAGTTGATTGTTGATGGATGGATCATTAGTCCCTTTAACATAAAGGGTACTTTTTTGTATTAATTATATCAGTTGTATAGCATCCGAATATACAGTTGTATTATGTAATTACCTATTTTTATTGTTGTACGCACCATCGATTTTAGTGAATTTAAAACGTCATTCCAAAAATGTGTTTTAATTCCTGATGGGGCATATTCTGCACCCGCTGACCAAGTCAACATATTGACCTTGGTCAAGGCTAAAAGACAACAAGTCAAAGGAAAAAGCGACCTAACCGGCAAAGTCCGCGGCTGTCACTTGGTCTCGGCTTGGCAACTAGCGGCCGAGAGGCATATCCGTGTACTCGCATCCAGTCCCTTCGGCATGGAGTCAACCAGGCTGCCGCCTGTCATGGGTCCCTCGGCCGAGGGTAAGACAGATCTTTTCACCGCTAGCCACTTGGCCACTACGCGACAAAAGGTGAAAGTCTATAAATACTCCACATCTCTCATTGAGAAACAAACGGAATAACGGTATCAAACTCCTTATCTCTCTACAATATACTTTGCCAAGTTCAACACACAACTTATCTCTCTAAGTTTACTGACTTGAGCGTCGGAGTGAGTACGCTCGGTACCAAGCCGAGCCCTCAGTTTGTTCATCTTTACAGGAGAGAGTAAAAGGAAGAGACAAGCAACGACATCATTCTACAAGCTCAAGTGGTCACAATCCTGCTCCGGAATTACACCCGGAACAATTGGCGCCGTCTGTGTTCCAATGGCTCATTAGAGGCACACCCTCCATGTCTGTCAGCCGGTATGTCTCCGGCCTCATTTCTTCAACCACCCTGTAGGGTCCCTCCCAGTTGGCCGTCATCTTACCATGAATGTTTCCTTTGTTGGTTGCGGCCGACTTTGTCAGGACTAGATCTCCTACTCTCAAGTCCCTTTTGTGGACCCTACGGTTGTAGGATCTTCTCATTCGGTTTTGATATACTGCCAAGTTGAGCCGTGCCGTATCTCGACTTTCTTCGACTAGGTCTAGGGAGGCTCTCAGGCCTTCTTCATTATCGACTGGGTTAAAGGTTTGCGTTCTGAATGTCGGCACCGCTTCAATTGGCGGGACGGCCTCGGACCCATAGACTAGGTGGAATGGATCGCACCCTGTTGCTTCTTTCTCCGTGGTTCGAAGGGACCACGGGACGCCGGGTAGTTCATCGGCCCATCTTCCCTTTAGATCTTCAACCTTCTTCTTCAACCCGTTCAGTATTGTTTTATTAGCCGCCTCCGCTTTGCCCGTTGCTACGAGGGTGGGGAGACGGAGGAGTATGCAAATTTGATACCGAGCTCTTCCAACCAATTCATCACCATGTCGCTCCAAAACTCTCGGCCGTGGTCAAATACAATGACTTGGGGTAATCCAAAACGAGTTATGATGTTCTCCCAAATCACCTTTCTTACGGCCGCCGTGGTCTTGGCAGGTACCGCGACAACCTCGACCCATTTGGTGAAGTAGTCAACGGCGACGATCGGGTACTTCCTTCCTCCGGAGGCCGTCGGAAATGGTCCTAATAAATCCATCCCCATTGTGAAAATGGTAGGGGATTAAATCGGTTGCGAGTCTCGGGAAGGTGCGTGTATTACGGAGCATGCATCCGACAATTCTTGCACTTCTTGGTTTTTGCCCCGGAATCTTTCAGCATGGTAGGCCGAAGTAGCCGGCTCGGAGAGCTTTGTGGGCTAGCGTTCTCGCCCCCATGTGATGTCCGCAGATGCCTTCGTGAATCTCTGTCGATATAAGCTCGCGTCGGCCGGGCCGGCCGACACATTTCAAGAGTGGTTTTATTACGGACCTTCAGACAATTCTCCTTCGAACACGAAGTACCTTGCAGCAATCCTTCTTATCTTCTGAGACAGACTGCGGTCCTCCGGCAACTCTTTTGTCAGCTTGTATTTCATTATTGGAGTCATCCACGTCGTCTCGGCTTCGATGTCGCCCACCATTTTGACGACGGTCTCGGTGATGCTTTTAGCATTTCGATATCCACCAAAGACGGTTCGACCGACATTTTTATGCTTGAACGGCAAGTTTTGAGAGAGCGTCGGCTCGGTTGTTCTCGGACACTGGGATGCACTTTGTATTTGGAAAGATTTCAATTTTGAGGTGTCGCTTTTACCCTCTCCAGGTACCTTACCATCCCATCGTCTCGAGTCTCATACTCTCCTCGGATTTGATTAGTCACTAAGAGTGAGTCTGTTTTCAACACAATGTGCTCCGCCCCGGTAGCTCTAGCTAACTCGACTCCAGTTATCACCGCCTCATATTCGGATTCGTTATTTGAGGCCGAGAAGGTAAACTTCAAGGCGTACTCAAACTCGTTTACGTTAGGGCTGATGATAAGGATGCCGGCTCCGAGCGTTCGCCGTGGAGGACCCGTTGCGGTATACACTTCCCACACGCCGGGATGTGATTCTTCTTGATACGTGCACTCGGCCGGGAAGTCTGCAAGCGCTCGCCCCTTTATCGAAGGCCTCGGCTTGTACCGAATGCCAAAGCGGAGAGCTCTACCGCCCATTTGATAAGTCTGCCGGATTTTTCGAATTTTTCTAATGCTTTCTCCAATGGCTGGTCGGTTAAGACCGTCACGGGATGTGCGTCGAAGTAGGGTTTCAGCTTCCTTGCGCAACGACGACGGCGAGGGTCGCCTTTTCGATTAGTGGGTAATTTCTTTCGGCGGCCAAAGCAATGTATGGTGATAAAGTAAATTGGGTATTGATGCTTATTTTCTTCCCTGACGATTACGGCACTGACCGTGGCCGAGGTAACTGCTAAGTATAGATATAGCGTCTCCCCCAACGTCGGCCTGGACAGGGTCGTCAGTGTCAGAAGGTGGGCTTTCATTTGCCTGAAAGCCGTGCTCTGTTCCTCCCCCCAGCTAAAGTTTTTATTCCCCTTCAGCACTTTAAAGAATGGAGTGCTCTTGTCGGCCGACCGAGAGATGAAGCGGGCGAGAGCTGCCATCCTTCCGGTCAGCGTCATAACCTCTTTTCGATTTATCGGCTCCGGTAGGTCTAGTATTGCTTTGACTTTCTCCGGATTGGCATCAATTCCCCTGGCGTTGACAAGCACGCCGAGGAACTTGCCGGCCCGGACACCGAAGTTGCACTTCTTTGGGTTAAGCTTCATTTTATATTTCCTTATTGAACAAAATGTCTCGCCCAAGTCGGCTAAGTGCTCGCTGTCAGACTTGCTTTTTACAATAGCATCGTCGACGTAAGCCTCGATGTTTCGCCCTTTTTGATTTTGGAACACTTTGTCCACCAACCTAGTGTAAGTTGCGCCAGCGTTCTTCAAACCGAACGACATCATTTTATACATGAATGTGCCGTGACTGGTGATGAATGCACATTTAGGCATATCTTCCTCGGCCATAAATACCTGATGATACCCTGAGAAGGCGTCTAACAGGCTTAGCATAGTGTAGCCTGCCGTGGCGTCAATCAAACTATCTATTCGAGGCAAGGGATAGCAATCTTTAGGGCACGCTTTATTAAGATTGGTAAAATCAACACACATCCTCCACGCCCCTGATGATTTCCTCACCATTACAACATTTGCTAGCCACTCAGGGTAAGTACAAGGCATGATAAAGCCCGCCGCTAATAATTCATCTACTTCAGCTTTGATGGCCTCATCCTTCTCGGCCGAGGAGTTCCTCATCTTCTGCTTGACCGGCCGAGCGGTGGAGAGGAGGTCGTCAATGTTGACGAGGACGTCACCGTTCTGGAGGGTCCTCCTCCTTCAAATAAGAGGAAAGAAACAACGCCTGCTGCTGCTATTACCGAGGCAGGGAAAGAGAAGGGGTCAGCCGACCCTCAATCCAAGAAGGCCAGGACTGGTACGGATCTAACCCATGGCTCGGATTTAGCAGGTTCCTTATGCATTCCTGATGACAGGCTTTCTGATATGTCGATGAATGTTGACATGGACGCTTTGTCTGGGTTTTTTATAGATCAGCCGTCGCCAGCTGTTGTTCTAACCGAACGGCAATTGGAGAAGCAGCCTGTGCAGACGGGCGACAAAAAAGTCTCCACCGACTCCTCGTCCGAGAAGGCTTCCTTCGTTCAGCTCAGGGCGGACGGCATAAGGTTGGCCAAAAGGCTGGTGAAGTGGGCTGAAGTTGCCGGCACTCATCTTATCGAGCAAGAAAAGCTCGTGGCTCAAACTGCCCCTACGCTCGAACGGCTTAGGCTTGAGCTTGCCGCTTCTAGGGAGGAGGCCGAGAAGACGACGGGACTTCTGGCCACCATGAAGGACTTTCTCGCTGAGCGAAAGCTTAAGGAGGACGCTGAGAAGGTGGTCCTGGCCGAGAGAGCTAAGGTTGAGTCCGCGTTGGCTGATGCCGCTAAGTTGCGGGAGGAGAGAAACAAGCTTGAGGGTGGTTATAAGGCCATTGTTGAGCAGAGGGAAAGATGGAAGACCCTGCATTTGGATGAGGCGAAGGAACATAAGGGCACAAAGGCTATTATTTGCTCAGAGGGAGAAGGATATTGAGATGCTGAAAACCGTCATCATCCCTGAAATGTGTGCCCGGTACCGGGACCAAGCTGAAGATGCTACAAGGGATGCGATTAAGGCCCTCCTTCCTGAAGGCACTTTTCCGTGGCAAGATTTTGACAAACTTCTGGATGAGAAGGCGGCTGCTGAGGAGGCCAAGGCCGCGGCAGAGGCGAAGGCGGCGAAGGCTGCTAGGAAGCAGCGGCTAAGGCGGCCCATGATGCTAAGGTGAAGGAGGCTAGAGAGGAGGCTGAGAGGGCAAGGGCACGCGAAGCTGCCAAGTCATCCTCTGGGCCGCCCACCGATGGTGATGCTGCTGCTGCTGCCGGTGGCGAGCGGCAACAAGCATAGGGAGACGGGCGGTCGTCACTAGATTCACCTGAGCCGGCGGAAAAGGTTCACCGTTGGGGCCACCCCTTAAAGAGACAAAACCATACGAAGCCAACAATCGTCCTAATGGCCAACGGGTGCAGTTGTGCCACGACGACATTCATGGCTTTGATTATGGCCGAGATGCGTTCATGAAGAGGAAAACGGAGCCCATACTCCAGATGCCTAATATACACGCCTATACAGCCTTCGGGAGGGCAACAGACTGCCTGATCACCCTCAGGGACAATAATTCTATACCCCCTGCCGAAGTTGTAATGGTCTTCGAAAAGTTCAGGCCCGGAGACACTAGCGAACTTGTTCGTCCAAACGCGATCGGGTTTAATCGAGCAGGCTTCACCGTGCCACAAGTAATGCGAATCAGATTGGGTCTTTTCCTCCTCATCATCATCAAAATCCTCGAGATATTTCTCGTCGATTTCAGGAGAAGGCGACTTGCGACCCCCGAACCCTACCGGGGTGACAACCAGTGGCTCCTGTTCATCAGGACGCGGCGGTTCGCCCCCCGGGGTTGAGGTACTAGCCGGAGCGTCAGCAGCAGACATGGTGGCAAACGAATACTTAACAAATAAAAGTTGGGGAAGAATTTGTTTTTACCTTGAAAGAAAGTGTTACGCCGAGTAACGCTTCGAAAATTAGAGAGAGAAAACTCTTCGAAAACTAGAGAGAGGAAATTTTTTAAGAAAAAGAAGTTTGCACAGCAAAATGAGGGGCATACTGCTCTATTTATAGAGCAAAGCCCATTCAGTGGACCAATCAGAGCAAAGCCCATGAAGCGTCCACCAATCAATACCAGGCCACGTGTCAAGCATGCAGTCACAGAAGGTCAATCGACATACAGTGACAAATCTTTTTCGACACGCTCCTTGGTATCTACTTGCCAACGGCTAGCTGATCAACCAAGCTTGGCAGCACCGGCCAGGGGCAATCAAAAGCACACGGCACTCCCAACCTTGGTCTCGGCCAGCGCCATTTTTTCTTTTCCACATTCGATGTCCATTACACAACAATGTGGAGGGGGGATATGGTACGGCCTGAACAGGACCAAGCCGAGGAAGAAGTTCGACATGCGCAGAATACGCTCAACACGCATCGAAGGTCCATACCACGGCATAGACTACGCTGGGGGCAAATTGATGAGGCATATTCTGCACCCGCTGACCAAGTCAACATTTTGACCTTGGTCAAGGCTAAAAGACAACAAGTCAAAGGAAAAACAGCCTAACCGACAAAGCCTGTCGGCCTGTCACTTGGGTCTCGGCTTGGCAACTAGCCGACCGAGAGGCATATCCGTGTACTCGCATCCAGTCCCCTCGGCATGGAGTCAACCAGGCCTGCCGGTCTGTCATGGGTCCCTCGGCTGAGGGTAAGACAGTCTTTTCACCTGCTAGCCACTTGGCCACTACGCGACAAAAGGTGAAAGTCTATAAATACTCCACATCTCTCATTGAGAAACAAACGGAATAATCTGGTATCAAACTCCCTTATCTCTCTACAATATACTTTGCCAAGTTCAACACACAACTTATCTCTCTAAGTTTACTGACTTGAGCGTCGGAGTGAGTACGCTCGGTACCAAGCCGAGCCCTCAGTTTGTTCATCTTTACAGGAGAGAGTAAAAGGAAGAGACAAGCAACGACATCATTCTACAAGCTTAAGTGGTCACAATCCTGATCCGAAATTACACCCGGAACAATTGGCGCCGTGAGTTCGTGGTTATCGATGGTTCATCTGCCTACAATGTTCTCATAGGCCGGGTCACTTTGAGCGAGGCCGATGCTGTGATTTCCATCCGGGCTCTGACATTGATATACGTCTCAGACCGGGGGGAAGCACAAAAGCTCATCTCAAAGGACGAGAGAGATGAAATAGTCAATATCCAAGTATCTGCCAAGGGGTGCAACATGCAATCCCTCAAAGTGGCGAAGAAATCGGAGAAAGGGAAGAGTTCATCCTTGCAGCAGGAGTGCGAACCGATGAAAACTAATGTCGGCATGGTCGAAGGAGCCGAGACCGAGGAAGTGGAAATTGACCCAGGGCGCACCGTAACTGTCGGTGTCGACCTGGAGCCAAAATTCAGATCTGATCTCCTAGACCTACTGAGGAAGAACAAAGATGTCTTTGCATACTCAGCCGCCGAGATGCCAGGCGTGAGCCGGGAGGTGATCGTTCACAAGCTGAACGTACTCTCCACCGCTCGGCCGGTCAAGCAGAAGATGAAGAACTCCTCGGCCGAGAAGGATGAGGCCATCAAAGCTGAAGTAGACAAATTATTAGCGGCGGGCTTTATCATGCCTTGTACTTACCCTGAGTGGCTAGCAAATGTTGTAATGGTGAGGAAATCATCAGGGGCGTGGAGGATGTGTGTTGATTTTACCAATCTTAATAAAGCGTGCCCTAAAGATTGCTATCCCTTGCCTCGAATAGATAGTTTGATTGACGCCACGGCAGGCTACACTATGCTAAGCCTATTAGACGCCTTCTCAGGGTATCATCAAGTATTTATGGCCGAGGAAGATATGCCTAAATGTGCATTCATCACCAGTCACGGCACATTCATGTATAAAATGATGCCGTTCGGTTTGAAGAACGCTGGCGCAACTTACACTAGGTTGGTGGACAAAGTGTTCCAAAATCAAAAAGGGCGAAACATCGAGGCTTACGTCGACGATGCTATTGTAAAAAGCAAGTCTGACAACGAGCACTTAGCCGATTTGGGCGAGACATTTTGTTCACTAAGGAAATATAAAATGAAGCTTAACCCAAAGAAGTGCAACTTCGGTGTCCGGGCCGGCAAGTTCCTCAGCGTGCTTGTCAGCGCCAGGGGAATTGATGCCAATCCGGAGAAAGTCAAAGCAATACTAGACCTACCGGAGCCGATAAATCGAAAAGAGGTTATGACGCTGACCGGAAGGATGGCGGCTCTCGCCCGCTTCATCTCTCGGTCGGCCGACAAGAGCACTCCGTTCTTTAAAGTGCTGAAGGGGAATAAAAACTTTAGCTGGGGGAGGAACGAGCACGGCTTTCGTGTGCAACCGAAAGCCCACCTTCGACACTCGCCGACCCTGCCCGGGCCGACGCTGGGGGAGACGCTATATCTATACTTAGCAGTTACCTCGGCCACGGTCAGTGCCGTAATCGTCAGGGAAGAAAATAAGCATCAATACCCAATTTACTTTATCAGCCATACACTGCTGGCCGCCGAAAGAAATTACCCACTAATCGAAAAGGCAGCCCTCGCCGTCATCGTTGCCGCAAGGAAGCTGAAACACTACTTCGACGCACATCCCGTGACGGTCTTAACCGACCAGCCATTGGAGAAAGCATTAGAAAAATTCGAAAAATTCGGCAGACTTATCAAATGGGCAGTAGAGCTCTCCGGCTTTGGCATTCAGTACAAGCCGAGGCCTTCGATAAAGGGGCAGGCGCTTGCGGACTTCCTGGCCGAGTGCACGTATCAAGAAGAATCACATCCCGGCGTGTGGGAAGTGTATACCGACGGGTCCTCCACGGCGAACAGCTCAGGAGCCGGCATCCTTATCATCAGCCCTAACGGAAACGAGTTTGAGTATGCCTTGAAGTTTACCTTCTCGGCCTCAGGAGACCTGCAACCAGTACTTAATCCCCTACCATTTGCACAATGGGGGATGGATTTATTAGGACCATTTCCGACGGCCTCCGGAGGAAGGAAGTACCTGATCGTCGCCGTTGACTACTTCACCAAATGGGTCGAGGCTGTCGCGGTACCTGCCAAGACCAGTAGACCACGGCGGCCGTAAGAAAGATGATTTGGGAGAACATCATAACTCGTTTTGGGTTACCCCAAGTCATTGTATTTGACCACGGCCGAGAGTTTTGGAGCGACATGGTGATGAATTGGTTGGAAGAGCTGGGTATCAAATTTGCATACTCCTCCGTCTGCCACCCTCAGAGCAACGGGCAGGAGGCAGCTAATAAAACAATACTGAACGGGTTGAAGAAGAAGGTTGAAGATCTAAAGGGAAGATGGGCTGATGAACTACCCGACGTCTTGTGGTCCCTTCGAACCACGGAGAAAGAAGCAACAGGGTACAGTCCATTCCACCTAGTCTATGGGTCTGAGGCCGTCCTGCCAATTGAAGCAACGGTGCGAGGCATTCGAACGCAAACCTTTAACCCGATCGATAATGAAGAAGGCCTGAGAGCCTCCCTAGACCTGGTCGAAGAAAGTCGAGATACGGCACGGCTCAACTTGGCAGTATATCAAAACCGAATGAGAAGAGCCTACAACCGTAGGGTCCACAAAAGGGACTTGAGAGTAGGAGATCTAGTCCTGAGAAAGTCGGCCGCAACCAACAAAGGAAACATCCATGGTAAGATGACGCCAATCGGGAGGGACCTACGGGGTGGTTGAAGAAATGAGGCCGGGGACATACCGGCTGACAGACATGGAGGGTGTGCCTCTAATGAGCCATTGGAACACAGACAACCTTAGAAAGTATTTCGTATAGCGGCGGAGGTGTCCGAGACCGTTGTGGGCACCCCAACACGTGATTATGTCTTATGAAGAGTGATCCAAGTTTTCTATCGAAATGCTTGTCCCCTTCGTAGTCGTACCAAAGTAGACGCCACGGCCAAAGCCGGGCAGTCACTACAAATGCAGTTGATACTCGCGAAAGCGACCAACATGCTTAAGAACGTATAAGTACAGTTGAGAACGCAAATCGATTTGCCGGCCAATCCGGGAGTGGCAGAGGAAGCGATCAATATGTCTATAGATACGAATGCAGTTGAGCCGTAACCTCGATTACCTCGGCCAAAGCCGGGAGTGACGGGGAAACGACCGATATGCTAACATATTTACAACAGCAGTTGGGAAGCGCAAATCTGACCGCCTCGGCATGACCGAGAGTGGAGGAGGAAGCGACCGACATGCCAACATGTTGCTGAGCAAATTGGGAAACGTGAATCTTGCTACCTCGGCCTGTTCAGGTGCAGCAGAGGACACGACCAATATGCTAAAAAAAAACGTTTAAGTACAGTTGAGATACGCAATCTAATTGCCTCGGCCAAGCCGAAGGTAAAACGAAAAAAGCGCTCAATATGTTTAAAAACGTAAGAAGACAACTGAATGGAGGATGAGATCAAAGCCTCGGCCAAGCCGAAGGCAAATAAACAAACTTCATTGAAAATGTTTACAAGTGAGACAAAATAAAGTCGACGGCCGTCCCCATAGGGATAGCCTAAGCTCAGCCTACCAAAGTTTAACAAAAAAAAAGAAGGAACAACAAAAATTACAACATTCAGACTTGAAGCGCCAAAAGGATGGCAGGGAGGAAAGGCTCAAAAGTTGGCCCCCGAACAGCTGAAGCTGTCCGTAAGGCCAGGTGAATCTGGTGACGACCGCCCGTCTCCCTATGCTTGTTGCCGCTCGCCACCGGCAGCAGCAGCAGCATCACCGTCGGTGGGCGGCCCAGAGGATGACTTGGCAGCTTCGCGTGCCCTTGCCCTCTCAGCCTCCTCTCTAGCCTCCTTCACCTTAGCATCATGGGCCGCCTTGGCCGCTGCTTCCTGAGCAGCCTTCGCCGCCTTCGCCTCTGCCGCGGCCTTGGCCTCCTCAGCAGCCGCCTTCTCATCCAGAAGTTTGTCAAAATCTTGCCACGGAAAAGTGCCTTCGGGAAGGAGGGCCTTAATCGCATCCCTTGTAGCATCTTGACTTGGTCCCGTGCACGGCACATATTTCAGGGATGATAACGGTTTTCAGCATCTCAATATCCTTCTCCCTCTGAGCAAGGATAGTCTTTGTGCCCTTATGTTCCTTCGCCTCGGCCAAATGCAGGGTCTTCCATCTTTCCCTCTTCTCAACCATGGCCTTATAACCACCCTCAAGCTTGTTTCTCTCCTCCCGCAACTTAGCGGCATCAGCCAACGCGGACTCAACCTTAGCTCTCTCGGCCAGGACCACCTTCTCAGCGTCCTCCTTAAGCTTTCGCTCAGCGAGGAAGTCCTTCATGGTGGCCAGGAAATCCTGCTTCGTCTTCTCGGCCTCCTCCCTAGAAGCGGCAAGCTCAAGCCTAAGCCGTTCGAGCGTAGGGGCAGTTTGAGCCACGAGCTTTTCTTGCTCGATAAGATGAGTGCCGGCAACTTCAACCCACTTCACCAGCCTTTTGGCCAACCTTATGCCGTCCGCCTTGAGCTGATCGAAGGAAGCCTTCTCGGACGAGGAGTCGGCGGCGACATTTTTGTCTTTGTCGCACAGTCGCTTCTCCAATTGTCGTTCGGTGAGAAGAACAACGGTGGCGACGGCCGATCTATAAAAACCGGACAAAGCGTCCATGTCAACATTCATCGACATATCAGAAAGCCTGTCATCAGGAATGCATAAGGAACCTGCTAAATCCGAGCCATGGGTTAGATCCGTACCAGTCCTGGCCTTCTTGGATTGAGGGCCGGCTGACCCCTTCTCTTTCCCTTCCTCGGTAACAGCAGCAGCAGGCGTTGTTTCTTTCCTCTTATTTGAAGGAGGAGGACCCTCCAGAACGGTGACGTCCTCGTCAACATTGACGACCTCCTTATCTTTTTGGACTATGGGTGTTGGGCCCTAAATTATCCTGCCTGACCTGAATAGGCCAGACAACAGCCAAGGACAATTCCCAGGCCAAAGATAACTAAAATCAGGCATTACTTCAACGCGGATAGGCACCAAGCAGGAATTGATAAAAGAAAGCGAAAGACAACCAAGAAATTTGAAAAGGAAAAGCACCAGGCTACTTCAGGCTACAAACAGGCAGTTTATGTATATTCCCTACAAAAAAGGAAGACCAATTCAAGAAGCCAAAAGATATAAGAAGCTGTCAAAGCAACGGCTAGTCTAAAGGCAACCACCTCCGAGTAAATAGGGCACATTCCCTATTTACCAGGAAAACCTAAACGGCACAAAAAAAATTGGAAATAACCACCTATAAATAGAAAGGAGGAGAAGACAAGAAGGATTATCTGAAAGATCATCACTTTTACTCATACTCTTTGTATTCTTAAGCTATATATTCGCCTGTCACGCCTGATATAACAATACTCTGTCAGGTTACCTAAAATCATAGTAACAATCACTCCTGGCTTGGTGCCTGTGGTTTTTTCCCTTATTCCCAGGGTTTTTCCACGTATAAATCTTTGTGTCATTATTTATTGGTTTGTTTTACTTTCAATTATACCAATCAGGCGAGTTATTCGAGTTAGATCACCCTACATATAAATCCCTGGCAGGACGCCCTAGATCAATAAAAATCCTGCCAAAACAATTGGCGCCCACCGTGGGGCATCTAACTCAAAAATAATCAAAAGCCCACCATCAAATACCACAAAAAACTAAGAAAAAATGGCAGGAGATAGCATTGAGCAACAATTAGTTGTCGCAAAAACAACAGATTGTTGGAAATGGAACAACTGAAACAAAAAATGATCCAGTGAAGTCAAGTGGCAAAATTGAAAGAATCGAGAATCCGGCCCTAAAGATAAAGATTTGGGAGAAAAAGCTTCAGGATCAAAATTGAAAGTCCAGCCTGGCACACCATTCTCTCTCCATCATAAGGAACATTGACTTCTCCAATATTGGTACTCCAACTCCATCAAAATCCAAAGCAGGAGAAGAAACGGACTCAGGAGAACTCCAAAATCAAGAACTCCAAGATCAGACTAACACAGCCATTATGATGGCTATGCTCCAGGAAATCCAAAAACTTCACGAGAGATTTGAAAAGATCCCAGGAGTTCCTACCCCAATTGAAGAAGCAAATCCAGGAAAGCTATCGATTCTCCCTTCGTGGATGAAATAGCAAAAATAGACTGCAAAGAAATTTGTGATTCCCTCAATGAGAATCTATGATGGAACCACTGATCCACAAAACCATGTTGCCTATTATAAGCAAAGGATGCTGGCAAAGCATCAATTCCCGATGAACTACGTCAAGTCTGCATGTGTAAGGGATTTGGAACAACTCGAACGGACTGCCTTGCAATGGTACATAAACGCCAAATGGAAGCATCAAGTCCTTTCTTGACCTGGTCAATTCTTTCAATCATCGGTTTGCCAGCAGCAGGAACTAGAAAAGAGATCCAGTGACCTGTACGGGGTTAAACGAAGCCTGGAGAATCCATCGGATCATACATGACAAGATTCAACAAAGAAAAAGTGTCAATCCCGGATGTGATGTTGGAAAGTAGCCGTTGAAGCTTTCGAGTGCAAGGGCTACCCCTGGACAATGACTTCTACGATGAAATGACCATGAAGCCCTGTCATACCTTTGAAGATGTCCAAGCATTAGCCATAGGCTATATCAGTCTGGAAGAAGACAAAGGCTACAAGGCGATAATGCGACAACAACTCAGGATATGACAAAACCAACGGGAAAAGCTTTAACAACAAAGGAAGCGGTTCCGGACCATCTCCTACACAAGACCCGACAGATCGAAGTCAACTATACACATGAACAACGAGGTAACTCCTATACTTATCCTCCTGTCCCGGAATATAACTTCTCTGTTGACATTGCAGGATTAATCAAGAGGCTTGACCATATGGGAGACATTGTCAAGTGGCCAAAGAAGTCAGACAACCCCAACTCAAGAAAGGACACCACCAGGTGGTGTGAATTTCACATGGACATAGGTCACACAACAGAAGAATGCCTGGGATTACGGAGACAAGTGGCTTACCTGCTAAAGAAAGGATACCTGAAAGACTTGATGCAAACAAAGAAGGGGAAGATGACGGAACAAGAAGAAACACAGAAAGGCAACAACGTGACCTACCCCCTGCACCACCCATTTATGAAGTCAAATTCATCAATGGAGGATCGAAAATTTGTGGCTGACCGGTTCAATTTGCTAAGAAAATTGCCAGGGAGTCAAAAATGAAATCTCCTTTTAAACCTATCAATTTACCTCAAATTACTTTTGACGACAACGATATATGGGGCATTCCAGGACCTCCACCATGATGACTGGTAATCACCATGCAAATAGGGACGCACGTGTCATGAGAATCCTGGTAGATGGAGGCGTTCAAGAAACCCGATCATGCTTGATGTCCTTAAAGCAATGAAGATTGATGAAAGCCAAATCATAAAGAAGTCTAATGTCCTAGTAGGATTCAGTGGAGAAACAAGAAACACACGGGAGAAATACACCGCCCACATATGTGGAAGGAGTATCTTCATATGAAAGATTTGGAGTCCTGGATCGCTGTCATCCTATAATGCCATATTGGGAAGACCATGGATCCACAACGTAAAGAGCCATACCCTCCACCTATCACCAATGCATCAAAATACCAATAGAATGGGGAGTAGCAACCATTAAAGGTGAAAAAAAATCTGCCCAGGAATGTTATCGAGTCATGAAGCCTTCCAAGACGGGTAAGTCCTCGCCTAGCAATTACGCACCCTGTCAGACAACTCATGTGGCGAGAAACCAAAATGGAAACGATCAAGTAATTTTAGACCCCGAGTACCTCGACAGCACGCATTGGTAGGATCGATGTCCCCGATCATATCAGGCCGAATTAGTAAATTTTCTTAGAGGTAAATCTTCATGTTTTGCCTGGTCACATTTTGATATGACCGGAATAGATGCCAATATTATTACACATAAACTAAATGTTGATGAGTCTTATAAGCCTGTCCAGCAGAAAAGAAGAAAGTTTGCCGCTGAAAGACATGCCATGAAGAAGTAGACAAACTATTGGACATGGGGATGATAAGAGAAGTCATGTACCCTAGCTGGCTAGCCAACGTAGTGGTGGTTCAAAAGAAGAATGGCAAGTGGAGAGTTTGTGTAGATTACACAGACCTCAATAAAGCCTGTCCAAAAGACCCATTTCCACTCCCACACATAGACGCAATGGTGGATGCTACAGCAGTACATGAACTCCTGACATTCATGGATGCCTCAAGTGGATTCAACCAAATCAAGATGCACCCATCGATCGGGGAACATCTTGCATTTATCATGGAAAGGGGCATATATTGCTACACAAAGAATGCCCTTTGGCCCGAAAAATGCGGGGGCAACATACCAACGCCTGGTCAATACAATGTTTAAAGACCAAATAGGGGACACCATGGAAGTCTATATTGATGACATGGTAGTTAAATCAAAGAAAGTCAAGATCATGTCGGGGACTTGGAAACAGCCTTTAAGATCCTAGAAGATTTCAATATGAAACTCAACCCATCCAAATGCCATTTTGGAGTATCCTCAGGAAAATTCCTAGGGTACATGGTGACCAAAAGAGGAATAGAAGCTAGCCGGAACAAATAAGAGCCATACTAGAACTGGAATCCCCAAGTCGGTCAAAGATATTCAAAACCGACGGGACGAGTTGCGACCCTAAATAGATTCATTTCGGATCATCGTAAGATGCAAGGCATTCTATGACCTACTCGGGAAGAACAAAGCATTCAAATGGTTGCCGAACACGAGTCGACCTTCCGGGAGCTCAAAACATACCGACTACACCTCCGCTACTTGCCAAACCAGACAAAGGAGAACCCCTGACGGTCTACCTATCATCACGAAAACAAAGAATAAGTGGAGTCGACCAAAGAAATTGATGGCCAACAAAGCATCCAGTCTACTATGTAAGTAAAAGTCTCCTAGATGCGAAACCGGGTATGGCCTACTTGAAAAATATGTACTTGCTTTAGTAATGTCCTGCACTAAACTTCGACCTTATTTTGAAAGTCACCCAATCATTGTAAGAACCAACTTGCCTATCAAATCTGTCTTGAGAAAGCCCGAGTTGTCGGGCGGAGAATGGGAAAATGGTCAAGACAAATCAAAGCACCTATGATATAACCTTTGAACCTAGGACGGCAATTAAATCTCAGGCACTAGCAGACTTCGTGGTCGAATTCGGTCCTACCTAGAACCAGACCTCATAAAAGAGGTCAATCTTCTTGACACCCAAAAAACAGACCAGGAATGGACTCTCCATGTAGATGGGGCAACAAATATGAAAGGCACGGCCTAGGATTAGTCCTAAAATCACCACAGGGAGACCGATTGCACAGGCTATTAGTTGTGAGTTCAAAGCCACGAATAATGAGGTGAATATGAAGCCACGATTGCTTTGGATGAAAGGTATGTATAGAACTCGGTGTAGCAAACCTCAAGGTAAAAACTGAATCTCTCTTAATTTCCAATCAAGTTAAAGGAGTATATCTTTGCAAAAGATTCAAAGATGATACTCTATTTGGAATATGTCAAAAACCTTTGCAAAAAATTCAGAACCTTTGACATTGACCAAATACCAAGGGACTTAAATACCCAGCAGATGATGCCCTAGCCACTGGGATCAAATTTCACCTGTTTTGTGTTTGACAAAGTACCCATCGTCCCACTTTGGAACCAACCATAGAAAGGCTGAACAAATTTGCCCTATCCAGGAAGATACAAATTCTGGACTAAACCTTACTATGATTGGTTCCTACAGGGGATACTCCCTACAAATAAAAATGAAGCAAGGGCCCTGAAAATCAAAGCATCCACTTATACCATTATAAATAACACCTTGTTTAAAAAGTCTCAGACTGGACCTTACTTACGTTGCACGGAACCAAATGAAGCTTGACCCAGGTATTAGAAGACATACATAATGGATCTGCGGAAATCATAAAGGTGGAAGGAGCTGGCAAGCAAAATTCTCGGTGAGACAGGCTACTTACGGCCAACCCCGAGAGCCGATCGCATAAAGATACACTCAAAATGTGAAGCCTGCCAAATCCATTCCCCTTATATCCATCAACCATCAGAACTACTACATTCCATCTCGGCCCCCTGGCCATTCATGAAATGGGGCATGGACATAGTAGGAAAGCTACCTCAGGCGCCTGGACAAAAAGTCTTCATGCTAGCAATGACTGACTACTTTTCCAAATGGATAGAGGCAGACTCTTACAGGCAAGTCAAAGAAAAAGATGTCATATCATTTATCAAAAGGAATATCATATGTAGATATGGAATACCTTGAGAAATAGTCGTGATAATGGGACACAATTTGTGGGAAAAAGAACGGCTAATTTCTCGTGCACAATGGAATATCAATTTAGTCACATCTACACCAGGCTACCCTAAAGCCAACGGCCAAGCAGAATCAAGCAACAAAGTAGTAATCAGTTGCCTGAAGAAAAAGTTGAAAAGAAGAAAAGGAAGATGGGCAGAAGAGCTCCCCTAGTTCTATGGGGCCGACAGACCACACCCAAAAACGACCACAAGGCCAAACACCATATTCCCTGGTCTATGGCTGCGAAGCAGTAATACCAGCAGAAATTCATGTGCCAACTACCAGAAGCAGCCTGAACACAATAGAAGAGAACAAGCCCCTATTACAAGATAACCTACTCTTAACAGAGGAACTGAGAGATGCAGCCAAAGTCAGGATAGCCGCCTACCAACAGACAGTAGCCAGAAGTTACAACAAAAATGTCAATATCAGAGTATTCAAAGAAGGAGACCTGGTATTAAGGAAAGTTTTCCCCAACACCAGAGAAAAGAACGCAGGCAAACTAGCCCCTACATGGGAAGGCCCGTACTTAATTGATTCAATAGTGGGACAGGAGCTTGGGAGGCTACAAACTTTGGAAGGAGAAATGATCCCGGATCTTGGAACATTTCCCACTTAAAACTATTTCATACCTGAGAAGCAGGTAAAACTACCCACCCTATATACATGTGCTAAGTTTCATACCTGCTATGTGCTAAGTTACTTGCCTGTTATTCTTAATTTCACCTAAAACTTTATCTCAAATCCTGAAAACTTGTTTTACGCCTTCTTTTCACTTATTATATGTTATACTTTAGGCTTAAACAAATGTTCAGGATTGAGGGCCACTCCACCCAACCTGAACAACATTTCTAAAAATGCTCTAATTTGGCACCCGCCGCTCGACCCGAAAATTAAACTCGAGCTCAAGACATAAAAAGACAAGTACAAAGGTGGAATAGACCATAGTACTTGTCAAAGAAGCCCTCTCGACAGCCGAGGGCCATAAGCCCTCCCCGACCGGCAACCACCCTCATTCTTAAAAGCCCTCCCGACAGTGAGATAAAGCCACCATTTCCCATAAACACGGGAATGAGGGCCATAAGCCCTCCCGATGTGCATTACTCTAACAAAAAAATATCACATGAATGTACGGTACAAATTCCGAGTCAAAAAAAGAAGAAAATCAAGGAAAGGATATATATATTAAAACCTACCCAGGAATACACCCTCCCAGGCGGGGAAGAACACACCGTTTATCCAGGCAAAGCCAACAAAAACCAAAACAAATCCTAAATTATTTGTTCCGGGAACATCCCCCCCTGAATAGGCCAAAACAACACAAAATCCCACAAAAAAAAAATCAAACTAGCCCACCTTGGACACAAGAGCAGAACCAATCCCCTCCATCAGTGACCTCCTCTTCTTCATCTCCATCCCCTTCAACATCACTATTTTTCCCTTTGGATGGAGGAGAGTCCACCTCCTCGTCAGCATGCAACTTACAAAGCTCAGGATAAGTGGTATTGAGATCGCCCAATTCCCGATCGGGATTCCAAAAAGGCGACTTCGAGGCTCTTTCATAGCATCCACACAACCCTTGCCAAAGAAATACAATGCAGCATCTTTATACCGGCCCGAACCTCATCCCTCTCTACGACCAATTCTTCATTTACCTTTAATGCTCCTGCATAGCTTTGTTTTTGACCTTCAATTCTTCCTGGGCAATATCAAATTTAGCCTGAAGAGCTTTCAAGGCATCCTGAGCGATTTCACTTAGCAGACTCCACCAAAGAACCGAGCCTTCCCCGCCTCATTATCCTCCTTCAACGAATGATTCTCACCTTGGACACCTCCAAATCGGCTTTAAACTTGTCAAGATCTTTCTTCAAGATTTGTACCTCCCAATCCAAGGCATTTTTAGACCATGGATGATTCCGGTTGATGGCACTCCTCAAAGACATCATTAACATTCTAAAACAAAAGAAAATGCCCATCTAAGCCACAAAAAAGAAAACACACACAAAAACCCACAACAAACAAAGACAAAAAATATATACCTCCTGAAGCATGGTAACCAGGTTGGCAAAAGATAATCCCCGGAACGATACATAGCGGCCAAAGCACGAGCGAAGCTTCCCCTCGCCTGGTATTTGAAATAAGGATCATCAACCACAAAAGCCCGAGCCCGAATTTGATCCTTAGCAACCTGGACCTCATCCATACGAGCCCCGACTCCCCGACCTCATGAACTCCTCCCAAAGACTCATCCACTCTCTTCCTCTTCTCAGGACGATCACTTTCATCCACAATCTTTTCAGGGCGACACCAATCGAGCCCCCGCTGATTCCCGAATTTGAACAAAGACTATCACTCCCCGTTGCCTCACTACTCTTTGACTTCTCCCCTGTAATTTGAGAAACCCCTGCCTTCACCAAAGACAGGCCAAAACTAGCAATTCGCGAAGCCCTGGTAGCCGCACGATGAGTTTCTAAATCAAGCAATATAAGCATGAATCCCATACAGAAACGAATGACAAAACAAGCAAAAGAACTTACTCCCCGATGAAGATGCCCCTGGAACCTTAGTGCTCTTCACGGGCTTATAAGTGCTCAACTTAGCCTTCTTAAAACGAGGCATAGCGACTTGCCCTAGACAGGCAGGCCAAGCCCTCTTCTCTTCAGGCAACGCCATGAACGCTATTGCTATCCGGTCACCGACCCTCAAAGATCGTGGTCATTCACCCGGTCATTTACTAAAAGAAAGCACGGGCAAAGTAAGTAAACTCTCCAAAAAATATAATTACCAAACCAAAGAATAATGCGGGAAAAAGAAAGATTACCTCCTTCAATTTGGGTAATTAAGATAGTCAGGTCGGGGCAATTGAGTCACCTTGATAAACATATAAGTTTGAGCCCAGCCTTTATCATCCCCTGAATCAAAATTGGTGATCAGGTGAGCCATCTTTGACCTGACTCGAAAATTAAACCTCCCAATAGAATGACTCTTCGTGGTGATAGACATTCTTAAAATCATCCAGGGTAATAACCAACTTATGCTTAGAACATAAATGCTCAATAGAATGGACAATCTTCCAAACCATTGGCATGAGTTGAAACGGAGGAACCCTAATAGCCCTAATCACCTCAGCCATAAAAGGAGAAAGGGGAAGTTGACCACCACCCCTGAAAGCCCACTCAAAAATACAGAACCAACCCGGGCTACTCCAATTAGCCCTGATAGGACCATTCTCAGGAATCCAAACTTCAGCCCCATGAGGAATGAGACCCCTGCCCTTTATATAATGCTCAAAAGCAGGTTTCAGTTGATTAGCCTCATGGAAAGAGACTGCCAAAGCCTTATTAGAAGAATACTCAACCCCCTTATAAGACATAGACGAGAATCTCCGGAGGAGGAACAACCTCCACCACATCATCCTCGGGGATAACATCGGGGACCCCCTCAACCTCGGCAGAAACCATTTCAACTTCAACAGAACTTGTTCGACCTCGGCAGAGCTTTTGAAGTCTTTGTCTTTCTCCCGCCACCTACCATATATTATTTTTCCGGGAAGTGAATTTTTTACAAAGGGAGAATTTTTTAGAAAGAGAAAGAAGAAAGTTAGAGATTGGAATGTGAAGACATACACGGAATAAGCAGGATATTTATAGCCGCAAAACTATAACGGCTAGGAAAGCAAGTGGTTAAGATCAATCATGACTCTCCTAGGGTTTTGTGAACCTACCCTATTTATGGCAAGTAACCGTTACAAGAAGTTGAATCAAACACAAATTCTGAATCCGATAGAAAAAGACCGCACAAATCACTTGCCTGGCCCAAATTTTTATCTCCTCATTCCTGGCCGGACCCAATAAAGGAATAAGCAGATAAGGGGCAATTGTTGGGCCCTAAATTATCCTGCCTGACCTGAATAGGCCAGACAACAGCCAAGGACAATTCCCAGGCAAAGATAACTAAAATCAGGCATTACTTCAACGCGGATAGGCACCAAGCAGGAATTGATAAAAGACAGGCGAAAGGCAACCAGCAGCCTGAAAAGGAAAAGCACCAGGCTACTTCAGGCTACAAACAGGCAGTTTATGTATATTCCCTACAAAAAAGGAAGACCAATTCAAGAAGCCAAAAGATATAAGAAGCAGTCAAAGCAACGGCTAGTCTAAAGGCAACCACCTCCGAGTAAATAGGGCACATTCCCTATTTACCAGGAAAACCTAAACGGCACAAAAACAATTGGAAATAACCACCTATAAATAGAAAGGAGGAGAAGACAAGAAGGATTATCTGAAAGATCATCACTTTTACTCATACTCTTTGTATTCTTAAGCTATATATTCGCCTGTCACGCCTGATATAACAATACTCTGTCAGGTTACCTAAAATCATAGTAACAATCACTCCTGGCTTGGTGCCCGTGGTTTTTTCCCTTATTCCCAGGGTTTTTCCACGTATAAATCTTTGTGTCATTATCTATTGGTTTGTTTTACTTTCAATTATACCAATCAGGCGAGTTATTTGAGTTAGATCACCCTACATATAAATCCCTGGCAGGACGCTCTAGATCAATAAAAATCCTGCCAAAACAATGGGGATTGGATATCGAGTTGGAGTTGACGTCGTAGCCGCCGAAGACGTTGCTTTTGGTCTCCGGCGCGGCACGTTACCGCCAATCTCTGCCTGAGTCTCCCCCACATCCATTTGTGGACAAGGCCCTCGGGAACTGCGTCCGCGGGATCCACACTAGGCATAATGGACTCGAGGTTCTTTCGAATCGAATTAAGACATATTAGAGTCGCCACCAAGTTTTTTGGGAACTTGGAACCGTTCAAGTCAACTTTACACCTTTCATCGAAAAGCATAAAGCCAATCGACTACGAGTGATTAAAGATAAAGACTTGTACCCTATATCACTCGATTTGAATGACCCTCGTAATCCAATGGTATTTAGACGGATCCACAAACCATAGATCTTGAGTAAGGGGTGAGGGTACGTGTTGGGAAGCCCATAAGGACACCCAACCCCGCCCGTCAATAACGGCCTCTACTAAGTCAAGTGTCGGATTTCAAACAAGGTCATAGCTACTGCGATGTATGATATGCAAACGTTGTTTTAACCCTAACATGTGACAACAATTTCTATGTCGTTTTAGATGCAACTAAACTAACTTTGTCAAAGTTGTAATTTAGCATGTGGGTTGATTGATCTAACAACATACAAAACAAATCAAGCAAGGCTTAAGGGGGAATGGGGGAGCCGTTGGGATCTACCTATTACAAACCAGGCATTTCATGCCGACGCAACGATAAATAAATTACAACTCGATCTAATTACAATTGCTACATACAACTCAAAACACGACACAAAACACACGGCCGTTGGGCCTTGAAAACCGTGCACAAGGGGGGGGGGGGTGACTCACGGCCTACATGACACACGGCCTTGGGTCACTCCTCGTGTTGCGTGCTCTCACTTAATCTCATCGAATTAGACATAGGGCTACGCACCAAAGCATGCATTAGCATAAACCGGGCCATGTTGCTTTAGACAACATGCGGTTTACTACGCTCCTACAAGCATTGGGGAACAACCGTCTAACCAAACAAGACCAAGGTTTTTGAGAAGGTTTTGACTCAATAAAAGTAAAACAAACTTGAAAGATTACAACTCGATAAACCAACGATAAATTACAAACAATGAAACAACGAGAAAACAAACGGTATAAAAACAAAACGAGAAAGGTAAATAAAACGGCCACCCCACGGCCCAAACCAACGGCCACCCTCACGGCCAAGACAAGGCCAACCTAGTTCCTAAGTTAGATTCATTGATTAGATCGAGTGATTGCGAAAAGGGATAAGAAACAAGTTAGAAAACGAGTAAAAAAACGATGTTGATTGATTGTCGCACGAGGGTGCATTCTACACGGCCTAAAGGGTCTAATTAGGTCAAATTCGCTAACTAATTTAACTCATCGAGTGTCAATAAGAAGGTGCTAATCACGCACTCTTATACTAGCGAGAAATTAGGTGAAAAGAGAGATGCATTCAATTAATTACGTAATCGTCGATTGATTTTATAACTTATGTCAAAGCCACCTATCGTGTCTAATTAGGTTATTAAATTAAATTAAAGTCATCTAAATACGTCATAGGTTAACAACCAGAGGTTAAACTAACATGCAACGGGTCCTAGGGTCTGTCGATTTGGCCGAAACAAAAGGGGGTCGAAAACGAAGAACAAAGTTAGATAATTGTTTTATTTATGCCCTACTTTGAACACGAGGATATGTAAATGAGACTGGGGTGTACGACCGACAGATGTAGCGGTTTCTTTTCCCATCTCAAGTCAACGCGGGTGTTCATAGTGGTACTTTAACTCATACTCGGACTAACTAGTTTCATAGTTAATTTAAAACAATCGATAAACAAGCGAAAAAACAAACAAAAAAAGACAATAAAAAGGCATAAAAAAAACGAAATAAAAAGAGAAAAGAGAAGGGGATTTGATGCACCCTCAACCTACATGTATCGTTGACACCGTCTTGGGTCGTAATCGATGGTAGATTTTATCTCGAGAGGCCGTCGTCGACGAAGAATAAAGCAAACACGCGTTTTGGAAAGTTTCTGGACAGCGATTTTAAAACAGTGATATCTCCCTCGTTTCACGACGAAAATTCGATTCGAAAGATGTTTTGGAAACTAGAAAGAGAGGAGAACAATGATCTTAAAGCAACCCCTGCTCGATTTGGGTTAACGGGCACGAAAAACGAGCACAAACAGAACTGGACAGACAAGAGTAAACCGCGAAAACAGAGTGTTATTTCACTCTGTTTTTCGAGGGATCTCGTGTACTCTCAAGGGCAATTTGGCTCGTAAATCTTTGTCTAATGTGTAGATGGATGTTATGTGGTTAATTAGGAACAAGAAACTCGAATTTTTATGGAGTTTTGATGGAGGAACGAATGGGTTTTCGAAGAGGACACACAAACAGTTTCAGTTTGTGTGTCGGTTTTGTTTAGGGTTTTTGAAGGATGTTTAGGGTTTGTTTCTAAGGTTTAAAGCTTGTATGTGATGCTTGGATGTATGGAGGACTTAGAGGAATGAATGTATGGTGAAGGGGTGGTATTTATAAGGAGTTAAAGTAGGTTAAAAGAGAGGGAGAGGCAATCGGGCTTGCTGAACATAGCTGCTGTCCAGCAGCTTTTGGGGGGGTTTCTAGGGTTCGTTTTGGGGGTTTTCTTGGTGATTAAGCTAGGATAATATGGGTAGGATACTAGGGTATGGGTTAGGGTTAATGGGTACGGGTCTTGGTAGTGTTTGGAGCGGGTTTGGGCTCGCGAATTGAGCTGCAAAACAGGGCATACGGGATTGGGTTGCGGGCTGCTTGTGAGGGGTTTGGGACGAGAATTTGGGCTGCTTGTGAGGGGGTTCGAACATGGGTTGATGGGTATTGGTCTAGGTGGGCTAGTGTACTCGAGATTCGTGCCAATTCGTAAAGGAAACGGGCTCAAAAACCGAGCTAAAATCGAGCTCAAAAACAAGTGTTCAAAACGAGTTTTCTTCGCTTTTCAAATCAATTTTTCAAATCAATTAATAAATTGAAATAAATGACTTTTCAAATCAAATATACTCATAAAATGATTTTTCAAATCAAATATTTATTTTATTTTCAATAAAATAAACTTGGGAAAATAAATTCAAAATAAAATAAAATAAATTGAATTTACCTAAAAAACCATAATTTAAATATCATTCAAATTAACAAAATGAACTCACTAAAAACATTAATTTAAATATCATTTAAATTAACAGAATGAATTCACTAAAAAAACATTAATTTAAATATCATTTAAATTAATAAAATACTTTATCGACGACGCCCATTCTACCTCGTAAAACGAGCTCCAAATAATGACAATGACAACTAAAGAATACATGTGTCCTATCATCATCGGGTGTTTGTCGGGTTCTCTATAAATTCCAATATCGACGGATACGGGTATCTATAGAGCCCCCACTTTGACTGAGGCTTGGACAAGGCGAAAGTCAAAGTATACCCCAGTCCCTCTCGACCGAGGATTCCGGGTCGTTTATAGTCCATTAGACTCGCGATATAAGCTACTTGACCATAAGAAGAGATCATACCTGAAACTTCGTTGGGGGATTGACTCTTGCTTCTGTTGTGTCGAAATATCATCGTTGGTCATCGACCCATAAATTGCATATATGGTGGATTGAGCCTTATCCTTAGGCGCCTACGTATCCGTTTCTGACGGAATCAAACCCGCGTCGTAGTTCGGCCACTGCTAACACATGCCCAAAGTTTATCATCTGCTGGCGTATGTCCAAAATTCATCATCTTCTGACATTTGCCCAAAATTTATCATCTGCTGGCGCTTGTCAAAATGGGACGGGACTTTCCGAGGAGGTTGTCGTCGCTTTCATCATTTGCTTTCAGCTACGGAATTCTTCCATTTCATACTCTTGCATTGAATTGAATTCTGAGTGGATGTCATCCATTTCATCTTGATAATGGTCTCTGAAGCCAACGGCTTCAGAGCCCCCAGTTTGCAATGGCTCTAAAGTCGAAGACTTTAGAGCCCCCAGTTGAAGCATATCCTGCTATATTTGAAACACAAAAAAACGTACTAGCAATAATCATCACATAAGCACATTTGGATCATCGATCCTAAAATTAGATCATTTGAAAGATTGGGTCATCGACCCGAAAATTGAATTTGAAAATTTTGAATAATTGGGTCATCGACCCGAATTTTGAATTTGACATCACTTGGAATGTTAGGTCATCGACCCGAAATTCGAGTTTGAAAGACTGGGTCATCGACCCGAAATTTGAACATGTTGAAAATTTTTGAAATGAATCACTTGGATGCTGGGTCGTCGACCCAAAAAGTTTTTGAAATTTCGAAATTCTGAAATCTTTGGCATTTTGAAATCGAACCTTGACGGGTGAGCAGGAAATACGACTCAGACACTCCGTATGACCCGTAAACAGCGTGGGCGTAGCCCGCTACCGCAAAACAAAAAAAGAAAATAAAACCGTAAGTGTGCACGGGCTTTAATTCAAATATGGACTTGTCGAGGGTAGAAATGTAAATCGGCCGTTCCGGCGCCAAAAGATGGCAAATGGGAATCACAAGGTCGTCGAACTTGGGACGGAGATATCGTATGGCATGGGCGTGCTCCCGAGGGCACATGGGAATCAAGATCACTTGGCATCGACAAGGTGGATTAAACTCACAGAGGAACAACGTTGGCTTCGCCCAGACACTAAACACAGGTTAATCTTATGAGAACACGTAGACATCACATATCACTCTTGTTGGGAACATTCTGTCACTCTTCTCCTCGCCTCCTTTCTTTTCAGCGAGTATTCATCGTTTCTTGCCACCGCCTTCTTTCTTTTCAGCGGGCTTTTACTATTTTTCTTCCACGCCTTCTTTCTTTTCAGCGGATTTTTACTATTTTTCTTCCCAACACAAACCTACATCTATATGACTCGGCATCTTTGCCTAAACCGTTAGATAAAGCTCATTCCGAGACTTGACACTACTCATCTGAACCTGTATCCTCATCCTAGCCTACGTCGAGTGCTAAGACTGAGAAGACTCCTAAGACTGACTCACAGGGGACAGGTGCGTGGAAACGGTTGGGTTCAAAGGCACACTCGGGCTCAGCCTTAGAAGGGAGGCTTGGTCCTCGCTTGAGTGTAAAAGATAGGCTGGGCCCTCGGGAGGAAATGATGATCCCTCCTAAGAAGCGCGCTAGACAGAACACAACTACCCCTCCCCCACAGGAGCCTCGGTCACGTGACCCAAAAGGCAAAGGGAAAAAGAAGATGTAGGAGCCTTCGACTCCAAATATATTATTTGATACTACTACTTATTATTTGTTGCTAGCTGTTTTCTTTTTTTTTTTTTTTTTTTTGAAGGATGTAATGGGCATCGCCCGATCTTTAAAAGGACTTACTATCTATTAAAAGTTCCAATTTCTGCATAAAATTTCATTTTATTCAAGGAAGGGTCGGTTGTACTCTTTTAAAGAGCTGCCTACGTATCTGTTATCAACATAATCAAACCGAGCTCGTAGTTCATAACGCACAAAAAGCAGCGAAGCAAAAGTGCCGCGGCCTAGACTCGCTCACGAGCACTGCAATTCAAAATTTTTATTTTATGACATTGAGAGTGAGTTCTAAGGATAGTATTTCTTCAGTTGATCCAAATTCGTCGGATTCGCAAAGTCATTTCCATCTAGATCTGTCAGTCTGACTGCGCCTCCCGATAATATCTTCTTTACTGTAAGGACCGCCCGATTCGGCTTGAATTTTCCCCTCGGGTCAATTGGTAGTAAAGCGCGAACGGACTTTAGGACTAAATCCCCATCTTTTATTCCTCGAGGTTTCACCTTCTTGTTAAACGCTCTTTGTATCCTTTTCTGACAGAGTTGAACATGGTGTAGTGCATTTAACCGTCGCTCGTCGAGCATGACCAAGGAATCGCACTGGCTTGTAGCGATCGCCCAGGAACCCGACTTTCTAACAGGATCCTTAAAGAAGGTACCTCAATTCGATAGGCGAATCGCTTCCATCCCATATGTTAAATAGAACGGAGTTGCTCCGTGGTTTGTGCGAATAGACGTTCGTATCCCCATAGTGCGAAAGGTATCTTTTCCGGCCATTCGCGATAATTGTCGGTCATCTTTCTGAGAATCACGGTGATTGTCTTGTTGGCGGCTTCCACTGCACCATTTGTTTGAGGTCGATACGGTGACGACTTGTGGTGTTTGATTTTATACTTTTCAAGTATTACTAGCATTTCGGCCTGGAAGTGAGTGCCATGATCGCTAATGAGCTCATGCGGCACCCCATATCTGCAAATGATTTCATTCTGAATGAACTTTGCTACCTCGCTTCGCTTGTAGGACTTTGTATGATTTCACTTCTACCCACTTCATGAAGTAATCGATGGCGACCAAAGATGAAACAATGCCCACCTGTTCCGGATGGGTTGACCTTTCCGATAATGTCGATTCCCCATGTTGAGAAAGGCCATGGTGATGTCAAAGTATATAATGATGATGGTGGCACATCCGTATGTTTGCGAAGATTTGGCAATTATGGCAATGTTTGACATATTGGCGACAATCTGTCTCCATCGTTGTCCAATAATACCCTAGTCTCATGATTTTACGAACCAAAGATATGGGCATTCATGTGTGGGCCACACTCTCCGTCATGGACTTCTTCCATGACTCTTTTTTTCGATTGGTGAGTCTATGCATCGCAGAGGATATTTTGCGCGGTCTTTTTGTACAATTGTCCGTCATTGGTTCTAACGAATCGAGCGGCTAGCATTCGAATAGCGCGCTTTCCGCGGTTATCCATGTCGGGTGGATACTCTCCTGATTCTTTAAATTTCAGAATAGCATGATACCAAGGTTCGGCCTCGGTTTCTTCTGTGTCTCCGATTACATTAACATAAGCGGGTGATGATCTTCGTTCGACACATATCGGCATAGTATCCATATGATCGGTATGTTGATCGAAAGCGGCTAGCTTTGACAACGGTGCATCCGCAAACCGGTTTTCATCTCTCGGGGAGGTGCACGTACTTGACATCGGCGAACAACTTTTCTAGTTCTTCGATTTTTGCTTGGTACGGAGCCAAGCTATCACTTCGGGTTTTCCACGTCCCGGCCACTTGATTGATCACTAGTGATGAGTCCCCATGTACTACAAGCTTTTTGATGCCTAACTCGAGAACACTTTGTGCAAACCGAGTAGGCATGCTTCATATTCAGCCGCGTTATTAGTGACGTTAAAGTCCAACTTGATCGAAATAGGAACATGTTCACCTTCCGGTGAAATGAGTAGAACTCCTATCCCGTATCCCCTATAGTTCGATGCTCCATCGAAATAGAGGTCCCACGTATCATTTTCTATGTGAACGATATCTTCGTCGGGAAACGACCATGTATCCACAGCCTCAGTTTCTTCTATCGGGTTATCTGCCAGGAAGTCTGCAACCGCCCTTCCCTTTATCACTTTCAGCGGTACATATTTCAGGTCGAACTCGGAAAGCATTAAAGTCCATCTTGACACTCTGCGTTCGTAAGGCGGCTTTTCAAACAAGTATTTGATAGGGTCCATCTTCGAGTGGATGCAGACACTATGACTGAGCATGTAGTGCCGTAACTTCTTTGTCGCCCATACTAAAGCCAAACATGTCTTTTCGAGTTGAGTATACTTGATTTCATACTCCAAGAACTTTTTACTAATGTAGTAAATCGCTCTTTCCTCTTTATCGACTGTCTGTGCCAGCATTGCCCCCATTGCAGTATCCGTGACTGTAAGATACAACAAAAGTGGTAACCCAGCCGTTGGTGGGCTGAGCACGGGAGGGGAAGATAGTATTTCTTTGATCTTATCGAACGCAGCTTGACAGTGATCATCCCATACGACGTGTTCCCCGACCTTCAATTTCTTGAAAATTGGTTCGCATATCATAGTTAGCCTTGCCACGAACCGACTTATATATTGGATTCTTCCAAGGAAACCTCGAATTTCCTTCTCGGTTTTCGGGTGAGGCATTTCCATTATGGCCTTTATTTTCGATGGGTCCACTTCGATGCCACGGTGGCTAACGATGTGACCCAACAGTTTGCCGGATGTGACTCCGAATGCGCATTTTTGTGGATTCAACCTCATGTTATACTTGCGCAATCGTTCGAAGAATTTGCGTAGTGTACCAAGGTGGCCATCACGCTCCTTTGACTTGACAATCATGTCATCGACATAAACCTCGACCTCCTTGTGCATCAAATCATGTAACAATGTTGTCGCGGTCCTCTGGTATGTAGCCCCTGCGTTTATCAACCCAAAAGGCATTACGGTGTAGCAATAGGTTCCCCATTGCGTTCTGAACGCAGTCTTATGCATATCTTCTTTCGCCATCTTGATCTGATTATAACCGGCGTATCCATCCATAAAGGATAGTAACGCGTGTTTCGCCGTGTTGTCAACCAGGATGTCGATGTGAGGTAATGGGAAATCGTCCTTCGGACTTGCCTTGTTTAAATCCCGGAAGTCAACACAAACTCGAACTTTACCATCTTTCTTTGGATCGAACGACGTTAGCCACCCGGTCGAGTATTCGACACTTTGATGAACCCGACTTTGAGTTGCTTGTCGATTTCTTCTTTGACCTTCAAAGACCAATTTGTGTGCATTTTGCGTAGCTTCGCTTGATCGGCTTATACCCCGGCTTGATTGGGATCTGTGCTCGCAATTTCCCTATCAATGCCCGGCATGTCTTTGTAGGACCATGCGAAAACATCTTTGAACTCATGCAACAAATCAATGAACCCCTGTCTTTCGGTGGAACTTAAAGTAGTTCCTATTTTAAGCTCCTGTGGTTCTAAGGTTGTACCTCATTGATGGTTTCGGTATCTTCGATGACCGAGGTTTTCTGTTCGTACTCTTCCAACCCTTTTATCAACTGTAGAGGTGGTTCCACTTCTTCTTCTTCTTCTTCTTCTTCGACCAACTGTTCATCCACGACCTCAGTCTCAATGTCATTATTAAAACAATCATTTTCAAAATTGAATTGCAATGTAAGTAAGACAAGTCGTAAGCAAACTGGTTCATCTTATTATTGATTTGAAATTGCGCGAAATGCGCTAACATTTGAGCCAACTGATCAGAACTCAGTGGCGAGATAGGGGTATTCGGGACAGGCCCCGGAATACCACCATTAGGAAAAGGTGCATAGGAAGGGAAAGCTAGGGGAGGGGTATTTTCAACACCTGACTCCTTAGACTCGATCTTAGGACCTATCTCAGACTCAGACTCCGACTCAGACTCAGACTCAGAATCGGTAACATCATTTGGCTTGAACATCTCTCCTTCTCCCGTTGTCAACTTGAAAAGAAGTCCTTTGTTGTCAGTCCACTTGATTGTTTTCCGCCATCCCGTGTTGGTCCTAAGAGGATCCACATCGGTGATGAGGGTAGATGGGTCGAACCGCTCGCTTCTCAGGATCATGCTTACCAAATCTTCGTTTGGTATTGGTGATTTCTTCTCTTCACCGAAAAGGAGACCCATAGCTTTCTCGTCATTTATTGGATCCGGTTTGGTTTCTACTGGCATCACGGTCAGAATGTCTTCAGGGATGTAGTAGCAGTCTTGGAATACTTCGATTCCTGGGACCATAAGGTTCTTCTTTGGGTCAAAGATAGGTTCGGGGAAGTCCATGCAAGGGAGTTCTTCCCCAGCTTTCACGAAGTGACCATTGAGAGTTAGGTGATACGGTCCCATTTTAATATCTCGATCTTCGATCGTTCTTCCCCTCTTTTCCCGTAGATCTTTCTCAGTGGGCTCATATCCAAGCCCGAAGGTTACTCCTTTGGCTACGGGTGGTTTCAACTCGAAAGCCTCCTCCTTTCTAGGATATAAAGAGAAACCGAAGTACTTCCCAGTTCTGAGAATCACCTCGCAGACATGACTTCCCGTATATAGATCCATATTTTCTGCTTCGGAGTTCAGCTCGATCATGTTGACAATCTCGAAACCACATGCGTCATTGGTAGCTTCGACCCTTACTTCGGAAGTAATGTCTCCTCCCGCTACAGTAATTGGCGTGGCGTCAATGGTGACGGTTTTGCCATTGAGTGGGACCTTGATTTTTCGATGCAGCGTTGATGTTACGGCCTTCGCAAAGCATGGATCCGGGCCTTCCCAACAATAAGTTGAAGGATGAGCATATGTCAATCACTTGGCAACTTACTTTCTTTTCCACTTGCCCAGTCTGTACTACCAGGTCGACAAGTCCACTCACTCGACGCACAGTGCCGTCGAATGCCCGGACTGTCTGTGTAGTGGGGATGAAGTCATTCTTCTCCAAGCCCAGAATATGCGCCGTTTTCAGAGGGAGTACGTTGACAGCCGATCCGTCGTCAACCAAGGTCATAGGGATATGCTTGTTGAGACACACGGTAGCAATATAGAGGGCCAGGTTATGTCGAGGCCCGAACGGCGGCAGATCTTCGTCGGAGAATGTCACACCGTTGGTAATCTGAGGCCGATTCTGGGCGATGTGGGTGACCATATCCGCAGGAGTAGTATTTGACGACACGGTCATGTTCATCAAAGCTTGACGATGCTCGAAAGAGCTCAAGATAAGTTGCCAGATAGATACGTCGGCCTTAGTCTTTTGGAGTTGCTTGATGAGGGAAGCCTCGGAGGTCGACCCTTCACCAAGAATTTCGACCACTGCCGGCTCCTTTTGAGGTGCCTTACTCGGGGTATCCTTAGCTTTCTCCACACGATATGGGCGTCCGGATCTAGTCAAATGGTTTGACTCTAGGGCATCTTGCCTCACCTTTAAGATTTCTTCTTGGGTGTGAGGAATTGTCGCACCTTTGACGAGGTAAACATCATCCTCGTCATCGGCCCAAACGCCATTGATTTCATTGCCGCTTCGGAGTATGTAAGGAGTACAATCGACAACAAAATCCCCGAATGTAATCTCGTTTCTCGAGCTTGGTAGGAATTTGGAGCAATCCACGAATATTCTTCCGACGAAAACCCCTTTCAGACGACATGGGCGAATCAAGTGAGAGTAATCGACACTATCTTCGGTAGAGACAAAGTTAGTGTGGTCGCCAAACGGATTGGTGACGTTGTTAGGCTTTATGGCCGGGATTGGGAGCGTTCCGTTCTCAATCATATCTTGAATTTCGTGCTTTAGTCTAAAGCACCTTTCGGTATCGTGTCCTTTCCCTTGATGAAAGGCACAGTAGGCATTCGGTTTGTACCATTTGCCTTGTTGATCAGCAGGAGGGTCCGGAGTTGGACCAATGGGCTTCAACTTTCCTTGGGCCATGGGCCTTTGGAGAGCATAGGCGTAAGTGCACCCGATATCGGTGAATACCCTCGGAGCTTGGCGTGGAGGCCTTTTTGACTGTCCATCTAAGAGATTGACAGTTTCAACAAAGTGGGCCGCTGCGGGCGCTTTTGCTTTAGATGACGAAGCCCCTTGGTATCCCTTTGGCTTCTCAGCTTCAGCAATTCGGACATCGTCCTCTACCTTTATCCCGATCCTTATCAATTCTTTGAAAGAACCAAAATTTTGGTATTTCAGAGCATTACGGTAAACAGGTCGTAAATTCTTCACGAACTTATCTACCATTTCAACTTCATCAGGCTTTTTAGCTAACTTCACGCTTTCAGCGCGCCATCTTGCGAGGAATTCAGTAAAGCCCTCTTTCTCCTTTTGCGTCATAACCTCCAAAGTTCTTATGTTGGTTTGAATCTCGACATTGTCAAGATAGTGCTTACGTAACTCCACCGTAAGATCTTCGAAAGTGGGGAAGTTCTTAAGGTCAAGATTGTAGAACCAAGCCTTTGGGTGTTCTCCCAGAGATTGGGCGAAAATTTCAGAGAGCATATCAGCAGGTACTCCCTTCAGTGCCAAGTACCCTTTATAGGCCTTAACGTGGTGGACTGGATCTTCGGTGCCCTTGAACTTTGGGATGTCAGTGAGTACCATGTTCGTGGGCAACTTGTCCTGAACTGGGGCATAGGCCCTAGCATTCTCATAGTGAATGTTCTTCCCCTGGGAGAGCTTCAAACGGTCCTCGATGAACTTGAACCGTTTCTCCAAATCGTCGAGGTGGGGTAGATGAAGAGGAATCTTCAACCAGCTTAGACTCGATCACATCCATTCGGGTCATCATGAGGTTCACGGCCTCCGTGAGCTTGTTGATAGCATCTTCCATTGCTTGACGTCGGGTTTTCGGCGGCCTTTCTACAAGAAAACCCCGTACTGAGTCAATATTTAAAGTAAGAGCCCCTGCACACTTAAGGACACGACCCCAACTTGACTCAAACAAAGACTCGACTTGAGATCGATTAAACAAGGGTTCGACTCACGGTTTGAATTAGACCTTGGTTCATTTTAGACTCGACAAAACGACATGACTCAAACTGTCATAACTCGATTCTAAACTGGACTTGGTGTGACTAAACCCGTGATTGGGTTAACATAGCCCATGGGTTCGAGTGAAACGTCCATGAGGCCTAGCTTGGGCGTTTTTTGTGGACTATTCTAGACCAAAAGGTCGACCAACATGACTCAAAGCCCAAGAGGTGAGTTTGGGTGACCCAACAAGGTTGTGTTCTAGACTCTTGAAACAAACCCGGCCTAACACGGCCATGACCCGGACACGACTCGAAGCATTTCATGCTTGGTTGAGGTTCGAGAAACATTTTGGATTGATCTTGAAAAACGAATGATCGATTTGAAAAAAGGAGATTTGAAATGGGCAGCATGCCGGCTATAAAAGCTCATTTTTGGGCCGAAAATTCTAGTCCTATTTGGGCAGCATTCCGCGTTTTTAAAACCATGCTATTTTGAAAGTAAGTTGTTCAAAAGTTCGGTTTTGAAAAGGACTTGGAATTTTCGAAAAAAAGGACTCGGGAAAACACATTGCACATTGTCATTCTCATGTTATAAGGATGTATGCTCCTAGACATCTCTAAGTCTCGGCAAGTCTTCTATAAGAAGGTCTATGCCCTCCATCCTTTTGCGGTCTTATAGAGCAAGGTGTCTTAAGGTAAAGTACCTAGAAGATCGTCCCCACCCTCAAGAACCACGCGAGGCGAAGTGGAAGCGAGCAATGTGCAGCTTCCCGGCATAGTGGGACGTCGCCCCCCACGCATCACGAAGAAACGCTGGGACGGCCCGGGCAAGTCCTTAAGGGTTTATGCATGAATCGTAGCACTATGAGTAATGTTTTACTTTCCAACACTTTCTTTTCAAGTTTCACCTCGGAGGAAAAGACCCTAGAAACACAATGTAACTAGTCCTCTTTTCCCCAGTGAGTCGCCAAATCGTGGACAAGGCCCTCGGGAATCTGCGTCCGCGGGATCCACACTAGGCATAATCGACTCGAGGTTCTTTCGAATCGAATTAAGACATATTAGAGTCGCCACCAAGTTTTTTGGGAACTTGGAACCGTTCAAGTCAACTTTACACCTTTCATCGAAAAGCATAAAGCCAATCGACTACGAGTGATTAAAGATAAAGACTTGTACCTTATATCACTCGATTTGAATGACCCTCGTAATCCAATGGTATTTAGACGGATCCACAAACCATAGATCTTGAGTAAGGGGTGAGGGTACGTGTTGGGAAGCCCATAAGGACACCCAACCCCGCCCGTCAATAACGGCCTCTACTAAGTCAAGTGTCGGATTTCAAACAAGGTCATAGCTACTGCGATGTATGATATGCAATCGTTGTTTTAACCCTAACATGTGACAACAATTTCTATGTCGTTTTAGATGCAACTAAACTAACTTTGTCAAAGTTGTAATTTAGCATGTGGGTTGATTGATCTAACAACATACAAAACAAATCAAGCAAGGCTTAAGGGGGAATGGAGGAGCCGTTGGGATCTACCTATTACAAACCAGGCATTTCATGCCGACGCAACGATAAATAAATTACAACTCGATCTAATTACAATTGCTACATACAACTCAAAAGACACAAAACACACGGCCGTTGGGCCTTGAAAACCGTGCACAAGGGGGGGGGGGTGACTCACGGCCTACATGACACACGGCCTTGGGTCACTCCTCGTGTTGCGTGCTCTCACTTAATCTCATCGAATTAGACATAGGGCTACGCACCAAAGCATGCATTAGCATAAACCGGGCCATGTTGCTTTAGACAACATGCGGTTTACTACGCTCCTACAAGCATTGGGGAACAACCGTCTAACCAAACAAGACCAAGGTTTTTGAGAAGGTTTTGACTCAATAAAAGTAAAACAAACTTGAAAGATTACAACTCGATAAACCAACGATAAATTACAAACAATGAAACAACGAGAAAACAAACGGTATAAAAACAAAACGAGAAAGGTAAATAAAACGGCCACCCCACGGCCCAAACCAACGGCCACCCTCATGGCCAAGACAAGGCCAACCTAGTTCCTAAGTTAGATTCATTGATTAGATCGAGTGATTGCGAAAAGGGATAAGAAACAAGTTAGAAAACGAGTAAAAAAACGATGTTGATTGATTGTCGCACGAGGGTGCATTCTACACGGCCTAAAGGGTCTAATTAGGTCAAATTCGCTAATTAATTTAACTCATCGAGTGTCAATAAGAAGGTGCTAATCACGCACTCTTATACTAGCGAGAAATTAGGTGAAAGAGAGAGATGCATTCAATTAATTACAGAATCGTCGATTGATTTTATAACTTATGTCAAAGCCACCTATCGTGTCTAATTAGGTTATTAAATTAAATTAAAGTCATCTAAATACGTCATAGGTTAACAACCAGAGGTTAAACTAACATGCAACGGGTCCTAGGGCCTGTCGATTTGGCCGAAACAAAAGGGGATCGAAAACGAAGAACAAAGTTAGATAATTGTTTTATTTATGCCCTACTTTGAACACGAGGATATGTAAATGAGACTGGGGTGTACGACCGACAGATGTAGCGGTTTCTTTTCCCACCTCAAGTCAACGCGGGTGTTCATAGTGGTACTTTAACTCATACTCGGACTAACTAGTTTCATAGTTAATTTAAAACAATCGATAAACAAGCGAAAAAACAAACAAAAAAAAGACAATAAAAAAGGCATAAAAAAACGAAATAAAAAGAGAAAAGAGAAGGGTATTTGATGCACCCTCAACCTACATGTATCGTTGACACCGTCTTGGGTCGTAATCGATGGTAGATTTTATCTCGAGAGGCCGTCGTCGACGAAGAATAAAGCAAACACGCGTTTTGGAAAGTTTCTGGACAGCGATTTTAAAACAGTGATATCTCCCTCGTTTCACGACGAAAATTCGATTCGAAAGATGTTTTGGAAACTAGAAAGAGAGGAGAACAAGGATCTTAAAGCAACCCCTGCTCGATTTGGGTTAACGGGCACGAAAAACGAGCACAAACAGAACTGGACAGACAAGAGTAAACCGCGAAAACAGAGTGTTATTTCACTCTGTTTTTCGAGGGATCTCGTGTACTCTCAAGGGCAATTTGGCTCGTAAATCTTTGTCTAATGTGTAGATGGATGTTATGTGGTTAATTAGGAACAAGAAACTCGAATTTTTATGGAGTTTTGATGGAGGAACGAATGGGTTTTCGAAGAGGACACACAAACAGTTTCAGTTTGTGTGTCGGTTTTGTTTAGGGTTTTTGAAGGATGTTTAGGGTTTGTTTCTGAGGTTTAAAGCTTGTATGTGATGCTTGGATGTATGGAGGACTTAGAGGAATGAATGTATGGTGAAGGGGTGGTATTTATAAGGAGTTAAAGTAGGTTAAAAGAGAGGGAGAGGCAATCGGGCTTGTTGAACATAGTCGCTGTCCAGCAGCTTTTGGGGGGGTTTCTAGGGTTCGTTTTGGGGGTTTTCTTGGTGATTAAGTTAGGATAATATGGGTAGGATACTAGGGTATGGGTTAGGGTTAATGGGTACGGGTCTTGGTAGTGTTTGGAGCGGGTTTGGGCTCGCGAATTGAGCTGCAAAACAGGGCATACGGGATTGGGTTGCGGGCTGCTTGTGAGGGGTTTGGGACGAGAATTTGGGCTGCTTGTGAGGAGGTTCGAACATGGGTTGATGGGTATTGGTCTAGGTGGGCTAGTGTACTCGAGATTCGTGCCAATTCGTAAAGGAAACGGGCTCAAAAACCGAGCTAAAATCGAGCTCAAAAACAAGTGTTCAAAACGAGTTTTCTTCGCTTTTCAAATCAATTAATAAATTGAAATAAATGACTTTTCAAATCAAATATACTCATAAAATGATTTTTCAAATCAAATATTTATTTTATTTTCAATAAAATAAACTTGGGAAAATAAATTCAAAATAAAATAAAATAAATTGAATTTACCTAAAAAACCATAATTTAAATATCATTCAAATTAACAAAATGAACTCACTAAAAACATTAATTTAAATATCATTTAAATTAACAGAATGAATTCACTAAAAAAACATTAATTTAAATATCATTTAAATTAATAAAATACTTTATCGACGACGCCCATTCTACCTCGTAAAACGAGCTCCAAATAATGACAATGACAACTAAAGAATACATGTGTCCTATCATCATCGGGTGTTTGTCGGGTTCTCTATAAATTCCAATATCGACGGATACGGGTATCTACACCATTGCTTTCAACGCCTGCTCCATGAGTTCGTGCAGGGCCTGCTTGCGATCACGCGGCGCGGCCTTAGGGTGCAGTTCAACAACTCTCCTGTCCTAGTCAAGTCCCAACTTGCTTAGGATGGAGACAGAGAGATCCCGGCCAAATCGATCTGCAAGAAACAAAGCAGGAGTTAAGCGAAAGAAGTAAACCAAGGCTCAAATATCGAAGCATAAAAGCAAAGGAGGGCCTCATACCGACCCCACTCACCCTGGCTGAGGGCCGGTATGAGGCCGACGTGGCAAAGCGGCTCGTCTTGAAGGACGATCTGCGTCGGAGGCATCCATCCCTTCGGCGTGCCATCCTTCTCAGCCTTGAACATGCTCATTGCCCGCACTTTGCCGTCATTAAGATAAACCTTCTTGGCGTCCATCTTAATCTTATTACGGGAGACATATCTTTCATGCTCCCCCTGACTCTCACAACAAGAAATTGACGCGGGCCGGCTGGAAGGACCGGGGCAGTGGATAGTCCTCCGGAACCTCGACATATACCCACCGCCCCTTCCAGTCTTTGCAGGATGTCAGCTTGGAGACGGTCACATAACCCGGCTCGGTCTGCACGCTGTACCACCCCATGACGCCTTGGGTAGACAGCCGAAGATGGTGGAGCCGGCGGAAAAGGTTCACCGTTGGGGCCACCCCCTTAAAGAGACAAAACCATACGAAGCCAACAATCGTCCTAATGGCCAACGGGTGCAGTTGTACCACGGCGACATTCATGGCTTTGATTATGGCCGAGATGCGTTCATGAAGAGGAAAACGGAGCCCATACTCCAGATGCCTAATATACACGCCTATACAGCCTTCGGGAGGGCAACAGACTGTCTGATCACCCTCAGGGACAATAATTCTATACCCCCTGCCGAAGTTGTAATGGTCTTCGAAAAGTTCAGGCCCGGAGACACTAGCGAACTTGTTCGTCCAAACGCGATCGGGTTTAATCGAGCAGGCTTCGCCGTGCCACAAGTAATGCGGCCTCTCTGAATCAGATTGGGTCTTTTCCTCCTCATCATCATCAAAATCCTCGAGATATTTCTCGTCGATTTCAGGAGAAGGCGACTTGCGACCCCCGAACCCTACCGGGGTGACAACCAGTGGCTCCTGTTCATCAGGACGCGGCGGTTCGCCCCCCGGGGTTGAGGTACTAGCCGGAGCGTCAGCAGCAGACATGGTGGCAAACGAATACTTAACAAATAAAAGTTGGGGAAGAATTTGTTTTTACCTTGAAAGAAAGTGTTACGCCGAGTAACGCTTCGAAAATTAGAGAGAGAAAACTCTTCGAAAACTAGAGAGAGGAAATTTTTTAAGAAAAAGAAGTTTGCACAGCAAAATGAGGGGCACACTGCTCTATTTATAGAGCAAAGCCCATTCAGTGGACCAATCAGAGCAAAGCCCACGAAGCGTCCACCAATCAATACCAGGCCACGTGTCAAGCATGCAGCCACAAAAGGTCAATCGACATACAGTGACAAATCTTCTTTGACACGCTCCTCGGTATCTACTTGCCAACGGCCAGCTGATCAACCAAGCTTGGCAGCACCGGCCAGGGGCAATCAAAAGCACACGGCACTCCCAACCTTGGTCTCGGCCAGCGCCATTTTTTCTTTTCCACATTCGATGTCCATTACACAACAATGTGGAGGGGGGATATGGTACGGCCTGAACAGGACCAAGCCGAGGAAGAAGTTCGACATGCGCAGAATACGCTCAACACGCATCGAAGGTCCATACCACGGCATAGACTACGCTGGGGGCAAATTGATGGGGCATATTCTGCACCCGCTGACCAAGTCAACATATTGACCTTGGTCAAGGCTAAAAGACAACAAGTCAAAGGAAAAACAGCCTAACCGACAAAGCCTGTCGGCCTGTCACTTGGGTCTCGGCTTGGCAACTAGCCGGCCGAGAGGCATATCCGTGTACTCGCATCCAGTCCATTCGGCATGGAGTCAACCAGGCCTGCCGGCCTGTCATGGGTCCCTCGGCCGAGGGTAAGACAGTCTTTTCACCTGCTAGCCACTTGGCCACTACGCGACAAAAGGTGAAAGTCTATAAATACTCCACATCTCTCATTGAGAAACAAACGGAATTATCTGGTATCAAACTCACTTATCTCTCTACAATATACTTTGCCAAGTTCAACACACAACTTATCTCTCTAAGTTTACTGGCTTGAGCGTCGGAGTGAGTACGCTCGGTACCAAGCCGAGCCCTCAGTTTGTTCATCTTTACAGGAGAGAGTAAAAGGAAGAGACAAGCAACGACATCATTCTACAAGCTCAAGTGGTCACAATCCTGCTCCGGAATTACACCCGGAACAATTCCATAAAATGAACACGTGATAACTGAGACTGGTTTTTAAGATTTACAAATTAGATTAACTTACAACATCTACCAATATTCCATTTTGTAAGCATACGACAATGTAAATGTTTAATGGTGGTACGCAAAACAACATGTATCTCAATTATATATGTAACCTGTTTGGAGGATTTTTGTTAGATCTCTAAACAATACAAATTTATTTTTGACTGTCTATCCTTAAGACTTGTTGTTCCATATGAACTTCATGTGAAATATATAATACGAAATCTAATTTTTTAGACGTGAGATATATGTTTTTTGTGAATTAACGCTTTACAAAAGTTGACCTCCAAAAAACAAATCAAGAGTTTTATGTGGAGTGAAGGGAGTAGGATATTAGGATACTACTCTTAAACTCGATTAGTTTTAGATTATATCTATTAAAATTATACGTAACTCATTTTTATTTATTTGAAATGTTATCTATTAACAAAATCAAGTCTCATCATCTTACATTTTTATTCTACTCTTTTTTTTGTAATAACAAAATGAACAAATTTCATAAAAGAGTTTCATTTTTAAGAAAATTGCTTCAAATTCCTAAATATATATGTACAATCATTTTACTTCTTAACTAATATATATGAGTTTGACCTAATGTATTATACTAAGGAGTATTTTATATTCAACTAAACCTATATGAGATACCTCATAGTTAACCATTAACAAAAAAAAAAAAGATTATTTCCACTTTTTTGCCCTGAGGTTTAGCCTAATTTCACTTTAGTGCCATGAGATTTGCATAGTTCTACTGTGGTACCTTGAGGTTTTGACTACCTCCTACTTTAGTGACCTATACATATCATTCTTAGTATTTTAATTTGTACTCCCTCTACTCATCTTTTATCTTCCCACTTTTCTAATATAAGTGGGAAGTAGTTATTGAAATGAGAAGATAAAAGATGAATGGAGGGAGTACTAAAAAAAATATTTTGAACATAAATACATTTTTTTATAGTACAATGTATGTTGATTATACTATTTTGTATACAATATAATTAATATCCAATTTTGCACTTTATTTTACTGAAAATGTAATTAAGATAAAAATTGACTATTAAATGTTTTAGGTCACCAAAATAAAATTTTATTCAAAACCCAGGTTACCAAAGTGGGAAGTATTCGAAAACTCAGGACACCAAGTGGAATTATGCAAATAGGGCACTAAAGTGGAATTATGCAAATAGGGCACTAAAGTGGAATTAACCCAAACCTAACCAAAATGGAAATTTTCCAAAAAAAAACTATTAAAATCTACTGTAAAAACTATTCCACGTTTAAATATACAACTAGTTTTGTGACCCGTGAGAATCACGGATTTGTTCGTTTTTGGCTTGTCTATTATGTTTCCGACCGTAATCGTCTGGGCGTTTATTTGTTGATTGGGTTTCGCTGTTATTTTCCGGGCCGAAATGTTTAGTGGTATTATTTTTTTATTATTTGTTTTCCTTTGTCTTCAAAATAGGTTACTTCTATCAAATTTAAAAATTTAAAAATGAGTTACAAAGCCTTTACTTTTTTCCCAGGACTGTCTTATATTTTGTCCAAAGAAACCACCTTGTTATTCTCTCTCTCTCTCTCTCTCTTTGTCCATTAAACCCACAAAACATCGGTGCACTGTTGAACTAACAAAAAATGAATCAAACAGCAGCGCGAGAAGTATTTGTGAATGCCCAAGGAGCACGAAGAAGTTGTTGGTCCATTGGCGGGTCTTGAATCGATTGTTGTTGAAGAATAAATTGGTGTATTCGAAGTAGTTGTTACATTACAGATTGTTCTAGCTGTTGGTCCCACGACTTCTCCATTGTCAATTCAGTTTATGTAATTTATACAATTAATTTTGAAATTGGTTGATTTGGGTCATTTACTAAATTAGGGTTCTTTGGGTTTTGACTATCGGAGTTATCGTGTTTGTAAATGCAATATGCTTTGTATTTGTTGGTGAACAACATATAATCAACTGGTTATGGTCGTGGTATTCCATGTCCCGATCCATACCCTATTGGTCATCTGTCGTCTTCGTGTGTTTGTTGTTTTATGATCGTACTAAATACATGGACTTCCTTATATGCTCACTTTTTATTAGTAGTTTGTGTAATAATATGTTACATATACCAGGAATGTACGGTAACATTTTAACCTTATTTTGTTTGTGTAATAAAGTATGTCGTACTTGAATACGGGTTCATCATTGTCGCGGCAGCAGATTGGTCATGCATGGGGTCTGCACCTGTTTTTTAGGAAGCAAATAATTATACGGAATTTCGTTAGCAGATGACATTGCTTGAAGAAAGTGAAATGTAATGATAAGCATAGTTAGGCGTACTTGAAGGTGCGTTGCTCGTTGTCTCGGTATTGTCCATAATTACATTTGCGGCTGCTGTTTTTTTTAGTGGGAGTAATTATAACCAATGTTGGGTTTACAGTAGGTGAAAAAATTACATTCAAGGAAATTATACCTCGAGTGTCATCTTCGCAACCTAACACCTTGGCCTCGGAGTGGTAAGGTTAATGTTTGAGTTCCTAGGATTTGAAGCCTTGTGTGGTCGGCGTATTCGGCGATAACTCAGCTCCACGTCTCCATTGCCTTTGTAATTTTACCAACAAAAATAATTCTTCTTAGGTGAAATCAGCTAAAGTACTAAATTTACTCAAGTGTCTAGCTAAAAGCATTACTGTTAAGGTGATAAAATAGAGTAAAGAAACGATAAAGTATGGTGTACTTGAATTCGGGTTCATCATCGGTGTGGCAGGAAATTGGTCATACATGGAATCGGAGGTGTACACTGCACATTTTTTTAATGATTCAAATAATTTTAAAATATTTAGTGTAATAAGATACTGCAAAACATAAATAGAATGAGATAAGCTTACCGTTTTTTGGTTTTCGGAACTGAAAACCACTTGTGGGACGCTAGCAGCCGAAACAGGGTTGTCAACATTTGTTGGTCTCCGTGGACGTCTTCTCCTACGGGCACTGCATGCCATATCACCGGTGGATGTGTTTCTCTTACGTCTGTTGCTAGTTAAATTAACCAAAGTGCCCGAGGAATTGTCGTCTGCTAATTCCATGGATGCTGAAAGGTTTGAGGTACCCGCAAAATGGCTAGTTGTCGGAGAGGCAGTTGGTTCAGTGTCCATGCCATCAAATGTGTGCCCTGCGTCCCGGAATATGGTAATAAGAACAGTTTGTTCGCAATTGGTATGTTTAACAACAAATTTTTAAATAGAGCAGAAGAGGACTACCTGTATTGTCTTAACTCCTCAACACCACCGGCCGTGAGCTGTTGGCGGTGACTAAACTTGAGTCGTTGGAACTTGTGGACAGCGAGCCGCCCACGGGGGCGCTTGGGTAGGAAAAGAGAAACAAGCGTTTGCATTTTTGTATGGATTCGCCACCAATTTTTATGGGAAATTGGAACCGTTCGAATACCTCGTGTCATGTCAAGACACAAAGTAAAGACATGAACACTAAGCAATCGTTACCCTTAGCATTCTATGTCTAGAATGACTCTCGTGGATGCCAATGAACACGGGTGTTCACAGATATCTGGAGTAAGGGGTGAGGGTACGTATTAGGAAGCTCTTTTGATCGAACACCTAATCCCGCCCGCCTCGATAGCGGCCTCTACTAATGATTAGGGAAGTTATTCGTACTCGATGTATCGTCGGCTATATGCATGCAATGCAACATCCAAGTTTTAATCCTAACATGTGAGAATTAGGCTAAGTCGGTGAACAATTAATTAACATACAATTAATGTCGAAGTAGGATTTAATGTTCAATTACATATGAAAACATACAAAAGATATAATGAATACAATAAAGAAAATTGCAATAATGAAAATTACAATAATTACAATGGAAAAGGCGATTTATGTCGAAAATACCTTTAAAACGGATGATTTGAGAAAAAGAATAAACAAGAAAGAAATAAACTAACGAACATGAATTAGCGTGATATTACGGAGAATAGTCAGTTAGTTACGTAAACTAATTAAACTACGTCAAGGCAGAAACGGAGTTCAGGGACAGAACTCAGCCAGGAACAGGCGCAGCAGAGCTGCGTCCTTTGGAATAGGCGCAGCAGACGCTGCGTCTGTTCCGTGGCTCAGTTCTGGCTGTGAAGCCGTAATTGCAAGCCGTTAATGTTAATTGGTGAATTTAATTATTGATTAAATTATTTACTCGGATGAAAGTGATTAATAGGTTATTTAACATATGAATGGGTCATGAAAACAGTAAAACATGGATGAGACGGATTGAATGAATTAATTACAAGATGGAATAATGATAGAAGTGAAAAATATTAATGAGTCAAAACAAATTAATTCAATTAATTAGGTTAGATACGATGGATTAATGACGAATATGCGATGAACATGTGAATAAACAGATGAAAACTATATCAAAGACGAATTCCAGAAACCCAATATGAACAAATTGAATCTCTATAACCCGGAATTGAATTTAATGACGAAAACCCGCAAATATTGGATTATTAGGGATTTAAGTCGGATTTATGATGAATTAAACATGTTAATGATGAATAACAAATATACATGTGAATTATGCGCTATTATGATGAAGAATTAACAAACAAACGAAACAAATAAAAGAACTTTGACGAACAACAGAGGACGAACGAAGAAGAAAGGAAGCAGGAACTGCGGCAGCCTCACGAAGAGGCGCAACAGGAACTGCGCTCCTTCGAAGAGGCGCAACAGTTGTTGTGTCCTTTCTCGACGGTTATCTACTGGAAATCCGTAAAAAAGAGGTTTTAAAGCATGGTTTTAGAAATCGGTTTTAATGGTATTTTCGACGTAAACCTTACAATGATGATACAATAATTAAAATACAATAAATAAAAGAGAGATTTACACCCTCAGACTTACATGTTGACGAAACGAGAAGGACTAAGATATCGATTAGTGATGCTCGACGCGAATGCAAAGAAAGTGCCCTCGTAAGAGGAAAACGATTAATTAATTAAGTTGATTATTGTGTAGTTGGTCAAATTGGTCGGTCATGCAAACGGGGAGGCTGGTACTCAGAAGGATCCGAGCTTACGTGGTCGAAAGTTCAAGCACGTAGGCGCCAAAAAGTAAGAACAAAGTCTAGAATGCAAAGGGAGAAGAGAAGGGCGGACACTCGCGTGAGAAATATGAGGAGCGAAGGCTCCTATTTATACTAATCACGTGAAGGAATTAGGGTTTCGGAGACTCTTTGGAAGTGAATCTCGGAAAGATATGAAAAAGATACGAGAAACATGCGAAAAGGGCACGGGAAGAGCGCGCGAGCCCATCTGCGTCTCTTGGAAGAGGCGCAAAGACTGCCGCGTCTATTCCCAAGTGGTTTCCTCCCGGAAGAAAGATCTCCGTGTTTGAGTTATGGTAGGACGGAAATAATTCGGTTTTCCTTAATATCTTATGTGAATATTACGGGAAATTGTTTACTAAAAGATAAAATTTATGAAATATGGAATAGAAATATCCGGAACATTCGAACATTCGACTCGGGATTTAACGGTTATCGAGAAAATGGAGACGGTTTTAGGCCCGGACTCCGAATGTACTCTAATTACTGTCAAAACGACCGTATCGGGACGTAGATGACAACTAAGAGGTAGACATTAATATTTGAGCAATCACTTGACGATAATTTTACGAATTGTCACAAATCGTTCCGCGTATCAAACATGCGGCCCAATCATCACCGGGTGGTTTGCGGGAGGTGCAGAAATGAGGTATCTACAGAACTTGACACCTTATGTGGACGACCTCTTTTACGGTGACCACGCTCCATATCAAAACTGTCAGTTTAAATTTTTGTGTAAGAGGTCAATAGACATGTTAAATAGACTATAGTTAAACAAATAATTGAAAATATGCCTAAAATTAGACGTTTAAGGTGCTGCGGTAGACATGTTTAATAGACCATAATTAAACAAATAATTGGAAATATGCCTAAAATTAGTCGTTTAAGGTGTTGTAGAGGTAGTGCCAAGTAAAGTTCGCTCCACTTGTTGCCTCAACGCTTGTAAACAGATGACGGGGCAAGTGGTCTGTTAGGCTGCTCAGTTGTGCAAGTTAAAAACGTGTAACATAGAATGACAATTAAAGTTCAGAACTTTGTTTATCAATGAGGATTGAGGTCTGGTTATTACCTGGTTCGGACTTCAGGCGTAGGGACGTTGGGTAGTAGTTAAGGTCAATATGATAATGTCACGTGTGTTGGTAACTATTTGAAAACGGCTCTTGCAACAAAAAGGGCCCATTTATTGAGATGTTATACTGATGCAAAATTAAGACCGCACACCTTTTGAGCTTCAATACAGGTATGAATATGATGATTGAGACTTGATCGGCCAAGATAACATCATATGGTGGCCACATGAGCAAAGTACAAAGTGCAACGAAAAAGCATCGGAAATACACGCATACAGCCTGCATGCCGTAGAATATATGCTGTGGTAATAAATTCCCATATACGGTAACTGGTGAGATGCTATACTGATGCAAAAATATGACTACACACTTACCATTTCTACCTGTTCTTTGCTATTTTTTGTCTTCCATTTTAAACAAACAATTACGCTACTTTCCCATACCTCTTTGGGTTCAATTGTTATACTGAATACCAAACATAAAGGTGGGTCAAGAACACATTTGTTGAATACCAAACTTCAAAAAAAATCAACAGAAAACAAACAAACAAATTACATTGAATAGAGTACATTAGGAAGAACAATGTTGACGGTAAAGCACAATCCCCAAATACGCAGACACGGACTAAACGAATGACGCACCACTAATTCTAATATGCAGACAAAATAACATAAAAAAACAACACGTTGAAGATCAGGCCATCGACTAATTGTAAACACAATAATAATCATACCGTCATCGATTAGTTAAGAACTAAATAAGCCTTAATTGAACAAATAATGGTAAATATACCTAAAGTTAGACGTTGGAGTGGTGCTTTAGAGGTTGAGCCGAGTGAAGTTCAGTCCACTTGTTACCTTCGATAAGCCGGATACGCCACCAATTCCGCACAGAAACCAGACCTTCATACGGAAAATCTCTTGAAAGATCGTCTCATGCTATTATTGTATCATAATAACCCAACTAGGAAAGTGTAATCAACTATCAATTAACACTTAGATCATAATTAACACCACTGCCAAACTCATGAACATTGTCAATCACAAAATGAAAACAAAACAAAGCAAGCAACATGAAATTAAATGGGAGTACACATAAAATAGCCAGGAAATTTGAACATATTTCAATCAATTACGCATCAAATCGGGATAAGTCGACATAAATTGATTGAAATGTAATGCTAGAGAATAAGCAGGCAAACAAATGAGCTCACCAAAATGCGAAATAATTGAGTAAAGCATACAACAAAGAATGATTGATGATTTCGACGGCGATGAGAAGGGATGATTGAGGATTTTGTGCGTGAAGACGGAAGGTTTATACTACCCAAATTTAATCATATTCTATAGAGTAATCAATTCAGTAAGGCAGACAGACGATAATTAAGTGTCATCAATACGGGAGCTAGTAACCGTGAGAAGGGGAGATTGAAAAGGAGCATTAAATTTAAGGCGGTAACACACCTTCGATAAGCCCGAACCGCCACCAACCCCGCGGCCGAAGAGGAGATCATGGGCTGAATAGAATCCTAAGCCAGCGGCATCCAGGGGCTCTCCGAATTTGACATCTCGGCAACAGTGTGTAACGATCTTCAGGGATCAAGAATCCGGAAAGAGAGTTACGAATCAACAATTCAATCATAGGAGCTTCGAATGGATGAAGAACAAAGCTCGGATGTTGAATCAATGGCGTCTTTTATTATCAATGAAAGATTATAATTGTTAAAGATTACAAATGTAAACTATTCAATGAATTGTAGAAAGATTACAGAGAATTGTAGAAAGATGATGAAGTTTGTGTAACAGAATTTGTAGAAAATGAATGAATGAATGAATTAGTTACAATTGCTTTATTTATAGTAACTAACTCTCTAATCATTGACTTCTTTAACTAACTTTGACTTTGCTGGAGTTTAGTTGAGTGACGTGGCATAACAAACTTCAAAGTTTGTTACAATCCTTCCTCCTTCAATAAAACTTGACCTCAAGTTTGGTTCAAATTGAAATCAGGGAATTTCTTAACAAACGCATCAAATTCCTCCCAAGTAGCATCCTCCTTAGTACCATTAGACCACTGTACTAGCAAGTGTACTTCATAACCCATCCCTTTCCTGGCCATCTTTCTTTCCAGGACTGCCACAGGTTCAGCTGAGAGCTGTAAGTTGTCATCCACCACAGGAAGGGTTACTGCTACAGGATCAGGTCCATGATGTCTTCTCAGTTGTGAAACATGAAACACAGGATGGATTTTAGCATGAATAGGTAGCTCCAATTTGTAGGCCACTTCTCCAACTTTTGCTGAAATTTTGAAAGGTCCAAAGTACTTAGGTGCGAGTTTGTTGCAGATCCTGTAAACCACAGATTGCTGTCTGTAAGGCTGCAATTTAACATAGACCAAATCCCCCACTGCTAGCTGCACCTCAGACCTGTGCTGGTCACTTTGGTTCTTCATTCTAACTTGTGCTCTCTGTAAATGGAACTTGAGCATTTTGATGCACTCTTCCCTGGCCTGTAAGCTCCTGTTAACTGCAGCTACCACACTATCTCTAGTAATGTAGGGCACATGCAAATGAGGGGGTTGTCCAAACACCACTTCATATGGAGTAGTCCCAATAGATGAATGAAAATTACTATTGTACCACCATTGAGCTAAGGGAATCCATTGAGCCCACTGTTTTGGATATTCTCCAGTCATGCACCTCAAATATGTTTCCACACATTTGTTCACTGCCTCAGTTTGACCGTCTGACTGTGGATGATAAGTAGTGGACATACACAGTTCTACTTGCTGGCATTTGAACAGCTCTTTCCAAAAATTGCTTAGAAAAATTTTGTCTCTGTCACTGACTATAATTTTAGGAGTCCCATGTATTTGAAACACTTGCTCAAAGTAAATCTTGGCCACAGTTTTGGCATCAAAAGGATGGCTCAGAAGCAGGAAATGAGCATACTTGCTAAGCCTATCCACCACTACCAGAATAGTGTCCTTTCCTTGAGATTTTGGTAATCCCTCCACAAAATCCATAGAAATATCCAACCAAATTGCTGCAGGAATTGGCAAAGGTTGTAATAACCTTGCTGGAGCCCTTAAGAGAGGCTTATTCTTCTGACATGTTCCACATTGCCTTACCAAATTTCTCACATCTTTCTTAAGATTCTTCCAGTAAAAAATTGCTGAAATTCTCTTGTAAGTCACATGAGCACCAGAATGTCCTCTTATAGAAGATTCGTGCATGACAGACAGGATCTCCTTCCTTAGCTCTTCATTAGGTCCCACTACTAATTTCCCCTTTCTACTCAACTGACCACCTTCCCATTTGAACTTGGACTGAACATTTGGCTGATTTGTGAGTGATTGGATTAGTTCTTGACATTCCTGTTCCTGCCAACTGTCATAGACTTTCTGTAATAAGTCTGCTCTGATCTGTGAGACAATTAAAGCCAGTAATTCTCCCCCAGTGTTTCTAGAAAGGGAGTCTGCCACAATGTTTTCTTTCCCTTTCCTGTATATTACTTCATAGTCCAGTCCTAGTAACTTTGGTAAAAACTTGCTTTGGAATGCAGTAGTTATCTTTTGTTCCAACAAGTACTTCAAGCTGAAATGGTCTGTTCTTATTATAAAGTGTCTGCCAATCAGGTAAGGCCTCCAATTCTCCACAGCTAGAATCACTGCTAGTAATTCTTTCTCATATGTAGACAACCCCAAATGCTTCTCAGATAAAGACTTACTTAAGAATGCAATTGGATGACCTTTTTTAGACAACACAACACCAATTCCCTTATCACAAGCATCTGTCTCTACTTCGAAAACTTCCTGAAAATCAGGCAATGCCAGAACAGGTGCCTGACTCATGGCTGTCTGTAACTCCCTAAAAGCTGTAGTGGCTCCCTCATTCCACATAAAACCATTTTTCTTAAGCAAGTTGGTCAATGGTTTGCTGATAATTCCATATCCCTTAATAAATTTTCTATAATATCCAGTCATACCTAAAAAGCCTCTCAATTCTTTTATGGTTTTTGGTAAGGGCCAACTCATCATGGCCTGAACTTTGGAGGGGTCAGTGGCCACTCCTTTTCCAGAAATTATATGCCCAAGATAATCCACTTCAGGTACCCCAAAAGTACATTTGCTCTTTTTAGCAAATAATTGGTGATGTCTCAAAATTTGTAATGCAAGCCTCAAATGCTTCCTATATGATGCTAGGTCAGGGCTATAAATGAGAATGTCATCAAAAAAACACCAGGATAAATTTCCTCAAATATGGACTAAAAATGGAATTCATCAGACTTTGGAAGGTGGAGGGGGCATTTGTCAATCCAAATGGCATTACCAAAATTCATAATGCCCTTCATGTGTTCTAAAAGCAGTTTTGGCAATGTCTTGAGTGCTCATTCTGATTTGTCAATAACCAGCCCGTAAATCAATTTTAGAAAAAATTGAAGAACCATGTAATTCATCAAGCAGTTCATCAATGACAGGAATGGGGAATTTATCCTTGACTGTTTGTTTATTAAGTTCTCTATAGTCTACACATAGTCTCCAAGTACCATCTTTTTTCTTGACTAATACCACAGGTGAAGAGAATGGGCTCGATTTGTCTTTGTACCACCCCACTCTCCAACATTTCCTTGGTGATTTGTTCAATGGAATCCTTCTGTATCACTGGGTATCTATAAGGCCTGACATTTATGGGAGCTTTGCCAGGTATCAAATGAATCTGATGGTCATGTGTTCTGTGAGGGGGTAAGGTGGTTGGTTCAGCAAAGACATCCTCAAATTCCTCCAACACCTCTGTTACCTCACTAGTATTCCTCCCTTTACTCACACCAAGATGCATGTCCCCTACAGATTGTACTTGCAAAGCAAATATCTGTCCATTCATGCACCCTTTCTTCATTTTTTCTCCATTTAACCAATAACAATTCCCTCCTTTTATTCCCCTCAGCACCACTTTCTTTTCTTTATAAATAAAATCCATCCTTAATTCCTTAAAATCCCAACTAACAGGACCTAAAGAAGCTAACCATTGTATTCCCAACACCATTTCACATCCTCCTAAAGGTACTATCATTACATCAGCTGCAAACTCCACACCATGCAAGCGCCGATTAAACTTTTACGATCTTAGTGGTTACAATTTTATCACCATTTGCCACAGACACTTCCAAGGGATAAGTACTAGATATCCTACATCCAAGTTTTCTAGCCACTGCTTCATCCAAAAAATTGTGGGTGCTTCCAAAGTCAATTAATATATGCACACTTTGAGTCCTCACTTTCCCTGTCACCCTCATGGTCTGAAATGAGTTATGACCAGCCATAGCATTAAGAGAAATCAAGGGTTGCTCTTCCACTCCTTCCTCCCTACTGCTATGCACTGAATTAATGTCACACTCCTCTTCCATCTCCTCACTTTCTCCCTCAGTACCATCACTTTCCTCAACTGGAATCACCTGAATTTTGTACAAGTTCCCTTTACACACATATCCTGTAGTGTACTGTTCATCACAATAAAAGCAAAGGTTCTTCCTCCTTCATTCCTCCACATCTACAGGTAGAGGGGGTCTGTTTCTGTAGTTAGGTCTATAGGGAGTCATATTGGTATTATTTTTTTGGTAGTTTTGGCCTGTAGGGTTAGTCTTAGTGTCATTTTTCTGGTATGGTGATGACCCTGGCATGTACTGGATCTGATAATTTGTGTAATTAGGTCTGGTTTTAGGTGGTTTATCAAGCAAGGGTTTGTTAATCTTTGTTGCAGAAATGGTTTCTTCCTGCAACCTTGCATACTCCACTGCTTCAAATAATGTCTCAGGTTTAAAGGCTTTAACAAAGGGTTTAACAGCAGGCTTTAGTCCTCCAACAAAACTGTCTAAGAAGTACTAACCAGGTAACAATCTATTTCTTTGTAACATTAAACCTTTAAGATGTTCAAATGAATCTAGATAATCCTCTAAAGAACCAGTTTGTGACAATTTATTAAATTCTTCAACCACATTACTATCAATAGCTTCTTTAAATCGAGTACACAAATCCATGGCAAAATCATTCCAATCCACATTTGCTCTAATTGACATATAAGATTGAACCCAAGGTTCAGCCTTCCCAATCACATACAAGGAAGCTAGGTCTGCCTTCTGGTTATTTGGTACTTTACACAGGTCAAAATATCTATTGCATTTCTTAATCCAATTCCTAGCATTTCTACCATCAAATTGGGGAAATTCAATCTTAGGGTTAAAATTGCAATTTCTAGGGTTTGGATGTATACCTTCACGATTTCCAGGTTCCTCATTGATTCTATTGTTAATTGCATTAGTCTGAAAATTAAGGGAGAAGTCTGCAATCCTCTGATTTTGTTCCCTCATTATACCCATGGAATCCTCAATCAACTTCATTCGCTCCTCCATTTGTGCTTGTAGTTGAGCAATTGTTAATTTTGCCAGTTTTAATCTTGTTCTTTAATGGCGACAATGGCGGAAGATAAACAGAGGACAGGATGAACTGTCTCTGATACCAATTGTAACGATCTTCAGGGATCAAGAATCCGGAAAGAGAGTTATGAATCAGCAATTCAATCACAGGAGCTTCGAATGGATGAAGAACAAAGCTCGGATGTTGAATCAATGGCGTCTTTTATAATCAATGAAAGATTATGTTTTAGCAGGATTTTCCCTGTACGGGTCCGGCTTTATCAAAGAGTAGTTTGGGTATCTAGTTCTATATGTTTGGAATAATATGAGTGAATAACAAAGGAAGAATTAACTATAAGGAATAATGTTTTTTATTCTCTTGATAAGCTGAGTACAATATTATATATATATATCTGAATATTCAGGAGTAAAAAGAGATAAAGTATAAGATAATCGACTAAGATTGAATGCCTTTACAATTGTTTAGATTCTGCTATTTATAGTTCTCAAATGATAACGTTGGATTGATCTTCAACGTTCCCCTCTTTTCTTGGAGTTGTTACCGGATTAATAGGGCACGCTCCCTATTAATTCGCTTTGACCCGTTCTATTCTCAACCAATCTTTAGCTTTTCCCGTCTTGATTCATAGATGATATAGTCTCATGGTTTGGACTTGGTCTTCCTTGAGAATAGGGCGCGATTTATTGGCCCATACAACTGTATTTCTGACTTATCTTCTCAATCCAACTTATTTGAATACTGCCCGAGGTTATTCGTATTTACCATCAAGCCTTTCTGCCAGGATTTAGTAGCCTTCTTGTTGTGATGTTCTTTAACGGCTTTATAGTAGTAAGACTTGTCCGGTCTTAGGTTGCCTTAATCAGCCTAGTAGGGTCGGGCTAGGCTATGATCAGACCAGGCTAATCTGGGCCTAACAATTGCCCCTTGACATTTTACCCGTGCTGGATCTGGCCAGGGGTGAGATGTCAACTTCACCGGGTTAAACAATAAGAAGAGTCATATTTATTCAGTGACTCTTAGACTCCTACTTACCGTTGAACACTGCAACGGCTAAGTGATGTCATCTTGTGATTTTGCAATTCCTAGGTTTTTCATGCCGTTATACATCTCCTATAAATACGGTATTTGATGCGGGGTTGTTTTTTACCAAATTTCCTCCACTTTCTTTGCTAAATATTCTTCTGAAATTCTCCTCTATTTCCGGGAACCTTGTTCGCTAATTTATACTTTCTCAATAATTTCAATTTCATCACAATAAATCGAACATTCAGAGATATGGGAGCCAAGAAACGTCCCGCATCCCAGAGAGTGCTGCTGGCTGTTGAGCCGAACCCACGAGACATCCAAGAGGAAGAGGTGAGGGAAATTGATCCTCCCGCTCGTCTTTGTGGCTTTCAAGTATCAGGATTCTGTTTTTCTTGCTCTTCAATCTCTCGGATTCTTCTTTCCCGAGGAAAACTTACTAAAAACAAACTACGACAAGATTCTAAGGGAGAAGAAAATAATTCTGAATCTACGAGGTATGGATCCCGAGTCTTGTCCGGTCGGGGCTAACCGGGTATCACCTGGCTGGTTCTGTATTTTTGAATGGGCGTTCAAAGCGGTCATGTAAGTTACCTTTTACTCCTTAATGATTGACACCATTCGTGCTATGGAGGTGTCACCTTTTCAGATTATGCCAATGGTTTGGAAACTTGTCCATTCTATTGAAAATTTATGTGCTAAACATAATCTTGTAATTACTATTAATGATATCAAGGCAATATATCATATGAAAAATCTTGTTGATGGTCGCTTTAATTTGAGAATAAAATCGAAAATGTCTCCATTAATTACTAACCTGGACTCTGGAGATGATAAAAATTGGGCAAAGACTTTCCTGTTTGTGCGGATCGAGACTTTGGGATCGGGCTTTGATTATCCGAGATATCCTCCTGTGTAACTTTGACGGTTTTTGCGGCTCCCGATTGGAGTTGTGATCCTCTTGATGAGGAGGTGTTTCAGGATAGAGGCTTTTCTTGCTATTCCGAGGAGGAGAGGACTGGCCGACTAGTTTGGGCGGGGAGTTGTTGCCCGGTATATGAAGACCAAGTGACTGGGGTCGAGGAGTACCCAAAGGCAAGCCTAGTTCTCTTTGCTCTTTCTGTACGTCTTACGTATGCTTTTATGTTGGCCGTTATCTTCCTGTCGTTCTTTGTTTGATACTCACGTATATTTTTTATATATTCAGTATTTAGGTCTTACGCTAGGTTGCCAGACTTTTCGCAAAGGATTTGAAGGCTGGGGTGGCTAGGATTCTTTGAACAGTCCAAGAGCCGGGAGGCTAGTGGGAGTGACAAAACGCTTGATATCCACGATTTACGATGTTGACCTCCTCAAGATCCACCAGGGTAATGTCACGGAGATCGTCCAGGCTCAAAAAGAAAGAGGGAAGATGTTATCCTGGAAGAGGAGGAAGAGAGAAACGACCTATCCGGCTCGGCCACTCGGGAGTATAAAGGCAAGTGCCTGCTAGGATTGATGACATGGATGATGCCCGGGCACGGATAGATGAGTTTTCTGCCAAGATGAGTGACCAGCTATTGTCTGCTAGTACCCTTGAGTCGTCTACCAGAGTGGTTTCTATTCTGACTTCTCTTGTAACAAGGGCTGCTGAACTTGCTTCTCAGGCTAGGGAGGTTAGTTGTAAAGGGATATTTTTAATTGTTCATGTGTTTTTTGTTTTGCCTTGTATTTGGCTGATTGATTTTGTATGTATGTAGGGGTTGGATGCCGGGTTGGCTACTGCTTGTCAGCTTAGGGATGCCCAGGCCATGGTTTCTAGTTTGGAGGAAAAACTGGATAAAGTTAATCGTGACCTGCACACATCCAGGGGTAATGAAGTAGTACTTCAATCTCAGTTGGGGACAGCTAGGGAGTCAACCAGGGCTGCTATAGTTTGTGAGGTGGCTGCGAAAAATGCTGAGAAGGCTGCCAGGCTAGAGTTGGAGGCTGAGAAGCAGGCAATGCAGGATCAGTTGAGAAAGAATGAGGAGCTTGCTGCTGAAAAGGAGTTGGTGGAGGCGAGGTTGGGCGATCTTTGCTCAATACTTCTTCGGGAAAGGCCGGGTTGATGCTATGAGGGATCCTGAATCGACCAGGGCTAATTGGAATCCGGACCGGGATGAGATAGCTTTGGACGCTCGGTATCTGATTTGCCAGTATGGGTCAAGAAGAAGAAGTGGATTCTCCTCCTTCCAAGGCAAAGTCTGGTGATCAGGAAATGGCGGATGGTTGTGAGTCGGTTACTGGCTCAAAAATAACTTAGTTTTGTTTTTCTTTTGGGTTTTGGTTTATCCAGGGGGAATGTCCCTGGAATGAATATTTAGAAACATTTTTTTTTTTTACCCATCCAGGGGGGATGTCCCTGGAATGGATGTTTAGGTGTGTGGTAAGGCCATTTATTTTGGATGAATAAATATTTGGTCAAATTTTCTTCTTGTGTTTTGAAAAGGTGATGTTGATTTATCTCTTGGATCGGCCGATTATTCGATCGATCAGGCGAGTTTTTATCTTGGATCGCGATTTAATGTGTTATGGGTGGGGTTGTTGCACATGCGGAGGGCTTATGTCCCTTGCCTGTCTGGGAGGGCTTATGACCCATTTATGTCATCTGATCCGGGAATAGATTTTCCAGGTTTGTATGTTATGTTGAGCTCAGTATTATAAGGCCTGTTTTGCAACTGAATTTTGGATATCAGTTGGGTATTAGTTAAATGTTGGTGGGGGGTAGCCCCCAATCTTCAAGATTTGTTTTAAATAAAATGCAATATGTAAAAACAAGTATTGAAGATTCTACTTGGTAAAGATATGGGAACATAGATCAGTACTTTAGCACGCAATTTTTTGAAGAAATCATATATTGCATTTATTCACGTAATGGCAAGTATCATACATGTAATTTCATATCAAGCTAGGCAGGAAATGTGAACACGAAAATTATACTGAAGGGGAGATATATTTTATATGTGAAATAATTTTAGGTGTGCAATGTTCCAAGCTCTTGGGATCATCTCGCCTTCCAGGGTTTGTAATCTGTAGGCTCCCTGGCCGACTATTGAGTCAATTAGGTAGGGACCTTCCCAGGTTGGGGCCAATTTGCCAGCATTCTTTTCTTTTGTGTTTTGGAATACTTTCCTGAGGACAAGATCTCCTACCCTGAACACCCTGGCTTTGACAGTCTTGTTGTAGCTTCTCGCAACTCTTTGCGATATCTTCTAATCGATGCTTCTTTGCATCTCTTAGCTCTTTGTTAAGTCCAGGCTATCCTCCATTAGAGGTATATTGTTTGTTGTTGTGTTCAGGCTACATCTGGCTGATGGAATGTCCACCTCGCCGGGATTATCGCTTCACATCCATAGACCAAGGAGTAGGGGTTTGGCCGGTGGATGTTTTAGGCGTGGTTCTCGTCACCCAAAGGACCAGGGGGAGCTCTTGACCCATCTACCTTTTCTTCTTTCCAGCTTTTTCTTTATGCGGTGATTACCACTTTATTACTTTGGATTCTGCATGACCGTTGGCTTTTGGATATCCTGGTGTGGATGTTACCAGATTGATGTTCCATTGAGCACAGAAGGCTGTTGTTCTTTTTCCCACAAATTGTGTGCCATTGTCGCATACTATTTCAGAAGGGATGCCATATCTACATATGATGATGTGTTTGATGAATGCTATGACATCCTTCTCCTTGACTTGCCTGTATGATTCAGCTTCTATCCACTTGGAGAAGTAATCAGTCATTGCTAGCATGAAAACTTTCTGTCCGGGTGCTTGAGGTAGTTTTCCTACTATATCCATGCCCCACTTCATAAATGGCCAGGGTGCGGATATGGAATGTAGTTCTTGAGATGGTGATGGATATATGGTCCGTGAATCGACAAGCTTTGCATTTAGAGCTAAAATCTAGGCAATCGGCTCTCAAGGTAGGCCAATAATAACTGTTACGAGTACTTTGCTTGCCAGGCTTCTTCCACCTTTGTGATTTCCACAAGATCCTTCATGGATTTCGATAATATCGCTTTCGACTTCCCTGTGGTTCCAGGCATCGAGGTACGGCCCGACCTGCGATTTCTTAAAAAGCACGTTGTCAATAATAGTATATGAAGCAGCTTTTATTTTTAGTGCTCTGGCATCTTGCTTATTTAAGGGAAGGATTCCCTGTTGTAGCCAGTCATAGTAAGGTTTTGTCCAAGAATTAGCAATATAAATTGGGAAGCTCTCATCTTGTTTATTTATTGCAGGTTCTAATAAATGCACGATGGGTATTTTGTCGAAGTCAAGGGGACTAAAGTTGGATCCTAGGCCGGCTAAGGCATCGGCCTGGGTATTCAAATCCCTGGGAATTTGGTCAATATTAAAATTTCTAAATTTTTCTTTTAAAAATCTGACAATGTCCAGATAAAGTATCATTTTGGAGTCTTTTGCAGTATATATCCCATTTACTTGGTTGGAGATGAGAAGGGAATCAGTACGTACCTTTAGGTTTTGCACACCAAAGTCAATACATACCTTTAATCCGGCTATCAGGGCTTCATATTCTGCCTCATTGTTGGTGGCCTCAAATGCACAGCTTATAGCCTGTACTATCTTATCCCCCTGTGGCGATTTTAGTACTAACCCCAGTCCTGTGCCCCTCATGTTGGCTGCACCATCGACAAATAGGGTCCATTCTAGGTCTGTTTGGTCGCTGGTCAGTTTATTTACTTCTTTTATTAGGTCGGGTTCTAGGGTCGGACTAAAATCAGCCACAAAGTCTGCTAGTGCTTGTGACTTAATTGTTGTCCTTGGTTCAAATGTTATATTGTATGTGCTTAGCTGGACTGACCATTTGCACATTCGTCCAGGACAATTCGGTTTCCTAAGTACGGACTTGATAGGAAGATTGGTTCGACTATTATAAGGTGACTTTCAAAATATGGTCTTAATTTTGTGCAACTCATAATTAAAGCTAAAACATATTTTTCAAGTAGGCCATACCTGATCTCGGCATCCATGAGACTTTTACTTACATAATAGACGGGTCTTGTTGTCCGTCTCCGCTTCTTTGACCAGGATCGCACCGACAAAGAATTTCTGTGGACGATGTGTATCTTGTCGGGGTTCATCTTTGACTGGTTTTGCCAGCAAGGGGGAGAAGATAGATATATTTTCGGTCTTCAAAGGCGGCTGATGATCGGGGGTCCATTGAAAGTCTTTGTTCTTCCTTAGCGAGGTTATAAACGATTTGCATCTTTCGATGATCTTGAAATGAATCTGTTCGGGGCCGCTATTCTTCCAGTCGGACTTTTGTATGTCTTTTTTGTTTTTGGTGGTTCTAGCTCCAGGATAGCTTTGATCTGTTCAAGGTTGGCTTCTATTCCTCTTTTTGTCACCATATAGCCCAGGAATTTTGCACTTTGAGACTCCGAAGTGGCATTTTGTGGGTTGAGCTTCATATTGAATTTTTCCAGTATTTGAAAGGCTACTTCCAGGTCTTTGACGTGGTCTTATGCCTTTTTTGATTTGACTACCATGTCATCTATGTAGACTTCCATGGTGTCTCCTATCTGATCTTTGAACATCATGTTGACTAGCCTTTGGTAGGTTGCACTGCATTTTTAATCAAAGGGCATAGCAAGTATAACAATATATACCTCTTTCGGTGATGAAAGTTGTGCTTTCTGTCTCATTGGATGCATTTTTATACGATTAAATCCGCTTGAGGCATCCATGAATGTTAACATTTCGTGGCCTGCAGTGGCATCTACCATTGCATCGATGTGTGGCAGGGGAAATGGATCTTTTGGCGATCTTTGTTCAAGTCGGTGTAGTCTACACAGACTCTCCATTTGCCATTTTTCTTACGGACGACTACTACGTTTGCAAGCCACTCGGGGTACATTACTTCCCCGATCATTCCCATGTCTAGTAGCTTGTCAACTTCTTGGTTGATGATTTCATGCCTCTCTGCAGCGAATTTTCTTCTCTTTTTCTTTGTACGAGGCTTAAAGGATTTTTCAATATTTAACTTATGAGTAATAACATCAGCATCTATACCGGTCATATCAAAATGTGACCAAGCAAAACAAGACATTTTAGTTTTTGAAAAGCGACCAGGTTTGGTCGATTGAGTCGGGTGCATCGACCCTACAAGTACTTTCTGTCGGGGAATTCTGGATCTAATATGACTTCTCCTGTTTCCATTTGTGATTGTGCTACATATTCTTCCCTGACAGGTGACTTTAATTGCTATGCAAGGGACTTACATGACTTTGAGGGTTTCAAAGCTCGAGTGTAACATTCCGAGCCGTCCTTTGTTCTCCTCGATGGTGGTTATCCCCATTCTCGTTGGAATTTTCACGCATTGATGGTATGTTGATGGGATTGCTTTGACATTGTGGATCCATGGTCGCCCTTGAGGATTACATTATATTAGGATAGGCAATCCATTACTCCAAATCTCTCATATGAAGCCACGCCTTCCACATAGGTAGGCGGTGATTTCTCCCAAGGTGTTCTTTGTTTCTCCACTTGAATCCAACCAGGACGCTGGATTTCTTGATGATCTTCCTTCGTCTATCTTCATAGCTTTAAGGACGTCAAGCATCACCAGGTTGATTGAAGCGCCTCCGTCTATCGGGATTCTTGATACCTTTCTTTGTGCCGATTTGCATGGTGATTACCGGTGTCATGATGTAGATCGATATTCCTTGCGGTCCGAGTCATCAAAGGTAATAGCGGGCAATGACTTGGGCCTGGAAGGAGGTTGAAGTCTGGATTCCCTGGATATTCTTTTGGCGGTGAGTGGTCGGACCACGATTACGATCCTCCATTTATGAATTTGACTTCATAGATGGGGGAGGAGGAGGAGGGTCTCTTTGTTTCTGGATCTCTCTTGTTTTGTTCTTCATTTTTGTTCTTTTGGCTCTTTGGATTAAGTCTTTCAAGTAGCCTTTCTTTAGAAGATATGCCACCTGTTTCGAGTGGATGCATTCTTCGTGGTGTGTCCGATGTCCCGATGGAAGTCGCACCATCTTGTTGGATCTTTCCTGGGGTTGTCGGATTTCTTTGGCCATCCGATTTGTATCTCCCAGGTTTTCCAGCGTTTGATTAATCCTGCGGTATTAATAGAGAAGTTATATTCGGGAATAGTTGGAAGGCTAGAAAGGTTACCTTTGTGTTCTTGTGCCATATTGACTTCGGATCGTTCAGGCCTGGAATAGGGTTGATCGGGATTGCTTCCTTTCGGTAGGAACTTTTCTGTTAGTGTGTCCATAGCCTTGCTTTCCTCCGGACGAGTTCGTTCTGAAGTTGAGGTCTTCTTCCAATCTAACATGCTCTAAAGCGATGGATTGAACAGTGGCAAAGGTTGGACATGCTTTCTTGGTCGGATCTGCATAGATGTCTTTGTCAAGCAGGACTCCTTGCCTGAATGCTTCTACCATTTGTTTCTTCATCGCATCCGGGAATGGCCACTTTTTCTTTGACAAATCGGCCGGGAATTCTTTGAGAGATTCTTCGGGAAGTTGCTTTATCCTGAGCAGTTCATCGGGTCTCTTGGCCATATCTACGCTACTTGCGAATTGTTGATTGAAGGCATTGATCAAGTGCAAAATTCTTGATACCTCCATTTGGGAGATTGATGAACCATTGTAATCTTTGCTCGGTCGGGGTTGTACCAAAGCCTTTGCACATGCGAGACTTGCACGAGTTCACTGGGTATTGAGGCGACCAACATTTTTGTTTGAATATGGCAACATGATTTTGTGAATCAGAGGTTCCATCATAAGTTCTCATGGATGGAACAGTAAATTTCTTGGGGAGATCAATCTTTGCAATTTCATCTGCAAAGGGTGAGTCTGCAAAGCTGTCAATTTCTACTTGACCACACGGTCGGCACTCCGGGTATATTTTCTATTTTGTTGTGGAGTTTTTGGATTTCTTGAAGCATAGCCATCATTATTCTTCTTGATTTTGTTTGTCTCATCATTGGGAATGGTTGGGGTGCCGGATAATGTGTCCTTCTCCGGGGTTCCAAAATTAGAGAAGTCAATGTTTTTGATAATGGATGAGAATGGGGTTCCTGGTTCGAATCTGGTCTTGGAGCCCGAAGCCTGATTTTCCAATTTCTTCTTCAGGCTAGACTCAGATTCCTTCAGCCTATTGATTTCTGCTTCTGCCTGAGCTACCTTCTCTTGGATTGTTTCCAATTCTTTGATTTTGGCCAAGGCAGCCGCTAATTGTTGTTCTGCGGTGAGTTCCACCATTTTTGTGTGTGAATATTAAATGATGAAGGGAATTTTATTGGTTGAAGAACTAGATGCCCCACGGTGGGCGCCAATTGTTTTAGCAGGATTTTCCCTGTACGGGTCCGGCTTTATCAAAGAGTAGTTTGGGTATCTAGTTCTATATGTTTGGAATAATATGAGTGAATAACAAAGGAAGAATTAAGTATAAGGAATAACGTTTTTTATTCTCTTGATAAGCTGAGTACAATATTATATATATATCTGAATATTCAGGAGTAAAAAGAGATAAAGTATAAGATAATCGACTAAGATTGAATGCCTTTACAATTGTTTAGATTCTGCTATTTATAGTTCTCAAATGATAACGTTGGATTGATCTTCAACGTTCCCCTCTTTTGTTGGAGTTGTTACCGGATTAATAGGGCACGCTCCCTATTAATTCGCTTTGACCCGTTCTATTCTCAACCAATCTTTAGCTTTTCCCGTCTTGATTCATAGATGATATAGTCTCATGGTTTGGACTTGGTCTTCCTTGAGAATAGGGCGCGATTTATTGGCCCATACAACTGTCTTTCTGACTTATCTTCTCAATCCAACTTATTTGAATACTCTGCCAGGTTATTCTGTATTTACCATCAAGCCTTTCTGACAGGATTTAGTAGCCTTCTTGTTCTGATGTTCTTTAACGGCTTTATAGTAGTAAGACTTGTCCGGTCTTAGGTTGCCTTAATCAGCCTAGTAGGGTCGGGCTAGGCTATGATCAGACCAGGCTAATCTGGGCCTAACAGATTACAATTGTTAAAGATTACAAATATAAACTATTCAATGAATTGTAGAAAGATTACAGAGAATTGTAGAAAGATGATGAAGTTTGTGTAACAGAATTTGTAGAAAATGAATGAATGAATGAATTAGTTACAATTGCTTTATTTATAGTAACTAACTCTCTAATCATTGACTTCTTTAACTAACTTTGACTTTGCTGGAGTTTAGTTGAGTGACGTGGCGTAACAAACTTCAAAGTTTGTTACACAGTGCGAAGGACAAAATTGGTGAGATGAAAATTTGGAGGTTGGGTAGGCAGGTGATTTATGTGGGTTGATTATAAGAAGAGGGGAGAAATCGTCTATGTAGATTGTCGGTAGACGGTAGAAGCTGATGAGCGAGGTAAGGTGTTTGAAGTTGGTGACGTGGGGTTTTCTTTTGCAAGGTGGCTTTTTTTGTAAGTCAATGTGGCATTTAGCCATACTTAGGTGGCTTTTATGTGGCTTTTAATTGAGGGTTTAGTTTACCCTTTTAATAAGAGTTATAGATCAGTACATGACAAATTAATAAGTTTAATAACTAGCCATACGCAAACCGCGGTAAATAGTTAAGTGAATAAAAACACATTGATGAATTGGAATTTAAAAAGTAAAAATTGATGTAACCGGCCAAACCGCATAATTTTGTAGATTTGGCAGTTCAATACATTTTTAACGTCTATTATGGATTTGATATAAATTTGAAACCACTTTGAAGAAAAAATTAGGAAATATTATAGTAGATTATACATAGTTCTCACAATTATTCTAAAAAAATATTTATCGTACAGAGATTTATCATAGTTAGTTGGTTCTTGGATTATTAGTCCCGCATAAAATCATAATTCTTGACTTTATTCATTTGTATTTAATTTTTTTGCTCATTTGATAAAATCGATATGAGATTTATTTAATATTTTTAAATGATAGCTCAATTTTTTAAATCTTATGTGAATATTATTGGTAATCTAATCATACACATTTGATACATTATTGAAAGTTAGAGTTTAAACTATTTCATGCCATCGTTGAAGTTGTTTATTTCTAATATTGTCATTGTAGAAATTTTTCTCTACCAAATGTTAAGTAAATGTTAATCTTTACGTCCTTTTCCTATTATGATATGTTACTTTTTCCTGAAATATTTTTTTAAAAAATAAAAATCAGTTTTTTCCGATCCTAATGTTTTTGTAAGACAATTACGGATTTGGTTATAATTAATAACCCGAATCTTTTGTAAATCTTTTAAATATTCAAAAAAGTTTTTCAATAAAATTATCTATATTACTACACTAGTTTCACTAAGTAGTTAAAGTTGAACATCTTAGATTTTTGACAATATTTTATATTTTTAAGAAATTAGGATCTCTTTTTTTTTTAACTCACAAAGATTAATTGTAGTTTATAAAATATATTATTTTAACACTCTTATACATTTATTATATTTTTTTTGCGTTATAAATATTTCTAAAATAAATATTCTTTATAAAGTTCTATTATTATTTTAGTAAAGAATAAACGATAAATTATTAGATCCACTTCTATTAGTATTATTTTTCTCATAAATTATTAGATTTACTTCTATTAGGATTATACTTTCTCATAAATTATTAGATCTAATTCGATTAGGATCATTTTCTCATAAATTATTAAGAAGAAAAAGCTAGATCTACACTTATTATGATTTCTAAAAAAGTTGGACTCTCTAATATCGCTCGAAAATTTTCTGCTTTATATAGTATATGGTATTGATCTGTTTAACTTTATTTAATTACATTGAGGTTCCTTGATTTCAGGATTTAATATATAGTATTGATGATTGTATGATGGGTGTAGAAATATTAAGTTTGTTTGAACAATTGACTATAATGATATTGTTTCATACTCTATTGAAATTATAATCACAAATTCTCACTTGTGACGGACACTATTCGTCACAAGTGAGTGACGGGTCACTTCCCACTCATACAAATGCAGGTGGGAGGACAAGTGGGGCGAAAATGGAGCGTCCCACTTGCCTCCCACTTGCATTTGTGTGAGAGGAGGTGACATGTCACTCACTTGTGGCGGATAGTGTCCGTTACAAGTGAGACTAGCTGAATTAAAATAGAGTATTTTGTAAAAGAGCTTCGTACAGTATGATTGAAAATAAGTCTCTTATTTTATCCCAAATTCTCTCGCCTGATATGATGATCAAATAAGAGTTAAATTATCTTTCACAATACAAAATTATTATATACGGAGTAAAACAATTTTACTATGAAATTAGCAATTATAATAAGTTCGGTCTAAAAAAACTAGTAATAATTTAGTTTCCAATTTTATTTTAATAACTTTATATATTTTACGAAAAAACTGGCATATTTAAATAAATCGATCGTCATTATAAAATACTCTGTATTGAGTTGTCAAAAAAATGTCAAAGACTAATTACATTTATCATTGTATATATTAGACTACTATTACAGTAGGGACGTGCTATTTCCTACACATCATTTTACTAAATCATACACAAATTTATGTATTTTTCCGATTTCACCCCTCTCATTTCACACCAAAAAAAAATTGAATTATAACTCTTTACCCGACCACCCCTCCCTACCCTCAAACACCATGGTCTGACCGCCACCGACCGACGAGGATCACCCCTAATTTAATCCCACACATACCCCAACGACCTTTGAATCTTCTTGCTCGATCTTTTCCAGATTTTCCTTTTACTTTCTCATCATCACAATCCCCAAAATCACCCTAACCCTAATTACCCACATCAAACTCCAATTACATACATCAAGTTTAACGAACAAGCAATCAATAAAAAAAAAACAAGCAGTAATCAAAGACAACGAAGGGAACTATGTAAAAGCCTTCCCTTGATAACGGCAGAGTCGGGTCGGGACTTAGTCTTAACAAGTTAAACGCCCCTGTCGAGACCTGGCTTAAGAGAAAGTTGAAAGCTGGCGGTGGCGATGATGCGGAGAAGGAGAAGCTTAGGGTCGGATCGTGGCCATTTCAGCGGTGGTCGTCACAGGCTGGGCCTGGGGTTTGAGGTCGAGGAGGGATTGTCGCCTATCGGGGTTAGGGAGTTGGGTTAATTTTTTTTTTCAAGGTGTGGAAATTAGAGGGGCAAAATCGGAAGAATAGGGAAATTCGTGTATGATTTAGTAAAATGATGTGTAGGAAATAACAATTACGTTACAGTATTACTCCCTTCATACCAGACCAATGGTAACACTTAGCTAATACGGCCGTATCATACCAGTGGTAACATTACTTATTTGGACCACAATGTTAGATTTAATCATCCGACTAAAGGCCAATAACTTCATACTAAATTACTCGGTAAACTGTAGAGCGGAAGCGTACCTGATTACATGACGAAAGGTTGGGATGAACCGTCTGAAGAGGCGGTCTTCAGGATTAGGTCTTCTAGTAGATACACATACCGACAAGATCTCTCTACTGATGGGATGCGGGGAGATTAGGTTATTGTGTGCCATCAGGGACCATAACCCAGGTGACTATTTAGTCTCCTTAAACTAATGCGCCCATCATGCATTAGCAAACCTAATGAGTATCTACACTTAGATAGTAGACTGACCCATACTTTTTAAGACGTAAATAAGCCCATATTTAATACACCGTAGTGGATCACTTTATATTTGGGCTTAACTTAATAGATAGCACATAAATACAATTATTACCGAATTAATAATTTGTCCACATAGATCGTATTTAGGCCCATAATTCTTATACACAACATTACCAAATTTTATTTATACCTATTTAATATTTATACAAAGGGTCGTACTTTTTCACATACGGATTTTACTCTTTCACATACGTTTTTTACAATTATACCCTTGTCATTTTTCCCCATTCAAACAATTGATTTTTTTCATCTCTATTCCTTTCGATTCACCTCCCTCCGGCAACCAACTCCGTCCAACCTTACCCCAATCGACCCGTGTTCTGGCTGACCATCCTCCACCTGACCTCGGCTTCCCGTTTCTCCGACTACCCTTGTCCGACCTCCCCTCTCTCGCACTCCACCTACCTAGCCCTGCTCCCCCGTCAAACGAAAGAGCAAAAGGTAATTAACGTTTGCGCAGGTTAATAAACGGTAATAAGGTCTTTAAGAATAAAGTTGATGAATTAAAGTCTTTAATGTTTTACAGGATTATGTTTTATGTTTTTTCGGCCAAACATCTCGATGTCTCTTAGTAGTATTGAAAAGTATAAGTCCTTCTTCTCAAGACAATGAACCGGCTTCAATTTTGAGATTCGCAAACAACAGATTTCCCAACCATTCTTAAATTGACACTGTTCCGGGTGTGATTCCGGAGCAGGATTTGTGACCACGTAAGCCTGTAGAATGATGTATTTGCTTGACTCTTCCTTTCGCTCTTTCCTGTTTAAGATGAACAAACTGAGGGCTCGGCTTGGTACCGAGCGTACTCACTCTGACGCTCAAGTTAGTAAACTTAAAGAGATTAAGTTATGTGTTACTTGGCAAAGTATATTGTAGAGAGATAAGGGAGTTTATACCAGATTAATAGTGAGTTTTAGGATGAATTGTGGATCGTTTTCTCAATGAGGATTGAGGAGTATTTATAGACTTTCACCTTTTGTCACGTAGTGGCCAAGTGGCTAGCAGGTGGAAAGACCGTTCTACCCTCGGCCGAGGGACCCATGGCAGGCCGGCTGGCCTGGTTGACTCCATGTCGAGGGGACTGGATGTGAGTACGCGGATATGCCTCCCGGCTGGCTAGTTACCTAGCCGAGACCCAATGTGAGCCGAAGCCGACAGCCGCGTTGTTAGGTCAGTTCTAATACGTTGACTTCTTTGTCTTTTGGCTTCGACCTTGTTCAATATGTTGATTTCGGTCGGCCGGGTGCGAGAATATGCCCCATTAATTTGCCCCCAGCGTAGTCTATGCCGTGGTATGGACCTTCGATGAGTGTTGAGCGTATTTTGCGCAAGTTGAATTTCTTCCCCGGCTTCTTCTTCCTCGGCTTGGTTCTGTTCAGGCCGTACCGTATCCCCCCTCCACATTGATGTGTAATGGACATCAAATGTGGAAAAGAAAATGGCGTTGGCCGAGACCAAGGTTGAGAGTGCCGTGTGCTTTTGATTGCCCCCGGTCGGTGTTGTCAAGCTTGGTTGATCAGCTGGCCGGTGGCGAGTAGATACCAAGGAGCGTGTCGAAGAAGATTTGTAACTGTATGTCGATTGACATTCCGTGGCTGCATGCTTGACACGTGGCTTGGCATTGATTGGTGGACGTTTCATGGGCTTTGCCCTGATTGGTCCGCTTCATGGATTTTGCTCTATAAATAGAGCAGTGTGCCACGTTTTTTGGCCATCAAACTTCATTTTCTCAAAAAAAATTCCACTCTCTTAGTTTTTTCGAAGAAATTTCTCTCTAGTCTTCAAAGCGTTACTCGGCGTAGCACTTTTTCCAAGGTAAACAAACAAATTTTTCCAACTTTTAATTGTTAAGTTTTTGTTGTCACTATGTCTTCTGCGGATGCTCAACCCAGTACCTCTGCGCCGGGGGGCGAACCGTCGCGTCCTGATGAAGAGGAGCCACTGGTTGTCACCCCGATAGGGTTTGGGGGTCCCAAGCCGCCTTCTCCTGAAATTGATGAGCACTTTTTGGAGTGTTTTGATGATGACGATGATGAGGCGACCCCTTCTATCGTAAAGAGGCCGCATTTCTCGTGGCACGGCGACGCCTGTTCGATCAATCCTGATCGCGCTTGGACGAAAAAGTTCGCTAGTTGTTCCGGTTCTGACCTTTTTGAAGATCATTACTCCTTCGGCAGGGGGTATAAAATAATTATCCCTGAGGAGGGTCAGGTCGTCTGTTGCCCTCCCGAGGGTTGTATCGGCGTGTACATCAGACACCTGGAGTATGGGCTCCGGTTTCCTCTGAATGAATACGTTGCTGCCATAATTAAAGCCATGAATGTCGCCGTGGCCCAACTGCATCCGTTGGACATCAGGACGATTATTGGCTTTGTATGGTTATGTCTTTTTAGAGGGGAGGCCCCAACGGTGAACCTATTCCGCCGGCTCCACCATCTTCGGCAGACTACCCTAGGTGGCACGGGGTGGTATATCATACAGACCGAGGCGGGTTATGTTACCGTTTCCAAGTTGACATCTTGCAAGGACTGGAAGGGGCGGTGGGTATACGTCGAGGTTTCGGAGGACTATCCGCTGCCCCGGTCCTTTCAGGGCCGCGTCAATTTGCGGTGTGAGAATCAAGGGGAGCATGACAAATATGTCTCCCGGAATAAGCTTAAGATGGACGCCATGAAGGTCTATCTTAATGAGGACGAAACGTGGGCAATGAGGCTGCTTGAGGCTGAGAAGGATGGTACGCCGAAGGGATGGATGCCCCCGACGCAGATCGTTCTTGAGGATGAGTGCTCTGCCACGTCGCCTCATCCGGCCCTCGCCCGGGGTGAGTGGGGTCGGTATGAGGCCCATCTTTGCTTTTTATGTTTCGTATTTGAACCTTGGTTTATTTCTTTTGCTTAACTCGCTTCGTTTCTTTTGCGGACCGATTTGGCTCAGGCGCTGTCTCCGTCCTCAAGAGGTTGGGACTTGACGAGAACGGGAGAGTTGTTGAGCTGCATCCTAAGGCCGCGCCACGTGATCGCAGACCGGCCCCTCACGAACTTATGGAGCAGCAGTTGAAGGCATTGGATGTGGCGGCGGCTCAAGCGCAGATTTCTGGTAATGTGCCGCGCCGGAGACCAAAGACAACGTCTACGGCGGCAACGACGTCAACTCCAGCTCAATCTGCAATCCCCGTAGTCCAAAAGGAGCAGGTGGTCGTTGATGTTGAAGAGGAGGTCACCGTTGTGGAGGGTCCTCCTCCTTCAAATAAGAGAAAAGAGGCAACGCACGCACAATGGCCTTCTTACCGAGGTAGGGAAAGGAAAGGGACCAGCCGGCCCCTCGCCCAAGAAGGCCAGGACTGGTACGGATCTTACCCATGGCTCGGATTTAGCAGGTTCATTGGGCATTCCCGATGACAGGCTCTCTGACATGTCAATGAATGTTGACATGGATGCTTTGTCTGGATTTTTTGTAGATCAGCCGCCATCAGCTGTCGTTCTCACTGAACGGCAGTTGGAGAAGCAGCCTGTGCAGGTGGGCGTTATAAATGTCACCGTCGACTCCTCATCCCTGAAGGTTTCCCCCGCTCAGCTTATGGCGGAAGGCAGAAGGTTGTCCAAGAGGCTGGGGAAGTGGACTGAACTAGCCGCCAATCATATTATGGAGCAAGAAGAGGTCATGGCTCAAGCTGGCCCTGTGCTTGAATGGCTTAGGATCGAGCTTGCTGCTTCTAAGAAGGAGGCCGAGAAGTTGAAGAAAGACTTCCAGGCCGCCATGAAGGACCTCCTTGCTGAGCGAAAACTTAAGGAGGAAGCTGATAAAGCGGTCCTAGCCGAGAGAGCCAAGGCCAAGGCTGCGGAGGCTGACGTCGCCAAGCTGCGGGAGGAGAAAGACAAATTTGAGTGCGGCTATAAGGTCGTGGTTGAGAAGAAGGAGAGATGGAAGACTCTGCATTCGGCTGAGGCGAAGGAGCATAAGAACACCAAGGCTATCCTTCTTCAGAGGGAGAAGGACATTGAGACATTGAAGACCGTCATCATCCCTGACATGTGTGCCCAGTACCGGGACCAAGCTGAAGATGCTACCAGGGATGTGATCAAAGAGCTCCTTCCAGAAGGCAACTTCCCGTGGCAAGAGTTTGACCGGCACGGATGAGAAGGCCGCTGCTGCGGAGGCAAAGGCTGCGGAGAAGGCAAAGGCGGCGAAGGCCGCTGAGGAGGCTGCGGAGAAGGCGGCCCGGGATGTTAAGGTGAAGGAGGCCAGAGAGGAGGCTGAGAGGGCCAAGGCAAGTGAAGCTGCCAAGCTCTCCTCTGCGCCGCCCGCCGATGGTGATGCTGCTACTGCTGCCGGTGGCGAGCAGAAACAAGCATAGGGAGACGGGCGGTCGTCACCAGATTCACCCGGCCCTTCAGACAGCTACAGCTGTTCGGGGGCCAACTATTGAGCCTTTCCTCCCTGCCATCTTTTTGGCGCTTAAAGTCTTATGTCTGTAACCTTTTGTTATACCTTTTGTTTTTTGTTAAACTTTGGTAGGTTATGTTTAGGCTATTCCTATGGGGACGGCCGTCGACCTTGTTTTGCCCCACCTGTAAACATTTTTTCAATAAAGTTTGTTTATTTTGCCTCCATTAAGTTGTCCTCTTACGTTTCAACATATTGAGTGCTTTTTCGTTTTTACTTTCGGCTTGGCCGAGGCAGTTAGAAGGCGCATCTCAATTGTACTTAAACGTTTTTAAACATGTTGGCATGTCGGTCGCTTCTTCCTCCACTCCCGGTCTTAGCCGAGGCGGTCAGATTTGCGTTTCCCAACCGCCGTTGTGAACATGTTAGGGTATCGGTCGTTGTGTCCCCGTCACTCCCGGCTTTGGCCGAGGCAATCGAGGTTACGGCTCGACAGCGTTCGTATCTGTAGACATATTGATCGCTTCCTCTGCCACTCCCGGATTGGCCGAGGCGGTCAGATTTGCGTTTCTCAACTGTACTTATACGTTCCTAAGCATGTTGGTCGCTTTCGTGAGTATCAACTGCATTTGTAGTGACTGTCGTGGCGTCTACTAAGCATGTTGGTCGCTTTCGCGAGTATCAATCGCCATTGCGGTGTTGCCGGCTTTGGCGTGGCGTCTACCTTGGTACGACTACGGAGGGGACAAGCATCTTGATGGAAAATTTGGATCATTCTTCATAAGGTATAATTACGCACTGGGGTGTCCACAACGGTCTCGGACACCTCCGCCGCTATACAAAATATTTCCTAAGGTTGTCCGTGTTCCAGTGGCTCATTAGAGGAACACCCTCCATGTCTGTCAGCCGGTATGTCCCCGGCCTCATTTCTTCAACCACTTTGTAGGGTCCTTCCCAGTTGGTCGTCATTTTACCATGGATGTTTCCTTTGTTTGTTGCGGCCGACTTTCTTAGGACTAGATCTCCTACTCTTAAGTCCCTTTTGTGGACCCTACGGTTGTAAACTCTTCTTACTCGGTTTTGATACACTGCCAAGTTGAGCCGTGCCGTGTCTCGACTTTCTTCGACCAGGTCTAGGGAGGCTCTCAGGCCTTCCTCATTTTCGACTGGGTCAAAGGTTTGCGTTCTGAATGTCGGCACCGCTGCTTCAATTGGCAGGACGGCCTCAGACCAATAGACAAGGTGGAATGGTCGTACCGTTGCTTCTTTCTCCGTGGTTCTAAGGGACCACGGACGCCGGGTAGTTCATCGGCCCACCTTCCCTTTAGATCTTCAACCTTCTTTTTCAGCCCCGTTCGGGATTGTTTTATTGGTCGCTTCCGCCGCCCGTTGCTACGAGGGTGGCAGACGGAGGAATATGCAAATTTGATACCGAGCTCCTCCAACCAATTCATCACCATGTCTCTCCAAAACTCTCGGCCGTGGTCAAATACCATGACTTGGGGTAGCCCAAAACGAGTTATGACGTTCTCCCAAATCACTTTTCTTACGGCCGCCGTGGTTTTGGCAGGTACCGCGACAGCCTCGACCCATTTGGTGAAGTAGTCAACGGCGACAATTAGGTACTTCCTTCCTCCGGAGGCCGTCGGAAATGGCCCTAATAAATCCATCCCCCACTGTGCGAATGGTAGGGGGCTAAGTACTGGTTGCAAGTCTCGGGAAGGTGCATGTATCACCGGAGCGTGCATCTGACAATTCTTGCACTTCGTGGTCTTTGTTCTGAAATCTTTCAGCATGGTCGGCTAGAAATAGCCGGCTCGGAGAGCTTTGTGGGCTAACGTTCTCGCCCCCATGTGATGTCCGCAGATGCCTTCGTGAATCTCTGTCAGTATGAGCTCGCGTCGGCTGGGCCGACATATTTCAAAAGTGGTCTTATCACGGACCTTCTGTATAGTTCTCCTTCGAACACCAAGTACCTTGCGGCGATCCTTCTTATCTTCTGAGAGAGACTGCGGTCCTCCGGTAGCTCTTTTGCTAGTTTGTATTTCATTATCGGAGTCATCCACGTCGTCTCGACTTCGATGTCGCCCACCATGCCGACGGTCTCAGTGATGCTTTTAGCATTCCTGATATCCACCAGCACGGTTCGACTGACATTCTTGATGCTTGAACTGGCAAGTTTTGAGAGAGCGTCGGCTCGGTTATTCTCAGACCTGGGGATGCACTGTATTTGGAAAGATTTCAATTTTGCAGTGTCGGCTTTTACCCTTTCCAGGTATCTCACCATCCCGTCGTCTCGAGCCTCATACTCTCCTCTGATTTGATTAGTGACTAAGAGTGAATCTGTTTTCACCACAATATGCTCCGCCCCGGCAGCTCTAGCTAACTCGACTCTAGTTATCACCGCCTCATATTCGGATTCATTATTTGAGGCCGAGAAGGTAAACTTCAAGGCGTACTCAAACTCGTCCCCGTTAGGGCTGGTGATAAGGATGCCGGCTCCTGAGCTGTTTGCTGTGGAGGACCCGTCGGTGTATACTTCCCACACACCGGGATGTGATTCTTCTTGGTATGTGCACTCGGCTAGGAAGTCTGCAAGTGCTTGCCCCTTTATCGAAGGCCTCGGTTTGTACTGAATGCCGAAGCCGGATAACTCCACTGCCCATTTGATAAGTCGGCCGGATTTTTCGAATTTTTCTAAGGCTTTCTCCAATGGCTGGTCGGTTAAGACCGTCACGGGATGTGCGTCGAAGTAGGGTTTTAACTTCCTTGCGGCAACGACGACGGCGAAGGCCGCTTTTTCAATCAGTGGGTAATTTCTTTCGGCGGGGCGAGTGTATGGGCGATAAAGTAGATTGGGTGTTCTTTGCTTATTTTCCTCCACGACAATTACGCAGACCGACCGTGGCCGAGGTAAGCTGCTAAGTATAGATACGGCGTCTCCCCGGCGTCGGCTGGACAGGGTCGGGAGAGTTAGTAGGTGGGCTTTCAGTTGCTTGAAAGCCGCACTCTGTTCCTCCCCCCAGCAAAAGTCTTTATTCCCCTTCAACACTTTAAAGAATGGGGTGCTCTTGTCGGCCGACCGAGAGATGAAGCGGGCGAGAGCCGCCATCCTCCGGTTCAGCATCATAACCTCTTTTCGATTCCTCGGCTCCCCCAGTCTAGTATTGCTTGGACTTTCTCTGGATTGGCATCAATTCCCCTGGCGCTGACAAGCACGCCGAGGAACTTGCCGGCCCGGACACCGAAGTTGCATTTCTTTGGGTTAAGCTTCATTCTATATTTCCTTAGTGAACAAAATGTCTCGCTCAAGTCGGCCAAGTGCTTTTGTCGGACTTGCTTTTTACAATAGCATCGTCGACGTAAGCCTCGATGTTTCGCCCTTTTTGATCTTGAAACACTTTGTCCACCAGCCTAGTGTAAGTTGCGCCAGCGTTTTTCAAACCGAACGGCATCATTTTATACATGTATGTGCCGTGTATGGTGATGAATGCGCACTTAGACATGTCTTCCTCGGCCATGAATACCTGATGGTATCCTGAGAAGGCGTCTAGCAGGCTCAGCATAGTGTAGCCTGCCGTTGCGTCAATTAAACTATCTATTCGAGGCAAGGGATAGCAATCTTTAGGGCATGTTTTATTAAGATTTGTAAAATCAACACACATCCTCCACCCCCCTGATGACTTCTTTACCATTACAACATTTGCTAGCCACTCAGGGTAAGTACAAGACATGATAAAGCCCGCCTCTAATAGTTTATCTACCTCAGCTTTGATGGCCTCATCTTTCTCGGCTGAGGAGTTCCTCATCTTCGTTTGACGGGCGGCGGTGGAGAGTACGTTCGGCTTGTGAACGACCACCTCTCGGCTCACGCTGGCATCTCGCCGAGTATGCGAAGACATCTTTGTTCTTCCTCGGCAGGTCTAGGAGATCGGCTCGATTCGGCTCCGGCCGACACCACCGATTACGGTGCGCCCTGGGTCAATTTCCACTTCCTCGGTCTCGGCTCCTTCGACCATGCCGACGTTAAAGGCATCGGATCACCCTCCTGCTGTAAGGATGGGCTCTTCCCCTTCTCTGATTTCTTCGCCACTTTGAGGGATTTCATGTTGCACCCTCTGGCAGATACTTGGATATTGACCATTTCATCTCTCTCGTCCTTTGAGACGAGCTTTTGTGCTTCACCCCGGTCCGAGACATACATCAATGTCAGGGCCCAGATGGACATCACTGCTGATGCGTGTCATTTGTATGATGTTTTACATCCTATTTTACACGCATTTCAGAGCTCATTCGTGTAGTTTATGCTACATTTCGCCCTATTTCCGTCTACTTCCGTATTTTGTACTTTATTGCAGAAATGTGAAGAATTTAACGGGAAATCAAGCCAAATCCGCCCCCGAGTAATCTGCATTGCAAATGACGTAAAGGAATTGCTTAAGGAACGAGCTTGGTGCGCAATCCAAGGCCCAAAAGACAAGTCCACGAGTTTTAAGAAGTCAAGTAGCAGCTCAAGTAGTCGATCGACCATCACCCTCAGTCGATCGACCAACTATCGGGATCCAGAAGCTACTGTTTGCTGAGGAGCAGTCGATCGACCACCATGTGCAGTCGATCGACCAGATCGCTATTCCAGACGTAAATTAAAAGACCGTGAATCTTGAAGTCCGTGAAGTTTAGGTTTAGGAAATAAGGTGTTACGTTGATTGCTATATAACGTAACATAAACAATCAAGTTGGGGGAGTTTTTGGATGAGTTTTCTATCCAAGTTTTTATCACAATACATTATTTTCAGTTTTAGTTTATTCGAGTAATTAGGGTTCGGAACATCGTTTTAGCATTGGATTTCTGTTCTTATTCTTAATCTTTCCTCTGAAATCTCGGTATTCTTTCTGCCCTAATTACAGTTTATTGCTTTACTTTCATTATTAGTATAGATTTGCTAAGTTAGTGTCCCGAAAGCCAATTATCGTATTGTCATTGTTGTTATTTACTTTAAGCATGAATTCAGTAATCATTATTAGTTTTATTGTTGTTTTTACCTTTAGTATGAGTAGCTAATTCTTTAGTGCTAGGATGTAGGCGATTTATGGCAGAGGCGGCATTAGATTAGAAAGGACTGTCTCGCGTGTTGGTCGATCGACTGACATTGCCAGTCGATCGACTGACCTCGTAGGGTTTTATATTCGTTTTAATTGTTTTAATCTTGTATTTAACGAATCGAATGCATGCGACCAGTTAGATACCTATTTCGTGACTGACCCATTAGATCGAAAGGTAGGGGAGGTTATTAGACCATCAATTAAATCGACTAGACTGTGCTAAGATCGAAAGATAGGTATAGTTTAGACCATTAGTCACTTTTCAGGACGAGAGTCAGTATTAGTAGAATTAGGGACCTATAGCGAGATCGAGAGATGCTATTTGTTAAGAGTGGACCGAGAGGACCTCTTTATTTCCCGCCTTACCTGAGTTTGATTCAGACCGACTTAGTTTGCTGCCGCCGAAGCTATAATGAACCAACCATCCTAGTACCCTTCTTTTATCTGTTTAAATCGTTTATTTAGTTTATTGCTTTTATTCTCTTTTAGCTATAGACCAATTCAAACCAACCCCCACATTTGTCACCATAGACTAAATATAGATCAACTAGAATTTACAACTGCCTCCTTGTGGTTCGACCCTGTTACCACTAGCCTAGGTTAGTCTTAATAGGAGATTATAAATTTTATCTTTGGTACTCACAACGACGGGTATCAAATTTTGGAGCCGTTGCCGGGGAGGCAATAGTCCTAATTTTAGTTGTCTTTATTTTTAGTCTTTCTTAATTTAAGGGACATCCGTTCCTTAAACTTTTCTTATATTCTTTTTGTAGTTTCTTCTTATGCGCAGGTCACAGGGTGGAGAGTTAGTACCGTTGAACCCTGAGCTTGAAAGATCCTTGCACGAGTTGAGACGAACACAAAGAGTATTACCGACAGAGGAAGAGCTGAGTACTCTGTCAAGCTATTACGAGAACGATCTGTTCGAGGAAGACCCACAGTCTTCGCCCGTTTCTACTTCTTGGTAGAGACGAGTTACTTCTCCGGAAATTCCAGTCATGGCCGAGGAAGCAAGTATAGCTAGTTATTCGAACCGAGTACCGACAATTTATACAAGGGGTTCGAATTACCGGGAGATGCCAGGAAATTCGAACCAAAGCATGCTTACATTACTATGGTCGAGAGAAACCAGTTCGGGGAGCTGCAAATGAAGATGCAGCTAAGCATATGGAGACCTTTATTGACTCTGCTGCTCCATTCCCCCCACCGGTGGCGTGACCCAGGACCAAATCAAGGAGACCATGTTCATCTTCTCCCTTCGTGATCTTTGCAAGGGAATGGTATAGAGATTTGGACCGGACCGCTCGGAGATCACCGATTGGAATACATTGGCATTGGCGTTCTACAAGAAGTACTTTTCTGCTTCAAGGACGATAGCTATTAGAGCTCAAATCACGGGCTTTAAACAAGGGCCAGATGAGAATTTCCACGAGGCATGGGTCCGATTCAAGAAGTTAGTGCGAACCATACCACACCATGGGTTTGAAAAGTGGAGTTTGTGCAATCATTTCTACAATGGGTTGTACGACGATCAGAGGGCCATTTTGGATCTTTGCGACCCAATGGAAGATTCGCTGAAAATTTGGGAGCAACCAAGGGGTGGAAGATCATTGACGATCTAGCTACCCACAAGGCCGAGTATGGGAATTCTAGAGGGAACCAGAGGAGAGCTGCTGAATCCTCTTCTGTAGCCGCACTTGAGGCTCTTACTGCGAGGTTTGACAAGTATGAGCTAGGAGGAGCTTCTAAAGGTGGGATGTACCAAGTCAATGCTGTGTCAGACTGTCCCTTCGTCTGTGAAAGGTGTGGATGTGAGGGCCATGTCTCGAAAAATTCCCCTAGCCCCTTTGAATCTTGTGCTGCCTTTCAACACTATAGGCAGACAAACACCTACTACGAGCCAAGCCACCCAAACTTGAGTTGGAGGAGCCAAAATGTCCAAAATCCAACCCAACATCCGCCGCAGCAGCAACCCTATGTGCCTCCTCATCAAAAGCAACAACAATATCAAAAGCCCCCTTATGTGCCGCAGCAGCAACAAACACAGAATTCTGAATTTTCCGAGCTTAAGAATCTGTTGCTAAAGGAGTCCCAAGCAAGAGAGGCCGGGATGAAGTTACTAGAGAGCCAAATTGCTCAACTGGCTAGTAAAAGTAACACTCGAGCTCCCGGACACTTACCCACTCAACCCGAACTCAAGGAGACCCTAAATGCCATCACTTTGAGGAGCGGGTCCACCCTTGATGGTCCTGCCATGGTTGAGGATGCTGTTGAGAAAGATGAGCCGGAAACAAGTCAAGAGAAAGCTTCAACGAACAAATCAAAGAAAAGACGTCGCCAGGCATTTCGGTCGATCGACTGAAGTTCTAGTCGATCGACCGACTCACGGGTTCTGAGGCTTCGGAATCTGTACAACCCGATCGATCGGCGAGGAGGGTGGTCGATCGACCAAGATTACTGCGATCTTTGAGGAATTTCGTCCTCTCGATGCCAAATAATCTGCGAGACCACTTGTTTCGGGGGTACCACGGTCCCGAAAATTTTGAAGCGAGACCGAGTGCTTGATGGGTCGATCCCGGCTCTGAAGTTCGATCCGATGACGGTTAATGGTTCTCATTTGAGACGGTTTGAGGAGGGGTCTAGCTTCAACAAAGAGAAGGTGACGGATTTTCAGCCTAAGTCCAAGGATACAGGCACACGCGATTTAGAGGAGAGGGCTAAGGTACTCCTTACGGCCCCATACCCGAAAAGACTCGTGCCGACGAAGGAACAGGTATCTTTCAGTAAATTTGAGAAAGTTATTCGTAGCTTGAATGTTCAGGTACCCTTCCTTGAGTTAGTTAACCAAGTGCCAGCATACACTAAGTTTATGAAACAGTTATTGTCAAAGAAAAAATCGCTTGAACATGTTCACACTGTTGCGTTAACTAAAGAGTCTTGCTCTTACTTGTCTCACACTGCGCCCCATAAGTTAGAAGACCCGGGTAGCTTTTCTGTCCCTTGCAAAATAGGTACCTTCTCAATTGAGAAGGCATTATGTGACCTAGGGGCTAGTATAAGTGTCATGCCCTTGAGTTTAGCTAGGAAACTCAAGTTGACCCGATTTTTGCTATCACGGACATGACAGATTCGGATGGTGACCGATCTGCGGTCGAGCCTATAGGAGTCCTAGAGGACATACCCGTCCAAATAGGGAGGTTTTTCTTCCCTGTTGACTTTGTTGTCCTTGACATGCCTGAGGATGCCCATATACCGATCATCCTAGGAAGGCCGTTTACGCACACTTCTTTGGTGCGATTATTGACGTAGGCTCGGAACTTTGACCTTCAAAGTTGGGAAACATTCTATCATTTTTGCCCAACTGCTAAAAAAGAAGGATCCCATGTGGCTTTGTTACTTGTAAACGCGGTTTCCGAAAAGAAATCGTACTTTGTGCTTCTGAATTGCTGTCTCTATTACTCTTCTTTGTGTTAACCCCTCCGCCCCAGATTGGGAGCAAGAAGGAGGAAGAATCTATTGTTTTAGATAATGCAGGAGCTGGTTTGGGGAAGGAAGTGCTACAAGTGGTGCCAGCTGTAAAGAAGCCTATCATTCAAAGAGGAGGTCTTGGATGCCTAAGCTATGGGACCGATGAGGAAGTGGAAGGTGAGCCGGCCAAGGTGAGATGGTCTGATTTGGATTCCGACGATTCCAAGGAAGTCCTTGATTGGGGAGATGACGAAGTTGATCTGTTGAGCTCTCCGACTGTCGAAGCTAAGAAGGGTGCAACTGATAACATAAGCACCAATGAGGCTACCTCTAGTAGCCGAAGTTAAACGAAGTGGGCCATACCGTGGTCCTTCTTGATCAACTATTAGTTGATCAATCTCGTCACGAACTTCTCTTTATTTGCTTTGTTAAGACAATTTTATTGCTTTTGTGTGCGCGAAAACTTCGCATTTATTTTATTTGCTTAGGATTTTTAAGTACTCTAGACTTTATTCTGGGTTTTGCGCAATTTTGGGCGCGTACTATTGTGCATTTGCAGGTATTTAGAGCTGGTTAGCTCAAATCATTGAGCAATTACGAAGAAATAAGACGACTGCCGAAGATGTTTCGATCGATCGTGGCACCATTGGTCGATCGACTGAATTGCAGGTTTACAGGAGCTACTGTTCATGCCCACCTGGTCGATCGACTGATCTCCTTGGTCGATCGACCACTGCTGCTGCTACATTCGTTCACGGCCTCTCCCCTGCTGTGTTTGGTCGATATGCGGACCTAAGGGAGTCTTCTACTCCACTTTATTTTCCGTCGAATTATCTATTTCTTCTATTGTCTCATTTGTGCACAATTTTTACGCTTCAAAATTGTTTTCTCAGTCTTATGCGTGGTATTTTCTGTCTTTCAGGCACTCTTATTGGTAGCTTTGCTAGCTCTTTGAAACCTCTAGCTTACGTTTGGTTTGGGGAGGTTTCCTTTCTTTGCGCTTAAAGTCTAGTGAGTTCCATATCTTCCCTTTGTGTCTTGCTTATTTATTTTCTCGCAAATTCCCAATTCTCTTTTCTTCACTATATGATTTTGCACAATGGGGACATTGTGCGATTTGGTTTGGGGAAGGGTTTTGCGTCGCATTTCATTTGCTTGCATTCACGTTTATTTTTTGTCTTGCATTTGTCTTTTTCTCATATATATAAATCAAAAAAATTGAATAAATTTCAATAATTCCCATAAAATGCACGTTTATTTTAGCATATAGATTGAGTCGGAACGGTAGTATTTCTATGATGATTTTGCATTTGCACCTATTTTGCCTGAGCCTTGCTAGATCAACATGTTATTAGTAGAATCGTAAATGCATATCTACGAGTTTTCGTTACATTCTTGCTGAACTCGAGACTTGACTTTAAAAATTGGCAAACTACATCATATTTCTGAGTATTAGAGCCTATAACTGGTGACATTCATGACCAGTTCATCTAGGAATGTGAGTAGTACTCCTTATGAGACATGTTTCCTTAATTTGCATGAATATGAATTTGATCTACTTAATACCTGTACGCATTCGGTCTGTGGTTTGCTGACACATGTGGTAGAGGTTGCCTTTTCTCATTATACCCATAAGCTTCACACTGCCAAAAATAGCCTTTTTTGTCCCATTACTACATCCTACATTTAGCCTGCCCTTGTCAAGCTAGTAGTTTACGTTCTGGGATTGTTACTTCGTTTTTGGTGGTATTTGCTCGATTGAGATGTTGTTGGGAAAATGAAAAGAAGGAAAGAAAGAAATATAAAATGAAAAAAAAAGATTCGAAAAAGAAATGAAAAAAGAGGTTCTGTACTGTTCAAGTGAGTCGATCGACTGCCCAATATAGTCGATCGACTGAGATTCGAGAAAGAAGATCAATTCGCATAATTTAATCCTTATCTTTTGGCGATTTTTGCTCCCATGTTTCATTTATATCCTATGGGGAGTTTATTGATTTGATAGTTTGGAGATTGTGAGTATTGTGCTTGCTTTAGCACCGTTTCATTTGTTTATGAGCAAAAAGCTGGATGTTGCCACTTGGTTCCGTTTTGGTACTAGCTTGATCACCTGTACCTCCACTTTACCATAAAATGTTTTGCCTCTTCTTACCCATACCTCACATATCCCATATATACCTTGGCATGTGTCATTGGTCATTTGTTTGGTTGGAATGCATATGTACGGTCATAGAGGTCATTTTCATATTTTATTGCTGGCATGTCGTCATAGGTCGTAGTTAGGTGAGAGTCACTACAAAATTAATTCTTTCTATCTTACAAATATTCACCTGTACTTATTGAGTGATTTGAGCGACCCGTGAGAGTCCAATTTGATAAGTCTCTCTGAGTTGATTCGTTCAGATCTTTGACGGCTTCATAACTCGTTTGCATGATTCACATTACTAATTGATTGTTGGTTGTGCATTAAATTGGTTTAGGCCTTACAGTTTGCATTTCGCTCTGAGATTGAACTCGTTCCATTAGGTCATTAGATCGAGTCTAGTTCTTGCTTGGGGACAAGCAAGGGTTTGGTTTGGGGAAGTTTGATGCGTGTCATTTGTATGATGTTTTACATCCTATTTTACACGCATTTCAGAGCTCATTCTTGTAGTTTATGCTACATTTCGCCCTATTTCCGTCTACTTCCGTATTTTGTACTTTATTGCAGAAATGTGAAGAATTCAACGGGAAATCAAGCCAAATCCGCCCCCGAGTAATCTGCATTGCAAATGACGTAAAGGAATTGCTTAAGGAACGAGCTTGGTGCGCAATCCAAGGCCCAAAAGACAAGTCCACGAGTTTTAAGAAGTCAAGTAGCAGCTCAAGTAGTCGATCGACCATCACCCTCAGTCGATCGACCAACTATCGGATCGAAGCTTTTGTTTTGAGGAAGCGATCGATCGACCACCATGTGCAATCGATCGACGGATCGCTATTCCGGCGTAAATTAAAAGACCGTGAATCTTGAAGTCCGTGAAGTTTAGGTTTAGGAAATAAGGTGTTACGTTGATTGCTATATAACGTAACATAAACAATCAAGTTGGGGGAGTTTTTGGATGAGTTTTCTATCCAAGTTTTTATCACAATACATTATTTTCAGTTTTAGTTTATTCGAGTAATTAGGGTTCGGAACATCGTTTTAGCATTGGATTTCTGTTCTTATTCTTAATCTTTCCTCTGAAATCTCGGTATTCTTTCTGCCCTAATTACAGTTTATTGCTTTACTTTCATTATTAGTATAGATTTGCTAAGTTAGTGTCCCGAAAGCCAATTATCGTATTGTCATTGTTGTTATTTACTTTAAGCATGAATTCAGTAATCATTATTAGTTTTATTGTTGTTTTTACCTTTAGTATGAGTAGCTAATTCTTTAGTGCTAGGATGTAGGCGATTTATGGCAGAGGCGGCATTAGATTAGAAAGGACTGTCTCGCGTGTTGGTCGATCGACTGACATTGCCAGTCGATCGACTGACCTCGTAGGGTTTTATATTCGTTTTAATTGTTTTAATCTTGTATTTAACGAATCGAATGCATGCGACCAGTTAGATACCTATTTCGTGACTGACCCATTAGATCGAAAGGTAGGGGGAGGTTATTAGACCATCAATTAAATCGACTAGACTGTGCTAAGATCGAAAGATAGGTATAGTTTAGACCATTAGTCACTTTTCAGGACGAGAGTCAGTATTAGTAGAATTAGGGACCTATAGCGAGATCGAGAGATGCTATTTGTTAAGAGTGGACCGAGAGGACCTCTTTATTTCCCGCCTTACCTGAGTTTGATTCAGACCGACTTAGTTTGCTGCCGCCGAAGCTATAATGAACCAACCATCCTAGTACCCTTCTTTTATCTGTTTAAATCGTTTATTTAGTTTATTGCTTTTATTCTCTTTTAGCTATAGACCAATTCAAACCAACCCCCACATTTGTCACCATAGACTAAATATAGATCAACTAGAATTTACAACTGCCTCCTTGTGGTTCGACCCTGTTACCACTAGCCTAGGTTAGTCTTAATAGGAGATTATAAATTTTATCTTTGGTACTCACAACGACGGGTATCAACTGCATCGGCCTCGCTCAAAGTGACCCGGCCTATTAGGACATTGTAGGCGGACGAACCATCAATAACCACGAACTCAGACCAAACTTTTTTGGCCGCATCTGCTTGGCCGAACATCACCGGCAGTCTGATTGACCCCAGGGGTACCAGGCCGGCCCCAGAGAAGCTGTACAGCGGGTTGGTGCAGGGGCTCAGGTCTTCAATCTTCAGACCGAGATTGAGAAAGCACTCCCTGAACATGATGTTTGTGTAGGCGCCTGTGTCAATCAGGCACCTCTTCACCAAGTGGTTGGCTATGTCTAGGTGGACCACGAACGGATCGCTGTGCGGGGCGATGACTCCTTCGTAGTCCTTCTTTCCGATGGTTATATCGGGGACGGTGGAAGCGGGGATCGCTGTTTTGGGCACAACGTTGATGGCTTGGTATAGCTCATTTAGGTGCCGTTTGTGCCCATTAGCTGACCCACCGTTCTCGTTTCCCCCGGTGACAACCTGGATCACTCCCATCCATTTGGAATACGATTTTGTTCGCCCGTCGAAGCTTGTTTCGGGCCGCCATGACTACATATTCTTTGAGGGCCCCCTTTCGGATCGGCTCCTCGATGGCGTTTCTCGGATCCGACGGTTGTCGGTCTTATGGCCGGTTTGGCCGTGGTAGTCACAAAATTGGTTAGTGTCGCCGTCCCCCTCGCCTTGGGGGCCGGCCCACTTACGCCCTTCATTCTTACTTAGGGCAAAGACCTCGACCGGTGATTTGACCAGGGGGGTGAGACCGTGTACCGCCGCACGGGTGTATGGTCCCGAACTCCCGGTGCCCGCCGAGTTACATTTCCTATTAAATCTTTCGGCCGTGACCTATTCATGTCACGGCGTCCTTCATCTACGTTGTCCGGGCGGCTCCTCCTCTCGGGTGCCCGGCTTCGGCGTGGCCTACCCAGTCTTGTGATAGTCCTCCACCTTTACGGCTCGGTCGACCATCTTTACGGCGGAGTCTAGGTTGAGGTCTTCGCACTTGATGAGCTCGTTTTTGAACTCGCCTTTCGGGAGGCCTTTCATCGGCGCGAAGGCCGCCGGCTCGGTGTTCGGCTCACGGATTTCTTGAACCTTAGCGTCGAATCTCTTGACGTAGCTCGGAGGGACTCGTCCTCCCCCTGTCGGATAGTCGGGAGATGCGAGGTCTCCACGGCCCTTCTTTTGTTGCGGGCGTCTTGGGCTATGAAGTTGTCTCTCGGTCGGCATAGCGATATCCGAGCCATTGGGTAGCCCCTTGTACCAACTCTGAGCCATGCCGTGGAGGGTCGTTGGAAAGACTCGACACCACACCTCATCAGGTTGCTCCCACACCGACATGTACGACTCGAAAGCCTCGGCATGGTCGGTTGGGTCGCTATCCCCTTTGTAGGATAGGGGCGGCAGTTTCAGTTTAGTCGGCAGGGACTTCGAGGACATAGGCACCGAGGGGGGTGTCGACCACGTGCCGAATGACACGCGGCGATCGGCTCCTCGCAACCCTAGTCCGGCTTCTCTCCTCGTGGCGGGAAGGGCTTATTGTTGTCCGACTTTGGAGAGTCGGGACTTCTTTCTTCATTTCTTCGGGGGCGGCCTCGTTGACGCCGTGGCGACGCTGTCCTCCCGCGAGTGGGGGAAGGACTTTGATGTGCCCTGGCACCACGGCTCCGCGGCGTCCTTGCATGCCCGGCTCCTTGTATTACTCCGGTCAAGTTGTTCGGAGTTACTTTGTGGGCCCTGGTCACTAGTGGAGGCGCTGCGCCCGTCGCCGTGACGGGAGTAGCCGCGTACCACCCATCGAGGTCAGAAATAGCTTCAATTTGGCGCATCGACCACATGTCCCATGCGGTGACTTGGCGTCGGCATCGGTGTTTCGGCTCTCTTGGCATCCCGTACTTCACCGGCTCAATGACTCGGCCGGTGGGGGACTGCCCGATCTCAGAGTTAGGGAACGTGTCATCCTGGTAGTATGCAGTTTCGTCACTCACAATTATTTCTTGTTGTTTTGACATCCTCTTAGCTCTTTGAATGGTTTTTGGTTGTTTCTCCTTTTTTTTTTTTAAGGTAGGTGACCAGCTTTTAGTATGGCTCCCCACAGACGGCGCCAATTGTTCCGGGTGTGATTCTGGAGCAGGATTTGTGACCACGTAAGCCTGTAGAATGATGTCTTTACTTGACTCTTCATTTCGCTCTTTCCTGTTTAAGATGAACAAACTGAGGGCTCGGCTTGGTACCGAGCGTACTCATTCCGACGCTCAAGTCAGTAAACTTAAAGAGATTAAGTTGTGTGTTACTTGGCAAAGTATATTGTAGAGAGATAAGGGAGTTTATACCAGATTAATAGTGAGTTTTAGGATGAATTGTGGATCGTTTTCTCAATGAGGATTGAGGAGTATTTATAGACTTTCACCTTTTGTCACGTAGTGGCCAAGTGGCTAGCGAGTGGAAAGAGCAGTTCTACCCTCGGCCGAGGGACCCATGCGAGCGGTTGGCTGGTTGACTCCATGCCGAGGGGATTTGGATGTGAGTACGCGGATATGCCTCCCGGCTGGCTAGTTACCTAGCGAGACCCAGTGACATGCCGACAGTGCGTCGGTTAAATTTTGTCTAATACGTTGACTTGCTGTCTTTTGGCTTCGACCTTGTTCAATATGTTGACTCGGTCAGCGGGTGCAGAATATGCCCCATCAGACACAATATTGAATAATGAATATGTACCACACAGCAAAGTGCTCAATGATGGAACCGATAAAAAACACGATGATTAGTTCGAGAATTGCAATTCATTTCAAGTTTTTGAGCAATTAGATTCGATTTTAGGGAAAAAATTAACATGTAAAATTAGGTTTATGAAAAAAGGGTATGATACGGAAAGTTAATGAAAAAATGTATGTGAAAGAGTAATGTTCGTATGTGAAAAAGTAATTCCGTTATACAAAATGTCATTACATACCCCACCTACCAACCCACAATTACATATCCCACCTATTTTTTTCCTTTTTTCCTTTACTTTTACCATGTTATCTGGTATAGAGATTATGTTATTAGGATTGTTTTATTATGCAACCGTCCTATAAAAGAGCCTTCCTTCCACAATTTGCCTCCTGTCTCATTTGAGCTCTATTAAAAAGCCTACATTCGCTTTTCCACGCTTTTTGCCTTTTAAGAACGAGGGAGTAGAAAATGGGACGTCGGCTGGTTCGACAAAAAACTCATCCCAAAATATTTTATATTTAATTAATGACAGGATCCTACGAGGTTTTCCAGCCCACAGATGCGATGCTCACCCCATGGTCCCCATCTCGGTTGCCTCACCCTTTGTTTAACGGAGGATTAATTAACAACACAAAATCTCATCGAAGACGGGTACTATCCGATACAAGTTGAAAATGGATAGTGCCCGCTCACAATATGCAACTTGTATTATTGATGGGGTACTCCATTTCCCTCCATTTGTCTTATTATAAGAGAGGCACTATCCGTCTTCAGCTTATAATGGATAGTGCCCGTCACAAACAAGACCAACTAAATTAACAAAGAGTATAGTATTAGTGAAGTACGGAGTACAAAGTATAAAATCAATTTTAATTAGCAAATTGCTCATGTATAAAGTTGTCGTACACATACTCCCTTGGTCCCACTGGACAATTTATATTTCCTATTAAATTTATTTTTTCAATTACAAGAATTCATCAAATCTCTTACCACTTATTTTTAAAATATGACTCAAACTCATATCAACTAACTTTGGTAAAAATTCTCCCATGCCGCCCTAATCTATCGGGAGTAAACATTTTCTATAACCACCCAAATTAAAACGACATAAACTTATATATTATAAACTATAAATAAACTTAATAAAACTAACCTGATTGAACAATTAAACTGACTACTTAAATTCGAGATTAAATTTTCCAACTGGGCATGAAACTCAAAATATTTGAGCCAATCCCAAATTAATGCCCTCAAAGTTACGCCATAATAATGCGTCCAAAGTTCAATACAAAGTCCTAAATAATACTAACAAACATATTGGAAATGACATGAATATACTTCGTATAATATCGGTAATTAGGGCTTGTTTGGATTGAGGGAAAAATGGTGGAAAAAAATACGGGAGTAATAATTTGGGGTCATTTTAGTTAGTTTGGTATGAGGGTGACTATTTATCTAGGTAACTCATTACTCCCATACAGGGGTAATGTATTACCCACCCCCACCCTGGGTAACTATTACTGGAGCAATGTATTACTCTCTATACTGAACAAATATGAATTAATTTTGTAGATAATGCATTAGTTACACTTTTACCAAACCCGAAAATAGATTATCCCCAGTAATAATTCTCTTAGCATTCCAAACTTGAAAATAAGGAACATATTACTCCTTGGACTAAATTCCTCGATAATTATTCCCCTTTAAACATTACCCCAATATTTTTTTCACTCATTCCAGGCAAGCCCTTAAAATTAACGCGATATTACCATCTTAAGCAAGACCACTTGTTCGCACAACAGAAGCCTAAAGCGGGCTTACCCAAGACTAATTGGGTGTATTTATGGATAAATTGACATTAGGCGATATAATTAAGCAACGGTAATCTTAATTAGGGACCCACAAATATAACCACACAAGTATAAGTAGCCATGAGATATTTTTTCCGAGTTCTTCTATCACCTTCTATACCTCTCTACGGGGAACACATTCCTTCTTCCTCTCTCCTCTCTAATTTTTCTTCGATTTTACTCGGTAAGTTAAATTCATAACATTTCCTTGCTTTATTGATTACTTTTCGATCATTTACCGTTTCAGTTTCACGATAATTACCGCACTTGATATGATTTCCGATTTCCCCCATTTTTAGGCGTGATTTTAACGCGGAGATCATCAATTCTCGATCACAATTTCGTTTTTGTCTAAATATATTATACAGTTCGTCTCTCTTAAGACGGACATATCCGTATTGTAAATTTATTACGCATTTTCGGTTGCTTTTTTTTGTTCAATAGTTTGTGTTTATCTAAGTTTAAGTTTGTTTCTGGTGTCTTGAATTGTACTCGTTTAATTATTTACTCCGTCCCGGTCATTTGTTGTCCTTTTTCATTTTTGGTTGTCTCAGTCGTTGTCCTTTCTATTTTAGGAATATTTTAGGAATGCATTTTGATGAACAATTTGCTCATTCACACCCAATTTGGTCCAATCTCATTCAGTAATTGACTCTCTCCTCTTTTCTTGGTCTTTGTGGCAAAACAAAAGAACAACAAATGACGGAGACAGATGGAGTAATTTTGAAATGATTTTGCTACAGTGGAATCGGTCCATGAGCGAAAGCCGAAAAATGTGTCCCTCTTTTCAAGTCATTTTTATACGTTTGTTCAAAATTTTCGACACAATAAATTGAACAAAGGTATGGAAATAACTCGAAAGGAGTAACTTTTAGTCAAAATTTTCGATTTTTTTTTTCTAGTTTAGCCTATTGCATTACTAGCTACTGGAACTCTTGGTTTCGCTACTGCTTTCGAGCGAGACCTGTTCAAGAGTTTGTTTCTAGATTTAACCTTACAAGGTTGTTCTCCCTATGTTAGATTCATTTTATTTCTTTCTGCAATGCTTGCTATCATTTTTTCCGAGTAAAATCGATTTTTTTTTAACTGATTTGTGATTTCCTAACAGGGAGATTGGGAATTGGTTGAGAAATGAGTATGAATTTATCTCACCACATGAAATATAGCCCTCTATTGCTGGTAATTTATACTTTTTTATCTAATTATTGTTCTATACAAGCTCCTTTTACCTAAAATTGTGTTAATTGTTGATGATCTTTGGCTTTTTGTGTTTGCATGTGTATGTTGAAGGTACTGAGATGAACTATGAGGAGTGCAAGCCTCTTGGAATTCGAACACGAAGCGTACTTGGTGTTTACCAGGTTATTGCTTATTGCATTGCCTTTTCCTTTTGTTCATCTTGGAATATGGATTATAGTACATAGAGTATTAACTTGTTCATAGCTTTATGGTATATGCAAGTTGACATTTTAATGTGAATGATGTCAGTTTATTAATCTAGATTCTAGAATTGCAACTTACATAGACACACACATAAAATATCATTATAATTAAATTAGACTTTATATTATACTCTTCCATGATTAAATGGCTCCAAATAAGGGGGAAGTTTTAAGCCTAGTTGATCTACTTTTGGTTAGGGTGTTAACCGCTGAGTTGTGTGTCGAAAATCCGTAGAAGTTTCCGTGTACGACCTTTTTGTATTTGTAATTGCCACTTGAGGGTGGAAACCATTCAATTTGTCATTAAGGCGAATTTATATCCTGGTTACGTCGGAATTGAATGCCAGTTGGAGTAACAGATTGAGAGATAGATATTAAGAGAGTAATATTGATTGGAATAAGATATACGATATCTTATATGATTAGTTATTATAGTTAAGGTAAAGGTAAGACTATTCCTTGTACTATAAATAAGGTAATTGTAATCATATTAACAACACAATCAATATCAGTACTATGAAAACTTATACTCTCTCCTAAATTCTCTACATGTTATGGTAGAATTTTGCTTACTGCTAAATAGAAAATTCTCGGATAGAGCGGGTATTAGGGTTTTCTTCAGTTACGTGCATACACGATTTGCTGTAATGTGTTGGATGAAGAGGCAAATTAAGAGCTGGGTGAGTCATATGGTTCTTCATGGCTGGTTGGTTTTAAGGTTGCTGAATCAATGAAACTAACAATCCGTGCAATTGCTATTTTGGTAAAAGTTACCTCATGATTATTTGTGGGTTAACTTGTCACTTTACATATATTAGTTTGTGGGTTAACTAATTGCAAGGTAAAAGAAAGATGAATGCAGTTGTATAAACATAATGTGGGATATATGTTTGTCTAGAATCTGGATGCGGAAATCCTTATACATGATAAAAACCAGGGAAACTTTATAGTGCCAAAAATGTATTCTCCGGCTTTGTTGCGATTATTAGAAGCTAACAGCTAGTTGACATTCAGTCGATTCAGATTTTACATAACAATTTTAGTGACATTAATTTTACATCTTAAAGTTGGGTCCCTTGGTTATTTGGTGGTTAACTTGGAAGGAAAGGAATCATTTTGTTTTAGTGACATTAATTTTACATAACAATTTCAGTAGCGTATTCTGGGATATTTTATCGTCGGAGTTAGTGCTCCGCTCTCATCGACACTTTTCGTTTGCTCTCTTTTCCTCTTTCTCCTTTTGTGGACAGGAGACGCCTATTCCTAACTTTTTTAGCTACTCTATTACTTCTTAAAAAACATGTTTGAGTTAACATGCTAAGTCAATTTGAGCGAAGATTGATGGTTACTGAGATAAGTTATTCTCTTTATAGATAAAATTAATCCTGATATTTTAAGGAACTCTGTCTTCTCGCTCTTGTTTTGTACACGAGCGTCACCCTTTGATATCTTTTTGTATATAGGCGTGACCCCCTTAAGCTTGTGTCCTTTAATCTAGATCTTGTATTACTTTCCTAAAAAAGAACATGGGGGGTGGAAGATTTCCGTTTTCCACTTTGGATATATCTTATGTAGTGAGGATTGGTTATATTGATGATAAGTTAGGAATACGGGTTCTTTATATTAGCTTTGCCAATCTTATATCCAAATAAGAGAACCTTAGTTCCTCACATTCTCTGAACCGATTCTGTGTATTTATGGTCATCATTGGTGAAATGTGGAAGTAAGTCAAGTGATAAAGAAGAGAGATTTATAAGTTGTTGGGAAAATGTAAAAGCATGAGAAGTACTATATACTTGCTCAGACAAGAAGACGTGTGATATAGGAAGAGTCAAATGTGTGAAAGATACTCATTTCAAAGTATAGGTAAGAGAGAACGAGATACAAATTGATGGAGGGAGTATTTTGATAATCTATTCATTGGGTAATAAGAACGGCAAGATATTTAAGAACGGCAAGATATTGGGAATTGAATAAAGGGAAGTCAAATCGGCAATAAAAGAGATGAAATCAAAGAAAGTGGAAGGGTTTCATTCCTATTGAAGTGTGAAGATGTTTAGGAGAAAAAAGACACCTATTGAAGTGTGAAGATGTTTAGGTGAGAAAAGACGGGAATGACTTTAGAGCATTTGTTAGAATCTCGTGGCTTTACGCTAAGCACAAAGAACCGAATATTTGGGTGTAGGTTTAATAGAAATAGGAGTAGGGATGCAGTTATTGAAATAGGGTGATATTTCATGGTTTTGACTTTTTAGGTATTTAGGATTTATTATCCAAAGTAATGGAGAATTGGATGAAGATGTGGCACATAGAATCAAAGCAGATGGAGTGAAAAAGTGCCACAAATTTTCACTATTTATGTGTTCTATTAAACATGGACATACAAAAATGCATATACTCCGTTGGATATGTGGCCACACAATTGAAGAACGAGGTGGCTGAGTGAAAGTAGGTAAGTAGGTAGGTTTTGAGGGAAAACTGTTTAAGGTGGTTTGATCATGTGCGACGGAGAGCACTAAAGGCAACAGTTGGGAGGATTAAGAAATGGGATTGAATAATATTGTTAGGAGAAGGGTGTGACCGAAACAAACATGCATAAAGGTGATTGAATGCGATATGAACGTTTTGGAGATGAGAGAGTATAGATGAGTGAGAGTATAGTGAGAGTGAGAGTATGGTGTGGGAGTATAGTGAGAGTGATAGTATGGTGTTTGAGTATGGCATTAGAGAGGACATTGTGGTGACAAATGATTCATTTTGAAAACGTTCCTTGAGGTTTAGATCTTATCTTTTTACCATTTTACTCTAAGAAAATCCCTAAATGTATTCAAATAATAATTCACTAATCTAATAATTCAATAATTCAATAATAATTCAAATATATAATAGCGTTTTTTATTTTCTAGTGTAGTATTATTTATAAATTTATTTATATTGGAATCTCATGAATTTTTATATTTCACCTCATTGTATTTTGATTTGAGGAAAAATAAAAATAATATGGAAAACTAATCTAGAGAATTGAAGTCATAAAACGTGTATTTTAAAACTCAAAGCTAATGATTTCATTTTATGAATTTTCTCAAATTTTTAAAATGATTTTTTTTGTTACATAAGTTTTTGTTTTTGGTATACGAAGCAAGTATTTATCGAGTCAATTTGCTAATAATAGTATCATGGAAAGATTTAAAATGTTTAGTTTATAATTTTAACCAATTTTATCTTATTTTAGTTAAAAAATTATAGTTTAGAGTTTAATGAAATGATAATGGTTTTGGTGAAAAGATTATATTTAATGAAATAAAATTTCATTTAATTCCTTATTTAACTAAGTGCTTTTTGGAGGGAATTTTTTCAAGTTTCTTATTCCCTTAGTATATAGGGGATGATTCATGTTAGCCGACTCTATGCTTAGGAAATAATAGCCGTAGACACTTAAGGAACTTGGGTAACTTGGGTAAGATTGTAAGGTAGGGGGTAAGCGGAAAACTCTTAAAAGCACCCAAATTCTTTGCTAAAGCTATGTGATATGCTATTGCCATTATAGATACTCTAAACAAGGGTTAATTCTTGTTAGTATATGCTTTTTTTTTTTGCTGTATCGGAAACTCATCTATTTAGTTAGTCTCACATACTACATAACTTTGATGTGCATACCCTTGTTGCCTAACTCATTAAATCCTACGAAAAATTAGAGCCTTCGTTTGTTGGTCTTCGTAGAGTTACTATGTTGTGTACGTAAGTTCGTAACGTACGTGAGAAATAAGGGGAGTACTAGGTCTAGATACTCTTCATCATGCCAGATATTAACACTTAGCTCTTACCTTTAGAAGTATGTCACTATGTCCTCTTCCAAATTCTATTATGTTATCTTCTAAAGTTTATTCATGATCATGATAAGGAGCTAAGGGTGTTGGAGAAAACAAAAGATGTGGAATTGATGTGATGTGTGGAAGGAGATATCAAGCCTAATTTGCTCTCTCTCTCTCTCTCTCTCTCTCTCTCTCTCTCTCTCTCTCTCTCTCCTTCCTTAGGCCCAAGGTTCTCCGTTGTCTTAATACAAACTCGCTTTTATTACTTGGGAGTGATCGGCCAAAAACCATAATAAAGGAAATATATCTCTTCTGTAAGTGTGTCGTATAGTAGGAGAGGTCCAAAGCAACGTTCAAATATAAACACTAGTATTTATTCTCAAATATGTTAGGTCATCAATCATCGTTATTAAATTTTTTAAATGCGAGTAAGCTTAAATAAATACAAAATTTAACCGTTTGAGCTATTGTAATTGAACCAAAATAATTTGTAATCTAAATATCATCCATTTACGTTTTCAAAAAGGTTTTCAATTCTTCTCCCTCGTCAACTTGTCCAAGCCTAGCCTAGTTATAAAACCCAAATTTCATTTGAATTATTCTACGATTTTAGTATCCATAATAGCTTGATCGATCCGGATCCTATGATTCTATCCATGGTAGTAGAATCTTATAATCCTATTCATTTAAAAATTTCCAGAGCGTCTGACCTTCGAATATGAATATACTCCATATGTTTTTACCAAACAAAAACTAAGATTTAGTAAGTTCGTAGTTTCTTACGATCCTATGATCAGATCTACCAATTTGATGATACCCACTCCATTGATTCAAAGTATTCAAAGTAGAATCACGATCCTAACATTGATCATAACAATTAGGATGATGAATGATAACAACAACATCAGGGCCTCAATCCCAATGATTGATGATAGTGGTCGGCCCACATGAATCATCCTTTAGAATCATCCTTGGGTGATCCCACACTTCAAAATGCGAAAATATAGAGAAAAGTGAAAAACAAATGGAGAGTGAAAAATATACTCCCTCCATACCACACCAATGATAACATTGAGAATCTTAACACTATTCATGGTTGTAGGGAATCTTCGATATCATTCTTAATCTATAAAACAAAATATAGTCATGTGAGATCTTGTTTGATTTATCGTTATGAATGCTATAAGAATATCAAATTTTTATAATTTTTAATAATTTGTAACTAAAGATATTCACGTTACAAAACATGTCTCGACAAGTGTGAAAAAGTCATTACCATTGGTGTGATATGAAGGGAGTAATACAGAGTCTAAATCAAAACTCAGAATTTAAATCTAAAATACAAATTAATGTCACGGAATATCTTAAAAGTAAACCAAGTACTATTATGGCTATGTTTGGCAAAACATTTCAGGTACCTGATTTGACCAAACAACTTGATTTGACTAATATTTCAGGTAGTTGTTTTACCTAGTGGTGTTTGATAAAGTCATTTCAGGTACCTGAAATAAATGACTTTTCAGGTACCTGAAATGTTCTACTTTACATATTTACCCTTTATTTAAATTAATTTATTATAATTATTAACGTCCTTTTATGCCATTTTACAAAAAAATTAGTTACGTTTTCAGTTAGTTTTACCGTTACTTTACAATTAATCAGCTACCTTATTAGTTTCCAATTTTTAATTTCAGTCACCTTTTTAATTTCAGTCACCTTATCAGGTTTCAGGTACCTTTTTAGAGCCTATATAAGAATTTTTTTTCAGGTAAAACATGTAACAAATCCGAAAAGGAAAATGATTTTTAAAAATTAAAAATTAAAATAAAACACTAAATATTTCAAATAAGAGCGGATACTAAAAATCCACGTGTGTCCCATTGTGCCCTCTTCGTGACCATACCCTCTTAAAGCCCAAGAAATCTCAAATCACGTTCTATTACTCTAACCAAGTCCGTTTTGGTCTCCCTCTACCCCTAGCAGCCTTTTCTGTTCTCCATAGGCTTCTTCTCACATGACCGGACCACCTTAGTCGGTTTTCCATCATCTTGTCTTGTATTGGCGCTACTTTCACCTTTCCCTAATCACCTCATTTCTTAGTCGCATATCCACGATCCACCTCAACTTACGCATCTCCGCCACACTCATATTTTGTACGTGATAATGTTTCATGGCCTAACACTCGGAGTCGTAAAGTAGTGGAAATCTAATTGTTGTGCGATAGAATTTACGCTTTAGTGTATCGGGCACACCTTTATTGCATAAAAACTCTATGACACTTTTCCATTTCAACCACCCCGCTTTAATGTTGGAGCCACATCTCCATCTAACTCACCATCCTTCTAATAGATCCTAAATAACTATCTAAAGAAATCTTACTCTTAAACAACCTTTCCATCATAGATAATATACTCTCCACCTCTCTTGAACCGAATAGACACCTCAAATACTCGGTCTTACTCTTACTTAGCCTAAACCCATGAGTCTCCAAAGTATGCCTCCACAATTCCAACTTTTTAACCCCCTCTTTCGTCTCATCAATTAACTCAATATCATCCGCAAACATCATACACAATATACATAATGTCTTCCTGAATAGCCTTATAATTATAATTTTCTATTTTGTGTAGTGGAATACCCTTATTTGGTTGATAAAACTTGGTTGCCAATCGCATGCCTTTCATAACGTTTTTTTGTTTTCGCTATTAAATGGCAAGGAGTCTTACAATCGAGAAATTTGGTCATAAAGGCCTATTGCAAGGTGAAACTAATTAGTAATAAGACATTAGAATATTATGATACGTATATTAGAAATTTTGAAGAGCTTTTAATTAGAGACATTGATCGAGTCGTGAACGTGCTAAAATCGCTGCACCCTTACCATTTTTTGGTCGTTACTCGTATGATCATCGAATACACTAAGGAACACGAACACGCATATATCATCAATGGACCGTCTCTTTAAACAATTGGACAATTTGTGTAAACCATGGTACCCGAGACCCAACTATTGTTACAATTTGGAGCCCTTGCCCTTCTTCTCATCTTTTGAGTGAATCACTCATTCTCCTAGCATATGGAAAATTAGAAATATGTTAAAAGCTATAACATTAATATATTTATGTAAAGATGTACGAATTACAAAGGAAGTGACATTCTCATTTCTTGTAAGTGTATTTCGTAGAGCAAACACGGAGACACGGACTACCTACATGAAATAAATGAAACGGCCTCATGGACCGAAAATTAGGTAAACCATAGCCGACTCACATGAGATTAAGTCATTAAACCAATAATGATAACAACGATATTCCGGTGTCCAGATATTGACCACTCAACCCCCTAGATGCCCTAGAGATACACCACGAAGTCATTATCTTAAGAATGGGTCAAATAAGGCCAAATTGACATTTATGTTAATTGTTTTCCCTTGCAACAAATATAAATACATCTATGGATGGTTTTAATATGAAATTATTGATTCGAAATTAAAATAACCTGTCCTGGAATTAACTCACTCGAATTGAACCCGACCCTGAACCAAGTAAACCTATGATTAAAATTAACTGTCTTGTTATTGACTCGATAAAACCGAAATCCGGTATGCCGGTCCGACTTAGACCCGACCCATGAGTGACCTAATTATAACTGTTATATGCAATTGTACTCCTACTAACCCCCTACCCACCACTTACTCCCTCTTACTTTCTATGTTCTTTCCTATTTCCCTTTTTGAGCTTAGTTGGCTATTCCTCCCTATTTTCGCATTTAGACATAAAATGATACATGGATGGACAAAAATGCCCCAAATTACTCCCACACTTTCCTAAGCCCCTTGTTCTCCTCATCAACATCTGCCACCATAGGAGTAACTATAGGAGTGGAGTAACTATAGGTGTAACTGAGCCCACTCCCTCCTCCATCCACATGCCTCACCCCACACTTGAAGATCACCGCCAAATTCCACTACCGTTCCCCAAACTACCATTCCTCTACCCCTCTCTTCAGAAACCAATCCACTTCTTCCCTTACGCCATCCTCCTCCGCCACACAACCATCGGCCGATCTCCCTCCTAGAAGAGCTGAAATCACCTTCCTCGTGAATCCCCTCTTCTCTTCATCCGAAATATCACTCCCCTAAACCTAGTCCACCTCTTCCAAAATTCACATCACCACCCTCAATCACTCTTCTCCCTAACTGGAAGAAATCCTAGATTTATAGTTTTGAGGTGGTGTTGGTGACAAGTAAACTAGAAATTCAAATTTAATCTAAGTGAGAACTTAAATAAAAGCAACAATAAAAAGGAAAAAAGTGGAGATTATACCAACTATGAAGAAATAAGAACAACGAAGAAGATGAAAATAAAGCTTGAATCGTGAATAAGGCCATGAAAATTTGAATTCTAAACCTATAATTCAGTCCCAATATGGGACTATGGCGTCTCGATGATGAATTGAGTAATTGAGTGAGCATAGAAGTTCATTAGGGCATATGATGAAAGGATGGGCTTACGGGGTTTAGAAGGTCACGGGATATATTTGGGTTGGTTGGTGGTTGGGTCGAGTTTCGGTGATTGTTGGCTAGGTTAGGCTAAGTGATGGTAGTGGTGTTTGGCTAAGAAAGATGGAGAGAAGATGATTGAATAATAGAAGGGTAATAAGTTAAATACCCATTTTTCTTATTTTTTAAACCCAATACAAAAGGGAAGAAGAGAGAATCTAGGAGGGAGTACTAGTTAGAAATTCATGTGCTAATTAGAAGAATGTCATCAAGCATGAAGAAAGTATAATATTGTAGTTTTGAAAGAAAAAATTAAGATACCTTAATCAATAGTATTAGATGTCGTCATAAGTCGTTGAGTAATGCTAAGGGAGGGAATATTGCCTCAAAATGGGGAAATGGCGGTTGCATTGGTCTTTAAAACGGTAGAAAAAGACTTCGCTTGGTTCATGGCCCTTGATTTAATACCATGCCTTCAAGCGCAGGGTAGCGAGAAATTATGTTAGAATGCCATAGAACAACTTTAATATGAGTTGCCAAAATCTCAAATGTTAACATAATTTATACTTGTTCTATTTCAATGAACTGCATACATTTTCTAAACCATCCGAGAAAGATTTTGAATAATGTGCATACTTTATCGGAACTTAGGAAATAATATGGAGATGGGATGAAGGTATAGAGAAGAGAGATGGAGATGAGCGTGGGAAGGAAAGAGGCTATATTATATTTTTTTAGTTGTATAATTAGTTAAGAACATGTCTAAGAGTATTAATTCTCATTTATCTCTACCTTAGTTTAGTTAAAAATATGTGTAGAAGTGGTAATTCTCATTTTACCTTTGTTATTTCTAACTTTATGAACTTCTTAAGAAATGAAAGAAATGTAAGGCTTTTTCTTGGATTGTAGCAAAAGTGAAGATCTCAAACATATGGCATGCTTAAGACAATAGTTCAATGTTTCGTTTGGAGTGAAGGTGAAGAATCTATTGCCATCTTCTACTCTATTACATTGCTCTTAGGTATTGCCATAATTTCATTTAGGCCTTATCATTGTTTTCCTTAAAGTCCTGTCATAGTTTCTCCAGAGTTTTCTTCTCTTTCTCCGACATGCTTTAACCCTTGTAAGAGATAAAGAACACTTTAGATGGGAACTATGTTGAAAAGGTGTTGGTTGAATTTTGGAAGATAGTTCTTTTTGCAACTACTTAGATTAAAAGGAATCATTGTATTATTGACGATATCAGTTTTAGGCACCAAGATTTCAAAAGGCTTTTGAAGTTCGCGAGTCCTTCCATTTCGATCATGTAGCCTTATGCTCTTCACAATAAAATAAAATAAAAGTTGAGTGCAGCTAATTGAATTGAATTAAATGGAGGGAATATATTATATATATGTAGGAGTTAATACGTTACTCTTAAATTCACGTTACCTTTATGATGTTTTTAGGTATGATTATGTATGAAATCAAATGTCTCCATTGTCTTTTTTTGTATATGAGCCTCACCACTTGGTGTACGTTAATCTAATATGAAACATTGAAAGGTAGAGAAGACAAACCAAGGGTACTATGTAACTGTGGAGAAACTATGACAAGCAGAGTAAGAGAAGTGTGCATGTGAGAAAAACCAATTTTGTCGTGGGACTATCAAGAACCGTTGGATTTGTACTATGTATGCAAAATGAGCCCAAACGTGAATGTAGGAACTAGGATTTAGGGCTTATTAGGATTAGATACCTAAATATATTATTATGATCTTTATTTCAGAAAAAAACAGTTCTACACTTTTCCCTTTCATCTACCTTCCTTAATCTCCCTTATGTTCCCCCTTTATCTCCTTGTCTTCGTCCCTTTCTGTTATGAATTAAGTGATAAGTGATAGGGAAAAGAGTTGATAAAAGAATGTAGTGAACCATTATGAAATTCCACTCTTTTAGGTTCAGGTTTCTTTCAAACGATGTGTTGTTCAACGAGGCGATAACAGATGACAATGCTATAGAGGGTGAAGACACATCCGTTATGGAGGTGCGAGGCATTTTTTTTGAATAATATTTGTACCAGATGCTCGTTTAAAGGAGGATTAAAAATGTACTCCCTCCACCTCTATTTGTTCCTCCCATTTGTCCGTCCTTAATAAAAATGAATAATAATCTACAATGGTAATGGACCCAATTAGTAGAAATCCTTTTTAACAATAATCGATTAGCTCAATAACAATTCGTCCCCACCGCCTTCATCAAACCTTGCTCCACCACCACAAAAACCATCACGAGCAGCAAGCAAATTGGAATTGGCGGTGTCGCACCTCCACCACACTTTAAGCACCATGTCGCTTAACCACCCAAACTAGTTGTCGGACCACACCGCCACCAAAACTCGTTATAGTCCAACCACTCACAACCAAACCCACCGTCAGCATTATTGCACCAACCACCACTTCGAAAGAGACGATGACCGCCTTTCGAGGCCCCTTAGGCGGTTTTAATAAAGAATAAAATAAAATGTCTATACTAGTAAATTTGGTTAAAACTTAAAAGGTCAAAGAAAAAAAGGGTCAAAGAAAAGAAAAAAGTTGTGGGGGGTAGGAAGGAGGTTGAAGAAGAAGATAAGACAGTGTAGAGAGAAAAGGCAACGAAGATTCACTTAGTCACGATGGAGTAGTGTCGGCGTCGGTTATGGTGGTCTACAGAGTTTTTGTTGTTAGAGGGGATGACGATGGATGGGGGTACAGGGTGTGTGGTTTATGAAGTAGGAGTTAATTAGGGTTAGTGGTAATTATGGCTTGGAAAATAAGTTGGTGTTTAAGTCCCTTAATTTTTCCATTTAAGGAAAGTTATCAAATGGGAGGAACAAAAAGATGTATCTAAAAAAGGAATATGGGAGAAACAAATACATAACTACCGAAAGAAGGTTATGGAAAAATGATGTAGTAAGGTTTGGGAAGACGTATTTGTAAAAGGCAATTGTTCTAGGTGTATTTAATATATAATCTTTTAGGGAGTAAGGTGGGAGGCAAAGAAATACTTTGATTCAAGGAGAAAATAAAGAAAGTTCCCAAATGGTACGGGCATAGATTTTTTAAGTCCTGATGAAAATATTTTGGAGGTCCATTGGTGTTTTATAGCTTAAAGTCATTACCTTTTTCACCCTAAGACTTTGACATCTAGGGAACATTTTACATGCAAGGCATGAGTTTGGAGCAAGGAATCATATGAGGGAGTTGTTAGAACATGATTCCTCACACCAAGCTTTTGTGTTTGGTTAAAATATTTGGAATATTTCTATATTTATTTTTGATAACTTTTGATCTATATTTCGTTGTTATGTAGTTTGCTTTGTAAAGCCGTTATGTTTACATTTTTAACTATATTTCGAAGTTAGACAATTTTTTCCTTCCAACAAATATGTAAATGCTTCTCAACTACCAAGTTATTTGTTCCATAATTTCTTACGCAATTTTCTAAAAAAGTTCATATTGAATAGGATATAGAAAATGTATATGAAATTTTCCCTAAAAAAAAAAGAAAAAAGAAAATATATATGAAGTAATAATTTTGGAACCCATACCTCATTGGTTTAGATATGGGTTGAAAATCATAATATTTTAATGGGTGGATGCATAACATTTAGGTATCTGCATATATGGTATCTAAAAAAGTCTTTTTTTTGTAGGTATCTATAATTTACATTTTTTGTCAAAAGGTACCACTAGGTAGCATGGACACTCCTTCTAAATAGTCGTCCCGTGTTAGACACCATGTCCGACGACACACGCTTAAACGTGTTATAGTTTAGACGAGGAATGGGATGTCGAAAGAGATTGATTAGAAGATGAGTTTGGGTGGGAAATGAGCATTAGTTATAGTTAAGGTTAAATTTTACTTTCAGTTATTTACATTTAATATCAAATACATTACAAAAATACAAGAATCCATTTTTGAAATAATGGTCAAAAATAAAATATTTGTCGTTTTGGGTCGGTTTTGAAAATATTTGTCAAAATGGTGTCCACGTAGGCACGAAATTTCTGGACCTAAAACACGCCACTACCAATGGTGTGTTTATAATGAGTATGGAAAGAAACTTCACTAAAAAATGGACTAAAACAAACACGCCATTGGGAATGGCGGGTTTCGGAGGGAAAACACGCCATTGGGTGGCGTCTTATGTAATTTTTTTTTTTTTTTTTTTTTTTTTTTTAAGTTCAGTCAGTTGAGGAAAAAAATTGTTGTAAAGACACGCCACTACTAATGGTGTGTTTCCTTCACAAAACACGCCATTAGTAGTGGCGTGTTTCAGGTCTAGAAATCCCGAGCCTACGTGGACACCATTTTGACAAATATTTTCAAAACCGACCCAAAACGACAAATATTTTATTTTTGACCATTATTTCAAAAATGGACTCAAAATACAATCATACGTTATTTATAACTATAAAATATACGTGTTCCGTGTCCTAAATTTCATGGGATGCCGTAACGCTTGTGCTTGTCGTGTCCGTGTTCGTTTTGGTGCTACCTAGCCACCAACTGACGTTTTTCGTAAAAAAAAAAAAAAAAAAAAGTAAGATCGAGTTTGTGTATTTAACCAAAAAAGTAAGTTACTGAGTTAGAGTATTTAACCCATAGCTATCTCGTATCCACCCTGCACAACATGACCACCTTAACTTTAACCACGTTATATCTGCTCTTTCCCTCCTCATACCTCATCCACGATGGCTCCTTTTTCCTTCCTTATACCAACCTCCATTTCCTTTTCCACCTGTTGGGGTTTTGGTACAAATAATATAAAATGCAAAGACTCACAATATTTTTGTTATGGACTTAACCACAACCCAACCTTGTATTATTATTCTTCAACCTTAACAATAATACAATCAATCCTCCAACACTTAGCAACTAGCTAAGATTTCAATCTATGCTTAACTCGGGATATTAAGCACACACTCTTTTATCTTCCAACATGACTAGTGACCCTTATTTATATCTAACATAAAATAACATCTCATCTTAATGCTACTAATTAAATTCATAACTTAAGGTACATCAATGTCATGTTGGGGTTACTTTCCCAACAAACCTCCCCTTAAGCCCAACATTACTTTGGACTACTTGTCAATCATCGAGCGGAGCGACCCAACTTTCAATTGGAAGCACCTCCCCTTCACTTGAGAGTATCTCCCCTTAAACTAACACCCATGCATCTTCAACACATCTTCCATCAAATGTGAATAAGTTAGTTTTACCTCTTCTACCATTGAGAATCACCTTGCTATTTTTAGTGACCTCTAAAACACCATTCTTAACATGAATGGTACAACCCTTAGAATCTAATCTACCTAATGAGATTAAATTTCTACTAATGTTTGGTATATATCTCACATCACCAAACCTTCTAACTTGGCCATCATGAAGTCTTACCTTCACCTCACCAATCCCTTCAATCTTTGCCTTTTCACCATTTGGCAAACTAACCATCTTTCCTTCACATTCTTCATAAGAAGAAAACCACTCTCTTCTTCCACATATGTGATAGGAAGTTCCCGAATCTAACACCCAACTCTCACTAGGTTCCTTTTCACCATGAACCATTAAGAGTTCACCATCATCAACTCTCGCCATACCGCAACCCCACTAGCACGAGTCTTTTTCAACTCTTTCAAATCTTCTTTTGCTTTAGGACATACAGTTTGTATATGGCCTAACTCATCGCAGTAGAAGCACTTGATATTAGGATTGTGCTTTTTCCAACCGCCTTTCTTCTTGCCACGATATTCACCCACAAAAGCTCCACCATCACTTGAAGAGCCACCACTTCCTTGCTTCATCAACTTTTCAGACTCAAGCAAAACTACAACGGTCTCATCTAAGGCCAATGTTGTCTTCCCCACAAGTAAACTAGTAATAACCGTGTTATACTTTTTGGGAAGAGAAGCCAACAACATTATTGCCTTATCTTCTTCTTTGAATGTCTCATCCAAACTCGCCAATTGGGTGATCAAGCCATTGAACTTATTTAGATGATCCCTCAAATCTCCGTCATCTACCATCTCGAGCTCGAAAAGATCTTTCTTCAAAAATAGTTTGTTAGTCAAGGACTTCGCATTATAAATGCTACATAACTTGGTCCACAACTCCTTAGGATTTGTCTCCTCTAACACACTATACTTGATTTCTGGTGCAAGGGCTAACCGGATAGTACTAACCGCGCGCAACTTCATGTCCTCCCATTTGAGAACTTGAACATCCTCGGGCCTTTTGTCTTCAAGAGTCGCATACAACCCGTGTTGTATGAGAACATCCTTTATCATGCTTTGCCATAACGAGAAATTGTTCTTGCCATTAAACAACTCCATCTCAAACTTTGTACCAAAACTTTTCTCCATCGAGCCGTAGCTCTGATACCACTTGTTGGGGTTTTTGGTACAAATAATATAAAATGCAAAGACTCACAATATTTTTGTTATGGACTTAACCACAACCCAACCTTGTATTATTATTCTTCAACCTTAACAATAATACAATCAATCCTCCAACACTTAGCAACTAGCTAAGATTTCAATCTATGCTTAACTCGGGATATTAAGCACACACTCTTTTATCTTCCAACATGACTAGTGACCCTTATTTATATCTAACATAAAATAACATCTCATCTTAATGCTACTAATTAAATTCATAACTTAAGGTACATCAATGTCATGTTGGGGTTACTTTCCCAACACCACCCAAGCCATCTTTTTCTCCCACACCCTAATCAACCACCCCTTACTTTTCCCATCTCACCCCATCCCCCTATCCGTCTTCGCTTGTGCATTATCTATCCTCTTTCTTACTTTTATTGTCTATTCTCTTTCTTACTTTTTTTTATCCCCTATGTTAGATCAACTTCGAGTTCAAATGTTGGCGAGAATGATGGTTAACGATAGTAGCCAATGAAGAGTCGTCCAAGGTGATGGTTAAGGAGGATTGGGTAAGTGAGGGGACGGTTAGGATGGAGTTCCAATAGAGACTACTTGGTTTGGGCGAATTTGTATTTGGTGGTGGATTTGTTGGTCGTTTAAGGGGTGGTTCGAATTTAGGTTGTTGTGGTGGTTGACTATAGTAAAGTTAAGGTGTTGAAACAAAGAAGGAATAAGGTCGCTTTGTGGTGCTTGTCCGAGTTTCAAGGGCGCGTAAGGGTATCATGGTGGATGAAGGGCGGAGGATTGCAAAGGGGGCCTTGGTTGTGGTCGTGGTGGATGACTTGGATGCTTATTTGGTGATGGACGAGGAGATGACAGAAGTTGAGGGGAGGGTTAGGATTTGGGTTGGAATTAAGAGGTTAATTACCATTTAAGGTCTTGTCAAAACAAAAATCATGTTTAATGTCAAGTCAAGATGGAATCTCGACTTTTTGTCGGAAAACATTAGTTGGTATGTTTCGACAAAAAAATGTAAATTATAGGCACCTTTGAACAAAAAAAGAAAAAACTTTAGGTACCATATTTGCACATGGCTGAAATGTTAGGTACCTTTTGATGATACATAATGTTTAAACTAACACAATGTATGTGTATAGCTCATTCCAAAACCATCGTACGTGAAATGGTTAAACGAAACACCCCTAAGAAATTGACCCATTTTGATATGTGTATTCTTTGTGCTCATAAATATCAATTTTACCTCTTTGCTAAATCAATGTATTTGTAATAGGAATATTCCCAACCTACGCCTAAGGTTTGAACTGTTTTTACTTTTATTGTGGCCCAAGAAAGTTCGATTTTACACACGTTTAGTCAACATGTAAAGGAATATAATATGGAGTAAATCATACTCCGTATGATTCAATTATTTTGACGATGTTTATTACTAGAAACCTTCATTATTTTTCTTTGGGATTTGAAATGTGCATTTCTTTCCCGACAATATAACAAAATTCTAGGTACATAGATCACTGCTACCCTAATATCATACCTCTTCTGTTTTGGTACATTTGTTATCTTATTTTTTTGCAAATTTCTTTACTAACTTCAGATCATATTGGCTCCTTTGTCTCCAAAATTGGTCAGCAGGTGGGAGTTGCATGTTGGGGATTTTTCACCTGCAAGTTTTACCCAGTGCAACATCTTTTAGTATAACAAGAAGTAGCTGACGTAGCAATGGCTTTTGTCAACCTTTTAACTGATTTGCCCACATATGTGGAGCATGACAGGTAAGTTTTACCGCCTTTTCTGAACAAAATTACAATTATTACCTGCCTTGTGGATAAACTTCTATAATCCGAATCTTTGACTGACTTAGAACTATGTTCAAGATTTTATATTTGGTTGGACTGACTACAAAGTCATTGTGCTCTGTTACATCATCCACATTCTCAACAAAATTAATACAACTATGCTTAGGAATGCCTTCATTTTACCTTACATATGAAAAGGAAGTATTATTTTTTCGTCAAATGATAAAACTCATAAACCGATTGCTGTTCACTTGTGCTTGCTTACCTCCTATAATAAACTATTCCATCTCTGTCTTACCAATGCTAATGCTCGAGTTTTTTTTAGAAAATCCATTAAATTGTTATTTCCTGAAGTTGTCCTCACAATGAAATCTGATTTACCAATGTAAAGTATGTTGCTCCATAGGAAGCCTTTTGAAATATTGCGTAAAACACTCTTTGTTGATAACCAGATATTAGTCTCACACTCTCACCTCTCAGAAACTTCACATGCTATTCCCCCAATCCTATATTATTTTCCTGTCTGTGGTACACTGAATGTTCTATATCGAGTCAGTAACTAATGGGGCCATATTTAGTTCATTTTGGTAGTTAAATGGGTAATTTTTGACCAAAGTACAATATGTTCAGCTTCACTTCAACATATCAGAAGTTGGAGAAATAACTCAAGAGCATGGGGCTTATGCCTCATCCTTTTCATTATTACAGTTCTTGGGGTTTTCATGATCTATTAGGTCTTGCCTGTCAACCTTCTTTAAAATTTCCATCATACACTAACAAACTCTGCTGTTTAATTGACAAACAATATTTTTCAGAAGGTTTGTGGTCTTGAACCCACAAAAAAATAGCAGGAGGACATAGTAACCTTGAAAGATTGACTTGGGTAGCACGCTTCTAGAAATTCATCTCTTCTAGTACAGTTGCAGTCTGCAGTGATAATAAACAAATTAAGTACAGGCAAAATTGGATCATATTTTGTTAAAAGTATTGGACAACTGTTATTGAATAGTTTATCACATGTGATATACCCCAATTCGATTGTTCCAGCTGATTCATTGTTTTGCTGCTGTGGTTGATTTAGCTGTAGATGGATATGTCCATTGGATTTCTCTCTAACACTTTTGCTATTGCTAAGCATAACATCTCTATGAGAACCACTTGTTTCACCAGTTTCATGAACCTGAAAAGAAACTCGTGACATTAAAGTTATTCATATCCAACACCTTTGGTACTTGCAGAAGATATCATGTACATTACTAAACTTGCAATTACCTTTTTACATAGAGCCATGTTTTCTTCGCGAATAAGATTTACCTTTTTGTACAGCTCTGCATTTTCATGGTGAATGAGCTTCCCCTGTAACACGTCTTTTACCTTTAAGTACTTAAATAGTAATTACCTCTGTTAATGTAACTGATAAATAAATATGGAAGAACTAAGTTTAACCTTTTGATTTAATTCATGTATCTCGTTAAAAAATAGTTGATCCTGCAAAAGAAAGGCTTGTGAGTCAACTTTTTGGACAATTTGCATATATTCTCTCTAACCTTGTTTTCAGTACCTTCTTTGTACGGACTGCTCTTAGGCTGATTTCTAGTTGAGTCTCAAGATTTTGAAGGTCTTTAACACTCAGACCAGAGAGCTCTTCTCCCATAATTTGTCTGCAGTGTGAAATAAATTGACTCTCCCTGTTATATTATGACAGTACTTGTTCGTTTTGTTAACTTATGAATTAAAGTGTTATACTGCATGAAACATAGTTAGTTGAACTAGTAGAAGACACCATTGGCAATGAAACCATTATTACTGTGATCTCTAGAGAATGTAAGTCGGAATTAACAGCAAGTGTTTCATAATGCACTGTATTCGTGAAATGATTCTTTATGCTCTTAACTACATATTATCTGAGATGCATTTTTCTGTCATAAATAGTTTCCTCATTTGTAAATTTTCACATGTATTCTGATAATCTTGGTGTTCTTGTATCTGAAATCCTTATGTGAGGATAATTTTGTTACAAAATCAACTTCAGCCCTCATGGTTATTCGGAGATTCAAATGTTTGGTTTCCTGCGTAGTTTAAGTCTAATGAAGAGGTTAATCATACATAGAGCAGAATCATACCGGTGGTGTTCTTGCTGGATGTGCAGCTGCTGTTTTAACATCGCAGCTTCATTTTGCCAAAACTGCTAGGCAGAGAAAAACATTAAGACTGAGTGAAACATCTCAATCTCATCAATATGATATGGCTAGTCACCCAAAAAAAATCAATGTGATATGGCTCAATTGTTTTTTTTTTTGTAAAGATTTGGGATGTGATTCTTGTATTTGTTTCTGGTGATTGGATTCATTGTACTTGATTTAGACACAAATAGGGGTGTCCTCGATTTGTCTAATGCGATCCGATCCGATTAGCTATTCACATTGGATTGAAAATTTGGTTCATGTGCGGAATTTTGGATGCAAATGTCTTTAAAGATTTGTTGTATCAGATTTGGAGTTGGATGCTGGGACTTGAATTCGAGGCCTTCAGGCCTTTTAAAGAATATTCAAAATATCAACTAGTCTCTCTTAAGACGGATATATCCGTCTTAAGGTTAAAACGGGTCAAATATCTTAAATAAGACAAAAGTGAAATGCATAGGGAATAACAAGATGTTTGTCCTATCTATACAAGTGGGTTATTATTTGACCTGTCTTAGCTCAAGACAGATACTTCCGCCATAAATGAGAATTCGTGTCAAAATATTAAGTTTTACATTTAATATAGTGATACAATTTCTTGGCGAAATATAAAATTCGTACGTTTGGATCGGATCTGGGGCATTATCCTTGATCCGCAAAAAATGTAGTTGTAGCCGTAGAACATACAAAACTGGAGTGATCTGAGCTAAAAAACACGAAGTCCAACAACGTTTGAATTTGATTTGGTGTTTGGAGTGCAATTTACTTGATTTTGGCCTATTTGTAAAATGCAAGATGGGAAGAAATGCTAGATGGAATCGGAGTTGAATAGAGGTTATTTTTTATGTGGATGATAGGTGTCACTACTATTATGTTATGGATGATTTTTCCAGAGTGCAAATTTGCTTTTTGGCATCAGTCATGTCACTGGTATTTTATATTTACAACTTAAAACAACGATGACAAAGGATGAGTCCCAAAATAACTTAACAACAATGACAAAGGATTAGTTGTTTAGTTCTCATGTTGTCTTATTGATAGCAATAACGCCGACAAATGGGGTTAGTACCAAAATAATTCCTGGTCCGCTGTTATTGGAGCTATTACTAGGAGGTACATAGTGAATTGAGCAAGTGAAAGATGGCAAGAAAAAAAGGCGTAGCTGTTTTCCTCAAGATAGATGATTATGAATTTACTACATTAGTGACATTGAAGTTGAGAATGAAAAACTGAACGTACCTTTATTTCACTATTTGGATTTACCAGCTGATTCTGCTCCTCTCTAACTTTGCTATGGCGGTCAATTACAGACTTCATGCTGGCAATGGATATACAATATGAATTCAGCAATTATCTGTAGGATTTTATGAAAAATGCTGGGTATGGTAATTTCAGAGGCATGTGAATACATAACTCAGAGAGTAACTAACCATCAGGTATGTCCTTTTCTCAGTAGCACACTGGGAAATGTAGTTAATTTGCAGCTATATATTTTAGCTTTTTGCACCTTTGCTTGCCCAGTTTTCATCCTATTTTTACTGTAGCTTTTATTGACTTTTGCTCTAAGTATTGCATGGTAAGTGTCTCTAGGATCATCCAAGAATTCAACTATGCCTCCTGGGCCGGTCTTATCACTTGCTTGAGTAAAAGTAGCAAAATTTCTATAAGTTCAATTTGTTTTGATTTCATGATATGGATTTATGTGAAAAATCAAATTTGCAAAAGTCTTATCATTAACAACATTTTAAAGGGGTATTCTTTTCAACTGAAAAATAATTCTCTTTTATACAAGAAACATTCTAAACTCAATAATTGTAAAAATTGGGAGCGTAGTGATGCCAGTTTTGTTTTCTTGTTTATTCCCTCTATCCCACCCTATATTGTCTCCTTTGACTAGAGACTGTATTTAAGAAATATTTCATTCCCCCATCTTGCAAAAGTACATTTATATAAGAGGGATAATATGAGAATTTCGCTTTTTTAGTTTACTGGATATATCAGGGAGCCAATTATTTTTGGATGGACCAAAAAGGAAATAGGGGGCAATATACATTGGATTGAGCCTCTTCTTGATATCGAAAGGATTAAATGTATATAATTTTACATAATAGTGGTGGAGAAGATGAGCCTTTTCTTGATGCTCGATAGTGTATCAAAATGCCGTATAAAATAATTTCTGAAAGTGATCTAGCAGTTATCCTAGATAGTGTGGAAAGGTTTACCTTCTATTTTACTAGACATAGAAAGGGGAAGTATTGTGGGATGGACTAAAATGTGTTGAAGGGAGTAATATACTCCCTCCATCTTTCTGCTTTCAACCCGTTTTACTACACGGTCTTCATTGCGATACTTTGAACATGTTTTTTATGCATTTAAAAGCTAATTTTTCGTTGGAAATATAATTTTTTGAAAGCCCTTAGAATGGTAAATATAAATATGTATCAATGCCAATTCATTATTGTTTTTAAGATATTTAAGGTCAAAATATAGGAATCTTGACAAAAAAGTCAAATGGGAAGAAAACAAAAAATGGTGGTAGTATATTCTTTCATGTAATAGAGGTGTAGAAGACGAGCCTCTCGTTGATGCGCAATAGTGCACTAGAATGCCCTAATGTTACTGAAAGTAATCAAGCAGCTGTGGTATCCGAGAAATACGAGAAATTTCACTATATCCTACTATTCTCTTTTGTATTGGCACTTCACAGTTCACACTCCACGTATTAGTTCAACTGTTGCACATACAAACCACTCCTACCTCAGCTGCGGACTAGCTTTCTTCTGCCTGTCACCGGTAATCATGATACTAGGTCAAGGCCGTAAAAGCAAAACATAACCGCCTTATAAAGGTTTTGAAGTTTACCCCGACAACATTTTAGGCAATATTGGCATCATTTAGCGACTAGGTTGTGATAAACCAATATTTAATACGTAGCTAGCAATTCTTATGGATTAGACTGAACTTTAGGATACACTGATACAGTCCACCTCACAATTGTAGGAATGGGTAAGCCATTTTTAATTCCTTTGTTGACTTTCCATTTGTGATTCTTCTTCAGGATTAGTCCCTTGGGATAATTTAAACTGGTATATGACTCTTTTCTGGGCTATGAATACCCTTCTTCCGCCATAAAATCATTTTCTTGGAGCTTCTGCCATTGCTACACATCATTGAAGTTGGCTAAATTAACTGTTGCACAATTATCAACACAAATGGAAAATGTATGATTTGCGCAGATGTAATGAGTGTACCTCTATGGGTGTGTGAAATGGTGCTTTGGAAACAATAGTTGGCCTCCCTTGGGCCAGTGAGTTGGTAATTATTTACCGAGGTCAGAGGGGAAGAAACTATTGCACGGTTGTAAAACGGGATAGTTATTTCCTTAAGTGTGCATCCTACTACATATACGACTGGAACACCATCTAAATAAGCATTCTGGAACCTATTAAGGAGGTATTGCAGAAGTTTGACGATGTTTTTACAGAACCTACTCTTCTTCTTCCACAGAGCAGCCATTACCACCAGATGTAGGCATTCCTCCTATTAATTTTGAGGCCTTAAAAGGTATCTAGTCATACAAAAATTTTGCCACTGAGCAGATCACAGGAGAAATGCTGGAAAGTGGGGTAGTGTAACATAGCCAAAATCCCTACTCTTCCTCCTCTGGTGCTAGTTCAATAGAAGGATGGTACTTGCAGATTGTGTGTAGATTAAAGAGAGTTTAATAAATATTCTGTGACGAAATTCCCCTACCAGGAATCGAAGAACTCTTGGATGAACTTCATGGTTCTAGGATTTTTTTGAAAATAGATTTAAGACCCGGTATTGGCAAATACGAGTGTGTGATGAAGATGTGCACATTACAACATTTTGTACACGAGGGCTATTATGAGTTTCTGGTGATGCCTTTTGGACTCACAAATGCCCCTGTGACTAGGCAAGAGTATGGATCGGGTATCCGATGCTAGTTCGGATCGGATATCCACTATTAAAAATCCTGAAGTTAGATATCCAATATCCAAACCAAATGTTTCGGATATCCAATGTTCGGGTATCCAAAATAATCGGATCGGATGCGGATATCCGATATCCGCATATCCATACTTTTGAATTTACTTTAAAATTAAGTTTGAAACACGATTATATTCATAGTTTTACATGATGATTTTCTTTAGTATTCTTACTCCAATGTTCTCGACATAAAATTTAAGTACCCCTTAGATATTTCTCTAATATTTTAAACATTAATTAAGTTGTTGTATCAAATAAATTTTTTTATTCTCGAAATTATACTAGAAAACTATAGTTTCGGATCGGATCGGATCGGATATCCAAATATTTTAATTCTAATATCCATATCCAAACCAAAACCAAAGATTTCGGATCAGATATCCAAACCAAACTTAACTTTCGGATTGGATATCCAAAAATTCGGATCGGATTCAGATCGGATATCGGATCAGTTTGGATAATTGGATTTTTTTGCTAAGCCCTACCTATGACATTCCAGAGTTCAACGCATTCCTTTTTTAGTGCCCACTTAAGTTCATCTTTTTTTTCCTTGATGTATATCTTAATATATATCCCCATTCTACAATCACATTTTACACATGAGTAGCTACTAACCCTTTTAAAGTGAAACAGTTTGACTTGGCCAATGGGATTATGAGCAAACCATTAATAAAATTGTTGAGGAAAAAATTCTCTTTTATGGAATGATAATGCCACAGCAGTATTCTGGGAATTACAAAGCTATGAGCAGTGCGCCCGTGCTAGCATTCCCTGACTAATGGATTTTATCGAGTGTGAATCACAAGAGGAATCTCGTCAAGCAATGTGATATTTGTTAGCGAAATAACCTGAAGACATTTGAGTAAATATTTCAATGGATTTTATTGAGAGTGAGTCACACATGGTTTACCATTTTGGTGGTGGTGGATGGGCTTAGTAAATTGCCCACTTTGTTACTAAGCCATCCTTTTGAAGAAAATGTTATGGTAGGGTCTACTTTGAACAAGTGTTCAGGCTACATGATATGCCCAAAACCATTATCAGTGATTCAGATCTGGGAGAAAATTTGGGAATGAATTATTTACATTCTACAAACAGATGGACAATCTGATGTGGTTAATAAATATGTAGACTTACCTTAGATGTATGATTGGTGATCAAATTAAGGAGTGGGTGAATTGGATACCATTGGCAGAATGGTGGTATAACATTTTCCATAATTCCTTGGGCACGACACCCTATGGTTCCATAGGCACTATGCATCATATGAAGTATTTTATGGTCAAATCCTTCACCTGCATATTCCATCTATATCAGGTGATACTTCCGTAGCTACTATGGACACGAGTTTTTACAATAAGGAGGAATGCATTAGAATGCTCAGGTTTCACTTAAAGAGAGCTCGAGATAGAGTAGACAGTCAAGCACTCAAGCAACCAGTATAGAACAGAGGTGCAATTCATTGTTGGTGATCTAGTTCATGTGAAGTTACAACCTTACCGACAATGTTAACGTCTTAAAATAAGCTATCTTCTAGGTATTTTGGTTCTTTTAAGGTCCTAGATAGGATAGGAGAAGTAGTGTATAAGCTGAAGCTCCCTGGCCATGCTAAGATTGAGAAGACATCGTGGACCCCCACCTTTAGCAGCTCTATATCATTAATGGGTGACAATTTGCAGTTGAAGGCCGAACCAGTTCCGTATTGGTGTGAGAAATGTTGAAGTGTATGGGCTAGTAAGGCTACTTGCTAGTTCGGCACCAAAGATGATGCCGCATGAAACAAACCATATGATGACTTCGTAAAATGGTTTCCTGAATTCCAGCTGAAGGAAAACTTGAGGACAAGCATTTTGGCCAAGGAGAACGGATTATAACCTGTGATGCTCGGACTCTTCACCTGACCCTAAGGATCCACTGGACATGATCCGGACACAGATCCGGACATGGATCCTTGACGGATCCTTCTATGAGAAATCGATGTGAGAGTGTTGTTTTTAACCTCTGTTTTGTACAACAGCCCTATATCAAGAGTGATCCTGACATGAATTTTAATGCTCTAATAATGTCTTCATTCATGTTAAACATGAAAAAATTATTTTTCCTTTCTTTTCTTTGACTTTTTTAACTAATAATCAATTTATTTTCAAAAAAATAAAACATTAGCCGAGTCCAAATTCAAATAAGGATCCTCGTATCCGAGTCCTTGTTTTTGAGATTTCAAGGATCGGACCCTCGGATCCGTGTCCGTGTCGGATCCTCGTATCCGAGTCCGAGCATCACAGATTATAACAACTTTGTCACCTTAGCTCTAAGACAATTAGAGTTTGCTAGAAGGAGTTAGTTACACTAGTTGTTGGTATAGGCTGTTATAGTATAAAGAAACAATTGGAGTAATTATTTTACTTCATTGAAATTTCTTCTTGATTCTTGGAATTCCTTTGAGTGATGTTTTTAGTCTCCGAGAATTATTACAGAAAATATCTACATCTGGTTTCATAGGTTGAATTTATGTCACAGAATTGACTATGCAGATATTATATCTTGTTAGATTGATGATGGAAATTGGGGTAAAAAGGTTATTTACATATGTTTTGATAGGTTTAGAGCAAGTGTCTTTTATGGAGGAGTTAGTAAGGGTGGCTAGATCAGGTGAAAGAGTTCATTTTTCTGATTTAAGTGCATTAAGGCTATCCACTTGGTCTTTCGTCTTTGCTATAGCCATAGACAGATGGACGCGGTCAGTAAAGACAATATACCACGTTTGGTGGTTGCTTAGGTTGTGTTATTTGATGTGACAAGGAAGGCATTGGATTTAAAGCTATAAGTTTTGAACGGGAGTTCAGAATCTCGATGTTTTTATGTTGTAGGTTGTGTATATGTAAGACGAGATAATCAGTGTACAAGTTGCTGGGTAGAGGCAGGGGAGATCACCTTAAAAGGTAAGAGTTTGTGCCCGATTATATCCATTTTAGTAACTGCGTTTACATGTGGAACGATAGGTATTATGTTGATTGATTAGCGTTCAGAGTACATTCTTATGAGAATTACTGCCAATCAAACTCTATAATGGTGGGGATCTCATTGTGATGACCTCTACTAGAGCATGCTATAAGATCTCATATTGCTTGTCAGAAAAGGTTGACAATTGTTATGCAACATGTTGATTCAGGAACTCTTTTCTAAATCTATGAGAACAAATTTCATTCATTTATCCCAGATTTGACTCATAATTTATACTCCTTACTACTAATCTGCAATGGCTCACCCGTCTTAAGAGTAGTTGATTGAGCAGTACTGATTAGCAAGGGATACTCTCATCTATCAGAAGTTCAAAATCAAGTGCTCTACTATCCCAACTTGTTGACATAGAAATCCAGAGGAATTCAGCATTAAGCTATTGAAATTAATGCAAAGAGTATTCTTTAGCTATACACAAGCTTTCAAATGAAGAACAATTATTGCATACTTTCGGTATACTAGCAGTGAAAGGGAACAACACCAGCATGGTACTATAGCAGTACAATATCGTAATATTAGAAAAGAGTTTGGATTGGGATTGTATCTGACCTTGAGCTTGCAAAGTCATAGAGCTTCCCTGTGCTAGAGAAGATGATAACTCCCACCTCTGCATCACAAAGGATAGCTAGCTCCTTGGATTTCTTCAACAACCCATTCCTTCTTTTCGAGAATGTTACTTGTCTGCTAGTTGTGTTATCGATTCTTCGGATAGCAATCTTTCCCCTCCCCATTATGGATCACCTAATAAAATTCCGAGTAATAAATTCACACATAAAACTTCGAGTAATGTCAATGAAATTACTATTTTGGGGACGGGGTTACAATTTAGATTAGCGGGTATATTATCAGGAAAGAAAGACCGATGTGATTCAAGATTAGGATCACCTGAGAAAAGTTGAGGGCAAGAAAACAAGATGCCTAGGTAAAGAAGGGAGACAAAAGAAGGAAGAATTTTTTGGCAATATTAGTTGAATTTTATACAAGTCTAAAAGTTGATGTCCATAAGTTGATTTTTGATTTCTAATCGTGAATATTGCTAAATGAGGGAAGTATTGATGTGTTTATATGCCAAAAAAAAAAGAGAAAAAGGTGAAGGCGTAGAACACTAATAATGGGGGTTTGTGCTCAATCAATTATAAGAATCAATTTCTTGCTCATTTCATTGGCTATTCCAAGTAAAAGGGTCGTCTAACTAGTAGATCACTGACATTTGGCAGTTCGTAGGTTGCTTTTTATAGTCATTCTGCATATGAAAGTATTTCTTTTAAATTTTTTAATGTGAGGACTTCATGACAAGCTTATCAACAAGCTATAGGAGTGCGGAGTGCGCTCTTTCTCGATCATTTGTTTACCTATTTTATTTTTGAGTGTCTCATTCATTTGTTTATCTTTGCATATTAGGAGTCATAATTATATGTCACATTTCCGTGTCTCATCTTATGTCTCACTAGTTCCCCATAGTAAGCATTAACAATTAAAGTAGTTCTGTGTCAGGAGATAAAGGTAGTGGGACAGAAGATGAGACACGAAAATGGGATAAAAGATCCAGATTGGTATATTAGGAATGTTTCTAGAGGGTAATTTGATCTTTTACATCCATTATTGTTCATTTGTCATTCAATAACCACCACTGCAAATGTCGTCCTCTTTTTTTGGTTTTTATGTCAATAGTAAAGGTAAACAAATGATCAGGATACAGAAAGTATATATTATGGTCTACTATACATTGTACACGCCCTCACCATAAGATATCTTCAACATTGTAGATGCTCTAAGTTATTACCCTTGGTAGTGTTTGCTATTTAAATTTGACCCTCCTGCTCGACTAAAGAAAGAGTCGGATTTGTATTGTGCGCCCTGCATTATAGCTTGAGTGGTCTAGTGTAGTAATAGAGTAAACTAGAAAAAAAAAAGTCGGGAATTTAGCCAAACGGTCAAATGTTTATCTAATATATAGCTTTATAGAACTTATCTTTTTTTTTTTTTTTTTTTGTGACATTCTTTTATTTTTGTATTTATCTTGTTACTTGTTATCTTCTCATGAACTCTGCTCCACTCGCAAATTCATGAACAAATGAAGAAATATATATTACTTAGGCCTTTTAGTTATGTTTTTATGTTTCCATTCGAAGTATGTGCAAGTTACTTTTTTTCCGCATGTGCAAATTGATTGGGATAAACGAAGTACAATTTGAGTTTATTAAGTGAAGAAGTTTGGGCAAGTATATATGGAGTAACACGCAGTAACGTTTTGATGGGCAGATATGTGAACGGAAAAAAAATATTGGAAGACGGGAGACCATATGGATCTTTTTAACTTTCATTAACAATCCAGGAGTTGGTTTAGTGGTATATCGTGAACTTCAGCGAAGTTATAGTACGAAGTAACTAGCAGGATTGGCTGCCTCCAACAAAATTAGGCATTTTTACTGAAGTTCTCCTATTCTTGTGCATTTTGCCCTTCAATTTGGCAGCTTACCATTTTTGCTGCCTCATGTCTGAATTTTTAACCTTGTCGCTCCCTGTTATGCAGGTCACAACTCACTCTACCTGCTACGTCTCAATTATTTGTTTATTTAGTTAAAATACATCATACAAAGAATGAAAGGGTAAAAAAATGATTGGGAGTAGCACGTTACCGTTTTCTTGGGAGATAGGATCCCTCTGAAGGTTGACTGGCATTGATAATGTTTCATGTGACTGGCATAGATAATGTTTCATGTGAGATTGATCTTGCTAATAAGAGTCATTTAAAACGTAGTTGCTCATTCATGTACAAGTTTTACTTATTCATGGACTTTTTTTCATTATTTTTCCATAACATGCCCTTTGCCTAATTCTCTCTCTCTCTAATCCTCTCTAGTTCTCTCAAATTCTCTCCCACACAAAATTAATCGAATCCCCCAAATTAATCAAATCCATCAAACTACACTATAGTAAATGTTACTTCTCGTATCGATCAAGTAATAATTTTAATTCTTAATTTTATTAATTATATTACATCAAATTAAGGAATTGGTTTACAATAATTAAATTAGGGTTTGTTTAAACCGTCCCGGTATTAGGGTGAGAAACGGCGGCCGTCGCCGACTTTGGGCAGAGGGACGACGTAAGTCGGTTGTGGCAGTGACGTTGGTGGTGCCTGATTGTGGTGGCATGGTAAGGGGTGTTAGGGGTAGTGGTGGCCAACGTTTTAATGAACAAAATGCTACACTTACTGCATGTTTCCTGCAAACATTCCAACATCCGGCCAAGAAAACAAATAACGCAAATTAATAACGCTTTATTTACAAGCAGCCTTTGGTTAATAGAAGTAATTAATTTACCCGCATAACGAGAAGAAATGGATGTGATAAATTGAAAGGGATACAGTTCAAGACGTCAAATAGTATCAATGTCTTTTACTTTTCCTTTTTTTTGTGTTAAATGTTTTTTCATTTATTTTACTTTTTTGCTATCTTGGTAATTTTCGCACAAGAGAGACGCCGGTAAAGGTGGTCGATGGCGGCTAACGAATGGTGGTTGGATGGTTGCAATTAGAGTGAGAAAAGAGTAAATGAAGAAGAGAGGGATTGAAGAAGGGTATTAAAAGGAAATCATTAAAATAAAAGGGGTATTATGGTCATTTACGTACATGAATGAGTAAAATTCGTACATGAATGAGCACCACTCATTTAAAATCCTAAATTTTATTCTTTCTTTTTCTTTTCTATTTTTGATGAAGTGTATTTTGTATCACAAAATCTCATTGAAGACGGGCGATATCCGTCACAAGCTTGTGACGGATACCGTTTCCTCTCACAAAATACCCATTGAGAGGTGAGTGGGAAGCACATGGGGGGTGCCCCACCTTGTCCCCCTCTCCCTTTTTGTGAGAGGTCATCACAAGCTTGTGACGGGATTAGCCCGTCACAAACAAGACTAGCTGATTTTGTATTGACAGTTGAGCACACCTGTTGAAGAATAGAAGGCAAAGTTATTGAGAAGAACTCACTCAAGCCGTGAATTCTCACAAGAGTTAGAAATCGAACTTATTGCTGACACTAACAAAACTCGTAAGTATGTCTCTCTTTTTGTCATGTCTTAAAATTGTCATTTGATGTTTGAACATCCTTTCGTTTTACTCCCTCATTTAATCGGTTCTTTACATTTGTTATTGATGCGGTTTTTTGAGAAAGCACATGTGAATGCGATAATGCGCATATATCGAATACAGAGTAGTTGCTTTACAAGGTCATTCATTATAGAGGATGCGTATCACAAAGGATTGAGTATGTGTCGGGAAATTGAATTGTTAATTAAGGAACATGACGCACGTCTGCCAAAGTGCTAATCTACAGTTTCTTAACAAGGAGAAAGCATATAAATAAGGTTTTAAGTGTCGACACTTTTGTACGTTCAGATGAATGGTCAGCCACTTAAAATGACTTGTTTGTAAATTATGAACACAAATTCTTCAACCAGAGGCCATCTATAAAGTCATAATAAAAATGATTAAATAAATACCAGGTTTTTTAATTAGTAACCCGAGTTTTAATAAAATATCATGCATAAAAAATGTGAGTTGCGATGTTGATTTCCCGGAGAACTAGCAAATTTGAACATACAAGTGATCTAGATTTTGTTTCTTTGTAGAACAATAATACATTTTTAACGGTTTTAATGAATTTCAATCATTTTGGGATCAAGGCTCTGATGTTGTTGTTGTTTAGCTTTTCTATCCAACTTATTCTCATATAAAAAGTTGGACAGAATTGTCGAAAAGAGTGAAGTTTAGTGGTTAAAATTTAGGTCAAATTCTCTGGAATTTAGAATTAAGCCCTTTTATGAGCAATTTTGTGAGAAATATTTATATCTTCTAGATTTCGAGCACGTTACCTTAAAAAACATGAACATCACAAACTATTTCCTCAACTTGCATTAGACATTAGTTGTCCAAAAGTGTTGGGAGAATAGTACAATACCCTTTTTTTTGGGCTTCACTAATCCAAGGTTTCCCTATTTAGACAATATTACAAGACCCAACATTTTCCAACTTACGTATAGTACCTTTCCTTTTTTAGAGGATTTAAAAAAACAAGTTGTATGATTGTATGATGCAAGTGGCACTATAATAAACCCTTGCATTATGCAATTAGGAAAGATTAAATGATCAAATAATTGAGGATTAGTGCTACTTTTAGGCTTATCCAACGTTAAATTAGTTACTTAATCACAAGTTGCAATATTTTGTTTATGGTTGATCTACAAATGGAACTTTTCTTGGCATTTTTTAGTTTATCATCATGTTTGGGTGGACTTTTCAAAGGTTATTTTTAAATGGCTGTCATCAATCACTCCAACCTAATTCAGTAATATGAAATAGTTTTTGTATTGTATTGTTTTGGTTTGGTTTGTTGAGACAATTGGTCTCCCTTGTGACGGGTTACCATTTGTGACGGATATTTTGTGAGTTAAAATGGTAATAAAATGGGTTAGTGGAGAAAGGGGACCACATGAATAGTGTTGCAGAGAGAGAAAAAGTGGGTACTTTGTGAGGTAAAATGGTATCCGTCACTCAAGAGTGACGGATATGTGCCGTCACAAACAAGAATTTGTGTGTTGTTGAGATGTGAGTGATTTTTGTTTCCTTAATTGCTTAAAAGAAAAGAGAGATTATTTAGCTTATATAAATATATTACGCGTATGAATGTAAAAGATTCGTGTATGATAGAGATGAGTAATACTCCCTCCATTGCTAACTGGTTGATAATATACCAAAGTATTTTAATGCAATGTTGCAATTTCAGAATGGAAGGGAGTAACGTACATGTGTATTGAAAACGTACTATGATGTATCTATCACACATGTTCCGTGGTATGTCCATTGTTTTTTTTTTTTTTTTTGTTCAAATGAGTGAACTATATCACAGGTAAGAATCGAACCACCAACTTCACGATTGGAGTAAGAGAGCTCTTACTAGCTAACTCTTGTTCTTGTTGTATGTCTCTAATAAATTGAGATGTGTTGTAGTAATAGTTTAAGTAGTGACAACCAAAAATGTGTTGTACGATGTCTGAAGCATATCCATGACAACAAAACAAGAAAGTGTTTTGTGAGCTTACCATCCAAGGTTCTTTGAAAAGATATGCTTGTGTTGTATAGGTGTTTATCATGTGCTTTTTTTTTTTTTTTTTTGTGTGTGTGTGTTGTTGACCCGGAGTATTCCTTACTGACAGCTCAGACAATCTCCTTCGGATACTGAAGACAATTTAATGGGTTGACTACTTGACTATTTCCAAGTTTAACTTTTTCATTTACAAGAGTCATGACCACTTGTTTAAGAGATTAGAGCTTTTACCACTCAGATCAGCTAACTTTGGTTTTCAGTTTTTGTAAGCTATCCTTAAACTTATATTGTTGATTATACAAAAAATCAGACAGAGAAGCTCCCTATATTTTAGACCTTGCTTTTTAAAAGACATTACGTACCTTTTTTTGTCTATCATTTGCTAATCTTCAATTAATATACTTCTCACGAAAAATTAAAAAAGGTAAATAAATGATCAGCAAGTCTCTCTTGTGACGGACATATCCGTCATATACTTGCGACGAGTCAAGTAATACCCATGTAGGTAGATAAGACAAAACAGAATGTTACTCTTTAGGCATTCTGCTTTGTCTTATCTACCCCCACATGGGTAATAAACTAATAATACTTGACTCGTTGCAACCTTGCGACGGATATGCTCGTCACAAATGAGAATTAGTGATAAATGATTGGTTTTTTCATCTTTAATCCCCTATCCCGCTTGTACTCTATTAACTTTGTATCTCATTTGACACTTGAAAATATACGACTCTTTGGCCCTGAAAGACGTTGTGCATACTGCATAGGGTATGTGTCAATAGGGGATGATCGAAATAATCGAACCAATCTTAGAACCCAAAACCCCGACTGTAAATCCAATTTCAAACATCCGATAATTTGGTTCAATTATCTGAAAGCGATTGCATGTACAAAAACCAGGTTCCGGTCGATTCATATAATTACATCTATCGAGCTCCAATTAAGTCCAAAACCTATTCCGTTGTAAGCCCATGACCTATGTCAATACCAAAATTATGCTACTACCAGTTCTGTGCTGATAAATGGGCCAAAATAAATTTTGGGGCTACTTGAATGATACTCGTGTGTTATTATTCACAGAAATGACCGTCCACATTCCTCTTTCCATTTTAACATTATATAAATCGATTCTGATTATGTCTTAATTTTAAGTCATGGTTTGATGGGTTTTTTGTCAAACACAACCTTTAAAATTCCAAACACCACCTTTAAAAAAAAAGTTTGTGAAACACAACCTTTAATAATTTCTTTTTTGTCAAACACGACCTTTTGGTCGGGGGGTTTTTGTGAGACTTTTATTAGGGTTATGATGCTTTATTTGGTCTGAAATTTGGTATGTAGGTAGAGGGGAGTGCAAGTTAGGTCGTAGTTGTGGTGGTTGCGGTGGTTGTTGCTTGCAAGTGGTGGTTCGAGAAGAGTAAATTGACTCACGAATAAGTCATACTTTAATTCTCTCTCTAACATCTTGAGAGAGACTTTTCTCTCTTTTTTTGAGAGCTCTTTTAAAAAAAACAAAACCATAAAAAATATTTCTCCAAAATAGAAGCACTCAATTATCACCTTTTCATACGCAAACTTTCTTTACTTCTTCCAAGTAGGGTTTCTTGGAGTTATTAATGACCCTTCCCTTACCCCCGGTGCATGTACGCATTGGAATTCAGAAAATCTTGCTTTTATTTGGTTTTTTCCATAATCTAATGATTACCTCCTTTCCTTTATTATTGGCTCTTTTAGACATGCAAAACTAATTTAAATTTCCCTTCTGTTCTTATTTAATACTCTTCCTTTAAATCAATCACTCTTACCTTTTTAGTATCACTTCTTTACCTTTTCCCTATCTTCAACTCTTTCTGCTTCCTTTCCTATGGAAAATAACTTCAACTTTTATACGGAGGATGTGAATCCTTCTCTGGAAAATATCTTTAATGATATTAACTTTCGTACAGAAGCTGAGAATAGTCCTGGGTTAGTCAATGAGTGGCGCTTCCCTAGAAGTGGAAGTGTGGTGTCACCTAGTGGGGAAGATCTAGGGCACTCAATGGAGTTTTGGGGTAGCTGTCTTCTGGGCTACTTGGTTGATTACAGATTGCTACGTGCACACTCTGTCAATAGGATCATTGAGGATACTTGGGCCACTCGTGGGTCTGTGCATGTTTGGCGTTTGGGGGATATCTACATTATACATTTTGGCAACATGCAAGACTTGGAGGATGTCTTAAGCCGAAGTATTATTGTTGTGGATGGTGCTCTTATGGTGCTTAAGAAATGGCAGCCTGGTTTGGTGCCAAGAACTGTTCGCTTTCCTACAGCTCGTATATGGGTCCGGGTTTGTGGGTTACCTTTCGAGTATCTTACCATGCATATGGCTAATACAATTGCCCATATGTTTGGTGACGATACTGTTGTGGAAGGTTTTCATATTTTGCCTGATCATGATTATTTTCGAATGCGTGTTACTGTTCGGTTGGGTTATCCTTTAAACCCTGGTTTCTTCCTGGCTTGTCATTCTAATAAGCTTCTTTGGATTCAGTTCAAGTATGAAGAAGTTTTCAAATATTGTACTAGGTGTGGGCGTATTGGTCATAAAGGAATGCAATGTGTGGAGAGGATTCAAGATATTGTTTCTAGTATTAATTCTTCTCTGGAAAGGATTATTGATAGAGGGTTTGCGATTTTCCAAACTAGATATCAGTTTACTATGTTTAATCTCAATCTGAGTGCCCTACCCTCAACTTCTAAGTATGTTTCCTCTAGAGTAAGGCTTGGGGAGCATAGGGGGGCTATTCTGCCTGCTGATTATCTTCCGGAGCATGTTTTTGACTTCGATTTGGGTCTAGTGGATGGGGGAAGAGTTTTTCCTGGGATGGAATTTGTTGTCACTGCTTTACCTTTTGCTAGCCCAATTATTTTCGAGAATGAGGCTGTTTTTTCTGATCACATGCAGAATCTGAATGCCAATATGGATATTAATGGGGATGTTGGGGATCAGCAGTTTGGAGTGCAAAATGATGATCCGACGTTGCATGCTGACCCGATGTTGCATGCAGATGTTGTTGCTCCTCTTGATGACCCTATGGTGGCTCACAACAACTTGGAGAATGGTTTCCATGTTAATCCTACTGACTTTCATTCTACCATTGGTTCTTTACCTACGGGTGGCCATCCTAATGGTATTGTGGGGAATCAAGTTGGGGAAGTAAATGCTAATGAGGAGGTAAGGGATCCAACTGCTATGGATCAGCAGAATGATGTTCAAGTAGTTAATCCGATGGTGCATGCAGTTATTCCTGATGATATTATGATGGCTCACAACATCACTGAGAATGGGGTCCATGATAATCCTGTTGATTTTCATCCTGCCAATACCACTATGCCTCCTGGTGTGCATGATAATGATTTTGTGGGGCGTCATGAAGGGCATGCAAATGGTCCTATTCATGAGAATCCCTTATCCCCTCATGGAGGCCCTCTGAATGCCAATAATCTCCTTGTGGGTCCACAAGATAATGGTAACTTACTCTTTCATCCTGTAGTCAATCATTTTCATAATCATTTCAATGATCCTAGGGATACCGCTTTTAACAATGATCAGATTGCATTGGGTCTTGTGGGGATTGAGATTAATCCTAACGAGGCAAACCCCCAAAATGAGGGTGTGACAAACCCTTTAAATGAGGGCCGTTTGCATAACAATGGAAATGTGGCTGTTGGTGATGACGATCAGCTGCATGGTGATTTCAGGGATAACATTGAAATTAATGTTCATGTTGATTTAGCTAACATAAATGGGAATAATATAACCAATGATCTTCCTTTTATGGCTGAGGATTTACCAGTAAATGGGAATGTAGTTGAGAACCAGTTGGAGAATGGGGGAACCGGCCACATTGATACTGCTGCTAGCCCTATAAATAGTACCAAGGAGATCCTTATCATGCATATACTTCTCATGGGGAGAGAACCTACCCTTTCGATGAAGATGCCTTTGTTCAGGGCTCTATTAACGCTAGAGTCGAAGATCAACCTCATTTAGCCTTCAGGGAAGATGATGCTCGGGGTTATAATCAATTCTTGGAGGCGCCTGAAGATTTACATATGTTTTTCCCTAATCCTTCTTTTGTCCAAGCGCAGGGTACTGTGGATACTGATGCAGATCCTTTTCTTAATCAAAATACTAATGATACTATTGTTGTTTATTCTTCAAGCTCTGATATGTCAACTCCAGAGTGGCCACTTTTAAGTTCATCATCTGGTTCTTTGCCTACTATTAATAATCATCTTTCCACTTCTGTGTCTGAGGAAGATGTATTCCATGATGCTGTTCAGGATTTGAATGATGTCTTTTCTTTGGGGACCACTATTATTCCTTCTGCAGGAAATGGGGAAGAAATTCCTGTGAGAGTGGGTAATGACATTATAGTCAACAATGTTGGTACTAACCCTCTCCTGCAGGATGCAAATGCAAGGTTTGATACTGGTATTTACCCTCCTACAGGGACTGCTTCCCCTCAATCTAGGAGAGGGAAAAACTTGAAAGTGCTTGCTGAATCTCTTGGTCTTCCATCTGACCTATGTGTTCCCAATCTGAAAAGAAGGTCGTCATCTGACCCAGGCCCGCAGGAAACCTCTTTATGGGCCATGTATGATTATGATGTGGATTTCCCTTCTGTTTCTAGTCCTTCAAAAAGGCACAGGGTCTCTCCTACGGAGTTCACTGCTGAATCCTCTCGTCAAGGGCGACAGAGAGCTTCCTTTCGTATTTTTGTGGCTAATGAAGAAATGACTATCTCAAGCACTGATTCTGAAGGCACTGAAGAAGGTCTTGCGAGGATTGAACCACAACAATCCTCTCACTCGCCATGAAATGCGTCTCTTGGAATTGTAGGGGTATTAGTAATTTGCTCGACCCTACAATTTCTAAATTAAGAGCAATGATGCATAATAATAATTTGTGTGATGTAATTTTTATTTCTGAAACAAAATGTATGGCTACTGTGGCTTCCTCTTATTTTCGTTTGTATGGGTTTGTTTGCTCAGAGCGAGTTGATGCCGATGGTTCTAAAGGGGGACTTTGGGTAGGCTGGAAACCCTCTTCGAACATCAGTTGTATTACTAAGTGTAGTAACTTTATTATCCTAAAGATAACTGAATGTGGTGGCCGCTTTTGGTACTTGTTTTGTGTGTATGGTGCACCAAAAAAAGAAATGAGGCAGGCTGTATGGGATGATCTTGAAGCATGGATTCAACGTATGGATTCACATTTTATTATGATCGGTGATTTTAATCAAGTGGAATTTCATGATGATAAGTTAGGAGGTAGCAAGGGTTTAATTTTTGGAGCTAATCAATTTCTGGAGTGGAAATGCCGCAATTTGTTACAAGATATACCGTTTAAGGGCCCTAAGTTTACATGGTGTAATAATCGGAAGGGTTCTGCGAGAGTTTACGAGCGTATTGATAAAGGTTTTGCATCCAGTCATTGGCACGATATTTACCCAAACATTGGCATTAGGCATTTGCCTATACAATGTTCTGATCATGCACCCCTTATTCTTGACACTGATTTCTTTGGATGCAAGAAGAAAAGTTCATTTAAAATGGAAGCATGGACTTTCGATTTTGAAGATTGTCTGGATATTTTAAAAGAAACCTGGCTCAGATGGGATTGGGGATCTCCGGTATTAAAGTTAAAGAAAAAATTAGGGCGTACTCGTAATGCTTTCAAAAATTGGACTTTTGAGAAAAAGAGTTCATGGAATTGCAAATGGTCTGATTTTGATGACTTGTTGTCCAAGGATTTAGAAAATATTTTCCATGGAGGTAGTGAAGATGCCTATATTAGCAGCCATGAGAAATACTTGGAGTTCAATAAAGCAGCAACTCTTTTTTGGAGGCAAAGGTCTAAATTGAATTGGGTACGAGAGGGAGATGCTTGCACACGTTTTTTCTTTAATTCTGTTAAAAGTAGGTTCTCCCGTAACTTTATTTCAGGTATTAAGGAGACTGACGGCTCTTGGGTGTTTGATAAATCTATCATTCGAAGATCTTTTGAGGACTTCTTTAAAAATATTTATCAAGCCAACAACGTCACCGACTCTTATTCTTCTTTTTGGGACAAGCATCAAGGACTTTTCACGAAGATTGCCTATAAGCTTAATCCTGACCAACATGATCTTTATTCAAAAAATTTTACTAGGAAGGATGTTCGTACTGCTGTCTTCCAGATGGGCCCGACTAAGTCTCCGGGGCCAGATGGAATCCCTGCCCTATTTTATCAAAGGTATTGGCATATTATTAAGAAGGATATTGAGGATGATGTCCTTAGTATTCTTAACTCGGATCTCATGTGCAGCGATTTTAATCGCACATCAATTGTTCTCGTTCCAAAAATAAATGGCCCTGAGTCGGTGGACAATTATAGGCCAATAAGTCTATGTAATGTGATCATGAAAATCGTCACAAAATGTATTTCTAATCGGTTAGCTAAGGCTATGCCTGGTTTAATTGGCGAGTTTCAGAATGGCTTTATCCCTGGACGTAGCATTACTGACAATATCATCTTATCGCATGAACTGTTTCATCATATTACCAAGAAAACACGGGGGAAAAAGGGGCTCTTGGCGGTCAAGATCGATATGAGCAAAGCCTATGATCGGTTAAATTGGAATTTTATTCGGGCAACTCTCACCTCTATGAATTTCCCTCTACGTTTTGTGGATCTTATTATGAAGTGCATCTCTTCTGTATCTTACGAAGTTCTTGTTAATGGACTTCCTGGCGATAGTTTTATGCCAACGGTGGGTATTCGCCAAGGAGATCCTTTATCCCCTTTTATCTTTGCCCTTTGCACTGAAGTCTTATCTCAACAATTATGTCATGCTCAAGAGGAGGGCTCCTTAAGTGGAATTCGAATCTGCAATAATGTGCCTGCTATTTCCCACCTCTTTTTTGCAGACGATTCAATCTTCTTTATTGAGGCCAATCCTAAATGTTGTCACAAACTCATGTCTATTATGGATTCTTATTGTGAAGCTTCGGGTCAGAGAGTTAACAAAGCCAAAACTTCAATCTCTTTCAGCCCAAATTGTACCCTTCAGAATTCACGCAAATGCCTCGCCATTTTGCATGCTCCAGCTAATAAAGGCATGGGTACATACCTAGGTCTCCCGACTGATTTTGGGGGAAGTAAGAAGGAAATCTTCTCCCTGGTTGTTGAAAAGGTTCGTAAGAGAATCCATTCTTGGAATAACTCTTATTTATCTTCAGCTGGTAGATTAACTCTCATTAATTCTGTTCTGTCCTCACTCTCCATTTACTCCCTATCGGCGTTTAAAATGCCGGTAAGTGTGTGTTCAAAGATTGATTCTTTGCTCTCGCATTTTTGGTGGGGTGGAACGAGTATGAGAACTAGTCTACATTGGAGTAGTAACCTTTTTATCAATAAACCAAAGTCTAGTGGAGGCCTGGGTATTCGAAAAGTAAACTGTCTCAATCAAAGTCTCCTTGCTAAAGTTGGATGGCGTATTTTACATGGGTCTTCTACTTTAATTGGCAAAGTGCTTGGGAAGAAATATAGAATCAGCCATGAGACTATCCTATCCTCCCCTCCTTCTTATTCTCGTCCTATTTCGTGGGGGGAAAGAGGTGTGCAATGGGGAGTCCAACTGCTAAGAAATTATTTGTCATGGGAGATTGGGTTTCCGTCTTTTCTTGATCTTTGGAGGGATAACTGGCTTTATGGTGAATCTCTTGCGACGTTACTGGGTATCTCTGATACTGATTTATGTGGCAAGCCTCATATCCTTGTCTGCCAGATTCAGAATCAGCTTGGCGAATGGAATTCAAACCTTATCCGTAGCCTCTGTGGTGACGATGCCGTCCCTCTCATTCTCGCTGTTTCTATTCCCCAGCCAGATGAAGTGGATCGTCTATACTGGAAGCCAAGTAAAAGTGGTGTGTATTCTATTAGAAGTGGGTATGGTATTGCTTTTTCGTTGTTCTGGAATCAAAAGGCTACCATGACAGATCATAATCGAATGGATGATGTAACTATTAGTTTTTGCAAGAATAGTTTATGGTCCCTTCCTATTTCTGCTAAATGGAAGAATTTCTTGTGGAAGCTCCTTTCTAATTCCCTTCCTTGTGGGTATGAAGCTATGAAGCGTGGTCTTGATTGGGATTTTCATTGTCACTTGTGTGACTGTTCCCCTCCCCTTGTTGAGACTCTTAGTCACCTTTTTCGTGACTGCTCTTTTTCTCGAAGAATTTGGGCTGCTTCCCCTATTGGAATAAGGTGTGGTTCTGGTGGCTCTATTCCTTTGCATCTTTGGGTTATTAACTGGCTGAATTTTTTCAAACAAAAGAAATTGGTCGACGCCACTTCCTACTTTATGAGTACCTTATGGCGTATCTGGTGTATTCGTTGCTCTAGTGTATTTGATGGCTCTCAAACCTTCCCTCTTTCTTCAGTTAATCTTATTATCTCTGAGGCTACCATCAACATGGAAGTAGTGCAAGGAAAATTAGTTGCAACTAAAAGATTGCGTGATAGTCTGAAGGACGGTTGCATCTATACCCATATTAAGAACCATTACCCGTTTTTCTTGGTTGGCACTTCCGTCTGCCCTGACAATATACGTATTAAATGTGATGCTGCCTGGACTCCTGACCGTAATGGTTCAGCGGGTTGGTTTTTTAGGAATATGGACGGGACGATGGTTCATTCTGGTTTTTGCTCTTTCTGGGCCGTCTCTGCATTACAAGCTGAAGCTTATGCTTTGAAGTTTGCTATTCAGGATGCTCTTTCAAGAGGCTTTCGTCATATCGATGCTAATACTGATTGCCTTTCTCTGGCCCTTCAGATGGGCGGCGTGGCGACTATTACTCAAGATGTTAAGAATATTCTTATTAGTATTTATGATCTTATTTCCTCTTGTCATTGTTTTTCCTTAAGTCACTGCCCTAGGCATCTTAATAAGATTGCCCATTCTATTGCTAAGTCTGTAAGGGGTTGAGTGACTTCTCTTGACTGTCAAAAAAAAAAAAAAAAAGTCATACTTTAACTTTTTATTTATTTGTATTTACCTCCACTTCGCTCCTCCATCCCTACTTTACATACCGATAGACCCCATATAAAGCCACCTATTGCCACCATATTGATAACCCCTGGAAAACTTACACTCTCACCTTTCCAACGTGTTTAAAAACACCTCAAACCGACCTCGTTTGCTATCTCAAACATCGATTGAAAATCACCCCATTACAAGTGATCAAACTTTGGCCAAAATGTTGTGTTTGACAAAAAAAAATATTAAAGGTTGTGTTTGACAAACTTTTTTTTAAAGGTGGTGTTTGGGAAAAAAAAAATTTAAAGGTTGTGTTTGCCAAAAACCCTTGTTTGATTAACGGTTACGTATTCATCAATGTTCAAATGCTTCATAATGTTGGTCCTTTGGGCTAAATTCAATTAAAAAAATGGGCTTTGTGACTCAAGCATCCCAGTTACTAATTGCCTCAATACGTCAACTAAAAACGCGTAAATTATTGACTGTGATGTAGAGATGACAATGGATCACTTTTGAAATAAGATGCTTTAAAAATTCATTCAACTCGTTCGTCATTCGTGAAACTTATAATGGGTGAAGAAGGCAATAACGAGTGATTAAGTAAATATAAATATGTTTCAAGCTAAAAACTACATTTTTTTTCTAAATGGATTGTCATGACAAATATTTAATTTGCAAAAAAAAAAAAAAGTTTTTGAACTCGTAACCGAGAGTTATGCTCTATAACAATCCCACCCCATCGTCGCAACACACCCCCTAAAGATGAGATGTCCACTTTCACGCCTGTTTTGTCTTCATTTAAACCCAAAAGCACAAGGCTTTGCTACTAATGTAATGGGTGGAATCACTTGAAACATGTCATAAGCTCTTCAATTTCCCGATATTGGTTAACTTAATCTCATAATCTCCTAAGGTGTTACATGGTCGGTTAAATTACATTTTTTTAATGAAAAAAAAAAAAACTTTGAACCACCATATCACCCAGCTACAAGTTCTGAATCGATATTTTTATTTTCAAATTTGTCGTTTTTATAAGACATTTGATTTGATAAATTACGGGTTTCGAAACTTGCAGTTAATTTCTTTTTTTTTTCTAAAAATAAAAGAAGGATACAAGTAAACCTGCAAAATTGCCCCGATCCGAAAGACAGACGGCCTGAATAAACCGTCCTCAATAACCCGACGCACCCGTATTGAGGACCTTAATTGACCGATTCTGGTCAATTTGACCCCCACCTATTTCGACCCAAATCCTTGCAAACTTAATACAACCCAACTCAAACTAACCCGGCTTGAGCGCGACCTGATTAACCCGTTTTTGTTGGATAATAAACATGGATTTCTTGCAAGAATGAGCGAGAGATAAAAGTAGATAAGCTGTCACACGACAATCGACTATTCGTCTTCAATATTTTTGTCACTTCTTAAGTTTGCTGATCGTCTCAATTGATTGATTCCTTCATACGCAATCGAAAGTTTTGATCTTTAATCCTAAAGTTTTGTTAATTTAGTTGCCATCAATTTGGGCCTCATATTCTTCACATCATTGTTAATTTTGTTGCAGTTGATTTAATTGAATGATTGATTTTTCTGATTGAAGAAAAAGATAGCCATGGTGTCTCAACAATTTGATACTCCCTGGTAAATTATTCCTCTTTTTTCTTTTTTCTTTTTTGCCTTCTTTTATTTTCATGAACTAAAGCTACCTATTGTAGTAGATCTTCATTAACAAGTACTCCCTCTGTCCCGGTCATTTGTTGTCCTTTTCCATTTTGGGTGTCTCAGTCATTTGTTATCCTTTCTATTTTAAGAATGAATTTGATGAGTAATTTGATTATTCACACTCAATTTATTCCACTTATCATTTAGTAATTGATCCTTTCCCTCTTTTCTTGGTCTTTGTGCCAAAACCAAAGGACAACAATTGACCGGGACGGAGGGAGTATGTGAAAGGGCAAATTAGATGCTAATTTAGCCGACATCTGGTAAAATGTAAACATTACTTCCGTCTTAACCACTAGGTTTACGAATTTTGGTATCACTAGATGAAAATATACAAAACCTGTTCTTCTATGTAAGGGGAGGTACGAGTCAAAATATCATTTTGATTCTTGTCCATCAAGATCCTAGAGTAGATAGGAATGAATGGGGTAGTTTCAGGATGATTATGGGTATGATAATGAGACGAGACAGAGCTCAGCTCGGCTCAAGAACTTAATAAGTCAAGCCGAGCTAATGTTGGCTCCGCTCATTGATTGCCCAATATCTTTATGTCGAATCTAGGAAAAATCAAAATTTAACAATTATAAATAAGCTCGAGTTGAGCTTAAATTCTGCTCAAACTCGGGTTTAAGCCCACGAGCTTGATAATTTTTTTTTTTTTTTTTTTTGGGTGTAAACCATCCGGTTTGTGAGGTGTGCGTTCACCCAAAGACGGTTCTAAAAGATGATTCATGTCAGCCGACCCCAAACCATTTTGGGATTAAGGCTCTGATGTTGTTGTAAACCATCCGGTTTAATCTGGATTCGAGCCGGGTAGGACCACTAGGGCGGTAAAGCTCTCCCTCATGAGTTTTAACACTGCTGCGTTTCCAGGGCTCGAACACGAGACCTCTGGTTAAGCTAGAACAACCCCTTGCCAGTTGATCTAAGTGCTCATGGGTCCACGAGCTTGATAATGAGCTCAGTTTTTACAAGCTAAGGCGAGCTCGCGCTCGACTCGTTATCACCCCAAATTATGAGCTAGTACTCTTAAACTTAAACCGGTAATAACTTTTGGTAAATGCAAAGAAAAACATGCTAGTTAATTAATCTCATTAAAGGGGGCATTTCATAGTGTGTAGCTACGTTTATGAAGCCTAAAGGAAGACGATACGCTTGGTAAGATAGTAGCTAAGTAAGATTTGCGGTCATCCAAGTTCTAATTGTAGTAAACGTGGGCGTCAAGCTTTAAAATTTAAGGAGGATCGAATTTGCTTTGTCAAATTTACTAATGGATACAATGATGCATTCAACTTCAAGTGTAGAAGAAAAAGAGACGGATGTGATTGTTTCTGAGGATGAAATCGGAATTGGAATTCCACAGATACCCTTTGATCTATTTGTGAAGAAGACTCGCAAATCTATTCGCTTTACTGATGCTTTCCAGAATCTAGTCTACCAATCAACTGCTTCTCAACACCAACACCATGGCAATCGCAGACATGTCTTGCATGATGTCTCTGGCAATACTCTTCTCTCCCTTTTCCGCTCTCATGTCAGTATCTCTCTGACTCTCTGCTTGATTAACAATTTCCATCATGTCGATCTGTAAATGTATATTTACGTTTCTGGTGATGTTATAATTATTAGGATGGCTCATGGAAAGGGCTTAAAGGCGATGGTCTAAGAGAGGAGTTATTATTCAAAGTGGAGCGAACGCTGAATACATTCAGTAAGGCAGAGTTCAATGTAATCCTTACTGGAGACTCGACTTTCACAATGAGAGGTTGCTGTTTTTGGAGAACTTGCACAATCTATAAGGAGGACAAATCTCTAGTAGCTCAGGTAGCAATGTTTAGAAATTTTCAGTAGATTATTATAGTTCAGAAATCGAGTTGATGCTATATACTTCGCTTGCATTCGTCTGCAAATGGAGTTGATGTCTGTTTTTTCTCACCTTATGCAGACGAATCTAATGTATACACTTGGTTTTCGGAAGCACTTCGTCTCAAGGAGTAAATTCAGAGTAACCATATTTCCTGGTTTCGCAGATTATACCTTGGTTGCGGGTTTGATATTGGTTTTATTTGAAGGGCGGAAATAATACATGTTTTTATTGACAATTAGTATCATGATTCATGATCAATTCATTGTAATTGTTGGTGGAGTTGGTTCAACTTTGAAGTGTTGGAACAATCTTCTTCTCCCCCTATATTTTTCTACTTTAATCTTGGAGGATTTCTCAGAGGTCAAACGAGCTAACTTAGTAGTCAAAGTTGACTTTATCGTATTGTTTCTTCCTTTTAAGTCATTTTCATACATTTGTTCACATTATATTGGAGAAATTTTGAACGAACTATGAAAATGACATAAAAAAGGGAGTATGTAAAATCACAGTAAGGATCCATCCCTATAAAGTATGGTGTCATCTCCCCGTCTAATGATTTCTTTCTTGACACATCAACATAGAAAATAATAAATATACCATATATGTGGTTTTTATGTCTATGTGTCAAAAGGGGAAGCATGGGACGGGAGATGAGATGAGACACAAAAATGAGACGAGAGGATCTCATAATAAAATCAAGGTTGTTTGGTGTGAGTGACAATAACTCTCATCTTAAATAAGTGGTTAGAGTTTTGATTCCCGATTCCCGATTCTTCCGAATGAAAAACAAAATTTGGGAGAGGTTTACCCATCAAGTTGCATTCAATATGCGAAAGAGATTGCCCTAACTGTCGATAAGTGATACTAGTCAACAAAACAAACTATTCTTGGTATGTAAAACACACATAAGAAAGTACTTTCCAACTCATTACTTAAAAACCACTCTTGAGACTGATATTTACTAGTTAAAATCCTCTCCATTTTCTAAAAAGAAATCGACGGTCCAGATTGTATCTTGGCAACATCGAACGGTTCTACATTTATGCATAGAAAAAAGGGATAATAATAATTACAGGGGAAAATATTATTAAAAACGAGTTTGTGAAAGGAAATGGAGAAAAAAAAAATTTACCATGATTTTGTGTGAAGAGATTATTGGTGTCACCTTGTTAACCGGTTCTCAAATTGTGTCATGGCATGCATTGAGAAATGATTTTATGGGTAATTTTAACCACAAAGATTATACATTCAGTGTACAATAAAATATTGTACACCCAACATATATCTATCTGAGTTTTCAGCTTATATGCATTTTTTCTAAACTTTTCCATTTTTTTAAGTGGATAAATTCATAAACTTTATAATAAAACTTATACTCCCTTCTATTCTAAATAACTCTCCCTATTTCCTTTTTCGTCTATTCACAATACTCTCCCTATTTCCTTATTTAGCACATTTTTATATTTATTTTAATCATCTCACCCCATAACAATACCCCACAATACTCATACTTTATCTATTTTAATCACCTTACCCCGAACAATACTTATTTTAATCACCTTACCCCACAACAATACTTATTTTAATCACACAATACATTCCCTCTCCCCAATCTCCTACCCCACTACAATACTTAACCATATAATACTCCCTTCCCTTAATTCTCGTGCCCTCCATGAAAAGGGAGGGTTATTAAGAATAGGAGGGAGTATTTTTTTAAAATAAAACTCGTATAGCTTGTTATAAAGTTCGGATTTTACACAATCACTTGAAGTTGTATAGTCCATAAACTGAATTTTAACTCTTTGGCAACTAACCGAGTCCATTTTTGAAATAATGGTCAAAAATAAAATATTTGTCGTTTTGGGTCGGTTTTGAAAATATTTGTCAAAATGGTGTCCACGTAGGCTCGGGATTTCTAGACCTGAAACACACCACTACTAATGGCGTGTTTTGTGAAGGAAACACGCCATTAGTAGTGGCGTGTTTTTACAACAATTTTTTTCCTCAACTAACTGAACTTAAAAAAAAAAAAAAAAAAAAAAAAAAAAAAAAAAAAAATTACATAAGACACGCCATTAGGGGTGGCGTGTTTCCCCTCCGAAACCCGCCATTCCCAATGGCGTGTTTGTTTTAGTTCATTTTTTAATGAAGTTTCTTTCCGTACTCATTATAAACACGCCATTGGTAGTGGCGTGTTTTAGGTCCAGAAATCCCGAGCCTACGTGGACACCATTTTGACAAATATTTTCAAAACCGACCCAAAACGACAAATATTTTATTTTTGACAATTATTTCAAAAATGGATTCCAACTAACCCAACTAAAAGAGTCATTATTGAATGGATGATATGAACTTTTAATTTAAAAACACGACCAACGGATTAGGTGATTACGAATATGACCATGATTCATTATAAAATATTGTGTCGAAAAAAATAAATTGCATGTTTGTAGATAAAATCATAAATGCTTTCAGTATTTATACTCCTTATGTCTCCCATTATTATTTTGAAAGCGTATTATTTTTATGAAATGGTATTGTGTAAAAAAAATATAATAAAAATTTAGTTCAAAATGACAAACTTAATTCTTTTAAACTCAAATTCCCAAGAAGCCGAAGAAACTCGTTTTATTGGGGTAAAAAAAGAGTATCCTTTTAATGAGGTTCAAATGAGTAATATATAGTAGGTGAGTCGAGTACAAACACAAGATGGTCGGTATAAGATATAAACAGGTTTTACAATTAGTTTATTATGAAATTGTTTGTAAATTAGAGAAAACTAGTATTACTATAAGACTATCTTTATTCGATTTACATACAACTTTTCTACTCACAAAGTGTTACTGAGTACTACATAGTATTAACGAGTCTCAAATCAAATTTACGATTTAAGACCTAATGAAAAGTATGTCACTTTATCTCACGTTTCAAGCCAAGTTCATAAATCCGCAGTCTTAAAATAAGATAAGAAAATCCAACATTTATTTCTCACGTCTCAAGCTAGAGTCCATTTTTGAAATAATGCTCGAAAATAAAATATTTGTCGTTTTGGGTCGGTTATGAAAATATTTGTCAAAATGGTGTCCACGTAGTCTCGGGATTTCTGAACCTAAAACACGTCACTACCAATGGCGTGTTTATAATGAGTAGGGAAAGAAACTTCATTAAAAAATGGACTAAAACAAACACGTCATTGGGAATGGCGGGTTTCGGTGTGGAAACACGTCATTCCCTATGGCGTCTTAGTTTTTTTTTTTTTTTTTTTTTTTTTTTTTTTTTTTAAAGTTATGTCAGTTGAAGAAAAAAATTGTATAAAAACACGCCACTGCTAACGGCGTGTTTGCTTCACAAAACACGTCATTGGTAGTGGCATGTTTCAGGTCTAGAAATTCCGAGTCTACGTAGACACCATTTTGACAAATACTTTCAAAACCAACCCAAAACAACAAATATTTTATTTTTCGGCATTATTTCAAAAATGGATTCCTCGAGCTAAGACACAATGTACTCGATATACAAGCGCATCCGATAAACCTTATTGTGAGACCGACTCGATTTTATAATTTGTTAAAATTGGATCGTAGTAGGAATTTGGCTGCAACAACCAACGCCCGGCAGAATGAAAATAAAAGGCTAACAGAATGCAGTCTCTCATTTTTACAACATTTTAATACGTCTCTCTACTTTTCTCTCTCCTCTAATTTTGTTTGGTATTCACAGGTAATCTTCATCACCCACCTTTATTATTTCAATCATTTCAAGTTTTAATCTTTCATTCATAAATCATTGTTTTCTTTAATTTAATTTCTGTATAATAATTGTATAATTGATGTTTGTCGGTGGGAATTTTGCAGTGAATTTGATCAAAAGATACAATCTTTTTAATTGATTATTTTTTACTGTGGAAAAATGGCTATGTTATCTGAAGAAATTACTACCCTTTGCAGTCACTGGTAATAATTTTATCTCATTTTTTACATGTTTTTACTTGTTGGGTTGATTTGATCATTGAAATTGATGTAATGTTTGTAGTTTTTGTATGGGTAGTTTATGTTAAGGTAGCTAGGCTGAGTGATATGGGTAGTTTATGTTATCTGTCCCGTTTTCGTGTTCCATCTTGTGTCCTATGACTGTAGATAATTGTTGATTATAGAAAATATTGAGGAAATCATATTAAATGGATGATGTTTACAAGATAAAGGTGGTGGGATAGAAGACGGAACATGAAAATGGGATAGAGAATACGCTCTTAGCTAGGCTTGTAGTTATTGCGATGATGTTCATGTTTGTGTCTTTGATTGTTTTGTTATGGATGGAGCTGAAATTTGATGTAGTTTAGAAAATTGTTGGGTTTTGTTATGCATTGTTGTAAACAAGATCTAAAAAGTGGGATAGACCTTGATTATATGACGGTTTACTCCCTCCCTCGCAATCATTTCTCTGTGAGGGGTATTTTAATCAAAGATTAACAAGTGGTTGGGTCGGAGGGAGTTTATGAGTTTATGGTAATGCTATGAGGTTATGCCATGTTGATCATGTGAAAACGGATATTGTATTTAGTTTGTGTCGAAAAGATGGAACTTTGTGTGTGCCTGCACAGTTTTTAACTCTTGGTACCCTTTTCATTCCAGCAATAGACCTATCCCTTCGACCAACATCGATTTGCATTTTGTTCACTGCTCTCGGAATCTTGAAAAATGCAAAGTTTGCGGTGATATGATTCCAAGAAAGCATGCCGAAGATCATTACCTTGAAACTCATGCTCCTGTAGGTCACTCTTTCCGTTAATGTACACCAGCTCATATATGCTTTCATTGCCTATTTTGTCAATTAGCATCTTTGACTGTGCCTGTTTGAGCCCTTGATAGCACACATGTATTTACGGAAAAGCTTCTTCACACTAAGGGTGCCCTTGTATACCCTAGGGGAAGTATGTGTTAGTTTAAGGTTCGTTCAACTATTCACAAGTGATCCAGTCAAGATGGTAGGGGCCTTGACATTCATAATACTTGTACATCCTTGGGGAAATTTGTGCAAGTTTAAGGTTCGGTTAACTACTTTCAACAGTAATCCAACCAAGATGGCAGGGGTCTCATTTAGAACCAAATATTGAGAAGTAATTACAATAATCCATCTTCATTTCATTTCCAAAGCTTATAGTGCTCATCCATAATTAACTACTTAAAACACTTAAAAAGTTTTAGGGGCAAAGCCAACTAGTTGGGCCGTTAGGGTCTAAGATCAAGTGTCTTGGGCTATTGGGACTTTAGGTTGCTATTACTCTCTATTGAGTATCTGAATTTAAAAAATAAAATTATTCTTGACTTGAAAACTAGAGTTGTTTCTATGACCGGCAGTCTCTGTAAGTGAGGGTCACAAATTCAGATGTCAAGTGCTTAGCCTTGTGAGTGCTGTCAACATGAATAGAAAATGGAAAGAGTAACATGCATACATTACATTTAAGCAGCTGCTTCTTAGAGCATTATTGTGTTTCTGTGTATGCTTATGTATGTACCCTGTCAAAACGGATTGGATTGCGTAGGAGTGTATCTACACGACAGTAGATTTTTGATTCTCCAGTGTATAAACCATTCAATACTTTCGGAACTTTGTGGTAGTAATTGAATGAGTTGGTGTATGGAAAAAAAAGAGGGTTGATGAGATTAAGTAGATCAGTATCTCAATTGTGGTGGATGAAGTGCACCCCAATGCTGTTTCCAAAGATAGTTAGAACATTCAAGTAGTCAGCTGTTAATAATGAAACGGCCTTGGAGCTTGAGAAACTATAATGTACTGTGTATATAAGTAGTCTTACAAGTTATATTATGTATGCTTCCTTTCCAACATACCTGTTGGGCAATGTGTACATGTTTATCGACATAAGCAAATTTGCAATTTAGTGGCCAATAAATGAGACATCACCGCCACACTTAGAGACACTTGTATAATGTATATGTGAGCTATATAATCTTAAGTTTGCTGGTATTTATGGGTACACCAACAAAGAAAGCAATCAGGTTTAGGTGCAATCGCGGTCGGTTCTTCAGACCTCTTTATGTACACAGCTTTTATGCATGGAACCTCCTATGGCCTTATCAAAACACACTTGAGTGGTTGTTCCCTTGAAGAATGTGAAGTTACTTGGTCTCTCATGTTCTCTCTTATCTTTAGGATGATGCAAATATGCAATCATAAAGATGAACCAGATTTTGATTAGTCTCAAAAATTCTCAATATTGCTATATTTTCTCATCACTGAGGCACTAACAGATATGGCATGCATAATGGTGAAAAGGCTTCTGTAGTTTCAATGACACATACTCTGTCTTGATTTTGGTTGATTTATAGTGTACTACCATGAACAGGTAGCTTGTTCTCTATGTACTGCGACAATGGAACGTGATATTTTGGATGTGCATAAAGGTGAAAGCTGTCCTCAAAGGATTATAACATGTGAATTCTGTGAATTTCCTCTGCCAGCCATTGATTTGATTGAACATCAGGTTTGTCAACTGGTGGAAGCAGGTCTTTCGGTACCAAGTACTCATACAGTCATACTTTAACCTCTTCTTACTCCCACCGATCCACACCAAAGGTTACACTTGCTTTTTGGTGGTCTTCGAGGCGGTCCTTTGACCGTATTTTTCTTCATTTATACGCCACTTTTTTTTACAAAAATAAAATTTTATGAAAGACTTTTTCATAACCAATCTATATATATAAGTTTCGTCTTTTAAAGTTTCATATTTTTAACTGTATACTTGGTCAAAGTTTTTGAAGTTTGACCACAAAAAAGTGAATGTTACCTTTGGTGTGGATTGGAGGGAGTATAATACAACTATACAAGTAGTCCCAAATATTTGGAGTTGGCAGTCGAGACACTTGGGTAATGTTGTTGTTGAACACTTAATAAAGTACTTTAAATTATCAAATAACACTGTTTTACAGGAAGTATGTGGAAATCGAACGGAACGCTGTCTTCGTTGTAGCAGGTACATCAGACTACGTGATAGTTATGTCCATGAAACGACTTGCAATGCTGTTGTGGAGGGTATCGTGGGCTCTTCCAGGTAATAATGCACTACTTTCTTTTTGAATCTTACAGCTTTAGCTTCTTCAGTGGGTATTGTGATTATGATGACGCTGATGTTGGAGTTCGTTGATAGATTTATTGGGGTTTAACTCAGAAAGTTGGTGCTCTTGGTGTAGTGTGTTTTATAGTGATGTTAACCTAGTGAAAAGGCTCTGGTTTATAAGTTCACTGAATCATCAACTAGAGTATTCCAGAGGGGATGTTCACTAACATTAGGTATACCGCCTAAGTATGACACCTTCTCTAGCCAACATTTATTTGAAAAAAAATAACTTGGTCTTGGTGCCATATGGTTTAATGCATTGATTGTCTTTTTTTGTTTGCTGAAGCCACTTCTTTCATCTTTTGTAAAAATTAGTGTGTTCTTTCTGTGACTTATCAACCGTAGGCTTGGGTATGGTTGGCCAGTTGGGGGCTTAGGCCCTGTTCTTTTGGATTTGAAACTAATCGATCCGAATCAATCGAATCGAACTTATAGGATTCGAATCGAACTTATAGGATCTCGAATCGAATCGAACTTATAGAATCGAATCGAATCGAACTTATAGGATCTCGAATCGAACTTATAGGATCGAATCGAATCGAACTTATAGGATCGAAGTGAACTTAAATTAAGTGAGGTATAGGATCGAATCGAACTTATAGGATCTCGAATCGAATCGAACTTATAGGATCTCGAATCGAATCGAATCGAACTTATAGGATCTGAAGTGAACTTAAATTAAGTGACTTTAAGTCCAAAAGAACAGGGCCTTAATAGGTAAATAGATAAACTGCTGACCTTGTATGAAAGTTCTACAATAATGGTATTTGGAGTTCCTTTTTTGATCGAGGGTCTTGCATTTTCTTTTCTGACCCATTAAGCCAATGTGCTCCTCAAAGAATTATGGTTTTATCGTTAGTTATCATTGTCTGATCCTGCTTTCATCTATACAACCTCTCTCAAACCATCTGCTTGACCTCTCTTCATCTTTGGCCATGCAATTTCCATTAGCCTTTTGAAGCAGAAGTTCATATTGCTCTTATTAAGACTTTTGCGATTTAAAGAGTGATAACCAATCCAGACGGGTTTTAATTAAGGTAGCTAGTCTCTTGAGAGATGGTCTCATACTCTTTTAATGTGAGACCAACTCATCTAAATAAAAAATCCCACCCATCTATCTCACTAAGCTTACAAAACTCTAACAAAATAATAATTACCCCGATTATGTCGGCCATTCTCATGATGCAGGGTCATTTACTCATTTGTCTGCTTAGCTAGCCAAACATGGGTTAGTTCATAGATCTTTAGGCTTCGATTACCAAGGAATAGAGATTAAACAAGTTAAGCCCGAAGATTGGCATTCCATTGCTGTTATTTTATATGTATATGGTTACAATTATCTACGTTCTCAATGTGCCTATGACGTAGCCCCGGGAGGGCTGTTATCTAGTGTGTATCATCTTATCATTAGCCCGTCTCATATGAGAATTTACGTTCTGAAAGTAGTATCTTCTAGACTTTCACCTAGTTGGTAGTGGCCATTCGGTATGTGTGATAGGGTACAAAACGTTGCCCTAAATATTTATGTTTGTGCTCTGCTGAATTACTACATGACTGTTGAGGTATTGTTTCCCTGGTTTACTTGGTAAAAATTTGATCTTTGCTCTAGATGCGTAACAATCTGCCATATTTTTATAATTTTTACAGGGATGCACGGACAGGTGCTGAAAGACCACCACGACCAGAAAGAAGGGCTGGACCACCGTTTCTGCGTAGACATCTGCTATTCTCTATCGCCATCACCGGGATCGCGTTTATCTTGGGATCTCTGCTCTTTCAGAAGAAGTCTGACATCACTCCAGGTCACTAGACGTCAGGCGGCACATTACATTTTATCAGTAAAATTTACACTTTGAGGCTCTATCTGTATTATGTGTATCTGAACCAATGTGCAGAATTTGTCTTTCGACCAAAAATGTTTGCTTTACATGCTTTCTAAGCATTAAGCAATGAATGAGGTTTAATTTTTCGGAACTGATCAGTGAACAGCAGTAAATATATGTCTAGTGACCTTTGTTCAATGTATGTTCGTTCATTGTGCATTGAAAGGAGAATAAAATCGTCCTCAGTTTATTGAATCCCCTTGTTGCACAAGATGCTCTTCATTTAGCATCCTGACGCCTTGTACCATTTTCGGATAATTTTTTATTTCTTGAAATTAAATGATGGGTGTGTATTTAGACGTGGTGAATGTTTGTCAGTCGGAAATTCCGCCTGCTTCTCAAGTACTTACTGTTTAGCATCCTGAACTTCGGCTCTCACTTCATGCAGGCAGCAACGTGCCTAATCAGACGGTCGATGATGCTGGTGTTGGCTGGAGTAAATATGATTTTTCCCAACTTGGTAATCTTAATTTCATTTTCCTTATCCAATTTCGTGAAAAAATATGACGAAATAAAACCAAATGGCTCACTAAAACAGCAAGTCGAGGAATAAAGAGAGGATGCTATAAGAAATAGAAAAGAAGATGTACATATTTAAAACGAAAATGCAAAGAAATGAATGTCATTCCTGAATAAAGAAAACGTAAAGAATTGAGTAAGTAGTGTAATCATAACTCGCAATGGCGTCTTTCATTATTAGTCATGGATCGAGGAGGTAAAAGTTATTGATGAATTAAATGAAAAATTGCACTAAATATGACAGCATGGGATTGACAAGTACATTCGTAAACTTGTAGCCCGCCACAAGAGAAACCTTATTAAATTTAGGAAATGCACCTAAAATTTACAAGATTAGACCAACAACTCAACAAGTGTATACTGAAAACGATTTAATCCAAAAAGTTGTCTTTTTATCATTTGTGGAATTATTATGGGCGCCCTTAATCAAGCATAATTACGTAGAATTATTAGGATGGGTACCTTCATTTTAAGGGAAAACCAGCCACATGCATCATTTGTTCCTGTTATCGGTTTGTACTAATTAGATGGACAAAATACGAAAAATATCTAAAAGGCTTTAACTATTCACAAATTCTTATTTCAGATCGCCATATCCGTCTGAAATTGTCAGACCGATACCATTTCCTCTCACAAAAAACCCATTTAGGGTGTGAGTGGGAAAGCACATGGGGTGTCGCGTGCTTCTCACTTGTGAGAGGCCTTATCGGATGCGAAATAAAGGGAAGCGAAGACGAGTCTCAAAAGACGGATTTGTTAACTATGACCGTAGTTGGGTGGACAAATGTGAATAAGAATTTTTTTTTCCTAACGAGGGCGCTCGTCTACCCTGAGAGAGAAAAAATTAGAAATTTTTAGTTAGATTTTTTCTTCAAATTCATGGTATTACTCGTTCGTCCTTGATGAAAATTTCTGCCCCTTTAACGGCGAAATTTTGGCTCAGCCATTACCAAGGGCGTTTAAGACCTTGTGTTCTTGCCTGAGCGAGGGAAACCGCACCTTCAACTGTGGTGATCAAATTTATAAGCTTTATCGACGGAATTCAATCCAAACATTGAAGTACAAAACCTCCATTTATTTTAAGACGTTCCGGCTGGTGACTATGAACTTAAAGGTTTATTGAGCTTTCATATTACGTAAAATTTGTTAAGAGGTCATCAAAAGTCCGTAAAATGTTGCTCAATCTTTAAAACATGGCAAACTTTCACTTCTTCTTTTTATCCAAAAACATCAAAATGTAATGGAGAGTATCAACTAAGTTAAGAGAATACGCATGCCCCAAAAGTCAAAATATTAAAGAATATTTTTGCTTTATTTCTATTTCAAGAAAACAAAAAGTCACAATGGAATTTAATTACTCTCTTTTTAACGTCCGATCAATATGTAATCGCTTCTTTGTTTTTACTCATCTCATCCAAGTCATTTGTTTATATTTGATTAAAATACCCCTTGTATAGAATACAGAGTATAAAAGGTAAATAAATGACTGAGACGAAAATAGTAATTAACTTGTATAGAATACAGAGTATAAAAGGTAAATAAGCGAATGTTCTTTCCGTCTCAGTCATTTGTTTATCTTATCTATTTATCTTATTAATATTACAATAATGAAATGATCAATATTACTAGAAATATTTTAATCAAAAATAAATAAATGATAAGGGCTAAGCCATGTAGGAAGTAATCACTAACTAAAACGCTCATTGATACAAAAGGCTACATCTTTTATTCTTTTTCGAGTAAATTGATTCGACAATAAGTTAATGTAAGACGGTTTTACACAACTACAAGCTAGATTGAAATAAGAGGGTATATAAGACCGTTTCACACCGTGAGACGGCCCTCTTTTGTAAAAAAGTTGTTCATTTATTGCTAATAAATGAGTTATCTTTTTACACAATGGGACCGTCTCACAGTGCGAAACCGTCTTACGCAATAACTACTCATATTCTTCCTTGTAAGATAGCCTTTTTTCTTCTATAAATAGCTTCTATTTCAAAAATGTCTCAGCCATATTTCCAATTTCCCATAGTTTATGTTTTAGCTTCGTCTTTCGCCTTCTTTCTAATCGCGTGTCGTAAACCTAATTAAAATCTTTGGCTATGTCATTCCAAGCAGTCCAGTTACAAATCCAGGATCATTATGTAAATAAGCCTTACATTTCCATTACATTATGTAAATTACAGTTTTTCGACAACTACAGCTTAATGTGTGTATGTGATGTGTAGAGCTGGCCATCAGCACAGGCTGACCCGGCCCGCCCTGACCCGTCATTTTATGCAACTTGGCCTGACCCAGCAGGACCCAGCCCGGCTCTGGCATGGGATTGGCCCGCCATTTTAGCAAAAATAATAAGATAAAAAAATAAATTGGTAAGGCCCGTTAGCCCGACCCGCCCTTTGGCCCGCCTCAGGCCTGGTCCGGGTCAAGCATATCCCAACCAGGCCCGGCCTGACCAAGCCCGCCCCTCCCCCTGGACTGGCCTGTGTCTGACCCGGAGAGCCCGGCCCGCCCGGCCCGAGTACAGGTCTAGTGATGTGTAACCGAGTATTTTTACATTTGGCTCGAAGCCTGATTATCTTATTTCGGAATTTGACAGGTTGTGATCGATAATGGTATACTACAAATGACTATATCGAATCCTGATGGGATTGTCACAAAGATAGTGTACAACGGAATAGAGAATTTACTTGAAGAAACAAATACAGAAGATAATAGAGGGTACGTCATATCATTTGTTGAACTTCACGATTGTATCATATGCTGGAATAAAACAAAACGACTCACTTTTTAAGTTCAGGTATTGGGACCTTAACTGGAGCGCAGCTGGATCAACGGGAACAACAGGATTTTACGAGAGGTATGTATCAATATACTGTAACATTTGCTTTGAGGTGTTAAAGTGGAGCTAATAACAGTAAGATTGATGCAGGATTGCAGCAACGAGCTTCAGTATCGTAGTTGAAGATGAAGAAATGGTGGAGGTATCCTTCTCGAGGACATGGGACGCTTCTTATCAGGGTAAACTCGTACCATTAAACATCGATAAAAGGTGAGCTGCTAATTCAGACATTACAGTACTTACAGTTTAAAGATTAACGTAATCTAATTATAGGTCATGTCTTGAATTTTAAGGTTCATAGTGCTCCAGGGTTCATCAGGGTTCTACTCATACGCTATCTACGAAAAACTAAAGGAATGGCCTGGATTTAATCTCGCTCAAACTAGGATCGCTTTCAAGCTTAATAAAAAATGGTAAAATGATAACTGAATTTGCGATAATTCATTGTTTGACGATAATGATACTCTACAGTTGTGAGTTTGTTGTTTGCTAGAATTAACTTTTGGAATCTTAATGAATAGGTTTCGCTACATGGCTGTGGCGGATGACAGGCAAAGAGACATGCCTCTTCCAGATGACAGGTTACCTGAACGATGCCAAACGTTGGCTTTTCCTGAAGCTGTGCTGCTCACAAACCCGGTTGAGCCTGAATTTAAAGGAGAGGTGTGTGTGTGTCTGCGCGTGCGCGTACATGCGTGTGTATATATATTAACTGAAAATGAGACAATTAGACTAGACTTAAACCCTGATGAAACAGGTGGATGACAAATATCAGTACTCATGCGAGAACAAGGATCTTCAAGTCCAAGGATGGATATGTAAGGACCCGCCAACAGGATTCTGGCAAATTACGCCTAGTGATGAGTTTCGAACTGGTGGGCCGCTCAAGCAGAATCTGACCTCTCATGTTGGACCAACAAACCTTGCTGTGAGCACCAGAATGTTATTGTTGTTTGTAGAACTTGTTCAGTCGTATACTACGTATAATTCCATCAATGTGATCAAGTTGGATGTTTTGCTTTCAGATGTTCATCAGTGCTCATTATGCCGGGGAAGACATGGTGGTGAAATTCGCGGATGGTGAGCCATGGAAAAGAGTTTTCGGCCCAGTTTTCATGTACTTAAACGGTCTGCCTACGGGATTTGATTGGAATTGGTTGTGGCAGGATGCTAAAGAGCAGGTTAATATATCTTCTCTCAATTTTTGGCTTTCTAGGGCACCGATATTTTAGTATGGAGCAATTTTTTTTTTTTAATTATACAACACTGACAACGATAATGCTGCAGTTGTTTACTGAAACAGAAAGCTGGCCTTACTCTTTTCCTGCTTCAGAAGATTTTCCAACATCGGATCAACGGGGAAGTATCTCTGGTAGATTACTGGTTTACGATAGGTTGGTACAATGGATAATTACTACTCCATTTTCTCGAAATTATGTTCTAAACAAAAAAAAATTGCCTTTGTTAACTTGAAAGTCTAATAGTTCCGATATTGTGCAGTTACTCTGATGAAGATTATACTCCAGCTGACGGTGCATATGTTGGGCTAGCTTCCGGAACTGAAGTGAACTCCTGGCAATTACAAAGCAAGGTAATTAGAATTACGGAACCTGAGCTTAAAATGTTCTCGTTGTGTACTAATTTGTTCATTCCGGAGACAAAATTACTGTTTTCAGGGCTATCAGTTCTGGACAAAGGCAGATGAGAGTGGATATTTCTACATCACTGATATTAGAGCTGGAGACTATGCTCTCTGCGCTTGGGTACCCGGTTTCATTGGAGACTTCAGATCTTTCTCCATCTCTATCACTGCAGGTCGTAACTCACTCCAGTCTTTACCTCATTCAATTAGTCTCTTGAAAGGTCATGTGATTAGTATAATCTGATAAAGTTAAAGATAACTAGCCAATATCATGAGACGGTTTCAAACGACAGCTTGTGACTCTCATTTTAAATATTAACTGGTACAAGGAACTTGAAACAGCAGGTTGTATTATAGACATGGATGATGTCGTGTACAAACCTCCAAGAGATGGACCGACAATTTGGGAGATCGGCTTTCCTGATAGAACAGCGAGAGAATTCTACGTCCCTGATCCTGATCCTAACTATGTCAATAAATTATACCTTAACCATCCCGACAGGTTACAGTCTCGGAATCATACTGTCTAATCTTAAGCTTCTGTTGTTTGTTCTTTCTTCTTACTTTCGGACAATTGCGCAGATTTAGGCAGTATGGTCTGTGGGATAGATACACTGAGTTGTATCCCAATGACGATTTGGTTTACACCGTTGGTGTCAGTGATTGTCAGAAAGATTGGTTCTTTGCTCAAGTTACTAGGTACTTCTAACTTCGAAGACTTCAATTCTGAAACCCATGAGATAATCCTGCAGAACCGTTTCATAAAAATGAATCAAAACGTAAATTTGTGTGAATTTATCAGGAAGAAAGACAACACATACATTGGAACAACATGGCAGATTATCTTCAAACTCGAGAACGTGAACCAAAACGGAGTCTACAAACTGAGATTAGCACTTGCAATGGCGAATCAGGCAGAATTACAGGTAATGTCTTCAGAAATTCCTGAATAATTCCGTCTTCAGTTGAACAAAATTAGATTGTGTCTAAGAGATACGGAAAATTTTGCAGGTGAGAGTTAACGATCCAAAAGCAGACCCTCCAGTATTTACTACAGGGCTAATAGGACATGATAATGCAATTACAAGACACGGGATTCATGGACTGTACAGGCTTTACACTGCAGACATAGAGGGCGTCAAGCTTGTACAGGGCGATAATACCGTCTTCTTGACTCAGTCTAGAGGTGGCAGCCCTTTTGTTGGGATCATGTATGACTACATTCGCCTTGAAGCACCACCTGACTCCGATTAAAATGCCAAGTATTAAAGGACTATATTTTACTTCTTTAGGCAGTCTATGATATTATACCAGCGGCCAGTTATATAGTGTTTCGGACAGTACTCTTCTGTAATATTATGATGCTAATTAAGATCCTCGAATTTCTAATGAACAAACTAATTGAACCTTTATTATATATAAACGGGGATTCTCTTGAAACTATTTTGCGAAAATGGTTCAGGTAGAATCGGACTAAAGCCATTTTTTACGCTCAGCGGTTTCACTAAAAGTCCACAACACCGCGACTAGCTCAGGGACTTTACTATAAAATCGTAGAATGCCTCAGCTACTATGACCTAAGTCATATTCCCACCGATTCTTTGAAATTGCTCCACTTTTTGACATTGGAAAATATAACTTCACTCACACTTTTATCAGTCAGTTGTATCCGGTATGAGCTGATTATGAACATTAAAAAGCTAATTAATTAGAGAAAGATTCTTATTACCTAACAAATATATGAAGTGCCCCATTTATAATCCGATTAATATGATAAGCGCATTCTTTTGGATCGAAACGAATCTAATCGAATCGAATCGAATCAACTTATAGGATCGAATCGAATCGAATCAACTGAACTTATAGGATTCGAATCGATTCGAACTTATAGGATCTCGAATCGAATCGAACTTATAGGATCGAATCGAACTTATAGGATTCGAATCGAACTTATAAGATTCGAATCGAATCGAACTTATAGGATCTGAACTGAACCGAACTTATAATAAGATCTGAACTGAACTGAACTAAACTTATAGGAGCCGAACTTTATTTTATTTTATTTAACTTAACTATTATTATTATTATTATTATTATTATTATTATTATTATTATTATTATTATTATTATTATTATTATTATTATTATTATTATTATTATTATTACAAAAGAGAACATTGATTAAAAAAAATTATAGTCTAAAACACAAGGTAAAATAATAACATTTTTCCGCTTTATATACATTAGTTTGTTCATACATTATACTACGATTACATTACGATAACAAATAAATCACATATTATATTTTTTTTTCTAACCATTTATTTCCATATTATCATAATCCTCATCACTTTTGATACCCGTCGTTGTGAGTACCAAAAATAATATTTATAAATTACGAACTACAACTAGCAAGCGGTAGTAAGGGTCGATCCGCAGGGAGGTAGGGAGATAATAGTTGCTTTTAATCTTAGTCTAAGGGTAACAGTTTTGAGGGGGTTTTGATGTAAATTGTAACTAAGTCTAATAACATAAACTAAATAAACAAGTAAAAGTAAATAAGGACGGTAAACAATGATAAAAGAAATGCTAAGACGGTCGGTTCACTACAGCTTCGATGGCACATAAGTCTAGGTAAGTCTCGAAATACGGTCGCGAAGGATGGGGAAAACAAGTCTTCTCGGTCCATGTCAAATAGTAACTACCTCTCGGCCTATGCTACTAAACCCTAAGTCTCATTAATACTAACTTTCGTTCTTGATTAATGATTCCTAATGCAAACTAAATCACGTTATCTCTCGATCTTAGCAATTTAGTCGTTTTAATTCGTTAATTATTGTCCATTCCTATCTCTCGATCTACGGGATGGTCAAGTTTAAGCATCTATCAAGTCTCCTCTCGGTCTCATTGAAAGATAAAGCACTTAACGAAACAAACAAAGCAAAACCAGACGCTGAGTCGATCGATCGACCAGCCTATCCCAGTCGATCGACCAACCGGCTCAGTCGACCGACTAGATAAGCCTGTCGATCGACCAAGCCCTAATGCGAGGTCACCTATTCTAATGCCATCTACGCCATAGATCCCCTACATCTTAGCAAGGGAGTATTTAGCTACTCATACTTACGCAAATAATAAGAACTAATTTGATAATGGATATAAAGAATTGCATAATTGAAATAATTGATAAACAAATTCGCATAAAACTATAACTAGGGCTTTGAGATTCTATCTAGCAAGAACTAATACTAATGAAACGAAATAACAATACAGGAATTGAAAGGCTAGAATTACCGAAGCAAAGGAACAAGAGGAATCCGAAAGCAAAGTACGAACTTTATTGAGAATTCTAAACTACGAAAATAGCTACTGTATTTTAGGAACTAGATAGATGATGAATCTGATGAGGAAGAGTTAGTTATATAGAAAATATCACGTAACTCCTTCTCCAAACCTAATTACAAATGGGCTTACATTAAAATCCTTTAATTCTCGTTCTTTTAATTTGCGCATCAGCTCGCGTGGTGGTCGATCGACCATAGGGGGCAGTCGATCGACCAAAGATGCTGAACAGAATTGCATTCTGACGATTCCTGCAGCGCGCAACGATCTTAAAACAGCTGCCATTTCTTCGTTACTTGGTCAAATCAGGCGTTCTATGCGGCGTTGGAAAGCTAAGAGGATAAGCTTTCACCTCCAATTAGAATCACTCGATTATCTGCTCTAGAACTCGAGATATAGCCATCCGAACGAGGCTGTAATATCTGAAATGCTTCTTTGCTTGTTAAACTCGTACGCACCCTTGCTTTTGCTATCTTTAGGCCTTGAAACGCGCACCAAGCTCATTCTTCGAGTCAATACTCCATGTCAAATGCAATGCTAAGTACTTAGGGACGGATTCAGCTTATTTTCCACTGAAATCTTCATATTCCTACAAAATCACAAGAAAAGGAAGAAATACACGAAACAAGGGAAATAGTAGCATAAACTACTCAATCGAGCTCTGAAATGCGTGTGAAATGAGGTGCAAAACATCATATATTAGACACGCATCAAACTTCCCCAAACCAAACCCTTGCTTGTCCCCAAGCAAGAACTAGACTCGATCCTAAAACCTAATGGAACGAGTTCAATCTCAGAGCGAAATGCAACCTGTCAAGCCTAAGCCAATTTAATGCAATAACCAACAATCAATTAGCAAGGTGAGTCATGCAAACGAGTTATGATGTCGTTAAAAATTCGCTGAACCATCAACTGTAGAGACTTATCAAATTGGACTCTCACGGGTCGCTCAAAACACTCAAATAAGCACAAGGTGAATATATGTAAAAGATAGAAAGAAGTAAAATTTGTAAAGACTCTCACCTAACTACGACCTATGAAAACATGCCTGCAATCTAATATGAAAGTAATCTCTACAACCGTACATACGCATTCCAACCAAACAAAAGACCATGACACATGCCGAGGTAGATATGGATATGTGAGGTAATGGGTAAGAAGAGGCAAAACATTTATGGGAAAAGTGGAGGTATAGGTGATCAAGCTAGTACCTAAACAAAACCATATGACAACATCCAACTTCTTGCTCAAAATCAACAATAAAACCGGGTGCTAATTATCAAGCACAAATCTCGCAACTTCCATAAAAGTCAACTCCCCAAAGAATATAGATGATAACATGGGAGTGAAAATCACCAAATCATAATAAAATCATAATAATTGAAACATGTGATTTTTTCTTTTTTTTTTCTCGGGCTGCAGTCGATCGACCATAAGGAACAGTCGATCGACCGGATTCTACAGTAAGCACACTTTTTTTCTTTTTCGAATCATTTTTTTTTCTTCTTTTTTTTTTCTATTTCTTTTTCTTTTCAACTTTCTCAATTCTTTTTCCTCCTTCATTCTTTTTCCAACATCATCTCAATGAGAGCATATAACCAAACCGCAATAAACAAATTCCCAGAAACTAAGACTACTAGCTTGACAAAGGCAGGCTAAATATAGGATGTAGTTAAGGGAGAAAAGGCTAAATTTGGCTATGAGGGGCTCATGGGTAAAATGAATAAAGGGAAACCTCTACCACATGTGTCAAAAACCACAAACCGAATGCATACAGGTATTAAGCAGATTAAGTTCATATTTATGCATATTAATGTAACATGTCTCATAAGGAGTAACTACTCACATTCCTAGATAAACTGGTCATGAATGTCACCAGTTATAGGCTCTAAACCTCAGAAAATATAAGTAGTTTGCCAAAAATCTAAGTCAAGTCCCAAGTTCAGCAAATAATTAACGAAAACTCGTAGATATGCATTTATGATTCTACTAATAACATGTTAATCAAGCAAGGCTCAGGCAAAACAGGTGCAAAATGCAATATCATCCTTGAAATACTACCGTTCCGACTCAACCTATATGCTAAAATAAACGTGATATATTTTTTTTTGAAATTTTGAAATTTTTCAATTTTTTTTTTTTTTTTTTGTATATATATAAAGAAATAAACAACAATGCAAGACAGAATGTAAACGTGAATGCAAGCAAATGAAATGCAACGCAAAACCCTTCCCCAAACCAAATCGCACAATGTCCCCATTGTGCAAAATCATGTAATGAAGAAAAATGGAGAACGGGAATTTGCGAGAAAATAAAGAAATAAGACATGAAGTGAAAATCGGGAACTCACAAGACTTTAAGCGCAGCAAAAAGGAAACCTCCCCAAACCAGCGTGAGCTAGGAGGTTTCAGTAGCCAGCAGTGCTACTAATAGGTACCTGAAAAGACAAAAATACCACGCATAAAACCAAGAAAGCAAAATTGGGATGGTAATTATATGCAAAATTAAGAAAATGGAAGAAAACAGAAATATGTCGGAAAATAAGGAGGAGGAAAGACTCCCTCAATTCCGCAAAACGACCAAACACAGCAGGGGAAGGGTCGTGAAAAGGTACAGCAGTGCAAGGCGGTCGATCGACCACGTCACCCAGTCGATCGACCAGAGTGAACAGGAACAGTAGCTCCTGGAAACTGCAGACCAGTCGATCGACCATAGAAGGCAGTCGATCGACTGAAAATACTGCTGTAACTTCAGATTTCTTCGAATTAGCTCAATAAAGTGATCTAATATGGTCTTTATACCTGCAAAAACACATAATAACGCGCCCAAAATTGCGCAAAACCCAAATGTAAAGTCTAAAGGTCTTAAATCCTAAGCAAACATAAATAAAAGCGAAGTCTCGCGCACACGAAAAACGATAAAGTCTAAAAGCAATAAAATAGATCAACGGAAACTGCGGAAAATCTCCGACCAAGGCTTCTGCCTACATGAAGTAGCTTCCGCAGTGCTCATCTCGGTTTGGACTCCACTCTACTCCGATTGGAATACTCAATGGGTCATCTCTAGCATCTTCCCAAGCATGGCCATCATCTTCTAGCTCCTCACACTCGAGATCCGACTCCGAAATTTTGACTGGCTCCTTCTTCTTGGACTCCTCTTCTGGCTCCTCGTCAGTGCCATAGCTAAGACACCCTAGACCGCCTCTCTGAACAATGGGTTCCTTCACAGCTGGAGCAATGAGCGGCTTCTCCTTCCCCAAACCAGTTCCTGCAATATTCAAAACTGAAGAATCTTCCTCCAATTTGCTCCCAACTGGGGCGGAGGTGTCATAACAGAATAGGTACGGGTAAGGAAGTGGGAATGTCAGAAAGCACAAAATAAGATTTCTTTTCAGAAATCATATTACAGGTCATGGGCCACATGAGGTCTTTCTTCCTAGGGGACTGGGCAAACATAATAGAGTGCTTCCCTACCTTGAATCTCAAAGTTCTTTCCCCTACATTAATTATTGCACCAGCAGTGTGCAAAAATGGTCTTCCCAAAATAATTGGGGTGTTGACATCTTCAGGAATATCCAAAACAACAAAGTCAACAGGAAAAAGGAACTTTTCAATTTGAACAGGCACATTCTCTAAGACCCCTACCGGTCGAATCGCAGAACGGTCACCATTTGCACGATCATGTCGGTAATGGCAAATCTAGTCAATCCCGCTTCTTAGCCGGACTCAAAGGCATAACACCGACACTAGCCCCTAAATCACATAATGCCTTCTCAATTGAGAAGGTACCAATGCTACATGGGACGAGAAAAACTACCCGGGTCGACGGTTTATGAGTGGCGGTGTGAGTTAAGTACGAACTAGACTCTTCAGTTAAATGCACTGACTCCACAACATTCAAAGACCTCTTCTTAGCTAGCAACTGTTTCATGAACTTCGTATATGCAGGTATTTGATTAACTAGCTCTAAGAAAGGAATTTGCACGTTAAGACTACGCACGACATCTTTAAATTTATCGAATGTTACCTCATCTTTGGTCGGCACCAGTCTTTCTGGATAAGGGACTGTCAGAAGTAGCTTTGCCCTCTCCTCTAGGTCTCTCACACCGGCATCAGTGGACTTAGTCTGAAAATCCACCACTTTCTCCTTGTTATAGCTTGACCCTTCTTCAGACCGTCTCAGATATGAACCGTTAATCGACATCGGGTCATACTTCGGAACCGGGACTGACCCATCAGCACTCAGGTCTTGCCTCAATAATTTCGGAGTCGTCTCATCCCGAAACAAGTGGTCCCTCAAGTTGTCTGGCATCGGAGGACGAAAAGACTCACCTACAGCAGCGTCGTCGTCGATCGACCATGAATGTCGATCGATCGATCGACTACGAAATGAAAGCTGTGTCTTTGCGCGGATCGGTCGATCGATGGGTATGTCGATCGATCGATCGTGTTTATCTGATCGTCTTTTTCTCCCCTTTTTCTTCTTCCCCTTTTCAAGAACTTTCTCGGGTCCATCGAGAGCGGACCCGCTCCTCAGCGTCATTGCATGTACGGTCTCAATACGCTGATTCAGAGAGTGAAATTGACTCGGTATCTCAGCTGCATTCTTGTCTAATGTAGCAATTTGAGATATTAGCTTCGCGATTAAGGCCTGATTCGCCGCATTGCTTTTTTGTACCTCCACCATAAGAAGCTGCAATAGACTCGTCAACTCTGCAACTTCGTTTTTCAACTCTTGCTGTGACGGAGTGGATGGTGGTGGGGCTTCATTTGGAGGCTCATATGGTTGATACGGTGAAGTAGGAGCGTAGTTATACGAATTGTCGAGCTGAAGTTGATGAAAAGCAAACATCTTCTCCTTAGGGTGCCCGCATGCTTCAGATGTGTGTCCCACTCCACCGCATCTCCCACAAAACAAAGACTCGCCGCTTCCCGAGAATGGAACATGAGTGGACTCTCTGAAAATCGCAAATAAACAACACTAAAGAAGAAGATAAGAAGCGCCTCAAGGTACTCGTCTTCCCTTGAGGCGAAAAACAGAACTAAAATGAAAAACAACTAAAAACTAGCCTCCGCAACGGCGCCAAAATTTGATACCCGTCGTTGTGAGTACCAAAAATAATATTTATAAATTCCGAACTACAACTAACAAGCGGTAGTAAGGGTCGATCCGCAGGGAGGTAGGGAGATAATAGTTGCTTTTAATCTTAGTCTAAGGGTAACAGTTTTGAGGGGGTTTTGATGTAAATTGTAACTAAGTCTAATAACATAAACTAAATACACAAGTAAAAGTAAATAAGGACGGTAAACAATGATAAAAGAAATGCTAAGACGGTCGGTTCACTACAGCTTCGATGGCACATAAGTCTAGGTAAGTCTCGAAATACGGTCGCGAAGGATGGTGAAAACAAGTCCTCTCGGTCCATGTCAAATAGTAACTACCTCTCGGCCTATGCTACTAAACCCTAAGTCTCATTAATACTAACTTTCGTTCTTGATTAATGATTCCTAATGCAAACTAAATCACGTTATCTCTCGATCTTAGCAATTTAGTCGTTTTAATTCGTTAATTATTGTCCATTCCTATCTCTCGATCTACGGGATGGTCAAGTTTAAGCATCTATCAAGTCTCCTCTCGGTCTCATTGAAAGATAAAGCACTTAACGAAACAAACAAAGCAAAACCAGACGCGAAGTCAGTCGATCGACCAGCTATCCCAGTCGATCGACCAACTGGCTCAGTCGACCGACTAGATAAGCCTGTCGATCGACCAAGCCCTAATGCGAGGTCACCTATTCTAATGCCATCTACGCCATAGATCCCCTACATCTTAGCAAGGGGGTATTTAGCTACTCATACTTACGCAAATAATAAGAACTAATTTGATAATGGATATAAAGAATTGCATAATTGAAATAATTGATAAACAAATTCGCATAAAACTATAACTAGGGCTTTGGGATTCTATCTAGCAAGAACTAATACTAATGAAACGAAATAACAATACAGGAATTGAAAGGTTAGAATTACCGAAGCAAAGGAACAAGAGGAATCCGAAAGCAAAGTACGAACTTTATTGAGAATTCTAAACTACGAAAATAGCTACTGTATTTTAGGAACTAGATAGATGATGAATCTGATGAGGAAGAGTTAGTTATATAGAAAATATCACGTAACTCCTTCTCCAAACCTAATTACAAATGGGCTTACATTAAAATCCTTTAATTCTCGTTCTTTTAATTTGCGCATCAGCCCGCGTGGTGGTCGATCGACCATAGGGGGCAGTCGATCGACCAAAGATGCTGAACAGAATTGCATTCTGACGATTCCTGCAGCGCGCACCGATCTTAAAACAGCTGTCATTTCTTCGTTACTTGGTCAAATCAGGCGTTCTATGCGGCGTTGGAAAGCTAAGAGGATAAGCTTTTACCTCCAATTGGAATCACTCGATTATCTGCTCTATAACTCGAGATATAGCCATCCGAACGAGGCTGCAATATCTGAAATGCTTCTTTGCTTGTTAAACTCGTACGCACCCTTGCTTTTGCTATCTTTAGGCCTTGAAACGCGCACCAAGCTCATTCTTCGAGTCAATACTCCATGTCAAATGCAATGCTAAGTACTTAGGGACGGATTCAGCTTATTTTCCACTGAAATCTTCATATTCCTACAAAATCACAAGAAAAGGAAGAAATACACGAAACAAGGGAAATAGTAGCATAAACTACTCAATCGAGCTCTGAAATGCGTGTGAAATGAGGTGCAAAACATCATATATTAGACACGCATCAACTTTCATCTTCACTATCACTCTCAACAACGGATCCATTGCCTCGCCAAATGTTTTTGACTATGTTGTTTCGTACTTAATACATGGCCTTATTCCGCTTTTTATCAAACATGCCCAAATCTATTGTGACGCTGAAATTATTAATGAGAGGAGTGATTTTTTTTAAATAATAATGTATGTATCGGATAATTAATGTCAAATGTTTTTGTATCGGTCTTTAAAAATAATACTCTGTATATAGCTTTTCTGAACTAAATTTATAAGATCTGAATTTTTCTGAACTGAACTTATAGGATCTGAACTGAACTTATAGGATCTCGAATCGAATCGAACTTATAGGATCTCGAATGAACAGTAACTTATAGGATCTCGAATCGAATCGAATCGAACTTATAGGATCTGAACTAAACTTATAGGATCTGAAGTGAACTGAACTGAACTTATAGGATCTGAACTAAACTTATAGGATCTGAAGTGAACTGAACTGAACTTATAGGATCTGAAGTGAACTGAAATTAAGTGACTTTAAGTCCAAAAGAACAGGGCCTTTATTATAAAAGAAGACGGGTGCACATGGTAAACCATCCTTTATCATGGTTCAACTCGAACATATTACACACAAACCGCGAACAAAATGAGAATTGTTATTTAAAACCCTAACTACCCAATACGACTATAAAGAAGATAACGTTGAATAAGAGATCCAATCCAAATACTATTGTGAAATTCTATGATGTCGCTTGAATCAACGATCATCGGCGTGTCCAGACTTTCCATAATCTTACCGGATTGATCCAATTTAACAGGTTTGGCGGGATTCTGGGCTACCCAAAATTCACCTTTATTGTTCCGATTAATATTATCGGGTAAGCCAGTAAGCTTTATGAAAATTTCTGAAATTCCCGCTTGTGGCCCAGTGAGCCAAAGTCTTCTTATCTGAAATGCAGTTGTTTCAGCCACGAGCACAAAGTCTTTCTTTTCGCTTAGTGCAACCCCGTTTGCAAAAAACAACCCATCTAGTAACACTGTGACAACTTTGGTCCTTGGATCATACTTTAGTAATTTTCCAGTGTGATCGAAGCTAGCTATTGCCTTTGCATATTCCCTATAACACAAATTACAAATACAAGTTATTTTTTTTTTTTTTTTACGAAAATATTTCAATATTTATTATAAAACTTAATGGAAAGAGTTGAAAAAAGAGATGAAAAATAAATACCATCGATGATAGTTAGAACTAGTGTCAGTGAAGTAAACAGCTCCGGTTTGGGAGTCAATATCCAATGCATTTAGAAATCGGAATGGAACTCCCGCGACACCCCTAGAAAGTGATGTAGCGACACCACCCTCGCTACCCACTTTCATCAAACCCAAGCTTGAATCAGCTATGTATAGTTCGCAGGTTCTCATATCAAACTTTATTCCCAGGGGCCTTCCACAATATTGTTCCATTATTGAATTATCAAGTCCATCACAGTATCTTGACCTAAACAATTTACCAAATAGTCAATCTCAAGATGGTTATATGCTAAAATATCAATTATAACAATAATTATTTGATTATTAACATTCATTTATACAATGATTCATTCCGGCCAACTAATTCATACGGGTGCCAATATTTTTTTTTTTTAAAAATATTCTTTATTATTAGACAAACTCTATTGAATAATTGTGATGATGTTTTAGAATGGATCTTATTAAAAAAATATTTTTATTACATAGAGTTGCACGTGAGAATATAACATAAAGATAAGATTCTCTACTCTAAACGAGCTACCTACTTGTCTTCTTCTCTATTGCAAGACCAAATAACAGTGATGACACATGAGAATTTTGTTATACTATGCTTTAGTGGGCCTTATTAATGTTCACAAGGGCAATTTTAATACTAACGGCTTCCAATTTAGGTCATGATCGAGTATAAACCCTATTGATTATCTATCACCTAAACTGAACTTAAATTATAGATAAATATATAGAAAAAACATGGATATGTTTATATGTACGAAATGAGACCAGAATGATACATTACGTATTTACATTATAAATTAGATTGTATACGTTTTTCGAACGTTCAAATTTTCAGTAATATATAAGACGAGTGTCATAAGATATAGTGAATCTATAACTATAAGTGATCCACGTAACGCATACACAACTCATGCATATATATGAATATGAAGCATTAATACGTGATTCATTAGAAGAAACGATATACCTATATGGGCTAGTTACAGCGAATTCCGCCCATTCTTGTATGGCACCTTGCCACTTCATAACACGGCCATCAGAGATACCGGCATAAGGACCCTCGCCTTTACAGTCGAAAGCTATAGACTCGGGTCCGATCATGTTCGGACCTAACGGGAGGTGATGATATTCTCTAGATTGAGTGTTTATAATAAGAAAACTAGAGAAAACCGCAATAATAATGACGACAATATGATGAAAATAAATCATAGTTTCTGATTATGTGAAAAGCTATTGTTGTCTTGTTGATATGTGTAATGATTATGTGAAAAGCTATTGTTGTCTTGTTGATATGTGTAATGATTATGTGAAAAGTTATTGTTGTCTTGTTATGTGTAACCAAGAGGAGGGGGAGTAATGTATTTATATAGAGAACTTTTTAGTTGTTAGGAGGGGGAGTAATGTGTAATGTATTTATATAGACAACTTTTTAGTTGTTAGGAGGGGGAGTAATATATTTATATAGACAACTTTTTAGTTGTTACGTTATTCCGACATTAATCCATAATCCTATTGTACTACTAGGAAAAGGTATAAGCCTAAGTATTTGTTTTTCCTGTTGGAATATCTAATTATATTCGAGTGGCCTAAGTGCTTCGGTTTAAATATAAGTTAAGTTCAGATTAAATATTACGAGACTTTAATATAAAAGACGATACCGTGATGGATCGGTCTCGATTAAATGTAATTAAAGTACGAGAATTATTATTCCCTCCTATCTTACCCTAATAAGTCGTCTTTCACGAAAAGGTACGAACGGTTTTGTTTTGTGAAAAGGTACGTAACCCACCATATATATGATGGGATACAGTAAGAAAAGGATAATAATTATAATTCATCCTGACAAAAGAACAAAACATCGTACGATTAAGAAAGTGAAAGGGTGAGACAGTTTTTTCCTCCATCATCAACAAACAACATAAAGGAAAGGGTTAAGGAGGAGAATCAATTGGTTTATACTTCTTATTATTGAATTGATTGCGTATGTAAGACATGGACCAAGGTTAGTCCTTTATTCCGTCTTTTAATTGTATAAAAGGTTGAATTGATTCAAATCTATATTGTATCTTGGGACTGATTTCATTATCGAAATCATAAAGTATATCTTACATTTGGTATCAGAGCAACTATAGATTTGATTAATTTCCCTATAAAAGAATTGTCATTCTGATTGTATGGGTTCACGAATTGACTATTGATTTTGTTTATAGTCATTGGTATACTGTTAAATGTCAGATAGATTATTCAAATCACTGTATGTTGAAACACTTCAACACTTGCGTCCGCTGCATCACTTTTGTAATTATCCATTGGTTTTTATAGCCATGAATTGCACGTTGAATAATGTACCAATGGTAATACAATATTGACTAATGATAAATAATGATGGTGCTTTAAGTCATGAGTGGAGAAATTTTGATGGCATAATGGATTAGTACAATGGTCATAGTTCTGTAGGTATGCAGTACGCTATACAATATGAATCTTATCAATTTGTTTTATTATTTGTTTATTGGGTTTGTAAGATAGCCCAAATTTTGCAATATTAAATTGAATTGATTTAAGTATTGTTACCAGTAAGTTTTTTTTTTCGCTGCATTGCTCAAGGATGTTTCTTTATTGTCATCAGCCATATATTATTGAATCATTTATGCATTATTTGGGTATACACGCATCCATGATTATAATATTGGGCATTATATTATACAAAGAAATTTCTGCAAATAAGAGGCATGGTTTCATTATTGTTTGAACGATAAGACGGTAACATTTATATATATGTGTAGTAAAGTTCACACACATTATGACAGTAAGATGTTACATAAAAGTATTGAAGGAATTTTCACTGTTGAAGTTTAAATGTTATATTGTATATGACATGTTAGTCACCAAAGTGGCCTTGTTATATTGCATTTAGACATTTGAAATTAAAGTTTTAATTGATAATGATTAAAAGATATAGTTAAAATGACATTATAGTTTGATTGGTCAATTATTTTTTGTCATCTATATTTTGGGAGATCACCCAAAGGTGGGTCATTAAATATAGTTGATAATATGAAAGGATTAATTATTCATAAAGTGGGTCTAATAGTATGTATATCCAAAGATAGCATTCTTATTTGATTCATGTGTGTTATAATTAATTGTTAAAGAATACAATAACATCAATGATGGTTACTTGTATTTAAGTGTTGCCCAAAGGTCATTTAAATACATGTATAAAAGTTTATATAATATTATTTGAATCTGTATGATAGTTTTTCAAAGCACTAATTGGTAACATGTATAAATGTGTGGACAGCGGGCCGCCCACGGGGGCGCTTGGTGAGAAACGAAACAAGCGTTTGCATTTTTGTATGGAATCGCCACCAATTTTTATGGGAAATTGGAACCGTTCGAATACCTCGTGTCATGTCAAGACACAAAGTAGTGACATGAACACTAAGCAATCGTTACCCTTAGCATTCTATGTCTAGAATGACTCTCGTGGATGCCAATGAACACGGGTGCTCACGGAGATCTGGAGTAAGGGGTGAGGGTACGTATTAGGAAGCCCTTTTGATCGAACACCTAATCCCGCCCGCCTCGATAGCGGCCTCTACTAATGATTAGGGAAGTTATTCGTACTTGATATATCGTCGGTTATAATGCATGCAATGCAACACCCATAGATTAATCCTAGCATGTGAGAATTAATACTAAGTCGGTTGACACGAAATTTAGCACACAATAGGGTCGAAGTAGGATTTAATGTTGATTTACATGTGAAAACATACAAGCAATAAAAGAAATACAATGATTATAAATTACAACGATGAAAATTACATTAATTACATTGGATAGGCGATTTATGTCGAAAATACCTTTAAAACGGATAATTGAGAAAAAGAAATAAAAGGATGAAAACAAATAAATTAACGAACGAAACAGAAAGTGATAATACGGATAATAGTCAATTATACGTAAGCTAAACAAACTAGGTCAAGGCAGAAACGGAGCTCAGGGACGTAAATCATCTCGAACAGCGCGGCAGATCGCCCGCCTGGAAGAGCGCAGCGAGCGATTCTTGCGTCTGTTCCAAGGGTGAGTTCGGGCCGTGAAGTTTTAATCGCAAATCGTTAATGTCGATTGGTAAATTTAATGATTGATTGATAATATTTACTCGGACGAAAGTGATTAACAGGTTAATTACATGTGAATGACGGTCATAAAAGCGATAAACATGGATAGGATGAATCGGAAACGGATTATTTACATGAAATTATGATGAAAACGAAGAAAGTACTAATGAGTCCTCTATTGAAATAAGTCAATTAGGCTAAATACGACGGATATACAACGAATACGTGACGAACATGCGAATAAACAGATTAAACTATATCAATGACGAATTCCAGAAACTCAATATGAACAAATTGAATCTCTAAAATCCGGGTTTGAATTTTATGACGAAAACCCGTAAATATTGGATTATTTAGGATTTAAGTCGGATTTATGATAAATTAAAACATGCTAATGATGAATGATTATAATACATGTGGATTATATGATATTGAGACGAAGAATTAACGAAGTACGATTTAAACAAACAAAAGAAAGAATTTGAACACGAATTACAGAGGACAAACGAAGAAGAAAAGAAGCGAGGAAGCTGGCGGCCCTCACGAAGAGGCGCAGCAGAATCGCGCTCCTTCGAAGAGGCGCAGCAGCGATTTTTGCGTCTTTTCTCGACGGGTATCTACTGGAAATCCGCAAAAACAGGTTTTAACAAAGGGTTTTAGAAATCGGTTTTAATGGTATTTTCGACGTAAATCTTACAATGAGTGATACAAAAGGTAAATACAATAAATAAATAAGGATTATACACCCTCAGACTTACATGTTGACGAAACGACAAGGACTAAGATATCGACTAGTGAATGCTCGACGCGAATGCAAAGAGAGTGCCCTCGTAAGAGGAAAATGATTGATTAATTAAGTTGATTATTGGTGTAGTTGGTCAAATTGGTCGGTCATGCAACGGAGAGGCTGGTACCCGGAAAGATCCGAGCTTACGTGGTCGGAAGTCCAAGCACGTAGGCGCCAATAAGTAAGAACAAAGTCTAGAATGCAAAGGGAGAAGAGAAGGGCGGACACTCGCGTGAGAAATATGAGGAGCGAAGGCTCCTATTTATACTAATCACGTGAAGGAATAGGGTTTCGGAGACTCTTTGGAAGTGAATCTCGGAAAGATATGAAAAAGATACGTAAATCATGCAAAGAAGGGCCTGGGAAGAGGCACAAAGGCACCCATCGCGTCTCTTGGAAGAGGCGCAAAGACTCGTTGCGTCTATTCCCGGGGAGGTTTCCTCCTGCTGAAGAAAGATTTCCGCGTTTGAGTTATGGTAGGACGGAAATAATTCGATTATCTTATGAATATTACGGGATATTATTTGCCAAAAGATAAAATTTGTGAAATATGGAATAGAAACATCCGGAACATTCCAGAATATTCTGACTCGGGATTTAACGGTTATCAGAAATGGGAGACGGTTTTTTGACCCGGACTCCGAATGTACTCTAATTACTGCCAAAACGACCGTATCAGGACGTAGATGGCAACTATGAGGTCGACATTTAATATTTGAGCAATCACTTGACGATAATCTTACGAACTGTCACAAATCGTTCCGCGTATCAAACATGCGGCCCAATCATCACCGGGTGTTTTGCGAGGGGTGCAGAAACGAGGTGTCTACAGAGCCCCCACTTTGACTGAGGCTTGGACAAGGCGAAAGTCAAAGTATAGCCATCAGGTCAATTGAAGATTACAACCTGACGACTATGGCGACGCGAGGCGGCTCAAGGGGTCTGAACCAAGGACCTGTCGTCGGGAACATTTTAGAGTCTGTCGACTATCGGGGAGGGTCGTTTAAAGTCCATTAGACTACGTAAGGAAGCTCGCCAGCCATAAGAAGAGACCATACCTGAGATACCCCTGGGTGAAACGGGACTGAAGACGCTTCGGCAAAACTCTTTGGCCTGAAGATAATTAGGGGTCACAGGGATTCTGAAGGAACTTCTTACTACTTCTGAAGGCTAACTCTTGAAGGATATCTCCCACTGAAGGGAAGGCTGAAGGGATAGTTCTCTCTAAAGGGAAGGCTGAAGGATAATTCTCTCTAAAGGGAAGGCTGAAGGGGACTTAACTGAAAAGGAGTTATTTGAAGGTTACCGAAAGGATCAACATATGAAGGATTATCTTGAAGGGATAAGGCTGAAGGAAGGATTATCCTGAAAGGGTATCTAAAGGGTTGTCTGAAGGGATAAGGCTGAAGGAAGGATTATCCTGAAAGGTTATCTAAAGGGTTGTCTGAAAGATTAAGGTAAGTTTCTGAAAGATTTGAAGGGTTTATCCTGAAAAGGGTTACCTAAAGAGTTGGGTGTATGAACCTAAGGACGTTTGTGTGGGAGCTTAAAGGTTCATGAACATATGGGAAGCCACTTTGGGATCTAAGAATCTAGGGGTAAGAATCCTAACTTTGGGTTTACGAACCTAAGGAAGGAGGCTCTGGTTTGGGAACTTCTGGAGAACGACACCTTTGCCGAACTCCGCGTGGAAACAATAATGTTGGGGGTAGCAGGACGTCGGTAGAAACTGCTGGGGAATCCGCTTGCGTTGGTCTCAAGCGAACTCTGGCAAAAACTTGAGGTTGAATCTGCTTGCGTCGGTCCCAAGCGAACTCTTGCTGGGGAATATTTTGACGATTAGGAACATCTTGATCGTCATGAAAGAAATCTTGAGTGAGCAATACTGCAAAATACTGCTGCGATGGGGACACATATTTTGACGATTAGGAACATCTTGATCGTCAGGGAAAAAATCTTGAGTGAGCAATCTTGCAAAAATCTGTCTACTGGGAGAATGAAGACTTGGGTGAAGCCCCAATCGGAGCGAGCACGCACGCTTCGATACTTACCCGCATGGATATTAGCCACACAAGAATGCAATCTAATATGCAAATAGAACATAAACACATATGCACGTAAGCAATTATCACATGGACCTCGAATGAGGAAACACATAGGTTTTGCAAAAGGCGTTTCTTTATAAAAGTTGTTTAAAACTTGTGTAAAGGAAATTTGTCGTTTGTAATACGTTATGCATATTCAATGGGCTTTAGACACGTGACTGACGCGACGTAGACCTTATACGGACACAACATATAGACTTAGGTTTGACGCGACACAGGGATGACTTAGACAGACTTTGCTTAAGTATGCGCAACCCCTAGCCAAGTGTGGGTGACAATGCGTATCAGTTCCAAAGGTGGAAGAATTGCAAGAATGATGAAAGCATATAAATGCAAGGCATGAGGCATGGATCATCTGTCTAATAGGACTTCTTTCACCACCGTTTGCTGTAAAAGAGACCCCTCTTGAGGCACGATGACTTGGAGAATTGATCTAAGACCTTTGTCATTGCCTGGACCGAGCACTAGCTAGACTTAAAGGAATAGAGGAAGGGCGGCATCTTGGAAGAGAAGCCCCCAGGATGGGAGGATGATTCTAGAATTTGGTGAAAAAAGAGGTTGGGCGACAATAAGGAGCCCCCAGCATAGAGGTGTTGGTTGTGGAAGGGATGTTAATTGAGGTTGGAAGGTTGAGAAATAGAGGTTGAAAGTTGATGGTTGAGGTTGAAAGTTGATAATTGAGGTGGTTGATAGTTGAGGTTGAAAGTTGGGATGGTTGTGTCCTTGAGGACTGCCTACGTATCCACCTGAGGTGAAATCAAACCAGATCGTAGTTCTGAGGTTTGGTTAATTTTGTTTGGGTGTTGTGGTTGTATCCTTCTTGGGTAAGAAAGGACTGCCTACGTATCCACCTGAGAAGGTGAAATCAAACAAGATCGTAGTTCAGGTGTGTGCCTAAGCTATGTTGTTAGGGCCTTAAAGTGCAGGGGTCACAAGGGTAATATTCCTTTGGTGACTCAAAGAATCGATTTGAGATAACTCCCTATGATCATAGACCAAAGAGGTATAATTAAGTTTGTAAAAATTTCCTTGTCATGTGAGCACATATAGTGGACCCTAAGGATGATATGGGTATGTCCCATTCTGGGTAGCAAAGTATTGAAGACTCCGTGTATGGGTCAAGGTGAAACTGGATTGGATATTTGGAATGTGGAGCTCGGACATAAGAGGCTTTGATGAACAAATCTCTGGAGCTTGATTTTGTGGAGTTAAGGCTTTAATGGGATTATGGCTTGTAATGTGGCTTGGAAATGGAGTCTCTTGGCTTGATGTAGCCTGAGCACATAAAGGTGGGTTAAAATGACGTGGGTTCAAGTTTCCATGTCTTGGCCCTAAAGGATGGGTATATTTGACGAGCTTGAGAGGATTCTCAAAATTCCTAACTATCTCCTGTAATGGTCTCGAGAAGGACTTAGGGTGTGATATGTGTGAAAGGCTAAGTGAGGGTGCTAGCTAACCATCTTCATCAATGTCTTGATTCTACCTAGACTTCAGCAGTATTCTGTATAGCATTTGATTTCAGGCTTATTCTTGATTCAGATTCAGATTCTTGGTCCGGAATATATCTAGGATTTTTGCTCAGATTTTTGATCAGGTTTTGAAGGATAACGTTGTCTTGACATGGCTTTCTCGATTGAGCCTTCTTCTTTTGACTCTTTTGTGTCGGATATTGATCTTGGTTCATTTCTCTTGATTGAGCCTTTGGTCTTTGATCATGGCTCGTATCGTCTTGGATGGGCTTGGGTCAGACTAGCACCTTTTGATGTGAAACGGGTTGGTCTTTTAGTAACACGGGTTGTTTATTGTGGGGAATGGGCTTGCCTTCCGTCATGGATTGTTAACAAGGGAGATGGTCTGGATTCGTCCTAGAATCTCTTGAGATAGGCTCGTCCTAAAATGGGGTTATATTGTGGTTTCTATTGCCAGACATGGAATAGGTAAGGAAAAACGAACACGGAGTTTCAGGTCCTCTACAACTTGGAATGGAACATCATATAAGTGCACTCACATTGACTGACATGTGTTGTCGTTATTCATTTAAAATGTCTCAAACCAATTCTTGTTGTCACAGGAAATGGATAAAAGAAGAGGTATGATAGAATACGTGGATTGAAAATTGTACTTTTATTGAAATGATTAATGAATGTATTTAACATAGACTCGAGAAGACATGTGACTTGTGGGACAGCCCCCAGGTTGTCACTAGGAATGGAAATGGACACAAAGAAAGATACTAGAACAAATATGAGATAGACAGCCTAAGACTCGGACTCGGATTTGGACTTTGACTCGATTTCAGATCCAGACTCGTAATCATCGGCCCATGCTTGAACATTTTCTCTTCCAGCAACTGGCTTCGACATCCGGCTTTGAGCATTCACCCATTTGAGCACCTCGTCCTCATCATTGGGAACATCGGAAGGATAACAGTCAAGAAGAGTTTCTTGATAATTGGTATATCCATGAGGATTGCCTAAGCTACCTTGTGGATTAAAGGTTGAGAGGGACAACCTCCCGCTTTCGATCATATCCTGAATGACGTGTTTTAATTTGTAACATTTCTCTGTATCATGCCCTTTGCCTCTATGGTATTTGCAGTAGGCATTCTCATCCCAGAACTTAGACTTCTTCTCTGGGTCAGGTGTAGGTCCTATAGGCTTTAACATTCGTCGCTCCATGAGTCTCTGAAGGGCATCGGTGTATGTAATACCAATGTTGGTAAATTTCCTAGGAGGTGTGCCCTTATTTTCGGAAGCCTTTGGAAATGCCCTTGGAGGGTTGTTAGGTTTCTTTGACGAAGGATCCATGAGGATGCCTTTATTAATTTTGGTTCCTCGATGATAAGAACTAAGAATAGATTGTCCATTTGTTGCTTTCTCCTTAGGACTGTCAAGTTGAGGGTTTGTCTGGACACTTTTCATTTTGAGAGGTTGGGCATCAAGCTTCTTACCCATTTCGGCGAACTGGTTTTCTATGTTGGAAAGCCGAGAGTTTAGGCTATCAATAGCTCCTTCTATTTTAGAAAATTTGTTGTCAAAGGCCATGGAAAGCATGAGCATTCCATTTTGGATACTCTCGTCTTCAAGCACGTTGATCTCTTCACTCCCATGAGGAGCGAGGAGATGAGAACAATCTAGGGGTGGTTCTTCATCATGCTTAATGATATTAGACCCAAGAGGGTCGGTCTTCTTGGATTTCTTGGCGGAAGGTGGCACAGGAAGCTTGCGATCCTCGATCATATCCTGAATAATATGCTTTAGACAAAAGCATTCCTCCGTATCGTGTCCCCTACCTCGATGGTACTGACAATATGAATCGCCCTTCCATCTAGGGAATATCTTTTCAGGGTCTGGGGTTGGACCAATTGGATGAAGTTTTCCTTGGGAAATCAGTCTTTGTAGAGCTACTTCATATGTGGTTCCGAGGTCAACGAATTCCCTATGAGCTCGTCCCGGCCTTCTGAGTGGAGTTTGCAAGAGGTTAACTCCCTTGTCTTCATTGGCCTTTTTAGATGGGTGAATCGTGTTGAAGCTATGCCCTGGCCTTAGGGTATGAGAAGATGGTAAAGGTTTCATCATGTCTATCTTGTCTTCCATATTGATGACACGAGTTCTCAAGTCTTCGACGGTGGCCTGGAGCTTAATGACTGCAGCACTTAGTCCCTCGACGACGATAGATAAACGTTCTTGAATACTTCCACTGAAAATTGCAGAATTCCTACCGAGAAGAAAATGATGCGCATTACGACTTGATTTGACATGGGATCACGCATACTAAGGCAACAAACAAAGGATACACGACGAGACGAGATGGCTAGACTCTTGACTTGTGAATCCAGAAAATGTCGTGAGTGACTTCTCGTGTTTGGATTCACGGTGTTTGACCTTGATTTTAGACTCGAGTGTTGACTCTGACAGAGTGACCCTAATATGATTGACCTTATTGACGGGATTGATGACACGTGTTGATTCTGGACTCGAGGTTCGGGTATAGGTGTTAAGAAGACTATTGTAGCTTAGACTCAAATATGAGGCCCATTGAGACTCGTGTGTTGAGCCTCGGAACGTGTGACTCGAGTGTTTAGATCCTAACTGAATTGGGGTAGGGGGTCCAAAATGACGGCGTGACGCCTTAGGACTTGACTTGAAGACCCAAAAAAGTAAAGGAAAACGGTTTATGACTCGACAGAGTTCCGACTAGGACATAGTCGGTTTGAACTTTGACTCTAACTTAGCCCAATTGAATTTACATATTTACATTTACACAGTTTGAGATTTTTTTTTTTTTTTTTTTTTTTTTTTTTTTTTTAAAACGTTTTTTGGTTTTTTTTTTCGATTTTCTTTTGATTTTTTTTTTTGGACTTTGGACTTTGTTTTTTTTTTTTGCTCGACTTTTTTTTTTTTGGTTTTTTTTTTGTATTTAGTTTTGAAATGGGTTTTAGGCCCGAAGTTTGACTCGACATATGGACAGAGTTTTGACTCATTTTGCGCTATTTTGAAGGCCTTTTTCGAAATTTTCATTTAAAAAGGATTTTAAATTTTACAAAAAATTGTCATGGTTTCGTTTAGAAATGGTGATCACGTATTTATACATATATACAGGCATTATAACGGTATGCTGAGTGCATTTAAAAGGGTTTTGGTTTAAAGGGTGGGTTGCCATACCGAACCATCAAACCCGAAGTCTGTGGAGAGGCTCGTACCAAACAAGAGTAAGGCCGATTCCTAGTCCATTTCCTCAAGTAGTGAAGGCCCTTGATACAAACAAGAGTAAGTACCATGGTATGGATGACGTCAATCGTTATCCATCCTTAGGCCCAAATAAGAATTAGGACCGTTTAGACGGGACGATTGGTCGAATGGGTTGGGTTGGGCCTAGGAAGACCGAATAAACGGTCTAGGAAGACCGAGTTATGAAAACCGACAATTGTCTTGTACAAACTATTCCCTAACCTTGTTCAAGTTTCACCCTTGGCTACACGTAAGTGTATTATCCCCAGCGGAGTCGCCAAACTGTGGACAGCGGGCCGCCCACGGGGGCGCTTGGTGAGAAACGAAACAAGCGTTTGCATTTTTGTATGGAATCGCCACCAATTTTTATGGGAAATTGGAACCGTTCGAATACCTCGTGTCATGTCAAGACACAAAGTAGTGACATGAACACTAAGCAATCGTTACCCTTAGCATTCTATGTCTAGAATGACTCTCGTGGATGCCAATGAACACGGGTGCTCACGGAGATCTGGAGTAAGGGGTGAGGGTACGTATTAGGAAGCTCTTTTGATCGAACACCTAATCCCGCCCGCCTCGATAGCGGCCTCTACTAATGATTAGGGAAGTTATTCGTACTTGATATATCGTCGGTTATAATGCATGCAATGCAACACCCATAGATTAATCCTAGCATGTGAGAATTAATACTAAGTCGGTTGACACGAAATTTAGCACACAATAGGGTCGAAGTAGGATTTAATGTTGATTTACATGTGAAAACATACAAGCAATAAAAGAAATACAATGATTATAAATTACAACGATGAAAATTACATTAATTACATTGGATAGGCGATTTATGTCGAAAATACTTTTAAAACGGATAATTGAGAAAAAGAAATAAAAGGATGAAAACAAATAAATTAACGAACGAAACAGAAAGTGATAATACGGATAATAGTCAATTATACGTAAGCTAAACAAACTAGGTCAAGGCGTAAACGGAGCTCGGGGACGTAAATCATCTCGAACAGCGCAGCAGATCGCGCCCTCTGGAAGAGGCGCAGCGATTCTTTGCGTCTGTTCCAAGGGTGAGTTCTGGCTGTGAAGCCGGAACTGCAAATCGTTAATGTCGATTGGTAAATTTAATGATTGATTGATAATATTTACTCGGACGAAAGTGATTAACAGGTTAATTACATGTGAATGACGGTCATAAAAGCGATAAACATGGATAGGATGAATCGGAAACGGATTATTTACATGAAATTATGATGAAAACGAAGAAAGTACTAATGAGTCCTCTATTGAAATAAGTCAATTAGGCTAAATACGACGGATATACAACGAATACGTGACGAACATGCGAATAAACAGATTAAACTATATCAATGACGAATTCCAGAAACTCAATATGAACAAATTGAATCTCTAAAATCCGGGTTTGAATTTTATGACGAAAACCCGTAAATATTGGATTATTTAGGATTTAAGTCGGATTTATGATAAATTAAAACATGCTAATGATGAATGATTATAATACATGTGGATTATATGATATTGAGACGAAGAATTAACAGACGAAACAAACAAAAGAAAGAATTTGAACACGAATTACAGAGGACAAACGAAGAAGAAAAGAAGCAGGAACTGCGGCAGCCTCACGAAGAGGCGCAGCAGGAACTGCACTCCTTCGAAGAGGCGCAGCAGTTGCTGCGTCTTTTCTCGACGGGTATCTACTGGAAATCCGCAAAAACACGTTTTAACAAAGGGTTTTAGAAATCGGTTTTAATGGTATTTTCGACGTAAATCTTACAATGAGTGATACAAAAGGTAAATACAATAAATAAATAAGGATTATACACCCTCAGACTTACATGTTGACGAAACGACAAGGACTAAGATATCGACTAGTGAATGCTCGACGCGAATGCAAAGAGAGTGCCCTCGTAAGAGGAAAACGATTGATTAATTAAGTTGATTATTGGTGTAGTTGGTCAAATTGGTCGGTCATGCAACGGAGAGGCTGGTACCCGGAAAGATCCGAGCTTACGTGGTCGGAAGTCCAAGCACGTAGGCGCCAATAAGTAAGAACAAAGTCTAGAATGCAAAGGGAGAAGAGAAGGGCGGACACTCGCGTGAGAAATATGAGGAGCGAAGGCTCCTATTTATACTAATCACGTGAAGGAATAGGGTTTCGGAGACTCTTTGGAAGTGAATCTCGGAAAGATATGAAAAAGATACGTAAATCATGCAAAGAAGGGCCTGGGAAGAGGCACAGCAGCCACTGCGTCTCTTGGAAGAGGCGCAAAGACCGCTCGTTGCGTCTATTCCCAGGAGGTTTCCTCCGTGAAGAAAGATTTCGCGTTTGAGTTATGGTAGGACGGAAATAATTCGATTATCTTATGAATATTACGGGATATTATTTGCCAAAAGATAAAATTTGTGAAATATGGAATAGAAACATCCGAACATTCCGAATATTCGACTCGGGATTTAACGGTTATCGAAATGGGAGACGGTTTTTGACCGGACCGAATGTACTCTAATTATCGCCAAAACGACCGTATCGGGACGTAGATGGCAACTATGAGGTCGACATTTAATATTTGAGCAATCACTTGACGATAATCTTACGAACTGTCACAAATCGTTCCGCGTATCAAACATGCGGCCCAATCATCACCGGGTGTTTTGCGAGGGGTGCAGAAACGAGGTGTCTACAAAATGTTTGCAGCATCTCCAAATATGTTTGCATCTGCTGACTCTTTTGTAAAGTTTAATGGGCTTAATTATGATGAGTGGGCCTTAAAGATCCAAAGTATACACTGGGTATAATGGCTTTAGACATTGCCATCCTGACAGATGAGGTGCCAACAGAAATTACACCTCACAGCTCCGAAGCCGAAAAGTGTCATTATCAGGCTTGAGAGAAATCCAACAGGTTGGATTTACACCTCATGAGGATGACAATGGCTGATAACATTAAGCCCTCCATGCCCAAAACAGAGAAAGCAAGGGAATTCATGCTTAAAGTAAAGAAGTGTTCACAAATGGATTTAATGATAAGTCAATTGTTGGTAGTTTAATGAGTGAGCTGACTACTAAAAGGTTTGAATGGTCTCAACCGATTCATGATCATGTGACACACATGTCTAACCTGGCAGCAAAGTTGAAGACTTTAGGGATGGATGTAAGTGATACTTTCTTGGTCCAATTCATCATTAACTCTCTACCTTATGAGTTTGGCCAGTTTCAGGTGAACTATAACGCCATTAAAGATAAATGGAACTATCAAGAGTTAAAAGCCATGCTTATACAGGAGGAAGGGAGATTAAAGAAGATGAAAGATCAAGCTGTTCATTTCCTGAGTCATGATGGTGCCAGCAGCAGCAAGGCTAAACCGAGTAATAAGGATAAGAATGGTAAGAAGGGAAAGTCTTTCTTTAAGGGACCTGAAAGTGCGATCCATAAAGAGAAGAAGTGTCACTTTTGCAAGAAAACGGGACACTTCAAGAAGGATTGTCCTAAAAGGAAGGCATGGTTCGAAAAGAAAGGTAAACATTATAGTTTTGTTTGCTTTGAATCAAATCTTATAGAAATACCTAGTAATACTTGGTGGTTAGATTCTGGTGTAACTATTCATATTTCTCACATTAAACAGGGATATCGTATGATCCAGCTCATAAGAGGAGCTGAACAGTTTGTATCCATGGGAAATAGGATGAAAGCACGCATTGAGAGTATTGGGACTTACAGATTAATCTTAGACACTGGTTGTCATATAGATCTTACAGATTGTCTCTATGTACCTGATTGTGCTAGAAATCTTGTATCATTAAGTAAATTGGATAATTTAGGTTTTAACTTTAAGTTTGGACATGGTGTATTTTCTATGTACCGTAATGAATACTTTTATGGTAGTGGTACTTTGATTGATTCACTTTATAGGTTCAATCTTGATGTTAAATTTTCTGATTCCCTATTTATTGTTGAGAGTCAAGGTATTAAACGTAGTGCATTGAATGAAAAATCAGCTTACTTGTGGCATCAAAGACTAGGTCACATATCCAAAGAAAGGTTAACGAGGTTGGTAAAAGATGAAATTCTACCTCAATTGGATTTTAGTGACTTAGATGTGTGTGTAGACTGCATTAAAGGTAAGAAGACTAAACATACAGTAAAGAAATCAGCTACAAGAAGCTCTCAGCTTTTAGAAATTATACACACCGATATTTGTGGACCTTTTGACACTCCATCCTGGAGTGGTGAAAAGTACTTTATCACTTTTATAGATGATTTCTCCCGATATGGTTTCACTTATTTGTTGCATGAAAAGGCTCATTATGTGGATGTCCTTGAGATATTCATAAATGAGGTGGAAAGGCAGCTGGAAAAGAAAGTGAAAATTGTGAGATCGGATAGGGGTGGTGAGTTTTATGGAAGGTTTACTGAAAATGGACAATGTCCTGGTCCATTTGCAAAGTTACTTGAAAGTAGGGGTATTTGTGCACAATATACAATGCCCAGTACACCTCAGCAGAACGGTGTTGCTGAAAGGCGGAACCGTACTTTAATGGAAATGGTTAGGAGCATGCTAAGTAACTATTCTTTATTTACCTCTTTCACTATGGATTTATGCATTAAAGACAGCAACCTATGTTTTAAATCGGGTTCCTAGTAAAGCAGTTCCTAAGACTTCTTATGAACTGTGGACGGGAAGGAAACCGAGTTTAAGACATCTTCGAGTTTGGGGTTGCCCAGCTGAAGTAAGGTTGTATAACCCAAATGAAAATAAGCCATATCCTAGGACATTCAGTGGTTATTTCATTGGCTATCCTGAAAAATCAAAGGGGTATAGATTTTACTGTCCTAATCACAGTACGAGAATAGTAGAGACTGGAAATGCTAGATTCATTGAGAACGGTCAAACTAGTGGGAGCATTGAACCACGAAAAGTGGACATTAAAGAAAGTCAGGTTGAAGTTTCTTCTCCTGAAGTTGCACGTGAAATTGTTGTACCAATCGTGTCGTCACAGTCAAATGACATAATGGGACAACAACGAAATGAAGTGCAAGACCCACAAAATGACAATAACAATGATGATCAAGTCACAATTCAAGGGGAGAATAATATGTCACGTGAACAGTCAAGACAACCTGTAAGGCGAAGGAGGGTAGTCAATGTTCCAGAGGAACAATTAAGGCGATCTATAAGAGAAAGAAGATCAGCCATCCCAGATGACTACGAGACATATAACGTTGAATGTGACTTGAGCATTAGTGAGGATCCCGTCTCATTCCGTAAGGCCATGGAAAGTGATAATTCTGAAAAGTGGTTAATTGCCATGAAAGAGGAGATAAAATCTATGGATGACAACAAAGTATGGGACTTAGTAGTGTTACCTGAGGGTTCTAAGACCGTTGGGTCGAAATGGGTCTATAAGACGAAAAGGGACTCTAAAGGTAACATTGAAAGATATAAGGCTCGACTTGTTGCCAAAGGTTTCACTCAGAAAGATGGCATTGACTATAAATAAACTTTCTCTCCGGTGTCAAAGAAAGATTCTTTAAGAATTGTCTTGGCTTTGGTAGCTCATTATGATCTAGAGCTTCACCAAATGGATGTAAAGACCGCTTTTCTAAACGGTGAGCTTGAGGAAGAAGTATATATGGACCAACCTGAGGGATTTGCATCCCCGGGTAATGAAGATAAGGTGTGTAGGCTGAGGAAGTCGATATATGGACTAAAACAAACTTCTAGACAATGGTATTTAAAGTTTAATGATACCATCACGTCATATGGGTTTGTAGAAATTACCGTCGATCGGTGTATCTACATTAAAATCAGTGGGAGCATATTTGTTATTTTAGTCTTATATGTTGATGATATTTTACTTGCTGCGAATGATCTAGGCATGTTGCATGATGTAAAGAAATATCTATCTAAAAACTTTGAAATGAAAGATATGGGGGAGGCATCCTATGTGATCGGAATTGAAATTTTCCGTGATAGATCACAAGGACTGTTAGGGTTGTCTCAGAAAGCTTACATTGACAAAGTTTTAGAGAGATATAGAATGAATGAATGCTCCGCAGGGATAGTTCCTATACAGAAAGGGGACAAATTTAGTAAAATGCAATGTCCCCGTAATGAGTTGGAACGAAAAGAAATGGAGAGAATCCCCTATTCATCTGTGGTTGGGAGTTTGAACTATGTTCAAACATGTACTCGACCAGATATCAGCTTTGCTGTTGGAATTTTGGGTCGGTACCAAAGTAATCCCGGGATGGACCACTGGAAAGCTGCGAAGAAGGTCCTTAGGTACTTGCAAGGCACTAAGGAGCTCATGCTTACTTATAGGAGATCCGATCATCTTGAGGTGATTGGTTATTCAGATTCAGATTATGCCGGATGTGTTGATAGTAGAAAATCAACATTTGGCTACTTGTTCCTTTTAGCTGAAGGGGCAGTTGTTGGAATATGTGTCCTCCGACAATAATGCGATCACAACTGTTGATCATGATGATCACATGTTTAAATCTCATTCTAAAAGAATACGATTGGGAAGTATTTATACTGTCAACTGGTCCACACATATCGGTAATGATTGGCTGACTAGAGTTTGACATTATCGTCGTCGTGCGGCGGTGGTGATCAGTTGATCCCCTAGGTCATACCTATAGGACAACACTCTTAATTGATCATTTAATTGATCGTATGAAGATACGGGTCAATTAAAATATTTAAAATTGACGGACGATTTTGGAAGTAAAATTTACGTATTTCATTATAGTATGATTAAATGAGATACGGTCTGAGTAATCGAATTGTTTCATTATTCAGATGAAATTATTGTTTAAAGAAACAATTGAAATTGAATGAATTATTATAAATACAAATTATTGTGATTTATAATTGGTAAAATATTTTGGTACAAGTAATTATGAATTACTAGGTCGATTTTTGTACATGACGTATTTTTATTAATACGTTGATTTTTAATATGTTAAAAATACATAACAAATTTATGTGACATGTGATATGTGACATATGACAAATTGACATTTTGACAAAGATAAAATGGAGTCCATTTTATCCTATTGACCGAAATATTGGAGAGAATTAGGAAATTATTAGGATAATTGTATTAGTGGTAAACATAATCATGTTTATCTAATACTAGACTTGCATGCCTACATATTCTTGTGAAGGCAACCAAGAGCATGCATTGGCTCCTTTTGTTCCTCCTCTCCCACCCGGTTTTGGGGAAGAAAACCATGTTGGTTTTCTTCTTATTTTTGCCTTATGTTCACTAGTATACTTACTTGTGACATATTCATTATTCATTCATCTAAAATTAAGAAGTTTTAGAAAGATAAAATTTCCTCTATTCTTCCTCTCTCTCAACCGGTTTTGGGAGTGAAACCAAATAATTTTGGGTCAATTTTTCTACAAAATTAATATTGTACTAGTATTTATAATATTAATTTTATTAAGAGTGTGCTTTGGGTATTAAGCTTTGGGAGAGATCCTACACTTGGGTCTTTGTTCATCCATTGAGGAAAGCACAAGAACAAGAGAGAAGGAGATCTCTCTTGTGCCCTTATAAACCGAAAATCACAATGTAAGATGAAGATTTCTTCTTTTAAATAGTTTATAGTTTGCATGCATAAGATCACTATTTAATTTTATGAGTAAATTAACAAACATATATGAATATGTTGAGTATATAGATCTACTTTTCCTTCAATAGGTATCAGGAGCCTTGGTTGTTTGCATGCAAATCGGTTAAAAGTTTTTCCGAGTTATATGATTAACATACAAAACTTGTTTAAATTTGTGTTATTATGATATATCACGAAAATTATTATGCATGTTAAAATTTCTGGTCCTAAAATGTTTTTAGGATATTTTGGTTAATTTATGGATTTTTATTGTTCATATTATATAATAATGGCATTAAAAATATGATTTTATGAATAAAATGTCATTTTCGGACTAAAATTAGCTAAACTTCGAATTTTCCAGTGATTTTTGGATATGTTATCACATATATTATTTTGAGATGATCTGTAAATTTTTGATAATTTTTGGACTTCTTATGCTCGAAAAATGGATTTTTTATTATTAAAATCGATTTTAGGTGAAAAATAGGTTAATATGAGATAAATTTCGAATCTGGTCATAGAAATTTAGTATATTGTCACATGCAATTTTAAAAGATGTGTGTAAAATAATAGGCTATATTGAAGTCTTTTTGCATGATTTATGGATTTTTGAAGAAAAATAGCATAAATAGTGACTTAATTAGTGAAATATTAATAAAACATACTCTATGACTAAGGAAAAACATCATATGTTGAATTTTATTATCTTTTTCAGATCTAAAATTGAAAAGTTGATGAATATAATTTTTCTCATGTTTTTATAATTATTTTGTTAAAACCGATGAACCGCAACATTGTTTTTCCGGATAAAATTCGAAATTTTAACCTAAGTTTTTGAACATTATGAGTGTCATGGTATTTTTCCAGAATGTTCATGAGTTTAAATTTCAAATTTTGAATTTATTTGAAATTTTGTGATTTAATTGAAGTTTATAGCTTATTTTTATAAATTTTAAGTCCATTAATGAACAAATTTTAGTAATATGAGTTAATTATGGTCAAATAATTAGTGAAGACTAAATTTTCAGTCCTAAGAGGTTAGGGTAATTAACTTATGCATAAATATGAATTTATGTAATTTTTGTGATTATAAAATGTTGAAATCACGCAAATCCGTAAAAACCGAGTAATATACGATATTGGCTATTTAAAGGCGATTTAGCATAAAATTGGGCATGTTCATATATATTATAATGCTGCATTTTCTTTATGATTGTCATAATTTTATTTATGTAATTTTTAAATTATGTAATTTTTACTTAGTATGGCCTTAGTTTTTTAATTGGTATTATCCGAAATGTATGGGAATATCGATTCGGTTGTAATTTATTGTGATCTCGTATCACCGTTTTGTAATTTAATAGATTTATTTTATTTTAGTTACAAATGTATAATAGGAAATTATGTAATTTGTTATGTAATTTTAATTATCTCGGAGTTCCCAAAGACGGATTTCTTCAAGATGGCGATACATAAAGACGGTGTTACCTCGAGATGCGTGCCACAACCGAAGTTCAAGGGACCAATGGAGTTGGTTTCCGAATATGTAATAGTTAAATAGTTTTTCTATTTTAGGAAGGCCATACTAGGATTTATTTTTATGCTTTGCATTTTATTTATATGTCACATGCATCGCTAAATCGCCATAACTAAAACATGCATCATCTTTCATCGAGTTTATCGACCGTGTCAATTACAATTATCGTAGTTCACCGCTTTAGTTCACTTAAAACGTGATAGATAATAAATTGACATGACCTCTCGCTAAAACAATCAATTGAGACATAGCCTTACCAAAGAGTAGAAACCATGAAAACCTATTTCATGAGGGAGTGCACTCGGCCACACCAGGGTACAAACCTTGTTACGTAGGGGAAGTGGGTGATAAATGTCTATCCACCGAATTCATGTTGATAAGGGATGAATCGGCCACACCGTGCCCAAGTTAATGTGGGTTTGGATCATGGACACATTTATTCGAAATTTGGATTGAACTCAACAAAAGTTTTTCGATAAGGGTTTTATCGGCCACACCGTCCCCTTGTTGAATGTGTTTTGGGCTAAAGATAAATGTTAATGTAATATTATCGACCAAGAGTTCTAAAAGTAGAATCGATTAAACGTTAATCCACCGAGTTATATTGATAAAGGATGAATCGGCCCCACCGTGCCTAAGTCGATATGAATTTGGGTCTTGGAATCATTTATAATAGTTGGGTAGAGGTCACTATATAAATGCTCATATCTTGTTAGTTATTTACAAGTATGATATTAAAAGACAAATGTTAATATTTCCTTTTCCTCCATATTTGTAGTTCATTACAATGAATCCATCAAATGCTACCGCACCGATAACTATTGAGTCTTACCACAATGTTTTTGACGACGTTTGCTCCAACAATGATTTCGACACTACTAGAGAACTTCATTTTGGGATAGGTTCGGATGGAAACCTTAACTTCATCACCTCTTCTAAACCACCTACTACTACTAGATCTCGTGTGAGCCCGTCTCAGGAAGACTACCTCATACAATCTATAGGGTCTTTGTCTCTGGAAGATAAAGGTGTCAAAACTAGTGGGAGCTCAAGCAATCAAGTTCTTGCTTCAAAGGGCAAAAAGTTCAAGAAGGAGGGAAAGAAAATCAAAAACTTCAAGCAAGTTAATGATGAGTGCCATTATTGCTATGGCATGGGACATTGGCTTAGGAATTGTCCCGTATATTTGCGAAATATAAGGGAAGGAATCATCGTTCCAAAAGGTAAAATTCCTAAAGAAATTTATGTTATTGATATAAATTATACTTCCACTACGACATGGGTACTAGATACCGGTTGTGGTTCTCACCTTTGTAATCATTTACAGGGTTTAAGAGATGTGGAGAGGCTTAGCAAGGGAGATGTGGATCTACGCCTTGGAAATGGAGCTCGAGTAGCGGCCGAATCCAAAGGAACTTATGTTCTAGCTTTGCCTAATGGATTTGAGTTGTATTTACATAATTGTTTTTATGTGCCTACACTCTCTAAAAACATTATTTCAATCGCCATGCTAGATATGGACGGTTTTTGTTTTGTCATTAAGAACAATCGTTCTACTATTTCAAGGAATGATTTGGTTATAGGCCAAGCTTCTTCCATCAATGGCATTTACATTTTAGAGACCTCAAATCCGACTAATGATATTTATAACATTCAATCAAAGAAACTCAAATCAAGTGACCCAAGTGAAGCGTTCATTTGGCATTGTCGATTAGGTCACATAAATGAGAATCACATCAAAAGATTAATTTCGACTAATGTGATTATACCATTTGATTATCAATCATATGGTACATCCGAATATTGCCTACTTGGCAAAATGACTCGTAATCCTTTTAGTGGTAAAGGGACACGAGCTAGTGAACTATTGGGACTCATACACACCGATGTATGTGGACCAATGAGTATCACCGCTCGTGGTAATTATGACTACTTTATAACCTTCACCGATGACTTGAGTAGATATGGGTATATCTATTTAATGAAGCATAAGAGTGAAGCGTTTGAGAAATTCAAGGAATTTCAAAACGAAGTAGAGAACCAATTGAACAAAAGGATTAAGGCACTACGATCCGATCGTGGTGGAGAATACCTTAGCCTTGAATTTGATTCACACTTGAAAGGTCGTGGTATTATATCACAACTTACTCCACCCGGAACACCACAACTTAATGGTGTTGCCGAAAGGAGAAATCGAACCCTACTTGATATGGTTCGATCCATGATGAGTCAAACCGAGTTACCAAACTCGTTTTTGGGATTTGCGATTCAAACCACAATTAGATCTTTAAACAATAGTCCCACAAAATCCACTGAAAAGACTCTATGTGAGATGTGGACGGGAAGGGTTCCCAATATATCTTATATAAAGATTTGGGGATGTGATGCTTACGTCAAGTCTAAGAGCGACAACAAACTTGCCCCAAGATCCGAAAAGTGCATCTTTGTAGGTTACCCCTTAACCTCACGAGGTTACTACTTCTACAAACCTCAAGATAACAAAGTGTTTGTGTCTTGCGAGGCTGTCTTCTTAGAAAGAGAATTTATTTCTAAGAGACAGAGTGGGAGAAATTTTGAACTTGATGAAGTTCAAGAGCCACAAACCGAGGTAGAGACGCAAGAAGATGTTCTTTCGTCGTCTAATGCGGTTGTCCCTCCTCCACTTAGAAGAACGGGCCGAGTTATACGCCATCCCGATCGATATGTGGGACTTATCGAAGAAGATGGAACACTCGATGTATTGCTTATAGAAAGTGACGAGCCCGCCACCTACAAGACTGCAATCTCTAGTCCAAATTCCTCCTTATGGCTTGAAGCCATGAAGTCCGAAATGGATTCTATGCATGAAAACCAAGTTTGGGACTTGGTAGATTTGCCTAAAGGGGCAAGACCCCTTCAATGCAAATGGATATTCAAAGTCAAGAATGGCATAGAAGGACATGACGATGTCTACAAAGCTAGGCTAGTGGCAAAAGGATTTACCCAAGTCCAAGGTCTCCATTATGATAAGACATTCGCCCCCGTAGCCATGCTAAGATCCATACGGATTTTGTTAGCGATTGCCGCATTTCATGATTATGAAATATGGCAAATGGATGTCAAAACCGCTTTTCTAAACGGGCATTTAGAAGAGGAGGTGTACATGATACAACCCGAAGGTTTTGTTGATTCTAAAAATCCTAACAAAGTGTGCAAGTTTAAGAGATCCATTTATGGTCTTAAGCAAGCATCTAGAAGTTGGAATCATCGATTCAATCATGTTATAAAGGAAAATGGTTTCACTCGAAGTGTTGAGGAACCATGTTTATACATGAAATTTAGTGGGAGAAATGTTGTGTTCCTAATCTTGTATGTCGATGACATACTACTCATTGGAAATGATATTCCAATGTTGTCTTCTATTAAGAAGTGGTTAGGTAACCACTTCCAAATGAAGGATTTAGGAGAAGCACAACGCATATTAGGTATCCGGATCCATAGAGATAGATCCAAGAGGATATTGGCACTAAGTCAAGAATCTTATGTTGATAAGATTCTTCGACGGTTCAGTATGGACAAATCTAAAAGGTGTTTGGTACCTATGGTAACTGGGACTATATTGAGCAAGACTCAATCTCCCTCCGAACCCCATGATGTTGAACGCATGAAGATGATCCCTTACGCTTCCGCTGTCGGATCAATCATGTACGCCATGATATGCACACGTCCTGATGTCTCGTATGCCTTGAGCATGACGAGTAGATATCAAGGAAATCCAGGTGAGAGTCATTGGATTGCTGTCAAGAACATCCTTAAGTACTTGAGAAGGACTAAGGATTCTATCTTAGTGCTTGGAGGAGACACCGAACTCCGTGTTAATGGATACACGGACTCAAGTTTTCAAACAGATAGAGATGACATGAAATCACAAGCTGGTTTCGTTTTCATACTCAATGGTGGTGCCGTAAGCTGGAGAAGCTTTAAGGAAGCTGTGACCGCGGATTCAACAACGGAGGCTGAGTACATTGCAGCATCAGAAGCTGCCAAGGAAGCTGTGTGGATTAGGCAATTCACGAAAGGTATAAGAGTAGTACCTACCGCCAATGATCCAATCACTCTCTATTGTGATAATAGTGGGACGATCTTCCAAGCTAAAGAGCCAAAGTCTAGTAATAGATCTAGACATGTACTTAGAAAATATCATGTAATTAGAGATTTCATAGATAGAAAAGAAATTGCGATATGTAAGGTTGGGACGGATGGCAACATTGCCGATCCGCTTACCAAGCCTTTGCCGCAGGCTAAACATGATGGACATGTTGCGTCCATGGGACTTAAACGTGTACCAAGTTTTTGTTAGATTTTGAAATGAAATAAAAGTGTTGTTTTTGTTCATGTTCATAATCACATTTGTCTTTTATCTTTAATTTATACATTGTTACATCCAAACGGGTTGTAGTGACAATTGAACCCCGTTAAAGTGAACACGGATTAACATAGTATTAACCCATAGTCACTTGTATGAGGTGAGTCTCGAAGTGACTAGAATGTGATGCGATTGATGGCAAGTTCAAGTGTCATAGAGTCATGTGAGATGACTAGTCGATCACATAGGCAGACTGTTAGGAACTTATAAATTAGATTGTATACGTTTTTCGAACGTTCAAATTTTCAGTAATATATAAGACGAGTGTCATAAGATATAGTGAATCTATAACTATAAGTGATCCACGTAACGCATACACAACTCATGCATATATATGAATATGAAGCATTAATACGTGATTCATTAGAAGAAACGATATACCTATATGGGCTAGTTACAGCGAATTCCGCCCATTCTTGTATGGCACCTTGCCACTTCATAACACGGCCATCAGAGATACCGGCATAAGGACCCTCGCCTTTACAGTCGAAAGTTATAGACTCGGGTCCGATCATGTTCGGACCTAACGGGAGGTGATGATATTCTCTAGATTGAGTGTTTATAATAAGAAAACTAGAGAAAACCGCAATAATAATGACGGCAATATGATGAAAATAAATCATAGTTTCTGATTATGTGAAAAGCTATTGTTGTCTTGTTGATATGTGTAATGATTATGTGAAAAGCTATTGTTGTCTTGTTGATATGTGTAATGATTATGTGAAAAGTTATTGTTGTCTTGTTATGTGTAACCAAGAGGAGGGGGAGTAATGTATTTATATAGAGAACTTTTTAGTTGTTAGGAGGGGGAGTAATGTGTAATGTATTTATATAGACAACTTTTTAGTTGTTAGGAGGGGGAGTAATATATTTATATAGACAACTTTTTAGTTGTTACGTTATTCCGACATTAATCCATAATCCTATTGTACTACTAGGAAAAGGTATAAGCCTAAGTATTTGTTTTTCCTGTTGGAATATCTAATTATATTCGAGTGGCCTAAGTGCTTCGGTTTAAATATAAGTTAAGTTCAGATTAAATATTACGAGACTTTAATATAAAAGACGATACCGTGATGGATCGGTCTCGATTAAATGTAATTAAAGTACGGGAATTATTATTCCCTCCTATCTTACCCTAATAAGTCGTATTTCACGAAAAGGTACGAACGATTTTGTTTTGTGAAAAGGTATGTAACCCATCATATATATATGATGGGATACAGTAAGAAAAGGATAATAATTATAATTCATCCTGAAAAAAGAACAAAACATCGTACGATTAAGAAAGTGAAAGGGTGAGACAGTTTTTTCCTCCATCATCAACAAAGAACATAAAGGAAAGGGTTAAGGAGGAGAATCAATTGGTTTATACTTCTTATTATTGAATTGATTGCGTCAGTAAGACATGGACCAAGGTTAGTCCTTTATTCCGTCTTTTAATTGTATAAAGGGTTGAATTAATTCAAATCTATATTGTATCTTGGGACTGATTTCATTATCGAAATCATAAAGTATATCTTACATTTCCTAGTTTCCTAGTTTTATTATAGGGGTAGGTTATTTCCTAATTATAATTCACGTAAGAGAATAATAGATAAGAATCGGTTCCAGGTGTCATAGAATTTGTAATGGTAAGTTAACTTACCTGGATTGGTTTAGTTAGTTATTTTACTAAGGGTATGATTATTGGTAAGATTCCCAAAAGTCTTAAAACTTTGTCACATCAATTTTTTACTAACTTTTATTATTTATTTATTGTTCATACTCACTTCAGACTTATCCCAGACTCTACTTTTTCACTTTACTTAGAAAATGTGGGGTTTAAGAAAAAAAAAGAACAAAAATAATATAACACTTGCCTTTGTTTCATTGGATGTCTTATTTTAATAGTGGGGTCAAGACTCATGTAGAGTCTTAGGAGTCATTTGGTTACCATTTGAAAAACACAGGAAATGGAAAATCCCATGATTTTAAAAAAACAAGGTTGTTTGGTTACCATATTTTTGAAAGAATGTAGGAACTAGAACTTCCCAGAAATTTTCAGTGCCTACATAATGTGGGAAGTGACTTACCTAATCCCCCTGGTCATTGGAAGTTCCTGTGAAATTCAATTCCTACATGGGTAACCAAACAATTTTGCCAAATTCACCCAAATTGGATGTTGGAATTTAATTCCCATGAATTGCAAGTTCTTAGGAAGTTAAAGTTCCTTTAGCAACCAAATGACCCCTTAAGTCGAGTCTTGGATTTCCAAGACTCAACTTAAGACTTTGTCAAGACTTTATTAAGACTATAATAGATTATTGGTAGTCTTGAGTGAGTCTTGTTTTAAGACTACCAATAATCTTACCTAAACTTGACGTAGAAATTTGTATACCCCTGAAATTTAATTATTTACACTAACGAATTTGTGTTCCCTGCTTGTTTACTGAGTTTGGCGTAGCCATTTGTATCACTTGGAGCTGTAGACCCATGTTATTATCATCATTGCCCTAACTATTCATAATTTGGTGTCGTTAAATTTAATTACGAATTCCAACTAGCTAAATAAGTACAGTTAGTCTTGTTGAAGACGGGTCGGAGCAAATGACGGGTAATGCCACTTACAAAACGGATAGGGGGGATAAGGTGGTGGCACCCCCATATGTTTCCCTCTCTCCTCTATTTGGGTCATTTGTGAGAGAAAATGGTATCCGTCACTCCAAAATGACGGATACGTACCGTCTTCAATGAGATTTATTGAAATAAGTAACGCTCAATCATTTATCATGTTCTATATCCAGAAAAATCAATCAATAACAAATTCATTTAATTCAATAAAATAAAATGAAGATCCAACCCTTGCATGTCAGGTGTGGATGAAAGTATAGAAATTAACTACGTAGGCCCTGTTCTTTTGGACTTAAAGTCACATAATTTCAGTTTACTTCAGATCCTATAAGTTCAGTTCAGTTCAGTTCAGATCCTATAAGTTCAGTTCAGATCCTATAAGTTCGATTTGATTCGAGATCCTATAAGTTCGATTGATTCGAGATCCAATAAGTTCGATTTAGATCCTATAAGTTCGATTCGGTTCAAATCCTATAAGTTCGGTTCGATTCGAGATCCTATAAGTTCGATTCGAGATCCTATAAGTTGATTCGAGAAAAATTCGGATCTTATAAATTTAGTTCAGAAAAGCTATATACAGAGTATTATTTTTAAAGACCGATACAAAAACATTTGACATTAATTATTCGATACATACATTATTATTTTAAAAAAAAATCACTCCTCTCATTAATAATTTCAGCGTCACAATAGATTTGGGCATGTTTGATAAAAAGCGGAATAAGGTCATGTATTAGGTACGAAACAACATAGTCAAAAACATTTGGCGAGGCAATGAATCCGTTGTTGAGAGTGATAGTGAAGATGAAAGTGATGAGGATTATGATAATATGGAAATAAATGATTAGAAAAAAAGATATAAAATATGATTTATTTGTTATCGTAATGTAATCGTAGTATAATGTATGAACAAACCAATGTATATAAAGCGGAAAAATGTTATTATTTTACCTTGTGTTTTAGACTATAATTTTTTTTATCAATGTTCTCTCTTGGCAAGTAATAATAATAATAATAATAATAATAATAATAATAATAATAATAATAATAATAATAATAATAATAATAATAATAATAATAATAACAATAATAATAATAACAATAATAATAATAATAACAATAATAATAACAATAATAATAATAACAATAATAACAATAATAATAATAACAATAATAATAATAATAATAATAATAATAGTTAAGTTAAATAAAATAAAATAAAATTAAGTTAAATTCGGCTCCTATAAGTTTAGTTCGATTCGATTCGATTTTATAAGTTCGATTCATTTCGATTCGAGATCCTATAAGTTCGATTCGATTCGAGATCCTATAAGTTCGATTCGAGATCCTATAAGGTCGATTCGATTCGAGATCCTATAAGTTCGATCGGTTCCTATAAGTTGATTCGAGATCCTATAAGTTGATTCGATTCGATTCAGATCCTATAAATTCGATTCGATTCGGATCGATTCGTTTGATCAAAAAGAACAGGGCCGTATTATAAATAAACAAAAGACGGCATTATCTACTATAGTTGTGACTTGTGAGCTCAAAGATCAAGGAGTAACGTTACAATGCCTAGGAAGTGTCATATCACATGAATTTAGAATTCATGTGAATTAGAAAATGTTGTTTGGTTACATGTAGGCATTGTAATTCATGTAGGCATTTCCACTTATCTAGAGGGATCTAGGTAAGCAACTTCCTCCATTATGGAGGAATTGGAATTCATGGGAAGTTCCAATTCATGTGAATTGGGGTAACCAAACAACCTACCCATTTTGCAATTCACATGAATTAAAGTTCCTGTGTAATTTAGTGGGCAACCAAACGACCCCTAAAAATAACTTAGTTGGTGGATTATTATGAAAAAGGAATGGTTGTCCTAATTAATTTCACTTTGTCGGTATAGCTAGTCTTGTTTGTGACGAACTAATTCCGTCACAAGCTTGTGACCTCTCACAAAAAGGGAGAAGAGACAAGGTGGGGCACCCTCCATGTGCTTCTCACTCATCTCTCTATGGACATTTTGTAAAAGGAAACGGTACCCGTCACTCACTTGTGACGGGTAGTGTCCGTCATTAGTGAGAATTTGGCTCTGTTCTTTTGGACTGAAACGGATCTGATCTGAACTGAACTGAACTTATAGGATCTGAACTGAACTGAACTGAACTTATAGGATCTGAACTAAACTTATAGGATCTGAACTGAACTGAACTTATAAGATTTGAACTGAACTAAACTTATAGGATCTGAACTGAACTGAACTGAACTTATAAGATATGAACTGAACTTATAGGATCCGAATTTAAATTAACTTAATTTAACTTAGTAGTAGTAGTAGTTGTTGTTGTTGTTGTAGTTGTTGTTGTTGTTGTTGTTGTTGTTGTTGTTGTAGTTGTTGTTGTTGTTGTAGTAGTTGTTGTTGTTGTTGTTGTTGTTGTTGTTGTTGTTGTTGTTGTTGTTGTTGTTGTTGTTGTTGTTGTTGTTGTTGTTGTTGTTGTTGTTGTTGTTGTTGTTGTTGTTGTTGTTGTTGTTGTTGTTGTTGTTGTTGTTGTTGTTGTTGTTGTTGTTGTTGTTGTTGTTGTTGTTGTTGTTGTTGTTGTTGTTGTTGTTGTTGTTGTTGTTGTTGTTGTTGTTGTTGTTGTTGTTGTTGTTGTTGTTGTTGTTGTTGTTGTTGTTGTTGTTGTTGTTGTTGTTGTTGTTGTTGTTGTTGTTGTTGTTGTTGTTGTTGTTGTTGTTGTTGTTGTTGTTGTTGTTGTTGTTGTTGTTGTAAACACAAATTCTCATTTATGACAGACAATATCCGTCACAAGCTTGTGACGAGTCAAATAAAATTCACTTAGGTAAATGAAGACAAGGTTTTTGTGATTCTCTATGCATTATATTACCTTTGTCTTATCTACCCAAGTGGGTGATATTTGACTCGTCACAAGCTTGTGACGGATATACCCGTCACAAGAGAGACTTATTGTATTATAAAAAAATGCAAATTTTTATTGAGATGAAATAAATTTTTTAAAAGAAATTAGTTGGTAGCCAAGAGAGAACATTGATAAGAAAATATATTTTAAAGCACAATGTAAGATAATAACATTTTTCCGCTTTATATATACTGATTTGTTCATACATTATACTACGATTACATTACGATAAAAAATAATGAGAGAAGTGATAATGTTGTTTTAAAAATAATAATGTATATATGTATCGAATAACTAATGTCAAATGTTTTTGCATCGGTTTTTAAAAATAATACTCCGTATATAATTTTGATGAACTGAATTTATAGGATCTCGAACTTATATGATCTCGAATCGAACTTATAGGATCTCGAATCGAATCGAACTTATAGGATCCGAATCGAATCGAATCGAATCGAACTTATAGGATCTCGAATCGAACTTATAGGATCTCGAATCGAATCGAACTTATAGGATTCGAATCGAATCGAACTTATTAGATCTCGAATCAACTTATAGGATTCGAATCGAATCGAATCGAATCGAACTTATAGGATCTGAACTGAACTTAAATTAAGTGACTTTAAGTTCAAAAGATCAGGGCCTAAAAGACGTATTTTTTGTTATGATATTTGGCTAATGTGTGCCCTAAGAGCACACGATAAGAAACTAATAACGAGAAAGATTCTTAAGAATATATCATCAGAAATTAATGTACAAACTGATATTTACCATAATTTATTAAGGCAATTTAATGGGTTGATCCTCTCAAGTTTGTTTTTTTTATTCGCAAGAGTCAGGAATCGAACCCTGACCACTTGTTTAAGAGATGAAAGCCCTTACACATCAACCAACTTTGGTCATATATATTTATAATGGACGAGGATAATTATCTCAGTTATGTTGAAAACCCTATGGTTTGCCGATACATGTGTGTCGTTTCTCATCACTGCACATGAATGGTTATTTTCATTATACAAGAAAGGTGAGTATGTCACGGTGAAAATGAAAAATCATGTCACAAGCAAAATTATTGTTTCAGGAGATATTCAATCAGTGAGTAGTATGGATTTTGAGCTTTTCTTGGAGGATGGGAGATATTTATCCAATATACTTCTTACATCGTAATGTAATGTCAGTTGGTAATTTTTTTTTTTTTTTTTTTGACAGAAGGTGAATAACTTACATTATTGTAACCAATACAAAGTAAGCTATTCGACTAGGTAGCACCAGACACTCATCAACTAGATCTAGCCCTACAAAGCCATACATAGAGATTACATAACCTTTATTTAAAAGTATCAGAACTACAACATTAAGATAAGTAAGATTAACGGTGGTAGAATGGCTAAAGACGGCAACTTGGCCACGAACGTTGATATCATCTTCATTTCCACAGGGGACCTCCAAGTACCGTCGATACATACAATCAACGGAGTGACGATAAAAAGGTGTACTTACGCTCTTGCGAAAAGAGCGTAGAAAGAAAAGGTGAAAAGCAAGATGAAGTCTACCATCAACGGAGATAAATCTCCTACACCTCAAACATCGCACCCAGTGATCATAGGACAAACATAGGACAAACAGACCGAAAGCTCGAACCTGCAATGAGTAACACGAAACCCCTGAGACACAAGCACCACATCACCAACACCGCTAATGGGACTTGACTTACCACAAAAGAGACGACTAAGACTCCTATCGAAGAACACCAGATCGTCCAAGACCACCACCACAAACAGAAAAATGCCACCAAGATGAGTTATGCTCATCGCCCAGACCAACAACCTTTCAAAGACACGGGACCTTACCAGGGGTGGGGAAAGGGGCAATGGAGAGGGGAGACACCCCTGGGTTGCATGCCAACGCTGTCGATGACAGGACAGGGGAACGGCGGAATAGACCGACCTCAAAGCGACCACACAAAACACCAGCCAAGGCCACCGGACGATCGGGACGGAACACAAGATCCGACAACAGAAGGGAGTGAAATCAGGCCATCGGGGACCGCAAAGGAGAGGGAACGTGTTCGATCACCGGAGATGGGTCAAGAGAGAACCCCATCTCCGGCGATGGTAGGGGGAAAAGGAGGGGAGGTGGTTGGTAAGGAGAGGCGGCGGATCAGTTGAGAAATTAGGGTTTTCTTTTTTTTTTTAGAGAGAGGTGGGAGGTTATTTTCTAGAGAGAAGCTCACCAATGGATCTATGAATTATTTTTGTGCTGGAAAAGAAGCTCACCAATGGTAACATGATTGTCGCTCGAGTCAAGAAAGAAGTTATTTTATATTTTACCTATGGACGCGTATTTAAAGGGGAGGCTAATATAGCTCATGATAATTCTTCTTTTGAGCTATTGCATAAGAGGTTAGGACATATAAGTAAGAAACGACTACAAATTTTCTCACAAAGAGACTTATATTAACCAAGGTGAATGGTAAATCTCTTGATATTGCACGCATTGTTTGGCAGGAAAGTAACATAAAGTATCATTTCAAAGATCTAAATATCCAATACGCCATCTAGAAGAACACAGAACCTAGATCCGGTTCATACCGATTTTTGTTCTATGACCAAGAAATCTCTCGAAGGTGTACTATATGACTTGAAAATAAATTTTATGTCTTTTAAACTCATACTAAAAAAAACATAGTAATTACACAAAAATTGACCCACACTCTATCGTTTCTCGATACGCCACTAAACATGGAGCACTACGTAGAGAGTTGGACAAAGGCAAGAGTAGTTGGGACATAAATAGAAAAGAAAAAGAAGAAATGTAAAGGTGAACAAACATACATACTTGTAAATAGATAATGCTTAGATTCTAGTTCAAAACAAAACAAATCGGTACTTATAAGCCAAATAACCACCTTAATTTACACACTATTCTTAGGCCACTACAACTACTATATATATACATACATTTACGAACAAAAATAAAGTAACTAACATCATTTCATTTCATTTCATAAATCATAATACTTGTAATAAGATCACAATATACAATCAATTGTAGTATAATTCTATATGGCAGGAATGTCATCATCAAAAGGAGGAAAACCATGGATTTGTTGTTGTGGCGGAGGTGGTGTGGACCCTGGTCCGAACCCGGGTCCAGCACCGGCCCCGGCCCCGACCCCGCCCACTGATCAGCCTGTTCGTGTTCAGATTCTTGATCGTTATGTATGTCGCTCTTTTTTTGTTTAAATATTTGTTTCTTTTTTGGATTAACGAATTTTTTTGTTTGTTTGTGTAATTTTAAAGTAATAGGAAATGTTTTTTTTTTTTTGTTGGTTTCTACTTTCTACTTTTCTAGGTTTCTGGGCTGTTTATCAGAAATATACTCCGTATGTTAGTTAATTTGGTTAGTAGTTACTCCCCAGTCCCATTCATTTGTTTATCTATTCCGCAATTTGTTTACCTTCCTATATTATGAAGTTTTTTACGAATAATTTGATAATACACATTCATTATAGTTCACTTGTCATCACTAACAACAGCCATAGGGTGTCACCTCCTATTTTCTTTGTTTTTGTGTCAAAATTAAAGGAAAATAAATTTGAAACTTTAAGTTAGAGTCGTAGTTTTTTTTTTCCTAATTTATTTCATTAAATTAATTTAAAGGTCGCCCTTGAAAATTTTCGCCCCTAAGTACAAATTATGATTCTGCTGTGTTAAGCACAATCTTTGGACTATACCAGGGTTTTGTGCATCCTGTTTCAAGTTTGAAACTGGTTGTCTTTGCAGGTAGTATTGGACAATGGCCTGCTTCAAGTGACGCTGTCGAAACCAGGAGGAATCGTCACTGGAATATCATACAATGGCATTGACAATTTGCTTGAAGTTCGAAATGGCGAGGACAATAGGGGGTGATCATTCTTCAGTTTGCTTCAGAACATCCTGTTTTAAATGTTCTGAATTGTCATTGATATACACTCTTTAGTCTTTAATCCTCACTGTAGTAAACTTCAGTTTTGCTGTTTTTTGCTGTTTTTGTTGTTTTCCTGATAATTTAACTGCGCATTTGATAACACGGTAATTGTGTGCATACAGGTACTGGGATCTTGTTTGGAATGATGCTAATACACCCGGAACATTTGATGTGTTTGTACCTCTGCCAGCTTTACATTTCCATGTTTATTCTGTTGATGTTTCCATTTTTGCCACTTTTTAAGGGTATGCTAAATGCTCTTTCATTTTATGACGAAGAATTTGCATCTGTAATTGCGTGCAGGATAAAAGGATCAAATTTTCAGGTGATAGTATCTAATGATGATCAGGTAGAAGTTTCCTTTAGCAGACAATGGGATCCTTCCCTCAAGGGCAAGGCTGTCCCCTTGAACATCGATAAGAGGTCATTGCGTATTTCCTTTAACCTTGACATTTCTTCATTTGATAACAGAAGTACTAATCGTTAATTGGCAATCTTAATAATGACGGAAATCAGGTTTATTATGCTGCGAGGCTCATCTGGATTCTACACTTACGCTATTTACGAGCACTTGCCTGATTGGCCTGGGTTTAGTATGGGGGAAACTAGGATCACATTTAAGCTCAACAAACAATGGTAAAAATAACTTCCGTACAGTCTGCAGGTTACTTAACATATAGTCAGTCATATACTATAACATCTGTTTCATAGGGAGGGAAGATTTGCGACTAATACTTCGTATTTATTTACTTTTGTTTGATGTACTAGGTTTCAGTACATGGCTATTGCAGATGACAGGCAAAGACAAATGCCTTTGCCTGATGATAGGATGCCGGGAAGATGTCAGCCTCTAGCGTATCCTGAAGCTGTTTTGCTTACAAACCCTGTAGACCCAAATCTGAAGGGAGAGGTATTGCTTGCCCTAATATTGAAGAGCCCTAAACTCATTCAAGTTTAAGTACGGCGTATCTTCTAATCTTTTTCAATAAAATAAACGGAAACTTTTGTAGGTGGATGATAAGTACCAGTATTCATGTGATAACAAAGACATCAAAGTTCATGGCTGGCTTAGCACTGCCCAACCTACAGGATTCTGGCAAATCACACCTAGCTATGAGTACCGCTCTGGCGGTCCAGTCAAACAAAATCTTACCTCCCATGTGGGACCTACATCCTTATCGGTAAGTCTGAGTCATACAGCTAGTAGTACTGAAGTCTCCAAACAAAATGTATTTCTTCTGTGTGAAATGAAACTGATGCAATGGTAAACTGGTATCAGGTGTTTCTGAGTGCGCATTATGCAGGGGATCCTCTGGTACCCAAATTCAATGATGGTGAGCCATGGAAGAAAGTTTTCGGCCCCGTTTTTATTTACTGCAATTCTGTACCAGCGGATACTGATTGGCATTGGCTCTGGGAAGATGCTAAACAACAGGTTGGCCTACATTATGCTGAAAAATTACTTTTATGGAAATTATTCGAGTAGTGACTGACTGGAAAAAAACTATACATTTCAATCGTGAATAGATGACGATACAAACTCAGATGTGGCCTTATAGCTTTCCTGCATCAGATGATTTTCCCAAGTCTGATCAACGGGGTAATGTCAACGGCAGATTACTAGTCCATGACAGGTTGTTATAAGGGCATAGATAAATGGTTGATGTATCCTACTTAATATTCTTCTGCATGAATTAAAATTAATGCTGGATTTGCTATCACTCATTCTCACTCAGGTATACTAATAGCGATGACTATATAGAAGCAAACGGAGCATATGTGGGATTAGCCTTGCCAGGAAATGCTGGTTCATGGCAAACTGAATGCAAGGTAATGTACATGTGTACTTTTAGCATCCTAAATAGTCAACATCAACATCAACATCAGAGCCTTAATCCCAAAGTGATTTGGGCTCGGCTGACATGAATCATCCTTTAGAACCGTCCATGAGTGAACGCACACCTCAAAATGCGAAAATATAAAAAAGGAAAAGTGAAAAACAGAAGGAGCATCCTAAATAGTGTTATCCAAAATTTTAAGCAATATGTATGTATGGGACTTTGCTTTTTCAGGGTTATCAGTTCTGGACGAAAGCTGATGAAAACGGCTTTTTCTCAATCTCTGGCGTAAGGGAAGGGGACTACAGTCTCTATGCTTGGGTGCCTGGCTTCATTGGAGACTATAAATGTGATGCTGCCATTACCATAACAGCAGGTTTAGTTTTATTTTTTTCGTCTTCTGTGTGTTGTCTTATGCTCGATTTCTTTCACTCTCTAAAAATGTAGAGTTGATTCTCAGGATGTGACGTTGAATTGGGTGACCTGCTTTTTGAGCCTCCAAGAGACGGTCCAACCTTGTGGGAAATTGGAATTCCAGATCGTACTGCAGCTGAATTTTACGCTCCTGATCCTAATCCTACATATGTCAATAAACTTTATGTTGATCATCCAGACAGGTTAGCTTTGTTAAAACTTGCAGGAAATCTCGAGTGAAGATTAACCTATTTTGCTCAAGCATTCTGATTACCTTCATTATTTGGACAGGTTCAGACAATACGGCTTATGGGAGCGGTATGCCGAGTTGTATCCTAATGAAGATCTAGTTTACACTATTGGCCTTAGTGATTACCGAAAGGATTGGTTCTTTGCCCAAGTTACAAGGTATATAGATCGTCTCATCGTCCTGCTGCTAAAAGCATCAGCATGAGACACAGAAACAGCATCATAAACAAATGAGTAAGATTGTGCACGAAAGGCTTACACATTTGTCATGTTATTACAGGAGGAAAGACAATGGATATGTGGGGACAACATGGCAAGTCAAGTTCAAAGTCGACGATGTGGATCAAAAGGGGAATTACAAGTTGCGGTTGGCAATCGCTTCAGCTAGCCTTGCTGAAGTTCAAGTAATGTCTCGTTGTTCTTTCTTCAGCTGATTAATTGCAAATTCAAACATGGAAATACTTAAACACCAAATTGCATGTAATGCAGGTAAGAATGAACGATCCGAATGCAAACCGGCCTATATTTACAACAGGGCTGATAGGACGGGACAACTCAATCGCAAGACACGGGATTCATGGGCTATACTGGCTGTACAGCGTGGACATACCAGGTTCGAAACTTATTAAAGGGGATAATACTCTTTACTTGACTCAGCCAAGGAACCAGAGCCCTTTCCAAGGAATAATGTATGACTACTTGCGTCTCGAAGGACCTCCTCCTACTGCCAGTACAAACCAGTGACTATACTAGACAATATTCCACTAATATTCATCTCATCTAATTCTTATTCTTCTCAACTTTTTATGATATACTCCGTATTCTAATTTGTTTCAAAAGGACACAAAGTGATTATATATGTAATTTGTATACACACTGGAAAGAAGTTATTAATGGTAATTCATTTATTTAATAAAATAAAATGCATAAGTTTCCTGTGAGTCTGTGACCCTGTGAGACTGTTTTATCGTGTCCAACGACCTTATAAGGTATTGTAAGGTTGTTGTATGCCATGCAACGGTTTCTACATTTACGGAATAAAATGAGTTCAAGTAGACCTGGCAAAGTTGACCCAACCCAAATGACCTGACCCGATAAGGCTGACTCAAGACCCGAAAATGACACAAAAAGTATGGCCCGATAGACCCGAAGCGTAAGTGACCCTAATTGACTTAGTTAAGGCAAAATCCTGACCCGAAATAACCCAGAATGACTCGATCTGAACGATCCAACCCCAAAAATGTCCCGAACCGAAGTGACTCAACCCGAACCGACCCGAATAACTCATTTGCGAGGTTTAGGTTCAAGTCCCATCAGAGATGAAGTTGGAGTCCACCCTTACATGAATACCTTCACACCGAAAGTAATGCAGTGATAGAGACAGCAGGTGAGTAGATTACATGACTGTCAACAATATTTTCCTAAATTCTCAAAACCAAATGAAAGGAATCTGCTGCATGTCTGCCTACCCTCTCTATATATTTCCAAATAAATGTGCTTTTATTTCATTCCCCACATAACACAAGCAAGTGTTACATTTGTACGCAGACTCTTAAAAAGGTGTCACCTTTTACTGTTGCTTATATTCTCATCAAACAAATAAGGGGACAACACATTTTACTATAGAATATAATCACCCCACTTTGTTTTTTATTCTGTTCTTCTCCTTCTCTCTTTTCAACCTTGTTCACGGTACACACCTTCTATACTTTTCAAGGTTTGCTCATCTCCTCTTTTATTCTCTTTGATTTTTTCCTGCTTACTGCTATTTTTTTAAATATCGGTCGATACATGTCCGAGTTATAAAGGTTTTGGAGTTTACCACGACCGTATTTTAAGGAGATTAGGCCGTGATAACTGAAACTGAGGTTTAATACTATGTTAATGCTTACTGCTTTTTTTCATCAGTTTTTTTTTGTTGGTTGGTCCTTATATTGATGAAAATGACTACTGCCTAACTAATCTGTTTACTGTTTGTGAATCAATTAGTTTGACTGTTTGATCAGATAAAACTGTTAGATTGTTATGGCAAAATTGTCCATAATCTTGTATACTGCCTTGCATGTAACTGATCTTGAGTCTTACAGTAGCGGAATCAGGATTTGTATTTAGGGGGATAATTTTTGGGGAAATAAACTATTAATTCGGAAGGGTAAACTGGGAAAAATGGAAAATCGGAAATTTTCAGTCATATGGTTGGCCCTGCTAGCTCCCCTTAGTTCCGCCACTGTACCCTTAAGCCCTGCCAGGGTGTAGGGACTAGGGAGGTCCAAAACACCATATGTATAGTTTTTGGCCCTGCTAGCTCCCCTTAGTTCCGCCACTGTACTGTCATCGTTGTTAAATAGGTTCAGACTTCAGATAACTACTGATATGGGACTGAGTACTGAGTACTGACACTCTGACAGTGACAACTTTTGTATACGATACAACAACAACAACATTACCCCAGTGCCTCAATGGCTCCCGCAAATTGCGGGGTAAGGGGGGGTCGGATGTACGTAGCCTTACCCTTGTGTTAGCAACACAAAGAGGCTGTTTCCGAATGACCCAAGATGAAAATTGCGTCGAGAACTGCATCGAAGGACCACTACTTCACAAGAGAAAGAAGCATAGCCACTTTAGTGAGCCATTTTGTTTTATTCCATCATAATCCAGACCCAAAGAGTAATGAATCTTTGGCTCCATTGGAAATATGGAATATAACTTTTGTATACGATAATTGTATATAATTAACTATTAATTGCTCGTCTGTGGAGCATTCGGGATTCATTTACCAGCTTGCTGGATACTTGGTTTAACTATCTGTCTAGTTTTTGCATAGTGTAAACAAAGATGGCTGATGCCGAGGAAATTCAACCCCTTGTCTGTGATAACGGAACTGGAATGGTCAAGGTTAGTTCCAGTTCAACATATTCTATTTTTTTCTTGCTGCATTGCATAGACGGAGAATAAATCTGCAACTTGATCATTATTTGCATGGCAGGCTGGTTTTGCTGGAGATGATGCTCCAAGAGCAGTCTTCCCAAGTATTGTTGGTCGTCCCCGACACACTGGTGTCATGGTTGGTATGGGGCAAAAAGATGCATATGTAGGAGATGAAGCTCAGTCTAAAAGAGGTATTTTGACATTGAAGTACCCAATTGAGCATGGTATCGTAAGTAATTGGGATGACATGGAGAAAATCTGGCACCACACCTTCTACAATGAACTCCGTGTTGCACCAGAAGAGCATCCTGTACTACTGACTGAGGCCCCACTGAACCCTAAGGCTAACCGGGAGAAGATGACTCAGATCATGTTCGAGACATTTGATGTTCCTGCTATGTATGTCGCCATCCAGGCTGTTCTTTCTCTTTATGCCAGTGGCCGTACAACAGGTTAGCGTTGAAAACAAACATTAACTCTTGTCCTGACAAATTAACAAAAATTCTTGGGATATTCTCTCGTGTACCCCTCGTTTTTCACAAAAAAAAAAAAATTGACTGACGATAATTCTCTCTTACGAGTTCAGAAAACGGTAATTTTTTTTTCCAAACCAATTATCTCGTCAAGGCCTTGAATTTGAAAAAAAAATCACCGCTTTTTGAACTCGTAACCATTACTTATGGTTGGTCAAAGCTTTTTTAACGAATAAACTTTGACCGACCATAATTCCCGATTACGAGTTGAGACGTCGGTGAATTTTTTTTCAAACTGAAAACCTCTCCAACACGGTCAATTTGAAAAAAAAAGTTAATCATTTTCTGTACTTGTAGCCAAGAGTTATTGACGGTCAAAGTTTTTTTTGCAAGAAAAGAGAGGTACATCTTAGAAAATGAAAAAGTTGAGGGTACACGAGAGAATATCCCAAAATTCTTATTTTCTGAACCTCTTACGTCGTCATTACAGGTATTGTGCTTGATTCTGGTGATGGTGTGAGTCACACGGTTCCAATCTACGAGGGTTATGCCTTACCCCATGCAATCCTCCGTTTAGACCTGGCTGGCCGGGATCTCACTGACCATCTCATGAAGATCCTCACAGAAAGAGGCTATATGTTCACTACTTCAGCAGAGCGTGAAATCGTACGTGATATAAAGGAAAAGCTGGCCTACGTAGCTCTTGATTTTGAACAGGAGTCGGAGACAGCCAAAAGCAGCTCAGTAGTCGACAAAAACTATGAGCTACCTGATGGACAGGTGATCACCATCGGAGCAGAGAGATTCCGCTGTCCAGAGGTCCTCTTCCAGCCTTCGTTTCTTGGTATGGAGTGCCCCGGTATCCACGAGACTATTTACAATTCCATTATGAAATGCGACGTGGATATCAGGAAGGACCTTTATGGTAATGTAGTGCTCAGTGGCGGTTCAACTATGTTTCCCGGGATTGCTGATCGTATAAGCAAAGAGATTACAGCCCTTGCTCCTAGCAGCATGAAAATCAAGGTCGTCGCTCCACCTGAGCGTAAATACAGTGTCTGGATCGGCGGTTCTATTCTTGCCTCTTTGAGCACATTTCAACAGGTAACAGTAAAGATTTCTTCGGTTTTTTAAAATAATACTCCCTAGTTTCTAAGAATATGTAATGATTTTTGCGTAATTTACTCGCGCAGATGTGGATCTCTAAAAGCGAGTATGAGGAGTCTGGTCCGCCAATTGTTCATCGAAAATGTTTCTGAGTTATGTTATTCAGATGGCAGTTCAAAAAACTCGATTATGCTGTCGCTGTCTATTTCGGGTTGTCTACTTTCTCTTTCGCCTTTCGAAAGCTCTCGGAAAATTTAATGAATCTAAGGTGTTATGGATTTTGTTAATTTGGAAGTCCGGAATTGGATTATTTTCCTTGTCGAATGCTTGTAAGTTGTAACTATGTAATTACCTCGAATATTATGATACCGAGGAAATGATATGAATATTAATGGCCTAATGGGTGAAAGCTGATCCATGCTCGATATTATGATACGGAGTACTCCAGATCCGTATATATGATATGAATAAGTCGATTAATAATTACTCCCTATAACATACAACTTTAATTAACTATTGTTACCAAAGTAATTTTAAAATTTTGAATACCAAAGTAATCTTGTTACATACTCCATTCAATTCAAAATATATGTCTAATGTCTTACAACAAAAGTAATTTCTGTATCATAGGCTCATAGCAAAGATCAACTTTCATTATCTTACAACGAAAGTAATAATTTCCGTATTATATTACAATAATAAATTAATAAATAAATAAATAAAATAAAATAATGAATCTCAGGCTTATGAATTTTGTGTCAATTCGAAAGGTAAGAAATTGAATTATTTTCCTTCTTGTATGCTTGTAACTTGTAGTAACTAGGTAACAACCTCGAATATTATGATACGATTTTATGATACGAATAATAATAGGTGAAATTAAAAAAATTATCGTGGCTCGAGTATTATGATACAGACTACGGAGTATATGATATATGATATGATGTGAATAATAATAATAATGGGTGAAAGATGATGGGGTTAATTTGGGTTGAGTGGTGCTTGGCTTTTGAGACAAGTCTAAGATTGTTGTCATTGTTTAGACACTTTTGGACGTTGCTTGCCGTCCAAATAAATTTTTATGGACATTGTTCACCATTTTGGCTTCCCTTGTAAATATATAATGCCGACCACTACAACTAACTCTACTACTCTTGCTCTACCCTCTACGGCTCTACCCCTGCTACTACCGCAGAGTACGTTCACCGTAAAACAGTAAAAGTGATGACGGACTTGCACAAAATTCACATAACAAGTTTTTTTAAAGACCGATTAATGTGAAATGGATTCAAAAACATATCTCTGGCTCTATTTAACATTGTGAACCGTTTTATGCTTACAGCGGTCTTAAATAAAAAGTTGTATTAAGAGCAAGTAATTAACGACATACAACATAGCTTTTCTATAATCGAAAGAGTCTTAGCCTAGTGGCTTGGTGAAAACTGAGATATCGTGACAATTTATAACAACACTTGCTCTAAACTCATCTTCGGAGTTATACAATGTGGAGAAAATATAGGGATGTCATTAGCTTCACTATGGTAAATAAAAGATAAAAAATGCATGAAAGTAAATCTGACACTACTATACTTCGATTTTACGTGTAGTGTGTCATACTTATATTCAGCCTAAAGCATGAAATCTTTTACAGCAACTCTCGATACTTCCTGTACATGACATTAAAGTTTTACTGTTATGTGTTGGTATTTAGCAAAGTTGTTTTCTAACCATTTTTTCCATTCAACAATTTCGCCTATTTGCCACCAAAAGAAAATAGGGTTTACTAATACGTACGTTTAAAGTCTGCTAATTTACTGGTTTAATTTGTTAACCTAAATCTTATTCTACTTAAAGACTTAATTCACTCCCTTCAAGTTCTGTTTAACTCTTATAAGTTCAGTTTTGAAAAATTAAGTTCCTATAAGTTTAATTGATCAGGACCTTTAAATTTAGTTAAGAAAAGTTCAGTTCAAAAAAGTTACTCTTATAAATTCAAAATTTAAAAAAGTTACGCACTTATAAATTCAGTTTAGAAAAATTAAGCAAAGTTAAAGTCCAAAAGAATATGCCCTTACTAGACCTGTATTTTATCATGTTTGATATTAATACTCCCTCCTATTCAGCCTAATATTCCCATTTCTCTAATATATGTGAGTAGTATCATAATGAAATGGGCATTGAGCTGAATAGGAGGGAGTAGTTAGTTTTTCTCTTGAATAAAAAGATTGAAAGATGACTGCCTGAATTATTGAATGGATCGAAACATTCTAAGGTTCGCATGGTATATCATGTCACCATACATTATATTCAATGAAGAACCCCTTTTTTTATTGCATTTAGAATATGTTTAGTTATTTATAATCGATATTATTGATTTAAATTTTCTTACTGATTATGATGTACAGTGTACAATAATATGGTACACACTAATACACTATTAACATATGAATGAATCCAAAAACTTATGAGTAATTAAGTCTCTTGTAAAACAGATTTACGATAGAACTTTGTAAGATTATTAACAGAGTACCTTAATGTCCTTATTAATCAATCATGGTAGTTACGCCAGTCGCCATGTCCTTATCTGGTTAATTTCAGCTTTCATTCAACTCACCTTATTTCAACTATATTCCATTTCAGTAAATTTTAATTCAGTTTAGCTCCATTCAGCTCGTTTCAGCTCATTTCAGTTCGGTTCAACTCGCTTCAGCCCAATTCAGTTAAGTTGAATTTCATTTAGCTTAAAAACACAAGGCCTTAGTACAGTAGAGATTAGTAGAGAGTAATTTAAGTAAAGTAATTGATTTTACAATAACGTTTATGAATTCACAAATTCTCATTATAGATGGACATTATCCGTCTATAGCTATAGACGGATAGTGTCTCTCTCACGAATGAAAGTGAATAGTGCAAGTGGGTGGGAAATAGGTACCTCACTTGCCCTCCCACTTTTATTTTGTGAGAGAGCCACTATCCATTTATGACGGTCTATAATAAGACGGACTATTATGAATTAGTGTAAACTTATTTGGGAGGACAAATAGCAAATGAAATCAAAAGGGAATAAAATGAATCTTAAAAAAGAGCATGAGAACGTGAAACCACATTGTGCACAAACACAACCATAAACATTCTGTCAATGAGTCAATCCTTTGATTAAAAAGCAAAATAAAAATCAATGAACAACTATAAAGTCTTGAAAAAAGAAACAATTAGTCTTGTTGAAGACGGGTCGGAGCAAGTGACGAGTAATGTCACTCACAAAACGGATAGGGGGGACAAGGTGGGGGCACCCCCATGTGCTTTTCTATTTCCTCTATTTGGGTCATTTGTGAGAGAAAATGGTATCCGTCACTCCAAAGTGACGAATATGTACCGTTTTCAATGAGATTTTGTGAAAAAGAAAAAAGAAATAAAGGAGACGACGTGGAATCGTACGTGCTTCCAGCTCAAATGATGTCACCGCCCGCCCTGCTTCTTGCCCCTCTCCCTCTCTTTCTCCACTCTGTCTCAATCATCATTTATTTTAAATAATTGTATTTAAATTCAAATTTTTATTTCAGTTTTCAAAAACAAAAATATTTATTTAAGACGGTAATGATTCATTACGTAAATATGGTAACCGAGACAAAAATATGATATCTAGAAACAGTGGTGAAGTCCGGATTTGAATTTAGGGACGGAAAATATTAAAAGTGGGCAAACGACTAATTTCATAAGATACACTCGAAAAAATTTCGAAAATAGATAAATACCAGTTTTCATAATACTCATACCTTCTTAAGAAAGACGTACGGTTTGAGAAAAGGATTCAGAATATCCGAAAACCAATTTTCATCCAAAAGTCTTAAAGAAGACGGTAATAGCGGCCTTAAACTTAAAACGAGTCAAATATGATAGCTGAGAGCTTGAAAGTAGATCTGATAAATAGGTCAATCGGATCGGGTTCAGGTCGGGTCAATTCAAGTTCGAGTTACCCAGATTTGCAAGAATTTGACCAGGGTCGGGTCAGATCATTTTCGGGTGGGTATGCAACAACGATTAGTATGAGATAATAAACATCCTGGTCGGGTCAATTCGGATCTCGGGTAAGATTTAGGTCCTCAATTTTGGTGTTGGTCGAGTTATTCGGATCGGGTCAATTTTGCCAGTGAGACAAAAAATAATGTATAGAATCTGGTAAAATATTTGTCATATATATGCAAATGGGATTATATTTAGAAAATATTTAACTCGTTTTCGTCTTAAAATGGATACTACTGATCACGAGAGATTTTTTGTTATTTGAAAAGGATTCAAATATTTGAAAATGAATTACAACCGCATTTAAATGCCATTTACGTTTCATTTGGCAAGCCCCCATTTAAGTCGTCCACATAATAAAACCTTGTTTCATAGTTTGGACATACCATACCATACGCCTCTCTCATTCTCACAATATTATCACTCTCTCTTTCAACTCCTCATTCCGCTCTATTCTCTCCCTCTTCTAGGTATTCATTTCTCTATTCATTTTCCCATCTTTTTGCGTTACTAATTCAGTGTAAGACTGCGTACTTCCGACTTTTCGTACCTCATAATTTGCGGGAGCTATTGAGATACTGGTTGCTGGTGTAACGTTATTGTTGTTTGTAGATCTATCTAGACTTTTGCTCTATGTTCTTTTTTTATTCGATTTACGCTTCGTTTTTGTAATTTGTGCTTCGCTTTGCTTTTGTGGATTGTTGAATGTTTTATAAGGTCCGATCTGTGGTTTTTTTGAGTTGACTTGTGTTTGATTTAGATTTGACTTGCTTGATCTGCTGTTTGCTGCTGTTGTTTTTCGAGTTTTTGTTTAGATTTTACTTAGCACCGTCCTGGTTCGAGTCATTTGTTTACCGTTGATTAAAATACAGTTCCCGAAAATGGAAAGGTAAACAAATGATTGGGACGGAGAGAGTGTAAATAGTTATCGGGCTAATTTTGTGGTTTTTGATTGATTTATTCATAATTTGAGCTCTAATATCATGTGATTTGGCAGCGAAAATGGAAAGGAAAAGAAATGATTGGGACGGAGAGAGTATAATTAGTTACTAGGCTAATTTTGTGGTTTTTGATTGATTTATTCATAATTAGAGCTCTAGAATCATGTGATTTGGCAAGTTGCTTTGTATTTGTGATTGATCGTCACGATATCCAAGCGGTCTCGTCTCAGATTAGCTGGCTAGCCTTAATTTTGATTGGTTAAGTATCTCAAGTTAATCTACATTGTCAGGTTTGTAATGGCCTAGAATTTCAAATTTTGTGATCGAGTTTTTAAGATTAGTTAGCTGCTCATTTGATTGTGCTGTTTCTGATTCAAGGTTTAGTGCTGATGAATTGAATTTTTGAATGGGTGACCATTGCTACTTCCACTCCAGTTTCGGTCCAAACCACTGACTGTGACTGTCTTGATGTATGAGTCAAGTGGAGTACGACACTAGGATATGTAACCGGTTTGAATGTTATAGTGGCTGACTAGTGACTACTATGATCTATATGTCCTAGAGATCAAAACATGATCATTGTTTGTTTTATTGATTTCGCTAAGGATGCTATGCTCTTCTAAATAAGCGTTTTTTGTGATGCAAAGTTTCATGCACTTTTGAATTTAGTGGCAAAATCCAATGTTCCTGTTTTTGGTTGTCTTGGGGTTTCCCATGAAATTTCTGCTTAATTAAGTATTCCCTCCATTCCTTTTCTTTTGTCTCCTTTGACTAAAAGATCGGATTTTAGAAAATGTAATGAAATAACATAGTTAAAAGCATATACTTGGGATGCTAGAGGTAATAAGGATCTTTACCCTTTTTTATTTAGAAAGGGGGCAAATTAGTTTTGTAATAAACTTAAAAGGAAAAGGGGGCAATGAAATTGAGAGAAGATGTATTTGACATAGTGGAGGTCAATTTATAGTGAAAAGTTTAAGGGAAGACATGTCTTAATCTTGATTCTTAAGACACAATTTCAGATTTCTTTTGTCATAGTTAGTTGATGTTTTGGATAGTTGTCGAAAGTCATGATTAGAACTGCTCTGTGCAATTGGATCCTATCTGAAAATGAAGGAAAGTAATGTGAGTTAATGTTGTCACTTGTTTATTAAACATGATAGGTAAATTGTGTTTATGAATTGGTCATTTGGTGTTGACCTGGTTTCTTACAGAAATGTGGTTCACGTTGCTGTTAATTATCTTAAGGTTCTTAAAACGAGCTTTGCTGTTGTGTAATTGTGTCTTTTGCATTTATATTTGTAGTTTAAACTAAGATGGCTGACGCAGAGGAGATTCAACCCCTTGTTTGTGACAATGGAACTGGTATGGTGAAGGTAAGATAATATCCTTCTTTTGTTTTTGTTATTTTGTCGTATGTCTTGAGGACTTAAAAAAAATCAAAGCTGATCAAATTCTATTTTATCTGTGAAGGCTGGTTTTGCTGGAGATGATGCTCCAAGGGCCGTTTTTCCAAGTATTGTTGGTCGTCCCAGACACACCGGTGTCATGGTTGGTATGGGTCAGAAGGATGCATATGTAGGAGACGAAGCTCAGTCAAAGAGAGGTATCTTGACCTTGAAGTACCCAATTGAGCATGGTATTGTTAGCAACTGGGATGATATGGAGAAGATCTGGCATCACACCTTCTACAATGAGCTCCGTGTTGCTCCTGAAGAGCACCCAGTGCTGCTTACTGAAGCACCATTGAACCCCAAGGCTAACAGAGAGAAAATGACCCAAATCATGTTTGAGACATTCAACGTGCCTGCTATGTATGTTGCCATCCAGGCCGTTCTCTCCTTGTATGCCAGTGGTCGTACAACAGGTTGGTATTGTTGAAATGTGCTTTATCAATGTTTACGTAACTATACGAGGGCTGTGTTGACTTGTTACGCTAATCTTGCGTCTTTGAACAGGTATTGTGCTGGACTCTGGTGATGGTGTGAGTCACACCGTCCCAATTTACGAGGGTTACGCCCTACCCCATGCTATTCTCCGTTTGGATCTTGCTGGTCGTGATCTTACCGACTATCTCATGAAGATCCTAACTGAGAGAGGGTACATGTTCACCACATCTGCCGAACGGGAAATTGTCCGTGATATCAAGGAAAAGCTGGCTTATGTGGCTCTTGATTTCGAGCAGGAGTCAGATACGTCTAAGAGCAGCTCTGCAATTGAGAAGAACTATGAGCTTCCTGATGGACAGGTCATTACCATTGGAGCCGAGAGATTCAGATGCCCAGAGGTGCTATTCCAGCCATCATTGGTCGGAATGGAAGCTGCGGGTATCCACGAGACAACCTACAACTCCATCATGAAGTGTGACGTGGATATCAGGAAGGACCTTTACGGTAACATTGTTCTCAGTGGTGGAACCACCATGTTCCCTGGTATTGCAGACCGTATGAGCAAAGAGATCACAGCTCTTGCTCCCAGCAGCATGAAGATCAAGGTCGTAGCACCACCCGAGAGGAAATACAGTGTCTGGATCGGAGGGTCTATCCTTGCATCACTTAGTACCTTCCAGCAGGTAAAATCCTTTGTCCATGTGAATCCCATGTTTGCTTTGTCGAGTTGATTACGGTGTTGTTGATCATGTGTATTATTGTCTGTCACAGATGTGGATCTCCAAGGGTGAGTACGATGAATCTGGCCCATCAATCGTTCACAGGAAGTGTTTCTAAGCGATGTTTTGAGATTGTAGTCCTACATAGACGCCTATTGTCTCGTTTCTCTTTCAGTTGGGTCGAACTTTTAGTGTGTTATCACTTGGTCACTGCTGTATGATTTGATTTCATTTGGTCGGGAAAGATGGAGAGGGTTTAGGAGCTTGTTTTTTTGAGACTCGGAACGCTTTGCAAAATTATATTGTTTGTTTGTTGTATCTATTTGTTGCGTATGGTGTCATGTACTTTGCGGATTGCAGAATGTTTAGTTGTTATATACACTACTATTTTCTGGCTCACAACTTAAGATTTCAAGTGTTGCCTCCCTTTGCCTCGTCACGTCCATGTTTTCTGTATTCCATGTTTGTCAATGGCATGCAATTATCACAAAAATATGAAATAAAAGTTTTAAAAAATCAATAAAAAAAGAGCATAAATTAGATAAAATAAAAATAAAAAATATTTTACAAAAATCAAACCCAATTTATTATTTTTATTTAAAGTACAGATTTTTCAAATTTTTGCTATATAAATAAAGTACAGATTTATCAAATTTTTGTAAAAAAATTTCAATTGCAAAATATTTTGTTAAATAGTTGTGTTAAAATCAGAAGACGAACTAAAAGATTTTCATGACAAAAAATATAAAATATTCAAATTTTTCTATTTTTCAACCATTAAAAAAAGTTTATACCTGAAATTGTTATTTTTCTAAAAAATCACACCGGATTTTACTATTTTTCTATTTAGAATTTTTCACAAGAACATGACCATTTTTACTTTTTGTGATATGATAAATTGAATTTCTCGTGAGATTTTGATAAATGGGTTTAATTTCACTTATTATGTAAGTTATGAGGCCTATTAATAGTGTCGACAGTTGACACTTCATGTACAAATAACAAACCCGTTAAATTCCGGGTGGGTGTTCGGCGTTGCCTTGTTTTTTTAGTAGATTAGCTTTCGAACAACCCGTCGCCTTACTACAAGTTAGAACATGCAACAATTAAGAAAGATATAAAGTATATATGGTATTAAATAAATTCCAATGGTTGAAATCAAAAAAGTTAGTTAGAATATATTTTGTATATTTTCCAATTTTGTCAACTTTCCCTAAAACTTTGGCACACCTCAATAACAAAAATCCACCTTTTAAGCTTTCATTACATTACAATCACCCTAATTTTAGACAAACTACCATAACTTACATTTCACAAACATCAAACTACCTTAGATTTTCCTCTGTTTCTTTCTTCCTCTTTCGAAAATTAAAATTAAAATCCTAAAAAAAAAAAAAAAAAAATTAGAAAAATTAAAAACAAGGGAGTAGATTTCATATAACTTAATTCGATTTTTTTTTTTGTTTTTGTTTTGTTTTATGATCTACTCGCTTAAATGGAAACTGCAGAAACGGCTCGTCTTAGACCAAATACGGCCTCCCAAGAGCTACGGCCGCCACCAGCGCATGGCAAATACGACTTAGCTAAAAAAAAGGCGATGCAACGTAGAGGGAATATTATAAAACTAGGGTGTATTTCCATCATCCTTGTCCTGTTTCTAGCCTTTGGAATTTATGGCGTAGTCCTATTAGTTTCGTTCAAGAAGGCGGAAATGCCACATTTTCAAGTGAAATCCGTACAAGTATCGAAATTTGACGTAGCCAACATTTTTATCAGTCAACAGAACGTATTATCTACCGATATTGTGTTTAATATTGAGTCGGATAACAAAAACTCTATGGTCGGAGTAGAATTAGGAAATATGGTGATGGAAACGAATTGGAATGAGATGAATGCACATCTAGGCGAAACCCATGTCGTAAATGTTGTCCAAAAGACTAAGGGTGTGTCTAAGTTACAGGTTTCTACACATGGCGAGGTTGAATTGTCGAAAAAAGTTGTTAATAAGGAGGATATGAAGCTTGAGGTTGTGCTTAGTGGAACCCTTAAGTTTTTCAATGGCGCGTTTAAGACGCAGAAATATCCGTTCATGGTTACTTGTAATGATATTTCTAGTGCTTCGTCTAATGTTGGTTGCGATTCCAAATTATACACCACTGGGTAAGACACTAAGACGGCATGCAGTTCTGTTTATTTCTGTTAAGTAATTTTGCACGGGTTTAAAACTAGTAATTTCGCATGATAATTTTTTGGCAGTAAACCTCCAGAGTCAACACGAAAAGGTAAGCCACCACCAGCGCCACAAGGAGAAAAGTCGGCCCCTGGGACGCCCGTTGTAGAAGATAAGACACCACCTTCGCCTCCAAAAGACTCGTTTCCACCTGTTAAAGTTACCATCCTAGATAAATCTGTGAGTTGATTGCTAATTGAATTACTCTACACGCTATAGTTATTTAAAGTGAAAGACAGGTCAAATATGTTTAAAGTGGTGACATTTTTGGGCCCCACCACGTAACTTGTTGATTGTCTTATGCTTAAAATGGATGGATGTTAATTTCTGGTTATTTTGAGAAACGGGTTTGCCTATTTGCAGGTAATTTTGAGTAACGGGTTTCTAGAGGCGACAATAGCCAAACCGGCAGGATATGTCACCGGAATCAAATATAATGGAATCGATAACATTCTTGATACAGTAAATCCTGAGGATGATAGAGGGTAAATTATTTCTTCAAAACATCCAATTTTTTCTTGCAATGTTTTTTTTTAGGGATATTCTACGATGTATCCTCAAGTTTTTCGGTTTACTATGGTGTACCCCTACATTTTTGAAATTTTATGGTGTATCCCTCAACTCTATATATTAGTCTATACCATGACCCTATTTATTGTCTGTGATGTGTTAGTTTCTTACTTGGTCTAAATTGTTTATTTAACATTCCAATTACTCGATGGCCCACTCATTTACTTATTAATTCGTCGAATTACCCATTAACACACCAAATAGTATACGAATCTAACTAAAAATTCATCAAATGTCCATTATTATTTCCTGAATCATAACTGTGGTTTTTAATAGAAACTTGTGCTTATTAAAAGTAATTTCTAATGTTTTTCACATAGAATGGTAATACGACGTTAATAAGTCAAAATAAATGTAAAAATACGGATTATTGATAGTGATAAAGTTAACGGAGGGTCATGACAGAGAAATAAGGTAGAACTTTAGGGGTATAATAGAATATAAAAAATGTAAGGTACAACATAGAAAACCGAAAAACTTTAATGGTATACCATAGAATATCCTTTTTTTTAAAACTTGTACTAATCCATGTTTGGTTCTTGTTAATCGCGCTTGTAGGTATTGGGATGTTGTTTGGGCTCCTCCCGGTACGAAAGGAACCAAAGGAAACTTTCAAAGGTACCATCTCTATAGTCTACGAAAGGAACCATTTTTTGCTTCAAATGCTGCATACATATAATGTACATTTTGTGATGGACAGGATTGTGGCAAAAGATTTTCGAGTAATCATGGAAAAACCAGAGCAAATTGAATTGTCATTTAAGTTGGCATATAATCCTACTACTGATGCTAACAAAGCTGCCCCCATGGAAATTGATCAAAGGTATTAACTTGTTGTGTACAGCTAGTATAGATCCCGCGTGAATGCTGCGCGGTTTTTTAGATAGGGATATTAAAGAAAATACGAAGTTTGCGACATAATTGTATTAATCGGTGGAAAAGGGAAAGTTCAGTATAATCCAGTTGTAGATATAATATAATGAAAGCCCAATTACAGATATGATATAAAGAAAGCCCAATTATAGCCAAATTCATTTAGGCGGGAAAAATTGGATATTTCTTATTCTTTTAGTATAAGGGGGATTCGGGGGTTTGACACGAATTATTACATGAATCGATATTAACATAAGAAGCGTAAATTTAAAGGTATGTGATGCTGCAAGGAGTATCAGGAATATACGCGTATGGTATCTTTGAAAGAGCGGCTTGGGCTCAATTTGGTATGCCAAATGCAAGACTTGCTTTCAAGCTTCAAAGACAACAGTAAGTTCTGTTACTCACACAAAACCGTAAAGAAGCGAGCGTACAGATGATGAAATGTCGATTATTGGCAGGTTTAAGTACATGGTGATAGCAGATAACAGACAAAGGGAAATGCCAGTACCTGAGGACCGTATGAAACCTCGAGGACAGGAGCTAGAATACCCGGAAGCAGTACTTTTAGTTGATCCCATTGATCCGAAACTGAAGGGAGAGGTGGATGACAAGTACCAATACTCGATGGAGAGTCAAGATATAAGGGTACATGGTTGGATTTGTAAAGACCCTCCTTCGGGTTTTTGGCAAATCACTCCTAGCTTTGAGTTTCGCTCTGGCGGTCCTAACAAGCAATTCCTTACTTCCCATGTCGGTCCATCCACCCTCGCTGTATGTCGCCGCTTGATAATCATACATTCATACAAACCATTGCATCCAAGGGAGAGCTAGCAGGGGCGCTCGTCCTGCTAGCTCTCCCCTGGACAATAGAAATTTAAAAGGTTTTAAGTTAAATTTTTGAATTTTTTTTTATCAAGTTTACCTTATACTATTAATCATTTGTCCCACTGAAAGTCTTCGTCCCTGCTAAGTTAAAATTATGGCTCCGCCACTGCTTATTGAATGTTATTGTGCAGATGTTTGTGAGTGCACATTATTCAGGAGAGGAGCTAATACCAAGATTTCAAGAAGGAGAGCCATGGAATCATATATATGGCCCTATTTTCATGTACATGAACAATCTCACCAAAGGAGATGATTTTCATATGCTATGGGATGATGCTAAACAAAGGGTATGCCTAATGAGGCAGTTATTGAGAAACCATTTTTCCGTACCATTTATGAATTTTTGTTAACTTTTTATATTGATAGTGCACAAAGTGACTCTTTAGTTTATCACACATTTTTAGGATGAGTAGACCCATTTGATCGTTGATTGTGACCATTTTTATAAATAAATCATTATATGTCATTCATTCTTACTTTAAACTGTAAAATAGTTTCACAATAAACTTATTTAGAAATCATCTCTCACGTGACTTACTTTTTTCCATGTGGAGTTTTTCAGATGTTAGCTGAAGTTAAAAGTTGGCCTTACAGCTTTCCGGCTTCAGAAAATTTTCCGAAAGCAAACGAGCGCGTTAATGTTAGTGGTAGATTTTTTGTTCATGATAAGTAAGTTCCTCTTCTATATGCATTATCATGTCTAAGACGGATATGTCCGTCTTAAATGAGGATTTGTGTTTATCTTATATGACCGTCCATGTTTTTAACTTGGATGATTTAGGTATGTAACCAATGAAAAAGTACCTGCTAATGGTTCATTCATTGGGCTAGGCCCAGTGGGAGAAGCTGGATCTTGGCAAAGAGATGCCAAGGTAAATATTCTGAAAAATTACCGTAGGTAAGTCTATTAGTATTACTATCACCTGATGACGCTCTCTAATTTTCCTTGTCATAAACTTTGTATTTTCATAGACATATCAATTTTGGACACGGACGGACGACCAAGGATACTTCAACATTACTTTTGTACGGGTTGGCGAGTATGATCTCCATGGTTGGGTTAATGGGTATGTCGGAGATTTTAAACACAAAGAATCCATAAAAATTACCGTAGGTAAGTCTATTCGAAGTTTTATTATCTTAATAGATGCACTTTTCCATTTAATTCGTCTGCTAATGTTAAACGTTATTATTCATGCTAAATAGGTCGCAATGTTGATTTGGGAGATCTTGTGTTCGAGCCAATAAGGGATGGACCAACTCTATGGGAAATAGGTGTTCCAGATCGTCTTGCAAAGGAATTTTTCGTCCCTGATCCTGATCCGAAGTATGTCAATAAGTTATATGTTGATCATCCCGACAGGTAACTCGACTTTAAGTAATTAAATTCAAATCAATTTGGCTTATAATACTCTTTACATTATTTACCGTATATTTTGGGATCATAACCGAAAAATTCTTATCTTTGTTAATTGGATTCGGTTCAACAGATTTCGACAATACGGATTGTGGGAAAGATATGCAGAATTATATCCAAAGGATGACTTGGTTTATGACGTTAACGCAAGCGATTACAAGAAAGATTGGTTCTATGCTCAAGTTACAAGGTTAGTTTTGTTTTCGCGCTTTAATTTAAAGTAAATTTTATGTAAAATCGTTTTATAAGAAATTTACGCTTAATTTAATTATCAAAAATTACAGGAAAATTGGTGCAAGATATAACGGAACTACATGGCAAGTTAAGTTTAATTTGAACGATGTGGTACCAGATGGAGTCTATAAGTTAAGACTAGCACTTGCATCCGCTACTAATTCAGATTTAGAGGTACAACATGCTTTGTTTTTCACGAATTTGCATCTTTTAATAATCAAAACGAACCAATAATTATTGTGTAAGACTGTCTTACGGTGAGACGATCATTTTATTATATGTAAATCACTCATTCATTGATAGAGATGGAAGTGGGCATGTTGGCTGTTACGTTGCTCACACACCCCAGTATGGCTCATGGCTCATTTTAGTACGACGAGTGATTGGCATGGCCCAGCACGTTACGACGCTCCATGGGTCGTGCCCGTTGGGCCGTGCCTAGGCCGAAATTTGCCGAAGTTTGAGAAAAAAAAAGATTGTGCCTAGCCCATGTACAACACGGCACGATCCACCTATGCACACCCAAAATACACAGGCTGATGAGGTGGAGGAATTACTTGAGCACGCCCAAATACGATTCGACGCGGCACAACACGTCATGGATCGTGCATGGGCTACCATTTCCATTTCACCAGCACGTCACGAAACCCACCATGTCATGCCTGTGTCATTTTCTCCTTCAGGCACGATGGGCCGGCGCGAAGCATGTCCCACCTCCATCTCTATTCATTGATAGTAATAAATGAGTGTTTGATCAATAAAAAGTGTCTCATAAGACAATCTTATCCGATAATCCATGTTTGCACGTTTTGTTTCTTGAATAAATTATACAAATTACACATGATTTTTGTTACGAAACGTAATTATATATTGAGTCGATATGTGAATAGGTACGATTCAACGAGCCGAAACCAAGTCCAGCAATATTTACATCAGGAAGAATAGGGAATGATAACTCAATAGCAAGACATGGAATTCATGGACTATATTGGCTATTCAACATAGATGTCAAAGGAAGTAGTCTAAGAAAGGGTAACAACACAATGTTTCTTACTCAAACTAAGGGAGTTAGCCCTTTTCAAGGCATTATGTATGATTATATTAGACTTGAAGGTCCATCAACACCACCCAAATGATTGTAATATGTAAAATACATTGTCAAACCCGTTATTCTTGCTTGTGACGAACAACATCTTGTGACAATCATCAACAACTAAGGTGATTTTATTTTAACTGGTTGTAAAACGTCACGAGCTTTATGACGCACGCATCACAAAGAAAATTTATGTTGTCCAATATTTGTAGACGATCAATTCTTGTGCGATAAAATGACAATTTTTCTCTCTCACTCGACTTTTTTTTAACATAAAAATGTTTACGTTTGTTTAGGCGCATATTATGAACATTGTCTTAGCTTTTCTTTTTTAGATCGACACTGTCTTAGCCTAATAGCCTCTATGTGATTATGTAAATACTCCGTATATATAAGTATTTTGGTTACATATGCAATTATTCTATCTGTTTTTTTTCCTTCTAGTGTTTGTGATAATTAATTGCATTATTGCATAATTAGGTTTCTAAAGTATGTCCTAAAATCACATATCTATAAATATTATTAAAAGGCTAGACATTAAAAGCCACGTAGACATAGGCTAAATGCCACATTGGCAAAATAATTATGACATGGCAACAATTACTTATTACGTGGCGAAATATAGTCCATGTGGAAATACTAGTATAGTAGTATACATGAAAAAAAAATTATCAATTCCACATTTAAAAGTTACTCTCGTAATTAATGGTAACAAAATAAATGTAGATAATTATGAAAAACCATTAAAATTTCACAATTTACTTTTTTCAACCATCAAGACAATAATCCTTTTTTTTTTTATCATTTATATTCATGTGTTGAATGGTTTTTAACCATTATTAGGTGATTGTTGATCTCAAAATAGAGATTTTATAATATTTCTTTAATCTATCAATAAATAGTATTTAAAGGCATGTTGATGACCTAATTGACAAGGATTCTACATTTTCATTCATTTATTTAAAAGTGATACAAATAAGTACAAAAAATTTCAAAAATATTAGTTGCAAATACAAATTTTTTTTAAAAAAAAAAACTAAATCTCTAATACTAAATTAATAAAAACTTTTTTGTTTCCTCTCATAAATCTATACAATTTAATTAAAAGGCTGCTTAACACATTTAATTTTAATTCACATGTCATTTTTCTATTGGTTAATATTAATTAATCTACACAAATATAATTAAAGCCTACCTATGACACATTACTTAACCACATCACATACTCTACATCCCTCTCCTAACTTATTAAACAAATTACTAATATAGAAATATTTAGTAAATATTTCAGTAAAAATGGTATTGATGATTAATTTTCAATACCTTGTAAGATAATCATGAAGATATTTCCGCATTTGGATTTTTAATATGTTCCATTAGAACAAATTAGAAAATTCATTGCATAATTTTACGTTATACAGTTTCTAATGTGTGCTCTAAGCCGGGAGATTCTTCATAATGTATCATCGGAAGTGGATGTATAAACTGATATTTATCACAAGTAAATCTTGTAAATCTCTCTCTAATTAACTTCTTAATGTAGGCTCTAAGAACATGTTACAAAAACCGATGAACGAATTACATGAAGTTAAGCTAAAACCTATACATTACCAATGTGTCATAGGATTGATGAACAAGCAAGGTATAAAATACTACTGGTAAAGACTAAATATTTCAGTTGGTCCATGTTGTTTATTAGTTGCGGAGTACATTTCTTTTACTGGTCCAAAAATTAGAAAACAAAATGTCTGAGCCCGGGTTCGAACCGGGGACCTCTAGTGTGTGAGACTAGCGTGATAACCGACTACACCACCCAGACTTGGTTGATTTGTTTACTAATTACATATTTAAACTAATTGTAATTCTTTAATTTCATGTACCTAAAGCACCTTAGCACCTTCCTGCACAAACACACGATGTTCAATGAGATACGGCCACGCTTATAATTTTCTTGGAATTTAAAATTTTAAAGGAAATAGTATGTAAATGTATTTTCAAATTGGAATAAAGAATTGTTGATATTAATAGCAACAACAAAGACTTAACGATACATGACATATACTTGGGTTGTAATTTGTAAGTTGTTAAATAATTTGTTCTATTCAAAATCGAATTGTTTTTTGGTCATTATAATGGGCTGGAGGTTTTGGACACGTTTATGTAAACGAACTATAAAATTACGTTGGGATTGATAAGAATATATTCACTTTATTTTGCCACTAGTCGAGGCTTTGAATGCGAGTCGAGGACAAAACAAAAGGAAACTTTCTTAGCCATTGGTCGAGGCTTATTTCGAATAATTGAGTATAACTCTAGAAGAATTTTTTGATTTAAAGCCTAAAGTAAGAGATTTCATAAAATTCGAGACATTTTATGAAATCTTTTTTTTACGTAAAGATACCAATTTGGCATGATCCAAGTTCATGTCAATTAAACATTACTACATCGTTGTCATTTTTTTTTAGGGTATTGTTGAAGGAAAAAAATCTCCATTATTCATGATAGTCAACGGCCATTGTTAGCTATGATAGTATGTCTCTGCCTCACGGATTTGTATACCACAATAATTGTCATGGCACCACAATACGAAGGTAGTCCATAATAGGACTATTTATAATGGTTGGGATCGTATCAGAGCCAGTGTGACCGAAGGTCACGGGTTCAAATCCTGGCAACCTTAAAACTCTTCAAAAACTCGAAGTGGAAACCCAGCACACGGTACGGGGGAGCCGATGCACAACTAACCACTCTTCAAGCCCAACGGACATTTGAGTGAGAGAGCGTAATAGAAATATTTATAATAGTTGGGCCTCAACCATCACCTTAAGATTTTGGTTGAGATGTTTCATATTCGAGGATACCATTTTCATCATCTGAGTAACAGGTTATAACAACCTCACCCGCCACTATTGTAACACGATCCCCAATACGATGGGATATGTATTTTTGGGTCATTACTTGTCTTCACTTAAGCCTAAAAGTACAAGGTCTTGTTACTAAACTAGTATAGAGCTCGTGCGAATGCACGGTATTTTAGAATGTCATGTTAAGAGAACTTAACAATTAGAGCTAATAATAATATATAAATTAACTTTGAATTTTATTTGTAATTATCTACAATTGTTAATGTGTAAAAATACTAAGAATTATAATAAAACGAATTTTACATTTTCACTCGGAATAAGTTTATGATTAAAAAAAGAAGATTGTTAGTTTAATTACAAAAATTTATGTTTATTTTTACGCATTTGAAGCATATAACTATTTTTGTAATTTTTGTTACAATATACGGAGTAACAATTTAAACGGAGTAAAAATTTAAAGAATAAAAAAATGAAAAGCACACACTGATTTTAATAATATGAGTAAAATCTGCATATGTTTTAAATAGAAAATTTACGACATTTAAAATACATATACTTGACTAAAAAGATAATAATGAATAAAATAATTTTGGCCAACTATAAAAGTTTCGGTGTTTGATAAGATACTTTGACACATAAAGCCCACATATTAGGTCCAATACATATCTAGATAAAATTAGGCCCAATTTCTAGTTAAAAGCATTTAGGCGGAAAAATTTTCAGTTTTTCTTACTCTTTTAGTTTAAGGGGGATGATGGATGGAATCCTTTATAAACATATCTCAAGCCTCATATTTTTCCGATGTGGAATAACTTCCTTTTAATCTCTTGGAGTGTTACACAGGGTGTACTTATCCAGGTAAGTTTACTAAAAAGGTTCATCAAACACCCTAGAGTTTCAATTGTTTGACCTTTGATGACAAGCTAACGCAATATCACTATAATGTTATGTGTTCTCCGTGAGTTGGAAACTAATTTGGAAATTATTAGTGTACGAATATTTACATGGATATGTTAGATGATTCGCTTTGCCCCATTTTAAAAGTAATGAAATAACTGCGAGTATATGGTAAAATTTTGAAAGTTCCAATGTTTTTTTTTTTTAGGGATTGAAAGTTCCAAATTTTAAGTAGATTAAAATTGATGAATAATTGAGTCAAACTCCAATTCCAAATTTCGAGGATTCCAAACCCCTTGAAATATCTCAATTACAAAATTCAATTTTAATTCTAAGGAAACATATATCATAGAACAATTTGATCTTCTCAAATCTCCGACCCACCAAATCCACGTATATAGTCCACTCACTAAAGCTCTGTTCTTTTGAACTAAAACTGTCTGAACTACTTATTGGAGTTGAACTGAACTGAAGTAAGAGTTAATTGTAAAGAGAAGGGTTTAACTGAACTAAATGGAGCTAAATCTATATATATATATATATGATGGGGCATATTCTTCACCCGCTGACCGAGTCAACATATTGAGCAAGGTCAAAGCCAAAAGACAGCAAGTCAACATATTAGACAGCCTAACCGACGCAGCCTGTCGGCCTGTCACTTGGGTCTCGGCTAAGCAGGCAACCAGACCACCGGGAGACATATCCGCGTACTCATATCCAAGACCCCTCGGCATGGAGTCAACCAGGCCAGCCGACCTGCCATGGGTCCCTCGGCCGAGGGTAGAACGATCTTTTCCACCGCTCGCCACTTGGCTACTACGTGACAAAAGGTGAAAGTCTATAAATACTCCACTTCTCTCATTGAGAAAAGGATCCGAAAATAATCGAATAACCCATAAACTCACTATTAATCTGGTATAAACTCCCTTATCTCTCTACAATATACTTTGTCAAGTAACACACAACTTAATCCCTTTAAGTTTACTGACTTGAGCGTCGGAGTGAGTACGCTCGGTACCAAGCCGAGCCCTCAGTTTGTTCATTGTTTCAGGAGAGGCCGAAAGGAAGAGTCAAGCAAAGTCATCATTCAACAAAGCTTACGTGGTCATAACAGTACTGCTCCGAAATTACACCCGGAACAATTGGCGCCGTCTGTGGGGATTGAAGACTGAGCTGGAGTTGGAGGACCCTTTTCTTTACCGGCCTCGGTAACAGCAGCTGCGCAAACTCGTTCTCTTTTCTCTTATTCAAAGAAGGAGAAGCCTCCGCAACAGTGACCTCCTCCTCAACATCGATGACCACCTGCTGCTTCTGGACCACAGGGATTGAAGACTGAGCTGGAGTTGACGCCGTTGCCGCCGTAGACGTTAACTTTTGTTTCCGGCGCGGAACGTTACCAGCTATCCGCGCTTAAGCCGCCGTCACATCCAGTACCTTCAGCTGCTGCTCCATAAGTTCGTTTGGGGCCGGTCTGCGATCACGCGGCAAGGCCTTAGGATGCAAATCAACAATTTTCCCGTCCTCGCCAAGTCCCAATCTCTTGAGGATATCCGCAGACTGATCCGGGCCAAAACGGTCTGTAAAAGAAACAAAGCAAGAGTTAAACAAAAGAAGATAAACCAAGGCCAAGATACAGAAACATAAAAAGCAAAGATGGGCCTCACACCGACCCCACTCACCCTGGCTGAGGGCCGGTATGAGGCCGACGTGCCAGAGCACTCATCCTCGAAGAATGATCCGCGTCTGGGGCATCCATCCCTTCGGCGTGCCATCCTTCTCAGCCTCAAACACCTGCAGTGCCCGCTTCTCATCCTCATTAAGATAGACCCTGCTGGCATCCATCTTTAGCTTACTCCGAGAGACGTATTTGTCATGCTCCCCCTTACTCTCGCACCGCAAATTGACGCGACTTTGGAAGGACCGGGGCAGCGGATAGTCCTCCGGCACCTCGACGTATACCCACCGCCCCTTCCAGTCCTTACAAGATGTAATTTTGGACACGGTAACGTAACCCGGCTCTGTCTGCACGCTATACCACCCCGTGCCACCGGGGGTTGACGACCGAAGATGATGAAGCCGGCGGAACAAGTTAACCGTTGGGGCCTCCCCCTTGAAGAGACAGAGCCACACAAAGCCAGTTATAGTCCTAATGGCCAACGGGTGCAGTTGAGCCACGGCAACATTCATGGCTTTAATGATGGCCGCAACGTATGCATTCGGAGGAAACCGGAGCCCATACTCCAGGTGTCTGATGTACACGCCGATACAGCCCTTGGGAGGGCAACAGACCGCCTGACCCTCCTCAGGGATAACAATTTTATATCCCCTGCCGAAGGAGTTATGGTCCTCGAAAAGATCAGGACCGGAACAACTAGCGAACTTATTCGTCCAGGCACGATCAGGATTGATCGAACAGGCGTCGCCGTGATCCAAGAGATGCGGCCTCCTCTCATCAGAATCAGTCCTTTCCTCATCATCATCATCATCATCATCATCCTCGAAACCCTCCAAAAAATTTGGATCAATCTTAGGAGAAAGCGGCTTGGGACCCCCAAACCTTAACGGGGTGACAACCAGTGCCTCCTCTTCATCAGGACGCGACGGTTCGCCCCCCGGCGCAGAAGTACTAGGTCCAGCATCAGCAGAAGACATGACAACAAATACTTAACAAATAAAAGTTGAAAAAATTTGTTTGTTTACCTTGGAAAAGTGTTACGCCGAGTAACGCTTTGAAGACTAGAGAGAAGTTTCGTCGAAGAAAGCTAGAGAGAATAATTTTTTTTTTTGAGAAAATGAATTTTTGGTGGCCAAAATCAGGGGGTAACTGCTCTATTTATAGAGCAAAGCCCATGAAACGGACCAATCAGGGCAAAGCCCATGAAGCGTCAACCAATCAACACCGAGCCACGTGTCAAGCATGCAGCCACAGAATGCCAATCGACGTATCTTCTTCAACACGCTCCTTGGTATCTACTTGCCAAACGGCCCGCTGTTCAACCAAGCTTGGCAAAGATCGCCGGGGGCAATCAAAAGCACACGGCACTCTCAACCTCGGCCAGCGCCATTTTCTTTTCCACATAGGATGTCCATTACACATCCATGTGGAGGGGGGATATGGTACGGCCTGAGCAGAACCAAGCCGAGTAAGAAGAGGCCGGGGAAGAATTTTTCCATGCGCAGAATACCCTCAACACTCATCGAAGGTCCATACCACGGCATAGACTACGCTTGGGGCAAATTGATGGGGCATATTCGGCACCCGCTGACCGAGTCAACATATTGAGCAAGGTCAAAGCCAAAAGACAGCAAGTCAACATATTAGACAACCTAACCGACGCAGCCTGTCGGCCTGTCACTTGGGTCTCGGCTAGGCAACCACCACCGGAGACATATCCGCGTACTCATATCCAAGACCCTCGGCATGGAGTCAACCAGGCCACCGGGCTGCCATGGGTCCCTCGGCCGAGGGTAGAAACGATCTTTTCCACCGCTTCGCCACTTGGCTACTACGTGACAAAAGGTGAAAGTCTATAAATACTCCACTTCTCTCATTGAGAAAATGATCCGAAAATAATCGAATAACCCATAAACTCACTATTAATCTGGTATAAACTCCCTTATCTCTCTACAATATACTTTGTCAAGTAACACACAACTTAATCCCTTTAAGTTTACTGACTTGAGCGTCGGAGTGAGTACGCTCGGTACCAAGCCGAGCCCTCAGTTTGTTCATTGTTTCAGGAGAGGCCGAAAGGAAGAGTCAAGCAAAGTCATCATTCAACAAAGCTTACGTGGTCATAACACTGCTCCGAAATTACACCCGGAACAATATATATAAAAGATAGTTTTTTCGAGCGATATGAGAGCGTCCACATCATCAAAAATCAATTTAGGAAAGTATAATTTTTAATGTAAAAAATAAAGTGGAGAATCTTTTAATTATTATAATATGTATATTTCCTAAATTATATTCAAGTGATATTTCCAATTTTTATATCAACCTTTTACATTTCATTTGGCAAAAAAATATCGTTAAAAAAATGATGAAAATAATATAATTAGCTTTGTGGTAAAAAATGCTATCATTAGAGTATAGATTTCATATTCTTTGCACATATTAAAGATGGTGTACTTCGTAATATGTAAAATTGTGTACTTTTTAGTATGTTTTGTCCCACATTGGAAAATAACGTAGGTGCGGTGAATATGCTACATATAATAGTAGAATTGTCCCACATCGAAAGATTAGTACAAGGTGATGTGATCCTATGATTATAAATAGGAGGCATATTTAGAACTTATGATCCACCCAAAAAAATTTGAGTCTCATAAATATTGTTTTAAGGAGTTCTTAAGATTTTCAATCATTATCTACGATATGATATAAAAAAATAAAGTGGAAATCGTTGGGAACTACCCGGGAAAGAGTTAAGAACATGAGCAAGAAAATCAAAAAATACAAAACTAAAGGTTTTACTAATGGTAGTCTCCTCATAGAGTACAAAACTAAAGAAATAATGTTGGTAAAAAAATTATGAAAATAATATTATTAGATTCATGGTAAGAAATGCTATCATTAGAGTATGTATAGATTTCATATAATTTGCACATATTAAAGATGGTGTATTTCATAGTATGTTATATGTCCCACATTGAAAAATAATATAAGTGTGACAAATATACTACATATAAAAAATAGAATTTTCCCAAATATAACATAAGGTGGGTGATTCCATGATTATAAATAAGAGGCATCTTTGGAACTTAGGCATCAACCAAAAATCATTTGAGTATCTTAAGTACTGTCTTGGAGTGCTCTTAAAAGTTTATATCATTATATTTTCTACCTATTGATTTTATATGTCCCACATTTAAAAAATAATGTAGGTGTGGTAAATATACTACGTTTAAATAATATAATTAGAATTGTGTTAAAAAAAATTCTATCACTAGAGTATAGGTTCATATCATTTGGACATTTTTATTATGATAAAAAAAATAGAAAACAAATGTATGAATATTAATAGATAATATAGTATTTACTTAGTATTAAATCGGGTTGGATGTCGAATTAGGTTCAAAAAATATGGTGTACTTTTAAATATGTTATTCGTCTCACATTGAAAAAGAATGTAGGTGTGATAAATATATACTACGTATAAATAGTTGAATTGTCCCACATCAGAAGATTATCATAAGCTGAGGTGATCCAATGATTATAAATAAGATTTATCCTTGGAACTTAGGTATCACCCCAAATATATTAATCTCTCAAAGTATACTTATTATATAAGAGACTTTAAACATAATCTTGAATTAAATGTTAAATTTTTAAAGTTGTAACATTTTTTTTAGGTGGGAGAAAGAGCGATAAAATGGTCAGTATTATAACGGAAATTTTTCATGATACCCTCGAATTTTGGTAGGTTACACATAATACCCCTAATTTTAAGTTTCTACATAATGCCCTTGTGTTTACTTTATTTTCATAACGCTATTACTCGTATGAGTAACTAGATGAGTAATTGAGCATACCATGTTATTTGTGTTTTGTTATTTAGGTATTAAATGTTAGTTTATTAAATAAAATATGGATTTAGGAATTAGATAATGAAGTGTTTGTGTAATAGATAACAAAAGAAAAAGGCGTCCCCAAGTCATAAGAGTAATGGGCTTATGACGGAAGTTGTCAAATGGTATTCTGAGAAAGAAAAAGGTGAACACAAGGGTACCATTTGTAGAAACTTAAAATTAGGGGTACCATGTGTAATCTATCAAAGTTCAAAGTTACCATGAGAAATTTCTAATATTATAATGATATAATTAATTAAATTTTCATTTTAAAGAGAGAGATATTCGTACCAATAAAACAATAAAGGGGAAATTATTTTTTAATTGTTATTTTATTGTCACGCCATCAAACTTAATGTCCATTTAATAACCTTTACATTAGGGCGTACCATGGGCAAAAAAATGGAACCTCAAGGGTACCGTAGGCAGATTCTTAAAAGTAGGGGTAACATGGAAAATCTGACAATAAGGTGTACCACGGAAAATTTCCGTATCTCAATTATGAAATTTTTTTCTTGAAGAAAAACAACGTACAAATATTAATGGAGAGTACTTGATCATATTATTAAATTTAAATATAACTATTAGATATAATGAGTAGCAATTGTCCGTATTCGGTATTCGGGATCTGGTTGGATGTCGAACTAAGTGGAAAAAAGATAGTGTAATTCTGAGTATGTTATTTGTCCCACATTGAAAAATAATGCAGGTTTGATGAATATATATTACGTATAAATAGTAGAATTGTCCCACATCAGAAAAATAATCCAAGTTTGGTGAATATATTACATATATATAAATAATAGAATTGTCCCACATCGAAAGATTAGTATAAGGTAGGGTGATTATATGATTATAAATAAGAGTTAACCCACGTATATATTAATCTTTTATTTTTTTTGAAAGAGATATTTTAATAATATGTAAACCAATCATTAGACATAAAATGTAAACATTAAACCCTTATAACATTTTTTTTTTGCATTATAAATAAGTTTATTACCCCGTTGCAACGCACGGGCATTCAAACTAGTTTAAAACCGGGGAAGTGGTAAATGACCCCCTTAAGTTTGCTATGATGTGAGATTAACCCCCTTAACTTTGCTTTGGAGTAAACAAGCCCCTCAACTTTGCTATAATGTGAAATCAAACCCTTTCTATTTTTCCGGTCAAAATTTCACCGGATTTTTCAATTTCTCACCAATTTCTCAGTTTTGTTTGCTCATACCAACATCACACATTTTGCACACTTTCAATCATCTGTCGACAGAAAAAGAGCAATTGGATCGTTCAAAGGTTGTGCTTCCTTTTAAACATAAGGTATTCATCCGTTGTTGAATGTGCCTCTTTGCCTATAAGTTTATCATTTGTTAATTCCAAGGTGTTATGAGACCAACTACATATTTTAACAACTCTTTGCATATCTACTGTATTAATTTTGTTCAGAGAAAGAGAGAGCTAAACAAATATACGATGGACGACGATCTGGTGTGCAGGGGGTGGAGGGGAAGAATGAAATAGGAAGTGAAGAGAAAGCATCTACATCGAAAAGTCCGAGGAGGGGAGATAGTGTACTTTCGTGAATCAGATGACGAGAGATTTTAACCGAAAAATTTGGTGAGAAATTGAAAAAATCCGGTGAAATTGGTGAGAAATTGAAAAATCCGGTGAGATTTTGACCCAAAAAATAGAAGGGGGTTTGATTTCACTTTATAGCAAAGTTGTGGGGTTTGTTTACTCCAAAGCAAAGTTAAGGGGGTTAATCTCACATCATAGCAAACTTAAGGGGGTCATTTACCACTTCTCCGAGTTTAAAACTAAACTGAACTAATGAATTGTAATTAACTTCAAAAGAACATGACCTAAACCAATTATCCAATATTTTATTATTATTCAATCCATGATCCACCCAATCAAGTCCAATCCGATACGACCCAACCCTAGAGCACTAAACAATAAACACCCCTATGAAAACCCCACTTTGAAAATAGGGATTACGGAATAGTAAGCGTAAAATTAAAGTTAGAAACGACACAAAAGGCGACGAGACGAGACGAACGAAGAAGACTCCACCTCTCTTCTACTTCTCGCACTGTACCACTTTTTATTTATTTATTTCTCTTCTCGTACTGAATATACTTCCTGGTGATGCCGCCTATGCATCCTCTTTTACTCTCTACAGGTACAACTACTTAACTCTTTTCCCTAATTATTTTCACACTCTCCATCTCGATTATTTGTTTACCTTTGTTATTCTCCGTATCAATACAATTCAAATAATTGAGTTGAGACGGAGAGTATACCATATGATGATTATTAATTTTGTATTTAATTTCTTATCATACGATGCAGAAACATAAACGAACGCTACTGTGTTCAATTGATTCATTATGACATCGTTGCTAAGATCGGCGTTGCCTTCGCGGTTACGAGAACTTTTCGCCGGTGAAGGTTCCTTTGGTCCTTCTGTTCAACTTGACTCTCATACGGTCTGTTTTTTTTTTTTTTTAAAAATTTTGACTTGATTGTTAGGGTTTTTCGCTGTTGATGACTGATTTAGTTTAGTGTGAATTATTCGTGTTAGACTTGGTAATTAGAGGTATTATAGGGTTTTACGGTGCATGAGTGATGAATTTAGGGGTTTTATAATGTTTTAATTTGTATTTTTAGTGTGCCTGAATGTTTTAGGTTGCCTCGTCGACAAGAAACGGATAGAATGTACCCAAAGACTGAAACTTGAATCGTCTTTTTGTGTTTTTTTGTTTTCCGAATTGGGTTTTATAATGTTTAGAATTATTGGGTGGCGCGTTGTTTGTTTTGTCAATTGGAATTGTTATTAGTGGCTGGTTGCTTGGTTATGTTCGTTGAATGGAAAGCGTTATTATAACGACTCAAATTAGTCTCTCAGGCTGTTGTAGACTGTGGCAGGATGATGGTTATTGCAAGAGAAAATGGTTGACGAATCATACTTATGGGGTTTCGACTTAGAATATTTGTTTCATGATTGTGTGTATTTGGTTGTTTGATTTTAATATTATGATACGGGTTTGGGGGGATAGAGTAATTGAATTGTTGTGGAAGGGAAAGGATACCTACTAAGAAAAACCTGTTAAGTGAACTCCTAGTTGCTATTCTTTCACTTTGCCTATCTGCAGTTGTTTGTGTTGGTCTCTTGTGAAACCGAATGCTTTGATCTACCCTAGGCTTTCGAGACAATGAGACACTGAGGCCTTGTTTGGATAGAAAAAAAGGAGGGAAAAGAAGGGGAGGGAGGAGGAGGGAAGAGAAAGGAAGGGAAGGGGAGGGGAGGGAGAATGGAGGAGATGATTTTCCCTCCAAATCTTGCCTATGTTGGTGGGGAAATAATTTGCCTTGTAGGAGGGAAATGGAGGGATCCATTTTCCCTCCCCTCCAAATCCCTCTACCTTCATTTTGCTAACCAAACAATGGATTTCCCATCCTTCCAATTCCCTCTCCTCACTTTCCCTCCAAATCTCTCAATCCAAACACACCCTGAGTGTATGATTGATCAAAATGAATATTATTTATGATGGCTGCAGTCATTGTAAAGCAAGGATTGAGGGGTGGAGGGTGGAATGTGAGGGATCTAGACTGAGATATACCTTATTGTGCGGGCTTATATTCCACGTTTAGTTAATTCATTGTGTCGTATGTAAAATCTGAGTTAGTTGGTGTACTCCTCGGTTGACTTGTGAAAGTGTTTGGTTTTCTTCGCCTTGCAGCCCTCCAAAATTAAATCATTCATCGATAAAGTTATTGAGAGCCCTTTGCAAGATATTGCAATTCCACTATCAAGTTTCCGTTGGGAATACAACAAGGTCTGTTTTATTGATGATTTTTACATGATGTTTCTGATTGCATGCATTATGCTGATTTAATTTAACGCCACCTTCCATTCTTGCAGGGGAATTTTCATCATTGGAGACCACTGTTTCATCACTTCGATACATACTTCAAGACATATGTGTCCAACAGGAATGACCTCCTCCTCTCTGATTCTATCATGGAAGATGACACTCCCTTTCCAAAACATGCAGTTTTGCAGATTTTACGGGTGGTACAAATTATTTTGGATAACTGTCACAATAAGAGCTCATTTGATGGCCTAGAGGTATGCTAGAACTTTAAAACTGAATCTGCTTATGTTGGAGCCATAAGGTTATTTGACAAGAAGTAAAATCTGTATTTACCCTTTTTTCCTTGAACAGCATTACAAGTTTCTCCTTGCGTCAGCAGATCCTGAAGTGCTCTTGGCAACGTTAGAGACTCTTTCTTCTCTAGTGAATATACCTCCCTCAAAGCTGCATGTGAGTGGGAAGATGGTTGGACTGGGCTCTATTAATGGTCGTCTTTTATCTCTAGCCCAAGGATGGGGAAGCAAGGAAGAGGGCTTGGGATTATATTCGTGTGTAGTGGAAAATGAGAAGAGTCAAGATGAAGGGCTTTCTTTATTTCCCTCAGATGTGGAGGATAGAGATGAGCAGCCTCAGTCACGTCTTGGCTCAACTTTGTACTTTGAAGTCCATGGGGTTAGCACCCAGAGAAGTGCAGAGACAAGTAATGAGTCTTCACCTTCTTCAAGCATTATACATATACCAGATCTGCATGAACGAAGAGAGGAGGATCTTCTTCTTCTTAAGCAATGCATTGAGCAATACAAAGTACCTTCTGAGCAGAGGTTTTCACTACTTACCAGAATTAGATACGCACATGCTTTTCGTGCTCCCAGATCATGCAGATTGTATAGTAGAATTTGCCTTCTTGCATTCATTGTGCTTGTGCAGTCTAACGATGCTAATGACGAGCTGGTGTCCTTTTTCGCCAATGAGCCTGAATATACGAATGAGTTGATCAAGATTGTCCGATCGGAAGAAATTATTTCTGGAACTGTTAGAACACTTGCTATGCTTGCATTAGCGGCTCAGTTGGCTGCATATTCATCGTCTAATGACCGGGCTCGAATGTTAAGTGGTTCAAGCATTAATTTTGCCGGAGGAAATCGAATGATTCTTCTGAATGTACTTCAGAAGGCAATTCTAACCCTTAAGACCTCTAATGACCCATCTTCTCATGCTTTTGTTGAGGCACTTCTACAGTTCTATCTGCTTCATGTTATATCTACTTCAAGCTCAGGTAGCATTGTTAGAGGTTCAGGGATGGTTCCAACTTTCTTACCTCTTTTGGAGGATTTTGATCCGGCACATACACACCTCGTCTGTTATTCTGTGAAAACATTGCAGAAACTTATGGACTACAGCAATGCTGCTGTAACACTCTTCAAAGATTTGGGAGGGGTTGAACTTTTAGCCCAAAGATTGCAGGTAGAAGTTCAAAGAGTTAAAGACCCTGCTAGTTCAGATGATAATTTGATGGTTATTGGTGAATGTTCAAGCTCTGGCGTGGACTGTTTATCTTCTCGGAGGAGACTCATCAGGGCTTTGTTGAAGGCCCTTGGGTCCGCTACCTATTCTCCTGCAAATACGTCCAGGTCTCAGGGTTCTCAGGATAGTACCCTGCCATCCACGTTGGCTGTGATATTTGGCAATGTTCAGAAATTTGGCGGAGATATATATTGTGCTGCTGTGACTCTTATGAGTGAAATTCTTCACAAGGACCCTACTTGTTTCCCTATTTTACATGAAATGGGTCTTCCAGATGCCTTTTTATCTTCAATTGGTGCTGGCATACTTCCTTCCCCAAAGGCCCTCACATGCATACCAAGTGGTCTCGCTGCTATTTGCCTTAACGCAAAGGGCCTGGAGGCAGTGAAAGAAAGTTCTGTATTGCGCTTTCTTGTTGACATTTTTACGTGTAAGAAATACGTTGTGGCTTTAAATGAAGCTATTGTGCCTTTGGCAAACGGTGTGGAAGAGCTCTTGCGCCATGTATCTTCATTAAGGAGCACTGGGGTGGATATCATTATTGAGATTGTTAACAACATGGCCTCCTTCGAGGAAGGATGTTCCTCAGGGGAATCAGGGAAGGTTGATGGGGACACTGCTATGGACATGGATTCTGAAGGGAAAGGAAGTGGAAATGAAATTGAAAGTCGTTCTGCTGTAGTTAGTGTAACAGGCACAACAGCAGCAACTGTTACAGATGAGCATTTTATTAACCTGAGTGTATTCCATATCATGGTTTTGGTTCATAGGACAATGGAGAACACGGAAACATGCAGATTGTTTGTAGAGAAGTCTGGTATCGATGCTCTTCTGAGGCTTTTGCTGCGACCTACTATTGCTCAGTCATCGGAGGGAATGGCTATTGCTTTGCACAGTACTATGGTTTTTAAGGGGTTCACTCAACATCATTCTTCTCCGCTGGCTCACACCTTTTGTTCTTTCTTAAGAGATCATTTAAAGAAGGCATTGACAGGTTTCTCTCTGGTCTCAGGGTCGTTTTTGTTGGATCCCAAGACAAAGGCTGACAGTAGTGTATTCTCTTCATTATTTCTTGTCGAATTTCTACTATTTCTTGCTGCTGCAAAGGAAAACCGATGGGTATCTGCTCTGCTTACTGAATTTGGTGGTGAAAGCAAGGATGTTCTAGAAGATATTGGGAGAGTCCATCGTGAAATATTGTGGCAGGTTGCTCTTCTTGAAGATGCCAAAATTGAAATACAAGAGAATGATGATGGTGTTTCCACTTCAGAATCACAAGTATCAAGTGCCAATGACCCTGACGAACAAAGGGTTACATCCTTTAGGCAACTGCTTGATCCACTTCTCAGACGGAGAACATCTGGATGGAGTGCAGAGTCTCAATTTTTTGATCTCATTAATCTGTACAGAGATCTGGGTCGCGCCGTTGGTACCCAAAGTAGAGGTGCAATCGATAATTCCAATTTGCAAAATGGTGGAAGCAGCCAGCAATTGCGACAGACTGGTGGTTCAGATGTTGATGCTGCTATCAAGAGTGAAGAAGATAAGCAGAAGAGTTATTATTCATCATGCCGTGACATGGTCAAATCACTTGCTTCCCACATTACGCATTTGTTCCAGGAGTTGGGCAAGGCAATGCTGCTACCTTCTCGGCGACGCGACGATGTTGTGAATGTATCACCATCTTCTAAAATAGTAGTAGCTACCTTTGCATCTATCGCCTTGGGACACATGAACTTTGGGGGCCATATAAGCCCTTCAGGTTCTGAGGTATCTGTATCCAGCAAGTGTCGTTATTTTGGTAAGGTTGTGGAATTTATCGACAGTATCTTGATGGACAGGCATGATTCCTGTAATCCGGTGTTATTAAATTGCTTATATGGGCAAGGTGTTATTCAGTCAGTTTTGACTACATTTGAAGCTACAAGCCAGTTATTATTTACTGTTCCTGCATCACCTATGGAGACTGATGATGGGGTTCTGAAGCACGAAACAAAGCAAGAATCTGAGCATTCATGGCTTTATGGCCCCTTGGCTGTCTATGGGAAGCTTATGGATCACCTGGTTACCTCATCAAATATACTGTCTCCCTTTACCAAACACTTGCTTGTCCAACCCTTATCAGACACGGATGTTCCGTTTCCTCAGGATGCTGAGACATTTGTAAAGGTTCTTCATTCTATGGTGCTGAAGGCTATCCTTCCTTTGTGGACCCACCCCCTGTTTGCTGATTGCAGTTATGATTTTATCACATCAGTTATTTCAATTGTTCGGCATATATATTCTGGGGTAGAAGTCAAAAATGATACCAGTGGTAGCAGTAGCCGTTTAGCAGGCCCCCCTCCTAATGAAGCAACCATCTCAACAATAGTTGAAATGGGATTTACAAGACCCAGGGCTGAAGAAGCCCTGAGGCAAGTTGGGGTTAATAGTGTAGAGTTGGCAATGGAGTGGCTGTTCTCTCACCCAGAAGAAGTGGAAGAACATGATGAACTAGCTCGTGCACTTGCCATGTCGCTTGGAAATTCTGGGCCTGATTCAAAAGAAGATACTGCTAGTGAAAATAGTCGACAGTTTGAAGTGGAGATGGCACAACTTCCTCCTGTTGATGAGCTACTGTCAACTTGCATAAAGCTTTTGCAATCAAAGGAATCTCTTGCTTTTCCAGTTCGGGACTTGCTTATGACAATGTGTTCCCAGAATGATGGTCAATACAGGCCTAATGTAATTTCCTTTATTATTGATCACATAAAGAAATCAAATTTGTCTCCTGATGACAGAAATTGCGCCACTCTGTCTGCACTTTTTCATGTTTTGGCTTTAATGCTTCATGAGGATGCCGCTTCTCGAGAAACTTGTTTGAAAAATGGCTGGATACAGCTTGTCTCTGATTTATTGTGGCAATGGGATATTGGGTCACGCAATGGTGAAAATGCGCTTGTTCCAAAGTGGGTTACCACTGCCTTTCTTAGTCTTGATCAGTTGTTGCAAGTGGATCCAAAACTGAACCCTGGGGTTGTGGAGTTGCTGAAGAAGAATACTGAGAGCAGCCAGCAGACATCAATTGTTATTGACGACGAAATGCAGAACAAGCCGCAGGAATCATCATACCATCCTGTTGATGTAGATCAGCAGAAGAGGCTCGTTGAGATTGCTTGTAGCTGTATCAGGAAGCATCTCCCATCTGAAACAATGCATGCTGTTCTCCAGCTCTGTGCGACGCTTACAAAGTCTCATTCAGCTGCTGTTAATTTTCTTGATGGTGGGGGTGTTCCTTTGCTCCTTAACCTACCAACCAAAAGTATGTTTTCTGGCTTCGACAACATTGCTGCAACTATTATCCGTCACATCCTTGAGGATCCTCAAACACTCCAGCAGGCGATGGAGTCGGAGATACGTCACGGTGTTATTAGTGCGACAAGCAGACACTCTACTAGTAGGCTTACTACCCGCAGTTTTCTTACGAGTTCAGTTGGTATGCTTTCTAGAGATCCAGTGGTGTTCATGCGTGCTGCTCGGTCTGTTTGTCAAGTTGAGTTGGTGGGTGATCGGCCTTATGTAGTCTTGCTCAAAGATCGTGAAAAAGATAAAGGTAAGGACAAAGAGAAAGAAAAGGAAAAGGACAAGGTATCTGACAAGGACAAGTCGCTAGGGCCTGATGGGAAGCCTTCTTCTCTAGGTTTGCCATTGGGTGGTGATAAAGGAAAGTTTCAAGAGTCCAAGAGTTTTAAAGTGCATAGGAAACCGCCTCAGAGCTTCATCACTGTGATTGAGCTTCTGGTCGAGACAGCTGCAAGTTTTGATCCCCCGGTGAAGGGTGATCTCTTACCCGACGAATCTGGTGCGCAATCATCAGCTGATATGGACGTTGATGTCCTTACAAATAAGGGGAAAGGGAAGGCTGTTGTAAGTGTGTCGGGAGAAAGTGATCCTGAAAGCCAGGATGCCTGTGCCTCTTTAGCTAAACTTGTATTTATCCTCAAGCTTCTCACGCATATTCTTGTCACATATGCTGCTTCTGTTCATGTAGTGTTACGAAGGGATGCAGAAGTTAGTGGCTACAAGGCTCCGTCACAACCCTGTCTTTCTGGATACGGCTCTGGAGGGATATTTCACCATGTCCTGCACAACTTTTTTCCTTACTCTAGAAATTCGAAAAAAGAACAGAAATTAGATGGTGATTGGAAAAATAATTTAGCAGCACGAGCCGGTCAATTTCTGGTGGCTGCATGTGTACGGTCAGCTGAGGCTAGGAGGAGAATCTTCAGCTGTATCAATTTTATTTTAAGTGAATTTGTAGGGTCAGCTGAGGTATATACGTCACCAGGTGCTGATATTCTGGCATTTATTGATCTACTCAATGAGGTGCTTGTTTCTCGTTCCCCCACTGGCTCTTCCATCTCTTCGGAAGCCTCTGCTACTTTTATTGACACGGGATTGGTCAGGTCACTGACTCGAGTTCTTCAAGTTTTGGACCTTGACCTGGCTGACTCATCAAAGATTGTGACAGGAGTTGTCAAAGCACTAGAATTGGTTACAAAGGAGCAAGTCCATTCTGCTAATGCTCAGCCAGGAAAAGGTGATACATCTATTCAGCCATCTGATGTTAATTTGCAAGAGGGGACGGACAATGCTGTTGACGGTGCCCAAACAGTGGACTCTGGTTCTCAAGAAAATAATTCCTTGGCTGCTCCTGCTGGGGCTGATTCATTTAGTGTAGGGCATACATATGGTGGTTCTGAGGCTGTGATAGACGATATGGAGCATGACCAGGATCTCGATGGAGGCTTTGCTGCTCATAATGAAGGTGATTACATGCATGACACGCCAGAGGATGGACAAGGCCTTGAAAATGGAGTTGACAGTGTGGGTATCCGATTTGAGATTCAAGCAGGACAAGAAAATCTTGTTGACGATGATGATGAGGATATGTCTGAGGATGATGAAGATGATGAGGACGACGATGATGAGGATGAGCGCAATGAACTGGATGAAGATGAAGATCACGACCTTCCTCATCCTGACACAGACCAGGATGACCATGAGATGGATGAAGATGAGTTTGATGAAGATGTGTTGGAGGAAGAGGAGGATGAGGATGAAGATGATGAAGATGGGCTCATACTCCGACTAGAAGAAGGCATAAATGGGATTAATGTCCTTGATCATATTGAAGTTTTTGGTAGAGATCATAGTCTAGCAAGTGAAACTCTGCAAGTAATGCCTGTTGAACTTTTTGGCTCTAGGCGTCAAGGGCGGTCTACTTCCATTTATAATCTTCTTGGGAGAAGCGATAACACAGTTTCAGCACAGCATCCACTCTTAGTGGAGTCTCATCGCTCCTCAACCTCGCCCACTTCTAGAGCTTCAGGTATATCAACCCTATGAATATGCTTTTGTTTGTACTTCGCTGCGTTATCTTTCTCTGTATGTTAGGAATCTGACCTCCGTTTCCTTATTTTTCAGAGAGTACTAGTGATCTACTGTTGCCTGACAGAAGCTTGGTAGGTACTTCATCACGCCTTGATACTATATTTCGTTCTGCAAGAGATGGACGAACAGGTCATATATTTAACTTTGGGCTAGATGATGGGGAGCAAGCTGGTGGATCAAGTTCTACTGCCATACCCCAGGGCCTTGAAGAATTTATTATTTCAGAGTTGAGGCAACCAGAGACAGAGAAGGCTTCTGATCAAAACAATTCAGCTGTTGACTCTGAGGGAAAGGGCGAGGCTGTCCACCAAGTTGAGACAAGTATGAGAACAGAAGTTCCGGTTGGTGATCAAAGTGATTATGCTCATGCTCTATCTTCGGAAGCAGGGGACGGATCTGTCCCTGAAAATGGATCTGGTCCAAACACATTTTCTCAAGGTGCTGATGCACCAACCGTACAGTCTGAACATAGTGATGTGGCTGCTCGAGATGTTGAGGCAGTGAGCCAAGAAAGTGGTGGAAGTGGAGCAACTTTGGGAGAAAGTCTACGAAGCCTAGATGTTGAAATTGGGAGTGCTGATGGTCATGATGACGGAGGAGACAGACAAATCTTTGCTGATAGAGTACCTTTTGGCGAATCACAAGGAATTCGGACAAGGAGAAACAATGTTTCATTTGGTACCTCTACCTCAGTTGGTAGGGAGACTTCACTCCATAGTGTAAGCGAAGTTGGGGAAAATCCTAGCCAAGAGAGTGACGGTGTACATGCAGAGGGGCAGCAAATAACTGGTGATAGTGAATCTGGTCCAATTGACCCTACATTTCTTGATGCACTTCCAGAAGAATTGCGTGCTGAAGTCTTGTCTGCTCAGCAAGGTCAATCGAACCAGCCAGCTAACGATGAACAACAAAATACAGAAGATATTGATCCCGAATTTCTTGCAGCCCTTCCTCCAGATATTCGAGCAGAAGTTCTTGCCCAACAGCAGGTACAGAGACTTCATCAGTCTCAGGAATTGGAAGGGCAACCTGTGGAAATGGATACTGTGTCAATTATTGCTACCTTCCCTTCGGATCTTAGAGAAGAGGTAGTCTGTGTGTTGGTAGTAGAAGTATATTAATCGTCATGTCATGCATATTGACTGATTTCCCGATATGTCAGGTACTTTTAACTTCTTCTGATGCTGTTCTGGCTAATCTCACTCCTGCTCTTGTTGCTGAGGCAAACATGCTACGTGAAAGATTTGCCAACCGCTTTAGCAGCAACCGCAATCTTTTTGGCATGTTTTCTAGAAGCCGAAGGGGCGAGTCATCAAGAAGAGGTGAAGGGTCAAGCCTGGACAGAGCAGTTGGAAGTACAGCATCTCGTCGTGCGGTTGGAACTAAGGTGCTTGTAGCTGGTGGCGATCCATTAGTGGATACAGATGATCTTAAGGGCATGATTCGGTTGCTTCGTGTTGTTCAGGTAGGTTACTGCTGTAATCCTGTGATTATATGGGATTGAATTTGGAGTTGTTTTCCTGTAGCTTTCTGGTTCGCTAATGAATGCTGGTTTGCAGCCCCTCTATAAAGGTCCATTTCAGAGGCTCCTATTGAATTTGTCTGCCCATAGCGAATCTCGGACTGCTTTAGTTAAAATTCTGATGGAGATGCTGATGGTTAACAAACATAAGACAGGCAAGCAGCCTAGTGATTCTGAGCCGTCGTATAGGCTTTATGGTTGTCCAAGTCATGTTATGTATTCTCGGCCCCAATTCGTTGATGGTAAGTCATTGTTTGCCGTCTATTTATATACTTCCTCTATTCCACCAGTAAGTCTGTTTACCCTTTCTAATATTTCCCACATAATTTTAGAAAAATGTACACACTTTATTTGGAATGAAGGGTATAATAATAATAATAATTTCTCGGTTAGGTGAACCCTTGTCGAAAATTATTTTCTAGATTGATCGGTCAATACCTGGTTTCTGGTTCATGGTGTGGATCAGTGTGGAGCTCGATTTTTTTTTTTTACGTTTCTTTTTCACTGTTTCTTGGTTTGCTTGTTTATATTTTGGATTGTGTGTGTAGCTACTGACATCTGAATCTACGTGCCCCCCCCCCCCCCTCTCCTTTTTATTTGTAATTGGATTTTCTAATTCACTTGTGGCGTTTTTAGGAGTTCCTCCTTTGCTTTCGCGGCGAGTTCTAGAGACTCTAACTAACCTAGCTCGGAATCACCCTTATGTTGCGACGATGTTGCTCGAGCTTAGGCTGCCCTTGCATTCCTATCGCAAGTCTGAGAATGCAGATCAGGATTGTGGTAAAGCCGTGATGATTGTTGAGAATAGTACGTCTGTGATAAGGGAGGAAGATTCGCCATCTGTTGCTCTGCTTTTAGGTCTCTTGAATCAACCACTTTATCTGAGGAGTATAGCACACCTTGAACAGGTAAAGATGGTTAAGTAGTATAGGAATTTGTCTCTCCTTAGTTTTCTGGTGTTTTTCTCTGGGACTGAGTTCAAATTTTATCTGTACTGTATGCAGCTATTGAGTTTACTGGATGTTATTCTGGAAAATGCTGGAAGCAGTTCTAATACAAATAAGCCTGAATTATCTACCCCTGAGCAGCTTTCTTCAGGCCCTGATGTTCCAGCAACAAGTACACTGGTGAACTCTGATTTAGAGACTGTTTCATCTGGGGGTGATTCAATACCCAGGGCTGATGAATCTTCACAACCTTCAACCTCTGGTTCTAAAGAGCCGTTTGACGCTTTAGCTGTGCTTCTTGGGCTTCCACCAACTGATCTTAGACTACTATGCTGTTTATTGGCGACAGAGGGGTATAAGCTTTTCTTCTCCCATGATTCATGATGACTTTAAATTTTAAATGCCTTCATGTCATAAATTCGTATTCTTTTTAATGCGAAACTTGAGGCACATTTGTTTGTTGCGCTTCTCTCTGTCTTTCTATGGTGGTGCATCTGATGAGTTTTGCTAATGCTCTCCAACTTCATCAATGATGTCTTTGCTTAACTTCGAATGTGTGTGTCTGTTTATAAATTACTCCGTATTAATTTTAATCTGCAGAACCATCAACTTTCTACTTTATGTTCAATAAATGATTTAGTTTAATCATCTTTCTTCAAAGTTTTTTTTTTTTTTTTTTTTTGACACATTCTTGACTTCAAAGTTAATGTAAGTTTTCTTCACTCAGATTGTCAGATAATGCATATACTCTTGTCTCGGAAGTTCTGAAGAAGATGGTGACCTTTGCACCTTCTCATTGTCATTTATTTATCACCGAGTTGGCTAATGCAGCACGTAACTTGAGTCAATCTGCTATGAGGGAATTGCATTCATTTGGAGATTCTGAAGGTGCACTCCTACATTCATCTTCTGCTGATGGCGCAGCAATATTGAGAGTGCTACTGGCGTTGAGCTCACTGGTCTCTTCTTTAAATGAGAAAGAGGATCATGTAAAGGAGCATAACATTGTTCATACTCTAGTTCGAAATATCGTTTCTTCGTTGGAACCGTTGTGGCTGGAGCTTAGCTCTTGCATAACCAGAATAGAAGGTTATACCGATTCTACCTCTGAACTGCCTTCTTCATCGCTGCTAGTCAAATCTAAGCCTTCCAGTGCAACTCCACTTCCAGCTGGCACTCAGAATGTGCTGCCTTATATCGAGTCTTTCTTTGTGACATGTGAGAAAATCCAACCTGCACAGCCTGGTACAAGTCAGGATTTCACTGTGTCTGCGGTACCAGAACTTGATGATGCCAGCACCTCAGCTAGCAAGAAGCAATTGTCTGGTCATGCTTCGAAGGTGGACGATAAGCATGTTGCTTTTGTAAAGTTTACTGAGAAGCATCGGAAATTGCTGAATGCTTTTATCCGCCAAAACCCTGGGCTGCTTGAGAAGTCCTTTTCACTGATGCTAAAGGTTCCCCGTTTCATTGATTTTGACAACAAACGTGCACACTTCAGATCAAAGATTAAGCATCAGCATGATCATCATCATAGTCCTTTAAGGATCTCAGTGAGAAGAGCATATATTCTTGAAGATTCATACAACCAACTGCGCATGAGGTCAGCTCAAGAGTTAAAGGGGAGGTTAACTGTACAATTTCAGGGAGAAGAAGGAATTGATGCAGGAGGGCTAACTAGGGAGTGGTATCAGTCATTGTCTAGGGTTATTTTTGATAAAGGAGCACTATTGTTTACTACTGTGGGCAATGATTCAACTTTTCAACCAAATCCGAATTCTGTTTATCAAACTGAGCATCTGTCATACTTCAAGTTTGTTGGGCGAGTGGTGAGAGTTTATTTTCTCTATTTTATTGAATTAATGATTTTTTTGACAAATGACTTCTAATCTGTATGAGAATTTTCAGGTTGGAAAAGCTTTATTTGACGGACAGCTCTTGGATGTTCACTTCACTCGCTCATTCTACAAGCACATCCTAGGTGTGAAAGTTACTTATCATGATATAGAAGCCATTGATCCAGATTATTACAAGAATATCAAGTGGATGCTTGAGGTATGCTTACCGGATTGTTATGTCCTTTCTTTTGTTGTTCATCATTTATCGTCAAAATGAACACCTTTCCTTTTTATTCTCCCCTATCAGAACTGGGATTTCGGTTTTTGAGTTTTTAGTTGTTTTTAAGTTGTCCTTATTAGTTATTACTTTGGTGTATCTGCAGAATGATATAAGCGATGTGCTAGATCTTACTTTCAGCGTTGATGCTGATGAGGAGAAGCTGATCCTGTACGAAAAGACGCAGGTTAAATTTTTTCTCTCTAGCTGCGTGTTTAATTATATTAAGGTCTTTATAAATCTATCCAGAAGTGGGGTTTTGGAATACTAATTTGGCTTGGAATTACAGGTGACTGATTATGAGCTAATTCCCGGTGGCCGTAACATAAAAGTTACTGAAGAGAACAAACATCAATATGTTGATTTAGTTGTCGAACATAGATTGACAACTGCAATCCGCCCTCAAATTAATGCTTTCTTGGAAGGATTCAGTGATATGATTTCCCGTGAACTCGTATCTATATTTAACGACAAAGAGCTTGAGTTATTAATAAGTGGGCTTCCAGATATCGATTGTGAGTACTTATGTCTTTGTTTTTCACTTTGTTCTGGAGAAACAAAATGCCATTGACAGTTTTAAATGGTAATTTCTTTGGTGTCTGACTAGTCTTGTATTCATATTTTCTTGTAGTGGATGATATGAAGGCAAATACAGAATACTCAGGTTACAGTCCGGCATCTCCTGTTATCCAGTGGTTTTGGGATGTGGTTCAGGCTTTTAGCGAGGAAGATAAAGCACGCCTTCTACAGTTTGTCACTGGGACGTCAAAGGTATCAATTTTAGCAGTTTGCATGTTTTCTGTTTGTGTTAATGTTGGATTTTTGAATTCTGGTATTTTATTTATGGTGCATTCTAACGAGTTTCGTCCAAAATGAAACCTAGGTTCCACTCGAAGGTTTTAGTGCTCTCCAAGGCATCTCAGGCTCACAGAAATTTCAAATACATAAAGCATATGGTAGTGTAGATCATTTGCCGTCAGCACACACATGGTAATTCCTCTCTTAATAATTTTTTTTTTTTTACTTTTTCACGCACCTAATATTCTAAGGATGAACTAGCCTGACCTGAACATTGTTTAAATCATATCAGCTTCAACCAGTTGGATCTCCCAGAATACCCGTCCAAAGAGCATCTGCAGGAAAGGCTGCTACTTGCGATTCATGAAGCAAATGAGGGATTTGGTTTCGGTTAAGCATCCAAGATGCGCAAGGTGTTTTAGATACAAATAGGCCATTGGGTGATTAGGAAAGCGATGGAGGAAGCGCAAATCAAGTGAATTATATTAGTTGGTAAAGGTTAATGGTGCATTACTGTACAGTTTTGATAATTTGTTTTGATAATTGAGACTGCCGGGTTTAATATTGTCCATATGGTTGGTTTCCTGGGAGCTCCATTGCATCTTAATGTTCTTTTTGTTATTTCCAACTTTTTTCAAATTCTTCAGAAGGCAATCAAGTTACGAAAGGCTAGTTAAATGCAAACTTAGAGCATCCCCAACGCCTGACTTTAGTTTGAGGGGGTACGCAAGCCTATTTTTTGGCTATTGGGCAGTGCGCGCGCACCTTTTGTTCGAAATTCGTTTGAATTCTTTGATAGTGACTTTTTTTCCTTTGGTAATGTCACGAATGGCAACTTAAATCTATGGAAATGTCTCTAATCGTTCTTAGTTCGGGTTGTGCCGGCCAGAATAGTGGGGCTTATTGTCGTCTTCATATTTACCGAGTAAGTATCCTCTCCAGTTTTTAAAAGGAATTGGAGGTCTATTGCTTCTCAATGGTATTAGGGTCCGATCGGGTGGTTGTAGATTTACTTGTCAATGAAAAGGTAATAAATGAGATTGAAATATATAATATAATAATGTTTGTCATAGGAAATAGACAAAAAAGAAATGGAGAGAATCAATTTCCATATTTGCCAATGGTTTATCTAGCAGACTCTCATTGTGATTTTGGCTCTATTATGATAGCCTTTGTGGTCGCCATCTGAATCAAGTTTGTAATTAACTTCGCTACCTTTTTTTGGTGAAAAATATTCTACATGGTAACCTTCCCTCTTCAAAACACACACGTGGTAACTGGTAACCTTGAACTCTCTTAATACGTATTAACATGACCTTGAACTTGTATTCCGTCAGTTTTAGCATTAAGTAGCTAACGGAAAGTGTCGTGGTTAATATAATTTTGAGTTTTTTTTACATGGTAACCTTGTGTTTTAAAAAATTATACACGATAACCCTATTTTTTTTTGTACAAAACACACACACTCTTAAAAAATATTCATTCAATTAATCATTTTTCTCCAATTATTACACTAAATAATGACTAATCTTGTACATCTCTTTTCTTTCGCTCCTATGGGGGGATTTTACTTTGGAATTTAAAAGATGTAGTTAAGGCTTTTACAATACCGAAAAAAGATATTTCAGTACTCGTTTATACGAAGGATATTGGAGGAATGTGTTTGATTGAATTATTTTTCTTCGGGCGGCACACTTTCTATATCTCTTTTGGTCTACAAGGTGAATAATTTAGTCTCCCTCCCTGCGCTTGTCCATTTGTTAGCTGGGACGAGACGAGTCTTTGACCGAATGAATAAGCCTCCGACAAAAAAGAGGCAAATGATTAATTGTTCGGGAATTGAAAACAATCTGAATAATGAAATTAATAACATCAAGGATGTGGAGGTGGAAACAATTCGTTAACATGCCCCCAAGGGCCCCAACTCCCGAAACATGAGCGTATAAAAAACAGATAGAGTAATCGAGTAAAAATGAGAGAAACAATTAATCGAATGAGTATTTTTGTAAGCATGCGTGTTTTGTACAAAAATAGGGTTATCTTGTATGATTTTTTAAAACACAAGGTTACCATGTAGAAAAAACTCAAAATTAAATTAGCCACCTCACTTCCCGCTACGTACTTAACGGAAAAATTAACGGAATACAAGTTTAGGGTCATGCTAATACTTATTAATAGAGTTCAGGATTACCACTTGTGTAATGGAAATGGAAGGTTACCATGTAGAATAAGAAAAAAACACAAGGTTACGAGGCAGAAAAACCCAAAATATTTCTTTTTAGGTCACATAAGCTTGAATCGGGGAAACATACTTGGATATTCCAGGTTCGTCGTGTATTAGCTACTCTAATCTAGCCTTCCTCTAACAAATTCGTTGGTACTAAAAATTATTTTAGTCATTTCGGGTGAGTATTACACCACTTGTTGAATATATTTTTTTTAGCAGCTGTAAAAAAAGGGGTAAAATCGACACTAAGCACTCATAACGCTCTTCGCGACATCATGAACAACCTTATTAAAACGCCTAGGAATGAAACTAAAACATAAACAATGAAAAAAAAAAAAGAAATAAAAGATTCATATCATCCAGGAGCCATTTAGTGAGATGATGTTCCATCTCTACTCCCGTCAATTGATGCAACAATTGTAGACAGTTTGAAGAAACCTCCAGATGAAGAATCTCGTTCACGAGTCCATCCCAAGACATCACGAAGGCCTAAAGTTTCAGCTTGTAATGCGGACTCCGCATTTACCTTTACACCTCTCGAAAAAACCACTTCACCTTCATGATGATATGCCACCCACCCAATAGCCGCATTTCCTATTGATTTCCACCCTGCATCCACCATAACCTTAAACGAAAAACATGATGTTGCCCCTCCAACCATGTGAAAAGGTCGCCCCTCGCGAAGTCCTTGCGAATCCGGGATCTCACACCAACCCCTCGTTCCACGTTACCCATAGCCGTCGCCCTCAATGTCGTATCCACCGGGCTCGTCCACATGGAATAAATCATCTGAGAATGGAACCGTTCCCCTCGAAATGAAATCATATTACGAACAGCCCACAAACACCACAAAGTATCCATGAACCTAACAATTTTCGCATCTGCATCCTCCATTTTCCCAAGATAGTTCAACCAATTAATGATCCATTCCCCGATCTCAATAGACGAGCAGAAATTGCTGCTAATACCTAGGTTCGAGGAAGCCCAGATACGCCTTGTGATACTACAATCTCGGAAAAGGTGCGTCCTAGTTTCAATGGTCTCATCCGTGGAACATAGCCTACAAGTAGGATCCACAAGGATTTTCCTCTTTGCGAAACCACATCCCATGGATAAAGAGTCAGTTAAAATTCGCCATAGAAGCACTTTTCACGACTGTGGACCCGGTAATTTGCAAAGCTTCACCCTACAGAAGTTAATCGATATACTGCTAATCCGTGTCTTATCCTTCATGCTCCCATGCAAAGTCATAAATCTACTAATCGCAATCCCATAACCACTTTTAACCGAGTACTTTCTGCTTGCAGTATGCTTCCAATAAATGTTGTCTCGTCTTTTCAAAACGCAGATAGGGATCGCTAGAATATTGTCCACAGGCTCCTTATCAAATAAATGCCTAATTAACCCCTCATTCCAACGACCATCAACCAACCGGAGATCCTTCACCTTTAAAGCGCTTCATCCTTGAGAACATCATTACCTCTAGCAAAAGCGCTTCATCACTTGGTTCAAGAATCTCACCATTGACCCAACGTGAAGTCCAAATATTGAGGTTCGACTCAATCCCGGGTTTTCATGCAATGTTTTGGGAAATAAGTTCTAACCCATGCCGGAGACTCCTATCTCCCCAAGACATATTACTCTTCCTATTACACACCAACCCATCATGCATCGCGCGAACAGTTTAGCTCGAAAAATCTCGAAAGACGGACTCGTGGTCCGTAACAATCCGCCAAGCATGTTTGGCCAGCAGAGCTTGATTCAAACATTCAAAGATTTCGCATTCCAAGCCCACCGACGCTCTTAGGCGGGCGTAAGAAGTTTCTACTATACCAATTGATTTTTTTTTTCCATACTTACATCCATCCACCACAAAAATGTGACAACAAAGAATTAATCTTGTTTGTCACACTTACCGTTATTTTAAAAACCGATAGAAAGTAGATAGAGATATTTGACAGAACGGATGAAATCAAAGTAAGCCTTCCAGCCGGTGAGAGAAAAATCCCATTCCAGGACGAAATACGTTTCATGACATTATCAATAAGCCCCTTAGATAAATCACGCTTTGAGCCTTGAAACTCCGTTGGGAGGCCAAGGTATTTCCCAATTCCTTTATTATTCCGAATGTTCAGAACCTGTAAACATATTGTAGCCTGTCTGAAAGTTGTGCTAGCACTAAACAAGATTCCCGATTTTGAGTCATTTATCCGTTGTCCCGAAGCCTTACAATAAGAGTCCAAATTAGCCTTCAGACATTGCACAGAATTTTCAATATCATGTAGAAAGAAAACCGCATCATCCACAAAGAAAAGATGTGTTAAAGAGGGGACCGGCCTCCTTACATAATCTAATACCTCACAACAAACCTTGTGCCTGCATCACCTTCCCAGATAGGACCTCCATGGAAAGAATAAAAAGATAAGGCAACAATGGGTCTCCCTCGCGAAGCCCACACTTGGGTTTCAAAGTGATGGGGCATATTCTGCACCCGCTGACCAGTCAACATATTAAGCAAGGTCAAAGATACCCACAGCAAGTCAACGGCTTAGACAGCCTAACCGACGCAGCCTGTCGGTCTGTCTCTTGGGTCCCGGCTGGGGCAACAAGCCAGCCGAGGCACACATCCGCGAACTCATATCCAAGACCCCTCGGCGGTGAGTCAACAGGGCCCGCCGGCCTGCCATGGGTCCCTCGGCCGAGGGGTAGATCAGTCTTTCCACCTGCCAGCCACTTGGCCACTACGTGACAAAAGGTGAAAGTCTATAAATACTCCTCAACCCTCATTGAGGAAAGGATCCACAATTTAACCTAAGAATCACTATTCATCTGGTAATATCTTCCTTATCTCTCTATAATATATACTTCACCAAGTAACAACAACTTATCTCTCTAAGTTACTGACTTGAGCGTCGGAGTGAGTTCGCTCGGCCCAAAGCCGAGCCCTCGGTTGCTCATTGTTTCGGAGACCGCAAGGAGGATTCAACCAAAGACGTCATTCTACAAGCACGGGTGGTAACAAATAATCGCTCGGAATTACATCCAGGAACAATTGGCGCCAAATCGTGGGGAAAGATACTAGAAGCTAGTCACATTCATTCCCAAAAAAAAAAAAAAAAAAAAACAAAACAAAAACCCACCCAAAAAGCTAAGAAGATGTCAAAACAACAAGAGGTATTTGAATCGACGAAACCGATTCTCGCCAAGATGATACCGTCCACAATTACGGAGTTCGCGACCCTCCACCGCCGGGTAATTCAACCGAGTACGGGATGCCAATAATACGGATACGCCATTGCCGTCACGACCAGGTCACCATCATGGGACATGTGGTTGATGTAGCAAAACCGAAGCTACTCCTGGACCTCATTGGTAGTACGTCGGCTCACACTGTCACACCGACAAGAGCGGCGGAACCCGTCCAGGAGACCAGGGCCCAGAATGTGACTCCAAGAGACTTGAATGGAGCACTGGAAGAAGCCGACCCTGTCAAGACGCCGGGGGAGCCCAGAGCGCTAGTGGTAGACCTTAGTCCTTCCCGCACTCGCGGGAGGACGGCGTCGCCCCAGGCCGACGAGGCACCCCCGGAGGAGTGAAAGAAGTCGACTCACCGAGTCGGAGAAGAAGCCCGACTAACCGCAGTCGGAGAAGAAGCCCTTCCCGCCACGGGGAGAGGAGCCGGACTAGGGATGAGAGGAGCCGATCGCCGCGTGTCGTTCGACACGTGGTCGACAGACCCCTTAGCGCCACGTCCTAGATACCCCGTGTCGACTAAACTAAAGTTGCCACCCATAGCATACAAAGGAGAGGGCGACCCAACCGACCACGTTGAGGCTTACGAGTCTCACATGTCGGTATGGGAGCAACCCGATGAGGTTTGGTGCCGAGTCTTCCCAACGACACTTCATGGGATGGCACAAAGTTGGTACTGAGGGGCTACCCGACGGTCGGTGTCTTTATTACGCCGACCTAAAGGACACATTCCTAGCCCAAGTATTCTTGCAACAAGAGGAGGGTCGTTGATACCTCGGACCTCGACTATCGGACGAGGAGGGAGGCGAGTCTCTCCGAGTTATGTGAAGAGGTTCGACGCCAAGGTTCGGCAGATTCGTGAGTGAATAGCGAACCGCGGCCTTCAGCGCGATGAAAGGCCTCCCAAGAGGGGACCTAAAGAATGAGCTCATCAAGTGCGGCGGCCAGAGACTAGACTCCGGGGAAAATGGCCGATCAAGCCATTAAGGTGGAGGACTACCACAAAACGGGTAGGCCCAGCGAGGCCGAGCACTCAAAAGAAAAAAGCCACGGGAGGACAACCGGATGAAAGACGCCGTGACAATAATGGGTCACGGTCGACAGTCCACCGGAAATGAGAACTCGGCGGACGCGGGAGTTCGGGAACGAACCGCCGAAGCGGTACAATGATCACACCCCCGGCCGTGTCGCGCCGAGGTTTTCGCCCCGAGCAAGAACGAGGGTCGAAGTGGGAGAGGCCTCCCGGGCCGAGGAGTGACGGTGACACGAGCCGATCTATGAGTACCACGGCCACACCGGTCACCTTATCGACAACTGCCAGCATCCGAAGAATGCCATTGAGGAAGCGATCCGGAAGGGAGCCTCGGCAAGTATGTTGCCAAAGGCCAAAAGACCGATGCCGGCGGTTCAGATAAGAAATCCGTCTTCGAACGGATATGAGTAATCCATGTTGTCATCGGGGGCAACGAGAACGGTGGGTCCGCTCATGGGCACAAACGGCACTTGAACGAGCTGTATCAGGCCATCAACTTTGTGCCCAACACAGCGACTCCCGCTTCCAACATCCCCGATATAACTATTGGGAAGAAGGACTACGAGGGAGTCATCGCCCCTCACAACGACCCACTCGTAGTCCACTTGGACATAGCCAACCACCTGGTGAAGAGATGCCGATTGACACGGCGCCTACACAAACATTATGTACGGCGAATGCTTTCTCAACCTCGGTCGAAGGTTGAAGACTTGAGCCGCCGCACCAACCCGTTGGCGACTTTTGGGCCGTAGGCCACTGGTACCCCTTGGGTCAATCAGCCGGTGAGGTTCGGCGAGGGAAGTGCGGCCAAGAACGTTATGTCCGAGTTCGTGGTCATTGACGGCTCGTCCGCCTACAACGTTCTCATAGGCCGAGTCACCCCGAGCGAGGCCGATGCAGTAATGTCCATCCGGCTCGACATTGATGTATGTCTCGGACGGGGAAGCGCATAAGCTCGTCTCAAAGAACGAAAAGGACGAAGTGGTCGGTGTCAAGTGTCCGCGTAGGGTGCAACATGCAATCCTTCAAAGTGGCGAAGAAGTCAGAGAAGGGGAAGAGCCCATCCTTGCAACAGGAGGGCGAGCGCATGGATACAACCGTCGGCATGGTCGAAGGAGCGGAGACCGAAGAGGTAGAGATTGACCCAGGCCGCACCGTAACTATCGGTGTTAACCGGAGCCAAAATTGAGCCGCACTCCTAGATCCGCGAGGAAGAACAAAGACGTCTTCGCCTACTCAGCGGCCGAGATGTCAGGCGTGAGCCGGGAGGTAATTGTTCACAAGCTAAACGTACTCCCCACCGCTCGCCCTGTCAAGCAAAGGATGAGGAACTCCTCAGCCGAGAAGGATGAGGCCATAAAAGCCGAGGTAGATAAATTACTGGCGGCGGGCTTTATCATGCCTTGTACCTATCCTGAGTGGTTAGCTAATGTTGTAATGTTGAGGAAATCATCGGGGGCATGGAGGATGTGCGTGGATTTTACCAGTCTTAATAAAGCATGCCCCAAAGATTGTTATCCCTTGCCTCGAATAGATAGTTTAATCGACGCGACGGCAGGCTACACTATCTTGAGCGCTTGGACGCCTTCTCGGGTATCATCGGTGTTCATGGCCGAGGAAGACATGCCTAAATGCGCATTCATCACTGCTAACGGCACATACATGTACAAAATGATGTCGTTTGGTTTAAAGAACGCCGGTGCAACTTACACAAGACTGGTGGACAAAGTGTTCCAAAATCAAAAAGGGCGAAACATTGAGGCTTACGTCGACGATGCTATTGTAAAAAGCAAGTCCGACAGCGAGCACTTAGCCGATTTACACGAGACATTTTGTTCACTAAGGAAGTACAAGATGAAGCTCAACCCAATGAAATGCAACTTCGGTGTCCGGGCGGGTAAGTTCCTCGGCGTACTTGTCGGCGCAGGGAATTGACGCCAATCCAGACAAAGTCCAGGCGATCCTAGACCTGCCGGAGCCGAGGAATCGAAAGGAGGTCATGATGCTGACCGGGAGGATGGCGGCTCTAGCCCGTTTCATCTCTCGGTCAGCCGACAAGAGCACCCCATTCTTCAAGGTGTTGAAGGGGAATAAAGACTTGGTGGGGGGAGGAGCGAGCACGACTTTCAAACAATCGAAAGCTCATCTTCGACTCTCCCAACCCTGTCCTGGGCCGATCCGGGGAAACACTATATCAGACATAGCATGATTACCTCGCCCCACGGTCGTGCCGTGATCGTCGAGAGAAGAGGACAAGCAAGAAGACCCAATCTACTTTGTCACCCATACATTGTTGCCCGCCGAGAGAAATTACTCGGCCGATTGAAAAAGCGACCTTTCTTTGTCGTCGTCGCTGCCGCAAGGAAAGCGAAACCCTACTTCGACGCACATCCCGTGACGGTCCCTAACCGACCGGCCGTTGGAGAAAGTATTGGAAAAATTTGAGCAATCCCGGAGCTCATCAAATGGGCGCAGAGTTATCCCGCTTCGGCATTCGGCACAAGCCGAGGCCCTCGATAAAGGGACAGCACTTTGGAAGATTTCTGGCCGAATGCACATACCAAGAAGAGCAAAACCCCGGAGTATGGGAGGTATACACCGACGGGTCCTCCACGACGAACAGCTCGAAGCGGCATACTTATCATCAGCCCAAACGGGGACGAGTTCGAGTACGCCTTGAAATTTACCTTCTCGGCCTCAAACAACGAATCCGAATACGAGGCGGTGATAACCTAAGTCGAGCTAGCTAGGCCGCAGGGGCGGAGCACATCATTTTGAAAACAGATTCACTTTTGGTGGCTAATCAAATCAGAGGAGAGTACGAGACTCGAGACGACGGAATGGTAAGATACCGGGAAAGGGTAAAAGCCGACACCTCAAAGTTGAAATCTTTTCAGATACAATGCATTCCAGTGCGAGAACAACCGAGCCGACGCTCTCTCAAAACTCGCCGAGTTCAACCATCAAGAATGCCACGAACCGTCTTTGGTGGACATCGGGAATGCCAAAGAGCATTGCGAGGCCGTCGGCATGGTGGGTAACATAGAGACCGAGACAACGTGGATGACTCCGATAATGAAATACAAATTGACAAGTGAACTACCGGAGGACCGCAGTCTCTCATGAGAAAATAAAGAGGATCGCAGCAAGGTACTTGGTGTTTGAAGGGGAATTGTACAGGAGGTCCGTGACGAGGCCACTCTTAAAGTGCGTCGGTCCAGTACCGACACGGAGCTAATCTTGACAGAGATTCACGAAGGCATGCGGCCATCACATGGGGGCAAGAACACTAGCCCACAAAGCTCTCCGAGCCGGCTATACGGCCCACCATGCTTGCGGATTCAAGAGCCAAGACCAAAAAGTGCAACAACTGTCAAATGCATGCTCCGGTGATACATGCGCCATCCCGAGACTCGGCCCAGGTACTTAATCCCCTTCCTTTCGCACAGTGGGGGATGGATCTACTAGGGCCATTTCCAACGGCATCCGTGGAAGAAAGCTCTTGATTGTCGCCGTTGACTACTTCACCAAATGGGTTGAAGTCGTAGCAAAGACTGCGCAAAGACGAGCGGCGTAAGTAAGAAAGGTAATCTGGGAAAATGTCATAACTCGTTTTGGGTTACCCCAAGTCATGGTATTCGACCACGGCCGAGAGTTTTGGAGTGACACAATAATGAGCTGTTTGGAAGAACTCGGTATCAAATTTGCATACTCCTCCGTCTGTCACCCGCGAGCAATGGACAAAGTGAGGCGGCCAATAAAACAATCCTCAACGGTTTGAAGAAGACAGTTGAAGACCTAAAGGGAAGATGGGCCGATGAACTACCCGGCGTCTGTGGTCCCCTGCGAACCACGGAGAAAGAAGCAACGGGTACGGATCCGTTCCACTTAGTCTACTGGTCCGGCGATCCCGCCAATTGAAGCAACGGTGCCGACATTGAACGGCCACCTTTAACCCGGTTGAAAATGAGAAAGGCTTAAGAACCTCCCTAGACCTGGTTGAAGAAAGCGAGATACAAAGACGCCTCAACTTGGCGGTATACCAAAACCGAATGAGAAGAGCTTACAACCGAAGAGTCCACAGAAGGGACTTGAAAGTAGGGGATCTAGTCCTAAGAAAGTCGGCCGCCACTAACAAAGGAAACATTCATGTTAAACTAACGGCCAACTGGGAGGGTCCCTACAAAGTGGTTGAAGAAATAAGGCCGGGTACATACCGGCTGACCGACATAGATGGTGTGCCTCTGATGAGCCATTGGAACACTGACAATCTCAGGAAATACTTTGTGTAGCGGCGGAGGTGTCCAAAACAATTGTTGGCACCCCAACGCATGTTTACATCTAATGAAGAAACACCCAATTTTTCCATCAAAGTGTTTATCCCCTCCGCGGTCATATCGAGGTAGACGCCACGGCCCAAGCCGGGCAGTCACCCCAAGAATCTTTGTCGCGCCAGTAACCCTAATCGCCTCGCCCGCCGAAGGCTGGCGGGAGGGGACACAACGGTCGATACGCCAAAGAATCTTTGTCGCGCCAGTAACCCCTAGTCGCCTCGGCCCGCCGAAGGCCTGGCAGGGGACACAACGGTCGATACGCCAAAGAACGCTGTCGCGCCGTAACCCCTAGTCGCCTCGGTCAACCGAAGGCCTGGCAGGGGACACAACGGTCGATACGCCAATATACGCTGTCGCGACGTAACTCCTAGTCGCCTCGGTCAACCGAAGGCCTGACAGGGGACACAACGGTCGACACGCTAACATGTTCACAACAGCGGTTGGGAAGCGCAAATTCGACGCCTCGGCTAGACCGAGAGTGAAAGATGAAGCGACCAACACGCTAACATGTTCGAGAAAAAGATGTTAAACGCAGTTGAGATACGCATTCTAGCTGCCTCGGCTAAGCCGAAGGTAAAAATGAAAAAGCGCTCAATTAATAACGCAAACTTTCATTAATGATAACAGATTACAAACGAGAAGAATGCAGACGACGGCCGTCCCCATAGGGATAAGCCAAAACGCAACCTACCAAAGTTTTACAAAAACAGGGAAAAGAAAAGCAAAAGGTTACAGACATGATAATTTGAAGCGCCAAAAGATGGCAGGGAGGAAAGGCTCAATAGTTAGCCCCGAACAGCTCTGACTATCCGAGATCTTTGGGTGAGTCCGGTGACGACCGCCCGTCTCCCTATGCTAATTCTTTGCCCTCCATCAGCAGCAGCATCATCGCCAGCAGCATCGTCTTCGGTGGCGGCCCGCAGGAGGAAGGCTCGTCATGTTCACGTGCCTTTAACCTCTCAGCCTCCTCATGGGCCTCCTTCACCTTTGCATCGTAGGCCGCCTTGGCCTCGGCTATCTGAGCCGCCTTCGCCGCCTCCGCCTTTTCCGCAGCCGCTTTTTCCGCGCTTGGCCATCTCATCCATAAGTTCGTTCAAATTTTGCCCACGGGAAGGAGCCTTCAGGAATGAGCTTCTTGATTGCCTCCCTAGTCGCTTCCTCGGCCGATCCGGAATTGAGCACACATGTTAGGCATGATCTCGGTTTGAAGCACCTCAATATCTTTCTCCCTTTGGGCAAGGATATCCCTTGTATCCCTATGTGCCTCCGACTGGGACAAATACAGATCTTTCCATTCGTCCCTCTTGGCAACAACGGCGTCATAACCGCCCTTATACCTGTCCCGCTCCTCCAAAGAATCGGGCGGAGGTGGCATCGCAGCCTCAACTTTGGCCCTCTCGGCCGATGGCGCTTCTCGCCTTCCTCCGCACGCTTCCGAAAGCAAGGAGGTCAAGCTTAGCCTTCCGGCTTCTCCTTTGCGGCGGAAAGATCAAGCTTAAGCCGTTGGATCGGTGGCTCGGCTGGGCCATGGGCCTGTTCTTGCTCCATAATGTAGGAGCCGGCCAGTTGAGTCCACTTCGCCAGCCTCTTGTATATTCTTGTACCCTCTGCCACAAGCTCGGCGGAGGGAACCTTTTGGAGTACGGATTCAACGGTAACATTCCTATCACCCGCCTTCTCAGGCTGCTTCTCTAATTGCCGCTCAGTAAGAACGGCGGATGCCGACGGCGGATCTACAAAAAATTCACACAGCGCATCCATGTCAACATTCATTGACACATCAGAGAGTCTGTCATCGGGAATGCATAACGAACCAGCTAAGTCTGAACCACAGGTTAGGTCCGTACCAGTCTGGACCCTCTTAGACGGAGGACCGGGTGAATCTTTCTTTTCCCCGGCAACGGTAGAAGCCGACAGTGGCTCTTTTCTCTTCTTCGGAGGAGGAGGGCCCTTCGCAACGGTCACCACCTCCTCGGAGACATCGATGACCTCCACATGCTCCCTCTGGGCCGTTGACGCCGTCGCCAACCTGGACGTTGCTTTGGTTTTCTCTTCGGCATGCCTCCGAGAACCCGTGCTTGAGCCGCCGCCGGATCCAGTGCCTTCAGCTGCTTGTCCATAAGTTCGTTGGGAGCCAGTCTACGATCACGCGTCGCCACCGAGGGTGCCGCTCAACGACGTTCCCGTCCTTATCAAGCCCTAACCTCTTCAAGGTCCTCTCAGACAGATCCTGGCCAAACCGGTCTGCAAGAAACCAGACAAGAGTTACATAAAAGAAAAACAAAGCTCTAAAAACAGGAGCGTAACAGGCAAAAATGGGCCTCACACCGACCCTACTCACCCTGGTTGAGGGTGGTATGAGGCCGACGCGGCAAAAGCGGCTCATCCCGAAGAATAATCGAGTCGGGGCACCCATCCTTTCAAAGCATCAAACAAACAGATCGCCGCTCCTCGTCCGCACCAAGAGGAACCCTACCGGCATCCATCTTGAGCTTACTCACGGGAGACCCATTTTCACGCTCCCTCTTATTCTCGCACCGTAAGTTGACTTGGTCTTTGGAAGGATCGGGCGCGGATAGTCATCCAAGACTTCGACATACACCCACCGCCCCTTCCGGTCCTTGCGGGAGGAAAGCTTGTCAACGAGAGAGGACGTCCGCTCCATCTCGCACGCCGTACCACCCCACCTTACCGGGGTCGATGCCCGAAGATGATGAAGCCGGCGGAACAAGTTAAGCGTGGGTACCTCCCCTTTAAAAAGACGAGCCACACGAAGCCAACTATCGTCCTAATGGCCAACGGATGCAGTTGAGCCACGGCGACGTTCATAGCTTTGATGATGGCCGTGACGTATTTATTCAAAGGAAACCGGAGCCCATACTCCGGTGCACGATATATACGCCGATATGACCGGAGGAGGGCAACAGACCGCCTGACCCTCCCCGGGGATAACAATTTTGTACCCCTCACCGAAGTAGAAATGACCCTCGAAAAGAGTTCCACCGAACAATGTTGGCGAATTTATTGGTCGGCACGGTCGGGGGACCGATCGTCATGCAGCCTCGCCGTGATCCGGGATATGCGGCCTCTCTTCACCGAAGGAATCCTTTCCTCACAGTCATCATCAACATCATCATCCTCCCAACCCTCCAAAGCTTTTGGATCGACTTCGGGAGACGGAGACCTAGGGCCCCCAGACCTTATCGAGATGGTGTCTAGCATCTCCTCCTCATCAAGACGCGACGGAGAACCCCCCGACGCAGGCTTACTAGGCCCGGCACCAGCAGAAGACATGTTTACAACAAAACTTACAAGTTAAAAAGAGAAAATTTGTTTGTTTACCTTGAAGAAAAATGCTACGCCGGAGTAATGATTCTGAAAGCTAGAGAGATGTTTCGTCAAAAGAGGCTAGAAAGAAAAAAATTTTTGAGAAAATGAAATTGGTGCCCAATTTCGGGGGATTAACGCCCTATTTATAGGGGAAGGCCCATGAAGAAGGACCAATCGGGGTTTTGACCCATGAAACGTCGGCCCAATCGGCGAACGGACACGTGTCGGACATGCAACCACGGAATGTCAATCGTTGTAACGATTGAACGTCAATCAATGCAACGGTGACCAAGCGTCTTCAACACGCCCCTTCATATCTCTCTGTCTGTTCATCTTCCTCAACAAATTCCTAAGTATCCGTTTCTCCGCCGGCCACATGATCAACCAAGCCGAAAGCACCGCTGGGGGCACGGAAACAACCTAAGCACTCTCCACCCTGGTCTCGGCCGGCGTCATTGCCTTTTCCACATCGGATGTCCATTATACATCCATGTGGAGGGGGGATATGGTACGGCCTAAGCAGAGCCATGCCGGGGAAGAAGAAGCCGGGCGAGAAATTTTCACTTGCGCGAGAATATACGCTCAACATACATCGGAGCCCATACCACGGCATAGACTACGCTGGGGCAAATTGATGGGGCATATTCTCGCACCCGCACGACCGATCAACATATTAAGCAAGGTCAAAGATACCCAAAGCAAGTCAACGGCTTAGACAACCCTAACCAGCGCGGACTGTCGGCTGTCTCTTGGGTCCGGGGGCAACAAGCGCCCGAGGCACACATCCGCGAACTCATATCCAAGACCCCTCGGCGGTGAGTCAACAGGGCCCGCCGGCCTGCCATGGGTCCCTCGGCCGAGGGGTAGATCAGTCTTTCCACCTGCCAGCCACTTGGCCACTACGTGACAAAAGGTGAAAGTCTATAAATACTCCTCAACCCTCATTGAGGAAAGGATCCACAATTTAACCTAAGAATCACTATTCATCTGGTAATATCTTCCTTATCTCTCTATAATATATACTTCACCAAGTAACAACAACTTATCTCTCTAAGTTACTGACTTGAGCGTCGGAGTGAGTTCGCTCGGCCCAAAGCCGAGCCCTCAGTTTGCTCATTGTTTCAGGAGACCGCAAGGAGGATTCAACCAAAGACGTCATTCTACAAGCACGGGTGGTAACAAATAACTGCTCTGGAATTACACCCGGAACACAAAGGAAAAAGAGGTGACCCGTTAAACAGGACTTCATACGATACCGAAGTAACACAATTCATAATCAGGTGAATTATATTTTCCGGAAATCCAAACTTGTACATAACCATCTCGGGGAAATTCCACCGAACCTGTCATACGCCTTACTCATATCTGCTTTAAAAGCAAACCTATCATGCTGACCACATTTATGACCCTTAATATTATGGATAGCCTCATGTGCCAACATGATATTGTCACTAATTAAGGATGCATCTCGTTCTTCATTAGATTCTTACTCTATGATCTGAAATTCTACGAATCCATACAAGTGTACATTAATGTACTATGATATTTATAATATCTCACCTTCTTGGACCAGACGACACAATAATATGAAAATAAGCTCGGGTGTCATCTAACCAACCGTGATCCTACAATAACTGATTCATATTTTGATATTTTGACCAACCATATTTAGAGCAACTCCAATGGTTGCATTTAAAGACCTGCTTGCAAATATTATAAATTGTCAAGCAGTATGCTTACCATTGGAGTACAAAAAATAAGTCATGCTTACGACGAGTGTAGCTTTGTTAAGCTACGTAGCTTGACCTTTAATAAAATAAAATAAATAATTAAAAACAATAAAATAATTTATATTCTAATATTTAATTGTTAGTGGGACATTTTAAGCTACAACTATTGTAGCTTACCATTGAAGAGTATTGTAGCTTGAAAGTTTTATTGCTTAGAAAAAATATGGGGCAAGGCAAGTTACAAGGTCATGTAGCTTGCCATTGGAATTGCTTTTATAACACCTCATAGTTAAGGCGACAAAATGAATTTAATTAATTTTAATTGACATATAACCATAATCATTTGACTAACTAAAATGGTTAAAATCTTAAAAGTAAGAGAAAACTTTAGCTCGACATTCGATGAGAACTCGCTTAGTCGCGGGTAACCCTACACCCACCCTAGCTTCAATGATGTTAAGCTCTCTCCAAACCTATTACAACCATCATCCCTATACAAGAAAACTTGTTCCTCACACCCGAAGCACCTGATATGTGGTGTCGACGATATTGGGTGCGTCGACGGCTAGCTAGGGGTGAACAATAGTAGTGTCGTAGGTGTGATGGCAAGTGGTGGTACTAAGTTCAAAATTTGTGGTGGTGGGCGATGGTGAGAATGATTTACACTGCATACAAATTGTGTTGGGTTAGGGGAAGGGGCGGACTCACCTGGTAGCAAGAGGTGGCGTCCCCTGCCCTAAACTTAAAAGAATCGGTTAAATGGATGGAGCTGTACTACCCCAAATATTGCTGAATAGTAAATTATTATATATTAGCACATTAAATTTATAACAAATATCTTGTGGTTCAGTGGTAAAGAGTTTTAGGTTTTCGCCTATTGGTCCTAAGTTCGATTCTCATTAGAAACATCTTTTTTTCTCCATACCTAAAGTTAACTCATTGACGATGCTTTGGGCACCACATTTTTATGTTCCGTAATCTTTTTGTATAGAGTTTATTTTTTGTGCTGTTTTACAAAGTAAGTAGAAAAAATTATACAAATATAAAACAAAAGCAATCAAAATTTGCTAAATTGCAAGATAAAAAATTTAATCAATGAAACAAAAAAAAAAATTAAAAATCATAAATTAGGAATAACAAAATTTATAGTTTTTATGTAACCGGTCATTGTACTCGTTATACATTTGTGAATTAGATATAACAAGTTATGTACGGTTTATTTTTCTCGATCCTAAAATTTATTAATGTACGTGGGCTAAATTTTTTTTACTTCCCCATATTTTAAATCCTGGGTCCGCCCCTTAGGAGTAGTTCTCAAAAGAGTCGCGTGGTGGACTCATACTCAGACCCATGAGTAGTTAATGATGGTAGGAGTTTGGGGTTAACGGGTGGATCTTGGGTGTTGGGTGATGTGGCGGAAGTTAGGTGTGGTCGTGCGGGTGAAGATCGATGAAGGGAAAAGGAATAAAAAAAAACCTTCGGGAGTTGGGGGAATGGGTGTAGAATGTAGACCTGAATTGTCAAAAAAAAAAAAAAAACAACAACTAGAACGGTAGATAGAGTAGGGAGAATAAGGAACAGGTAAAACAGATCAATATCATTTGTTTTTGGGACACTATTTATAAAGAAAGAGAATCCTTAAAATAATTCCAATAGATAACATAAAATATTATCATGAGGGATCTCGTTTATTTCGTCTTAATGAGTACATTAAGAATATCAAGGTTTTATAATTTTCACACTTACATTAGTAAAAATATTGTGATTATAGAATCAACTTATGACAAATGGGTCAATCGGGTCGGGTCATTTGGGCATGTCATACATTCCGGATTGGGTCGGGTCATTTTGGGTATCAGGTCAATTTTGGGTGACCTTTTTTCGGGCCACTTTCGGGTTAATGACTAAAATACTTTAGTTAGTACCTCCTCCATTCAACTTCACTCTACATAAAGTGAAAATATATTCATGTGGGATCGTGTTTGATTCGTCTTTATGAATACAATAAAAATACGTAATTTATTTTTGCAGTACGTTTCTTACCCAATTCAGTACATTTTACACAAAATTTTCCATTTGCATACCCTTTGTTAAAAGAACTCACCAAGCAATTCTCCCAATTCCTAACAATTAAGAATCTTAATTTAGTTATTTTTCTTTAATTATATACTGTAATTGAATGTAAAATTAACATGATTTCTTCAACTGTACCCTAATTTGATGTAAAAAATCAACTAAATCAATTGTAAACCCCAATTTCTTCAATAATTAAGGCAGATAATTGAATTTACACTCACAAAATTTCTTCAATTACTCTAATTAAATGTTTAAATTAACTAAATCAATTCTATAACACTAATCTGGATTCTAAAAACATAAACAAAAATCATTAGAATAAGGAAAAGAGCTAGGAGCGTTCATGCGCAGACAAACTTTTTGGAATTCACCGTCATCGACTTGACTGGACATATAATATTGCTTCCAACAATTCATTTTCAAAGGGCAATGGTTTCGGGCTTTCGTCAATGGTATTTAGGAAAGGGGCATGAATTCATGATGGTGGACCGGTGGAAGGGACACAGTAGAGGCCGACCGTGGGTGTTCGGGGAGGTTGTGGTAGCTAGAGTTGGAAGGAGAGGAAGTGGTGCCATGGTGGTATTACGTTTTGAGTTTTTTTTCTCTCTTTTTCTTCAACGCAGTACAATAAGGGAGATAAATGAGAAGGGTAAAATGGTCAAAAGCGTACTGTATTGAGTAAAAAGTGTACTGCGAAAATCAACACCCTAAAAATATCTAACTTTTACAAACGTAGCTAACGATATTTACCGCGTAAAATACGTGTTGACAAACGTGAAAAAGTAAAGTGGTAGAGTGAAGTTGAATGGAGGAAATACTATTTTGACTAAGGCCTCGTTTGGTTGCCCACCAAATTCATGGGAATTCTAAAATCCCATGAATTATGGTTTTTGGAGGTTGTTTGGTTACCCCATTTTTTGTAAAATGGAGGAGTTTCAAACTCGAAGGAATTTCCAACTCCTGCATGATGGGGGAATTTGACTACCTACCCCCCTCATGGTCATTGGAAACTCCTAGGAGAATATAACTCCAACATGTCAACCAAACGGATTCTTGTAATTCATGTGAATTTTGATGTTGGAATTAAACTCCTGTGCATTGCAAATTAACACATGCATTTGATTCTCGTATGAACCAAACGAGGCCTAAGAAATACTATTTTGCAAATTTAACTTTTTATTAGAGACGGTTGTTACAATGAAACTTTATTTTGATGCGTATAACTTTAATATGACTTCGTAGTTGTCGTTTTAGGTCAGTTCGAGTCATTTTGGACCGGGTAAATTATGGGTCGGGTCTTTTCGGGTTGGGTCATCTCGGGTCGGGCCAACATTGGATCTATCAAGGTTCGGGTCGGATCTAGGCTAGGTCGGGTCAATTCGCATTTCGGGTCACTTTCAGGTCAAGCAAGTTCGGATCACTTTCGGGACTCGGGTCATCTTTGTCATAATAAAGATGAATCAATCTAATGAACCCCTCTCAATACACAAAAACCCCATTATGAAATATGAATTGTGATTAGTGAATAAAAAAAGCCTAAACCAAAAATCATCAAGTACAAAAACAAAACAAAGGCCAAAGAAGAAGACTCCTCCTACATCCCTTTCTAGTTCTAGTTTCTACCCTTCTCTCTTCTCCTCTCTCTAGTTTCTTTCTACTTCTCCATCTCTAGTTCACAAAACAACACTAAATTAAAAATTACAATTCACAATACTTTCTTCTGATGCCTCTTTCTATACATCATACTCTTGGTAAACTCTAGATTCTCTCTTAAATTAAACATGTTATTAGTTTATCTAATTATTATTATTTTCAATTGATTTTGAATTGATTTGAATTGAATTAATTATTATTATATGATGCAGAAACAATATAAACAAACCAAGGCAGGCTGTTGTCTTAGTTTTTAATTGATTTGATTGATTAAATGGCGACGCTAAGATCGACGTTGCCGTCGCGGTTACGACAGCTTTTCTACGGTGAAGGATCTTCTGGTCCTTCTGTTCAACTCGACTCCCATACGGTCACGGTCTGTCTTTTTGTTCTTTGATTTTTAGGGTTTTTCGATGTTGATGACTGATTTACTGCTAATTATAGGTATTGTAGGGTTTTATGCTGCACGACTGATGAAATTTGGGGGCTTTTTAATTGTTTGCCTGACTGTATTAGGTTTCCTCGTCGACGAGAGTTGGTTTTAATGGATGAATGTAGCCAAACACTGAAACGTGAATCATCGTTTTTTTGGTATAATTATTGGGGGGCTCGTTGTTTGTCTTGTCAATCAATTTTAGAATAAGACCGTTTTACAGTACGAGGTGGTCCTTTTTATTGGTTAAACCCTCATTTATTTTGAAAGGAAATGGAGATTAGAATAAGACCGTTTTTCAGTAAGAGGCGGTCCTTTTATTGGTTAAACACTCACTTATTTTGAAAGGAAATGGAGAGAACAAGAAATGGAGATGATCTAAATTGCAATAAACGAACCTTCTTATATATAAAAAGGGTCTTTCTATTCAACACGACTCCCATACGGCTTTTTTTTTTGATGATTCATTATTTTTTATTTGACTTGATTTTTAGGGTTTTTCGCTGTTGATAACTGATTTACTTTATTTTTTCAGCTTATAGTAGGGTGTTATGGTGCACGAGTGATGAATTAAGGGGTTTTATGATGTTTAGATTGGTGTTGTTAGTGTTCCGGACTGTTTTAGGTTACCTCGTCGACGAGAGTTGGCTGAAATGGATAGAATGCAGCCGAAGGATGAAACTTGAATCATCATTTCGGTTTGCGTTGGGTTAGTTGGATTTGAGTGGAATTATTGGGTGGCGCGATAACATTGTCTTACAGGGTGAGGCGGGAGGCGGTAATTTTATTAGTTAAACGCTAATTTATTATGAAAGGAAATGAAGAGGATCTAAATTGCAATAAACGAACGTTCTTATTATATATAAAAAAATTAGGTGGTGTTATTAGAACGACTTATTTTTTTCTTTTCAGCTGTATTGACTGAACTAGGATGAATGGTTATTGCAAAAGATAATGGTGGAGGAAAAATACTTTTGGGGCTACTAGTTAGGTTTGTTATATCGTTATTGTGTATATCTGGACTGGACATGCTCCTGCCAGTTACATTTGTGGCTTAGTGTCCTGAACGTAAGAGTTATCAGTAAGAGAAATCTGCTAAGTGGACTCCTTGTTGCTATTCTTTCACTTTGCTCATTTGCAGATGTTGTGTTGTTCTCTTGTAAAGTCGAATGCTTGATTTACCTTAGGCATTCTCAGCAAATAGAGGGTGAGTGTGTGACTAATCAGTATGAGTATTATTTATGATGGCCACAGTCAACATAAAGCAGGGTTTGAGGGGTGGAGGGTGGGATGCGAGGGATCTAATCTGAGATATACCTTATTGGGCGGGCTTGCGTTTTCACATTTAGCTAATTCATTGTGTCGTATGTAAGATGTGTTTGTTAGTTGATGTACTCCTGGATTGTCTTATGAAAATCTTTGGTTTTCTTTCTCTTGCAGCCTTCTAAAATTAAATCATTCATTGACAAAGTCATTCAGAGCCCCTTGCAAGATATTGCCATTCCACTGTCGAGTTTTCGTTGGGAATACAACAAGGTCGGCTATATAGGTGTTTTCCATATGATGTTTCTGATTGCATGCATTACACAATTTTAATCCTACCTTATATTCTTTCAGGGGAATTTTCATCATTGGAGACCACTGTTTCATCACTTTGATACATACTTCAAGACATATGTATCTAACAGGAATGACCTCCTCCTCTCTGATTCTATCATGGAAGATGACACTCCCTTTCCAAAACATGCAGTTTTGCAGATTTTACGGGTGGTACAAATTATTTTGGATAACTGTCACAATAAGAGTTCATTTGATGGCCTAGAGGTATGTTAGAAATTGTAAACTAGATCTACTTTTGTCGGACCCATTAGGTTAATTGCCAACTAGTAACTATATTTACCCCCTTTTTTTGTTTACTTGAACAGCATTTCAAGTTTCTCCTTGCGTCATCAGATCCTGAAGTGCTCTTGGCAACGTTAGAGACTCTTTCTTCTCTAGTGAAAATAGCTCCCTCAAAGCTGCATGTGAGTGGGAAGATGGTTGGACTGGGCTCTATTAATGGGCGTCTTTTATCTCTAGCCCAAGGATGGGGAAGCAAGGAAGAGGGCTTGGGATTATATTCGTGTGTAGTGGAAAATGAGAAGAGTCAAGAAGAAGGGCTTTCTTTATTTCCCTCAGATTTAGAAGATAGAGATGAGAAGTCTCAGTCACGTCTAGGCTCAACTTTGTACTTTGAAGTGCATGGGGTTAGCACTCAGAGAAGTGGGGAGACAAGTAATGAGTCTTCTCCTTCTTCAAGCATTATACATATACCAAATCTGCATGAACGGAGAGAGGAGGATCATCTTCTTCTTAAGCAATGCATTGAGCAATACAAAGTACCTTCTGAGCAAAGATTTTCACTCCTCACAAGAATTAGATATGCACATGCATTTTGTGCTCCCAGATCATGCAGATTGTATAGTAGGATTTGCCTTCTTTCTTTCATTGTGCTTATGCAGTCTAACGATGCTAATGATGAGCTGGTGTCCTTTTTCGCCAATGAGCCTGAATATACGAATGAGTTGATCAAGATTGTCCGATCGGAAGAAATTATTCCTGGAACTGTTAGAACACTTGCTATGCTTGCATTAGCTGCTCAGTTGGCTGCATATTCATCATCTCATGACCGGGCTCGAATGTTGAGTGGTTCAAGCATTAATTTTGCCGGAGGAAATCGAACGATTCTTCTGAATGTACTTCAGAAGGCAATTCTAACCCTTAAGACCTCTAATGACCCATCCTCACTTGCTTTTGTCGAGGCACTTCTACAGTTTTATCTGCTTCATGTTATATCTACTTCAAGCCCAGGTAGCATTGTTAGAGGTTCAGGGATGGTTCCAACTTTCTTACCCCTTTTGGAGGATTTTGATCCGGCACATACACACCTCGTCTGTTATTCTGTGAAAACATTGCAGAAACTTATGGACTACAGCAATGCTGCTGTAACACTCTTCAAAGATTTGGGAGGAGTTGAACTTTTAGCCCAAAGATTGCAGGTTGAAGTTCAAAGAGTTATAGACCCTGCTAGCCCAGATGATAATTTGATGGTTATTGGTGAATGTTCAAGCTCTAGCGAGGACTGTTTATCTTCTCAGAGGAGGCTCATCAGGGCTTTGTTGAAGGCCCTTGGGTCCGCTACCTATGCTCCTGCAAATACGTCCAGGTCGCAGGGTTCTCAAGATAGTACCCTGCCATCCACGTTGGCTGTGATATTTGGCAATGTTCGAAAATTTGGTGGAGATATATATTGTGCTGCTGTGACTCTTATGAGTGAAATTCTTCATAAGGACCCCACTTGTTTCCCTATTTTACATGAAATGGGTCTTCCAGATGCTTTTTTATCTTCTATTGGTGCTGGCATACTTCCTTCCTCAAAGGCTCTCACTTGCATTCCAAGTGGGCTAGCTGCTATTTGCCTTAACACAAAGGGCCTGGAGGCAGTGAAGGAAAGTTCTGCATTGCGCTTTCTTTTTGACATTTTCACGTGTAAGAAATACGTTGTGGCTTTAAATGAAGCTATTGTGCCTTTGGCAAACGGTGTGGAAGAGCTCTTGCGCCATGTATCTTCATTAAGGAGCACTGGGGTGGATATCATCATTGATATTGTTAACAACATGGCCTCCTTTGGGGAAGGATCTTCTTCAGGGGAATCAGGGAAGGTTGGTGGGAAAACTGCTATGGACACAGATTCTGAAGAGCGAGGGAGTGGAAATGAAAGTGACAGTCGTTCTGCTTTAGTCGGTGTAACAGATTCACCAGCAGAAAGTGTTACAGATGAGCATTTTGTTAACTTGAGTGTTTTCCATGTGATGGTTTTGGTTCATAGGACAATGGAGAACACAGAAACATGCAGATTGTTCGTAGAGAAGTCTGGTATTGATGCTCTTTTGAGGCTTTTGCTGCGACCTACTGTTGCTCAGTCATCTGAGGGAATGGCTATCGCTTTGCACAGTACTATGGTCTTTAAGGGTTTCACTCAACATCATTCTTCTCTGCTGGCTCGTACCTTTTGCTCTTTCTTAAGAGAGCATTTAAAGAAGGCATTGACTGGGTTCTCTTTGGTCTCAGGGTCATTTTTGTTGGATCCTATTACAAAAGCTGACCATGGTGTATTCTCTTCATTATTTCTTGTCGAATTTCTACTATTTCTTGCTGCTGCAAAGGAAAACCGTTGGGTATCTGCTTTGCTTACTGAATTTGGTGGTGAAAACAAGGACGTTTTAGAAGATATTGGGAGAGTCCATCGGGAAATTTTGTGGCAGATTGCTCTTCTTGAAGATGCTAAAGTTGAAGTACAAGAGAATGAAGATGGTGTTTCTACTTCAGAATCACAAGTATCAAATGTCAATGACCCTGACGAACAAAGGGTTACATCCTTTAGGCAACTGCTTGATCCACTTCTCAGAAGGAGAACAGCTGGGTGGAGTGCAGAGTCTCATTTTTTTGATCTCATCAATCTCTACAGAGATCTGGGTCGTGCCGTTGGTACCCAAAACAGAGGTACAATTGATAATTCCAATTTGCAAAATATTGGAAGCAGCCAGCGTTTGCACCAGACAGGTGGTTCAGATGTTGACGCTGCTATCAAGAGTGAAGAAGATAAGCAGAAGAGTTACTATACATCACGTTGTGAGATGGTCAAATCGCTTGCTTTACACATTATACATTTGTTCCAGGAGTTGGGCAAGGCAATGCTGCTACCTTCTCGACGACGTGATGATGCTGTGAATGTATCACCGTCCTCTAAATTAGTAGTATCTACCTTTGCATCCATTGCTCTGGGGCACATGAACTTTGGGGGTCATATAAGCCCTTCAGGTTTGGAGGTATCTGTATCCAGCAAGTGTCGCTATTTTGGTAAGGTTGTGGAATTTATAGACAGTATCTTAATGGACAGGCATGATTCCTGTAATCCAGTGTTATTAAATTGCTTATATGGGCAAGGTGTTATTCAGTCAGTTTTGACTACATTTGAAGCTACAAGCCAGTTATTATTTACTGTTCCTGCATCACCTATGGAGACTGATGATGGGGTTCTGAAGCATGAAACAAAGCAAGAGCCTGAACATTCTTGGCTGTATGGCCCTTTAGCCAGCTATGGGAAGCTTATGGATCACTTGGTTACCTCATCGTATATACTGTCTCCTTTTACCAAACACTTGCTTGTCCAACCCTTACCAGATACGGATGTTCTGTTTCCTAAGGATGCTGAGACATTTGTAAAGGTTCTTCAATCTATGGTGCTGAAGGCTATCCTTCCTCTGTGGACCCACCCGCTGTTTGCTGATTGCAGTTATGATTTCATCACTTCAGTTATCTCAATTGTTCGGCATATATATTCTGGGGTAGAAGTGAAAAATGTTACCAGTGGTAGCAGTAGCCGTCTAGCTGGCCCCCCTCCTAATGAAGCAACAATCTCAACTATAGTGGAAATGGGATTTACAAGATCCAGGGCTGAAGAAGCCCTGAGGCAAGTTGGAGTCAATAGCGTAGAATTGGCAATGGAGTGGCTATTCTCACACCCAGAAGAAGTGCAAGAAGAGGATGAACTAGCTCGTGCACTTGCCATGTCACTTGGAAATTCAGGGTCAGACTCAAAAGAAGATGCTGCTAGTGAAAATAGTCGGCTGTTTGAAGAGGAGATGGCACAACTTCCTCCTGTTGATGAACTACTGTCAACTTGTATAAAGCTTTTGCAATCAAAGGAATCTCTTGCTTTTCCAGTTCGGGACTTGCTTATGACAATGTGTTCCCAGAATGATGGCCAATACAGGCCTAATGTTATTTCGTTTGTTGTTGATCAGATTAAGCAATCTACTTTGGTTGCTGACGACAAAAATTTCTCCACGCTGTCTGCGCTTTTTCATGTTTTGGCTTTAATACTTCATGAGGATGCTGCTTCTCGAGAAACTTGTTTGAAAAATGGTTGGATACAACTTGTCTCTGATTTATTGTGGCAATGGGATATTGGGTCGCGCAATGGCACATGTGCACTTGTTCCGAAGTGGGTAACCACCGCCTTTCTAAGTCTTGATCGGTTGTTGCAAGTAGATCCAAAGCTGAACCCTGGGGTTGTGGAGTTGCTGAAGAAGAATACTGAGAGCGGCCAGCAGACGTCAATTGTTATTGATGAGGAAATGATGAACAAGTCCCAGGAATCATCATACAATCCTGTTGATATAGATCAGCAGAAGAGGCTTGTTGAGATTGCTTGTAGCTGTATCAGGAAGGATCTCCCATCAGAAACAATGCATGCTGTTCTCCAGCTTTGTGCGACGCTTACAAGGTCTCACCCCGCTGCTGTTAGTTTTCTTGATGCTGGGGGTGTTCCATTGCTCCTGAACCTACCGACAAAAAGTATGTTTTCTGGCTTTGACAACATTGCTGCTACTATTATCCGCCACATCCTTGAGGATCCTCAAACACTCCAGCAGGCGATGGAGTCAGAGATACGTCATAGTATTGTTACTGCAACAAGCAGACACTCTACTGGTAGGCTTTCTACCCGCAACTTTCTTGCGAGTTCAGTTGGTATGATTTCTAGAGATCCAGTGGTGTTCATGCGTGCTGCTCGATCTGTTTGTCAAGTTGAGCTGGTGGGTGATCGGCCTTATGTAGTCTTGCTCAAAGATCGTGAAAAAGATAAAGGGAAGGACAAAGAGAAAGAAAAGGAAAAGGACAAGGCATCTGATAAGGACAAGTCACTGGGGCCTGATGGAAAGCCGTCTTCTGGTGGTTTGTCATTGGGCGCTGGCCAAGGGAAGTTGCAAGAGTCCAAGAGTTTTAAAGTGCATAGGAAACCTCCTCATAGCTTCATCACTGTGATTGAGCTTCTGATTGAGACAGCTGCCAGTTTTGAACCCCCGGTGAAGGGTGATCTCTTGCCCGAGTCATCTGGTACACAGCCATCAACTGATATGGACATTGATGTCCTTACAAATAAGGGGAAAGGGAAGGCTGTTGCAAGTGTGCTGGGGGAAATTGATCCTGAAAGCCAGGATTCCTACGCCTCTCTAGCCAAAGTTGTATTTATCCTCAAGCTTCTCACGGAGATTCTTGTTACATATGCTGCTTCTGTTCATGTATTATTACGGAGGGATGCTGAAGTTAGTTGCTGCAAGGGTCCATCACAGGCCGGTCTTTCTGGATATGGCTCTGGGGGGATATTTAGCCATGTCCTGCACAAGTTTGTTCCCTACTCTAGAAACTCCAAAAAAGAACAGAAATTAGATGGTGATTGGAAACATAATTTGGCTACGAGAGCCGTTCAATTTCTAGTGGCTGCATGTGTGCGCTCAGCGGAGGCTAGGAGGAGAATCTTCAGTTGTATCAACTTTATTATAAGTGAATTTGTATCTTCAGCTGAGGTTCATATGTCACCAGGTGCTGAAATTTTGGCATTTGTTGATCTACTCAATGACGTGCTTGTTTCTCGTTCCCCCACTGGCGCTTCCATCTCTTCAGAAGCTTCTGCTACTTTTATCGACACTAGCTTGGTTAAGTCACTGACCCGGGTTCTTCAAGTTTTGGACCTCGACGTGGCTGACTCATCAAAGATTGTGACAGGAGTTGTTAAAGCACTAGAATTGGTTACAAAGGAGCAGGTTCATTCTGCTGATGCTCAGGCAGGAAAAGGTGATACTTCTATTAAGCCATCTGATGTTAATTCGCAAGAGAGAGCAGATAATAGTGTTGATGGAGCCCAAACTGTGGACGCTGGTTCTCAAGAGAACGATTCCTTGGCTGCTCCTGCTGGGGTTGATTCATTTAGTGTAGGGCACACCTATGGCGGTTCTGAGGCTGTGACAGACGATATGGAGCATGACCAAGATCTTGTTGGTGGATTTGTTCCCCATAATGAAGGTGATTACATGCATGACACGCCAGAGGAAGGAGGCGGCCTTGAAAATGGAGTAGACAGTGTGGGTATCCGATTTGAAATACAATCAGGGCAAGAAAATCTTGTTGAAGATGATGATGAGGATATGTCTGAGGATGATGGAGATGATGAGGACGATGACGATGAGGATGAGGATGAGCACAATGATCTGGAAGATGACGAAGAACACGACCTTCCTCATCCTGACACAGACCAAGATGACCATGAGATGGATGAAGATGAGTTTGATGAAGATGTGTTGGAGGAAGAGGATGATGAGGATGAAGATGATGAAGATGGACTCATACTACGTCTGGAAGAAGGCATAAATGGGATTAATGTCCTTGATCATATTGAAGTTTTTGGTAGAGATCATAGTCTAGCAAGTGAAACTCTGCAAGTAATGCCTGCCGAACTGTTTGGCTCTAGGCGTCCAGGGCGGTCTACTTCCATTTATAATCTTCTAGGAAGAACCGATAACACAGCTCCATCACAGCATCCGCTCTTAGTTGAGTCACATCGCTCCCCAACCTCAGCCACGTCTAGAGCGTCGGGTATATCTGTCCTTCGAATTTGCTTTTGTTTCTAGTTCATGGTTTTATCATTCTCTGTACTATAGGAACCTGACCTCTGTTTCTTTATTTTTCAGAGAACCCTAATGATCTAATGCTGCCTGACAGAAGCTTGGTAGGTACTTCATCACGCTTGGATACTATTTTTCGATCTGCAAGAAATGGACGACCAGGTCATAGATTTAACTTATGGCTAGATGATCGTGAACAAGCTGGTGGATCAAGTTCTACTGCTGTACCACAAGGACTTGAAGAATTTTTTATTTCACAGTTGAGGCAACCAGAAGCAGAGAAGCCCTCTGATCAGATCAATACAGCTGTTGACTCTGAGGGAAAGGGTGATGCTGTCCAGCAAATAGAGACGAGTATGAGAACAGAAGTTCCGGTTGGTGATCAAAGTGATTATGCTCATGCTCCATCTTCTGAAGCAGAAGACAGATCTATCCCTCAAAATGAATCTGGTCCAAACACATTTCCACAAGGTACTGATGCATCAGCTGGACACTCTGAGCATAATGATGTGGCTACTCGAGATGTTGAAGCAGTGAGCCAAGAAAGTGGTGGAAGTGGGGCAACTTTGGGAGAAAGTCTACGAAGCCTAGATGTCGAAATTGGGAGTGCAGATGGTCATGATGACGGAGGAGACAGACAAATCTTTACAGATAGAGTACCTTTTGGCGAATCACAAGGCATTCGGACAAGGAGAAATACAGTTTCTTTTGGTACCGCTACCCCAGCCGGGAGGGACACTTCACTCCATAGTGTAAGTGAAGTTGGAGAGAATCCTATTCAAGAGAGCGGCGGTGTACATGCAGATGGGCAGCAAATAACTGGGGATAGTGAATCTGCTCCAATTGACCCTACATTTCTTGATGCACTTCCAGAAGAGTTGCGTGCTGAAGTCTTGTCTGCTCAGCAAGGTCAATCGAATCAGCCAGCTAACGATGAACAACAAAATACTGAAGATATTGATCCTGAATTTCTTGCAGCCCTTCCCCCAGATATTCGAGCAGAAGTTCTTGCCCAACAGCAGGTACAGCGACTTCATCAGTCCCAGGAGTTGGAAGGGGAACCCGTGGAAATGGATACTGTGTCAATTATTGCTACCTTCCCTTCGGATCTTAGAGAAGAGGTATACCGTATGGTAGTTGTAGAAGTATATTAATCGTCATTTCATGCATATTGACTGATTTTCCCGGTCTGTCAGGTACTTTTAACTTCTTCTGATGCTGTTCTGGCTAATCTCACTCCTGCTCTTGTTGCTGAGGCAAACATGTTACGTGAAAGATTTGCTAACCGCTTTAGCAGCAACCGCAATCTTTTTGGCATGTTTCCTAGAAGCCGGAGGGGCGAGTCATCAAGAAGAGGTGAAGGGTCAAGCCTGGACAGAGCAGTTGGAAGTACTGCATCTCGTCGTGCGGTTGGAACTAAGGTGCTTGAAGCTGATGGTGCTCCATTAGTGGATACAGATGATCTTAAGGGCATGATTCGATTGCTTCGTGTTGTTCAGGTAGGTAACGTAGTAAGCCTGTGACTATATGTGATTGCATTTGGAGTTATTTTTCTGTGGCTTTCTTATAGTTTGCTAATGAATGCTGGTTTGCAGCCACTCTATAAAGGTCCATTTCAGAGACTCCTATTGAATTTGTCTGCCCATAGTGAATCTCGGACTGCTTTAGTCAAAATTCTGATGGAGATGCTGATGCTTAACAAACATAAGACAGGCAACCAGCCTAGTGATTCTGAGCCTTCGTATAGGCTTTATGGTTGTCCAAGTCATGTGATGTACTCTCGGCCCCAATTCGTTGATGGTAAGTCATTGTTTGCCGTCTATTTATATACTCTATTTCATCAGTCACTTTGTTTGCACTTTCAAATCTTCCTTGCATAACTTTAGAGAATGAATGTCTTATTTTGAATGAAGGGTGTAATAATTTTTAGACTAGGTGAATCCTTCTCAAAAATGAATTTCTAGATGAATGGATCAGTACCTGGTTTCTGTTTCATGGTTTTAATCAGTGTTGAGCTCTGCTTGTTTTGTCTTTCTTTTTAATTCTTTCTTGGTTTGCTTGTATAAATCTTGATACTGTTGGACGAGTTATTCTTTTATTTTTTTATTTACTTTACATTCTACTTCTCATGCGTCCTTTATAGGAGTTCCTCCGTTGGTTTTGGCGAGTTCTCGAAACGCTAACCTACCTTGCTCGGAATCACCCTTACGTTGCGAAGATTTTGCTTGAACTGAGGCTGCCTCTGCATTCTGATCACAAGTCTGAGAATGCAGATCGGGTTAGTGGTAAAGCCATGATGGTTGTTGAGGACAGGTCCTCTGTGACGAAGGAGGAAGATTTGCCATCTGTTGCACTGCTTTTAGGTCTTTTGAATCAACCACTTTATCTGAGGAGTGTAGCACACCTTGAACAGGTAAAGATGGTTAAATACAATAAGCATTTGTCTCTCTTTTGTTTTCTGGTGTATATCTCTGGGATTCCGTTCTGATTGTATCTGTCCTGTATGGCAGCTATTGAATCTACTGGATGTTATTCTTGACAATGCTGGAAGCAGATCTGATACAAGTAAGCCTGAGTTATCTACGCCTGAGCAGCACGCAGGCCCTGATGTTCCAGAAACAAGTACTCTGGTGAACTCTGATTTAGGAACTGTTCCATTTGAGGGTGATTCAATACCCAAGGTTGATGAATCTACACAACCTTCAACCTCTGGTTCTAAAGAGCCGTTTGACGCTTTAGCTGTGCTTCTTGGGCTTCCACCGGCTGATCTTAGACTACTATGCTGTTTATTGGCAACAGAGGGGTATGGGCTTTTCTTCTCTTCGCTAGTCATGTTGATTTTAACTGTATTCATTTCATATCACATTTGTTTTTCGGTGGTTTTGAATGTGACAGTAGTCTCATAAACTTTTTTGGCTATTTACGGTTTTGACTTATTTTAAGTCTGAATCCATCAGTGGATTCATTTAGCTGTGGACTAGTTCATGGTGGATAGATTGTTTAATTTATCTGAAGTACTAAGATTGTCTTGGCGCTCTGCATCATAATATCTATCAGGAACGTTTGTGAGGCTTTTTATCCAATTTATCTTAGACTCTTAGCAAAATTTATAAGGAGTTTATGAGCATAATTAATTTTTTTTAATGCGGAACTTGAGGAACATTTGTTTGTTGCATATCTGTCTTTGTCTGCCTGTTGCATCTGGGGAGTTCTGCTATTTCTTTTGTGTTCCATCAATGATGTCTTTGCTTACATTTGAAATTTTGAATATGTAATGTGTCTACTTATAAATTATTAATTTTTATCTGCAGATCCATCAACTTTCAACTTTTTGTTTATTTAATGATTAATTTTCTTTTAACTTAAACGTAAATTTTCTTCACTCAGATTGTCAGATAATGCATATACACTTGTCTCGGAGGTTCTGAAGAAGATGGTGGCCTTTGCACCTTCTCATTGTCATTTATTTATCACCGAATTGGCTAATGCAGCACGTGACTTGAGTCAATCTGCTATGAGGGAGTTGCATTCATTTGGAGATTCTGAAGGTGCACTCCTACATTCGTCTTCTGCTGATGGAGCTGCCATATTGAGAGTCCTACAGGCGCTGAGCTCTCTGTTTTCTTCTCTAAATGAGAAGGATGATCATGGAAAAGAGCATGACATTGTTCTTTCTCTAGTTCGGGATATTGTTTCTTCGTTGGAACCGTTGTGGCTGGAGCTCAGCTCTTGCATAGCCAGAATAGAAGGATATACCGATTCTAACTCTGAGCCTTCGTCATTGGTGCTAGTCAAATCTAAGCCTTCCAGTTCAACTCCACTTCCGGCTGGCACTCAGAATGTCCTCCCTTATATCGAGTCTTTCTTTGTGACATGTGAGAAAATACAACCTGCACAACCTGGTACAAGTCAGGACTTCACTGTGTCTGCGGTACCAGAACTTGATGATGCCAGCACTTCAGCTAGCAAGCAGCTGTTGTCTAGTCATTCTTTCAAGGTGGATGATAAGCATGTTGCTTTTGTAAAGTTTACTGAGAAGCATCGGAAACTGCTGAATGCTTTTATCCGTCAGAACCCTGGCCTGCTTGAGAAGTCATTTTCACTGATGCTAAAGGTTCCTCGTTTCATTGATTTTGATAACAAGCGTGCACACTTCAGATCGAAGATTAAGCATCAGCATGATCATCATCACAGTCCTTTAAGGATCTCAGTGAGAAGAGCATATATTCTTGAAGATTCATACAACCAACTGCGGATGAGGTCAGCGCAAGAGTTAAAGGGGAGGTTAACCGTACAATTTCAGGGAGAAGAAGGAATTGATGCAGGTGGGCTAACTAGGGAGTGGTATCAGTCATTGTCTAGGGTTATTTTTGATAAAGGAGCACTATTGTTTACTACTGTCGGCAATGATTCAACTTTTCAACCAAATCCGAATTCTGTTTATCAAACTGAGCATCTGTCATACTTCAAGTTTGTTGGGCGAGTGGTGAGAGTTTATTTTCTCTATTTTTATTGAATTAATGATTTTTTTTGCCAAATGACTTCTAATATGTATGAGAATTTTCAGGTTGGAAAAGCTCTATTTGACGGACAGCTCTTGGATGTTCATTTCACTCGCTCGTTCTACAAGCATATCCTAGGTGTTAAAGTCACTTATCATGATATAGAAGCCATCGATCCAGATTATTACAAGAATATTAAGTGGATGCTTGAGGTATGCTTACCTGATTGTTAGGTCCTTTCTTTTATTGTCAAAATGAACATCTTTTCTTTTTATTCTCCCCCTATTATCAGATCCGGGATTTAGGGTTTTGAGCATTTAGTTTTTTTTTTTTTTTTTTTTTTTTTTTTTTTTTTTTTTATAAGTTGGCTATCCTTATTGGTTATTACTTTGGTGTATCTGCAGAATGATATAAGCGATGTGCTAGATCTTACTTTCAGCGTTGATGCTGATGAGGAGAAGCTGATACTGTATGAAAAGACGCAGGTAAATTTTTTTCTCTAGCTGCATGTTTAATTTTAAGTCCTAATTAAATATATATCCTGATACTGTACGAAAAGACGCGGGTAAATTTTTTTCTCTAGCTGCATGTTTAATTTTAAGTCCTAATTAAATATATATCCTGATGTGGGATTTTGGAGTACTAATTTGGCTTGAATTACAGGTGACTGATTATGAGCTAATTCCTGGTGGCCGTAACATAAAAGTTACCGAGGAGAACAAGCATCAATATGTCGATTTGGTTGCCGAACATAGATTGACAACTGCAATCCGCCCTCAAATTAATGCTTTCTTGGAAGGATTCAGTGATATGATTTCCCGTGAACTCGTATCTATATTTAACGACAAAGAGCTTGAGTTATTAATAAGTGGGCTTCCAGATATCGATTGTGAGTATTTACGTCTTTGTTTTTCAGACTTTGTTTTGGAGCAACAAAATGCCGTTGACAGTTGTAAATGATAATTTCTTTGTTGTCTGACGAGTCTTGTATTCATTTTCTTGTAGTGGATGATATGAAGGCAAATACAGAATACTCAGGTTACAGTCCGGCATCTCCTGTTATCCAGTGGTTTTGGGATGTGGTTCAGGCATTTAGCAAGGAAGATAAAGCACGCCTTCTACAGTTTGTCACTGGGACGTCAAAGGTATCATTTTTAGCAGTTTGCATGTTTTCTGTTTGTGTTAATGTTGGATTTTTTTGAATTCTGGTATTTTGTTTATGGTGCATTCTAACGAATTTCGTCCAAAATAAATCTAGGTTCCACTCGAAGGTTTTAGTGCTCTCCAAGGCATTTCAGGCTCACAGAAATTTCAAATACATAAAGCATATGGTAGTGCTGATCATCTGCCGTCAGCACACACATGGTAATTCATCTTTTTAACACGTTTTTCACTTTTTCTCGCACCTAATATTGTTAGATGAACTAGCCTGACCTGAATGTTAATTTAATCATATCAGCTTCAACCAGTTGGATCTCCCCGAGTATCCGTCCAAAGAACATCTGCAGGAGAGGCTGCTACTTGCGATTCATGAAGCCAATGAGGGATTTGGTTTCGGTTAAGGATTCAAGATGCGCAAGGTGTTTTAGATACAGATAGGCCATTTGGTTGGTGGGTAGGAAAGGGATGGAGGAATCGGAAATCGCAAATCAAGTGAATGTTATGAGTTGGTAAAAAGGTTAATGGTACTGTACTGTACAGTTTTGATAATTTGTTTTGATGATTGAATCTGCCAGTTTTTGATACTGTCCATATGGATTCCTGGGAGCGCAATTGCGCCTTAAATTTTCCTTTTGTTATTCTTGACTTCTACAAATTCTTCAAAAGGCTATCTATCGACTTGAGTTGCATGCGCACTTAACTTTTTCGAGTTTGAGGGGTGGGATATGAAGACGAATGTGTAGGGTGCTTAGTGGCGCAAGCAGTGGCGGATTAATTTTCAAACGATTGTGTTGAGGTGATCCCAGGTGCTGTTTTGACTGAAAATTAGTCTTCCCACATTTTTTAACACTCCGAGTCTACTATGTTCATGAGTTGAAATTTTTGAACGAGCTCATAGTTACCTTATTGAATACGAGTACTCCGTATTGGAATTAATTGTTATCCTAACCAAACATGACTTTGGATGTACCCAACCTTAATTAGATTCGCGGTTTATGATCCCAAATTCCCCTGAATCCGTTCCCAGCATGCATTAATGTATACTTTCGTCATTTATAATTTCATCTTCTTAGACCGAATTAAACAATAATAAGGGTTTTCATCAAACACCTTAGAATTACTACAACGCCGCATGAGTTCACATTCTGATCAACCTTTTGATTCTACAACAATGACATTGGAGAATGCTTAATCACACATCTAACAATTTTAAGACACTTCACAAAAATTTCAACTGATTCCAACTATATACAGTACCTCACAAATCCTTCCGAACATGGATTACTGTGTTTAAATTAATCTTCCACGACTACATCACTGTGCATAAGTACACTTTTTTCCTCTGCGTAATTTAGTATCGTCAGTGTAGGCCTGTAGGGCTGTGCAGCCTGTGCTCTTAAATAGGGCTGAGCAAAAAATCAGATTATCCAAACTGATCCGATATCCGATCCGAATCCGATCCGAATTTTTGGATATCCGATCCGAAAGTTAAGTTTGGTTTGGATATCTGATCCGAAATCTTTGGTTTTGGTTTGGATATGGATATTAGAATTAAAACATTTGGATATCCGATCTGATCCGAAACTATAGTTTTCTAGTATAATTTCGAGAAAATAAAATTTTATTTGATACAACTTAATTAATGTTTAAAATATTAGAGAAATATCTAGGTGGTACTTAAATTTTATAGCGAGAACATTGGAATAAGAATACGAAAGAAAATATCATGTAAAACAATGAATATAATCGTTTTTCAAACTTAATTTTAAAGTAAGTTCAAAAGTATGGATATCCGCATCCGATCCGATTATTTTGGATACCCGAACATTGGATATCCGAGACATTTGGTTTGAATATTGGATATCTAACTTCAGGATTTCTAATATGAATATCCGATCCGAACTAGCACTTTGGATCAAATACCCGATCCGTACTCTGCCCTACTCTTAAATACCATCTCCAAATTCTATTAGTGTCAGACAATCCCCTCCCCTCCGGAGAAGCGCCAACCCATAACCTTCACCAGAACACACACACTGACACACTGGCTCAAACCACACTTGCTAATAAGTACTAGTACTCAGGTAGCTAGCGGCCATAGAACACGAAATTATTACAAAGCTTCAGATAAGGGTGTTGGCTAATACATTTACTAAGTTTGTTACTTGAATCAATGCAAGGTAAGCAACAAGGAAGCGTAGACTTCTCATGCATCAGATATTATTATCTCAACAAGGCAAAACTCTGGGTTACATAGTGGTTCAGTTAAGAAGCTGCATGTATCTGATTTTCTGGGGTACATGATCTCTGCATTGTGAGTTGTGACACGAGGAACTCCAAACATTAATGTTACAGATTCGTAATTCCATAAACTTTGTCTTAATAGGGTAAGGGCACCAAGAGTAACCCAGAAGAATCTGGAATAATAAAGCGTTGTTATCTGTACAATCGCCTAAAGTATAAAAACCACTATGCCCACTCTCTGATCACACCAGCAACATTAAACTCCAACCCAGTTATGGAAACTAGTGTTGCGCTATTAATTTTGAATTTTCACCTTCTCCTAAATTGACAGACTTTGGTTCTGCGATTAAAGCAGTTGCTCTATACGAGGAAGCACCATCCTACAGCAGAGAAAAATAACCGAATTATGGCAATTTGTTATGGTTAAGAGTTGAGAGACCAAATTAAAATGAGGTCGTCGTAGAACAGAAGGGACAATACCAGTTCACTTGATAACTGAGAGGGATCATGTTTCTTCGAAAGATCCCTCAAAACACCCTGCACAGAATTAAATTCAGTCATCAAACAAGAAAATAGAAACCATGTGTCTAAAGACAAGATATTATTATGACTGCTCAGCAACTAGTAAAACAACCACTTATCCGAAATTTCTTTTCTGCGAGGATATGATTAGTTTATACAGCAGCATATGGAAATGCATAAGATCCTCAACACTAACCATGAATATCCAGAGTCTTCACTCCTCACCAATGAATTAGTAAAGCTTAAAGGCATCTCTTTACCAATTTACAAGGTGTGTGAAATCGCATTATGTTTTCTAATCCAAAAATCCCATTATGTGAACAAAAATATGTCCCAAGCAAAAATTAATTGACAATGAAACATGGAATATGAAAGTTGCCCTGATAAGAGAGCTGCACCGAAATACGGAGTAACTCATTTCTCAACATCTGTAGAACGGGACCACTTGGCAAAAAAAAAAGTGAGCTGAATAGCTCAGATCTCAAGTCTCTAGTATCTTCCAATTTGTATAGCTAGCATGAGGAAATGAAGCAAGTAATGCACCAAACCATAGATGACAGTTCAAATTAGTAAGCTGATGACCAAGCATGACTACAAAAAACATCAAGACCACATTGACAATAAAATATTTTTGAATGAATTTGAAATGGCTATAATCCTCTTCATTTCTCCTTTCCATTACTTATTAATGAAATTGCTTAAAATCCCAACCATTGATAAGTAATGGAGAGGGCCCTGACTCGATTTGAGCAAGTACGCATTCCATCAATGAAATATATGGATTGAATGTATAAGTGCATAGCTTACTAATGATTCACTACAAGCTGCTCACCTTGTTTGCCCAGAAAAGTCCACAGGCATTGCATAGAGTCCTAGGCCCATGTGGTCCACGCCGCATCATAGGGGTCAATTTTGAGCTGATACTGCAATGAGTACATCTGGAGAGCACGGAAGCACGTGTATGCATCTGTAAGTATAGATAGGGACATATTGAACAGCACACTCGGTAGTGTGCTTATGCAACAGCATAAACAAAACTAAAGAGACCAAATGCCATCAAACTGAGCAGCTATGAGATTCTAGCTACCGTGAAATCAATGTATGTATATGCAGCAGTAATATAAGGAAAAGGGGCCTGAGACATACGACGTTTCTAATTGTGACTCATCGAGGACTGAATCTTGACCATTACAACCAGTAGATTCATCCGATTTCCTTGACGTAAATTGTCCTTTTTTGCGCTGCATCCTGTCAGTAGGTAAAAAAATATCGTAGATAAATAAACAAAATACTTAATATACAGCCACCAAATAGATTCGAGGGGGGTGTCAAAATATGGGTTTTACAGATACTGTATCCTTCCTGATTACTTGAGCTACAAAGAGATATCAAATGCCAAAACTTGAGGATGATTTGAAAGTAAAAATAGAAGAAAGAGAAGCGGCACTAAGTACAGACATAAATGATTTGATATTAAGCACGTCAACTTTGACACGCATTTATAGAAGTTTAGCCCTATAGTCAACTATATCACAGAAGGACAAGCTCGGAAATAATCATCATACTTAAGTGCTACTTCTTGTCGGACATCATATCTAATTTTCTTTTCAAAGCAGCGTTCTTTCCTCTTCTGGCGGAATCTATTTAACGAAGCCTCTCGCTGAGGTTGACTACAGCGTTTAGCATATTCCATGATACCCTGCAGCAAACAAGACAAGAATTATACAAGAGTTTAAGGGAGTATAATCTATATCCAACCAATTAAGATACTGCGATTGAAGAAGAATAAGAAGAAAAACCCGCTGATTCAAATGGGGTAGTTGTTGAGGAGTGTGTGGAGCTGGAGGAAAAGTGGTGCCGGGAGACTGTGTGTTGCCACCCAGAAGCAATAGTACTGCTTGAACCTACACCAATTAAGCTAATCAAGTCATCTCATCTATCATAAAGCAACCCCCTTTCCAAATTCTTACAGACTCCCAAACCAACACGAGTCCTCTACTAACTTGCTGCCGTCAATCCAGACATACAATACTCAAAAGACCAATTCTACAATAAGACCTTCTTTTCGTGATACACTTAAAAGTAAATATGCTATACTTGAAAAGTAACTTCATTTTTAAGTTCACAAATAACTAAATTACTACCTCCGTCCCAATTTGTTTACCTTTGATTAAAATACCGCTCGCAACTAAAAAAAATTAAACAAGTGATAGTATAACATAACATACGAAAAAAAAAAATACTCCCTCTGTCCCGGTCATTCTTTGTCCTTTTCCATTTTAGGATTGTTGTCCTTTATATTTTAAGAATGAATTTGATGAGCAATTTGATCATTCACGCTCAATTTGTTCCACTTGTCATTTACTAATTGGCTCCCTCTTTTTTTGTGCCAAAACCAAAGGACAACAATTGACCGGGGCGGAGGGAGTAGTAATTCTGCAATAAAACCCTCCATTAGGTCTGATTCACTACCTTTTACTGGTCTCATATTTGATCAAATGTATTACTTGGCACGAACAACGGGATCAGTTACTTTTAATGGTCTCATACAAAAAGACGGTCTTACAATACAACTCGCAATACTAAAAAAGGGAGAGAAAAATCAATAACCTTATCCGGAGTAACGGAATCGAACACAAAAACCTGCCCTTGAAACGACAAAGTAAGCTGATTATCATCCGCCGGGAATCGAGTAACACCATAATCAACTCCGACGCCATACCCAGAATCAGCTTCAATAGTTAAACCATCATCGAAACAACTTTGATGGTGATGATGCGACGATTCGTATTGTTCTTCAACCTCGTTGTTTTCATCCCCAAATGTGTCATCTTCTTGTTGATTAGGTTTGGGGGATTGAGCGATGTTCAATTGATTCTGCTGCTGTTGATGAGTATGAGGATGAGGATGATGCGTTTCTTGACTGTACATTGCGATCGATTTTGATTGAGGGTTGTGATTTTCTCTAAATTGGAAATCGGATAAACCCTAACCCTAGATTTTGGGGGAAATTATCGTGGAAGGAAATTAGGAGGGGAAACCCAGGAAGGGAGGGTGTGAGTGTGACCGTGTCGTCCGTGTGTGACCCCGTTGTAGCGGAAGAGATGGATTTTCAAAATTTTGTACTTCTCTTGTGCTAATATAATTGCGAAATGAATCTAAATCCAACTCCTGAAACACAAAATCTCATTGAAGACGGGCGATATCCGTCATAAACTTGTGACGGATACCGTTTTCTTTTACAAAATGTTCATTGAGAGGTGAGTGGGAAACACATGGGGGTGCCCCAACTTGTCTCCTCTCCCTTTTTGTGAGAGATCACAAGCTTGTGACGAGATTAGCCGTCATCGCAGCAAAGAGTAAATTTCACTCCCGAAAATAGTCATTAAAGATTTCATTTTATGATAAATTTATGTAAAATAGTTTTATATAAATATTTGTATAAAAATACCTTATCTAAAGTATTTGTATTTTAAAAACAAGTTAATATAAAATTGTTTTTATTATGAATAATTGAACGATCGTAAGACCATGTTCTTTTGGACTTAGTTTCAGCTTTATTCAGTTTAGTTCAATTCAGTTCTTCTTTTCACAAATCAACCCTTACCTCATTTCAGTTCAGTTCAACTCATTAAGTTCAATTCAGTTCAGCTCCATTAAGTTCAGTTCAGTCTAGTAAGGCTATAATTTTAAAATTGTTGGAATATAATTTTGAATTATTTTAAAATAAATATAGATTAATGTATTCAAATAAATACTAATTATTTTACCTCCCTCAAATTAATGTTTCTTTGCGGACGATGGCTTTTTATGTTCTAGATTAGTGGGAGCGAAGCGGTGGATGGAGAAGGGGTTAGAAAAATTCTTCAGATATACGAGAAAGGCTATCGTTAGGTGGTTAGTTTTGATAAAACCGTTGTTTCATTTAACCGTGTTACGAGCTCGAGAAGGATGCAACAAATGGTAAAGTTTCTTGAGGCTTGTGGAAATGCATGATTTGTCCGGGATAAAACTGACTAGCAGATTGCAAAGTTGTCGGGCAAGTTGCTTTCAAAGGCGGGTAGGGAGATATTAAGTAAGACAATGAGCAATCAATCCCTACTTATGTTATGAGCGTCGTCAGATTTCCAACTAACTTTTGTGAGGAACCTTGCTCTTAGCATCTCGTTTGTGGTGACTAGTATAAGATATAGAGAAAAGGTTATGTTATTGAATAATATTAACAGGAGCAATTACATGTGTTTATATACTAAGCTAGCTAACCCTAAAACCTTGCAAGAGAATATTTACGAGATATACTTATGAAGGAAAAGATTTAAGCTAAAGAATACAAACAAGAAAGCAATCGTATGTACAATAGCTATGAGGCAATTTAAAGAAAGTATTTCCTAAAGTATGAAAGATATGAATAAGATGGTATAATCTTATATCATTCCTTAATATTCCCCCGCAAGACGGACTGTCCATCGAAAAGGCCGATCTTGGATAATAGAGCTTCAAACCGAGGCCGAGGAAGAGGCTTTGTTAAAATATCAGCTAGTTGATCGTTACCACTGATGTGAGCAACACGAAGTGTACCAGCTTGAACCTGTTCGCGGACAAAATGAAAGGCAAGAGATATATGTTTCATGCGTGAGTGAAAAACGGGATTAGCAGAGTAATGAGCAGCACTTAAATTGTCACAATATATTGCAGGTGGAGATGTAAAATGAAGACCAAGCTCAGTGAGAAGTGACTTGACCCAAAGAATTTCGGAGGTAACATGAGCAACGGCGCGAAACTCAGCTTCAGTGGAGGACATAGCAATGGCTTTTTGTTTCTTTGAGGACCAGGCAACCGGGTTTCTACCAAGATAAACTATGTAGCCGGTGGTGGAGATGTAATTGTCCGTATCTCCACCCCAGTCGGCATCACTGAAGGCGTGGAGTTGAAGGGGATTGTGGCGATGCAACTGAAGACCAAGATGCATAGTGCCATGAAGGTATCGCAGCAAGCGGCGTAAGGCAGTCCAGTGAGCAATTTGAGGACGTTGCATAAATTGGGCAAGTTTGTTAATGGCAAACGAGACATCGGGGTGTGTGAGAGAAAGGTATTGCAAGCTCCCAATCATAGAGCGATAGGTAGTAGCATCACAAGCGGACGTATTGGTTTCAAGTTTAAGTGAAGGATAAGCAACCATGGGAGTGTTGGAAGGTTTGCATTCGAGCATGTCATGACGTTGAAGAAGATCATGGATGTACTTTGTCTGGGAGAGTAGCAGTCCTTTGGAATTGGGAGTGACCTCTACTCCCAGGAAATAGGAGAGGGCACCCAAATCCTTGAGGGAGAACCGTGAGGCCAGTCGTGCAATGAAAGAGACAAGAAACTGAGTTGAGGGTCCTGTAACAATGATATCGTCTACATACACGAGAACATAAAGAGTGTTGGCATTATGAGTGTATATGAAGAGGGAAGGGTCAGCAAGCGAAGCTTTGAAGTCGCATTGGAGCAGGTACTGTTTGAGTTCATTGTACCATGCCCGAGGGGCCTGTTTAAGACCATAAATGGCCTTGTTAAGGCGACAAACATGAGTGGATGTATCATCATGGACGAAACCTGGTGGTTGAGCCATGTACACGGTTTCGTGAAGCGTACCTTCGAGGAAGGCATTGTTTATGTCGAGTTGTCGGATAGACCATCCTTGACTTAGAGCAATGGAGAGAAGTAGGCGAATTGTCACGGGTTTTATGACCGGACTGAAAGTATCAGTGTAGTTAATTCTATGTTTTTGATGAAAACCTTTTGCAACCAAGCGAGCTTTATATTGTTTAATTGAGTTGTCGGGATTGTATTTAACACGGAACACCCACTTGCAACCTACCACATCGTGAGCTTCATGGGCAGGAACAAGTGACCATGTATTATTTCGAGTCAGCGCATTATATTTCTCAATCATAGCGGCACGCCATTGGGGTGAGGCAAGGGCTTGTTTGGTGGTATGGGGAAGCGAGTGAGGGGATGTAGTAATTGCTAATTTGGCATACTTGGGGTTTGGCTTTCGAATATTATTCGAAAGGCGTGTAACATGACGGGGTGGGGGAGGTGGCGGGTTTGGAATGGAAGAGGAGGTGCTGGCGGTAGGAGAGGTAGGGGTAGGGGACGATGATGGAGTTGGGACAGAGGAAGCATCAGAGGACGTGGCAGGGGTTGAGTCAGGTGAGGGAGTGGCTGTGGGAGTAGAAGTAGTTGAGTCAGGTGAGGGAGTGGCTGTGGGAGTAGGAGTAGTGGACGAAGGTTGAGAGACAGGCGTGGAGATATGGGAGGGAAGAAAGACAATTGGTGGCTCACACCAATCAGTGACAGAAGGGGCAGGGATTGGACTGGGAGCGTTGGCGAGACGAGGGTAGGGGAACGTGGTTTCGACGAAAGCGACGTGGCGGGATGTATAGATTCTATTTGTGGAGGGATCGAGGCAGTGGTATGCACTCTGAGTTGTGGAGTAGCCTAAGAAGACACAAGCAATGGATTTAGGATCAAGTTTATGAGATGAATAAGGACGGAGCCATGGGTAGCAGAGACAACCAAAGGCTCGAAGTTTGTTGTAGTTGGGTAATTTGTTGAAGAGACGGAAATAAGGAGAGTCATTTTGAAGTGTAGAAGTCGGTAAGCGATTGATGAGATACACAGCGGTGGCTAGGGCGTAAGGCCAAAAGGTGGTGGGAAGTGTGGCGTGTGTAAGGAGCGAGAGGCCCGTTTCAACGATGTGACGATGTCTCCTCTCCGCGTACCCATTATGTTCAGGGGTGTGAGGCGGCGAGGTGAGGTGCGAAATGCCCTGTTGAAGAAGAGTGGGTGTAATTTTGACATATTCTCCTCCATTGTCGGAGAAGAATTGAATAATTGGACGATTGAAGAATTTTTCGACAAGGAGTTTGAATTGATTAAAAATTGTGATTGTGTCAGACTTCCGTTTAAGAGGATATAACCACGAGTATTTCGTAAAATGATCAACGAATAGGACGTAGTATTTGTAACCATCGTGAGAGTGTATCGGGCTGGACCAAACATCAGAAAAAATCAATTCAAGTGGAGCATTGGACGTTAGTGTGGAAGTAGAGAAAGACAATTTGTGGCTTTTATTAATTTTGCACGCATTACAATATTCGAAATTGGAATCAGAAATTGATAAATTGGAAATACGCTTAAGAAAAGAAAAAACATGTGATGACGGGTGACCCAAGCGGTGATGCCACAACACCGTGGAGTTAGGCGAGGAAGCAAGAAGAGCACGTGGTGAGGATGGATGCCAGGTGTAGATGCCACGATCAATGTTGCCGTGGAGCAGAATCCGGCCCGTTGAGGCATCCTTAAAGAAGAAGGCAGAGGATGAGAATTCAATAATTGCATTGTTATCGAGGCAAAATTGAGAAACAGATAATATATTAAGAGAAATTAAAGGAACGTGAAGAACATTGCGAAACGAAAGAGAGGAAGAGTGATAAGGAATATCGAAGGAACCTATATTGGAGATTGGGAGCGAGGAGCCGTCACCAATCACAACATCATCCGGTCCTTCGTAGGGAGCATGAAGAGAGAGCGTGGACAAGTCGTTGGTGATATGGTGAGTGGCACCACTGTCCACGAGTTTAGGGCAGAGTCCGAGGCAGTTGCAGTGTTGGCCTGAGGACGGGAGGAGGAGGGTCGGTTAGGACGAGTGTAAGGTTGGAGGGTAAAGTTCGGATGCGTTTTCCTGAAGTTACGACAAGTGAGGAAGGTATGGCCTTTGTAGCCACAGTATTGGCAGACTGTGGCGTCTTTGGGAGGGTGTGATGGTTCAGTTGGGGAGGCGATGGGAGTGAAGGGACGAGAGGAAAAACGCTGTTGTGGGTTGGGTCGAAACTGGCAGCAAAGGCAGTGGTGGGGAGAGGAGTAGGAGAGGTGTGTTCGGGATTTTGAAGTTCATAGTTGATCAATTTCTCGTGCAATGCATCGAAGGAAATTGGGGTGTCACGTGCTTCAACTGTTTCCTTGATAGCACGGTAACGAGTCGAGTCAAGACCACGAAGGACCTTGGCAATGATGTCTTCGGGGTCCATAGGCTTACCGAGGTTGGCTAGTTCGAGAGTACAGGTTTTGATTTTGTGCATGTAGTCAGTTATAGTTTGGTCCGGGGTTTTGGTGATGGATTCTAGTCGGGTTTGTATTTGAAGAATGTGACCCCGAGAGGGGTTGGCATAAGTGGAGGCAAGGGTAGCCCACGCAGCTTGTGACGATTTGACTTGAGTCACAAGTGGGGCAATGGAGCTGTCGAGAGTGCCGACAAGTGAGGCAAGGAGGAGACGGTCTTGTCTCGTCCAAGACGCGTAGGCAGGGTTAGGGGTAGGTTTGTTGTCAACAGTGACGGTCTTGGCAGGACATGGATGAGAGCCATCGATAAATTGAAACAACTCTAACCCTTCGAGGAAGGATTGAATTTGGAAGGCCCATTGAGTGTAGTTGGTGGTGGTAAGGGTTTTGCATTGAGAGAGGTTGACAAAGATGATGGGGGTGGCTGGTTCAGCGGTGTTGGGAAGGATGAGAGCGTGATTGGCCATGATTGAGGAGGTTGTGCGTAGGATCGAAGACGGTTGATACCATATAAGATATAGAGAAAAGGTTATGTTATTGAATAATATTAACAGGAGCAATTACATGTGTTTATATACTAAGCTAGCTAACCCTAAAACCTTGCAAGAGAATATTTACAAGATATACATATGAAGGAAAAGATCTAAGCTAAAGAATACAAACAAGAAAGCAATCGTATGTACAATAGCTATAAGGCAATTTAAAGAAAGTATTTCCTAAAGTATGAAAGATATGAATAAGATGGTATAATCTTATATCATTCCTTAATAACTGGTGAGTGTGGGAATGATACTAATGGAAGACCTGCGTGGATAGTGTAAGATAGGTTATTGTTGTATTTGTGACTTGAATCTGTTAGTCAGCACTTTGAACGATTTGAGTTCTCTTAATATTTCCAGATTTCTCTATATTGGTCTTAAAGAGTACTATACAAATTGTTAGTAGTTTGAATAAAGTTTGTATATGTAATACTACGGATTTTCTTTGGTGACTACTCGACCGAGTAGAGCCTACTCGGTCGAGTAGTGCTGTTGTTGTGAGTTGTTTTGGTTCTGCCGATGAATACTCGGCCGAGTATAGTGAATACTCGACCGAGTAGCGGATACTCGGCCGAGTATAACTTTACTCGACCGAGTATTCGGTCTGGCGAGTATTATTTTGACGGTTTGATTAGGGTGTGTTTAAGATTATTTTATATCCCGCGTCAGTTTTCAAAACATCATTTCAACTTCATCATTTCTACGTTAACCCTAATCTCTCCCTAATCACTCCCTAATCATCCCATAGCCTTGTTGTTTGTGAAATTTTCGGAGTCCTTGCGTATAATTCCTCATCCTACTGTTGGTAAGTTCTATTTCTAAGTTATTCGTATTCGTTGGGGTTACTGTACATTTACGGAATTGGGAATATGGAGGTTGTGCAATGTGTAATTGTGTGATATGATTATGGTATAGGAGAAGACTTCGTAGATGAGCCTTTATGAGTGTTCAAGTTCATTCCACTGTTGATTTCTAAGGTAGGGTTTCCTACTCAGTTTACTGTTCTTTGTAAGACATGTTTGTTGTGGTTATTGTTATCTGTTGATCATCGGAGTATGGAGATTGTTGTGACGATGTTGGTGTGAGGGTATTGAGATGGCTGTGATATCATGTGATTGTGATTGTGGTGGAGTCACTTGCGGGAGTGGCTTCACACCCTAGTTCGCCCTCCGTGGAACCCGCCACGGGAGGGGATGTGCACATTAAGGGACAGGGATTGTTGTCGCTCGTTGAGGAGCTGGACTAGGTGGGGTCGGCTGCGGTCACCCACTGGCGGCGAGGATTACCTGTTGCGATGGGTAATCTGGCAGGGCTACACACTTGGTGTGTAGTCGATTCTTGTGTGAGAATGGAGGATTGGGAATTGGCGATGATCAGTTGATTTCTCCGTTTGTTTGTCTTAATATTTGAGTAATACTGACCCCGTTGTTGTTTGTGGAATCTGCGGTGATCCATTCGGGGATGATGAGCAGGCTTGATAGGTATTGCTAGTGTGAGCTTGGGGACTGTCTTGGGAGTATTGCCATCACCAGTCATAGCATCACCGTCTGAGTCTTAGTTGGATTTCTTTTATTGTTAGACTTTGGAGTTGTATTTTGTTAAACCAGTATTTGGATTTGGATGTTGTAAACTTTATACTTTACAGTACTTTAATAAATGTGCTCAGTTCAGATGCTTTTGATATGTACTAACCTCGGACAACCGAGATGGTAACACACTTTCATGGTAGGGTGGTCCTGGCAAGGCACTTTGGTATGAGGGGGTGTTACAAAGTGGTATCAGAGCCGAAGATTCCGGCACCTAAACAAATGAATTTAATGAACCTAGGGAGTCTAAATAAAATGAACCCGGGGAGAGTTGTTTGGAGCTACCGCAAAGACTCGGGAGACGTCCCGGAGTCGCAAATTGGCCCTCACTAACTCGAGCCGGTAACATGGGAAGTGTGATGAGAGTTAAGTTTTGTATGTACATGTATGTGAAGATGCATGTTGGTTATAGTTGATAGTTGAAAGTGTGTGTGTTGAAAGTTGTAAGTGTGGTGATGGGAGAAATGGAGGATGTGACGGGTGTGTGAATGTTTGTCATGTTGGATTTAGCATATGCATGAATTGTATGCTGATATGATTATAACGTGGCATTAAAGTTTTTGATATTTGAATTGTATGCTGATGTGATTATAACGTGGCATTAAAGTCCTTGATGTTATGTGTTCGTTGCGGGAATAGTGAGCATGATAGAGAACTTTATACTGTATACCCGTCTATTCTGTGACTCGGCCGAGCAGGGCAGGTACTCGACCGAGTAACCAAGCACTCGACCGAGTATTGATTGGCAGTGAGTAGCAGTGACTATTGTATGTGATAACTCGACCGAGTAAGAAAGTATACTCGACCGAGTAGGGTCTACTCGGCCGAGTGTTGTTTTACTCGACCGAGTGTTGTTTTTGAGTTTTTGACGTTCGCTTCTGGAGTCGAATACTCGACCGAGTATTTAAGATACTCGACCGAGTATGGTTGTATACTCGGCCGAGTGTTCTTTTGGCGGAAGGTTATTACGTTTTGAGTTGTAGGCTTTTGTGTTTACGTTTCCGTGTTTCTTGTCAGCTTAGTATGCCCCCCAAAAGAACTCCCGCGCAGATCCAAGCTTCGGAGATAACTCTTGATGAGGTTGCTCGCATGATTGAGCAACAAGAGGCTCTCCTTGAAGCTCTCAAAAATGTGGGAAAGGGGAACGATAAGTCGATGGATGTAACTCAGCTCAGCATCATCATTGCTCGCTTTAACCCTCCCACATATGATGGGGTAGGTGAACCAAAGCTACTCGAGAAGTGGCACCGTGAGATTGAAGCTCTCATGGAAATGGTTAAGTGCCCCGAAGACATGATTGTTGAGCAGGTAGTGTACTACCTAAGAGGTGAAGTTGCAGTTTGGTGACAAAACGTCAAGGAAGATGCTAGAACTTTTTACCAGGCAGAAGGAGCTATTCCTTGGTCTGGGTTGAAGAGTGCTATGAGGGAGCAGTTCGTGCCGGGGCATATCCGACACAAGATGAGATCTGACTTTGATTCCTTCATCATGACTGAGGAGATGACGGTCACTGACTACTATCATCGGTTTTTGGAGCTATCTCGTTATGTTGAGGACATGCAGCTAGGACAGAGAGGTTTGACTCTCCGTTTTGAGAGGGGTTTATCGCTAAGATCGTGAGTCGTATGCCAGTGGGGTTGCTACGACCTCAAGGAAGTGTACCGAGAGCGGGTCAAGTTTGAGAGAATGGTAGATCTCTCAAGAGAGATCGATGAGAGAGGCTCTCTGCTTTGAAAAGAGGAAGGTGATGGTGGAAACAACGATCAGTGCCAACAAGAAAGGGAACTTGACCATGCTAAGGCTTTTTCCGGGGAGCTGGTTTTTCGGGAGGATCTCGTGGCTGGGGAAAGAATGGAGGTCGGAGTGTGAGTGACAACTCTAACCTTACATGCTTCAACTGTGGCGGGATAGGCCACAAAAGACGGGAATGCACGAGCTACAGGCCCGACACTGGTTCAGGAGCTCGGTCAGGGAATTTTTCTCAAGGGCCGACTCAGAGTTTTGCTAGTAACCGACCGGGAGGTTCATGGGGCAACAAAGGTGGACAGGGCAACTAGGGCGGTTACAACCGCGGTGGTGGTGGATCTTATCAGCGCCAGAACAACAGTACCACTCAGGATTCGGTAGCCAAGCCAAGTACCTCTAATGCTTCAGTTCAGGGTGGAGGACAGAAAAATAGTGGAAAGCTTTTCATGATGGACAAGCAGGAAGCACAGGATGATGCTCATGTAGTTACCGGTACCTTTCTTGTTCATAATGTACCGTCCTTTGTTTTGTTTGTGTTCCGGGTTTAATTCCAGAGCAGGTGTTTGTTACCACTCGTAGCTAACAGAATGATGTCCTTGCTTGAATCCTCCTTGCGGTCTCCTGAAACGATGAACAAACTGAGGGCTCGGCTTTGGCCGAGCGTACTCACTCCGACGCTCAAGTCAGTAAACTTAGAGAGAAGTTGTTGTAACTTGGCTAAGAGTGTATTGTAGAGAGATAAGCAAGATATTACCAGATGAATAGTGGTTATTAGGTCAATTTATGGATCCTTTCCTCAATGAAGATTGAGGAGTATTTATAGGCTTTCGCCTTTTGTCACGTAGTGGCCAAGTGGCTATCAGGTGAAAAGACTGTTATACCCTCGGCCGATGGACTGTGGCGAGGCTCGCCGAGGGTCTTGGATATGAGTACGCGGATTTGTGTCCCGGTTGGCTAGTTGTCTGGCCGAGACCAGGTGACAGCCGATGGGCTTCACCGGCTAGACTGTCTAAGTCGTTGACTTTCTTTGTGAATACCCTTGACCTTGCTCAATGTGTTGACTTGGTCATGGTGGTGCAGAATATGCCCCATCAATTTGCCCCAGCGTAGTCTATGCCGTGGTATGGGCTTCGATGTATGTGAACGTATATTCTGCGTAAGTATTTTTGCAAAATTTTTGGTAACGGCTTCTTTCAAGCATCGGCGTGGTTCTTGTTAGGCCGTACCATATATCCCCCTTCCACATGGATGCGTAAAGGGTATCCGATGTGGGAAATAATATGACGTTGGCCGAGACCAGGGTGAGAGTCCGGTCATTTTTGATTGCCCCGGCCCGTGCTTCATGGCTTGGTCGATCATGTAGCCGATGGAGAGCAGGCGCCTAGGATTTTGTTGAGGGAGATGAACAGGCGAAGAGATGTGAATGGGCGTGTTGAATACGCTTGGTAATCGTAGCATTGATTGACATTCAATCGTTGCAACGATTGACATTCCGTGGTTGCATGTCCGACACGTGTCCGCTTGCGATTGGTTGACACTTCATGGTCGTGCCCCGATTGGTCCTTCTTCATGGGCTTTTCCCTATAAATAGGGTAGTTACTCCGTGATTTTGGCCATTATTTTCATTTCCTCAAATTTTCAAAATTTTCCCCCAAAATCTTCCTCTTTAAACTTTCAAGGGCTTTCTTTTCTTCCAATCTTCGGTCTTCGATCCGTGAGTGTATTTCTTCAAGGTAATCAAACAAATTTTCTTTTATTTCGTTTGTAGTTTGTTGTGAACATGTCTTCTGCGATCTTTGGACCTAGTAAACCCGCGTCGGGGGCCCTAGGTCTCCTTCTCTGAAGTTGATCCTCAAATTCTTGAGGAATGAGAGGACTACGATTCCTATGGCGATTTTGGTGATGATTTCGGTGATGAAGAGGAAAGGTCTCGTCCTAACGAAGGGAGGCAGTATGTTATGGATCACGGCGACGCCTGTAAGGTCCGTTCTGACCGTGCTTGGGCTCATAAGCTCGCCTTGATTGTTCAAAGCGAGGAATTTTTCGAGGGCCATTTTTTCTTCGGTAGGGGATACAAAATTGTTATCCCTGAGGAGGGTCAGGCCGTCTGTTGCCCTCCACCGGGCCACACCGGCGTGTATATGCGGCATTTGGAGTATGGGCTCCGGTTTCCGTTGAATGAGCACGTTATGGCCATTATTAGAGCTATGAACGTTGCCGTTGCACAACTGCACCCGTTGGCTATGAGGACCATAATCGGCTTTGTCTAGCTCTGTCTCTTCAAGGGAGAGGCCCCAACGGTGAATTTATTCCGCCGGCTTCACCATCTCAAACCATTTTCGGCGCGTCGGATGGTACAAAGTGTGGAGATGGAGCGGGTTATGTCTCTGTCAACAAACTTTCTTCTCGCAAGGATGGCAAGGCCAGTGGGTGTACGTTAAGGTCTTGGGATGACTATCCGCTGCCACGCTTTTTCAAAGACCGAGTTAACTTGCGGTGTGAGACTCAAAGGCGGAGCACGATAGATGGGTTTCCGGAAGAAGCTCAAAATGGATGCTAGCGAGTGTCTATCTCCGGGACGATGAGAGAGGTCGGCAATGAGGCTATTTGAGGTGGACAAGAGTGGGGTGCCGAAAAGATGGATTCCTCCGACGCAGATCATCCTTCAGGATGAGCCGCTCTGCCATGTCGGCCTCATACCGGCCCTAGCACAGGGTGAGTGGGGTCGGTGTGAGGCCCATCGCCGCTCTTAATGCTCTTGCTCCTCGAATTCCGGTTTATTTCCTCTACTTAACTCTTTCTTTGTTTCTTTATGAGACCACTTTGGAAAGGGCTTGTCCGAGGATCTTCCAGAGATGGGGGCTGCACAAAGATGGGACCGTTGCCAACTTGCATCCCAAGGCTCAAACCCACGACCGTAGGAGGTCGCCGGGTGATCTTATGGAGCAGCGGCTGAGGGGCTTGAGCGTGGAGGAGGCTCAGGCGAAGGTTATCGGCGGCGTTGTTCGTCGGACGCGAAAAAAAGTGTCTTCGGCGGCGAGGGCGTCGACGTTGGCTCCAACTCCCACCCCCTCTTCTAAAAAGGTGGAGGTTGTTGATATTCCTTCCGAGGGGGACTCCGATGCGGAGGAATCTCCCCTTATCCGAAAGAGGAAGGAGGCAGCCTCTACCGTTGGCAAGGAAGTGCCTCCTCCGGCCAAGAAGGCGAAGCACGGTACCTATTCATTCCGTGGCTTAAATTTAGCCGAGTCATTGGGTGCTCCCGATGACAAAGCTTCCGACATGTCGATATACGTTGATACCGACGTCTTTATTAAATTTTTGTAGGCCAGCCCGGCAGCCGGCTCTCTCTCGTTCTCGGCAAAGGCGCAGGTGGAGGGGACCTCTGCGCAGTCGGGTGATCAAGGCGTCACCGTTAACCCTTCATCCCGAAGGCTTCCTCCTCCCGGCCCGCAGTTGGGGTCAAATTGTTACCACCGTCCCCTTCATCCTGAAGGCTTCGTCTCCCAGCTTATAGAGGAAGGCACGAAGCTAATTAGGGAGCTTGCAAGGTGGAACGTGGTTACCGCCTGCTCGTCTCACGGAGCGGGGAGAAGGCCGTGGCTCGAGCTGTTCATGAGCGTAATGCCGCTAAGCGGTGGTGCGTCGGCAAAGCTAGGTCTCCTCAATGAGCGGAAGCTTAGGGGAGATGCTGAGAAGGCGCTCTTGGCCGAGAGAAAACTCGGGGGGAGGACGCCGAAAAAGAGGTTCTTTCCGAGAAAGCCAAGGCCGAGGCTGCGGCCCGAGGCCGCGAAGTCTTTGGAGAAGTGTAACCATGTTCAAGGGCGTGCCGACCTCTATCTACAGCAGAGGAACGAATCCGAGGGCCTGTTTAAGGCCCAAAGCGGAGGTGGTTCGGGGCAAAGAGGCCATCATCAAGCAGAAGGAGGCGGACATTGAGATGCTCCAAACCGTCATGCTCCCCAATCGTGCGCTGAACCCGGGACTTGGCCGAAGGAGCTGCTAGGGAAGTGATCGAGGAGCTTTTCCCTCTCGATGGTTCCTTTCCGTGGGGTAGATATGACAAGTCGCTTGATGACAAGCTCGAGGCTAAGGAGAACGCCATGGTGGAGAAGGCCAAGGAGGCGGTGAGGGCGAAGATTGAGAAGGAGGCGGCCGCGGAGAAAGCAGCTCTTGCCGAGAGGGCTAAGGCGGCCAAGGAGGAAGTTGAGAGAATGAGGGCGGCTGATGACGCCGAGGCCAAAGCTGAGGCCGCTAGGAAAGCCGCTTTGGGTTGCCTATTGAAGAAGATGCGGCTACCGCCATCGATGGTAAGCAAAGCACAGGCATAGGTTGCTCGATGAGAACAAGTTTACTGCAGATCCGCTTCACTCCTCACACACCATCATGTCCGCTTGATGAGAACAAGTTTCAGACAGACCGCTTGACTCTCACACACCACCATCATGCGCGCTTGATGAGAACAAGTTTACAGCAGATTTACTTCAGCTGTTCGGGGGCCGATCATTAAGCCCTTCCTCCCCGTCATCCTTTGGTGCCTCAAATGACATAATTGTAGCTTTTGCTTTTCTCCTTGTATTTTGTATCCTTTGGTAGGTTGTGTTTTGGTTTATTCCAACGGGACAATTTGTTATCTCCATTTTTCGCTTTGTAAACCGTTATTATTAATAAGAGTTCGTTTCTTTTGCCTTCGGCATGGCCGAGGTCTTTACCTTATTTCTTTTGAGCGTTTCAACGGTATTTAGTGTTTCCACTTTGCCTCTGGCTTGGCCGAGGTCTTTTCCCGTTCTTGTCTGAGTTGTCCTCTTACGTTTATTAATTGAGCGTTTCTTTTTGTTTGAGCCTTGGTTTGGCCGAGGCAGTTTAGAGTGTGCATCTCAACTGTTTTTAACGCTTTTAAGGCATTTTGATTTGTTTATCAACTGCGCTGGCCGCGATCGGCCCGCGTGTTCGCGCCGATGGAGATCGCCGCCGCTCTTGTCGGTATGCAGAAGAGTCGGCGCCTGGATAGCGTGTTACTGGCGTCTACCACTTTAAGTGATCGCCAAGCGTCTACTATTTGGGGTGACTGCCACAGCACTACATTTCTTCATGGGGACCGCCGCTCTTGTCTATGACAGTATGAGACGGCGTCGGCTTCAATAACGACTGCCGCTCTTGTCGAATCGACAGTATGAGACGGCGTCGGCTTCAATAACGACTGCCGCTCTTGTCGAATCGACAAGATGAGACGCGTCGGCTTCATTAACGACGCTGCCGCTCTTGTCGAATCGACAGATGAGACGGCGTCGGCTTTTTAACGATCGCCGCTCTTGTCGAATCGACAGATGAGACAGCGTCGGCTCGGCTTTTAACGATCGCCGCTCTTGTCGAATCGACAGATGAGACGGCGTCGGCTTCTTTAACGATCGCCGCTCTTGTCGAATCGACAGTATGATGAGCGTCGCTTCTTTAACGACGCCGCTCTTGTCGAATCGACAGATGAGACGGCGTCGGCTTTTTAACGATCACGCTCTTGTCGAATCGACAGATGAGACGGCGTCGGCTTTTTAACGATCGCGCTCTTGTCGAATCGACGAAGTATGAGAGGCAGCGTCGGTTTTTAACGATCGCCGCTCTTGTTTAATCGACAAGTATGAGACGGCGTCGCTTCTTTACTCGTACCCGAGTGATTTGTGGGAAAAATGGACATCTTCATGGGGGACTTGGTCGATTTTACATTCGATATTAACATGCGTCGGGATGCCCACAAATTTTGGGCACCTCCGCGCTATACAAGGTCTGTCTGTCGGTTTCCTAATGCCTTATCTAGAGGCGCTTTGCCTCTTCCCGTCGGCCGTCGGTTGCATCCATAGGGTCGCCCTTCGGTTGTGAGGATGAGCTTTTCCCTTCTCTCGATCGCTTCGCCACTTTGAGGATTGCATGTTGCATCCCGCGCAGATATCCGGACGTTGACCACCTCGTCCTTCTCGTCTTTGGAGACGAGCTTATGCGCTTCCCCGGTCGAGACATACATTAGTGTCGGGCTCGGATGGACATCACCGCGTCGGCATCGCTCGAGTAACTCGGCCTATTAGGACGTTGTAGGCGGATGAGCCGTTGATGACGACGAACTCGGCTAGGACATTCTTGGCCGCATTCCCTTCGCCGAACATCACCGGTAGTTTGATTGAACCCAGGGGTACCAGGCCGGCCGGAGAAGTCTGTATAGTGGATGGGCGCAGGGCTCAAGTCCTTGATTCTCAGGCCGAGGGCGGAAGCACTCCCCGAACATGATGTTCGTGTAGGCGCCCGTGTCATCGACATCTCTTCACTAGGTGGTTGGATATTTCCAAGTTGACTACGAGTGGGTCATTTGTGAGGGGCGATGACTCCCTCGTAGTCCTTCCCTCCAATAGTCATATTGGGAACGCTGGAGGCGGCGGTCGCTGCGTTGGGCACAAAGTTGATAGCCGATACGGCTCGTTGGGTGCCGTTTGTGCCCATGAGCGGACCCACCGTTCTCGTTACCTCCGATTACTACATTGATAACTCCTATCCGTTGAAAAACGGATGTCTTATCCGCATTGGCGTCGGTCTTCGGCCTTTGGCCACATACTTGTCGAGGCTCCCCTTCCGGATTAGCTCTTCAATGGCATTCTTCGATGCCTAGCGATTGTCGATGAGGTGGCCGGCGCAACCGTGGTACTCGCAGATCTTGGTTTGAGTCACCGTCTCCTTTTGGCTTGGGAGGCCGTTCCCAGCCGGCCCCTCGCTTCGCTTAGGCGAAGACCTTGGCGGCCGATGCGACTGAGAGGGGTTTTGTCATGGTAATGCCTTGGTAAAACATTCCCGAATCATCGCGCCGCGCCCGTCGAGGCCTGTTTCTTGGCAGATCTATCGACCGTGACTGTTATTGTCACGACGTTTATCATCGGATCGTGACTGTTGTTGTCACGACGCCTCTCATCCGGCTATCATCCCGGCTTTTTTTTTCTCTCTCGAGGGCTCGGCCTCGCTGGGGCCCACCCAGGTCTTGTGGTAATCTTCCACCTTGATGGCCTGGTCGGCCATCTTCCTCGCGGCGTCTAGGCCCAGGCCCCCGTGCTTGATGAGCTCGTCTTTTAAGTTTCCCTTTGGGAGGCCCTTCATCGGTCGAAAGCGCCGATTCGGGATTGATTTCCCGAATCTGCTGGACCTTGCCGTCGAACCTCTTCATATAGCTTCGTAGAGACTCGCCCTCCTCCTGCTTGATAGTTAGGAGGTCCGACGTCTCTACGACCGTCCTTTTGTTGCAAGAGTACTGGGCTAAGAAGGCGTCCTTTAGGTCGGCAAAACAGTATACCGAACCGTCGGGAAGCCCCTTGTACCGGTTTTGAGCCATCCCATGCGAGTCGTTGGGAAGACTCGGCACCAGACCTCATCAGCTGCTCCCATACCGACATGTAAGACTCGAAAGCCTCGGCGTGGTCGGTCGGGTCGCTGTCTCCTTTATATGTGAACGCCGGCAACTTCAGCTTGGTTGGCACGGCGGTGTCTAGGACATAATCACTGAGGGGCTGTTTGACCACGTGTCGGATGACACGCGGCGACCGACTCCTCGCGTTCCTAGTCCGGCTTCTCTCCTCGTAGCGGGAAGGACTTCTTCTCCGGCTTGGGCTTCTTCTCCGCTCTCCGAGTCCCAAGCCGCTGGTTCCCCGGGGTGTGCCTCGTCGGTGTTGCGGCGGCGATGTCCTCTCCCGAGTACGAGAAGGACTTACGTTTACCACGACCACTTTGGGCTCCTCCGGCGTCTTGGTAGGGTCCGCTTCCCAAAGTGCTCCGTTCAAGTTTCTTGGAGTCACGTTCGGGCCCCGGCCTCTGGGACGGCTTCCGCCGCTCGTGTCGGCGTGCCTATGTGAGTGGTGTACTCCCACCAGGTCCAGGAGTGTCTTCGGATTTTGCTACGTCAACCACCTGTCCCATGATGGTGACCTGGTTGGCGGACGGCGGTGTGTCCGGTATTATCGGCATTCCGAATTCCGGTTGGACTACTCTGCCGGTGGAGGGTGCACTACTCCGAATGGTGAAATGTATCATCTTGGTGTAGCTCGGTTTCGTCGGTCACGACTACTTGTTGTTTCGACATCTTAGCTCTTTTGGGTGGGTTTTTTTTTGTGTTTTTGTTTTTGTTGTTTGGGAATGAATGTGACTAGCTTCTAGTTTGCCATCCCCACAGACGGCGCCAATTGTTCCGGGTTTAATTCCAGAGCAGGTGTTTGTTACCACTCGTAGCTAACAGAATGATGTCCTTGCTTGAATCCTCCTTGCGGTCTCCTGAAACGATGAACAAACTGAGGGCTCGGCTTTGGCCGAGCGTACTCACTCCGACGCTCAAGTCAGTAAACTTAGAGAGAAGTTGTTGTAACTTGGCTAAGAGTGTATTGTAGAGAGATAAGCAAGATATTACCAGATGAATAGTGGTTATTAGGTCAATTTATGGATCCTTTCCTCAATGAAGATTGAGGAGTATTTATAGGCTTTCGCCTTTTGTCACGTAGTGGCCAAGTGGCTATCAGGTGAAAAGACTGTTATACCCTCGGCCGATGGACCTGTGGCAGGCTCGCCGAGGGTCTTGGATATGAGTACGCGGATTTGTGTCCCGGCTGGCTAGTTGTCTGGCCGAGACCCAGGTGACAGCCGATGGGCTTCACCGGCTAGACTGTCTAAGTCGTTGACTTTGCTGTGAATACCCTTGACCTTGCTCAATGTGTTGACTTGGTCAGCGGTGCAGAATATGCCCCATCAATTTGCCCCCAGCGTAGTCTATGCCGTGGTGATTGTTGGGATGGATTGGCTGGGTAAGTATGATGCCAGAATAGATTGTCGGCAAAAGAGGGTGTCCTTAAAGGGTCCCAAGGGTATTAGGGTGTCCTATAGAGGGTTTGTGGTAAAGCCTAAGTGTAGGTTCATAGCTGTGATGACTTTAAAGTCATGTTTGAGGAAGAAGTGTCCCTTGATTCTCTGTCATGTGAGAGACCACCGAGTAGAGCCACCGACAGCTTCTGAGATATCTGTGGTGAGAGAGTTCAAAGATGTTTTTCCTGAGGAGATACCGAGTTTGCCTCCCAAGAGGGATGTTGATTTCAGCGTGGAGCTTAAGCCGGAAACGAGTCCCATATCTAAAGCACCTTACCGTATGGCACCTAAAGAGTTGGCAGAGTTGAAAAAGCAGATACATGAGTTGCTAGGCAAGGGTTACATCAGGCCTAGTGTATCGTCGTGGGGAGCTCCAGTTCTTTTTGTAAAGAAGAAAGATGGGAGTATGAGACTGTGCATTGATTACAGAGAGCTCAATCGTGTAACAGTGAAGAACAAGTATCCGTTGCCTAGGATTGACGACTGTTTGATCGCTTAGTGGAGCGGTGTGTTTTCCAAGATTGATCTTAGGTCGGGATATCACCGGTGAGGATAGCGGATGAGGATATTCCTAAGACAGCGTTCGATCTCGATATGGTCATTACGAGTACGTGGTGATGCCTTTTGGGTTGACAATGCGCCAAAGCACTTTTATGGATTTGATGAATCGATCTTTACACCGTTCTTGGATAGGTTTGTGGTTGTTTTTATCGACGATATCTTAGTCTATTCTAAGACTAAGGAAGAGCATGAGGAGCACTTGAGGATAGTCCTGCAGACCTTGAGAGAAAATCAGCTTTATGCCAAGCTATCTAAGTGCGAGTTACAGTTAGAGGAAGTGGCTTTTCCGGGGCCATGTGATATCTAAGAAGGGGGTATCTGTGGATCCTAGTAAGATTGAGGCCGTCACCAAGTGGGAATCGCCGAAGAATGTTGCTGAGATTCGGAGTTTCTTAGGCCTTGCCGGCCGGCTACTACAGGAGATTTGTGAAAGATTTCTCTACCATAGCGCGGCCTATGACATCTTTGATGAGGAAGGAAGTCAGATTTGTTTGAGATGAGAGTTGTGAGAAGGCGTTTCAGACCTTAAAGGAACGTTTGACCACAGCTCCTATCCTAGCCTTGCCAGAGGGTTGTGAGAACTTTGAGGTATATACCGACGCTTCAAAGAATGGTCTTGGTTGTGTTTTGATGCAGGAAGGGAAAGTCATAGCTTATGCTTCGAGGCAGCTGAAGCAATATGAGGAGAACTACCCTACTCATGATCCGGAGTCAGGTGCGATTGTGTTCACTCTTAAGATTTGGAGGCACTACCTTTATGGAGCAACTTTTAAGGTGTTCTCTGATCATAAGAGTCTAAAGTATATCTACACTCAGAAGGAGCTTAACATGCGACAGAGACGGTGGATGGAGCTGATTGGAGATTATGATATGGAGATCATCTATCACGAGGGTAAGGCTAATGTTGTTGCAGATGCACTGAGTAGGAAGAGCGTTCATTCGCTATGTACAGCTATGTCCTTCTTTGAAGTTGAGGGATGAGATGTCTAGGTTGGGGATCTTTATGATTCGAGAGGGGATACCATCGGGATTTGACGATCGAGCCAGAGTTGTATGAGAACATCAAGAGTAAGCAAGAGTTTGATCCTAAGATTCAGGAGTGGAAGTCAAAGGTAGAGAGTGGAACGGTTTCCAGGTTTTCTATCCATTCAGATGAGAGTGTTCGTTTTGATGAGAGATGGTGTGTTCCTGAGGATGCAGAGTTGCGGAGAGTGATCCTGACGGAGGCTCATTGCACTCCATATTCAGTTCACCCGGGTGGTGACAAGCTTTATAAAGACCTTAAGAAGACTTTTTGGTGGCCAAACATGAAGAGAGATGTAGCTGAGTTTGTAGCCAGATGTTTGACCTGTCAAAGGGTCAAGGGTGAACAAAAGAGACCACAAGGTAAGATTCAGTCTTTGGAAGTACCCGAGTGGAAGTGGGAGTCGATCTCCAGTCGATCTCCATGGACTTCATTGTGGGGTTGCCTAGGTCACAACAAGGTAACAACATGATTTGGGTGATTGTTGATCGGTTAACCAAGTCAGCCCATTTCGTTCCCATGAAAGATACTTGGTCTAAGATGCAGCTGGCATTGGGTTACAGGAGGCATGTGGTTCGGTTACATGGTATACCTAAAGATATCGTTTCTGATCGTGATGCGAGGTTTATATCCAAGTTTTGGCAAGAGCTGCAAGAGTTGATGGGTACAACTTTGAAGATAAGTACTGACCTTTCATCCAAGCAACCGATGGTCGACGGAACGGACCATCAAGACCTTAGAGGACATGTTGAGGGCATGTGTTATGGAGTTTGGGGCGATTGGGAAGACAGGCTTGATCTGATCGAGTTTTCATACAATAACAGTTATCATACAAGCATCGGGATAACACCTTTTGAAGCTTTGTATGGCCGGAAATGCCGAAGTCCAGTTTGTTGGGATGATAGTTCTGAGACGGTGGTTTTAGGGCCACAGCTGGTTCAAGATATGGTTGAGCAAGTCCAGTTAATTCGGCAAAAGATGAGAGCAGCTCAAGATCGTCAGAAGAGCTACGCCGACTTACACAGCAGGGACATTGAGTTTACGGTAGATGACAAGGTTCTTTTGAAAGTGTCACCTATGCGAGGTGTTATGAGGTTTGAGAAAAAGGGTAAGTTAAGCCAAAAGTTTATAGGTCCTTATGAGATTTTGGACCGTGTTGGCGAGGTAGCTTACTGGTTAGCGTTACCACCGGCTTTGGATAGAGTACACAATGTTTTTCATGTATCTCAACTTCGGAAGTATGTGAGCGATCCGTCGCATATCCTTGAAATGGAGAACATCGAGCTTGATGAATCCTTGTCCTACGCCGAGATTCCTAAGGAGATTCTTGATCGCAAGGTTCGTAAGACCCGTAATGGTGAGACGCTCTTACTCAAGGTCCTTTGGTCTAATCATAACGTGGATGAAGCCACATGGGAACCCGAGGAAGCTATGCGAGAACGTTTTCCTAACATTTTTAATCAGGTATGTTTGGTTACGGGGACGTAACCGTTGTCTTTTTAGGGGGGTAGGAGATGGTTGCGGTCGTGTTTTGTCTTATTTTGTTGTTTTGCTTTGAGTCGGGGTAGTGATTTTGTGGTGACTTGTGTAGTTCTTTGGTGTTGTTTTATGTGGTTGGTATAGTCTTGTGGCGTTGTGTTGTGCCTTGTTTTGAGAGTAGTGTGTGAACTTCGGGACGAAGTTCTTTTTAAGGGGGGAAGACTGTAATAATACGGATTTTCTTTGGTGACTACTCGACCGAGTAGAGCCTACTCGGCCGAGTAGTCTTTGTTGTTGTGAGTTGTTTTGGTTCTCGCCGATGAATACTTGGCGAGTATAGTGAATACTCGACCGAGTAGCGGATACTCGGCCGAGTATAACTTTACTCGACCGAGTATTCGGTCTGGCGAGTATTATTTTGACGGTTTGATTAGGGAGTGTTTAAGATTATTTTATATCCCGCGTCAGTTTTCAAAACATCATTTCAACTTCATCATTTCTACGTTAACCCTAATCTCTCCCTAATCACTCCCTAATCATCCCATAGCCTTGTTGTTTGTGAAATCTTCGGAGTCCTTGCGTATAATTCCTCATCCTACTATTGGTAAGTTCTATTTCTAAGTTATTCGTATTCGTTGGGGTTACTGTACATTTACGGAATTGGGAATATGGGGGTTGTCCAATGTGTAATTGTGTGATATGATTATGGTATAGGAGAAGACTTCGTAGAGGAGCCTTTCTGAGTGTTCAAGTTCATTCCACTGTTGATTTCTAAGGTAGGGTTTCCTACTCAGTTTACTGTTCTTTGTTAGACATGTTTGTTGTGGTTATTGTTATCTGTTGATCATCGGAGTATGGAGATTGTTGTGACGATGTTAGTGTGAGGGTATTGAGATGGCTGTGATATCATGTGATTGTGATTGTGGTGGAGTCACTTGCGGGAGTGGCTTCACACCCTAGTTCGCCCTCCGTGGAACCCGCCACGGGAGGGGATGTGCACATTAAGGGACAAGGATTGTTGTCGCTCGTTGAGGAGCTGGACTAGGTGGGACCGGCTGCGGTCACCCACTGGCGGCGAGGATTACCTGTTGCGATGGGTAATCTGGCAGGGCTACACACTTCAGTGTGTAGTCGGTTACTGTGTGAGAATGGAGGATTGGGAATTGGCGATGATCAGTTGATTTCTCCGTTTGTTTGTCTTAATATTTGAGTAATACTGACCCCGTTGTTGTTTGTGGAATCTGCGGTGATCCATTCGGGGATGGTGAGCAGGCTTGACAGGTATTGCTAGTGTGAGCTTGGGGAATGTCTTGGGAGTATTGCCATCACCAGTCATAGCATCACCGTCTGAGTCTTAGTTGGATTTCTTTTATTGTTAGACTTTGGAGTTGTATTTTGTTAAACCAGTATTTGGATTTGGATGTTGTAAACTTTATACTTTACAGTACTTTAATAAATGTGCTCAGTTCAGACGCTTTTGATATGTACTAACCTCGGGCAACCGAGATGGTAACACACTTTCATGGTAGGGTGGTCCTGGTAAGGCACCTTGGTATGAGGGGGTGTTACAGTATAGTACTCTTTAAGAGTTATGTATACCATAAGTCCATAACAATTTGAATATAAATATAAAAGTTGTAATCTCCTCAATATCAATAAAACTCTCCTACATTATATTTTGTGAACGTAATTAACACACTGTTAGTAATCCACGTAAATCAGTGTGTTGCTTTCTTAACGTTTCTATTATCTTTTATCGCCTATGTTATAATAGTTATCTAGGTCGAAAAAGCTTGGGAGATATTTGGCTTCAGGATTATCATAAATTTAACAGGACTCTAATTAGAGAAACAAGTTTGGCAAATGATCACGGATAGGGATAGTCTAGGTTCGAGTTTTGGGAAGCAAGCACTTTCCTTGCGGGACTTTTTATGAGAGCAAAGTTAGGTTCTAATAATAGTTCACACTTGGCGGGGATATGGGAGGCTAGGTTGGTGTTGAGAAGGGTGTTCGAAGAAGAGTGGGGATTGGGCTTAGCATGAGGGCATGGCTTGATCCGTAGATTCCAAGCACGCAAATGTTAATATCATATCATCTCATTAAGATGGGGGCTGAATAATGATTGAAATTGAGATACTTGTGACTAATTTGCTAAAGACAAACAGATGTGAGACTATTCTTTTTAGTAAGGTAATTTTTTTCCCTACTTTTCGAGTAGAAGCATGTTTTAAGTATGCATGTTAGTTCTTCGAAACACAAAAATGTGTTTTATTAGGACTTGGAGAAGGATGGATGTATGTCTTTGGTCAAATCAGCTTACAAGGTTTTATAAGTTGGAGAAATGGAGCTATGGGTGAGTTAAAGTCAAAGATGGTGAGAGATAAATAGCTATGGAATCGGATATGAAAATTACAAGCATTGTCGCGAGTTAAGATATTTTTTGAGTGATGTTATAAAACTACGAATAGAAGTTGGGCACAAGCGCATACGATCGATGCTATATTTTCTGTATGTTACAATGAGATGGTGACTTGTCTCCATACTGTTATGGGTTGTGGGTGGGTATAATGATTATATGGGATGAGTTAGGATTGAAGGTGAGGTCGATAATGGGATATGCGCGAGTAGAGCTGTAACACCCCCATACTCCAAGTGCCTTACCAGGACCACTCAGGTATGAAGACATTACCATCTCGGTTACCCGAGGCAATGATAATCAAACAACAATAAAGAAACAATGTTTAATATAAATAATTTAGTGAATAGATACAATCCTCAAAACCAAACCAAAAGTACGATACATGATTTTAAACTGACTGTCTAACTGAAATGTAAATAAACTAAAGGCTACAGCGGAAGACTCCTATCATCATGTCGTGGCATCCCAGCTATCCCAGTACTCATCTCAATACCTGCTCAATATCTGCTCACCATCCCCGAATGGATCACCGCAGGTTTACAAAACAACACCGGGGTCAGTACTAATCACACAATCAATATGTATAACAATAATAAGACAAACAGACAGCTTAAAGCATCACACACGCACACACATGACCAACCAATTCCCATCATCTCAATCCCGATCGTCCTTTGGACAGACCCCGCCAGTGGGGGACCGCAGCCGTACCCACCAAATCCCCGCTCCACATAGTGAGCGATAACCCTGTCCATTAATGTGCACATCCCCTTCCGTGGCGGGTTCCACGAAGGGCGAAACTAGGGCGTGAAGTCACTCCCGCAAGTGACCCCACTCAGCCGAGAACGCATCTCGAGAACCATCAACAACAATCACAACCACAAACACAGTACAATCATTATATCAAACAACCAAATACAACACATCACCAATATCCCATTATGGGACTAATACTGAGTAGGAAATCCTACCTGGAAAGCACAACAATCAGACGGTACGGTATCAAATTTGTATCAAAAAGCCTCTTCTACGAACCCTCCTCCTATCATATAACACATAGAGGCTACACATCACATACTACACACAAAAACCCCCAATCTCTAAATTAGGGTTTAACCAAATCAAGGGAAAAACAATAAAAAGGGTACATAGATCTTACCCTCGACGCAAGGAACTCAACGATACGAATAACGACAAGAATCGACCGTCGAACTCGGAATTGCTAAGAATGCGATTAGGAAGATGAACTGGTTGCTTTCTCTCTTAAACAGGTTTTAGGTTTTGTAAAAGTGATTTAAAACAATGACGACGAAACTTAAATACCTTAATCGCATAATTAACAAAACTCGAGAAAACTCTCCGTAAAACCGGACACTCGATCGAGTACCCAAGGTACTCGATCGAGTACCCCTACTCGATCAGTACCCTGACTACTCGATCGAGTACCCAACAGTCGAAACTATTTTATTTCGCAACTTACCCTTACTCGAGAGAGTAAGGCCTACTCGATAGAGTACCCCAAGACTTATAAATACGGAGTATTACAGTCTTCCCTCCTTAAAAGGAACTTCGTCCCCGAAGTTCAAACCACTACTAACAAAGGTACTCCCACAACATTCCCGACTCAAAAGCCAAACAAAACTTAACATAAAACATGATACTAACCCAACTCATCCCGACAAACATACCGACACTACACATAAAAAGTGTATAAAACTCTTAAAACTGCTCGCGATCATCTCCTACCCCCCTAAAAGAAACAAGGTTACGTCCCCGTAACCATACATACCTGATCAAAGAGAAAAGGGTAACGCTCTTTCATAGCTTCCTCTGGCTCCCATGTAGCTTCCTCGGTCTCGTGGTTAGACCAAAGGATTTTGAGCAAAACTGTCTCACCACCCCTAGTCTTTCTAACCTTTCGGTCTAGAATCTGTTTAGGCACCTCAAGATATGATAAGGACTCATCTAGCTCTAAGCTCTCTGCCTCTAACACATGTGACGGGTCACTCACATACTTCCGCAGCTGCGATACATGAAACACATTATGCACTCTCTCTAACGCAGCTGGTAAAGCCAGACGATAAGTAACTTCCCCAACTCGCTCTAAGATCTCATAAGGCCCTATAAACTTCTGACTTAGCTTGCCTTTCTTCCCAAATCTCATAACTCCGCGCATAGGAGAAACTTTCAAAAGAACTTTCTCCCCAACTTGAAACTCTATATCCCGGCGATGTAGATCTGCATAACTCTTTTGCTGTCTCCGAGTGCTCTCATCCTTTCCCGATCATCTTAATCTGTTCCACCATCTCATGCACCATCTCTGGTCCTAAAACCACTTTGCCTCAAAGATGTCGTCCCAACAGATTGGACTCCTACATCTCCTCCCATACAAAGCCTCAAACGGTGCCATACCAATCTTTTGGTGTGATAGTTTGTTGTTGTAAGAAAACTCTATCAAGTCCAACCTCTGCTCCCAGCTACCACCAAAATCCATCACACAAGCTCGCAACATATCCTCAAGAGTCTTGATTGTTCTCTCGATCCGCCCGTCTGTCGCAGGATGAAATCTTTGTACTCATCTTCAAAGTTGTTCCCAACGATTCCTGCAACTCTTTCCAAAATCTCGATATAAACCTCGCATCTCTGTCAGACACTATGTCCTTAGGGACTCCATGTAACTTAAGCACGTTCTTTCGATAAGCCATAGCCAATTGTGCCTTAGTCCATGTATCTTTCATTGGAACAAAGTGAGCTGACTTGGTCAGACGATCCACTATCACCCAAATCATGTTGTTACCTTGTTGACTCTTAGGCAAACCCACAATGAAATCCATGGAAATGGATTCCCACTTCCACTCAGGCACCTCTAAAGACTGAATCTTACCTTGTGGTCGTCTCTGTTCCCCTTTAACTCTCTGGCATGTCAAACAATGGGACACAAACTCAGCTGTCTCTTTCTTCATCCCAGGCCACCAAAACGTTTTCTTCAAATCCTTGTATAGCTTATCTCCACCTGGATGAACTGAATATGGTGTGCAATGCGCCTCTGTCATGATCGTCTTTTTCAACTCCTCATCATTAGGAACACACCACCTACCGTCAAACCTCAAACTACCATCTATATGAATAAAAAAGCGGGACACTGTCCCTTTCTCTACTCCAGCTCTCCACTCAACTATCTTAGGATCCAAAGCCTGTTTACCTCGAATATCATCATAAAACTCAAGTTGTACTGTCATATCACCCATGGCATCTCCTTTCTGCATCATATGTATCCCAAAACTCGCTACCTCATCCCTCAGCCTCATCAAAGATAGAGCTGTACACAAGGAATGTACACTCTTCCTACTCAAAGCATCAGCAACAACATTGGCCTTCCCTTCATGGTAGATGATTTCCATGTCGTAATCGCCAATCAACTCCATCCACCTCCTCTGTCTCATGTTCAACTCCTTCTGCGTGAAGATGTACTTAAGACTCTTGTGATCAGAAAATACCTTAAAGATTGCTCCATAAAGGTAATGTCTCCAAATCTTGAGAGCAAACACCACTGCACCCAACTCCAGATCATGAGTAGGGTAATTCTCCTCATAAGGCTTCAATTGCCTAGAAGCATAGGCAATCACTTTACCATTCTGCATTAACACACATCCCAGCCCATTCTTCGAGGCATCTGTATAAACCTCAAAATTCTCGCTCCCTTCAGGCAATGCTAGGACAGAGCGTGGTCAAACGTTCCTTTAATGTTTGGAACGCCGTCTCACAACTCTCATCCCAACGAAACCTGTTCTCTTTCCTCATCAACGCCGTCATCGGTCTAGCTATCTTGGAGAAATCTTTCACGAACCGTCTGTAGTATCCGGCTAAACCCAAGAAACTCCTAACCTCAAAGAACATTCTTTGGTGCTTCCCACTTTGTCTTTGCCTCAATCTTCGCCGGATCCACAGCTACCCCATCTTTAGAGATCACATGCCCCAGAAAAGCAACTTTCTCTAACCAGAACTCACACTTGGACAGCTTAGCATACAACTCATGATCCCTCAAAGTCTGCAACACGATCCTCAAATGCTCCTCATGCTCCTCCTTAGTCTTAGAGTAGACTAAGATATCATCGATAAACACCACTACAAACTGGTCCAAGAACTGTCTGAAGATTCTATTCATCAAATCCATAAACACTGCCGGCGCGTTAGACAACCCAAACGGCATCACCACATACTCGTAATGGCCATACCTCGACGTGAAAGTTGTCTTTGGTATGTCCACCTCTCTAATCTTCACCTGATGGTACCCCGACCTCAAATCAATCTTAGAAAAGACTGTTGCACCACTCAACTGATCAAACAGGTCATCTATCCTTGGCAAAGGATACTTGTTCTTTATAGTCACACGGTTCAGCTCCCTGTAATCTATGCACAGCCTCAAGCTCCCATCTTTCTTCTTCACGAAAAGAACTGGTGCTCCCCAAGGCGATACACTTGGTCTAATGTATCCCTTCTCTATCAAATCATCCAACTGCTTCCTAAGCTCCTCCATCTCCTTAGGACCCATACGGTACGGTGCCTTAGAGATTGGCCCCGTCCCTGGCTTCAACTCAACGGTGAAATCTATCTCCCTCTTCGGTGGCAACCCCGGAATCTCCTCTGGAAAAACATCTGCAAACTCTCCCACCACTGGTATCTCATCAACTGTCGGAATCTCTATCCGGTCATCTCTCACATGGCACAGGATCAAAGGACATCCCTTCCTCAGATAAGACTTCAAGGTAACAATTTGCAATCAACTTAACTTTGGGTTTGACTAGAAACCCACGATAAGACACACTAACACCCTTTGGACCTCTCAAGGACACTTTCTTTTGATGACAGTCTATCTTAGCTTTATACTTTCCTAACCAATCCATCCCAACTATCATCTCAAAACCGTTAAAAGGAAACTCTAGCAAGTCTACAAGGAAATCAACTTGCCCAACTATCAAAGATACATCTCTAAACAATCTCCCACACGATACGGACTCACCCGAAGGTATGCAAACTTGCTCACTAACAGACTCATATACTCTCAAACCCAACTGTTTAACGTGACTCGAAGACACAAACGTCGAGAAGCCCCCGAATCGAACAAAATAAAGGTAGGAATACCATTAACAAGGAATGTACAGGTGATAACGTGCGCATCTTCCTCACCGCCTTCTTCTCCATCATGAATAACTTGCCATCGGTCTTGTCCACCTCCCTGGACAAGATCTTGGTGATGCGGTCGGCTTAGCACCCGACCCTTGATTGTTGTTGTTGTTCGTCGGTGTTTTTTGATAAGAATTACCGCCGTTGCGGTTGCCTCCACTGTAACTCGACTTCCCCGGTTTGGCCACGATCCAGCCGGTCTGTTGCTCGCGAAGCTCTGTGCAGGTCTCTGAAAGGATCCCGGTGCACTTGTGCACTCATGTCTCTTGTGGCCTACACCACCACAACCATAGCAGGTCACTCCCCAACTATTACTCACACTTCCACGGCCACGCCCAAAGGAAGCCCCAACACTAAACCGGACCAGAAGAAAATCCTTTAGGCGATTGTGGTTGCCTTTCTTGTGATTCGATTGGCCACCACCCTCGCTCTCGGACTTCCTCTTCTCACCACCTGACCTCTCCTGAGCCATCTCCACCAACCTCTCCGCTCTCCCAGCCCTCTTATAAGCTTCCTTAACATCAGTAAGGATCCCCACGGGTAACTTATCCATAATCTTGGTGGTCAACCCCCTCTTAAACCTCAATGCCAAATTCTCCTCACTCAAACCCATGTCCTCAAGATACTTAGACTTCTCATTGAACGACTGTAGTACTCAGCCCACGAGACATCTCGAGTCATCTTAAAACCATCAAACTCTTCTCTCAACTTACTCCTCACATGTTCCGGTACAAACTCCTTTCTCACAGCCCTACGAAACTCCTCCCAAGGTATAACAGGTAAGCCTTGGTTGGTATATATTTCCTTAGCACTCACCTTCACTGAATCCCACCACTTGCCCTTTGCTTCCCTCAAATAGAACGCACTGTTCCACTCTCATCTCATCAGGACAATGAACCAAGTCTAAGATGTTCTCCATCTCTCTCAGCCAACTATCAAGCAGATTAGGCTCCCCAACTCCCTTGTACTCTTTCGGGTTAAACCTCGCAATATAGAGGCTGATTTTAGAATGATCAACCTCCTTCTCCTTATCCTTATTCTTGTCCTCATTCACTTTCTTTAGGGTCTCAGTAAGAGCATCCTGGTGCTCTAACATCTTAACGATGTCATCCACGGTCATAAGCTCAGCTCTTGCATACAAAGCAGTTCTCTTGGGCGGCATCTTGAAACTATACAAGAAAGGGTAAACATAAACACACGTACTAAACCTCAAAACACGAAAACACGCTGCCCAGAACCCACTCGATCGAGTTCCCAAACACACTCGATCGAGTAACGGGCTACTCGATCGAGTGCCCCACGTACTCGATCGAGTACCCAAACTTCAGACCCCAAACAGACCTTCTGATCTCTTACCTACTCGATCGAGTATCTAGGCTACTCGATCGAGTGACCCCCTACTCGATCGAGTACCCCTAGTTACTCGATCGAGTGCCCCAAAACTCGATTCGGACTCAAAATCGCAAAAACCCACCCGATCGAGTCGGTCCCACTCGATCGAGTAACACTAATTCATAGAAGCTACCCGCATGTTACGTCATATGCTAACATGCTAAACTTTATAAACCACATTATATCATAATAAGCATTCTACGCATCTTTTCTACTATCTACGAAACCATTTCATCATGTTATTAAATGCCACATTGTAAATCATCCAACATGTTATCATCTCATCAACAAGTTTCCTCATATCACTATTTTCTTTCTCATGCTCAACTTTCTACTTCAACATCCAACAATTAACACATTCCATCACATTCGTAAACGAGTTAACCAAACACACATACGACTCGACAAACATTTCCCCCATGTGACCGGTTCAAAGTTGTAGGGCGACCCCTGCGACTTTAGGACGTCTCCCAAGCCTTTGCACTAGCTCCTACAACTTTTACCCCGGGTTCATTTTAATTGACTCCCTATGTTCATTAAGTTCATTGGTTACAGGTTTCAGGATCGTCGCTCTGATACCATTTGTAACACCCCCATACTCCAAGTGCCTTACCAGGACCACTCAGGTATGAAGACATTACCATCTCGGTTACCCGAGGCAATGATAATCAAACAACAATAAAGAAACAATGTTTAATATAAATAATTTAGTGAATAGATACAATCCTCAAAACCAAACCAAAAGTACGATACATGATTTCAAAATGATGTCTAATGAAATGTAAATAAACTAAAGGCTACAGCGGAAGACTCCTATCATCATGTCGTGGCATCCCGGCTATCCCAAGACTCATCTCAATACCGCTCAATATCTGCTCACCATCCCCGAATGGATCACCGCAGGTTTACAAAACAACACCGGGGTCAGTACTAATCACACAATCAATATGTATAACAATAATAAGACAAACAGACAATGACTTAATCTGTCACACACACGCACACACGCCCAACCAATTCCCATCATCTCAATCTCGACCGTCCTTTGGACCAGCCCCGCGATGGGGACCGGCCGTACCCACCAAATCCCCGCTCCACATAGTGAGCGATAACCCTGTCCATTAATGTGCACATCCCCTTCCGTGGCGGGTTCCACGAAGGGCGAAACTAGGGCGTGAAGTCACTCCCGCAAGTGACCCCACTCAGCCGAGAACGCATCTCGAGAACCATCAACAGCAATCACAACCACAAACACAGTACAATCATTATATCAAACAACCAAATACAACACATCACCAATATCCCATTATGGGACTAATGCGAGTAGAAATCCTACCCGGAAAGCACAATGATCGGACGGTATCAACAATTTGTATCAAAAAGCCTCTTCTACGAACCCTCCTCCTATCATATAACACATAGAGGCTACACATCACATACTACACAAAAAACCCCCAATCTCTAAATTAGGGTTTAACCAAATCAAGGGAAAAACAATAAAAAGGGTACATAGATCTTACCCTCGACGCAAGGAACTCAACGATACGAATAACGACAAGAATCGACCGTCGAACTCAGGGAATTGCTAAGAATGCGATTAGGAAGATGAACTAGTTGCTTTCTCTCTTAAACAGGGATTTAGGTTTTGTAAAAGTGATTTAAAACAATGACGACGAAACTTAAATACCTTAATCGCATAATTAACAAAACCCGAGAAAACTCCCGTAAAATAGGACACTCGATCGAGTACCCAAGGTACTCGATCGAGTACCCCCTTACTCGATCGAGTACCTGACTACTCGATCGAGTACCCAACAGGTCAGAAACTATTTTATTTCGCAACTTACCCTTACTCGACAGAGTAAGGCCTACTCGATAGAGTACCCCAAGACTTATAAATACGGAGTATTACAAGAGCGTGGGTGGAAGATGTGTAGAGGGAGATAAAGGTAGATGATTGAGAATTGTTTATTGTGGGATGTTTAACCGGGGGGATAAATAAGGTATTTTTGAAGGATAAAATGTGCAGGTCGTGAAGGTGATTATGAAGTGTTAGATTCGCAGAAGGGCGTGCGCGTCCATCAAAGAGAGAGTGTCTGTTTCATAAATATTAGGAGGCTTCAGTCCAAAACCGATTGACAATGAATGTAATAGCTCATTGACTTATAACTTAGATGTCAAGAAACCATCAAACCAAAAGCCTAAACTCGTGGTTGGAGTTTCAAGAGCGATTTATATTCTAACACGCTCTTACACGCGAATGTGAATTGAGCTTGAAGTGTGGATGCAACACACGTCTCCTCATACCTAGTGTTAAATATTTCACTTTAGAAATGAGGTGTAATGAGATTTGAACTCGTGACCATTTGGTCACACTGGCTCTGATGCCATGTCAAAACCATATAAGCCAAAAGATTAAGGTGATGATTGGAGTTTAATGATCAGTTTTATATTCTAACAGTAGATTACACTTCTCTCTCCTTTTTTTTTTCTTTTTTCTTTTTTTTTTTTTTTTATGTGAGAGATCAAAATGTGATATCTTCACATGAAGGCACAAGAACTTATGAGGGAGTAAGATAGGTGTCAAAACTGAACTGGAGTAAGGAGAGGCCATATATAGGCAGCGGGGTGGAAGAAACCGACATGAGGCTCATTGAAGCTTAATGTGGATGCAAGTGTAAATGAACGGTGGTAGAGAGAGAAGAGAGGGGGGGGGGGGGAGGGGAAGGGGTAGGAACCGTTTGTCGGAATATCACGAGTGTTATGGTACGATGAGTGGGTTAAGGTAGGAGCCGTTTGTTAGGACAACACGAGTGTTATGGTACGGTGAGGGATGGGAAGAAGACAATGGAGAGAGTAAAAACCATGATATGCCAAAGCGGAAATGGTGTTTGAAGGGTTACGTGAAGCTAAGCGAATCGGCCATGATGAACTCTTAGTGGGGAGTGATTGCAAGTCAATGATATAAGTGTTACACGGAATGAAAAAGGGTTGTTGCGATTTTCATTTAATCTTGGAAAAATTCAGGTTTTTTGTTCTAATTTTAGTAGTATCTCGTGATCTTTTATAGTTAGAAACTTGAGTCAAATTGCGCATGCATTGAATCTAGGTAGAAGGGTAGAAGTATTTCATGGCTAATATAATTAAAACTGATTGTCAAAATACGGAGCATTTATTAATCATGCTTGATGTTTTTGTGAATAAAAAAATAGAACTCATGTTTAAAGTTGGAAAAGTTAAAAATCACAAGAGAGTAAACATAAATCACAAATTTATCACGGAAAGAAGTTGATGGTAGGTTTATACTTTTAATCGACAATGACAACATTGACATTTGACAAGGATCTGTGGAAAGATTGTAGTATGGGTTTGTGATTGTATCATATAACTGCATATTGCGTTTGAACTACACCTAAGTGTTTAAAGAGAAAGCTGTCTCCCTCTTTAACACATGACGTCCACCAATCCTCAATCAGACCGACATTATCCGTCTTATATTTAAGACAGGTTAAATATCTATCAAATTTACAAATTTTTAATAGAAACGGTATATTATTAACGTTAGTAAATAATATTTAATTATTATTTTTATTTTTTAGTTAGTTTTTTGTTTATTTATTAGTTGTCCTACCTGTCTCTCACTAATATAGTGAGAGACGGTATCTCATGAGACTTACTGTATTAAATTACATGATAAATTGTCTAAAAAATGCAATTTTTTTTGTCTTTATAACTACCATATACTGTAGTAGCAATCCGGATCCTCTATCCCAATTTGTGTTTTATCTTGTGTCCCACTAACTTTATCTTTTGATACATAGTCATCTTATACTCTCTCCCATCCAAATCAAAGGTAACACTTCAATATATTGCAGAAGTGTTACCTTTAGTTTGGATGAGAGGAAGTACTATTTATACAATAATTTTCTACGGTTAAGGGTTATGTGTCAAATAAAAAGGTAATGGAACACGAAAATAGGACCAAAGATCTAAACTCATAAAATAGTTAACCTGCTCAAACTTAAAACAAATAATACCCACTTAAATAGATTTAGGCCATGTTCTTTTGGACTTAAAGTCACTTAATTTCAGTTCACTTCAGATCTTATATGTTCAGTTCAGATCCTATAAGTTCAGTTCAATTCAGATCCTATAAATTCAGATCAATTTAGATCCTATAAATTCAGTTCAGTTCAGTTCAGATCCTATAAGTTCAGTTCAATTCAGATCAAATTCGTTTCAGTCCAAAAGAACAAGTCTTATTGAGTTATTGATGTACCCCATACTAAAACAAGGGACATAAACAAATATAGAGACTGGGTCATCTATATAACGAAATACCGCCATTATTATTTCTAAAATATATTCATTCATCCTCCCACTCTCTCTTCCTACCTTTATTTCTCTCCATCAATCCAACCATACCAATACACATCTCCCTACTCTCTCTACTCTCCTACTCCTTCCTTCCTTCCTCCCTTTTTTTCTTCCGTGGTTTATGCATCTTCATGTCACACCCCCCGTCCCTTATTCTCCCCCAAGAGTCGTTCCCGTCCTCGTTCTCGTCTTTGTCCTCGTAATACAATCAAAATTAGACTCTCGTTAATCAAGATGATCCGGGCGATTTTATCAAAGACGTGAACATACCTTTACTACTTTTTATATATATCTAAAAAAGGTGTTATACCAACCAATTAGATCTCTAAAGTCGTCTCGACGTCTCCTCTTCTGCTCGTTCATGACCCGTCTATTTTCGATCCTGGTTGATTTTTCATCATGATTCGTGCCATCCTTTCTAAGACGTGATCCCCGCTTCCGTATGTAAATACTTTCTCCATCTCAATTTTATTGTATTCGTATACATTTTTTTAAAATATATAATTAAATGAAACGGAGGTAGTATTTATTAGATATGCTAAATTGCTAAAATGAGTACCCGTCCAATTTCGATTTTATATTTTTATTGTATACGTTTTTCTAAATATATAATCAAATGAAACCGAGGACTTGTTAGAAATCTACTCTTAACTGGTATACGCTAAATTTCTAGAATGAATGCCCGCCCAATTTATATACGGAATAATAATTTCAATCTTTACTTGATTACTGTACTAGTCAAATTGATAGCCATTTCAATAGCTTTCTATTATTAGCTTCATTAATTAATTAATTATTTTTTGACATTTTAATTTGTGTAACGAGCAATTGCAAATGCAAATTTCCATTTTAGACGGTCAAAACTTAAGACGAGAAAAATATAACCATTTTAAGTAATAAAAATGATCATTTGATGGTGAAAAATTACTCCGTCCATTTTCCTATTTTCACCCATGTGCTTTATTGTGGTCTTTAAGACGCCACTTTAACCGTATTTTTCGATGTCTGTATGCTATTTTTTTTTTTTCATTTTTTCCGTGAAAGATGTCTTGATATTAATTGTAAATGTTTTACTTTTATAAATAAATAGTTTTAACCTAGTCAAAGTTACCTTTAAAAAGCAAATGGGTTGAAAATTGGAAAATGGAACAAGTAGCAAATGGGGTGAAAATAGGAAAATGAAAAGATATGACTAAAATTGTCAGTTTCTAAAGATAAAGAGTAAGTCTCCTTTGTGACGGATATACGTCACAAGTTTATGACGGGTCAAATACTAGATGGCTAGATAAGACAAAAGAGAATGCTACTTACTAGACAATTTGCTTTTGTCTTATCTCTCCACGTGGGTTGTTTTTGGCCCGTCGCAAGCTTGTGATGGATATATACGTCACAAATGAGAATTTGTGAAAGGCAAATTGGTGGTAACCTTTTTTACGAGGAAATGTTCAAATTTTGTCGTAAAACTGAAATGAGACTTCTTGCAGGTGCGAAGGACGCAAGTGTTTGATAAAACTAGCGGAAGGAAACGATTTTTTTCCGTCCGTGTTGTTCCGTGAATATATCTACTTTTTGAAGGAAAAGAAAAATGCCTCACAGGGGGACGTACTTTTTCCCACGGCAATTTCCTGATAATAGGGGACCGCCATCGACAGCGACATCAACTGCATCATCACCCACATTATCAACTATAAATGATCACGAGAAGAAGAGAAACAATGTCAAAAGTGTTGCTAGCAGTTGTTATTTTGAAAGGGACTGCGACGAGGGCACGGATTTGTTGTTGGACAATTTCACGAGTATTTCTACCCGTAACAACAACAACAACAATAATAACAATATCTTTGATGATATAACAGGTCGCAACCATAACCGTAACCATAACCACAACAACAGCAACAGCAGTAATATCAAATTTAATAACAAGAAGTTGGCTGCTTTTTACGGCTGGCTAGCTGCTGACAAAAATAAAAACAAAACCAAATGTAAGGATAGTGATGATGATGACAACAAGGCGGAAAAGTTGAATTATGAGGAGGAGCAGGAGATACTGCCACTGTTGCCAGAGAGTAATAGTGGGTTGAGGAGGCAGGTGTCTTCACAGCTTAGCTGCGGCGGGAGTAGCTATGGAGCTGGGAGCTTCTTTTCGAGTGAGGTACATGAATCCAGGTCGACATTTCCTAGTTCGATTATTATGGAGGAGGAGGAGGAGAAGGCGGAGAAAGAGTCGACTGGGTTAGCGCAGAAAGCGAGGGAGAGTTATTATTTGCAGCTGACATTGACTAAGAGGCTTGGTGGGTTTGCTAATTTAAGGAATGAACCTGCTATGCTTTTGTTTGAGAGTGGACTTGAGGGCCATGCCTTCTCTTCTGATGCTCTCACTGTCTCCTATCGCTTTTGGGTACCTCCTTTTCTCCATCTAAATATGTTCATTCTTTTACGTTTTAATTAAAGGTAAACAAATGATTGAGAAGACGGAATATATTCCGTCTTTATTCTGTTGTAGTAGGCTGTTATGAACTTGAATGTCTAGGAATCTGTATATTCGCTTTTGGGTCCCTCCTTTCTCCATCTCCATAATATGTTAGCAAATGACTGAGACGGGGAGAATATATTCCGTTGTAGTGTTGTGGACTTGAATGTCTAGGAACTTGTACATTTTCTACACTGCTAAATGTACCCCATTTTAGTAAGATGGGTACCACTCCCTCCGTATCAATTAATTGTTTATTTTCTCCCGATACATTTTATTAAAGGTAAACAAATGATTGAGGCAGAAAGAATAAGGCTTAGGCGTCCGTGGGGACGTTTTCTGCTGTTATGAACTTTGTACATTCCCTACTGCCCATATTAGTAAGATGGAGATGGACCCCTCATCCACTGTCTTTATTGCATCTGTTGCTGTAGTACCAAGCTTTCTTTTTGCTTCACAAATGATTGCATTTAGTTTATATATATGCCTATCATTCTAACTTGACTATGAATTCCAAAGTTTTAGCTATATGGGTCCACTGCCCACTCTCCCTACCCCCTGTCCATTCATTCCTTCTTGTCTCTTTTTCCCCTATTTTTGTTTGTAAATGGGGCAATAGAGAGGTCAAAGGTTCGAAAGCGAGTGGATCAATAATAAGCGTTAATCATAATAATACGTTACATTCGACATCCTGTCATTTTATGATTTAACAGTATAGATGTATCTAGTTATCTACTGTTATCAGCATTTCCTATATGAGAGGAATATGGATGGTCCGTTATTATTTACTACTACTACTACTACCACCACCTCCATCCCATTTTTATTGGCCTAGTTTTACTTATGTGGTCCGTGTTTTTAACTTTGGTCCTTGCAAATTTTACAAACATGGGTAGAGATCGATGGTAAAATTTGTCTGGTTAAACTGATCTAAACAAAACTATGCTTATATTTGTCATTTGGAATGACGACGTACATAGCGTTTATTGTAAGAATAATGTTACGTGGGTTGTGAAGTAATTCATGTCTTTGCATAGACCGCCTCATTAATTTGCGGTAGTAAGCTGCGTGAGTTTTTATGACCAAAGTTCTTATCTGCAAATTTTCACAGTAAAAATTGCCTACTGAATTTACCTGTACCACTGATGGGAGGCCTCCTAAGCAGGGGACAGAATGTAACGTAGGGAGGCAATTGGAGGATAATGTTTTAATTAAAGTGGATAATGATCGCTTCTAATGTCTCTCTAATAAGAGAATTAGTATTCGGACTTCCACCTTCAGTGAAAAGCATCTAGCATACTGACTGAATATATAACATTCACGACTAATGTGCGACATCAACTGTTTATCTGTCTGTGCAGGTTAATGGATGTTTGTCATATACTGACAAGATATCTGATGGCTTTTACAACATACTTGGAATGAACCCTCATGTTTGGGTAATGTGCAATGACTCTGAGGAAACTAATAGTATTCCGTCTCTGAAGTCTTTGAAAGCTGTTTCACCTCATGATACATCAATGGAGGTACTGCTTGTTGACAAACGTGGTGATGCAAGATTGAAGAAGCTTCAGGATAAAGCTCAAGAGTTGTCAAGTGCTTCAGAGAGTACACTTGTACTAGTGGAGCAGCTTGGTAAACTCGTTTCTAATCATATGGGGTAGGTATCAGTTGTTATCTAATCTAAACATAGCTTGTGCCAGTATTCATAATTATTTTAGTTTAATTTTACAATTATTCTGGTATTAAGGGGTAACTTCCCGGTGGAACAAGGTGATCTCTATTTGCGATGGAAAGTGATTAGTAAGAGGTTGAAGGATCTTCACAAGTGTATCGTTCTTCCTATTGGCAGTCTCTCTTCAGGGCTTTGTAGACATCGTGCTATACTTTTTAAGGTGACTGAATTATTTCCATTCCTCTGCCAGTTAGCTATTTTTCTGAGTTTGATCATGTTTATTATGGGTTATGATTTATTTGTTTGGCTTTCAATCAGTAGCTTTTTCTTGATCTTTTCCTGTACTGTTTCAATGTAACGGTTAGCGAATGTGATGTCTCTTAATATTTGCACGGTTATCTAACTATTGGTGATCTTTGCTTTGTAGAAACTGGCAGACTATGTTGGGTTGCCATGCAGGATAGCTCAAGGTTGTAGGTATTGTGCAGCTGATTACAGGTCATCGTGCCTTGTTATCATTGAAGATGATAGGCAGTTGCCGAGGTATATAATTTCTAGCTTTCTCAAAAGAAATATTGATTTTTGTTTGTGCTTTACACTTTTACAGCCGTTATCTACGGACTTATTGAATTACTATCCATTATAAAGCCACCTAAATAAGCTCTTATTTTCTTGTCATGTCTCTGTCTTCCCATTTGTTTGAACTAGGGTCAAACACTCAAAGGTATCATTTCACTGGTTCTTTGTGCCACTTCCTCAATTCTATTAGTTATAGTTTTGAGAAGATAAGGGGAGAAGGCTTGGCTACTGTAACATTTGTTATCAACTGCATTCGTCGGTTCATGACACGTCTTAGGGCAGACAATTTGGATGTGTGTTATTGGTGTTCAGTGTCAATGTTAGGAACTTAGGATGGTATAATAGTAATATTTTCTGAATAATCATTCATATGCATTCTGGGATCTGTTTCTGCCTATTATATAGTATGCTATAGTGGTTGCTTTCTATAAATGTAATTTATTGTTCTTCCTAATCCTCACTTTCGTTAATAGGGAATTTGTAGTTGATCTCGTTTGTGAGCCGGGAAATGTCCACTCTCCAGATTCCTCAATAAATGGAAGTCTACTTGCTCCCATGCCTTTGACATTCCAAGATTCTCGCATCAAAGAGTTTCAGCAGTCTTTTGTTCACAATGCATCACGAGGCCAAACACCAATAACAAAACAAACATGTCCTTCCTCTGGTCTTCTAAACCCTGGTATGATAATTATTGAAACTGTTATCACCATTGCCTTTTTTTTAGGACATTTCTATGTTGAAAAAGCTGCAAAAGCTACGTGACAGTAAAGTTCTGACCCCCGAGTAATATTGGCTTGATGGAGTAGTTATGCTATCGACATTGAAAATTAAGACGGCAGGATAAGGATTCGTGGTAAAATCCAAATCAGTGATGAAATGAGATTTTACTTGGTTCATTTGTTTATCAGATTTAACACATAGGCGAACCGGGGTATCCTTGTAAGTTGTAACACATACTCTTGGCCTCAATACTAAGTTGCAGCGTACATCAGCACCGAGTGGTATATCTTATACTTCTAGCATTTTTATGATTGTATAGCTGGCGAATCATTGTAATAGTTTGTATACACAAGGACGTGTTTTGTGCAAATCTTTCAATGTAAATACAACTGGCTATCAAGACTTGACTTGAGAGTCAGGAACATGCAGCAGCAAACAATTGCTACCTTTTTTTTCCGGTGTTTCATTATGATATGTGTAATGCAGGAAGCTACAAAGGAGATTGGCATAATGAGAACAGTTTACTTGGCGGTGTGAAGAGTGCACAGGCTGTTCAGAGGCCTGATTTGCTTGCCATACAAGCAACAGTTTCTGAGGTAGTGGCTGTTCCAGAGGCAGTGGCAGTTAGCCAAAGTGTGGGAGAGTATATACAACAGAACTACAAGAAAGAAATGAATGTCTCCTGTGCTGTAATTGGAAATGCTGGGCAGCACCCCTTATTGGACATAAGTCCACCTGTCGTGGAGACAGACGATAAGCAATGCATATGTTCCACTTCAAATATTCCCAAATACTTGGACCTTGAACCATCTCTTGCTATGGATTGGCTGGAAATCTGTTGGGATGATTTGCATCTCAAAGAGCGTGTTGGTGCTGGTAAGTAATTGCCTGTTATTTTTTGCTATTTTAAAGTACGCATTTGCAGCAACATTGATATTAAGGGTGTGTTTGGATAGCAAAAGTGGAGGGAAAGGGAGGAGAGGGGAAAGGAGGGAAGGGAAAGGAAGAGAAGGGAAGGGGAGGGGGAATTGGGTGTGGGTGTTTGGATACAATTTCCCTCCAAATCTTGCCTATTGTGGAGAGATTTTGATTAGGCTTGAAAGAGGGAAAATAGATCCCTCCAAATCTCTCCCTCTCCATTTCCCTCCACCCTTATTTGCTATCCAAACAAGGGATTTTAAATTCTCTACTTTCCCTCTCTTTCTTTTCTCTCCAAATCTCTCAATCCAAACACACCCTAAAAGAATCATTTAACTGTCCATCTCTGACATGTGCTTATGGATCAACGTCTATCAGGTTCTTTTGGGACTGTGCACAGGGCTGAATGGCATGGATCGGTTAGTACCTCCAGTCTCATGTTGGCTTATCTGAACAACCTGATACCTTTACCTTTCTCATGTCTTGCTATTCTTAAACTGTCTTTTGGATAAGACAGATTGTATTGGGTTTCTTAGTACTTGCATTTGAAGCAGATGACAGATAAATGCCTTTTCTTTTCTTCCTTTTTTTTATTTTTTTTCTTTTTTTCTTTTTTATTTTTTTATTTTTTTATTTTTTTAATTTCTCCTATCTATCAAATCTTTGTATTGCAGGATGTTGCAGTGAAGGTCTTAACTGTACAAGATTTTGCTGACGATCAGTTGAAGGAGTTCCTTCGAGAGGTATGAGCATAACCTCTGAAGTAAAAAGTGGTTGAAATCACTTGGTCTTTAATGGACATTCAAAACAATCATTATCATGCATCATCAAGTCACTTTCGCTCAATGTAACGTCAGCTTCATGTTTTTGCAAAAACACTGTTCCTTTTCCCTTAAGTTGTTTCAGGTTTGAATGTTATTCTTACCAAGTATTTTGTAAGAATAGCAAATCAGTTGTCTGATATATTAAATTAGTGGCAATGCAGCGGAATCTGCTGTGATTTATGTGCTGTCTGGTCGATGTCTTGTGATTCTATGATGAATCTTGAAGAAGAATCATTTTTCTTTTGTGACTAACTTGACAATGATGCTATTTTGTTTCTTTTTCTGTTAAAGGTTGCCATAATGAAACGTGTGCGGCACCCAAATGTGGTTCTCTTCATGGGTGCTGTAACGAAGCGTCCACACCTATCTATAGTAACAGAATATCTGCCAAGGTGAGACATTTAAAACATATGTATTCATGTTTCTATACGTGCTTAACTAAGCTGGATAATTGGTACTGAGTATTTTTTTTTTTGGCGACAGAGGTAGTCTATACCGTCTTTTGCACAGGCCTGCTTCTGGGGAAGTCTTGGATCAACGAAGGCGATTACGAATGGCATTGGATGTGGTCTGTCATACTTACTGCGGTGTGCTTACGCCTATTTATTAAGCTGTTTCTGATGCAAAATGTGTTAAAGCACTGCTTTTTGTGATTGTATAGGCCAAGGGGATTAATTATCTTCACTGTCTCAGCCCTCCTGTAGTGCACTGGGATCTAAAATCTCCCAACTTGTTGGTTGACAAAAATTGGACCGTGAAGGTTTGTATATACTTTAAATTTCAAAAAGGCGGTTTTTTTGGGGGGAATTTATCTACTGAACACTTGATTAATCTTTTGCTTTACACCACTCTCAGGTATGTGATTTTGGTTTGTCCAGATTTAAAGCACACACTTTCTTGTCGTCAAAGTCGGTTGCTGGAACGGTGAGCTTCTCTAAACTTTTAAAACGATATAGTTTTCCAATTGTAACAGTAAACACCCGAACAGTTAGTAGCCCGGGCAAATCTCATGTAAGTAATTTTGTTTCCTATTTCAGCCTGAATGGATGGCCCCAGAGTTTTTACGGGGAGAACCCTCAAATGAGAAATCAGATGTCTACAGTTTTGGGGTCATATTATGGGAGCTCGTGACCATGCAACAACCCTGGAACGGACTTAGCCCAGCTCAGGTATGATCAATTTACTTCTATCGTCTCTGGATGTATTTTCTTTTCTAGCAAAATGATTTAATCATCAAAAATGAAAAGCAATGGTACCATGCATGAGTAGCATAATTCCTCGTAGCATGTCACTGCGCAATACTCCTAACATGTGCTGATGTGCCAGTTTCAGTTGCATGTATAATGATGTTAAAACCAATTCGGTCTCAGTTTGTTGTGTACTTGCGAGTATAGCTCTCTGCTTTTGGTACTTAGAAATTGTCTTCTGGTATTTACTCGCGTAATATTCCTTCAGGTTGTTGGAGCTGTTGCTTTCCAGAATAGGAGGCTCGCTATTCCTGCGAACACCTCTCCCGTGTTGGCTTCGCTCATAGAAGCTTGCTGGGCCGAGTAAGTTCAATTTCCATATCTTAATGGCATTCCCATTTTCTGATTTCCTTCCTGCAACTAATGTAAATTTTTATATTCCTGAAAAAATCAGACAGAAAGTTGCTGTAATAATGCTGTGATACGTAGAACTAATTGGTCCATCTGTTTTGTGCAGCGATGCATCACAGAGACCATCTTTCAGGAGCATTGTTGAGACGCTGAAGAAGTTGCTCAAATCTCCGGTGCAGCTTATTCAAATGAGCGCGCCATGAAAGGATATAGATTTCCGAGAAGCCTCCAAAACCAGAGGCATATCAAGGACACTGGAGTCACTCAGCTTCCGCTTTTAAAGTTCTCGACTAACTTAATACTTGGCTAATACTTGGGATATTACTCTCTTTCATAGTTTGACTAATAAGCATACGGGGGATACCTCGTATTTATGGGGTGAATTAGCAACAGAAGAGAATGCAAATCACCTCTGAAATGTGTAAAAGACAATGTATTTTTTTCCATTAAGCTGAATCCATAAATGTTTATCGAATTAGTTGGTTGTTGAACTGTAACTGGTATGACCTGATCATGTTCGTAGAGACCGTCATGAGTTAAAACAGCCAACAAAATCTGAAGAAGCAAGCAACGTGGGGTATATTTGGAAAATCAGGAGTTATTAAGGCCTTAAGGGTAATAAAAACCCGTATGATTTCTCGTTGCGAGGCTTGAACCAGAGTCCCTTAGAATTTCACCCAAGTTTTAACCACTAGACTCCACCCTTGCGAGCTATAAGATAGAAAGTTAACAAGTTTTTTTTGTTCAAATAAGCGAATTATGGTTGAGGCATGAGACTACTTGAGTTAACTCTTGTTCTTAGACTAGTGTAGATCTCGGATATTTGCGGTATTTATAGAGGTTTTGTTTTTAATTATTATTTAAGTATTTCAAATTGATAAGTCATTAATTTGTCATATTTGTCATATACCTCATTGTGATTTTGATATGAGAAAAAAATGAACTATACATGGACTAATCAATGGAATTTAGTAAAGTTATAAAATATGTTTAATGATTTTTTTTTTCTTTAACATAAAACTAATGATTACAAATAATAATTTTTCTCAAATTATGTTAAATGATTTTTTTTTTTCTTTTGTGACAAAGCTAATAATATCAGTTTAATGTTTTGTTTTATACAAAATGTGTCAAGTCATTCTCTAATATATAATAATACATAATAAAAATTTAGAAATTTACAGTTTATAAAATTATAATGAATATATCTTATTTTAATTAAAATATTATAATTTAGATTTTAAAAAAATGTTATTATTTGATTAGAAAAACATATTTTGACGAAATGATAATAATTTAAAGAAATAAGTAATTTTGTTTCCTTCTTTAGTTTGATGGCTTTTGAAGGGAAAACCTTGGAGAGTTTTAATGTTTTATTCTCTTAATATATACTCCTTCCATTCAACTTTTATCATCCAATTCAGTATAAAACTCCTCCCATATAAAATAGGGAGGATAGGGACGATGCATGCTTAACAAGTTGAACATAACATAATACAATACTCCGTAGCATGCTTTTTCTTGTAGCATTATCAAATAGCGCTTACAAAACTTACGTGAAATGAGACGGTTAAAAACACAATTCTTATTAAGCCGATAATATACGTCTTGAATTTAAAATGGGTCAAGTATAGAACTAGGTTAGATGGAAGGAGGATGTCTATGATTAAAAAAAATGTGTGTCCTATATATACAAGTGAGAGTTTATTTGACCGGTTTTGTCTTAAGACGACACTAGTGCTCTAAAAGAGACGTATTATATTATATACAGTAATAAGTCATAATAAAACATGGATTATAAATTAACTTCTTTATAGAAAAACTAAAGTAAATAATCATGCATGGTGTCCTCTATAGTGCCACCGATACAATATATGGAAGTAGGGAATTCAAACCCGTGACCTCTATAACGATACTTCCGTCTCAAGTACCGGCGACTGCATATGGAATGCTTAGATACTCCTCCGTACTAAATATGGGTTGTCGGGTATGAATGTGAATAGAGTAGGTAGGCTAGTACAGCTTAAACGTAGAGTACTACATTTGTGCAGCTTTATAAAGAAGTAGTTCTCGATTGTGATCGACTCATATCGGTTAATTGGTAATGCATCCCTTTCATTTCACATCATGAACAATATAATCTCACTCGTCATCACAGTTCGAGCTAATAAGAGCATCTCCAATGGTTGAACAAAAGGACTTGCTTGCAGATTCTAAAAGTTTCAAGCTAGTTGCTCAACCATTGGAGAGCTTCACATGAACTAGCTTAGTTTAAGCAACTAACTCCATGGAGCTAGTAGCTCAAATGGACCCACAAAGATATATGTGTCAATTAAATAAATGTATATAAGTCAATTTAAGCAACAACTCTTGTAGCTTAACCAATGGGGAAGTTTGTAGCTTAAAAGTGTTCTAGCTCAAAAATGTGATGTGGAGAGTTAAGTTAGTAGGGTTGTTGCTTACCATTGTGGATGCTCTAACTAGTAATAACTAAATATGCAGAATTAAAGCACATTATTAAATGCTAACAACCAATTTAGGGGTGTGCATTATCCGGTTGACCCAAAAAATAGACCGGACCGGATTGGAATCTAGCGGATTGGAATAAAAAGATTTCGGTCGAATCGATCTCCGGTCCAAGTTTTTCAAAGGATTTCGATTTACGGTCCATTCCGATTTGGACCTGTTTTTAAGGTCCGAACCGGAATGGACCGGATACCAGAATTAGCATAATTGTTCATTTTTAAAGGTATAACAGTAATAATTTATTTTATAATTAAAGTTAATATAAATAGGCGATTAAGGCGAGTTCTGACAAATTCAGGTTTGAATTTTACAGTTCGGTTCCGGAGCTGATTCTCCTAATTGTGATACACTTGATCATTGCCTTTCTAAGCCGGACTTGGATTTGTTTACTAGTCAGCTTATTCCTTCTACTCATGTCCTTGGCCCGGACTTGCCCTTTTCTCCTCTTGTTTTTCTTCAGGTTTCTTTCTCGGTTTCTCAACTTAGGCCATGTTCTTTTGGACTTAAAGTCACTTAATTTAAGTTCACTTCAGATCCTATAAGTTCGATTCGATTCGATTCGAGATCCTATAAGTTCGATTTAGTTCGAGATCCTATAAGTTCGATTCGATTCGAGATCTTATAAGTTCGATTCGAGATCCTATAAGTTCGATTCGATCCAGATCCTATAAGTTCGATTCGGATCCTATACCTCACTTAATTTAAGTTCACTTCGGATCCTATAAGTTGATTCGATTCGATTCGATTCGAGATCCTATAAGTTCGATTCGAGATCCTATAAGTTTAGTTCGATTCGATCCTATAGGTTCGATTCGATTCGAGATCCTATAAGTTCGATTCGATTCGATTCGAGATCCTATAAGTTCAGTTTAGTTCAGATCAGATTAGTTTCAGTCCAAAAGAACAGGGCCTTAATTCCTCTTTATTTTACTCGATCTCTGACTTAATCTTACTATATGGTTTGTAAACGTATCATATCGAATTACTATGTCTAATCATTTGTTTACATATTTTATTAAAATGACTTTGGCAAAAAAAAAAAAATCGATAAGCAAATGATTGGAACGAAGAGAGTGACCCATGAGATGATGAATCCGCCTCAAAACGACAATTTTATTGCATTTTTAGTATGAAAGATGACTTTATGATCTAATAACGACAATTTCAATATTACACAGCACAATAAATGTCACTATGACTAATTGACTATAGTGTTTTAATAATCCGTGTTAGATTTCCTGTAATTAATTTGGGAATGACTTATAATGGCAAGTAGTTCTTTTTTCTTGCACAAAAGACTGTCTTAGATGTGAGACCGTCTTATTCTATAATTTGTGTTTATCTTAATCAAAACGGCTATCAAAATCGCCGGTATATTTTGTAGAATAAGATTGTGTTTCATTGCAAGGCCAGTTGCATTACAGATTTATAGCATGTGCAAATTGTAGACCACTGTTGCACAACAAATTCTTGTTTAAAACCGTAATATTCGTTTTAAACTTAAATTTGTCAAATATGGTAGAGTATTTGAGGAGTTTTGAGGTTGCCAGGGTTCGAACCCATGGCCTTCCACTTCGAGAGTTTTTGAGGAGTTATGAGGTTATCAGGATTCGAACCGTGATCAAAGGTCACGATGACTCTGATACCATGATAATGAATCCGCCTCAAAATGATTTAGTGTTTTAATGATTTCTTACATTTTATTATTTGCCAAATTCGGTAGAATATTCAATTTTATTGCGTTTTTAGTATGAAAGATGACTTTATGATCTAATAACGACAATTTCAATATTACACAGCACAATAAATGTCACTATGACTAATTGACTATAGTGTTTTAATAATCCGTGTTAGATTTCCTGTAATTAATTTGTGAATGACTTATAATGGCAAGTAGCTCTTTTTTCTTGCACAAAAGAGTGTCAAAATCACCGCTGGTATATTTTTGTAGAATAAGATTGAATCCATTTTTGAAATAATGGTCAAAAATAAAATATTTGTCGTTTTGGGTCGGTTTTGAAAATATTTGTGAAAATGGTGTCCACGTAGGCTCGGGATTTCTGGACCTAAAACACGCCACTACCAATGGCGTGTTCATAATGAGTACGGAAAAAAACTTCATTAAAAAATGGACTAAAACAAACACGCCATTGGGAATGGCGGGTTTCGGAGGGGAAACACGCCACCCCTAATGGCGTGTCTTCTGTAATTTTTTTTTTTTTTTTTTTTTTTTTTTTTTTAAAGTTCAGTCAGTTGAGTAAAAAAATTGTTGTAAAGACACGCCACTACTAATGGCGTGTTTCCTTCACAAAACACGCCATTAGTAGTGGCGTGTTTCAGGTCTAGAAATCCCGAGCCTACGTGGACACCATTTTGACAAATATTTTCAAAACCGACCCAAAACGACAAATATTTTATTTTTGACCATTATTTCAAAAATGGACTCAATAAGATTGTGTTTCTTTGCAAAGCCAGTTGCATTACAGATTTATAGCAAGTGCAAATTGTAGAATAAGATTGTGTTTCTTTGCTAAGGCAGTTGCATTACAGATTTAATATAGCAAGTGCAAATTGTAGACTAATGTTACATAACAAATTCTTGTTTAAGACCGGAATATCCGTTTTAAACTTAAAATGGTCAAATATGGTAGATGCGACAAAAGAAGGATGTCTAAGGAGTAAGGAGTAACAAAAGGTTTGTCTTATATGTACAAGTGAGAGCATATTTGACCCATTTTCAGCTTTAAGACAAATATTACCATTCAAGACGGTAATAATATAATAATCGTCTTAAATTTAAAACGGTCAAGTATGGTAGATGAGGATGCCTAAGGAGTAAGGACTAGCAAAAGGTTTGTCTTATATATACAGGTGGGAACATATTTGACTAGTTTTTATCTTAAGACGGATATTACCGTTCTAAGAGGGATTTCCTGTACATACATACAATTCTGTGATCATGTTTGTTGACATTTTTTCAAGTTCAACATCATGGGCACTGCAGTACCACAACACTAGTTATATGATCAACAGTACAAATCAGTAGAAGTTGCCAGAACCCGCATCCCCTGTCTGTAAAGCGGGTTGAACCAGTAGGTTACTGTTGGGCGGCTCCAATGAATCAACAGATGAGCATTCATTCATCCTTTTTCTTGTTTAAGGTTGCTATCTACGTCGAGTTCGTAGGTTCGTTTCTTTTAGTTCTTGTTTCTACTGTCCTGTTGTTCTTGCTAGGGTTTCGTTTAGCTTGAGTATTGGAGTCGGCTAATGGGGCTTGTTGGTAACAATTGGATGGAGCGAGGAGCGTGCAGTAAGGGGAAAGAAGTGGTGGAGGAGGGCGTGAGGAATGAGGAGGCAGATTTTGACTGGGACGTTGAGGGAGAGGAGAATATAATGGGAGCGAATGAATTAATTCTTGTTGGGAAGATATGGGCGTCTAAGAATATTAATGCTCGCGCTGCTATTGACACGATGTTGAGAATATGGAATCCGGTAGGAAAGGTTATGGGAAACGTGCTGGATGCTAAGGAACGAATTTTTGTTTTTAGATTTACTGATGAAAGGGATAAATTGAAGGTTATCGCAGGACAGCCTTGACACTTTGACAAGTTCATCTGGTGCTTTCAGGAACCCAATTTGGAGGGGAAGATGACGGACATTCCGTTTTTCTATCTTCCAATCTGGGCTCGTATCTATGATTTACCTCTCAATAGCCGGTTGAATGAGGGCAATTTAAGACGGTTGGGGGAGCAGTTAGGGAAATTTATGGCTGTTGATGAGGTTGTGTGCCCGGAAATAGAAAGCGCAGTACGGGTGCGGATTTTACATGATGTACGTAAGCCTCTTCATGCTTCGACAGATATCCGTCTGCCCAGTGGAAAGATTACTTCGTTTGTTGTTAAGTACGAAAGGTTGCCTATGTTCTGTTATGGGTGAGGGATTTTGGGACATGGACAAAAGGATTGTGATAAGGGACCGTATAGGGAAGAAGACCTTAAGTATGGGGAGAGTCTTCGGGCATCGCCATGGAAGGGAGGCAAGGTGGGTGTGTCTGAGGGGAGGAAGACGAGTAGGGACTTACGGCCTGAATTCGAGGAAGAGTATAAACGGTGTGAGCAGTAGATGATAGAGAAATTGCAGAGGATTGCGCTATCAAGTAAAGTGGGAGGAAAACAGGGGCAATCCAAGGATCAGCTGGTGGTAGGTAGTTGATGTGAACATTATTTGCGCACATTTAGTCCCCTAATTGAGCCTATTTTGCATACTATTATGTCATTCCGCGACCATTTTATCCGTCAATTCCTTCCTATTTCGTTTTCCTATTGCATTGTGCATGTTTTGTAGGAAAGGAGATAATAAGGCGGAATTTCCCGTCTTTCGTGCGTATTCGGAAGCTATTTGACGATGTTTGATGGACTAGTATGAAGAGGAAGCGAGAACTAAAGATCAACCCTACAAGAATAAAAAGAAAGTGAAGAAAAAAGATTATGTCACAGAAGACGAGCGGCTCACACGCGAGACGCCCGTCCAAGAGTGACAACCCGAGCGTCCAAGCAACAAAGACGCCCGGATTCCTCCAAAGAATCCGAGCGGATTCCCAGAAAGACGCCCGTGCACCACCTCATGAATCTGAGCGTCTTCCCTCCTTGGACGGACGGATCGCGACATCTTCCGCCGAGATGCTCATCCTTCCAAAAAGACTAGCGTTTCCCTGCTCTCAAAGATGTAGTTACTAATTTAGCCTTAGTTAACCTAATTAAGCTCTACTATAAATACCTCACTTGTAAATAATCATAGGGAGCTTTTTAGGGAGTTTTAGATTAGGTTAAGCCTCCATATTAAAAATCCTTCTTAGATTAGATTAGGAGTAGATTAGAATAGACTACTCTTTAATCTTTCACAAACCTCACATTAATCTCTCCTTAATTATTGTTCAAGTTTGTTACTTTTGGGTAATTGAAGATTATTGGGTTATTATTGAAGGATTGACAACCCTTCATCAATCAATCAAGTTTCTTCTATTATTCTTTGCTTTATTATTTAGATCATCTCAAGTTTGGTATAATTCCTTTACTCTTTAATCTTTATTGTTCATTTCTTCATTCTATTATCATGTTTATACTTGTTGTGATGATTGACACCATTAATGACATGTTTCCCATGACAATGAATGAGTAGTCTTTTAGCTAGGATTAGTGGGTAATTAGGGGAAACCAACATGGGATTGATTCATGCTTAATCCAATATGTTTACATGATTAATTTGCTTGCTTGTTGTGATTTCAACTTTATGCACATGTTATGTTTGATGAAATGCTAAGCCTATGAATCCTTACATTTACAACCATCTCTTATCTACTCAACTTGACTTGTAAGATATAAACCAACTAGAGTCTTGTTAGACCATGCATAGAAGTTGAATAGGAGGAAAGTAAGTCGACTTGTAGGTGTTGTACAATCTAATCGATTCGGCTCCGGGACCCAACTCTTCCTATGAACCGTAAGACATAAACCAACTCGGTTCCTTTACAATATTAATTGCTTGCAACTTTGTAAACATGTTTGTATGATCAAAACCATGAATCCCCTATGACCCCATGACATCCTAGTGCTTTTAGTCAATTGTTTACATTTCTTGGTTCATTGTTTGCTCTACCTTGTTACTTTCACTAGTTTAGAATACAACTACAAACCCCATCAATTGTGACACTAGCATAAATTGAGATAGATAGATTTAGAACCCAAAGCACACCGTCCCATGGATCGACCTCGACTTACCGCTAACTAGTAGTTTGTTGAGTATTATAAATGTGTTTTGATTGGGTGTACAACGACACGCTCACGTAAAAAATGGCGCCGTTGTCGGGGATGGTGCTATGTGATTAAGTTCTTACTTGTTTGTCTATTTTAATTGTGCTTTCACCTTGAGGAACTTGTTCCTCAAGGATTGTTCTTACCGTTTTTGTGTAGTTTCCATGCTTGTAGTTGTTTCCTTGTCTTAGCTATGATGGCTCAAGACTTGACATATGGAGTATGTGGTGGATCTTTTGAGTATGACTATGAGTATGGGGAGTTTGAGGAGCAAGTCAACACAAACCTACCTTACTATTTGTACAATGAAAATCCTTACTACTACCCCAACTTTTCCCACCAAAATCACCACATCCAATATCAACAACAACCACCCACCCAAAACTCACTTTGCAACCAATTCCAAATGCCACAATATGAGCACTTTCACACCCACCCACAACAAAAAGATGAGCCCAACTTTGACATTCAAGATATGGTTCTCCAAATGATGGGAGACCAAAAAACTTCTTCAAACAAATGCTAGAAGAGAGCCAAAAGAGGGATAATGTTCTTCAAGGCATTGTTGCCCAAGGTGAGGAATTGGAGATTCAAATTGCCCAATTGAAAGAATCCCAAGCAATCACTCCCCGCCGTTCTTTGGACATTGAGCATGAATGCGAATTTGAAGTAGTAACTTTTGACATGAAAAGCGAAGAATGGGAAGAGCCAATCTCCTTGAGCTCTTGTGACTATGAAAGTGTGGTATTTGATGATGAAGACATGAGGTTGAGTAAGCCAAGTACTCTTAGCCTTTGTGAGTATGAGGGTGTGTCCTTTGAAGTGAATGTTGAGACATTGGAGAAAGAGTTAAATGAAGCCCCCATTTATGATTCATATGAAGATAGCAACAATGATGATGAGCCTAAAGGATGGACTCGTAATATCACCTTGCTTGAGGAGCCTATCCTTGAGACATTTGAGATACCCTATCATGAAGAAGAACGTCCTTCCCCTATTCCTCATGAAGACCACTTGACACCTATCATGGAGCCAATGATCATTGAAGAGGATATGGTAGACCTTCTTCAAAAGGCCAAAGTATCGTACAAAAGCTACTTGGTGAAAAAGCTCAAAGAGAAGCTTGCTCGAGAAGCTACTTGTGGAAGTTTGGTCTTTTTATGTGAGACCAAACTGAGCGGGAGTGAGTTGAGGAGGATGAGGTTATGTCTGACTGAGTATGAGGGCATGGAAGTTGATAGTGTTGGTAGGGCTGGAGGTTTAGCTTTCTTGTGGCGTAAGGAGGTTAGTTGTACTTTTCTTTCTGCTTCTGTTCATTATATGGACTTCGAGATTGGGGGTATGCTGGGGTATGGCGTGTGACTGGCTTCTATGGGTGGCCAATGGTGAGTGATAGGCACTTGTCCTGGGAGTTACTTCGGGTCCTTGGCGCGAATAATGGGGATGTTCCTTGGTTATGTATCGGGGATTTCAATGAGATCCTTTACGGTACGGAAATGAAAGGGGGTGTACGACCTCAGTGGCAGATGAATAATTTTAGAGACGCAGTTGATGATTGTGGACTTAGAGATGTTGGCTTTGAGGGATATGAATTTACTTACGATAATGGCCAGGTGGATAGTGATAATCGGCAATCTAGGATTGATCGAGCTATGGCTAATGATAAATGGTTTGATATGTTTCCGAGAGCGAAGCTGGTCCACATGGATAGAGAATGGTCGGACCATGCTCCTATAAAAGTTGTGCTACAGCCGCGGGTGGATAGGGAAGTCAGGGGTGGTAGACTTTTTCGGTTTGAGCAAATCTGGGTAGGGGAGGATGGATGTGAAGATACTATCCGGGAAGCTTGGACTACTGGGAGTGGGGAATTGATCGATGTTATCTCGGATTGTGCTAAGCAGCTGCAAGAGTGGAAAGGTGTTAGTATTCTTCGCGACATACATACTAAAAGAAAACGGCTCAAACGTATCAATGAGGGCTGTCGATCGAGAAGGGTGCTTAATGAAAGGAAGAAATTACTGAAAGAAATAACTGATTTATTGCGACAAGAGGAGATTTTTTGGCGACAGAGGTCGAGGGCCTTATGGCTTAAGGGTGGTGACAAAAACACCACTTTCTTTCATCGTAAAGCTGATCAACGGAAAAAGAAAAATCATATTGCTAAGCTTTTGTATGATCACGGTGGTATTCATGAAGGTACAGAGACGGTTGCTAATGTAGCGAAGGGTTATTTTGAGCAGCTGTTCTCGTCAAATGGTGCTAGAGTGAATTAGAGTATTTTTGATGTGGTAGCTGATCGTGTGACACCTGAAATGAATGATATTCTAAATGCGGAATACAGAGAGGATGAGATTATTACGGCACTCAATCAAATGCATCCTCTTAAATCTCCAGGACTTGACGGTATGAATGCTTTATTTTATTAAACATATTGGCATATTGTTGGTCCTTTAGTGATTAAGACGGTGTTACTTATTCTTTGGGGTCAGCCATTTCCGTCTGGCCTGAACAGAACTCAGATTGTTTTAATACAAAAAAAAGAAGGCACCGGATAAAATCATTGATTTTAGGCCTTTTAGTCTATGTAATGTCGTATATAAACTGGTGTCTAAGGTTCTTGCTAATAGGATAAAAGGTTTCCTTGGTCATATTGTGTCTGAAAATCAATCTGCTTTCACCCCGGGCAGATTGATTTCGGATAATATTTTGGTTGCTTTTGAGTTGTTTCACCAGATGAAGAATAATAGAAGTGGTGATGGCCACATGGCTTTAAAAATGGATATGGCAAAAGCGTATGATAGAGTTGAATGGTATTTTTTAGAGCGGGTGTTACGCAGGATGGGGTTTGCTGCTGGATGGGTCGATAATGTGATTAAGTGTGTCTCAACTGTCACCTTTTCTATAAAGGTGAATGGTATGCTTACAGAAGAATTTGTACCAAGCCGTGGGATTAGACAAGGAGATTCTATTTCACCTTACCTATTTATTTTGTGTGCGGAGGTCTTGTCAGGACAGCTTCGCAAAGCAGCTGAAGATGGTTCGATTAGGGGTATTAGAGTGGCGCCGGCTGCACCTACGGTTACGCATTTGTTGTTTGCAGACGATAGTATTCTATTTGTTCGAGCAAAGGAAGTGGAGGTCCGGAAGGTTAAGGGGATTCTCGCTATGTATGAGGAAGCGTCAGGGCAGCTTGTGAACTATAATAAAACTACTGTTTCCTTCAGTAAATGTACCAAAGCTGCGAGAAGAGGGCAGATTGCGGGCTGGTTAGGGGTACGAGCAGTGGATGAGCATGATAAATATTTGGGGCTCCCGACTATTGTGGGTCATTCTAACCAGGTTATTAATCGAGTGATTAGAGATAAACTGTGTCGTAAGTTACTGGGATGGAAAGGTATGCTATTATCGAAGGCAGGGAAGGATGTTTTGATAAAGGCTGTCGCCCAATCGATTCCAACCTATGCTATGAGTGTCTTCAAGCTTCCTTCTAATTTTTGTGACGAACTTCGATCATTAGTTTCTCGATTCTGGTGGGGCTCGGAAAATGGTAAGAGGAAGATACCGTGGATTGCGTGGGCAAAGTTATGTCAGCCGAAGTGTCTTGGTGGGTTGGGTTTTCGAAGCTTCAACGAGTTTAATTTAGCTTTGTTGGGCAAGCAGGCCTGGAGAATGATCACTGATCGAGAATGCTTGATGGTTCGCGTTTTGGGAGGTAAATATTTTCCTAATAGATCGTTTATGAAGGCCGAGCTTGGTGCAAATCCGAGTTACACTTGGAGAGGTATTTATGAGGCGAAGAAGGCTCTTATGGTTGGGTTACGAAGGCGCATTGGTAATGGTCTGAGCACTCGGGTTTGGTATGACCCGTGGATCGCTGCAACTAAGACGCGGATGGTACTCTCACCGCTGGCTGGGGCTGATGACGGGCTCTTGGTTGCGGAGCTGCTGAATGCGGAAGGTAGTGCGTGGGATATGTCTAAGGTTCGTAAGTTCTTTCACCCGTTTGAGCATCAACGTATACTTAATACTAGAATTGGTGGGGATGGAGAGGAGGACGACTGGATGTGGGATTTGGAAAAGGATGGGGTGTATACTGTAAGGTCTGCATATAAGGCGTTAATGGGTGATTATGGTATTGATGAGGGACAGTCGGATGGAGCTAAGTGTGGGTGGTTGTGGAAGAAAATATGGCGTTCTCGAACGTTGCCGCGGGTCAAAATGTTCTTTTGGCAATTTTGTAGTGAGGCAATTGCTACGAAATGGAATTTAGCATCACGGATGTCGCAAATTGATGTTATATGTCCGGTTTGTTTGAATGATGTCGAGAATTGCCTCCATTTTGTGGGAGGGTGTGGATATACGGCTGGGGTTTGGGAGGGGTTAGGAGTGGAATTAAGACCGATATGGGGATATGAGAGGGTGAAGGAATGGGTGGGGGATGTTTTGGAAGAGCTCGATGGGGAGGAAGTTGAGGTGTTTATTACGGGTGTATGGGCGATTTGGGAGATGCGTAATAAGGTTGTATTTGAGAATAGGGTGGCACGGGTGGAGGACGTGGTGCTGCGGGTGAAGGGGCTTATGGGTGAATTGAAAAGCATGGAGAATGGAGGGGAGCAGTGGGATGTGGTTGAGCCGGGGAGCCTCAGGGGAAGGGAGCTTGGAGCGCGGAATAGAAGGGTGGTGCCAGGGGAGGTTCTTATTAGTGTGGATGCGGGTGTCAAGGAGGGTGAAGGAATGGGTTTGAGTGCGATATGTCGGGATGAGAATGGGAGTTTGTTATGGGCATGGGAGGGACGTCGTAGAGAGGAGTATGAGGCAAGAGTGGCGGAAGCAGAGGCAGTTCTAATTGCGCTCCGACAAGCTCAGAGAATAAAGCATACAAGCGTCCGTGTGGAGAGTGATTGCAAGACTGTTATTGAAGCCCTTCAATGTCGTCGTTCTGGGCGCAGTGATTTTTATATGGTTATTAGTAATATTTTAAATTTGTGTGTAGGTTTTACTTCCGTAGCCTCACTACTACAAATCCAGGCAACTACAACGCCCCTTTAACAACGATTATTCACGAAAATCACAATAGACGTTGTAGAATGTATGGCGCGAATTTTACTAAAATCAATTACAACGGGTATGGTTATAAAAACCGTTGTTATTAGTTTTAACAACGGGTCACACATGCACAACCGTTGTTAATAATTTGGCGCAAAATTGGCGCAAAGTTAGTGAAAAGTAATCACAACGGTTATTTTTGAAACCCGTTGTTAAAACTTATTTAACAACGGGTGTTTTTTACAACCGTTGTTAAAACATATTTCACAACGGTTGTTGTTTAATAACCGTTGTCAATACCTTCCATACTATAAACCACACAAAATGTAAGTCTCTGCTGTGACCCACAAAACACAACACTTAATACACAAACACAAACACAAAGCAGACAAACAAACACAAAACACACATTCTCTTTCTCTCTTTCTCTCTTTCTCACTTTCTCATCGTCGCTTCTTCTCGCCGTCACTGTTGATTTCATCGTCTATTACGTTCTGTATTTATCAGGTAAATCTCGCCACATCCTTTATGTTAGTTTCATCGTCATTATTTTCTTTTTCTATTTATTTCTTTTGCATGTATGTGTTTTTATCGACCATTATGTTATTTGTTTAAGTATTGTTCGCATAATTAGTTAGTAAAACAATGAAGAAGCAAGATGAAGAAGCAAGATAAACATAATTATATATATATATATATATATATATATATATATATATATATATATATATATATATATATATATATATTTATTTATAAATACATAAATTAAAAAAAAAATTACATATATAAAAATGCAATTCTTATATTTTCATAGAGGATCTTATTCTGCTCTATCGTATCCGTCCTCTCCTCCTTGGCTATTTGGAGGTTCCGTTCAGCAGTTGCTATATCGTCATATAGCCGCAATCTTCTTTTTCCTCCGTCAAGCCATCTTCTTTGGCGTGCTTCAGTGCGGATCGAGCATCCGCAAGGTAGCTCCTGAAACTTTCCTCAATATGGAGGAACCGGCGGATGAAGTTGTTGTTGTTCTCGATCATGGTAAGAGTCTTAAGGATGAAATCATTCATTTTGTTGGAGTTTTTGGAGTTTGTTTTGAAAGATTAAGTAGAGTTTGTTTTAGCAGTTAGGGTTTGGAGATGAATATATTGAGATAATGGAAATGTTAGTTGAGATAATGCAATGTATTTATACTAAGCAATGTGTGAGTTGAGTTGCTTTTTAATTAATATATATGTTAGGAAGTTGTGCCATACATCATCATATCTCTCAATAATGCTGCTTCAAATCTTATTACTAACCTTTCTCATTCCATATTATCCGTTCATATGTACAGTGATGTCAGTAATAATGCATGCATCGGAATTCTAACGGGCCGTAATTATGCATGCATCTAGTAATATTTAATTTAATTTTTTTTAATTTTTTAAGAACAAACAACAACGGTTATTTACAAACAACCCGTTGTCTTTAGTTATAACAATGGGTTAACGGGTTGTTATATTAAAACCCGTTGTTATAACTTTCCCCCCAAAATTGAGTCACACTTTCCACAACGGGTTTTTATACTTAAAACCGTTGTTAATATTTTTAACAACGGTTTCCTTAAGAAAACCAACCGTTGTTATAACCTTTTACAACGGACGCTTTAACAACGTCCGCTTTTTTATATAAAAACGGTTTTTGACCGTTGTTATAGCCTGTATCTGTAGTAGTGCCTGGTCTTATATTCGTAGAACTTCTAACCGAGCAGCTCATGTGCTAGCTCATTCTTGTACTGTGGGTGAAAGTAAGTTCCTCGATGGCGAGTCTATCCCTCGTCACATCGTTGAAGTTGCTAAAACCGATTTATCAATGAGAGTATAATCCTACCATAGGATTTTTCAAAAAAAAAAAAAACAAATGATAATTTTTCTCAAATTATGTTAAATGATTTTTTTTTCTTTTGTGACAAAGCTAATAATATCAGTTTAATGTTTTGTTTTATACAAAATGTGTCAAGTCATTCTCTAATATATAATAATACATAATGAAAATTTAGAAATTTACAGTTTATAAAATTATAGTGAATTTATCTTATTTTAATTAAAATATTATAATTTAGATTTAAAAAAAATGTTATTATTTGATTAAAAGAATATATTTTGATGAAATGATAATAATTTAAAGAAATAAGTAATTTTGTTTCCTTCTTTAGCTTGATGCCTTTTGAAGGGAAAACTTTGAAAAGTTTTATTCTCTTAGTATATAGGAGGATGCATGCTTAACAAGTTGAACATAACATAATACAATACTCCGTAGCATGCTTTTCTTGTAGCATTATCAAATAGCGCTTACAAAACTTATGTGAAATGAGACGGTTAAAAACACAATTCTTATTTAAGACGATAATATACGTCTTGAATTTAAAATGGGTCAAGTATAGCACCAGGTTAGATGGAAGGAGGATGTCTATGATTAAAAAAAGGTGTGTCCTATACTCCTATATATACAAGTGAGAGTTTATTTGACCGGTTTGTAAGATATTCCATAAAATAAATAAATATTTTATTAATATTTAATTAAGTTATTTTATGGAAATTAAGTTGTCCCATTGTATGGTGGAATTTACCTAGGATTTTGTTTCCACTATTGTCTCCCATAAGTTACCATTCACAATTTAGGAAACATATAAGGGGAACATATTTATTCTGATTAAGGTTCACCAATCCTACCTCATTAAGAAAATACACCATCTAAATTGTGAGGCTGAGGTTTGGAAACCAAGTCAGATTTGGGGCATAAGAAATTGGGTTATTCATTAAGACGGATCAATTATTTCAAACAATGGCTGGAGGTAAGTGATCGATCTCTTTTATCGCTTCCGCATTCAGTTTATACATGTTCATTATGAGACTGGAACATGTTAATTTTAGACTATAAAACTTACACGGTTTTGTCTTAAGACGACACTACTGCTCTAAAAGAGACGTATTATATTATATACAGTAAGTTATAATAAAACATGGATTATAAATTAACTTCTTTATGGAAAAAATAAAGTAAATAATCATGCATGGTGTCCTCTATAACGCCATACAATATATGGAAGAAGGGAATTCAAACCCGTGACCTCTATAACGATACTTCCGTCTTAAGTACCCGCGACTGCATATGGAATGCTTAAATACTCCTCCGTACTAAATATAGGTTGTCGGCTACGAATGTGAATAGAGTAGGCAGGCTAGTACAGCTTAAACGTAGAGTACTACATTTGTGCAGCTTAATAAAGTTGTAGTTCTCGATTGTGATCGACCCATATCGGTTAATCGGTATTGCATCCCTTTCATTTCATATCATGAACAATATAATCTCACTCATCATCAAAGTTCGAGCTGATAACTAACTCAATATGCAGAATTAAAGCACATTATTAAATGCTAACGACCAATTTAGGGGTCTGCATTATCCGGTTGACCCAAAAGATAGACCGGACCGGACTGGAATCTAGCGAACCGGAATAAAAAGATTTCGGTCGAATCGATCTCCGGTCCAAGTTTTTCAAAGGATTTCGATTTACGGTCCATTCCAATTCGAACCCGTTTTTATGGTCCGAACCGGAATGGACCGGAAACCGAAATTAGCGTTTTAATTGATTTCGACTTAAATATGCTCAATTTGTCATTATTAAACTTCAATAATACACAATTGTTCATTTTTAAAGGTATAACTTTATTTTATAATTAAAGTTAATATAAATTGACGATTAAGGCGAGTTGTGACAAATTCCGGTTTGAATTTTACGGTTCGGTTCCGGAGCGGAATTTTCAACTCCAATTTGGTTTCCATTCCAACGTTTTATGCCATTCCGGTCTAAATCGGTTCCACTCCGGCTCAGTCTGGTGCACAACCGTTGGCTAAAGTAACTTAATTACTCCAAATATGCAAATAATCAGTTTCTTTTAAGATAGAAGTATCAGTTTTATACTTTTATAACTAGAACGGATCAAACAATTTATTACATGGATACTTCTTGAATGATATTTTTTGGTGTACAATGACCTGGTACACATAAAGACAAACTACCTTATGTGTTCTAATATTGAGTACAAACTACAAAGTACCGCACCAACGTGATGCTAATCTATATCAATAATTATTTTGTAAAACGGTCTTTTATACTCTGTATGACGATCCATTTATATATGAAAAAAAAACCATTTACTAATAGTAGTGAATGAATGGTTTTCTTATAGAAAAGGACCGTCTTACATGTAAGATCGTCTTTTCCAAAATTTGTGGCCTTTGATAGGTAGAAAAAGGAGACAAGACTTAATTAGCACATCATTAACACACAAATTATAGTATAAGACAGTCTCACATTATAAAAAGGTCCAATTTTATAAAAAAGTTATTCATTTATTGATAATATAAATAAGTTATCTTTTTATATAATGGGACCGTCTTACTGTATGAGACCGTTTACACAATAGCAACTGGAGGGTGAAATAGGTAGAAGATGAGGAACAACATGAAGTCATGAAGTCCATAAACACATTTGTACGTAGGTTAGGTAAGTAATAATGTGACCCAAATAAATGCCACCCTTCTTGGGTGTCTAAATACTCCTCCACACCCTCTACCATTTCTATATATACACATACATACATGCTTCATATATAGTATAGTCAAAAATTAAATTTGGACATAAATATATTTATTGAGTGAAAAATAAGAGAATAATGGGATCATCCTCATTGGTGGACGGCGTAAAAGTATCGACCGTTGTGCCCGGCAGGGTAAGCGGTCAAGGCAAGGTAACGGAACTAAAAGGCCGCGACTTGGCCATGAAACTTCATTACATAAGAGCCCTCTATTTCTTCGAAAACTATGATCATAATAATAATAATAATAATAATAATGATAGTTTTGTGAGCGTGGGTGAGTTGAAAAGTCGTCATATGTTTGAGTGGTTAGAAACATATTTTATGACCTGTGGTAGGGTGCGCGCTCCTATAGAGGAAGGCGCACCCCCGGTCATGAAGTTTAATGATGCTGGTATTCGGGTGGTCGAGGCCGAGTCACCTAATACACTTGATCATTGCCTTTCTGAGCCGGACTTGGATTTGTTAACTAGTCAGCTTATTCCTTCTACTCATGTCCTTGGCCCTGACTTGCCCTTTTCTCCTCTTGTTTTTCTTCAGGTTTCTTTCTCCATTTCTCAACTTAATTCCTCTTTATTTTACTCGATCTCTGACTTAATCTTGCTATATGGTCGTCTGTTAGCGTATCATATGGTCATTTGTTTTCATATTTTATTAAAATGACTCCTGCAAAGAAAAAAAAAATGATAAGTAAATGACTGGAACGAAGAGAGTATAAACCATGGGATGATGAATCCGTCTCAAAATGATTTACAGTGTTTTAATGATCTTTTACATTTTATTATTTGCCAAATTTGGTAGAATATTCAATTTTATTGCATTTTTAGTATGAAAGATGACTTTATGATCTAATAACGACAATTTCAATATTACACAGCACAATAAATGTCACTATGACTAATTGACTATAGTGTTTTAATAATCCGTGTTAGATTTCCTGTAATTAATTTGGGAATGACTTATAATGGCAAGTAGTTCTTTTTTCTTGCACAAAAGATGTTTTACATGTGAGACCGTCTTATTCTATAATTTGTGTTTATCTTAATCAAAACGGCTAATTAAAATCGCCGGTATATTTTGTAGAATAAGATTGCGTTTCATTGCAAGGCCAGTTGCATTACAGATTTATAGCATGTGCAAATTGTAGACCACTGTTGCACAACAAGTTGCTGTTTAAAACCGTAATATCCGTTTTAAACTTAAATTTGTCAAATATGGTAGAGTATTTGAAGAGTTTTGAGGTTGTCAGGGTCACGATGACTCTGATACCATGATAGATGAACCATCTCAACTAAAATCTTAAGGTGATGGTTGAGGCCCAGTTATTATAATTATTCTTATTATATTTGACCCATTTTCAGCTTTAAGATGACTATTACCATTCAAGACGGTAATAATATAATAATTGTCTTAAATTTTAAACTGTCAAGTATGGTAGATGAGGATGCCAAAGGAGTAAGGACTAGCAAAAGGTTTGTCTTATATATACACCTGTGAACATATTTAACTAGTTTTTATTTTAAGACGGGTATTACCGTTCTAAGAGAGACTTCCTGTACATACAATTCTGTGATCATGTTTGTTGACATTTTTCCAATTTCAACATCATGATCACTGGCAGTACCACAACACTAATTATATGATCAACAGTACAAATCAGTAGAAGTTGCCAGAAATTAAGAATAATCATAAAACTCTGACCATATAGAAGTAATTGTTTCCAACTGCCAACTAAAACAATATCAACTGTTTACAGCAGAATCTAATTGGCTTGTGGTAAAATAGACAGTAAGTGGACTATACATCTGATGTACTAGATCAGGTGATATAGTTTTTGAGCATTAAGATAAAGTTTTTGAGTTATGTTTTACAAAAATTTTATTAGAAAATTTTTGAGTTCATTCTTTTAAACATAAAACTAAAAATTACAATATAACTCAAAAACAATACATATAAACTCAGAAAAATTTGACTTTTAACGTCAAAAAACTAACATTTAACTTTTAAACTTTATAAAGCTCGAAAAAAATATACAAAAACTCAAACATATATGGAGTCTGATGTAACACATCCGATGTATAATCCTTTTTCTCTAAAATACAGATGACATGGTTCAGTTGTGGCGGGGTTGCGGTGGGATTAAGTTGGGCTCACCTAATAGGGGATGCATTTGCAGCTTCAACATTTATGAATATGTTGGGTAAATATCTGCAAGGCCAGTTACAGCCTAAGGTTCTTAGCTTACCAAACTCGGAAAAGCCCGTTCAGTCAGGTTCAGGCCCATTACAGCATCCCCTGTCTGTAAAGCGGGTTGAACCAGTAGGTGATTGTTGGATGGCTCCAATGAATCAACAGATGAGCATTTATTCATTTAGGCTCACTGAAGAACAGGTGGGTGAGTTGGAAGTAAGCGTAAAAGGCGCTGCAAAGGGTTTTGAGGCGATATCAGGCGTGGTATGGAAGTGTATAGCAAAGACGAGGAAAGAAAAGGAGCCGAAGGTGGTGACAGTCTGCAGGCCGAAGACAGTAGACAGGGAAGGAGTGGTACCGTACAATGGTCAGGTGATAACCACAGTGAAAGCGGAATGTGGTAATGTAGCGACAGTGGATGTAGCCGAGCTGGCAGGTTTAATAGCCGAGAAGACGGAAGATGAGAGTGAAATGGTTGCAGAAAAGGTGGAGGCAGAGTTGGGTAGTAGCGACTTCTTGGTGTACGGAAGCAACCTGACTTTCATAGATATGGAGGAGGCGCCTATTTATGGGTTTGAGCTCAAAGGCCGTCATCCCGTGTTTGCAGCTTATACAGTTGGCGGAACCGGGGATGAAGGGGTTGTTGTGGTTCAGCCTGGCCCTACTCATGCATCCAAGCTTGTCATAGTAATGCTTCCTCAGTTTGAAATTGAGCAATTCAAGTTGCAAATCAACAATTATTGGCCTATTCTTTGATCATGTCTAGGGATGGCAATGAAATCCAGATTCTGTCCAGATTCTGGGATTCAGATCCTACGGACCGGATATGGATCACAATATTTAAGATCCAGTAGATAAAGATTTGGATATGGATCGTATGGTCGAGATCCAGATCCTACCCTTAGATGCATTTTTATTTCATTTTCTTAAAAAATAAGTTAAGTTAGACAAATAGTAAAACTATATGCTTTGTTTTTTTAATGTTTTCTCACAAATCAAACCATGATTTTTTGTGATTTAACATTTTTGGGTTAAAAAAAAATACTTTTTTAGTGTTACTGTAATTTCATAAGATTTTATTTTTATGTTTTTAAGTTTTAGCTTTATTATTTGTATCTAATAAAGAAAAATATTATGTTACGTCGCATTAAAATCCAAATATTAATATTTTCATATTTTAAAACGGAGTTTTCTTTTACTATAAAAAAGGATATGGATAGATCATGATCCAGTCCAGATCCTGCAGATCCGGATATGGATATGGGAATTTCAAATCCGGTAAATATGGACCGAATCTGGATCTTATAGGATCCTATCCAGATCCTATCCATTACCATCCCTAATCATGTCTCTCCACATTTCTTACCTTTTTGTTATTTTTTCCTCATTCTCTTGTTGTTTGCAATTGTTTTTTGTATTAACACAACATTTGTTACTCAATCTTTATGTTGTTGATTCATCCATGTTTGGTTTGTGTTGAAAACTCTTATATTGTTAAGTGTCAACCAACACAAATAAAAAAAAAATTATTTAAGTTGTGACAAATAATAAAAAATCTTTGGTTTGTTATCGAATGCAATTTTCATCTTTGTTATTTGAAAACTTCTTTATGTTGCTAGCATGTTAGATATAGAGTAGTATGTTGTTTTGTAATTGTAATTGTAATTGCTTGGTCAATCTTATTTCATTAGCATGCTTATTTATACAAAGATAGGTTGATAATCTTTGTACATTTCAAAGGTCATCATTACTGTATGGGACTATGGGTGAACAAAAAGTGGTCCGGACCGGCAAATCGGACCGACCCGGTCTTGATCGAAAACATACCAGTCCGGTCTCCGGGCCCAAAATGGCAAAAATCATGATTTTACTCAATTCTTTTGATTAGTTTTTCATTTCAATTTTTTATCCTCATATTAAATTATGAAAAATTAATAATATCTCAATTCTAAATCTATAAATAATACATCATAAACTAAAAGATCTATGAATACCGCGCATTCATGCGCGGGATTCATACTAAAAGATTCTTGGGTACACCGGGTGTACAAGATTATCGTACACCCTAACCATGATAAGCCTTTAATCATATTCCATTTAGATTTTGCTTTATTATTTATGGAGGGAGTAAGTGATTCTAATAATCTTATTGGTTAGAGTGTACGATAACGTACATACATCCATTGTACCTAATAATTTTTCTCATACTAGTTCTTAGTATTAATTGTTCTCTACATTTTTAGACATGGATATTCAGTCCAAAATCTTGGTGATTCTTGCTTATTATTGTCTCCAATATTAGGATTAGTTTGCTTTTATAGACATAGTACATATCAAGGAAATATATGAATGCAAGAAATGTGTTGACAATAGGAAATGTATAAACAATAATTTATCTAAAGTCTCAACAAACAATACATAGGCACGGATTGAGATTGACCGGTGGTGTAAATAATTTTGTCCCGGAAAAAGGTTGATGGAACCATACATCACGGTTATGTTGTCTCAGCCTTATCGGATTAATTGAACTGTATAAAAAGACAAATTGATGTCCTAATGAACGAGTCTTTATTGGTATGAAATTCAAAAAAAGTAAAAATAGGTGTGAATTATGTAAAATTGGGTACAAATCTGGCTCATGTGGGTCGTATTAGTTACGGTTCGAAACATTACAGTTTGCAATTTGATCAAGTCGTTTCGGGCCTGTCATATATTTCGGTCAAATCGGGTGCAACTGTGTCATTTCGAGTTTCACTGTGTTATTATTGGGTCATTTCAGGTCAATGTTAGATGTGTTTGTTTTCAAATTATTTAGGAATAATCACTACTACAAATCCAGGCAACTACAACGCCCCTTTAACAACGATTATTCACGAAAATCACAATAGACGTTGTAGAATGTATGGCGCGAATTTTACTAAAATAAATTACAACGGGTATTGTTATAAAAACCGTTGTTATTAGTTTTAACAACGGGTCACACATTCACAACCGTTGTTAATAATTTGACGCAAAATTGGCGCAAAGTTAGTGAAAAGTAATCACAACGGTTATTTTTGAAACCCGTTGTTAAACCTTATTTAACAACGGGTGTTTTTTACAACCGTTGTTAAAACTTATTTCACAACGGTTGTTGTTTAATAACCGTTGTCAATACCTTCCATACTATAAACCACACAAACAAGTCTGCTGCCCACAAAACACAACCCTTAATACACAAACACAAACACACCAGACAAACAAACACAAAACACATACACACTCTCTTTCTCTCTTTCTCTATTTCTCTCTTTCTCATCGTCGCTTTATCTTCTCGCCGTCACTGTGATTTCATCGTCTATTACGTTCGTATTTATCGGTAAATCTCGCCATCCTTTCGTTAGTTTCATCGTCATTATTTTCTTTTTCTATTTATTTTTTTTGCATGTATGTGTTTTTATCGACCATTATGTTATTTGTTTAAGTATTGTTCGCATAATTAGTTAGTAAAACAATGAAGAAGCAAGATGAAGAAGTAAGATAAACATAATTAATATATATATATATATATATTTATAAATACATAAATTAAAAAAAAAAAATTACATATGTAAAAATGCAATTCTTATATTTTCATAGAGGATCTTATTCTGCTCTATCGTATCCGTCCTCTCCTCCTTGGCTATTTGAGGTTCCGTTCGTGATTGCTATATCGTCATATAGCCGCAAGAATCTTTCACGCTAAAATCAAGCCATCTTCTTTGGCGTGCTTCGATGCGGATCGAGCATCCGCAAGGTAGCTCTGAAACTTTCCTCAATATGGAGGAACCGGCGGATGAAGTTGTTGTTGTTCTCGATCATGGTAAGAGTCTTAAGGATGAAATCATTCATTTTGTTGGAGTTTTTTGAGTTTGATTTGAAAGATTAAGTAGAGTTTGTTTTAGCAGTTAGAGTTTGGAGATGAATATATGAGATAATGGAAATGTTAGTTGAGATATGCAATGTATTTATACTAAGCAATGTGTGGGTTGAGTTAATTGCTTTTTAATTAATATATATGTTAGGAAGTTGTGCCATAATCATCATCATATCTCTCAATAATGCTGCTTCAAATCCTATTACTAACCCTTCTCATTCCATATTATCCCTTCATATGTACAGTGATGTCAGTAATAATGCATGCATCGGAATTCTAACAGGCCGTAATTATGCATGCATCTAGTAATATTTAATTTAATTTTTTTTTTTATTTTTTAAGAACAAACAACAACGGTTATTTTAAAACAACCCGTTGTCTTTAGTTATAACAACGGTTTTGTATATTAAAACCCGTTGTTATAACTTTCCCCCCAAAATTGAGTCACACTTTCCACAACGGGTTTTTATACATAAAACCGTGGTTAATAGTTTTAACAACGGTTTCCTTAAGTAAACCAACCGTTGTTAAAACCTTCTACAACGGACGCTTTAACAACGTCCGCTTTTTTATATAACAACGGTTTTTGACCGTTGTTATAGCCTGTATCTGTAGTAGTGAATGATCGGAATGTCGAATCAAAGATGTATAATTAACAAAGCCAAATTAGAAACCGTAAAGACATGATCGCGATAGAAGAGAGTGGCATAATCACTGAATAAGTCAACCGTGTCAAGTAATAAAGTGAGTAGGTAGCAGACCGTTACAACACACGCCTCATTGCAAGAAACCTCCTAGAATCAAAGTATGTAAGGATAATGGTCGGAAAGTTACAAAAAAAGGAATAATGGTCGGAATGTGGAATCGGAGATATATAATTAACAAAGCCAAATAGGAAACCGTAAAGAAATGATCGCGATAGAAGAGAAGGACATAATCACTGAATCAGTCGACACCCTATCCAGTAATAAAGTGAGTAGCAGCCGAACGTTGCAACACACACCTCTGTTGCAACCAAATTCCTAAAATCAAATTATGTAGGTATAATGGTCAGAAAGTTACCAAGAGGAAAAGGGATAATAGTCGGAATGTGAAATCGGAGATGTATAATTAACAAAGCCAACTAGGAAACCGTAAAGAAATGATCTGATAAAAGAAAAGGACATAATTACTGAATCAATCGACACCGTGTCCAGTAATAAAGTGAGTAGGCAGCAGAACGTTGCAACATGCGCCTCCGTTGCAGCCAAATTCTTAGACTCAAATTATTTAGAGATAATGGTCGGAAAGTTAAAAAAAAAGGGAATAATAATAATCGAAATGTAGAATCGGAGATGTATAATTTAACAAAGCTAAATAGAAAATCGTAAAGAAATGATCGGGACAAATCAAGAACGGATGACATAATCAGTGAACCTGTCGAGTAATAAAGTGAGGAGAGTACTGAGTAGGCATACCGCAATACGCGCCTCCGTTGCATCCAAATTCGTAGAATCAGGCATACCGTAATAACATAACACCATGGTTGAAACTCACAACAATAAGCTCAAGAAACTCCAATTCACCGAAGAAGACGCCTATTCTCTCCTCCAACGGTTTTTTTTCTCTTATTCATTTCTAATTTATAATCACTCCGTCTCAATCATTTGTTTACCTTTTTCATTACTCCCAATCTTGAGACGGAGCGAGTATTTACAAATGATTGGGACAGAGGGAGTAATTTGATAATTCAATTTAGTTTCTTGTTAATTAATTAAAGAATTAAAAATAGGTATCCGGCATCGACGATATTATCAGTGCTGCGAGAAGTGGCGCAGTATCCGTCGGTAAAGATAAATTGGGAAAACTTGTTAAAGAAGACAAGTAGTGGTATAAAGTCTGCTGCTGAGCTTCAATTGCTATGGCGTCATTTAGCGTATCGACATCCGCTTCCGATTCCTCCTTCTCCTTCTTCTTCGCCTTCTGATGACGATAGTGATCTCGAGTTTGAAGTCGAACCGTTTCCGCCTGTTTCGACCGAGGCTGCCTTTGAAGCTGCGAATTGTGTCAAGGTTAGACTCAGTCGGAATCAGTGAATATCCAATTTTGCCCCTAGTTAATTAACTAATTTCCGCTTTGTTGTGTCGCAATTTAATTGTTATCGGTGGAGGGAGGGAGTGTTTGTTTCCCCTGGTTGATTAACTGATTTCCCGTACTGCATCGCAATTTAATTGTTATCGGTGAAGGGAGGGAGTGGAGGGAGTGTTTGTTTCCCCTGGTTGATTAACGGATTTCCTGTACTGCTTCGCAATTTAATTGTTATCGGTGAAGGGAGGGAGTGTTTGTTTCCCTTGGTTGATTAACTGATTTCCCGTACTGCATCGCAATTTAATTGTTATCGGTGGAGGGAGGGAGTGTTTGTTTCCCCTGGTTGATTAACTAATTTTCCGTACTGCTTCGCAATTTAATTGTTATTGGTGGAGGGAGGGAGTGTTTGTTTCCCCTAGTTAATTAACTAATTTCCCGTGCTGCATCGCAATTTAATGGTTATCGGTGGAGGGTGGGAGTATTTGTTTCCGTATACAGTTAGTTTTGTGTAAGGCTGTTTTACACCAGACCATTGAAAAACCGTATATTTCCTTTATGCCAAATAGTTAGTTTTGTGTAAGGCAGTTTTACACGAGACCAATGAAAAATCATATACTTACTTTGTGACAGTCCTTTGTTTGTTTACCTGATTGAAATACTTACGAAAAATATAAAAGGTAAACAAATGATTAAGACGGAACAAACTTCTAGTTAGTTATTCTGCCTCAGTCATTTGGTTACCATTTATTATTTGTGAGAAAGCTAAATAAATGATTGGGACAGAGGGAAGCGATGATTAGTAGGTGGTTTTACAAGAATATTGTGGAAAACTGGTTTATACAAGTATTTGTGGCTTATAAATGGGGTTGCTGTTGCTGATCACACAGGTGCTTGCATGTGGATCAACGAGTGAGTGTGTGACCACTGCAGAGGCTGAGCAGCCTAATGGCCATGCCTCGAGGTTGTTTGGTTCCGACAATGTGGCTGCTGCACCGTCTTCAGGTCAGAGTGAAGGAATAGATGTCAGTGCCAGTATCAACGCCAATGCTAATAACTTCAAAAAGAAACGTAAATGGACGGATGAGGAAGACTCTCAACTGCTGGCAGGTGTTCGCAAATGGGGAGAGGGTAATTGGGCTGCTATCCTAAGAGAAGGCTCCTGGGCTAGAACTCCCTCCCAGCTTTCTCAGGTTCAGCTCTTTATCTAACGTATTTTCACTGCCCTTTTCTTTGAATATTTGTTTCTCAGGTTTCCCAGGCTCAGCTCCTGATAGCAGAAGTTCGCAATAACTTTGATCTGTGATTTAGTGATTAGTTCGATAGTTGTGTTTTAGGTTATAATGCACCTATCTTTCCTTTTATTTTGACAAGAGTTTGTGTTAGTCGATTGTTCAGTACCATCTTAAAAGAAACAGTATGCCTGGAGCTGCTTATGGTCTCTCTGCTGATTTCTCTTCATGTGCAGAGGTGGGCAAATATGAGAAGGAGACAAGGAACCGTGAATGTCGGAGCTGGTACCTCAACTGGCCAACATCTTTCTGAGGCACAGCTAGCTACCCGTCGGGCAATTGACTTGGCTCTCAAGGATAACCTAACAGCAGGTAGTGGCACTTGTATAGGCTTGAGATCAATGTTTCTCCGATGGGTCTCACTTTTACTATGGCTATACGTTCTTCCCTGTTACCTTTTATTATACATGTAGCACCGTTTATTCATATGTAGTTGGTAATGCAGCTGTTGGTAGTAATAATGCTGGTAAACCGAAGGTGTCAAATGGGGAGTCACCTGGGAGCATCAATACAGGGGCAGCCCAAAGGCAAATCTCTCAAGCAGCTACCACGCCTGCCAGCACAAGTGCAAAAGCAGGGGTTATAAAGCCACGTGCTCCCGTAAAAAAGGCTGCAACAAAGACCGCCACTGTTAGTGACTCTATTCAACGTACTGCTGTTGCTGCTGGTGCTCGCATTGTCAACCCTTCAGATGCCGACGCTTTACGAAATTTTGCCAATGTTCATTTCTTTCGCAGCGGTACACCCGTTCCCGTGGCTCAATCCTTTGCTAGTGGAGGTCCACCAGCAAAGGACACCATTGTAAAAGCCTCTCTACCAGCAGCTGCTGGCTCTCAGCTTCCAAAGCCTAGATCCTTGCCTGCTGTTTGCTCTTCTGCTTCTGCAAATGACCGTATTCTGAAAAAGGAGGAGAAAACTCCTATTGAAGTTAATGAGACCACACAAATGGTCAGACTTTTACCAAAAGCAAAAAGCCGTTTGACAACTGTTGATCTCACTAAACAAACTGCTGTTGGCAATTCGCAGGGTAACCCTGCGAATGAAGGTAATGATGAAGCATTAAAGCAGGTGGTCATGAACCCTGTTCTGGTGGATGTTAGTGAGACCGTGTCCACCACGCAAGTAAGCGGTGCCCCTGTCATGGATGGAAAGCTGGAGTCTTTCAAGAGCTCTGTAGCTGATGAAAGCGCTGAAAAGATGGAGATTTCAAGTGAAGGTTTGGCTGGCGCAAAATAGGCTAAGCAGGTGAATAGATTAATCGTGGTTATACCAGCTATTATGTATGTAGTACTTTTGTTTCTCTTTTTTCTTCAGATTTTAATGGTGGTTATAGCACCTTTTATGCGCGGAGTACTTGTTAATCTGTGTCTGTCAGTTTCAAATTTGATGATGTCTATAAAGTTCGGCCAACATTGTTCATTCTTGGAAGTCATTTATCTCTTTACTGGAGAACTTAAGCATTTTGAAGGCATTATGTGTAACTTGTAACAATTAAGGCATAACCCGATCAATTGCAGTTAAAAAAAGAAAATAAATTATTTATGAACATATATAATGGTCTTCTATTGAAGTTACATGAAATGAACTATTCTAGAGATTCGGGTAAACTAAGTTGATCTTTTGGTATTGTGGGATTGACACAAGCAAAGAATGATTGTGGTTGTGCTTTCTGTTTCTGCTTTTTTAGCCTCACTCCAAACAGGAAAGAGTGTAAAGGAATTCTGGGCTTGCTTGAAGGGTTCTTTAAGGAATGACGACTCTTGGATTCCGAAAAGCCGAATTCTTTGTCCAACTTAGCAAGCGCCTTTTCAACATCAAGCTTTAGGGATTTAACACGGTGAATGCCGGCTTGTAGTTCCTCGGCAACTTTGCTGTTCTCCTGTTTCATGTTAAGAATCTCTCCTTGAAACTTGGCTGACTGGTAATCACTCAGCTCATTCTCTTCTTTACGGTTCGCACTTGATACTTGATTGATTTCACCTTGAATGTTGTTCAAAGAGGAGAATCTGCTTTTCAGTTCCTCCTGAAAGACGGCGCTATGCTCTAACCACAAAGTAAGCTCTGTTTGTATTTCCCTAAAATGTTTATATAAAGCCATAGCATCTGATTTTCCGAATTGTTGGGGTGCCTCATTTCCTTGTTTTTTCTGTGATCCTTTTAGTTTGACCAACTCTTCTTGTAAATCTCTAATTGAAGTTTGAAACTTTTGAATCTGATGAAATGCAGTGCTAAACCTTAACCAAAAATCAAGGTTAGCTTCTAGCAAATTATCAAGTGCGGAACGAAATCTATCCTCGGTTCTTGAACCTGGCATCGTTTTCGTAACAAGGTTTAGTTTTACCCTCTTCTCACCCGTAGCCTCCTTAATAGTACTAAGTTTCTTTTCACCCTCTTCTGCCGCTTGTTTGATGATACCATCACGATCATATAGATGGTGAAACAACGGCTTTCTATCTGAATCAGTACTAGAATCTTGTCCATCCACTTTTCTTTTATTATTTTGCTCTCCCTCCTTGAGACCTCCTTCTCCTTCCAATACCGATCCTTGTCCGCTAGCTTGAAGATCACTCAATAGCTTGCGCAACATTCGAATTTCCTCATCTTTAGCTGCTATAACATCTCTTAGTTCCTTCACATGGGATGCCAGTTCGAAAATATTATCCCTGTGCTGTTTCTCCATCTCACTTAGTTTCATCTTCATACCCTTGTAATCTCTGAGGATTATTGTGTACTCCTCGACCAAAATCTTCTCTCTATCCTCCAAATTATTCATGTACAGCTGCCGCCAATTGAGTCCAATTCCATCTTCTAGTTTTGTATCATTGTTGTCGGTAATGCTTTCCGTTGTCCTAAACATGTCTGGCTTCTCTTCATCTTCCTCCTCTTCAACCTCTTTGATTTCGTGTTTTGGCTGCGAAATCATGACTAAACTATCCTTTTCCATGTCATTTTGAATATCCTCTTTCTGTTCCTCTACATCTTGTTCAGCTTTCGCTTCCTTGTTCAAGTCCGAGTACTCAGTTCCGTCATAAGGCTTCACATCCTGCAATTTCTCTGTAAGATGATCGAGATTGCAGCTAGCCTCTACAATCTCTGTATCAATGTTCATCTTCTTCTGCACGACTTCCTGATTTAGGCTCTTTACTCTTCGAAGCTCCTCTTCTAGTTCCCGTAACCTAATTCCCATAGCGGAATTGTCAACTAATGGTTGTTTTTGGTCCTCCAAGTCCTTAATATGCTTCAAAAGTTCATCTATTTCTTGCCTTAATCTCTTCACCAACGCATTTTGCGAACAAACTGTCGTTTCCAGCCTAACTATCTTCTCAACCAGATCGTCTATATTTTCAGCCAGTTCTGGCTCGGTGAAAACAGCGTTAGAGTTGAGTTTCAGTTGTTCCCTAATTTTCTCCTTAATGGCATCCACATTCTCCCCTTCCTTAAGTTCAATGTTAACAAGCGTTTCTTCAAAGCTTTTCGATAGGGCAATCAGAGCCGGGTCAGTCTCCTCATCGAGTTGCCCACTAAGTTTCTTAAGCGCATAAAGTCGCTCGTGAGCTTCTCTGATCCGCTCATACTCATCTTTCACCTCTTCCATAGACCGTTTTTGTTCATCTTGTAACTTGGACAGCGACTGTGCACACGATTTAAGAGCAGAGGCAATCATGAGATTTCGGGCCTCATGGTCTTCCATACTGGTACCAATGTCAAATTCATCCTGCAGACTGCAAACCCGAGACTGAGACTCCGTGATCCTGGTTTCAAGCTCTAAGAACTTGGCCAAGGCAGTATCATACGCGCTCTTCAGAAACTCCTTTTCCGTCTGCATGCTCAGAATGTCTTTTTCAAGTGAGTCGACTTCTTTAGCAGCTTCGTCCTTGCTTAGTCCTGAATTAGAACCTATATGAGGCGAAGTCAGATTTCTCCGAAGGTTTTCTCTTCTTGGGGCTAACATAGATTGAGATTGAGGTTGCGACTGCGGTCTAGAATTCTGTTTCGGAAGCTTTGGAGGCTTTGGTAAATTTTTCGGAACTGGTGACATACTTTTATTTGATAACCTATCTGGAGAAGGCGCGGTAGAACCTCCCATGGAGCTCATATCGTCATCGTCACTTTCCAACCCTAAATGAACTTGTTCAGGAAATACTGTTGCAATTGTTCTGTTAGCAGACTGTAAATCTTTAGAAATATGATCAAATCGTTCTGCCAATGCGCGGTATGCCTTGTACGACTCTTCCACCGAGGTTATCAGCTCCGGTCTCTTCTTGTAATACATTTCGGCCCTTTTCGCAAATGAGTCTCCTTCTTGTTCTATTATCTTCAACATGAATTGTACCTTCTCCTCCATTTCTGTTATCACATTTCACACATTTTTTTTAACCATATATCTTATATTGCAATCCTAAATTTCTTGTGCATATTTAACAAACCCATCAAAATAGATTATAACCTTGAAAAAAAGCGCAAAATTGTAACTCTTCCCAATTACATGAAAGAGTATTGAGAAAGTGATCTCTCGGTAACTTATTTAGAAACAGTCTCTTCAGAGTCTGTGATGTAGGTTAAGCTTCCTTTTACATTTTCATTGTTTTAACTTTTGTAGGTGCAAATTTTTTAAGAGATTTTTTTTTTTTTTCAAGAATTTTTTTTTTCTTTTTATTTATTTTTTAAAGATATGTTGCACAAAAGTTACATTTTCATGTTTCTTTCTTTTCTTAATTTCCTAAACAATGTTTTAGCCAGACTTTGGATAAAATAAATTTATCTCATGTATGACTCGAGATAAAAAGAAATATGCAGCCAAGCTACCTTGAAGGTTTTGTTCTAGCCATTTCGACTGCTTGGTTCGGATATGGCTCGCCCACCACCATGAATAGGCAGTTGTCGCTGCCCGGTGCAACATTTTGCTTTTCTTTCAATTTCTCGGTTTGTTCATATAACCAATGTATCAATGAGATACACGAACCACTAACGATGAAAATATACAATATAACGATTCTAGACTTTTTCTTCTTATATTATTATTACTAGTATTTTCTTTACGCGATTATTCGGATTCAAAAGAATTTTGTGAGGGAAAAGGCAAAATGTTTTGTGTTTGATGAGTTTAAGGTAATTATGGAGGGGAGAACATGTCGCCTCATGTATAGGAATTAACTTATTTAAAGGCCACAAATTTTTAATTTCTATTTTAGGAGACACAAAATGATAAATTTATAATGTTTTATGAATTGGTTAATTTTACATACTATATTTGGACAGATGGAACAATGCTATATTCGGTACTTTTGTTGCAACTATTCTTATTCACAATGTTGTTGCTATGAGATGTACTACAGATAATAAATGATAAAATGGTTACCATAACAAGTTTACAAACAAAATTACAAACATACTAGTGTAACACCCGTGAAAATTCACGAAATTGTTAAAAAAAATTAGTAACTAAATTTATTTGTTAAAGTTGTGAGATGAATGCATTACGGATTCACTATTTAACTGGTCATTATAAATATATATTAATACGTCTATGTACATAAATTAAATGGTTTAGTAAAACGGTTTGGGTTACTTAGTGTGTGTTTGGCCTAACTTGTAAAAGTGTTTTTGGACTCAAAAACACTTTTTTGCCAAACACATCATTTTCTAAAACTTAAACAAAAAATTACCAAAAGCTAAAAATCCATATTTTTGCTCATAGAAATAAGCGACGAATTTTTTTCTTCGCTTTTAAAAACACTTTTGAAAAATTAAGCTTGATAAACAAAAACTCATTTTTGAGAATCGAGGCCAAACATGCTCTAAAGACGTTCTAAACTCCAAGCCAATCATTGATCAATGACTTTATATTAGCTATTCCGCCTTAAATTGTTTGTTTACCTTTTTTTATTCTTTGTAAAAATTATTTAATTTAAATGTAAACAAATGGATGATATAGAGGCCATGGAGAATAAGTTAACTTGTATCAAAGGCAAACATTATCACTGTGTGCGGAGAAATTTAACAAAATTTACTATATGTATATCTGTATTCAATCGGGTTCTATTGATGGTAAAAGTGCTGAAGAGGCACATGCTTTTTCGACTTGCTCTTCTTCTAATGCTTATTTGTACTACTCGTGTCACGATATGCAACCAAATCTAAGACACTCTTAAGCCACAGCTTTTGCAGCAATGGGAGCTCTCGCAACTTGCGCCATCTTAGCAGCTGATTAAGATGGACATCAAATTCGAAACAATTGGAAACATTTTAGATGACTTTGTGTTACTTATAACTAAATAAGAGGAGAATAAGTAAACAATCATTGCATTTAGAACCTTATTTCCAAAAAGAATTTACAAAAGCATTGACTCATAAGAAGTTACAACTTGCTGATGGCTTAATATAATACAGCCAAGTTCAAAATTTGAAGGTCTGTTAACCACCAAAGGAAAGATCGAACCATAACATTCGCACCATTAGTTTAACACTTCATAAATTTTCAAGTACATAACTTGACATTCACACAATGACAATGGAGCAACATAAAACATTACTTAAATTCTCATTTTTAGAATACATACCAACATTACTAAATAATCCTCATATACTCACAAAAGAAACATTACTAAATACTCCTTATATACTCCCCTTATTTAGAAGAAAGTGATATAGCGCCCATAGCGGCATAGCGCCACCGGATGATACCCTAACTCGGTACCACACTAATTTGTGTTAATAGATATTAAAAATGAAAATAAATAAGATCTTGTTTTCATTTTTTTTTGCCAACCACTAATGGACATAAATGTACTTTTGTTACTGAACAAACATCGAAGGATTTCAATTATATGATAAAATTTATCAAATATTTCAGAGCCATCTGATAATAGGAAATTTGTCGTCTACTCCCTATACCAAAACTATTTGTAAAACCCGAAAAAGCGTAGTATTTAGTCGGGGTCGAACTCAAGGACGGCGGGGGTTGCTACAAAGTTCTATTGAGAGTCAAGTTCAATCAAAGTTAAGAGTAAAGGTTTTGGTTATAATCACTAGAGCAAAAGACAAACAAGATGATGATAATGAATACGGTTAATTAAAAGCTAGGGCTTTCGGGGTCATCAATATGGTCTAGGGGCAAACATGAAGATCAAAAAGGGTCAATGGTGAGAGATTAACCTAAGATGAAGAACCAATGTCTTGGGTATCTTAAGGGTGGCTACTAATTTTCATTAAGTATCCCTCCTCTCCTAACATACATCAAGACTCCAAAAAACTTTCATTCTAAGGGAGAATTAAGCAAGAAATGAAGAAAGGCAAAAGCTTTCACTTGAGCAAATCAACAAACACCTTGAGTGCAATGAATAGGAAAGTTAAACAATTTCACCAAAGACCAAAATATTCAAAGAATCATGCCCATAAATCCCATAAAGAATCACCCTAAACCCTAGAAGGGATCTACTCACTCATGTTAATGGAAATTATGCTAAATAGAGAAGAAAAGCAAACAACACAAGAAGGAGACATAATGAAGATTGTAACAAAATCAAAAGACAAGGAAAATGTAAACAAATGATAAACAAGTAAAAGAAAGGAGAGAAATTATACCAACAAAAGAAAAGATGGAAGCTTGATTGATTAATAGGAAGGAAAACCCTTCAAAATCCCCAATACAAACTTCAACAAACAAGTGTAAACAATTGACTATTACTAGAACTAACTAATTCTTACTAAATATTAATAATAATTATTGAAAGATTAGAACTTGATTAAGGAGATATTACAATAAATATGGAATGTTTTTCAGATCTAGGGTTGTGTGCAAAAGGGTTTAAGGAGGGGGGTATTTATAGGCTATCATTGGATTAAGGGAAGAAAGAATGAAAAAGCCCAACTCGTGTAAAGTGCTCCTGTGCCGGCGGGCCGGCTGCCGGCCTCCTCTGCCGGCAGCGCGTTCTTTCAAAAACTGAGGAAAATGAAGGTTGGGTAATCCCCTGCCGGTGGGCGAGCTTTGGGCCTCGGCAGAGGATTTCTCTTCTTGGGATTTTCTTCCAATTCTTCATGCCAGTGCCTTCTCTTGTGCGGCGGGCGGTTCGCCGGCTACTGTGTGCGGTAGCGCGTTGAATTAACTTTGGCCAAAAACTTCTTCAAAATTTGACTAAGTATGGGGATTGTGTTCCCTGTAGGTGGGCAGTGCCGGCCTCTCGGGCCGGCAGAGAACATCTCTTGACTTGTTTCTTCCTTTTTCTCCTCGTAGCCATACCTCCTGCCGGTGGGCGGCTCTTGGCCTGCCGGCGAGAGGATTTCATCTTCAAAAAATCTTTCATCCCCCTTTCTTCATGTAAAGGCATTAGAATGCCTTTTCTTGCCCCAATTCCTTCATACTCGACTCGGTTCCTACAAAAGGACACACAAAATGACAAGTACGGGGATCGGGCACAAATGCAAGGAAAAGCACACGAAATCGACTCGTTATGAGCCGGAATGCGTCGAAGAAAGAGGGAAATAAGGTGTAAATAATTCACATATCAACCTCCCCACACTTAAACCTTACTCGTCCTCGAGTAAGTACAAAATCAATGCACAAGTCCCTACTAAAATAGACAAGGAGAGTGAGTGCACAATATAAGCATCACTCAACTAAACTACTACTTAAGCCGATCGAGTATTAGCGCACTCAACGCCCCTTCAACTCACAATTTGACACTCATGAGGGGAGAGTGCCCTATTGCAAGGCAAGTTGGGTCTTGCTACAAAATTTTTGATGCAATCATTCAATTAAGCACAAATCGACATGTATGACGCATCACAAAAATCAAACCGCTTTCCTCATCTAAGCGGCCGTTTTACTTTGAACGATTAAAGGTTTTGGTCGGGAGATACCGTCTCATAGTCTCGGCGGGGTGTCAATGCCCTAATGGTGGCTCAAGCAACCGCAATTTGACAACCAAATGCCTAGGAAACAAATTCAAAGGCGGGAAAGGGGGAAACAAAGCCTAACCTTCGAGAATCACATGACACACTCGAGATTCAACCAAATTGACCCATGACTAAGGGGACCAAGACTACCGACTTCCTCACGGTTTTCACTAATCTCTCATTTCGTATTTGGAACGGGTGATTTTTGTGCAAAAAGTAACCAAAATCACTCATCTACTCGACTCGTGAGACATGCCCGCAATCTAACATGGAATCTTCTCCTACAAGACCACTAATGAGATGCAAAAAAAAGGAAAATATGCATAAAAGAAACAAGGGTTGTAATGGGGCTAGGCGATGGGTCGAAACGGGATTGGTGCAAGCACCGTTATGGATCATTTGGAGTTTTAAGATCAAGTAGTTGTCAAAAATCTCCTATTTCTTCCCAACTTATTACAACAAATGAATGAATCAAGAAGAACATGATATTAGTTGCCTAAATCACACAAAAATTTGAAAATTCGACTCATTTGGAGAAACATTATTTTCCCTTTATTTTGCAACGCCTTTTTCTACTCCTTTAATGATGCATAAGGAGTGTTGCTCGGCTTTTTCTCATCAAACATAATTCAAATACATATAAGTAAATCTCTTTTCTTTTTCACCTTTTTCTTCTTTTCTATTTTTCTTTTTTTTTTTTTTTTTTTTTTTTTTTTTTTTCTTTTTCAAAACCTCTTTATTCAAGGCAAACCAACTAAACCATCATTCCGACTCAAGTGGATTGTGCACGTCCACTAAACCAAGATTCAAATCCCTTTCTTCATACTACCAAAACTCATAGACAACTTTCTTGATCAAGATCGGTTGTTTTTGGGTTGTAGTTAGTAGTGTAGGTATCAAATGAAAGGTCAAGGCTCAAAAGGGGTAAACAAAATCGGTCCTAGTCTAAAGGGTCGAAAAATTAGGCTTATTTGGCAATGTGAGGCTCAAAAATTGAAATGCAACTTGTTGTTTCAAAATATGCATACAAATGAACATCTCATGGTCTAAAAGGAAAGGACGCCATGCTTGTGCGTCGTGATGTGACATGCCACGCGAGGAGCCTACTCACACCTAAAAGGGGGACCGGGTATGGATGTACCGGTCCCAAGGAGGCTCTAATCCTCACATTTGAGTAGCTAGGTCGAAATCTAGGTCTAGTCTACGGTCTATGGTCTCACAAGGTGGTCAAAACTCTCCGGTCTAGCCTCATTTCCCGTATATAACGAGGATGTCACAAGGTGCAAGCCAATAGGAGGGGAAAGACGTGGCCAAGACAATATTATCATTGAGGTATCATACTCCCTTCCTAGACCAAATTTGTTCAAAAATTTATGTACAAACTCGATGCAAAATGTAAATAAAGCAACAAACACGTATTCACAAGGTACGAAATGCATTTCTAAGTACTAGCAACATAAATAAACATGCAACAATTGTCTAAACCTAGCAGCACGTAAGCAACACACACCGAGTTCCAAAATGGAACATCCTCATCAACATAGCCCATCCTCCTCCATACATACAACAATTGTAAAAGAAAAGGAATGGAAAAGGAGAAAGAGATAAGAAAGATTAAACCGAGCGGTCTTCTAGTCTCCTAATACCTCAAATGTCCCGTATGTGCCTGCACCACTTGTTAGACAAACATATATATACAATGCAATTTTTCTGGAATTTTTGAAAATTTTCAATTTTTAGGCATTTTTTGAATTTTTATCAAATTTAAAGGTGCAAATAAATATTCACAAGGTGGATATTTCCCTCCCCACACTTGAAAGTTACATTGTCCTCAATGGAACAAAGTATAGGGAGAGAATAGGAAAAATAAACAACATATTTTTGGTGGTTTTTTAATTTTTGAAAATAAAAATAACATATTTTTGGTATTTTGATTTTTGGAAATTAAAATGCATGTTTTTGGTTTTTTTTTTGGGCCCTCCCCACACTTATTCATTTACATGGGAGGGCAATTGAGTGAAATAAAATAACATGTTTTTGGTGATTTTTAATCGTTTTTTAATTTTTTTAGGTGATTTTTATTTTGAAAATGCAATGCATGCTCTATTCTATATGCAAAATTTAAATGACAATGCAATCTATTCTAAGTGAATGCAATTGCTAAATGTGACAATATGTTACAAATTGAAATCTAATGCAATTCTATATGAATGCAACTATATGAATTTCTAACTAAATGCATACAAAATTTAAATATGAATGAGAAGTTTGGATTGTTGGGTACATACTTGACATTTGGATTGAAAAGGGAGGAAAGAAAGGCCCATCTCGAGGCCGCCTACTCAAGGTCCCCGTCATCATCATCATCATTGTTATCATTATCATCATCATTGCCATCTCCTTCCATCGCTCCAAAAGCGGACTTGCTAAGGAAGTCGTCGGTGTTCATGGGTTCGCCGAAATTCCCGCCGGAAGAAAGGAAACCACGGAAGCCGCCCGGAGCTACTCCCAACCTCGGGGCGGGAGAAAATGGAGGGTGTACCCTCGAACCATTGAGCATCATGCCCCTCCTCTTGAGAAGCGGGAGGGGAAAAACGGTGGGGTAAAATAATCCGTGGGATATTGATGTCGGCGTAGACAAACCGGTTATCCTTGTGGTAACCACCATCCGGCTCAAGGAAGTAGGAGGGGTGGAGATGTTGGGGGTGCTCGTAGTTCCTCCTCATATAATCATCATAGATCGGAAATTGACCCACGGAGGTGTCATAATATATCCGATCCAACCTTTGTTCAATACCCCGCCTTTCACTAGCGGCGGTTTCCAAACCCAACCGCATGTCACTCATGAATTTGACCAAGTCGGCATGCATAGGAGGCGGGGGAGGAGGGATGTTGCTAGAGGTGCCTTCACCAAAATTACCCCCCTAAGGTTGAGGTTGGAAGGTGGAGGGTGGTCGGAAGGAGGGCATGGAGTAGTGGAGGGAGGATGGAGTCTCCCTCCGGTTGTCACGACCGTAGGTAATGGGGTTGGTCGGGGGAGGTTGGGTTTGATCGGGCTCCTCCTCAATTTCAAGGAGGTAGGACTCCTCACCGGGCTTGATTTTGAATTTGGAGGCATTGGGAATTGGGACGGAATTTTTCTTTTGAATTTGCCAATACTCGATTCCATCAAAAGGGTTGACCTTGATCCACTCTAGGCTTTTCGTTAACCATTGCTTGGTGATGTAGGTCTCCCCCCGGATCCACCTCATGTTGTTCAAGTTCACCGGCCGGTCAAGGTTCTTGGCAATTCGGGTTATTATCCCACCCACATGAAGAGGGACTTTTTGCCCCGGCGATTTAGAAAGTGATTGCAAGTGAAGGGCCAAATGGTGACCCACATTGATCTCATAGGGGGGTAGGGGTGGTGAGTAGGTAAGACCCCAAAATCTCCAATTCGGTAACCCGAAAAACCCATGGCTCATGGGTCGCAAAAATAGACCCTCCCACAAACCGATGCCAAATGCGAATGGGGGCATTGTGGCACGCAATTTCCGGCCTTTTCACGCCGGTTTGGTCATCTAAGCCCGAGATGGCTTTCCACACCCGAGAAAAGTGATGGGTCTCGGGTGCCTTGAATTTTGGGGGGTTGGTAAGGCCGAAAATTCGGCAAAGCCTTCCTAGGGACATGGAATGATCACGGTTCATCAACCGGAAGTGAATTTGCTCAACCATACGGGTTTGTCGGTGCTTATCAAGACGGAAACTACTAAGGAATTCCCAAGTGAGGCGGGGATAAGTTTCCTCATGCAAATCATATAAGCCTTTCATACCAACACCCTTAAACAATTCAAAGGATTCGTTGTCTAATCCCATATTTCTCATAAATAGGTCTACAAATGAATTTTGTCGGGGTTAAGGGGCGATTTTTGAACAAGATAAATTTACCTTTTTGTTCTTGAGTGACGAACTCAACATCCGGGAAGTCGGGATCCGGGTTAGTGTCGCTCGCCGCCGCCTCAACCAAAAGCCGTTGAGCTTCCGCCATTTCCGACCTAGTTCTCTTGTTTGCCATGGTTGAAGGAGGAATGGAGGATTAGAAGGGAAGGAGGGTGAGGTGAATGAAGGAGGGTGAGGTGAGGAGGTTGATTAATGGTGATGGTGGATTTGGGATTAATGGAGGTGAGGGATGAGGGAGATGAGTGAAAAAAAAAGGAATGAGAAAGAATTATGAGATAATGGGGGTGCTCGGGCTGATTTTGCGTGTTTTATAGATCCCCTGCCGGTTTGGCGAACCGGCAGCCGGTCAGCCGGTAGGGGTTTCGTATTTCTTCCAAAATAAAACCAACGCGCTGCTAGGTGGAGGGCACCCATTGCGGTCCCACCGGCAGAGAATTCCCAATACGCTCTTCTTGATGCTCGGTGGTTCCCCTCGGTGAGCGAGGTGCCAGCCGGTAGGGATTCCTTCCTCTTCAATTTCCCAAATTTCACCATAGTAAGAGGTCCTCTACCGGTGGGCGGCTGCCGGCTGCCGGTAGGGAATATCCTCCTTTCCTTGCTTCCTTCATATTTGGCACAAGAGCGCTCCCTCCGGTGAGCAGATTTCTTGGCCCTGCCGGTAGAGGATTCTCCTCCTTCAACTTATCAAAGTTTTCAACAAGTACGGATCTCCCTGCCGGTGGGCGCTCGGCCTGCCGGTAGGGATTCTCTTCACCTTAATTCTTTCAAATTTTTCACAAAAAATTTCAACGCGCTACCGGTGGAGGGCCTGCCTTGCCGGTCCACCGGCAGAGGATTCCATCTCGTCATTTTCATCTTGTTTTTCCTCCAATGCTCACAAATAAACTTCCAAGTCCTAATCTTGCCCATTTTTCGAGTTTTCAACTTTCAAACCGACGACTCGTGTCGGGATCTCGGGCGAGGCTAGGGGTCCCACCCCCAAATTCAACTTTGTCAAGAATTTCCAATCCAAACTATCTCACACTCTATCTACATGCATGCTATTTACAAATGGTGGTTCTTGTGGAACTCCACCAAACCAATTCATTTTCAAGAGTTTCAACTTTCCCTCTCCTCGGGAGGGGTTCCCGAGATAGAGTACTTCAATTGGGCCTTTGTTGTCGCCGTCGTAGTAACGCTTTACTCTTTGACCATTCACCCGAAAGGTGCCTCCCTCTTCACTCCAAAGCTCAAAGGCGCCATAGGGGAATACCTTCATCACTTTGAAGGGTCCGGACCACCTTGACTTGAGCTTGCCAGGAACACCTTTATCTTGGAATTGAAGAGGAGAACGAGGTCTCCAACACTTACCTCTTTTTTCATGATCTTGGCATCATGCCATTTCTTCGTTTGATCTTTGTAGATTTTGGAGCTCTCATAAGCCTCCAATCTCAACTCCTCAAGCTCATTCATTTGAAGGAAGCGTACTTCTCCGGCGGCATCAAAGTTAAAATTCATTTCTTTGAGAGCCCACCAAGCCTTGTGCTCCAATTCCACGGGTAAATGGCAAGCTTTTCCGTACACAAGCTTATACGGGGTGGTGCCAAGTGGTGTCTTGAAGGCGGTTCTCAATGCCCACAAGACATCCAGGAGCTTTTGAGACCAATCTTTCCGGCTCTTGTTGGCTACTTTCTCCAAAATGACTTTGATTTGGCGGTTAGAAACCTCCACTTGCCCACTAGTTTGAGGGTGGTAGGCAAGTGCGGTTTTGTGCCGCACACCATGTGATTCAAGAAGAGCCTTGAAGGTACTCTTTCGGAAATGAGATCCGCCATCACTTATAACTACCCTTGGAGTTCCGAATCTTGGGAAAATCGTGCCTTTAAAAAGTTTCATCACAACTTTGCTATCATTGGTGGGGGAGGCAACCGCTTCAATCCATTTGGATACATAGTCCACCGCAACCAAGATGTATTCATTTCCACAAGAGTTGGGAAAGGGTCCCATGAAGTCTATGCCCCAACAATCAAAAAGCTCAATCTCTAATATGTTAGTCAATGGCATCTCACTTCTCTTCCCTATGTTCCCGACTCTTTGGCAAGCATCACACGATTTAACCAAGTGGTGAATGTCTTTGAACATGGAGGGCCAATAAAACCCACCTTGGAGGATCTTGGCGATAGTTCTAGAAGTGGCCAAGTGTCCCCCGTAGGCGGAATTGTGAACCCGGTCAACAATTTCTAAGCCTTCCTCTCGAGACACGCATCTCCGGAACATACCATCCCCACACTTGCGAAACAAATGTGGGTCATTCCAAAAGTACCTTCTAGCATCATTTCTCAACTTCCTCCTTTCTCTTGGCTCCATTTCATCCGGCAAGAAACCGCTTACAATGTAATTTGCAATATCCGCAAACCAAGGAGTTTTGGCGGTAACTTCCATGAGTCCATCATCCCGCAACCACTCATTAATGGGTCCACTCTTGTCTTCTATTCCATGGTCTTCAACGGTCAATCTAGATAAGTGATCGGCTACAACGTTTTCCGAACCGGCCTTATCCTTGATCTCTAAATCAAATTCTTGAAGGAGAAGGACCCATCTCAAGAGTCGGGGCTTTGCATCTTTCTTCACCATCAATTGTCTCAAGGCGGTGTGATCGGAGTAAACCACCACCTTAGACCCGACAAGGTATTGCCGAAATTTCTCCACGGCATGAACAATTGCCAACATTTCCTTTTCGGTAGTAGCATATCCACATTGAGTTTGATCAAGAGTCTTGCTTGTGTAATATATCACATGATGCTTCTTATCCACAACTTGCCCAAGTACCGCACCAACCGCGAAGTCCGATGCATCACACATTATCTCAAAGGGAAGATTCCAATCCGGAGATCGGATTATCGGTGCCGTGACCAATGCTCTCTTCAACCTATTGAAAGCTTCAAGACAAGAATCATCAAACACAAAGGGGGAATCCTTGAGGAGTAATGAGGTTAGGGGCTTTGCTATTTTTGAAAAATCCTTGATAAAACGCCGATAAAACCCGGCATGGCCTAGAAAACTTCTCACTCCCTTAACATTGGAAGGGGGTGACAAGTTCTCTATGACCGCAACTTTGGCCCCATCGACCTCAATACCCCTCCTTGAAACGATGTGACCGAGTACAACCCCCTCCTCCACCATGAAATGGCACTTTTCCCAATTAAGGACGAGGTTATGCTCCTCACACCGTCTCAACACACTAGCCAAGTTCTCAAGACCAAGCTCAAACGAGTCCCCATGGACACTAAAGTCGTCCATGAAGACTTCCATGCTTTTTTCAAGGAAATCTGAAAATATTGCCATCATGCACCTTTGGAAGGTGCCGGGCGCATTACAAAGCCCGAATGGCATCCTACGGTAAGCATAGACTCATATTGGGCAAGTGAAGGTCGTCTTCTCTTGGTCATCCGGGTGGATGGGAATTTGGAAAAACCCGGAATAACCGTCTAAGAAGCAATAATACGCATGGCCCGCGAGCCTTTCTAGCATTTGGTCAATGAAGGGAATTGGGAAGTGGTCTTTGAGGGTGGCGGCATTGAGCTTGCGGTAGTCAATACACATTCGTCACCCGGTCACGGGTCTAGTGGGTAGGGTGGTGCCATCCTCTTGTTCAACCATTTGTATCCCCCCTTTTTGGGTACCACATGAACCGGACTAACCCATTTGCTATCGGTAATTTGGTATATAATACCGGCCTCTAGGAGTTTCAACACTTCGTTTTTCACCACCTCGGCCATCTTTGGGTTAATCCTTCTAAGACCGTCAACCTTGGGTTGACTCCCCTCCTCCAAAACTATCCTATGCATGCACAAACTCGGACTTAAGCCCTTGATGTCATCAATGCTATACCCAAGTGCCCTCCTATGAGTTTTCAAAATTTCCAAAAGCTTCTTTTCTTGGGACTCACTTAGGTTAGCATTGACGATCACCGGGTAGGCCTCTCCCTCATCAAGGAAAGCATACTTGAGTGAGGGAGGCAAGGGTTTGAGTTGTACCTTTGGAGGGAGAAAGCCCTCCACTTTCTTTAATAGCTCTTCATCGACCTCATGATCCTCTTTCATTGCCTCATCATGCAAAGAGATTTGAAAAACCTCTTCCATCTCCGCCTCTTCACGGGCTACTTCGTGCACTACTTCATCAATTACCTCGATTGTGCTCAATCTTTCTACACTTGGACCTTTCATCAAATTTGGCAAGTTAAATTCGATTTTGTTGCCCTCAATTTGGAAGGTTAGCCGCCCATTCTTCACATCAATGAGAACTCCTCCGGTAGCCAAAAATGGCCTACCTAGGATGATGAGAGTGTGGCTATCCTCCGGAATATCAAGGACAACAAAATCGGTGGGAATCAAAAACTTTCCAACCTTGACGGGCACGTCCTCAAGCACCCCCATAGGGCGTTTGACGGACCTATCCGCCAATTGGAGAGTCATGGTAGTGGGAGCCAAGTTTTGAATGCCAATCCTTCTTGCAACTTTCAAAGGAATAACACTAACACTTGCTCCCAAGTCACAAAGAGCTCTAGAGATAGGAACACCGCCAACTACGCAAGGAATGGAAAAGCTTCCCGGGTCACCAAGTTTAGTGGGCAATTTGTTAAGGATATGAGCACTACATGCTTCTTCCATAGCCACTATTTCTTGGTCACCCAAGACTCTTTTCTTTGTCAAAATGTCTTTTAAAAATTTTGAGTAGGTTGGCATGTTCATTATTACCTCCGTAAAGGGTAGGGTAACCTCAAGTTTCTCAAGCATATCACAAAATTTGGCATACTTGAGGTTCTCCCTACTCTTTATGGCTCTTGAAGGGTAAGGAATTTTAGAGACAAGTTGGGAATTGGAAGATACCTTTGGAGGAGCCGAACTTTTTGTTACCTTTTTAGAATGTTGCAAAGGTATTTCTTCATTAGCTTCCTCCTCATAAGGGAGGTCTTCCACATATCCATCAACATCCTTGTCCACTTGAATTCCTCTTCTAGTCAAATCTTCACAAGCTTTCCTTCCTTTCTTGTCATCATTAGCTTTACCCGAAGCCTCAATGGGTGAGCTTTCCTCTTCATCATCCACTTCTACCTCATTCCCCTTGGGATCTTCATCAACTTCCAACTCAAGGTCTTTGTAAGGGTCCTCAAGCTCTAAACCACTCCTTAGTACTACCGCATGAGCATGGTGGCTATTTGAGGCATCTTTGGAGCTTTGTCCTTGAGCCAACAAGCCACCGGGCGGCCTTTGAGGGTTAGCCATAGCATGAGAAGCCATCCTAGATTCCATTTCCCTCATGTCCTTAAGAAATGTAGCTCTCAAGTTTGCTTGTTCTTGTTGAGTAGCTTTTGCAAAATTAGCTATCTCTTGGCTATGTTGAAGTTGCATGTTCTTAATCATCTTCAAAAGCTCCACTTGAGAGAGCTCACCTTGGGGTTCTTGATGAGGTTGGTTGGCTATGGGTAAAGGGAACCCATAGTCATATCTAGCATTGGGACCTTGGTTGTTGTTTTGCCCCACTTTGGAGTTACCTCTCGGACCATAGTTGTTGAAGTTTGATCCTTGACCTTGTTCTTGAGACCCTTGAACATACCCTTGTCCAAATCCTTGATTTGCTTGATTTACTTGATTGCCTTGGTAAAACCCTTGGTTGCTTTGGTTTCCACCAAACTCTTGGTGCCCTTGTTGTTGGTTGCCATAGTTTTGGGGTGGGTTGTTGCTTGACCATTGGTTTTGATTTCCAAAGTTATTTCTTGGGTTTGGGAGAATTCCCCTTGGTTGAGCAAAACCGGGTGGATTGGTTTGGGTTTGTGGTTGGAGATGTTGGGGGTTTTGAACATTGGTGCTTTTGTAACTAAAGTTGGGGTGGTTCCTTAACCCGGGGTGGTAGAAATTGGTATTTGGATTGTAGACATTTGGGTTGTTGTAAGGAGGCCTTGGTGGCCTAGGATTGTTGTTGTAGCTTTGAAAGGCGTTCACCTCTTGAGCATTCTCTTCATAGGCACCATTGTAATTGTTGCCACACAAGTCATATGTATGACCACTTCCTCCACAAAGTTCACAACTCGAGACTTGAGCAACTTCTTCCATGGGGGGCCCAAATGAGGTCCCGGCTTGGTTCACTTGATTCCTTGAAAACTTCTCAAATTGCTTTGTGAGCAAGTCGAGCTTGGCATTTGTATCGGAGTTGGAGGCATTTTCCTTAGGGAATTTCCCGTTTCTTCGTAGCATGTTCCCTCTAGAGCCATAGTTTGCCTCCGAGTCTACCATTTTTTTGATCAATGCCGTGCCCTCTTCATCATTCAAGTGGTCAAAACCTCCCCCCGCGGAGGCATTTACCATCTCCTTAGTTCTTGGTAGTAGAGTTTGGAAGAATGTTTGAGTAATGTACCATTCCGGTATTCCATGGTGGGGGCAACTTGCTATCAAATCTTGATAACGGTCCCAAGCCTCACCTAAGGACTCCCCATCCTCTTGTTGGAACGTATGGATCTCGTTGCGGAGCATCGCGGTCTTTGAGGAAGGGTAGTACTTTGCCATAAATGCTTGAGCCAAGTCATCCCAAGTAGTGAAAGTATCCGGTGGGTGAATGTTCAACCACCGGTCCGCTTTGCCCGTCAATGAAAACGGAAACAACATCATTCTCAAGGTGTCTTCGGACACCCCATTCTTCTTCATCATTGAAACTTTCCTTTTAAATTTCCGGAGATGGGCATGGGCATCTTCCTCAATATGACCTCCAAACAAGTCCTTCTCAACTAACCCGACTTGGGCGGGATGCATTTCAAAGTTGTTTGGGGCCAAGGTGCCAAAGTTGATGGGATTACATGAATCATTATGGTTAGGCCGGTTGTGATCTCTAAGAGCCATTTGTGGTGGGTGGTTTGGTTCTTGATGTGGTGGTGTTTGAGGTGGACTATTGTAATTAAGGAAGTTATGAAAGGGGTTCTCTACTAAAGTCTCAATTGTGGTATTTGGTTGAACCGTAGTTGTTGTATCAAAATTTTGTGGGATGTGTGAGTTTGGTTGATCAATGTTTGCTTGGGTGGAATTGTTCCTCACTCTTTCAAGAGTCCTAGTCCTCAAGGTCCTAAAAAGCCTCTCGGGGTCGGAGTTGAATTGGAGAGCTTGATGATTCCTCCTAGGCATACACTTGGCAAATTGTGAGTCTCCTAGTGTTTTTACACACTAGGGAAAGGTAAAAATCACACACACTCTACAAACAACAATCAACTACTAAAGCAAAATGACAATTGAGACAAGATTAAAGCAAAGACTCTAAATGAAACTAAGCATAACCTAACGCCATCCCCGGCAACGGCGCCATTTGATAATAGGAAATTTGTCGTCTACTCCCTATACCAAAACTATTTGTAAAACCCGAAAAAGCGTAGTATTTAGTCGGGGTCGAACTCAAGGACGGCGGGGGTTGCTACAAAGTTCTATTGAGAGTCAAGTTCAATCAAAGTTAAGAGTAAAGGTTTTGGTTATAATCACTAGAGCAAAAGACAAACAAGATGATGATAATGAATACGGTTAATTAAAAGCTAGGGCTTTCGGGGTCATCAATATGGTCTAGGGGCAAACATGAAGATCAAAAAGGGTCAATGGTGAGAGATTAACCTAAGATGAAGAACCAATGTCTTGGGTATCTTAAGGGTGGCTACTAATTTTCATTAAGTATCCCTCCTCTCCTAACATACATCAAGACTCCCAAAAACTTTCATTCTAAGGGAGAATTAAGCAAGAAATGAAGAAAGGCAAAAGCTTTCACTTGAGCAAATCAACAAACACCTTGAGTGCAATGAATAGGAAAGTTAAACAATTTCACCAAAGACCAAAATATTCAAAGAATCATGCCCATAAATCCCATAAAGAATCACCCTAAACCCTAGAAGGGATCTACTCACTCATGTTAATGGAAATTATGCTAAATAGAGAAGAAAAGCAAACAACACAAGAAGGAGACATAATGAAGATTGTAACAAAATCAAAAGACAAGGAAAATGTAAACAAATGATAAACAAGTAAAAGAAAGGAGAGAAATTATACCAACAAAAGAAAAGATGGAAGCTTGATTGATTAATAGGAAGGAAAACCCTTCAAAATCCCCAATACAAACTTCAACAAACAAGTGTAAACAATTGACTATTACTAGAACTAACTAATTCTTACTAAATATTAATAATAATTATTGAAAGATTAGAACGTGATTAAGGAGATATTACAATAAATATGGAATGTTTTTCAGATCTAGGGTTGTGTGCAAAAGGGTTTAAGGAGGGGGGTATTTATAGGCTATCATTGGATTAAGGGAAGAAAGAATGAAAAAGCCCAACTCGTGTAAAGTGCTCTGTCGGCGGGCGGTCGGCCTGCCGGCCTCCTCTCGCAGCGGCGTTCTTTCAAAAAGCGAGGAAAATGAAGGTTGGGTAATCCCCTGCCGGTGGGCGGCTGCCGCCTGCCAGAGGATTTCTCTTCTTGGGATTTTCTTCCAATTCTTCATGCCAGTGCCTTACGGCGGGCGGGCGTCATTCTGCCAAGCCGTGCTTGCGAGGTAGCGCGTTGAATTAACTTTGGCCAAAAACTTCTTCAAAATTTGACTAAGTATGGGGATTGTGTTCCTGCCGGTGGGCAGCCTTGCCGGCTCTTAGCAGAGAACATCTCTTGACTTGTTTCTTCCTTTTTCTCCTCGTAGCCATACCTCCCGCCGGTGGGCGGCTCGGCTTAATTTCCGCCCAGAGGATTTCATCTTCAAAAAAATCTTTCATCCCCCCTTTCTTCATGTAAAGGCATTAGAATGCCTTTTCTTGCCCCAATTCCTTCATACTCGACTCGGTTCCTACAAAAGGACACACAAAATGACAAGTACGGGGATCGGGCACAAATGCAAGGAAAAGCACACGAAATCGACTCGTTATGAGCCGGAATGCGTCGAAGAAAGAGGGAAATAAGGTGTAAATAATTCACATATCACCATCACAAACTTCTTAGAGCCAAACACCCTAAGATTCCCTTTTAGTCCATGCCTAATCATAAACCTTGTTATGGCGAGGCGGACTGCATAAAACCATGAGGTTATGGAATCAATGTCGACTCTCAGGAAATCAGGACCATCATATTACCTTATCCCGTCAGTAGGAGCCTCCACATATGAACATGTGCCATTTTTATGGCACCAAACAAACAACATAGCTTTACTTCAAAAACCTGTACACACTGGAGGTCATTTGCAAGATTATCACCGGATCTGCCCTAAAGCTCGTAATAAGCTCGTAATATGAATAGATGTAAGCAGCTTCTTAAGGATGGTTACAGAAATAGTAGTATATTACTATAGTAATTTAAACTTTTAGAATGTGCATCTTGTCTTAAATTTTTAGAATGTGTTACGAATATGAAGGAGTGAGAGACAAAGCTACCTGAAGTATCTGTAGCCCACCATCCCCACCATCACGAAAGAGCCTTAGGTCTTTATTCCAGTTTTCGTGTAAAAAGAAACCATCAACATCACGCGAGTATTAAGCCGCATCCTCCAAGCCCTGCATGTTATAACAATAACATTCATATGTTTTATGTTTATGATAGAATGACCAAGATGCAAAATATTGATCGCTACAGGCTATTTATTTCACATGCCTGAAATTCAATACTATAATACTCGTATGTGTTAAACCTATGAAAAAAAATATAGGATAAGTGAGATATATATTCCAAAAAATATGCTCAAGAACAAATCCCGAAGATTATGGTGAAGACACGGAGGCAGTCCAACGCAAAGAGAGACAATCTTATGTGAAAGTCAGCATGGACGGAGTTGTCGGGGTTTGAAAAATATGCTCTGGTGATTATTATGGGTTAGTTCATTATTATTATTATTCAACCGGAAGAAATGTTTTATGGGCTTTGTGAATCAAATCTTCACTGTTGATAAGACTTTCGGCTTGTGGTTTACGCTTGGTGACCGTTTTTCCGGAGTTCTTAAATATAAAGACTTTTCACGCAACAACTAATCACTCAACAAAACTTTGAAATTGTGACAGTAACCAACTTTTCGTATTCCATTATATAAGAACTGAAGTCAACTGCTAAACCTATTGCAATTCGTGTGTGCGCGACATTAAGCTTAACAACAAATACACCCTTTTTACAAAGAAAGGCTCAGAACACAATAGTGCACCGGAATAAGTTAGCATAGTCAGGACGATAAAAGTGAGTGGAAACTCAACGTCGTCTTTTGAAACTCGGTAATCGATATAACTTAGACCAATGCACTCCCACTAATCATCCAATCAATAACATAAGGACAAAAATATTAAAAAAACATGAATTAATTAATGCTAAACCACAAAGAATAGTACTCTGTATAACACATAATAGGAGTTGGAGACATAGGAAAAAAACCGTGGCAAGGATAGAATGTAATATCGTCGTTGAATTCACCAAATACAGTAAACAATCGGTAGACAATAAATCCTAGCTTGATTATGATGGATTATGTCAATAAACAACTATGTGGGAAATTAAAATCAAGAAGGCTGACCTTAAGTGAAATGCAAGTGAATATTAAGCCTTCCCAAAAACAAATCCACCATTTTTTATCCTAAAATTTAATTGTACAAATTATACCGAAAGAAGAAAATCACGACATATTTATTACTAATATAAGATAGAGAATCACAAACTCAACAGTGATGCCTCTCGAACTGCTTCACGCGCTTCGTCACAATCTCCTTGTCAAACTTTGGTACTGCCATGACGCCATTGTTGCTTCCTTCACTGATTCAATTCATATACCCATAAAATAAATTAATTGAGTAAGACCTATAAATTTAAGAAAAAAACTATAGTTATAAAGTAGATAAAACTATAGTAATAAAGTAAATTAAATGGAAGTAGCAAAAAAAACGAAAAAATGAGATACTTACAGTGAGGCGATTGAGAGATAGCGGAACCCTAGAAATTAAATAAACCAATCTTAATGTTATACTCATATTCATATAGACTAATCACAATCTTAATCTTTTATCTTCGAGTTAACTTTGACGTCGAATTCTTCGTATTTGTACCGAAACTCGAATTAATCACACCGCCTAGCTCTGCATGAAGGAAAAATGAAACTAACTAAAAAGCGAATTCTTGTACGATGAAGGTTCACCAACCAAAAATTGATCTTGCTAGAAAATGATACGGACTATTCAATATGCGAGTTAATCTTTAAAATTGATTATTACCTCACAATCTCACACCGTCAACCACTTTAAGTCTCTAATCCGGCATCATTCTCTTTTGAACCAATGAGCGTTTATTCCATAATTGCATAAATCCGCATTCACAGAGATGATAATCAAATCGGTGATATTGTTCGGCTATTAAGTTGGCACTAAATTTATCGCAAAATAAAACAATTCATCACATGAAACCTAGCACATGTTCATTTAATAGCAAAGAAACATCATACTGAAAACTGAATAGCGATGGCTACCATTATTATAGATACTTACGTTAAGTTCCCCTTTGGTCTATTTTCTACAGCCACAATAGCACAGCTCAACTGATATTCAAGCATTTTCTTTTTCTGATAAACTGTGTCGATTGGTGATATCTTGTTATGAGCCCGAGAAAGCGACTTCAGTGCATTAGATTAAATTAACATAAAGGCATAATATGCCAAAAAGAAACTTCCAAACAGAAGAGATATTACCTACTTTGAATGCTCAGATAAAATTGTAGACAAAGAAGGCTTAAATACTTGATCCCTCAGTACATCAATGAAATTGTTATTGTCTGTAATCAACATAAGATTGCCAAGATTCAGCAAAACAACTGCCTTAAAGTTTAGAGAAAACACGTCTGGGGAAAAGGGACCAAATAATTAACAAAAAAAAACCTTTAAACAATAATATTTTACTCTGCATAAACACAATTACATTAATGTCAAGCCCTAAACTAACGTAAGTCGATGAACCCAGTTTTTTATCGCAAAATAAAACAATTCATCACAAATTAGCAGTGAATCGAACCAACCGACCTTTAAAATTCAACAGAAGTCGCTCCAAATATGGCTGCTTCGGCATGGGAGTTGATGACGAAGACTCAAACAACTCCCTAAACTCCCATACATGTGACCACTTTGTTGCTGTTGTACATCACAAAACCCAAACAAATCAAAATCAAAATAATAATTAGAAAACTAATTGAGAATTTAATTAGTTTTCTCAATTAGTTTTCGGTGAACTAAAGAGAGCGATTTCTAATGTCAAAGAAACCAGGTAGAATATCAGGTGAATTTGACAGATTTCTTTTATTGGAGTTCTTCATCTGAAAATTGAGATTGTTGGGATCTAAAAGTTGGAGAGTAGAGATGGTTGTAAATTGAAATTTTGTTTTTGGGAAAGAATTGATTAGTTGAGATAATGATGGTGAGATGGTGGGTGGAAGACGGAAGTTTGAGAGTTTTTTTTTTTTTTTTTTTTTTTTTTTTGGAATTGTAAAGCATGCTTTTCTGGAAAATTGTTCATTGTCATTCTCAAGTAACATAGAGAATGACAAAGGGTACGTTAAATCAGATTTAATTGGACTTTTTTTTTTGTGCTGATATGGCCATATTGCAAAACCGTGATTGGCTCAAACAAAACTGATTTTGTGAGGTTGAATGTGAGGGGTGCATTACCTTAATTCTCAAAGGAGATTGCGCCACGTCAGCGGTTTTACAAGATTCTTTAATATATATAATGATTGTATTAACACGTATTCTTGTTTAAATAAAAACGGGTTAAGAAAATAGATGAGACCAAAAGCAAGAATGCCTGAAAAATGACAAACTCTTGTTCGATTCAAAGTCGGCTCCTATAAGTTCAGTTTCATCTTATAGTTCAGTTCAGTTTTAACTGAACTTATAGGATCTGAACTGAACTGAACTTATAAGATCTGAATTGAACTTATAAGATCTGATCTGAAATAAACTAAACCTATAAGATCTGAAATAAACTTAAATTAAGTGACTTTAAGTCCAAGAGAACAAGACCTAACTAGTAAGGACACAAGTTTGAAAGACTATAAACCAACTCACCTTCATATAATCTTGTTTCCGTTATTAAAATCACTTATATTTCGATATCAATCGACAAAATTTCTAGTGGTTTGTTAGTAATGATTAAATTCTCGCGATTATTCTATTTGATTCATTTTAGTGGTTGGATATAAGTCACAAAAATAAAAATAATAATAATTATTGCGTAAAACGGTACAGTCTCTCATAATGTAAAAAGATAACTCATTTATTAACAATTAATTGAATAATTATTCCCTAATTATTCTACAAAATTGGACAGTCTCATGATATGAGACCGTCTTAATCCATAATTTGTGTACTAAAGGTAGGTCGGGCAAAAGCAACCCGACCCAATTGACTCGACCCGAGACCCGATCCGCAACTAACCCAACCCAAAATCACTAAACCCGAAAATAACTCGACAAAATAGAACTCTTATTGAACTGAAAAGACTTGAATGACTATTGGCTCTGTTCTTTTGGACTTCTATTTGCTGAACTGAACTGAACTTATAGGAACTGAACTGAAGTTATATGAGCTGAACTTATATATAGAAGTCGAACTAAACTTATAAAAATTTTACACTTTATATATATATATAGAAGTCGAACACACAGCCAAACACACGGCCCTAAGAGAGGTCAATATTGACTATTCTAGTCATCGAATGCCATGAATTGGATGCTAAGCATGCACAATTCAACTAGCGAGAAATTGTCATAAGAAGAGATGAATTCATTAAATTCTTTAAAAACTTCATTTAAAATCCTATGTCGGGTTTTGTATGACCTATTGAATGTCTAATTCAATTAACATGCTTTCTACTTGTTAACTAGGCCAAACGAGATTTAATAATGATAACGATACAAATAAACATACATGCATCATAAATCAACTATCAAATTGAACATGTGATTTAATCTTAACTATTCATAATTAAAATTAAAACAAGCCATTAAACATGTGAATACAAATAAACTAATTAAAATTTCATTTAAATCAATTTAAAAGCAAGTTAATTCATTTTATATTAATTCATTTTATAATTAAAACATGATTAAACATGTTGAAGTCATAAATTGAAATAATAAGCATGGGATTAACTAATCCTAAACGGCAATTAAACCACCATTAGCATAATAATCACGAAACATTAACAAATGAAACGGTAATTAAATGACGGGATAAAAGAAAAGCAAATAAAAGGCCTTAGGCCGTGTACCACACGAGCAAAAGGAGAGAAATTCAGTCGGAATTTTGTGCATCCTCAACTTACATGTAGACTTGGACACCACTCGGGATCCCGTATGCAAGTGTTGCTTAAAAGGCGCGTCGTCGACGATTGTAAAACAAATATCGAAACAATTTAACAAAATCAATTCCGAAAACAAAAACAATTTCTCGCGTAAAAGGGCACTTCGTGGAGCGATTTTCAAACTTAGAAGGCGCGTCGTCGACGATTGTAAAAAAAATATCGAAACAATTTAACAAAATTAATTTCGGAAACAAAAACAATTTCTCGCGTAAAAGGGAACTTCGTGCAGCGATTTTCAAATGAAGATTGTGACTTCGTTTCTTACTCAAATTTAAATTTGAAAGATGTTATGGAATCCTTAGACTCCAAAGATTTGATTTTTAACAAAAATAATCGACCAAAAATGATTGTAAAAAGACGAGAAGTGCACGTGAACAGAAGCAGTCCAAAACGCGAGAAAACACAAACAAGAGAGCAAATCGATGCTCTAATGTTTGTCTAATCCTTTGTATGAACTATGTGCTTAGTTTCTGGGTACTGGAGAAGTATACACTACAACAAATAAGGACAAAGGCGACCATATAAGGCGACTGTTCTCAGTCGCCATTATAAGTACAGCGACTAAGAACCATCGCCCGCACTTGGTAGCTAGCTTTAGTCGCCTTTGGCGACGGGTCATAGTCGCCAAATTTGGCGACTGATTTTTTAAAAGCGGTCGACAGATACCCGTCACCAAATTGGCGACTGATTTTACTCTTCGGTCGCCAATTTGGCGACTGTCATTAGTCGCCAATTACAGGCCACGTCACCTCCATATGGGGGCAATTGGCAACGGGCTTCAGTCGCCAATTTGGCGACGGGTATCTGTCGCCATTTTTAATTTTACATCAGAAGGTTGGCGACAGTTTTCCGTCGCCATTTCCCAGTTTCAGTCGCCAATTGTACATGTTTTTTAGCCTAAAAATCGTTTTTGGCCTAGCCAAATACGTAAAAACCTGCAAATAAACCAACACCACCAACAGAGAACACATGGGAAGCCAAACACGACCAAATTTTATAAAGAAAATCATGTTTCATACACACAAGTACGCGTTTTGGTGCTCTAACATCATCCGGCAATAACATTTTCTCTAAAAAACTACATAACCGGGAAACTTGCTCCCGCTCCACTACCACCTCCATAATTAGGATCTCTAGGATCTTTTTCTTGCGGGCGCCACGCACTGTTGCAATTGGCGAAAAAAGAGTTCATCCTATCCATTTCCTCCTTCATCCTCCTTATTTCTTCATCTCTCTCGGTATCCCGCTTCTCCTTGGCGGCTAATTGAGCTTGGAGCACACTTACGATACCCGGGGTATAAGGTTGTTGTTGGGAGGAAATTGACCCTCTTCTTGTTGGAGGATCGTAGTAAAGCTCTTTTGCCGTCCCGACTCCGTACACATCTCCTCTTTGGAACCCCACAACAAGATCAAACCATAGCTCGTTGTCGTCAATGTCCGGGTTGTTCTTCTTTCGGACAAGGAATCGATCCTACAAAATTGATAAAACGTTAATGGTTAGAGGTTACTTGTCTAAAAAATTGATAAAACATATACTTAACACATTAAGAAATGTTTTTTTTGACACTTACATATAAGTCTTGATCTTTTGCCTTCGTGAAGATCAACTTGCCCTTGCTTGTCCTCTTTGCGTGAGTGTCAACAAAGAGATCTACAATCGTGCGTGGGCATCTTGCCCTTATTCTTCTTGGCCTTCCGGAAAAAAAAAACAAGGAAGTGTTACTCAAACATGATAACTAATAAGACTAAATTAGAAGATTATTAAATTAAAAGCTAAGAGCCTAAGACTAATAACTTACACTTGACAACACTCGATCATAGAAAGATTGAGACCCTCCGTAATGAGTAGGCTCAACTTCCGCGTCCTTTTCTCTTCCTCTCTTGTTGATTTTGTTCCAGGCCGATGCTTCCTTGAACTCAGGATTGTTGCGGTACTTGGTAAATTCATCATATGACGTACCTATAATCAATAAAATATCAACTATTAATATAGTTTCAAAATATGTAATGAATTTTAACTAACTACGGGTATTAAAAGGAACTAAATACCTTTTATGAAAGATGGCGCCTTCTTCCTCCTAGACACCTTATACATGTTGTCTCTTAGCCTCTTCTTGCCAATGTCATTATACCTTTGCCAAACTAGGCGCTCAAGGTCGGTTGGCCAATAGAACACACGCTACAAAAAAGTAAACAAACTCATGAGAAACAAATCAATAATAAGAAAATTAGAATAAATAAATTATATCTAATAATATATATTTTATAAATAGATACCCGGAAGTTGTTGAACCACATCTCCTTATCTTCATCACTAACGTTACTCCAACAAGTGACGCCGTGCGTCATGTTCTCTTGGGTGTTAGCAGTCACTCCACGAACAACTGTTTAACTCTTAAACCTGAAATCAAACATGTTAAAAACATAATTATATGGGAAAAAAATAATATATAACATATGTCTTAAAAAAAGTCATTTATTACTAAATAAAAAATTACAAACTAGGATGAATAAAAAATTACCAAAGACCGGTCAGATCAAGGATCATCTTGCCGTCAGTATGGCGGGGTATAGCGACCTCCTCCTCCTCACTCAACTCCGTAGTAGAACGGTCAACGTCCTCCTCCTGCTCTCAGGAGCTACTACCTCCCCCACTAGAGCCGCCCCGCTGCCTACCTCCTCCACGAGCCATGTGCACTACAATTGAAGAAAAAGTGATAGCAAATATTACAGGATAATTATTATAAGATACAAAAAAATAAAACCTAATAAACAGATATAAAAGAAGATAAAACGCTAATAATTATTTCCAAATTTTAATATGTATATTTTCAATACCTTTTCTTACTCATCATCATCATCATCATCATCATCATCATCATCATCATCATCGTCATATTATTCTTCTTCTTCTTCCTCCTCCTCATCTTCTTCTTCCTCCCCCTCCTTATCAATCTGTTCTTCTTCCCCCTCTTCTATCTCATCCCTCTCCTCATCATTCTCTTCTTCTTCTTCCTCTTCTAACTCCTCCTCCGCTTCTATCTCATTTGCATAAATAATTTCATCATGATCAACTGGAGACAAAACTGTTTCTGATACAACCTCTTCCTGGAAAAAAGATGTATCAACTTCTGATCGTGCCTTTGTTTTAAAAACCGCCCACCATTGCTTTTGTTGTCTATCATTACTTGTGCTCGGAAAAGATGCAAAATAAACTTGATGAGCTATAAAGGAGGATCAAATGAGAATCAATTAAACATATACAAATTATTGTTTACTATTAATACTAGCCATTAATACATAAATGATTATTTCATGTAAAAATTACAAAAGATATTAAGAAACCATAAGTATGATGTATTGTGATGCTTCTTTTTAGAATAAAATGGTCGGTTGAATGAAATAAAATTCTACTACTGATCAAAAATATATTATTACGTACGTAGACTTGAAGAGAGTGGTTTTGGGTGGTCCTTGAAGTGCCGGGGTTGGGTGGTCGAAGAAGTGGCATGTCGCATGGGGAAGGTGCGTGTGGCGGCGGATTAAGAGGGATGGTAGATGTTGCGTAGGGTATAGGACGGTGGCTATGAAGGAGGAGGGGAGTTTGGCCGTTGGGTTGAGGTGTGGTGGTCGGCGCTGGGAGGGAGCGGGGGCCGGGGTTAAGGAGGGGGCGGGGAGGGATGGTCGGGGTTAAAAGGGTGATGGTCAATAGCGAATCCAGAAAAATTTCTTCCTGGGGTCCTGATTAATATTTAAAATCTATATACACATAAAAAAGTTATAAATTTATTTTTTTAGCCTGAAAATTAGACAAAATACGCAAAAAAAAATTCTGTTTCCGGTGTCCGCGCACCCCGGAATGTTGTTAGTAGATCCGCCGCTGGTGATGGTTAAGTTTTTTTTTTCTTATTTTGTCATTAGTGTATAACAAATGAGAGAAGTAAAGTCGAAAACGGTGCGGGATTTGCTAATATGTGTAGCAAATAGCAAGTCCCTTTATAAAAAATAAGATGAAAACAATTATAATACAATAATTTATTAAATTTTAAAATGCAATTTTCTAAGATAACCCGTGCGGGCATGAGTTTAAAAGCTAGTGCTTTATGAAGCCATTACTCCAACACGAACAACAATGAATTTTTTGAGCTGCAAGAAATTCCTGAACATCGTCTTGGTTATGAAGACCATGATTTGTTCTAGGAAATCTAATTACAAGAATTAGAGAAAAGTGCGGATATATAATAACTCGGGTTTTTAATTTGGTGTAAGAATACTGATGTTGAGCACATAAATCCTTTCCCTTCTCTTCTCCCCATTTCTCTCTTTCTACAGTTCTATGAGCTGGTACAGTTAGTTAAATAAATTAACTAACTTTCCATAGATTAAGGAAGTTAGTTATAAGTTGTTATTGGTTGTTATACTCAACCAACGACTCACTCTTCCTATAAAAGGATATCATTGTGTAATAGATCATTTACAATTCAATGAAATATAATTCACAACTTTACAATCTAATTCTCTCTCTATTACTTGCTTAAGCATAATCATCAAACTTCAAGTTCATATTCATCAATATGGATTAGTTTCATAAGTTCTACTCCCTCTTCTTACTTCCTCTGTATAAACCACACCATTCATTAATTTCACAGATTCCAACTTCTTTCTTTCTTTCAATTCCTCAAATCTTTACACATCTTCATACAAAACAACACACAACATTTTTCATCTGTTCTTCACAATTAAACACAAAATACAATGAATGCTCAATCCATTTTCGGAGCTTTTGGTGATTTCTCTCACTTTTATCAACTTTTGATCATTGGGTTTTTTGTTTTTACGATTTCGTTCAAAGTTTTGATCTTTTTGTGTAAATTCTTACTCTGTTTCTTGGTTTTTGTTGTTGTAAACTGCTGGAGAAGTCTTTGCCGCTTTATTCTGTTCTTGGCACCATTGTATGTATTTTTCTTCGCACCGTAAAAATCCTTAATAATCGGTTGTTCATTTTTACTTGAATTACATGCATATTGTTTCTTGGATTCTTATCTTATATTGGTTTGTTGTTGTAATGTTCTGTTCAAGTTCCGTGCTTTTGCGACCTTACACAAGTATATTGTAAAACGGGTTTCTTGATAACTAATTTTTCACAAATATGGATCCGTTTACACAATATTTGCGTAAAACCGTCTTACAAGACAACAATTTGTTTAAATTGGTCATTTTCTTTACTCATTCAATTGATAATTCAAATTAGTTCAGTGGTTGTACGAAAGTTGTCATCTTTTTTTATCTACGTTCTTCATTTTTATTGTACTGTGATTTTCTTGAATAAAAATGACTGGATTTTGCTTAATTCTTGAAGGTTTTTATGTGGTTTGATTTCAATTAATGCTCTTAATTGATTACTTTAGTATTTGATTTCCTAATTTGTTTTGTTGGTGTTATATTTTATGACAGTGCTACATTTAAGAGGATTGTACAGAACAAATCTACCGAGCAGTTCTCAGGCATGGTTTATGTCGCGACTTTGTTCAACAACCTTCTTTCTGCTTGGTAAATTTCCCTGAAAATTAACTGTTTTACTGGTTTACAACTTATGCTTGTAGTTTATGTATGACGATTTCTTAGTAAATCTTTTGTCTATGGTTTTACTGAATTATCCAGAAGTTTAGATATCGCTTTGTAGACTGGTAGTTTGTGTTAAGCATATTTAACACAAACTGTCTTCTTGAATTCCATATATATGAATTATTTTAAATTGAGTTTCGATATGGCAATTATACTTTATAATTCGATATGTGCAATTTGAAAGGTATGGGTTTCCGTTTGTGTCCGAAGACAACAGCTTGGTACTAATCATCAACGGAGTTGGGGCTTTAATTGAGACTGCCTATGTAGTGATCTTCCTGATATTCGCTCCTAAGAAGGAGAAGCTTACAATAGTAGGCGTCCTTGCTATCGTTCTTGTGATCTTTGGTGGTGTCGCTTTTCATTCACTTCATGCTTATCCTGACAATGAGATAGAGAAGAGGACGTATTTCTGTGGAATCATTGCTTGTATTTCCTCCTCCATCATGTATATTGCTTCGCTCCCTGACATGGTAAGTTTATATATACTATTCAATCAGTAATCAAGTTCCTACTCGATATGCTAATACTGTAATAGTATGCCGTTATCAGTTCCGTAGATTTTGTTATTGTTGCATTTTCCAGTATGAAGTTGCTAAATGTATGCTTATGCCTGATATAACTCCTTTTACTTAGTCGTAATGATATACAGTCCAGTCCGGGTTTATGTAAGTACTGATGATAGAAGCGATATTGTGAACCTCATGTTGATTGAACGCATTAATACATACGTCTTCTAATTCAATTGCAGTTGAAGGCTTACCAGACCGGGAGTATGGAGTACATGCCCTTTTTACTGTCACTGTTCTGTTTCTTGTGTGGTACTTCCTGGTTCATCTTTGGCCTACTTGGTCGCGACCTTTTCCTTGTTGTAAGTATACTTCTATAGTAAAACCTCCTTAAGTCAGTTAAGTGTATTGTACATGTATGTACATATAAGTAGACTAGTTAAGTCGGGTCAAAAGACGGGTTTATGGAACATTGATGCTAGAGAAGTGTCTTGGTTAATTAAGACATGTTCATATATGCTGTGATCAACTATTCAACAAGGACCTAGCAATTAGCATGAACCGGTTTCATTAAATAAAGTGCTTGGAAATCGGAATTTTCTTGTTTTTTTTGGAGTGCATCAGCATATGTCAAACCAAGTCCTGGCAGAGGGGGTAAAATGGTATTTAACAGTGTACCGCGTTTGCAACAGGTATCAAATGGAATTGGATGCGTAGTGGGAGCATCGCAGCTGATCATGCACTCCATTTACTATTACAAGAATGCTGGAACCTCGTCTCCCACGACTGAAGCTCTCCTTGCTCGTGATTCTGAGCCAGATATTTCATGATGGGCTTTGTTGTAAACATTGTAAGCTGTTGATTTTCAGATGAATATGGTTTTACTGGCCAAGGAATAATATCAGTTACAGAACTTACAGTACATATATTTGTTGTGTTATAAAGGCAAAATTACAATATCTTGTCTTTGTTTCTTTTATTATTTCTCGATTGCAAAATTATTTCAAGTTATTGATTGCATTTTTTGTGACGTTATTTTGGTTTATTTTTGTTAAAAAATCTATACATTCATTTCAACTCACCCGAGAGAGGATGAATAATAAAAAATCCCCAAAATCACTTTGAATATTCACCATGCTCCACCGTCTCCACCGCCATCGACCACCGTCTTAAGGTAACATATATGTCGCTTGTAAGAATGAGTAAGAAATTATTGCTACGGAATATTATTAACTAGATTTAATGCCCGTGCGATGCACGGGCCTAGAAATAATACCTATCATCCAATTTTTTTGTTTGAAGCTCACGATATAGTTAGTGTATATATATATGTGTAATATTCCTACAAAAGAATAGGCAAAATCATTATTAGCTTCTTAGCATGTACACTGAATTTCGAGGTGGAACTTCGACTGTAGCCGATCGGATACATATAATCGAACTATATCATAATGTCAAAGTACTTCATAAAATCATACATTCCGCGTCGTATTTAGCTCTATGGTCAGTTGAAAGGAGTTGACCGAATGGAGCTGGGCTGAACTTAATGAAGCTAAAGAACTTAATGAAGCTAAAGAACTTAATGAAGCTGAAGTAAGAGTTAATTTATGAAGGAATGAGTTGAACTAAACTAAACTAAATTGAATTGAACCGAATGAAGCTGAATTGAACTAAATAGAACCGAGTTGAATTGAAATGAGCTTAAATTAAGCCGAAAGAACATGACCTATCCCGTTTAGCTACAAAAGATAGTTAATTTTATCTTGTTTGCTCAACTCCTTTTATTTTTATCTGCGTTAGATATCATTGCTCTTATATCTAATCGTCATTATTTTTATACTTTATATTTTTAAAGATAAAATTATAGTTATATTCCGAGCAACTCAGCGAGACCACTAAGAGGATCAAGCATTTAGGGTATCTTATCATTGTTTTTATAATTATATAAAAATTATTTAAATTTCAAAGGAGGATGAAGCCTTCCATAACACTTAAACTGTATTAAAGTTGGACTCTTTATTATTGACACTAAATAAAATTTAGCAAATTTTGTTTACTCACACTAAATAAAATTTTATCGTATAAACTAAATTCTCCTGTTTGTATTAGCATAGGTGGATGTGTAGACAACTCAAATAGTCAAATTCTAGTTTGGGTTAGCGCATAGACTTTTAGTAAGGATATAAAATTGTCTTTGTAAATTAAACTTTACTCACTCGGCAATTACTTATCCTATAACGTAAGGATATATTTAATTGCCTCCAACACTCTAAATCATTACTTTTATATCATTATGTAGATAGATTAACAACAACAATAACCAAATATCAAATGTAAGACGAATAATGAAAATAAAAATTTAACACATCCTTTTATAGCTAGATTAATGAGTTGTAGGTTGTAGCTCATTCAGATACAAACTCTCTGATCGAGATTAGAATAAGTTTTTATCCTTATTTTTTAGCGATAATATATTTATAGTAAATTATGATAGACATTAGGAGTCTTAGACCTATTATTGTTCTTATTATATTAATCTCCCAACAAATACGGTATAATAGATCATAGATCATGATAGGCATTAGGATTCTTAGACCTATTATTGGTTTTATATTAGCTACGACACATATGGCTTGGAGAAATATAATCTTTTCTTATTTGGTTTATTAATGTGTACCCTAAGGGCACACATTCAAAAAACCCTTGAGATATATATAGATTGATTTTAAGTAACTCTTTAAAGGGAGACGCTTTAATGTCACTAAAAAATCGTTCGGAAAAACTTTTGCATGATGGCTAATCATTTACTCCGTGTGATCTCTTGCTTTTTTTTTTTTATATATTTTTAGTAAGTTTTAAATATATTAATGGGATATTCCACATATAATAATGTAGTGCAATCTGTTTTTGAGAAGACTTGCTCACATTTTGGAATATTTGGCCGAACTCCTATATATATGCAGTATTGTATAATAAAAGTTCTATAAGGATTCCTGGTTTACCTACGTAGTTAGATAGAATCAGGGGCGGAATTGGGCCTTATTTACTAGGGCTATAGCCCTAGTAACTTTTGAACTAGAAAACAATATATATGTAAGGTGTGTAGTAAATAACACTTATCTTGCTTGAGTCTGGTGGTGAGATATCTACTTTTCAGGGGATAGACACGGGTTCAAACCGCCAACTTGCCCTTCTCTCTTCTTTTTATTGTTTTCTCTTCTTTTTATTATAATGGTATTCCGTATGACCTACTGCATACTCCTATAATAGATATCTACCAAATTTCCAAGTGTTATACATTTTTCTTTTTCTTTTTTTTTTGGTTCGTTTTTAGAGTAACTAATGATATGTCTCATGCATAACTATAATGAGACAGTTTTTAAGAGACCCACTCTTTTAAATTTACTTTGGAGTCGTTTGGTTGCATGCAGGAATTTCCATTGCCTAGGAAGTGAAAGATCACATGAATTTAGAATTCATGTGAATTAGAAAATGTTGTTTGGTTGCATATAGGAATTGCAATTCATGTAGGCATTCCCACTTACCTAGGGGGGCCTAGGTAAGCAACTTCCTCCATTATGGAGGAATTAGAATTCATGGGAAGTTCCAATTCATGTGAATTGGGGTAACCAAACAAGTTACCCATTTTGCAATTCACATGAATTGTACTTCCTGTGTTTTTTAGTGGGTAACCAAACGACCCCTTTATTTTAAATTTTACAAAGTTTTAGGTCTCATTTTCACTTATTTAATATGTTTGCCTTGCGAATTCCATCCAGGTGGTTATTGATGCTAAAACAATTAAATATCTATAAGTTAACTAAAAAAATACGGAGTACGTGAATAAAAATAATATCGATGGACTTGTTGTCTCTCTATTATATTTGCCTCTGATGTTAGAAAAATGACACATAGATTAAAGTTGTATAGTGTATACGAAAAAAAAATTTTGGGTTTGTCAACGTTAATTGTAATACACATCTAAAAAAATCGTTTATAAAATTTTGAAATATAGCCCTAGGTATTTACACAAATTCTTACTTAAGACGGGCACTATCCGTCTTAAGTTGTAGACGGATACCATTTTGTGAAACAAAATGCCCAAATAGAGGATAGTGGGAGGCACATGGGGGTGCCCCCACCTTGTCCCCCATATTCGTTTTGTAAGTGTAACTACCCGTCTTAAGATTCGACCCGTCTTAAGCAAGACCTACTCAGGTATTTATAATTTCTGGCTCCGCCCCTGGATAGAATAATTGTCGCGTATCTATTGTTGTCAGAATCCCGATTCGATCCTTTGATTCTACGATTTTACGATCCAAAAATGCTTGTCCGATCCCGGATCCTACGATTCTATCAAGTTTGTAGAATATTACGATCTTATTTCTTTGAAATTTTCTAGAGGTAGGATCAGAATACGATTCTACGATCTTACGATCCGACTCCATAGTAAACATATTAAAATAAATTTTTATATAACGACATCGTAAAATCCAAATTTCATGTCATTTGTAGAAACATGTTCATGAAATGATACTAAACTCATTAATTATCATTATTTTGGGTATAAATAAGTGTTTTGATCTTCATTTATATATTTTTACCAAATAAATAACTATATTTAGTGAATTTGTAGAATCTTACGATTCTACGATCCGATTCTACCGATTCGATCCTACCGTCTCCATCGATTCAAAGTAGAATCTCGATCCTGACAACATTGCTAGTCGTATCACTACGAAGTTGTACCTATACCTTCATGTAATCATGTCAACGTAATTGCTTGTTTCGTACAACTATCGAAGTATGTCTCACCTGAATTTGAACGTGTTAAAATTCCATCAAAAACAACGTACAACTTTCAATCTTAATAATTCAACTAATTATTATATGAGTACAAAAGCTGGTTATTAATGAGAAATTAATTCGGGGCTTTGCTCCTCTGTACCAAAAAAAAAAAAGGCAAATTAATCTATCATGGCAATCAAACTATCCAAATATGCAATTAGACATAGACAATCTATATATCTATATATATATATAAAAGAGAGTTTTTTCGAGCGATTCTAGAGCGTCCACATCATCAAAAATTTATTTAGGAAAGTTTTATAAATAATATTTTCCACATAAAAAATAAAGTGGAGAATCTTTTAATTATTATAATATCTATATTTCCTATTTTATATTCATGATAAGTTTCTAATTTTTATATAAAAACTTTGACATTTCATTTGGCAAAAAAATGTTGTTATAAAAATTATGAAGATAACATAATTAGATTCGTGGTAAAAAATGTTTTCATTAGAGTATAGATTTCATATGATTTGCACATAGGAGTATTAAAGATGGTGTACTTTTTTTAATATGTTATATGTCCCACATCGAAAGATTAACATAAGATGGGTGATCCTATAATTATAAATAGGAGTCATTATTGGAATCTATATACCAACCAAAAACCTATTGAGTCTCTTAAGTATTGTTTTGGAGAGCTCTTATAAAAGTTTATATCATTATCTTCAGAGCATGATATATACATATTTTTTCTATATTATGTATTATATTCAAGTGATGTTTATATTCTTTATATAAAAACTTATACATCTCATTTGCCAAGAAAGTATTAGAAAAAACAAACGTACGAATATTAATAAATAGTACTCCCTCCATTCAAGACCAAATACAACATTGTCATTTATACACTTGCCAAGACACAAATTACAACGTAAATATCTTTAAGTTTACATTATAAAAAATTTAAAAATTTGATATTTTCATTATACTTTATAGATGAATCAAATAAGATCCCACATGACCATATTTTTGTCCTACGTATTGCAAGTAATCGTAAAGATTCTATTCGTTCATAAATAGTGTAAAAAAAGCAATGTTGTATTAGGTCTTGAATCGAGGGAGTATAGTATTTGCTCATTATTATTAACCCGGGTAAGATGTCGAATTATGTGCGAAAAAGATGGTGTATTTCTAAGTATGTTATTTGTCCCACATTGAAAAATATGTTAGTGTGGTGAATATATTACATATAAATAATAGAATTGTCCCACATCGAAAGTTTAGCATAAGATGGGTGATCATATGATTATAACTAGAAGACATCCTTAGAACCTAAAAACAAACCCATAACCTTCTTAGTATCTTAAACATTGTCTTGGAGAACTCTTAAGAGTTTATATCATTATCTCCACGATATGATATATATATTTTTTTATATTATGTCCATGTGATGTTTATAATTTTTATATAAAAACTTATACATCTCATTTAGCAAATTAAAGTAACATATTTTTTTTTTGAAAAATTATATAATTAGATTCGTGGTAAATAAATGCTAGGATTAGAATATAATATCATATTATTTGCAAGTATTTTAATTACGATAAAAAGTTAAAAAAAATGTACTATACGAATATTAATAAATAGTATAGTACTCCCTCCGTACCACACCAAAGGTAACGTAGGGAAAATTGGAGTATTTAAGAAAAAGTGGAAAAAGTAAGGGTAAAGAGGGAAAAAATAGGTGGGGTATGTAATTGTGGGTTTAATTGTGGGTTGGTAGATGGGGTATGTAATGGCATTTTGTGTAAATATCAAATGAGTATAATGATAACTTGATAATGTTGTGGGCCAAATAAGGAATGTTACCTTTGGTGTGGTACGTCTGTTTATAGTAAGTGTTACTTTTGGTCTGGTACGGAGGGAGTATTTGCTTATTATTATTAAACTGGGTTAGATGTCGAATTAGGTATGAAAAAGATGGTGTATTTCAATGTATATTGTTTATCCCACATTGAAAAATAATGTAGGTGTGGTAAATATATTATATATAAATAGTTGAATTATCCCACATTCGAAGATTATCATGAGGTGAGGTATCACATGATTCTAAATAAGAGTTATATTTGAAACTTAGGGGTATCAACCCAAATTTTTTTGAATTGCTTAAAAATTATCTTAGAGAGTTCTTATAAGAGTTTGTATTAGCGGCAAATTAAACCTTAGTTACAACAATACTATACAAATATTAACCACGTAGATATTTATAAAAGCGATTATATATTACTATATTAGTGATATTATAATGTTTATTTTAAGACAATCGATAGTATAATAACTTTATTTAAGACAAAATCATAATTAAAAAATAAAATGGTGCTAAATATACATAAATTGGTTATTAATGTGTCATATAATGATAATCTCGGCAATAAAATAAAAAATTTATGAATTATAATACAATCAAGTGTTGCATAAAAAGATCTTGAATCCAGAAACAAATCAATAATAAGATTTTTTACTTTGATAAATAGTAGAATTAAATCTTTTTAACTTTCAAATATAGGTAATTATTATGCCTCATTATATTTGAGTAACTAAACACATCATAATTTTTAACTATTAATCAAAATCGCACCAGAAAAAAAAAATATTTTGCATTTGTTTATACATTTGATTGCTCCCTCAATTACATCTTAAAAGTCGTGTTAGAAAAAAAATGTAATTTAAATCATATCATTTGTACATATTTTAATTATGACAAAAAATGGAAAAAAAACATACGAATATAAATAGATAGTATAATATTTCTCATTATTAAATCGGGTTGGATATCGAAATAGGTGCAAAAAAGATGGTGTACTTTTTCGTGTGTTATTTGTCCCACATTGAAAAATAATGGAGGAGTGGTAAATATACTACATATAAATAGTTGAATTGTCCCACATCAGAAAATTATCATAAGGTGGGTGATCTTAAAAATTAATTTAGGAAAGTATCATAAATAATATTTTTTGATGTAAAAACTAAAGTGGAGAATCTTTTAATTATTATAATATTTATTTTCTATATTATATTCAAGTGATGTTTCTAATTTTTATATAAAAAAATTTACATTTCATTTGGCAAAAAAATATCGTTAAGAAAATTATGAAAATAACATAATTTGATTCGTGGTAAAAATGATATCACTAGCTTATAGATTTCATATAATTTGTACATATATAAAATTGTGTATTTCTTAGTAAGTTATATGTCCACATTGAAAAATAATGTAGGATTATATAAAAATAATAGAATTGTCCCACATCGAAAGATTAACATAAGATGTAGCGGTCTTATGATTATAAATATGAGGCATCCTTGGAACTTAGGTATCAACCTAACATCTTTTGCGTCTCTTAAATAAGATATTTTGACTTTTGATCATATCTAAATAAATAATTAGACATAAAATGTAAATATTAAGACCTTATAACCAATTTTTTTTGCTAAGTTAATTACCCCGTTGCAACGCACGGGCATCCAAACTAGTAATCTTACTAAGTAAAGCGGTGGTGTTTGTGTTTGGCATGCAAGGGGTAATTGTGTGTAGAGATCAATATCGAATACCCTAAACTTTGCAACTGGAAAGATGCTTTATGGATAATTGTGTGTAAAGATCAATATCGAATTATTGACCATACCTCGAAATTAGATTAGTTGATAATTTTCCAACCATGAATTCAACAATCTTCTATTAACAGGCAATTTCGAAATAACGTCTTTGTATACTATAAACGGTATAGACGAGTTTTAATATAGAGATAAAAATCGAAGTTTTTGCTTAATTAGGGTTCAAACCCAAACTATTTAACAAAATAGGGCGTACCAAAAATGGGTGCACGTCATTATTTTCACTTGTAAGAATGAGTAAGAAATTATTGTTGTTTCTACATTCATTTCCTATATAAACTACTCCGTATATGTTTTAGGCTCCTTTTAACCTAACCTGTTTCATAATTCCACACCTACGAATTGAAGGAAAATAATTATAAGAATTACGTTCACAATAACTTTGCAGTTAGTCTTGCTGAAGACGGGTCGGAGCAAGTGACGGATAATGCCACTCATAAAACGGATAGGAGGGACAAGGTGGGGCACCCCCATGTGCTTCCCTCTCTCCTTTATTTGGGTCATTTGTGAGAGGAAATGGTATCCGTCACTCCAAAGTGACGGATACGTGCCGTCTTCAATGAGATTTTGTGATAACTTTGGGTCGTATTTTTTCACGTAAGAATCAATCTTCCTTCTGAAGGCATAGTGTTCCAAATTTATAGATCCATATTCCATACATAATAAAATTAATTGTTCAAGTTGATGTAAATTTCACTATTGAGTACTAAAGGACCAAACACAGTGACAACGGCGTCAATTCAGCACGACATTCTCGAGCACCACCGTACACACGCAACACCACCAGATGAGCCGCCATTGTCGAACCCGAAACCGAGCTCAAACCACTCATTCAACATCTCAATTTAATAAAAACAGAAGACAAGCACAAATCCTAATCTTCTGAGTATGCCATTGTTGTTGGTTGCGATTACTTCTAAATTCAATTTCGTTTTAAAATTGAATTAATTATAGGAAAGGTAGCTGAAGAGCATCATCGACTTAGTTATAGCTGATCGATTGAGTTGCCGGAGTTTCCGACTACCACTGATTGTCCGACGCCGATGATCGGGGGTCGTGGGCCTGGGTATGAATTAGAGACTATGTGGATGAGGTTGAGGGTTGAGTATTCGTATAGGGTATTATTATTATTTGAGTCAGTTTGTACGGTTCGCACCTTAATTTAGTTCGCACATCCTAATTTGATTGATTATTATTTAAAAATCAAGTGGTTTTGTAAACAAACTCTACAAAGTACATCATCGGACTACTAGTAGAAAAAAGAAAAATTAATTATCTTTAAATAAGGGTTTTATAAAAGTTGGACACTCTCGAAAAGAACCCTATATATATTGATTACCTGTAAAGGTTGTCATATCATAATATCATAATCGTGTAACAGTGTAATTCTTTTGATCGTTACTTGTTCTATTCCAAAACACACAAAGAGATCCAGAGTGGCAATGTTGTTTGCGGTGGAGGTCTTACTGACTTTTACGTTATTGGCGACGCCGGTGATGGCATTCATGCCTCCGATGAGGCGATTGACTGTGTTCGTGAGAAAAGTTGGAGTGGGAATGATAGCGACCATGGACTTTCGCAATCTACTGTCCTATCGCCTGCGTCACCACTTCAGTTTACTGTTTCATCGTGTGCGCCGCGACTTCTATGACCTGTTCTATTATTTGCGCCGCGTCTTCCATTCTTTTACCTCGGCTTTCGCCTGACTGACTCGATGCTTGATGTTTGCAAAGATAGGTTCACGGTGATTGATATCATGATATAGTGCTTTTGTAATTTGAGTGACCTCATAATTGCTATCTAAGATTTATTATAAATCTATACTATATTCTTTTTGCTAATTTGATCATATTTATGTTGCTGTTTCTACCTTTATTTCCTATATAAGCTAGCGGTATGTTTTAGGCTCCTCTTAACCTAACCTGTTTCACAATTCAACACCTCTGAATTGAAGGAAATTAATTATAAGAATTACTTTCACAATAACTTTGGGTTATACTTTTTCACGTACGGATTTTACTCTAATTTAACCCTCACCAAGGTTTGAACTTTAGACCAGCGGGTTATTCCCTTATATTTTGACCAACTTATTTTAAGTGAGAGATAAGATTAAAGATAAAAAAAAGATTTAAAAAAAAAAAAAAAAAAAAAAAAAAGCATAATAACATTTTTCACCAACTCTCGTCAATAAAAAAAGCCAAACTTGGGAGGGGTTGTCTTCAGTTAAACCTAGCAAAATGGGTTGCGTACCTGTAAGTTCTACCTAGGGCTGAAGTTTTATCGGCCAAATGAAACCGTAGATACCTTATATAAAGTGATCAAATAAATTGAACATCAGGTAGACATTGTTGCTCTAAGTTACTTTTCTTGTAACTTGAATTGGTTACAACAACTCAACTCCATAACAAACACTAAATTACAACCAGCTTACACCCGATGACCAGTAGAAAATCCAATGAAGACTAATTTTTGTACTGATGCAACCAAATCAGAGGTGGGATCTATCCTATGTCAAACTCTATCCTGGAAGCAAGGTTGTTGAGGACGACGTTACCCCCGTAAGGGTGTTAGGAAAGGGAGTTACAGTCTTACAGACCAAGATTCTCCTTTTCCTCTGACTTGGGTTTCGGTCTTCGAGCTGGACTAGTTCTATTTCTCGCAGGTTCACCAGACTCCTTTTGGACACCACATTCTTCTCCTTGTTCTGAGTTCCTGTCTCTTAGAAGATTCATGTTTGCGCCTGCTGACCGCATTGCCCTTGGTAACCTTAATGGAATGTTATTATGTTCTGGCCGTGTTGTTGTTTCTTCTGCATCCTCAGCTGCTGGTTTAGTAGGTGGGGCTGCGGGAACAAGCTGAATCACAGATTTCCTCCATTTTTTCCGAGTGGTGGCATTTGATTTTCCCTGCAGCAAAAATGGATATTAGAAGGGGTTTCATATCATAAAACAATTAGTTTAAGATGGATACTAGGTCAAAAGACGTACATGTGTATTCCCAATGTCTGCCAAAGGCGTCCGACGGTTTGCATTTTCTTCAGTTTGGTCACCAAGTGCACTTTGAAGCAAGGCGGCACCTTGAGCAACAAGGTCAGCATCATCAACCTCTTTAACCTTCTGGTCAGCATCATCAACCTCTTTAACTATGCCGCCTTCTCTATTGATGCATTTCTTCAAAGAACAGCCACAGGATGCAGAGCAGCTTCCTCCAGAAGCACGACACGCACATTTCATGGTCTTGCAAAATGACTGTTTGCTGCAAGAGCAACACACGACGGCTATTGATTTCTCTTTTGCTGTTGCTGAAGTGTCGGGTAAATCGTCCATGTTCAAACTTCCACCACTGTCATTGTCCAATGACTGAGACCCTGACCGGCCATTCATCCTCGAGTTCCTTTTCCTTACTAAAAACATAGAGTTCACCCATTCATCATCGCCCGAATCCTCATCAGAATTGTGGTCAGAATCTGATGTATCCATGTCCTCCAACAGCTCTGCTGCATTGCCACCAAACTTAAAAAATCCCGAGGCTCTGGGACCCTACATTCAGTCATATCAAAGACAAAGAACATGGTGAGCAGAGAATGCCAGAAAGTATTTAAATAGAAAAATGACATTAACACGGGAGTTATTTGTACCTGCCGCAAGTCATAAATACGGCCGGCATTGTTTTGTGCCTGCATCAACAAACAATTAAGAAATATGATTTGCGTTCATATCAGCATCACATGGCTTGTAGAACTATGTAAAAAGAATGGAGCAGAAGCAAACCTGCTGCATTTGGTGAACAAGTTCAACATTTTGCTTTTCCAATTGTCTAACAAAGCCATTTAGCTTGACCACTTTCTCTTTCAACTCTTTTATTTCCAAGTCTTTCTCCCTACAGTCAATTTCTCTATCCCTCACCGTGCACCTAGTCAACAAAGCACAAAGGTTAGCTTTTGAACTAATTTAGCATGATCATTTCTATTTTGACTTTAAAAACAACAAACCGATTTAATTGCGTCTGATAAATTCAGACAAAAAATCTCCATATTTCATAAAATCTAATTCGAGTTTTAAGATGGAAATATTTCAGGCGTAACAAATGCAACTTTCCAAACTTCATACATTCAACTGATAAAAACAAACAATTATATTAGAAGTTGGTACCTGGCGGAAGAAGCAATATTGAATAAATAGTTCATCATAGTTTTTAATTCAGCTAGAGATCGAACTTGGTTCCAACGTCCCTTGCCATTAAAGACACGTTCACGTTCTTCTGCTTCAGATAGTTGTGAAGCCATCGAGACTAAAGCGCTAGAAGAAGTGGCAAGCATATTTTCAAGCGCAAAAATCCTTGAGTTTCTTGCACCAGGAGACATTGTTTCAGGGCATCCACTGCAGCAAACCATTCAACAGAAGCTTTTAAGAAACAAGAAACTAACGAGTATTATTAACTTCAATGACAAACAATACTATTTCCCACCTCATATTATTCTGCTTTAGCATCTCTGCTTCTTCCTTCAGCCTTGCTATCTCTTGTGCCATCTTGGTTCTCCTGCAACATCAGCATAAGATTGGACTGATTGTGAGAAATTTATCGAAGATGATTGTATTTGTTTGCATCACTAACCAAAACCCCTTGAAAGTCTAAAGGATAAATGCAACAGGGAGCTGAAGCAACATTTTGAAGGACCTTTTATTCACTATTTTAGTATTTTTTATATATGCAGTATATTCAAGGTAGCATAGGACCACATCATCATCATCATTTAGTATTTGGATTTTATTTTCATCATCATTATATTGAGATTCGTCAGCTACACAAATGGCATTATTTGAAATGCCCTAAGCTCACATTTAGAATTTTCGCGGATGAGATTTAAGGGATCACGTAGAGGTGGGCATCCCATTGTTAATATAGTATTAATCATAGTATAAGCTAGTGCTAACTGATGAAAATAAAATCCAAATACAGAAGCCAATACAGACTTCAATGTCAGATACAAAATAATCTCCATGATGTAGGAGATTACAAAAATTATTTTTTTGGCGTGCAGTTCCAGTGTAGTTCCTAACATAGTTCATATATAAACCTCTATCACAGAGCTAAAAACTCACTCTTCCATTTGACGTTCATACTGGGAGCGAACTTCATGTACATGCACAGTGACTTCAAGCTCATGCTCAATTCCTTCCTTTAGTGCCCTCTTCAAAGCAAAGTACCACAAATCAGCAAAAATCAATTGGTTAAGATATTAATTTTTTTACAAAATCAACTTAAAACTTACTTGTGCTCCAGCACTTCCTGCTGTTAAGGGGGAAGAAAGGAAAAGAGAAAAATAAATTAGATGCAGTTACAAATAGATTTTATTTCTCGCAATTCACAACCATATAAATCATGCATCAAAGCTTACCTGATTCACGAGATGCAGCTTTCCGCGATTCAAGAAGCTCTTTTAGTCTTTTTGTAGCTGTAGCTGCCTCTTCGGTTTTCCGTTGTAGGACCTGGTACATAAATGTGAGCTTAAGTATTGCAGTTCCCTAAATATACAAGAGTGAGACAGGGTCAGTTTTACCATTTTTTGCCTCTGATTTAATGCCAATAGTTTGTGCATCTCATATTCGTTCCTGCGTCCCTCTTTCTTTAGCTGTTAGCCAAACAAGTTCAGAAAATATCATAAATATTTTGGTTTATGAATCTTGCATCATGTCACCTCAAAAGGAAATGAAATGTAACAAACTACTAAAGCATTGTCGCAATCCAGCTAGCTTAATTATAAAAGGAGGCAACAAGTACTTTTGGAAAAAGAATATTCTCAAAAAAAAATTTGTGTAACAAGACCCTTATCTAGATTTTAAAGACGGCAAGGGATAATGTGATAATGAGCAGGGCATAGTACAAGAATTAGGAGAAAAGATAGTGTAAAAACTAAAAATTATATAGTGGTCCGCCTCAATAAGCCTTGGGCTTAATCACATCCAAGGCACGCATTTTAAACTAAGCTTAGCAATAGCTCAATTAGAAATATAGCATTCTAGTTATTTCATTGATTCAAAAGCAGGGAAATGTAATGCTAAGGGTTGATAAATAGAGGCGTTTCATTGTGCCATTGCATCAAGAGATGCACATATCTCTCACGCACTTTAAAATTATATGGCAAATGCTTTATGCCAAAACATGATCCAAGAAACACTATTCGCCTACCTGTAACACTTCCTTTTCCCTGGAGGCCTTCCACATCCTAAATTGTTCAGACTCTTGCTTTATCTTGTTTTGGAGTTGAACCTATTACAATTACCTTGGTAAGCAAAGAATATCTTATCTCCATATAACTTTAGGAAGCTATAGAAGCCTGCATCAAACCTTTTGGGACTTGATACGCTGTATCTCATCCTGCAACCTTTTGGCAGCCTCGTCACTTTTCTGTTTTTGTCTTAAAAGCTGAGCTTGAGCTTCTTGTTTCTTTTTCAAAGCTGAAACCTGCAGTCCGATGTACTTCAATAAAAGAGAACTGTTTAAATCTCAACAAGATTTTGTTTAGAATATTGACCTGTGATTCAAGAAGATTCAGCTTTTGTAGGTAGTCTTCCTTGAGTTTTTGAGCACCATCATCAGAGGTTGATGAAATGTTACCAAGCTTGTGCCTTAAATCCTCAATTTCTTTCTGTCAGTTGGTGAGAGACAGACGAAGATAAGTCAGTTTTTCCGATCAAGACCAAGACTGAATTGAGTTTGGGCCAAGGCCAAAGTACATATTATATTAACTTCTCACCTGCAAGACCTTCTTTTCATGTTCCAACTCCAGAACTTTTTTCTCATAATGTTGTTTAATAACAGTGGTTTCACCACCAGCAAAACGCTTCATTTCAGCCTAGTTTAGAGAAGAGCTACCATTAGAGGAAATCTAGGTAGAAGCATTAACTTGTGTAGTGATATTTCATAAATGTACACGCAACAAACAGCACAGTTACCTCCTTCTGCTGAAGCTTCTTATCTAATTCTTTCAGTTCCCTATCTAGTGTTTCTTGTAGAGACGAATGCTCAAGCTCCTTTTCTTCAAGCTCCTTTTCATCACCTGAAACTTGTTCTACATATGTGAGTCTCTAAGACAAAACAGCATGTCCAATTACAAGTAGCAGGCAGACATGGTGATCGTTATTAATAGACACTGATGCAATTTTGCACTAACCTGTTGTCTCTTTATCGTCAGAAACAGAAGAAAGCTCAGAAAAGTAGCTACTTTTTGATGGCAGAACTTCATCATCTGAGTCAAAAGTATCAGGGGAACCATTGTGCTTCAAGGCATTTACATTTTGTAGTCGTACCAACTCTCCCTCTAATTCTTGAATTTTTGACACGTAAGATTGAACCAAGCTGAATTCCTGTAAATTAATGTACATTTCCTTTAGAGGTTCCATATTTTGACAATAATAACCTTGTGAATCAGATAAAGTAAAACCAAAGTGCCATGCCTGATCTCCATCAGACTCTATCTCATCCCAGGATTTGCCGTTCTTAGCAGCTTCAATTTTCATTATTAATTTGTCCTTTTCAACCTGAAAGTGGAGTTACAGAATATTAATAGTGACAACATTGAGAAAGGGAAGTTGATGTGGATACGGTTTACAGAAAACACATACCTGCGCCTCAAGAGCACGACGAGATAAAAGCTCACAATTTATGTTACGTTCTCTTAGTTCCCGTTGCAGCTCTGCATTACTTGCCTCTAGCAAAGATATCTTGTGCTTAAGAATCTGTTATAAACCAGATTACATTGAAGCTATCAGCGTAAATTATAAAAAGTGGCAAACTAATTCTTTCCTTGAAGCAACTAAGCAAGATACCTGAAGTTCCTCAAACGAAACACTTGAGTCACCACGGTAATAGAGAAGCTCTGCCTGAAGTTGCTCTATCTGACCGCGCATTTGTTGCAACTGAGCAGCAACAGGATCGCGATTGATCTACAGAGTAACAGATTTTGAGACAAAGTCAACATTATAAGCCAAGATATATTGACAAGCCAAGTAGCATTACAGCTATAGAGAAAAGAAAACATGTAGCAGAAATGATACAGCGAGAACATTTTTCCTTATCAAATGATACAACGGGAACTTACAACAGCCTTGTTTTGAATGTTACGAGCACGATTTGCATACTTCAGAGTGTTGAGAGTTTCCTCTGCATTTGTGTCTGCTGGGCTAACACAAGCTACGACAAAGGCATGGATAAAATGTTAGGAGCTATTTTTGCCTCAACGTGATATTATGTACAGTATAAAATGCAGGAGACATATGACTAGGGGATCGAACGTACCAATCATCACAGTTTTGCAGTTACCTCCCAAAGAATCCTACCAATTGAAAAGTTTAAATCAAAACTAACAATTTGTGGAACGAAAGATAACACACAAACGAACAACTTGACATAAACTTATGATTCAAGAGTGAAAATTAAAGGTTTACCTGTAGTAAGCGTGTGAGCTTACTATCTCGATAGGGAACATGACCCCCTTCTTTTCTTTTCTTTTCATCTCCGAGTGCGCTAATTACATTTCCAAGAGCTAATAGCCCTTTGTTGATATGAATTCCTGGGGCGGAAAAAACAACACACAAAAGAGAAAGAAGCAAATGAGTCCTAGAACAAGCTGTTTATTCTGCCCTTTTTTCTGATAAAAATCCGAAGTAAACTTATTAGACGGTAGTCATACCTTCTTTTAGACGCATTCCATCGGCTCCTGTCCGCTTGGCTCTTTCAGATCCAGCAAGGTCAACAAGGTGGAGCTTGGCACTCAATATATCATCACCAATATCGTCATCTGACCCTGTTGGACATCGAGCTTTCCTCTTTTGCTCCATAGATATGGTGAAGATGGCGTGTGATCGACTGAAACACAACCCAAAAAACATTAAGTTGGGATAAATACTGGCAGAAAGCACGATCAAATAAACAACAAATTCAAAAGCTATTAGAATAGCACATATTATCAACTGGATTCAATCATATATACATCACAAAAAATAGCTAGAACAGCAGCCATCTATTAAAGGCAACCTACTAAGCAGGATATTCCGTACTACAAGTCTACAATTATGGGTGACAAGCATACAAAATCGATACATGCCCTTCTTCATTCTTACTGTATTCAGCTCACAAGATCATGACTTTTAAGTTTTAACAATTTAGACAAAGAAGCTTGTAGCTCGTAGATAATCCGAGTAAACAAACAATGTACCTCGATTGACTGTTCATGTTTGTGCTTCCCGTTGCACGAGCAATAGATCCTCGAGTGAGGAAAGAGGCCATCTCTTCTTGAGAGAGAACCTCGGGCTCTGTGACACCAGCTAAGGTGATACCGCCATTCACCGTCTCTCTAATCTGAATTGGAACCCTAGCTAATCCAGAAGCTTTTGCTACAGGCATCCCTTCGCCTTTAGACACCGGTGGAGGAGTCGGATCAAGCAAATCAAACACCTCCTCCTTAAATATCTAGCAACATTCCAATCATAACAATCAGATCAAATTCATAAATACAGAATTGCTGCAAAATAAAACAATGCATAAACTGTAAACAAACAAGAGGAGAACCTCAATAAAGGATACGCGAATGAGAAATTCGGTTGAGGCTTTCAAAGACTGAACCCTAGAAAAAATGGTGTGCATCACTTTGGGAATAATTCCATCGCTATTTCCGTCTCCACTGTAATTAGTTCCCATTGTATACGTCTTTCCAGAACCCGTCTTCAATCAATTAAAACACAACAATCAATCAATTGTAAACAATAAACCGTCAAAATACGAAACAAAGTAAACGACTTTTGCAGAAACTAACCTGTCCATAAGCCAAAACAGTGCCATTATAACCTTTAAATAAGCCATCAATCAAAGGGGCAACACAATCATCAAAGATTCGACATGACGGAAATGCGCCATTTCCGAATACATAATCAAAGGTGAAGGCATGCGATCCAATTTGAACCTGTTTTATTTCATTACCGAAACCTAATTAAACCAAAAAGGCAAAAAACAGCGTAAATGTTTAAAAGGAGAAATAATAAACGGAAATGTTGATAAATTACCTGCGGTTCACCGGGGGGAATGGTGATACAATGTGTGCAACCAAGGAGGAGCTCGGGAGTGATTAACGGACGGATATTTACCGCGACACGGACCGATTCCTTGTCGCTTGAAGATCCGACCTTACCGTCGATTTCCACCATCTTTGAAAATTAATTATTGAGAATAATTAAATTAAAATGAAGGATGGCGATTGCGGAAAAATGAAACGGAGGAGAACGTTGGAGAGGAGGGAGAAGGGGAAAGAGAGAGAGAATGGATGAATGAATGAATGAAAGCCGTTGTTGGTTTGAAATTGAAAATAATGGAGAGAAAAATGTTATACGGTATTGAGGAGAGAAACGGTTGATTTAATTTAATTTAATTATTTGTTTGTATTTTTGTTTGAATAGCGGGAGGAGGGATAAAAGCTGAAATTCAAATCATGTGGGGTTCCGTTTGCTTCTAGTTGTGTCATGTGTGTGAGAAGGATTGGATTGAACGTGATTTTGGGCTTGGTCATTTAATGGCGTTACTCCAAATTATACTTTTTTTTGGGAGTGCTTTCTTAATCTCGGTCTGAAGATTGGAGACCTGAGCCCCTGCATTAACCCGCTATACAGCTTCTCTGGGGCCGCCCTGGTACCCCTGGGGTCAATCAGACTGTCGGTGATGTTCGGCCAAGCGGATGCGGCTAAAAATGTTTTATCTGAGTTCGTGGTTATCGATGGTTCGTCTGCCTACAATGTTCTCATAGGCCGGGTCACTTTGAGCAAGGCCGATGCGATGATGTCCATCGGGCCCCGACATTGATGTACGTCTCGGACCGGGGGAAGCACAAAAGCTCGTCTCAAAGGACGAGAAAGATGAAATAGTCAATATCCAAGTGTCTGCCAGGGGGTGCAACATGCAATCCCTCAAAGTGGCGAAAAAATCGGAGAAAGGGAAGAGCCCATCCTTGCAGCAGGAGGGCGAACCGATGAATACTAATGTCGGCATGGTCGAAGGAGCCGAGACCGAGGAAGTGGAAATTGACCCAGGGCGCACCGTAACTGTCGGTGTCAACCTGGAGCCAAAATTCAGGGCTGATCTCTTAGACCTACTGAGGAAGAACAAAGATGTCTTCGCATACTCAGCTGCCGAGATGCCAAGCGTGAGCCGGGAGGTGATCGTTCACAAGCTGAACGTACTCTCCATCGCTCGGCCGGTCAAGCAGAAGATGAGGAACTCCTCGGCCGAGAAGGATGAGGCCATCAAAGCTGAAATAGACAAATTATTAGCGGCGGGCTTTATCATGCCTTGTACTTACCCTGAGTGGCTAGCAAATGTTGTAATGGTGAGGAAATTGTCAGGGGAGTGGAGGTTGTGTGTTGATTTTACCAATCTTAATAAAGCGTGCCCTAAAGATTGTTATCCCTTGCCTCGAATAGATGGCTTAATTGACGTCACGGCAGGCTACACTATGCTAAGCCTTCTAGACGCCTTCTCAGGGTATCATCATGTATTTATGGCCGAGGAAGATATGCCTAAATGCGCATTCATCACCAGTCACGGCACATTCATGTATAAAATGATGTCGTTCGGTTTGAAGAACGCTGGCGCAACTTACACTAGGTTGGTGCACAAAGTGTTCCAAAATCAAAAAGGGCGAAACATCGAGGCTTACGTCGACGATGCTATTGTAAAAAGCAAGTCTGACAGCGAGCACTTAGCCGATTTAGGCGAGACATTTTGTTCACTAAGGAAATATAAAATGAAGCTTAACTCAAAGAAATGTAACTTTGGTGTCCGGGCCAGCAAGTTCGTCGGCGTGCTTGTCAGCGTCAGGGGAATTGATGCCAATCCGGAGAAAGTCAAAGCAATACTAGACCTACCGGAGCCGAGAAATCGAAAAGAGGTTATGACGCTGACCGGAAGGATGGCGGCTCTCGCCCGCTTCATCTCTCGGTCGGCCGACAAGAGCACTCCGTTCTTTAGAGTGCTGAAGGGGAATAAAAACTTTAGTCGGGGGGAGGAACAGAGCACGACTTTCGTGCAACCGAAAGCCTACCTTCGACACCGCCGACCCCGTCTGTGCCGACGCCATTTGGGGAGACGCTATATCTATACTTAGCGATTACCTCGGCCACGGTCGGTGTCGTAATCGTCAGGGAAGAAAATAAGCAGCAATACCCAATTTACTTTATCAGCCATACACTGCTGGCCGCCGAATGAAATTACCCACTAATCGAAAAGGCAGCCCTCGCCGTCGTCGTTGCCGCAAAGAAGCTGAAACCCTACTTCAACGCACATCCCGTGACGGTCTTAACTGATGCGAATTGGCAGCGGAAATTGAAAAGTAATGTTTATGTGTTTTTTTGATATTGTGAAAGAAACAAAAAATAAAGATATTTGTTTCGAAATATGTGAATAAATCGAACCAATGGGATATTTGCTTGAGCTAGACCTATAACTCAAACAATGGTGAACTATAATCAAGACCTATTGATTATAACTCGGGTTAATGCTTGAAACGCGTCAAACAATAACAAAGGATTGGCCGCAACCATTTTCAACTCAAAACAAGTTTTTTCTAAATTTCTTCATTCATTTTATTCATAAGCTTCAAGGCTTTATATAGTAGCCAAGGAACTTAAACAACCAGCTAAGAAGTTGAAGAGTTAAAGCTTAGAAAGTGAAAAGGTAAAGCTAAGAAGGTGAAGAGGTAAAGCTAGTAAATGAAGAGGTAAAGCTAGTAAGGTGAAGAGGTGATCATTCCTCTTCCATTAATTACAAACATAATCTGAAAAATGCTAATAAAAATGTAATGTTGGTCCGTCCTTTCCTTGGCATGCGTTTGTGATACATATTTGGACCATATTCAATAAAGTCGAGATTCATTTAATCATCCCGAGATTCATTAAACCAACCCCAAAAAATCATCGGAATGCATTAAACTGATATCCGACATTCATTGAATCCGTCTTTCCATTGATCCGTATCCCAACTCGCATCATCCGCCCTTTCTTCAAAAAGAATCGTCCCGATTCTTGAACCTATGATATGGGTTATCAAAGTCGATCAACCCTCGAACTACCTCGCTCGAGTTTAACCTTTGAATTCCAATCGCAACCGGAAATTCAACAAACATCTTGACTTCGATACACCTTAAGACCGTTTGGGACAATTTTTTTTTTTTTTTTTTCCTCACGGATGAACAGTAACACGGATGTGAACAGTATTTTTTTTTTTTTTTTTTTTTTTTTTTTTTCCTCTCCGTCATGGTTATCAAAAGTCGATCAACCCTCGAACTACCTCGCTCGAGTTTAACCTTTGAATTCCAATCGCAACCGGAAATTCAACCAACATCTTGACTTTGACATGCCTTGAGACCGTTTGGGACTTCAATTTTTTTTTTTTTTTTTCTCACGGATGAACAGTAACACGGCTGTGAACAGTATTTTTTTTTTTTTTTTTTTTTTTTTTTTTTTTTTTTTTTTTTTTTTTTTGTCTCCGTCGCTCCTTGAATAACAAATAACTAGAAACTTGTTCCCGAGATGCAAAACCGATTAACCCTCGAACTACCTCGCTCGAGTTTAACCTTTGAATTCCAATCGCAACCGGAAATTCAACTAAAAAGTTGGCTTTGACACGCCTAGGACCGTCTCGATTATGGAAAATCAAGAGCTTCGGCTCTGATACCATATGATGCGAATTGGGCAGCGGAGTTTATATGATGTGAATGCGGAAGCGGAATTTATTGAATCGAACAGTGCTGATGACTGTCTGATTGTCGAAATTGATAAAAGCAGCGGAAATTGATTTTCCATAATCGAGACGGTCCTATAACTCAAACAATGGTGAACTATAATCAAGACCTATTGATTATGATACGAGTACGGATACGGTCCAAGGAGAGGCTCGGCCTTAGCTCGTCACACACGGCCCAAATATGTTTCGCACACATTCCAAAGGAGCTGCAAGTGACGGTCCAAAATACTACAAGTTAATAATATGTTCTTATTTTACTTATTGCTAATAAAAGTTGGAATAAGACATGTAATAAGTGTAGGCTTTACCTCTTCATCTTCCTTAGCTTTACCTCTTCACCTTCCTTAGCTTTACCTTTTCACTTTCTAAGCTTTAACTCTTCAACTTCTTAGCTGGTTGTTTGAATTCTTGGCTGCTATATAAAGCCTTGAAGTTTCTGAATAAAAGCCATCCAGAAATTTGCTAAAAACTTGTGTCTACAAAATCGTTTCTTGCTTAGAAACAAAACTAATTTTAGTTAGAACGCGATTCTAATCAAAATTCTCGAGTTGTTGATTGATGCGAATTGGCAGCGGAAATTGAAAAGTAATGTTTATGTGTTTTTTTGATATTGTGAAAGAAACAAGAAATAAAGATATTTGTTTCGAAATATGTGAATAAATCGAACCAATGGGATATTTGCTTGAGCTAGACCTATAACTCAAACAATGGTGAACTATAATCAAGACCTATTGATTATAACTCGGGTTAATGCTTGAAACGCGTCAAACAATAACAAAGGATTGGCCGCAACCATTTTCAACTCAAAACAAGTTTTTTCTAAATTTCTTCATTCCTTTTATTCATAAGCTTCAAGGCTTTATATAGTAGCCAAGGAACTTAAACAACCAGCTAAGAAGTTGAAGAGTTAAAGCTTAGAAAGTGAAAAGGTAAAGCTAAGGAAGGTGAAGAGGTAAAGCTAAGGAAGATGAAGAGGTAAAGCCTACACTTATTACATGTCTTATTCCAACTTTTATTAGCAATAAGTAAAATAAGAACATATTATTAACTTGTAGTATTTTGGACCGTCACTTGCAGCTCCTTTGGAATGTGTGCGAAACATATTTGGGCCGTGTGTGACGAGCTAAGGCCGAGCCTCTCCTTGGACCGTATCCGTACTCGTATCATCCGCCCTTTCTTCAAAAAGAATCGTCCCGATTCTTGAACCTATAATATGGGTTATCAAAGTCGATCAACCCTCGAACTACCTCGCTCGAGTTTAACCTTTGAATTCCAATCGCAACCGGAAATTCAACCAACATCTTGACTTCGACACACCTTAAGACCGTTTGGGACAAATTTCTTTTTTTTTTCTCACGGATGAACAGTAACACGGTTGTGAACAGTAACTTTTTTTTTTTTTTTTTTTTTTTTTTTGTCTCCGTCGCTCCTTGAATAACAAATTACTAGAAACTTGTTCCCGAGATGCAAAACCGATTAACCCTCGAACTACCTGTTCAAGTTTAACCTTTGAACTCCAATCGCAATCGGAAATTCAACTAAAAAGTTGGCTTTGACACGCCTAAGACCGTCTCGATTATGGAAAATCAAGAGCCGAAGCTCTGATACCATATGATGCGAATTGGCAGCGGAAATTGAAAAGTAATGTTTATGTGTTTTTTTGATATTGTGAAAGAAACAAGAAATAAGGATATTTGTTTCGAAATATGTGAATAAATCGAACCAATGGGATATTTGCTTGAGCTAGACCTATAACTCAAACAATGGTGAACTATAATCAAGACCTATTGATTATAACTCGGGTTAATGCTTGAAACGCGTCAAACAATAACAAAGGATTGGCCGCAACCATTTTCAACTCAAAACAAGTTTTTTCTAAATTTCTTCATTCCCTTTTATTCATAAGCTTCAAGGCTTTATATAATAGCCAAGGAACTTAAACAACCAGCCAAGAAGGTGAAGAGTTAAAGCCTAGAAAGTGAAAAGGTAAAGCTAAGAAGAGGTAAAGCCTAGAAGGTGAAGAGGTAAAGCTAGTAAGGTGAAGAGGTGATAATTCCTCTTCCCTTAATTACAAACATAATCTGAAAAATGCTAATAAAAAAGTAATGTTGGTCCGTCCTTTCCTTGGCATGCGTGTGTGATACATATTTGGACCATATTCAATAAAGTCGAGATTCATTTAATCATCCCGAGATTCATTAAACCAACCCCAAAAAATCATCGGAATGCATTAAACTGATATCCGACATTCATTGAATCCGTCTTTCCATTGATCCGTATCCCAACTCGCATCATTAACCGACCAGCCATTGGAGAAAGCATTAGAAAAATTCGAAAAATCCGGCAGACTTATCAAATGGGCAGTGGAGCTCTCCGGCTTTTGCATTCAGTACAAGCCGAGGCCTTCGATAAAGGGGCAAGCGCTTGCAGACTTCCTGGCCGAGTGCACGTATCAAGAAGAATCACATCCCGGCGTGTGGGAAGTGTATACCGACGAGTCCTCCACGGCGAACAGCTCAGGAGCCGGCATCCTTATCATCAGCCCTAACGGAAACGAGTTTGAGTACGCCTTGAAGTTTACCTTCTCGACCTTAAATAACGAATCCGAATATGAGGCGGTGATAACTGGAGTCGAGTTAGCTAGAGCTGCCGGGGCAGAGCATATTGTGTTAAAAACAGACTCGCTCTTAGTGACTAATCAAATTCGAGTAGAGTATGAGACTCGAGACGATGGGATGGTAAGGTACCTGGAGAGGGTAAAAGCTGACACCTCAAAATTGAAATCTTTCCAAATACAGTGCATCCCCAGGTCTGAGAACAACCGAGCCGACGCTCTCTAAAAACTTGCCAGTTCAAGCATCAAAAATGCCCGGTCGAACCGTCTTTGGTGGATATCAGAAATGCTAAAAGCATCACTGAGACCGTCGGCATGGTGGGCAACATCGAAGCCGAGACGACGTGGATGACTCCGATAATGAAATACAAGCTGACAAAAGAGTTGCCGGAGGACCGCAGTCTATCTCAGAAGATAAGAAGGATCGCTGCAAGGTACTTAGTGTTCGAAGGAGAATTGTACAGAAGGTCCGTAATAAGACCACTCTTGAAATGTGTCGGCCCAGCCGACGCGGAGCTTATACTGACAGAGATTCACGAAGGCATCTACGGACATCACATGGGGGCGAGAACGCTAGCCCACAAAGCTCTCCGAGCCGGCTACTTCTGGCCTACCATGCTAAAAGATTCCAGGGCAAAAACCAAGAAGTGCAAGAATTGTCAGATGCATGCTCCGGTAATACATGCACCTTCCTGAGACCTGCAACCATTGTTGTTAAACTCCCGATCCGGATCGTAGGATCTCACGATTCTACGATCCAAAAAGTGCCGACCGATCCTGATCCTAGGTAGGATCTTAATTTTGTAGGATCTTACGATTCAACTTGTCTCAAATTTTTTAAAAGTAGAATCTTAACCCGATTCTACGATCCTACGATTATACGATCCGATCCTACATTATTAACATGTTGATACGAGTTGGGATATGGGTCAATGAAGGGAACGAGTTCATTGAAAGTCGAAAATCAGTTTAATCATTCTCAAGAATAATTAAATGCATTTTGAGCTTTCATTGAACGTATGAGCCTTCATTCGATTATACGAGATTATTAGCTGCTCGGAATATGGTCCGAAATTACCAATAATGGCTGCTCGGAATTACAACAATCCGACTTCAATTTCCTATTATTAAATCACGGCTGCTCATTTCTTTTTTTTATATCCAGCTTTTTATCATTTTGTGATTATTTAATAAGTAGCTATTAAGTAGGCTTTAAATGTGGGGTTGTTCTTTTGACTTCTCCTTGATGGCATACGACTATATATAGCCTTGTAACAATGTTTTTAATAAGTAGCTATTAAAGTATTAAGTAGGCTTTAAATGTGGGGCTGTCCTTTTGACTTCTCCTTAATGGTTGTATTAGGTGAAAGAGTTATTACAACTCTTCGTATGGCTGGTGGTTTAAATTCCTTGGCTAGTATATAAAGCCTTGAACTTCAATAATAAGAGAAAATGAAGAAATTTAGAAAAAACTTGTTTTGAGTTGAAAATGGCTGCGGCCAATCCTTTGTTATTGTTTGACGCGTTTCAAGCATTAACCCGAGTTATAATCAATAGGTCTTGATTATAGTTCACCATTGTTTGAGTTATAGGTCTAGCTCAAGCAAATATCCCATTGGTTCGATTTATTCACATATTTCGAAACAAATATCTTTATTTCTTGTTTCTTTCACAATATCAAAAAACACATAAACATTATACCACATATGATGCGAATTGGCAGCGGAAATTGAAAAGTAATGTTTATGTGTTTTTTGATATTGTGAAAGAAACAAGAAATAAAGATATTTGTTTCGAAATATGTGAATAAATCGAACCAATGGGATATTTGCTTGAGCTAGACCTATAACTCAAACAATGGTGAACTATAATCAAGACCTATTGATTATAACTCGGGTTAATGCTTGAAACGCGTCAAACAATAACAAAGGATTGGCCGCAGCCATTTTCAACTCAAAACAAGTTTTTTCTAAATTTCTTCATTTTCTCTTATTATTGAAGTTCAAGGCTTTATATACTAGCCAAGGAATTTAAACCACCAGCCATACGAAGAGTTGTAATAACTCTTTCACCTAATACAACCATTAAGGAGAAGTCAAAAGGACAGCCCCACATTTAAAGCCTACTTAATACTTTAATAGCTACTTATTAAAAACATTGTTACAAGGCTATATATAGTCGTATGCCATCAAGGAGAAGTCAAAAGAACAACCCCACATTTAAAGCCTACTTAATAGCTACTTATTAAATAATCACAAAATGATAAAAAGCTGGATATAAAAAAAAGAAATGAGCAGCCGTGATTTAATAATAGGAAATTGAAGTCGGATTGTTGTAATTCCGAGCAGCCATTATTGGTAATTTCGGACCATATTCCGAGCAGCTAATAATCTCGTATAATCGAATGAAGGCTCATACGTTCAATGAAAGCTCAAAATGCATTTAATTATTCTTGAGAATGATTAAACTGATTTTCGACTTTCAATGAACTCGTTCCCTTCATTGACCCATATCCCAACTCGTATCACATGTCAATTTTTCCGGTTACTAAACGTCTATATACGACTTTAAGATAGCAAATTCTATAAAATAGAACAATAGGTGGGCCAATGATAAGAAAATAGTGTTTTGAGATTTAAACACGGCATCTTTATCATATTTTGAGACCATAATTATATATTTTAGTTAATTTGTAGAATCTTACAATTCTACGATTCGATCCAATCGATTCGATCCTAGTAAGCTCATCGATCCAAAGTAGGATCCCGATCCTAAGAACATTGCCTGCAACCAGTACTTAATCCCCTACCATTTGCACAGTGGGGGATGGATTTAATAGGACCATTTCCGACGGCCTCCGGAGGAAGGAAGTACCTGATTGTCGCCGTTGACTACTTCACCAAATGGGTCGAGGCTGTCGCGGTACCTGCCAAGACCACGGCAGCCGTAAGAAAGGTGATTTGGGAGAACATCATAACTCGTTTTGGTTACCCCAAGTCATTGTATTTGACCACGGCCGAGAGTTTTGGAGCGACATGGTGATGAATTGGTTGGAAGAGCTCGGTATCAAATTTGCATACTCCTCCGTCTGCCACCCTCAGAGCAACGGGCAAGCGGAGGCAGCTAATAAAACAATACTGAACGGGTTGAAGAAGAAGGTTGAAGATCTAAAGGGAAGATGGGATGATGAACTACCCGGCGTCCTGTGGTCCCTTCGAACCACGGCGAAAGAAGCAACAAGGTACAGTCCATTCCACCTAGTCTATGGGTCTGAGGCCGTCCTACCAATTGAAGCAGCGGTGCCGACGTTCAGAACGCAAACCTTTAACCCAGTCGAAAATGAAGAAGGCCTGAGAGCCTCCCTAGACCTGGTCGAAGAAAGTCGAGATACGGCACGGCTCAACTTGGCAGTATATCAAAACCGAATGAGAAGAGCCTACAACCGTAGGGTCCACAAAAGGGACTTGAGAGTAGGAGATCTAGTCCTGAGAAAGTCGGCCGCAACCAACAAAGGAAACATCCATGGTAAGATGACGGCCAATCGGGAGGGACCTACGGGGTGGTTGAAAAAATGGGGCGGGGACATACCTACGACGGACATGGAGGGTGTGCCTCTAATGAGCCATTGGAACACAGACAACCTTAGGAAATATTTCGTATAGCGGCGTAGGTGTCCGAGACTGTTGTGGGCACCCCAACGCGTGATTATATCTTATGAAGAGTGATCCAAGTTTTTAATCGAAATGCTTGTCCCCTCCGTAGTCGTACCAAAGTAGAGGCCACGGCCAAAGCCGGACAGTCACTACAAATGCAGTTGATACTCGCGAAAGCGACCAACATGCTTAAGAACGTATAAATACAGTTGAGAAACACAAATCTGACTGCCTCGGTCAATCCGGGAGTGGCAGAGGAAGCGATCAATATGTCTATAGATACGAATGCAGTCGAGCCGTAACCTCGATTGCCTCGGCCAAAGCCGGGAGTGACGGGGGAAACGATCGATATGCTAACATGTTTACAACAGCAGTTGGGAAGCGCAAATCTGACCGCCTCGCCAGACCGAGAGTGGAGGAGGAAGCGACCGGCATGCCAACATGTTGCTGAGCAAATTGGGAAACGTGAATCTTGCTACCTCGGCCTGTTCAGGTGCAGCAGAGGGCACGACCAATATGCTAAAAACGTTTAAGTACAGTTGAGATACGCAATCTAATTGCCTCGGCCAAGCCGAAGGTAAAACGAAAAAAGCGCTCAATATGTCTAAAAACGTAAGAAGACAACTGAATGGAGGATGAGATCAAAGCCTCGGCCAAGCCGAAGGCAAATAAACAAACTTCATTGAAAATGTTTACAAGTGAGACAAAATAAAGTCGACGGCCGTCCCCATAGGGATAGCCTAAGCTCAACCTACCAAAGTTTAACAAAAAAGAAGGAACAACAAAAATTACAACATTAAGACATGAAGCGCCAAAAGGATGGCAGGGAGGAAAGGCTCAAAAGTTGGCCCCGACAGTGGAAGGCCGTCCGAAGGGCAGTGAGTCCGGTGACGACCGCCCGTCTCCCTATGCTTGTTGCTGCCCGCCACCGGCAAGCAAGAAGAAGCATCACCGTCGGTGGACGACCCAGAGGACGACTTGGCAGCTTCACGTGCCTTTGCCTTATCAGCCTCCTCTCTAGCCTCCTTCACCTTAGCATCATGGGCCGCCTTGGCCGCAGCTTCCTGAGCAGCTTTCGCCGCCTTCGCCTCGGCCGCGGCCTTGGCCTCCTCAGCAGCCGCCTTCTCATCCAGAAGTTTGTCAAAATCTTGCCACGGAAAAGTGCCTTCAGGAAGGAGCTCCTTAATCGCATCCCTTTTAGCATCTTAAGTTTGGTCCCGGTACCGGGCACACATTTCAGGGATGATGACGGTTTTCAGCAGCTCAATATCCTTCTCCCTCTAAGCAAGGATAGCCTTTGTGCCCTTATGTTCCTTCGCCTCGGCCAAATGCAGGGTCTTCCATCTTTCCCTCTGCTCAACCATGGCCTTATAACCGCCCGGAGGCCGAGAAGGCGAAGCAGGACTTCCTCGCTGAGCGAAAGCTTAAGGAGGACGCTGAGAAGGTGGTCCTGGCCGAGAGAGCTAAGGTTGAGTCCGCTTTGGCTAATGCCGCTAAGTTGCGGGAGGAGAGAAACAAACTCAAGCCTAAGCCGTTTGAGCGTAGGGGCAGATTTAGCCACGAGCTTTTCTTGCTCGATAAGATGAGTGCCGACAACGTCAGCCCACTTCACCAGCCTTTTGGCCAACCTCATGCCGTCCTCCCTGAGCTGAACGAAGGAAGCCTTCTTGGACGAGGTGTCGGCGGAGATATTTTTGTCGCCCATCTGCACAGGCTGCTTCTCCAATTGCCGTTCGGTGAAAGCAACAGCTGGCGACGGCTGATCTAGAAAAAACCCAGACAAAGCGTCCATGTCAACATTCATCGACATATCAGAAAGCCTTTCGTCAGGAATGCATAAGGAACCTGCTAAATCCGAGCCATGGGTTAGATCCGTACCAGTCCTAGCCTTCTTGGGTGGAGGGCCGGCTGACCCCTTCTCTTTCCCTGCCTCGGTAACAGCAGCAGCAGACGTTGTTTCTTTCCTCTTATGTGAAGGAGGAGGACCCTCTAGAACGGTGAGGTCCTCGTCAACTTGACGACCTCCTTATCTTTTTGGACTATGGCACTACTACAATTCTAAGCTATAAGAACGCCACTTAAAGAACAGTCGATAACGGAACCGTTCTCTTGCTTATTTTTGTTATGGGCGCGCAAATATGACTTCACAAGAGAACGGTGATTGATTCCAACCGTGCTGGTAGATTAACAACGAGAACGGTTAGTTTGACGAACCGTCTTAATATTATAAAGAGAACGGTTAAGTCATGAAACCATTCTCATTGATACAACAAAGAGAACGGCCCAATGACAAAACCGGACTAGATGTAAAAGAAAGGCCCGTAGGCTGCTGTCTGTCTTGCCCTCAAAAAAAGAAAAACCCCTCCCTGAACAAAAGAAAAAACCTCGCTCTTCTTCCCGTCATTCCAATCCAATCGTCACTCTCAATTTCTTCCTTATATTTGGCCAATTCCGCGTTCGCTCTTCACCGTCGACCACCTTGCCCGCTTGCTTTCATCGTTGCTGATTATTGTTGCTAATGGTATGCCCTTTTGTTTTTTACAAAATTACAATTATGTTAAGTTTTTATGATAATACTACAATAATGTTAGTTTAATGTATGATGATGTGATTCTTTTAGTGTTTGGTGATGATATGATTGTACTTAAGTGGATTATGATTGCTAGTTGTTACACTGCCGCTATTGAAAGCGAGCCCTGCTGTTCGTTTAGGCCATTGGATGTCCCTGTATGCGGATATGATTGTACTTAATTTGATTATGATTGCTAGTAGTATCAATTCCGTCTTTATGAGTTGAATGAGTATTCCTTTCCTATTTTGTTGTAATTCATACAAATATAGTACACTAATTTTCCCAATTTGAACTGATTTCTCGAGTATAATAAGTCCGTCCCATCTGTTTAAGTGGGTGCTATTTAATCTGTCTAAATATTAGAATGGATATTTTCTGTCTTAGAAGAGACTAACTGTATTTCAATAGTTAGTAGTGCATCCCGTCTTAAAAGGTCAAGTTTGGTCAATATTATTGTCCTGCTAATCAGTAATCAACTGTATTTCAATTATAGTGCATCCTCTGTTTTAACCAAGTTAACAGGTCCTAGCTTTAGTTATAGTTTTTTTCCGCTGTTAGTTCTAGGCAACTTGCCTTGTGCCATCTTCCGTTCTTCAGGATAGTTTCATTGACGTCAGTTGTATGCTTTGTTCTTAGAAAAATATTAGGAACAGTCCTCGTAGACGGAGATGTGGCTATAACTGTAGTGTAAACTCTAATGTAGTGACTTTAATTAGCTAGATAATGTCTCCTTTCCATTACCTCAGAAAGACAGTAGAAGTAACTTTATTTGCTATTTTCTCTTCCATCAGCCTAATTTTCACTTCCATGTTTTCACTTTACTTATTTTCATATAAAGTTTTCAGAAATCTGCATGAAATCAAAAATTACATTTGAGGTCATTATACTATATTGATAATGTTTGCTGGTTAATTATATTATTTTTTTGTAGGATTGAGTAACTAAATGTTGATTTTTAACAAATTATAACAATATAGTTATTATTTTAATTAATAAATATGTCGTTATTTTCTAATAGTGATTATTTTTTTCACAGTATTTTTAAGGCCGAGTACATTTAAAAAAAAATTTGTTGTAATATTTATTACTTTCTTCTACTATATAGATTAATATGGATCGTACGTGGATGATGGATGGGAAAAGAGGTGATCCTACATATGATGCTAGTTTAGCTGAATTTTATGAATTCGTTAGAAAGAATGTGAAAGACACGTCTAATATGCCATGTCCTTGTGATATGTGTCTGAATATTAAATATATGAGTTTCTCGGAAGTTAAAATACATTTAGAAAAGAATAATTTTAATCCAAAGTATAGACGTTGGAGGTTTCATGGGGAGTCTACAGTGATACAAAGAGTGGAAGAAGAAATTGATGTTCAGTCAAGAGCGATTGAGATTGATTGGGAAACTCTTCCTATGGAAAACGGTATCGGCTCATTGGATCATTCGGATTGGGATACGTATTCTTGTGATATGAATTCTACTGACGAGTTTGATGATAATGAGTTAGAAACAATATTGAGAGACAGGATAAGTGAAGACAATGTAGAAGAAGATAACCCTGACCTAGATCTCGTTGATAAAGATGACATTCTAGGTGAAGATGAAGATCCCGATGTTACTAATTTAGATGACATCACAAGAATTGTATTAGAAAAGTTAAAAGACTCCGAAATGCCTCTCTATAAGAATTGTAAGAATTATACAAAATTGTCAGCTGTTGTTAAGCTGTATAATTTGAAAGCAAAAAATGGATGGAGTGATAGAAGTTTTATTGACCTCCTCGAATTATTGAAGGACATGATTCCAGAGGATAATGTTCTTCCTAATCGTACCTATGCGGCAAAGAAGATACTTAGAGGAATTGGTATGAAATATGTGAAGATTCATGCATGTCCTAATGATTGTATATTATATCGCAAGGAATATGAGAATTTGTCTCATTGTCCAGTTTGTAATGAATGGCGATATAAAAAGAAGGAGGGGATCCCAGTAAAAGTTTTGTGGTATTTTCCAATAATACCTAGGTTGCGAAGACTCTTTGCGAATAAGGAAGATGCAAAGTTGTTAACATGGCATAATTCTACAAAAGCTAATGATGGCAAATTGAGACACCCCGCTGATGGTTTAGAGTGGAAACACATTGATGCCAAGTATCCCGAATTCGGGAAAGAACCCAGAAATCTTCGACTTGCACTCTCTACTGACGGGATGAATCCTTATGGGAATTTAAGTAGTCAACATAGCACTTGGCCTGTACTCTTAGCTATTTACAATTTACCTCCATATGTGTGCATGAAAAGAAAATATTTGATGTTGTCCTTATTGATTTCCGGTCCTAAGGAGCCGGGTAATGATTTAGATGTTTACTTGGCGCCTCTAATTGATGATTTGAGAACATTGTGGGATGAAGGGGTAGAAGTATTTGATGCCTACCAAAATAGTGTTTTCAATTTGAAAGCTATGTTATTATGCACTATATCTGATTTTCCTGCATACGGTAATCTTTGTGGTCATACTGTTCATGGCAAAGAGGCATGCCCCTTGTGTGGGGAAGATGTAGATTCTTGCTATTTGAAGTTTTCTAAAAAGCAAGCTTTCGTAGGATACCGTAGATTTTTGGATGAAGATCATTTTTATCGTAGGCAACAAAAACCGTTCAATGGAAAACCTGAACATCGTCCATGTCCTAAGATATTAAGTCGTCATGATGTATATGAAAGGGTGAAAGATATTAAAATTACATATGGGAAGAAGGGTTCTAAATTAGCATCTCGTGGATACAAGAAAATGTCTCCTTTTTTTGAGCGACTCCCATATTGGCGGGAACTCTCCATAAGACATTGTTTGGAAGTTATGCATATTGAAAAAAATGTTTGTGACAATATTATCAACACTCTTTTGAATGTCCCAAATAAGTCAAAATACAACACGACGGCTAGGAAGGATATGATGGATATGAAAATTCGACCGGAGTTGGCCCCGCAAGAGGAGGGAGTACGGATTTATTTGCCTTCTGCTGCCCATACACTCTCTAAAAAGGAAAAAATAGAGTTTTGTGAGTGTTTGCATGGTGTTAAAGTGCCTGAGGGATATTCTTCAAATATTAGTAGCCTCGTGTCAATGCGAGATCTCAGGCTTAATGGTCTAAAGTCTCACGACTGTCATGTTTTGATGCAACAGTTACTAGCAGTGGCCATTCGTTCCATTTTACCTAAAAAGGTTCGATATGCCATAACTAGGTTCTGTTTCTTCTTCAATGCCATATGCAACAAAGTTATTGATTCTGCAGAGTTAGATGAATTGCAAAATCTGATTGTCACTTCTCTTTGCCAATTCGAAATTACTAGGTTAGAAAATGGTTGAGACACTAGTTATTGTGGTTTGAATTATGTTTGATGTAAGTACTTATTTTAGTTAATTGAAATACAGAGCATTCGAGAAAAGAAACTCTATTGATCCACTTGCCGGGTTCGACGCAAAACCGCTTTCTTGGAAAATTATGAAGGTATAATTCCGCCTCTAATTCTGTCTAGCCATGCTACACTACAGACTAAGGTTAACTTAGGGTAATTTGATTTGATTTATGCATCTGCCCATGACTAAATTCTTGATCTGAGTAACAAGCAAGTCTGGTCTCAATAAGCAATTCTCCAATCTGCCTATGAATAGATAGTATATATAAATTCCTGATCTGAGTAACTTAGGCTAATTTGATTCGATTGATGCATCTGCCCATGATTAGATAGTATAAATGCAGGCATTCTGCAGTGTAGCATCCAGTTTTGATAAACCTCTTCTTGAGTCTAGGCACTCAACTCTGAAATAATCATATCAGGCCTGTCAATCAGTGAATGCTATTAATCCATTTCTTTGTCATTTTGCTTCAATATCTTTGGTATTCATTCTTTGAAATCGATTAGCCACCTCGATAGTAACAGATTGGTCGTGTCTTGGTCTCATTTTTTGTCATTTTGCCGCCCTTTGTAATGAGGCGGTTAAGGAAAGTAAAGTAGGTCCATTACATACCATGAATCCAAGCAACAAGATATCATAATGGTAAGCAGAAGGCTTTTTCAAATGGAACTCCTTTTGCTGTGCAAGTTGTGAAGCAACACTATGGTCAAAGAAGTACAGTCCTGCCACCATCAATGCCGGAATGAAGGCTCCAAATATATAGGCAACTGGTACCTTGCCCATATCCTTCATTTGAACATCACAAAATAAAACTTGAAATCACAAACTTGGAGTAAATCTAGAAAATTACTACAAAGTACAAACTTTTTGTTGGTATCTACTTGCCAACGGCCAGCTGATCAACCAAGCTTGGCAGCACCGGCCGGGGGCAATCAAAAGTACACGACACTCCCAACCTTGGTCTCGGCCAGCGCAATTTCCTTTTTCACATTCGATGTCCATTACACAACAATGTGGAGGGGGGATATGGTACGGCCTGAACAGGACCAAGCCGAGGAAGAAGTTCGACATGCGCAGAATACGCTCAACACGCATCGAAGGTCCATACCACGGCATAGACTACGCTGGGGGCAAATTGATGGGGCATATTCTGCACCCGCTGACCAAGTCAACATATTGACCAAGGTCAAAGCTAAAAGACAACAAGTCAAAAGAAAAACGGCCTAACCGACAAAGCCTGTCGGCCTGTTACATGGGTCTCGGCTCGGCAACTAGCCGGCCGAGAGGCATATCCGTATACTCGCATCCAGTCCCCTCGGCATGGAGTCAACCAGGCCTGCCGGCCTGTCATGGGTCCCTCGGCCAAGGGTAAGACAGTCTTTCCACCTGCTACGCCACTTGGCCACTACGTGACAAAAGGTGAAAGTCTAAAAATACTCCACATCTCTCATTGAGAAATCCACTGGAAAATCTGGTATAAAACTCCCTTATCTCTCTACAATATACTTTGCTAAGTTAAACATACAAAATCTGGTGTTACGAGTTCATGTTTGGGTTGGAGTTTTGTTTTGAGTTCTTAGTCACGTTGTTGTGTCTTGATCGAGTTAGTATGTTTGTTTTTATGTATGGGTTGAACTTCGGGGACGAAGTTCTTTTTAAGGAGGGAAGACTGTAATACTCCGTATTTATGAGTCTTGGGGTACTCTATCGAGTAGGCCTTACTCTGTCGAGTAAGGGAGTTTTGCGAAATAAAATAGTTTCTGACCTGTTGGGTACTCGATCGAGTAACTAGGGTACTCGATCGAGTAAGGGGGCACTCGATCGAGTACCTTAGCTACTCGATCGAGTAGCCGGTTTACGGGGGCTGTTTTGTCGGGTTTTGTTAATTATGCGATTAAGGTATTTAAACATAATCGTCATTGTTTTAAATCACTTTTGCAAAACCTAAAACCCTGTTTAAGAGAGAAAGCAACCAGTTCATCTTCCTAATCGCATTCTTAGCAATTCCCGGAGTTCAGACGGTCGGTTCTTGTCGTTATTCGTATCGTTGAGTTCCTTGCGTCGAGGGTAAGCTTTTAATATAATTTTTATAGTGTTTTGTTAAGTTTGGTTAAACCCTAATTTAGAGATTTGGGGTTTTGTGTGTAGTATGTGATGTGTAGTCTCTATGTGTTATATGATAGGAGGAGGGTTCGTAGAAGAGGCTTTTGATACGGTTTGTAGATACCAAATCTCGCTTGTTGTGCTTTCCAGGTAGGATTTCCTACTCAGTATTAGTCCCATAATGGGATGATTGTTGATGTGTTGAGATTGATTGTTTGATATAGTAATTGAATTGTGACGGTTGTGATTGTGATTGTGATTGTGATTGTGATTGTGATTGTTGTCTATGCTTCTCGAGGCGTGTCCTCGGCTGAGTGGGGTCACTTGCGGGAGTGGCTTCACGCCCTAGTTTCGCCCTTCGTGGAACCCGCCACGGAAGGGGATGTGCACATTAATGGGACAGGGTTATCGCTCGGTATGATGAGCGGGGCTTAGGTGGGAACGGCTGCGGTCCCCCATCGGCGTGGCGGGTCCGGTGGGACGGTCGTATTGAGATGATGGGAATTGGTTGGTGGTGTGTGTGTGTGTGTGATTAAAATTTGTCTGTTTATCTTATTATTGTTATCTATATTGATTGTGTGATTAGTACTGACCCCGTTTAAATGTTTTAAAAACTGTGGTGATCCATTCGGGGGTGGTGAGCAGTGCTTGGCAGGTATATCTTGGATTCGCGTGGGATCTAGCTGGGGATGGAGTCATCACATATCAGAGTCTTTAGTCTTCCGCTGTGTTTGTTAGGACAGTTCCTTTCAGTTGGTTTATAGTTTGAGGACAGTTGTATTTTGCTTACAGTTGGTTTTGTAATGTGATCACTTAAACTTATTTAATAAAGTATGTTTCTTCATTGTCTTATGATTATCATGCCTCGGGTAACCGAGATGGTGACATCCTCATACCTGAGTGGTCCTGGTAAGGCACTTGGAGTATGGGGGTGTTACAAATGGTATCAGAGCGACGATCCTGAAACCTGTAACCAATGAATCTAATGAATCTAGGGAGTCAATTAAAATGAACCCGGGGTAAAAGTTGTAGGAGCTAGTGCAAAGGCTTGGGAGACGTCCTAAAGTCGCAGGGGTCGCCCTACAATTTTGAACCGGTCACCATGGGATATGTGTCGGGATCGTTATGTGCATATTGTGTACTGTGTGTATCTATGTAGTAGTATGTTGCATGAATTGATGATGATGACGTGAATTATATGTTGGTTGATTGTAAAGCATGAAAGTATAATGATGGATACATGTAATTTGGCATGTTATAGTTATGTAAGGAAAAGTGTTTTGTCTATATATATATATAAAGCGATGTGTAAGTATACATGTTGTTGTTGTCGTGTTGAGTAAAAGTACAAAAGGTTGGGAGTGTGAATTGAACAGGTGCTGGGTGAATGTGTTGAACGGATATGGTGGGTAAATATGTGGTATGATGGATGAATTAGTGGGAAAAGATGAATCATCCTGGTGTGATAACATGGTTCCTGATTAAGCATGTTATATAATGGAAGTTATTTTATAATGTTGTTATGCTAGTAACATGTGAATAGGGGACTTGATGTCGTGTATTTGTGATTTTGTTTACGAAAAGTGATAGAATAAAAACATGTGGGTAAGTCATAATTGGCAAGTTATATAAATTATGTGCATGATGAATGTTGTTGTTTGGCTTTTGAAAATAGTAACATATGATTATGAATACTGATTTTATGAGTTTTGGACTGGTTTTGTTTGCTTGGTTGTTGTTTAAGTTGTTTGGAAGTAAAATCAAGTAGTTGTGTTTTTCGATTATAAAGAGGTTGTCTTTAAACTGTTATAACTTGAGATGCATAAATGATTTTGATGTGATTCCAATTGGAGGTGATAGCTTGTTCTTTTACGATTCTAACGATAGGTCACACGCCAAAAACGACCAAGAAATGAGTGAGTTATGACTGTTTTACGAAAACTGGACAGTGCTGAGAATTGGGGTACTCGATCGAGTATCCTTGGTACTCGATCGAGTAAGGGGGCACTCGATCGAGTACGTTAGTTACTCGATCGAGTAGCCCTGGTGATTTGTTTTACGTGCTTCTGATCTTCACCTACTCGATCGAGTAAGTCCCTTACTCGATCGAGTGTCCTGTACTCGATCTAGTGACCCTTGTTTTGGGTCATATGCTTATCTTTTGACTTCGTTGCATATTATGTTTAATTCAAAGGCGTTATTTTGCTTATTTATGCATTGTTTTACATGTATGTTGGTCTTGACGCGTAAGTTACCCAATTTTGTGGTGTAAAGAGTGGCACCTATGATGAGTATGAGTTCGGTGGGGAGGACATGATTTATATGTGTTGGGATTGGTAAGACTTAATTGAGGCATAGAGCATGTTGTGTGAGACGGGATGAGTGATATGATTGTGTGTTGAGTAATGTAAAAGTAAGAGAATATGGGCAAGGGATGATGTGAGTATAATGAACGTGAGAATAAAAAGATTGAAAAGTAAGGATGCGGATAGTGGCAGCTTGAGGTGTTAAAGAATTATGGAGGGAGATGGTTAGAAATAGAGTTGAGTAAGGATATATGTAGTGAAAGTGCGTTTTAAAGGAGTTGAGAAGAGTAGTATATAGTGAATTTTGTGGAGACATGTCGCGAGGTGGATTTGGGAGATTTGGTTTATTAAGAGATGAAACTACTGTGTGATTTCCTTGGGCAATTAATGGTACAAAAGGAATTCTGATTTCTAGAGAGGTACAAAGGAGATGAAATTGTTAGAACAGTGAACGTTGATTTTATGGATAAACTAGAGGCAAGGGTGATTAATGGCATAATAAGATAATATTTATGGTAAGAAAGAGTGAGATGATATCGATATGAAATAATGGGATTTGAGTTTTGGAGCAATGAAAAGATAATCGGAGCACTAAAGAGTTAGATAGAAGTAATAAGGAGCTGAGCTATTAATGGTATTTTTGAGTATAACGAGAAAAGAAGGATAAAAGTAAGTTGAGAAAAGTTCACCGGAGTTATGTGACATAAAGTAAGGAATCGTCGAGATGTATGATACTATCAAGGGTAAGTAAGTTAATAGTTATACAGAAGTTTCAGGACAACATGATTAATCATGAGTTTCGAGGAATTAAGGGAGTATGAAGTTGGTGGAGTGTTTGCACGATACGAGATTTTTGGTGGGGAGTTAGATGATGATACAATTAAGGATAGTATTGGGAAGAATGTTTAGGTAATTTTGTTAATGGATTGGATGTTCGTTATTTGGGATGTCAACCAAAGATAGGAAACAAATCGTGATGTTTAGAGATGAGTGTAAGAGGTTTGATGCCCGGACAGCGGTAGTGTTATGGTTTGTGACTAGTGGTTAAGGGTAATGGTATATTAGAAAGGTAACAATTCTAAAGAGGTTGATTTTGCAGAGACCAGGTTGATAAGTACAGTTATGAAAGAGTATAAGATGTGGTTATATGAGGCGGTTGTTAGTAGTTGAGTATTAATGGTGTGGCTACATTTGGCAGAGGGTGATGGATATGCGAAAGGGAGAATATGTTATGAGGTGTATACGAGTTAAGCTCGGGCGACAGGTAACCTATGTTGAGTGGTAACTTACGTGATCAGGATTGACTAGTTGGTTGTGATTACGGGTCTATGACATGTGTAAATGTTTGTGTGAGGTTCTGACCTCACAAGAAGTGGTATGGTGTGATAATTATAAGGTTGTTTTATGAATGTTCTGTAATATATAGGTTGGACACGGTAATTTAATTGAATAATATCCAAAAAGGTAATAACTTGATTAATTTGACATGGCTAGTTATAATTTTATGTGTATTAATAACACATGTGTATTCCGTGAAATGGTAGAGATGATGTTCATGAGATGCTTATCTGTTTATCCATATAATATGTTGCGTGGTGATTTAATAAAGTGGATTTGAGTAAGTTTTTCTTGTCTGAGAAGTTATGCTCAGTCAGTGTTTATGGGAATCGTATGCAGTTGTGATGTCTATCGGTGTGGTTGTGGTGCCTCGGGTGGTGATCCGGGCACGGTACATAATGTTGTGATGCGGGTATTTTCGCACTACGGTGTGGCTGTTGGTGGCGGTGTTGTGATGCCGTCACCGGTTGTGGTGGAGTAGGCGGGATGATTATGATTCGAGTTTCGAAAGTGCATACCAGTTATTCATAGTTTGTTGTTTTGTTTGATGTTGCTCCTGCGAGTTTCGATTTCTGCAGATAGACAGTTGTCTTGTTTATTGATGTTTTCTTTACCAGGTTAAGTTGGGAATGAGGGTATAGTATGATATGAAATAGAGTCGTATATGTTTTCGTTGTTGTCATGGTATAGTGATGTTCTATTGATGGGACACGGTTGTGAGTGGTTGTTACAGTAATTTTGATCTTGTTCTAGATAAGGCTTTAGTAGACATGGTAATGGCAAGTGATTCGTAGAACATGTGTGGTAACGATCTGATATATGCAGGTGGTTCATAATCCTTTGTTGAGACAGTGAGTGTAGGGTGTTGAATAATAAGTGTCGTGTTAAGTTATGTATGAGTCTTGCGGTAATGAGTGAAAGAACTTGAGGATCTAGTGTTAGTGTACGTAACGAGTGGGGATCGTGAGTTATGCGTTTGGGAGGTAGGTGCTTTACATAGAGAGGTATGTTGTTTTGCAGTAATAATGGAGAGTTAGTATGGTGATTTTGCTACGAGTTTATGGTATAGGTTAGGTGCTATGCCGAATGAGTTGAGGAATGAGAAATGTTTATGTATGGGAGCCTTGAATATAAGAATAGTGAGTGTTTGGTTTATAAACGGTTATCTTGCACATGTGGTGGTAAAGAGGGTAATGAGATGTATCTAGGATTTAGTATTAGTGGGTTACGAGGACGTAACATTTATCTTAAGAGGAGTAGGATGTGATAAAAGAGATTTTGATGGGTGTGCATATGGTAATATATTTGGAAGTTTGAGTCTTGATGTCGAATAAAAGGTTGATTCGTGTTGTGGTTAATTTTGTTAAAGGTCATGACCGTACTGGTAGTAGTTCGATGTTTAGGAGTGTGAGAATATTTGGATAGTGTTGTGAGTTGGATGATGATGGTTATGAGTTCGATAGTCTTGGCGAGTTGGATGAGGATGTTTATGAGTGTGAGTAAACTTCGAGGACGAAGTTCCTTTTAAGGGTGGTAGAATGTAACATTCCGTTTGATGTTATGAGTATTTTGGTAGTGTATGGAGTTAGTGTTGAGAGAGATATAATGGAGTTGATACGATATCGTGAGCCATGTTGTGGAGGTAGGAATAGTTAGTGGAGTTGGTGTTACGAGTTCATGTTTGGGTTGGAGTTTTGTTTTGAGTTCTTAGTCACGTTGTTGTGTCTTGATCGAGTTAGTATGTTTGTTTTTATGTATGGGTTGAACTTCGGGGACGAAGTTCTTTTTAAGGAGGGAAGACCGTAATACTCCGTATTTATGAGTCTTTGGGTACTCTATCGAGTAGGCCTTACTCGTCGAGTAAGGAGTTTTGCGAAATAAAATAGTTTCGACATTAGGTACTCGATCGAGTAACTAGGGTACTCGATCGAGTAAGGGGGCACTCGATCGAGTACCTTAGCTACTCGATCGAGTAGCCGATTTCTGAGGGGGCCGTTTTGTCGGGTTTTGTTAATTATGCGATTAAGGTATTTAAACATAATCGTCATTGTTTTAAATCACTTTTGCAAAACCTAAAACCCGTTAAAGAGAGAAAGCAACAGTTCATCTTCCTAATCGCATTCTTAGCAATTCCGGAGTTCGGACGGTCGGTTCTTGTCGTTATTCGTATCGTTGAGTTCCTTGCGTCGAGGGTAAGCTTTTAATATAATTTTTATAGTGTTTTGTTAAGTTTGGTTAAACCCTAATTTAGAGATTTGGGGTTTTGTGTGTAGTATGTGATGTGTAGTCTCTATGTGTTATATGATAGGAGGAGGGTTCGTAGAAGAGGCTTTTTGATACTGTTTGTAGATACCGTCTCGCTTGTTGTGCTTTTCAGGGTAGGATTTCTACTCGTATTAGTCCCATAATGGGATGATTGTTGATGTGTTGAGATTGATTGTTTGATATAGTAATTGAATTGTGACGGTTGTGATTGTGATTGTGATTGTGATTGTTGTCTATGCTTCTCGAGGCGTGTCCTCGGCTGAGTGGGGTCACTTGCGGGAGTGGCTTCACGCCCTAGTTTCGCCCTTCGTGGAACCCGCCACGGAAGGGGATGTGCACATTAATGGGACGGGGTTATCGCTCGGTATGATGAGCGGGGCTTAGGTGGGAGCAGTGCGGTCCCCCCGGCTGCGGTAGTCGGTGGGCGGATCGATATTGAGATGATGGGAATTGGTTGGTGGTGTGTGTGTGTGTGTGTGATTTTTATCTGTTTATCTTATTATTGTTATCTATATTGATTGTGTGATTAATCTTGGCCGTTTAAATGTTTTAAAAATTGTGGTGATCCATTCGGGGTGGTGAGCGGTCTTAGCGGTATATCTTGGATTCGCGTGGGATCTAGTGGGGATGGAGTCATCACATATCGAGTCTTTAGTCTTCCATTTGTGTTTGTTAGGACAGATTCCTTTCGGTTGGTTTATAGTTTGAGGACGATTTGTATTTTGCTTTGAGTTGGTTTTGTAATGTGATCACTTAAACTTATTTAATAAAGTATGTTTCTTCATTGTCTTATGATTATCATGCCTCGGATAACCGAGATGGTGACATCCTCATACGAGTGGTCTGGTAAGGACTTGGAGTATGGGGTGTTATTCTGACGCTTCGGCCCTGCTCGAGCCTCGTTTGTTCATCTTTACAGGAAAGAGTGAAAGGAAGAGACGAGCAACGACATCATTCTACAAGCTCAAGTGGTCACAATCCTGCTCCGAAATTACACCCGGAACACCATTTATTCATCATTTGTGTATAAAACTGATGAATTGGGTGATTAAATCAACAATACAAGCTAATAAATTGAGAAATTTTGTAGTAGTTCCCTAAAAAAACTCAAGTTAGCTATCTTTTTAAGTTCTGTAGAGACGGTAATGGATTAGGTTCGTACCATCCATCTGTAACCATCATCATCCATAATTTCATACAAGTCTGATTTTCATCCAATTTTTAGGGTGGATTAGATCAGATTTCGATCAGGTGAAGAAAATTGACAGTTTCACATCCCTAAATCTGACAAAAATTTGAATTCAAAAAGCATGAAAACCAATATCCCTACTGAGGATACAGGATACACACCAATGCTATCCATCTATTATGCTTAATGCTGAATGAGCTAAAATGAAGACAGGAGACCAAAAACTTGTAAAATGTACTCCATTTACGTAGTATATAAAATGAAGAAAAAATGGATTCAGAACTGTACACAAGAACAAGCAGAAAGTTTGCATATTAGCCACCATAAATTTACAAGGAGGCTAAGCAATCATAAATGGGAATTTGCCTCACTCGATATCTATCAAAGCCGCTCTTCCGAATTCTCACAGTATGATCCCAAAAAACAGTAGGCGATGTACCACTGTGTTGAAACCAGGCTTCCAGGTTTCAGAAAGAGTTCATTGTATGGTGGTCGGTGGACAAGGATTGGCCTATGGTTTAATTAGGCCGTAGCTGCTTCCAGAGTCAAGGCTGTCAGTAAGTTATACAGTACTCTCCACATTCATTTGGTAAAAGGAATGCGTTTGTCACCTCGCTCCACCGCTTCCCTCCATTGCCTATACCTGACCCCTAGTTTATCATATGCCACAGGCCAGTTCCACACGTTTTCCCCTTTCAGCATCCGTTCTTGCTGCCCTAGGACTAGTCTCAGATCCTCATTTAGCACCTGTTACAGTCACCAATCCTTTTTAGTCACTGGTTCAACACTCATATACTTGAAACTTTGAAATTAAATTCCAACAAATTATACCTTCTCAGCAAAATGCCTCCACAAGTAGTGCATGAAGGGAACGTGCTTCAATATTGGAGCGAAATCCAATGACATTCTGTAAAGCAGCCTCGTTTTGTTTTTTGATGATGGTAAACAAACATGAAGTTGGTGAAGATGGGTAGAACACTGCTTAGTACTTTGTCCCTCTAGTTTTCCTGGTTTTGAGATTCCTATCGTCGACAGCACCATACATGGTGGTTTGAACTCCATATCTATCGGATAGGGGTCCCAGTATCCTTCAAGTCCAGATACGGGAGTCAGGAATTTCACTAAGCTGCACATCAATTCCAAACATTACTTGTCTGTCCTCTACTGCACATATATCATATGATTAATCATCTACGAGTCTAAAACAGCTCTACTTATGTACCATAGGAACGAGGAAAGGTACAAACAGAAGAACAGAAATGATTGACAAGCATGCATCATGAGATATATTCTTCATTTGCTTTGCGAAAACCAAAGATGAATACGTGAAATGTTTAAGTCAGTCAAGCAAGCACCAACCTTGGGACACTCCATCCTTTGGCAAATGTGGAAGTATGGGTGAATGGAGCATGTGCTAGGTCAAGTAGGTTATCTAGTAGAAGCCCGTGTTCTATTGGAAGTTCCATCACTATCTGCATTTTCCAAGAAGTCCGATTCAGATGGTTTCATACTTTCATTATTCATTCAAACATTACATTTTTACAGCAGTATCTTATGCAAGTACTTCAAATGTACCTCCGCGTGAATTATAAACCCCTCGGGAGGTTCTAGAGACGGAATGGTGGCAGCTGGGGGCTCATTTCCTGGCCAAATCCAGATCATTCCTTCCTGCTCAAAGCAAGGCAATGCTTTTATTCTGACATCCACTAACCTTGTCGATGGCATTTTCTCACATTTTCCGTCTGTTGAGTACTCCCATCCTATATAATAACATTCAGCAGTCCAGTTAAATCGCTAACTTCAAATTTAAGTGCAAACACAATGAATGTTCTGTCAAATTCATGTCATCCGAACAAGAGCACAAGACAATTCCTACTAGATCAGTGTTCCTGATAACTACGGGAGGCCTAAACAACCATCAAGGAAAAACTAAGAGGATCTAATCTCTTGGTATAAAGACCTTACCGTGATAAGGACATTGGATGCGACCCTCGTTGACAGAACCTAGGTCAAGAGGGCATGCTCTATGTGCACAAGTGTTCTTGACACACCCCGGCTTGCCATCTTGCCCACGGAATATGACCCATGATTCGTCAAAACAATCAATTGGGATCTGAAAAGGAGAAATCGTCCATCATTTTGGATTCCTAGACAAGCATGTAGGAAGAAAAAAAAACATGCAAAATCAAAGCATAACTTTAATTACCATGGTATCATCCTTCAAGTCTGTAGTAAAGGCAACAGGATACCAGTAGTTCTTCAATTTGGGATTGTAAGACTTGACTGGACCAGATACATTTAATCTTTTCTGAGGGACTTTTCTCTCAACAGATTCCAAAGATTGTGCGGAAGTGCTAGCTGAAGCCTGCGTTTGATCAGAATCGGCCGTCCTGTCTTGTAACAACCGATCATGAACCAGTTGTTCCATATAAGCTAGTTTATCTAGAGCAGCCGAGACCCTTGCTTCTGAAATATGAACCTGTTGTGATCGAGTTGAGAATTAGGTTCGTTTTACACTCCCTAAAGTACCTGCTATACCAGAGTCAGGTTTTAAGTCTTATAAACTGTTACAGTACCTGTTTATGAGCTTGTGAAAGCTCATCTTGCAATCCTGCTAGATCCTTTTTCAATGTGCCGATAGACTTATAATCACGGGCAAGCGGGTTTAGAACATCAACAACCTAAATTCAAATGAGCTGAATATCAGGAACCTCAACTGGCTTTAGCGTTTGTAAACCATTGTAGGCTAATCTTTAACTAGAAATCAATATAGGGTTACAAAGCTACGAAACAGTATTGACAGACAGCCAACCCTTATCATATTAACCAGTCAAGTAGCATGTAATAATGAATTGAGGATGAAATGCACAAGGAAGAGACAACTTTGTCAAACAAAGTACTCAAAAAGTAAACAAATGATTGCAAGCATATTCTAATCACAAGATAAACAAATGATTGGGACGGGGGAGTATTACGAATGAAAACAAGGGGAAGGCAAAGAAGAGACCTTTTCATGGAGGATCATAATAGTAAGAAGATCTTGCCGAGCTCGCCAATCCAAATATTGGATATCATACCTAGCAACTTCTAAAGCTTGATTGACATCCAAAATCTTGCCTTTAGATACAAGTGCTTTTGGTCTAGGATCCTCAACATCAAATAGAGCACCCCATGTTTTTTTATCAATAGACCCACCACTATCCTCTCCAAGCAAAGCAAACACACCAATACTTGCTCTTACCTGTTAAAAACTCAGTAGCATTAGTCAATGATTAACACAAGTAACAGAACCAGGCTTTTTAGCTAGGAGCCAAAAGACTAATTTTCAATTTTTTTAAAAAAAATTCTATGTTTGGTGACTAAGAATTGAAACATTTTAAGCATTCATGAACCTTATAATTTGGAATTGGGCTCAATTCTTTATTAATCTCAACCTACTTACAATTTGGAGCTTTCAAATCTCTACCCGATAATAGTCATTTTAATTCTCACTATCCGATCACCTCTAATAGACATTTTTTGTGACATAAATTTCATCCCAATATTTTCTTTACGATTTTTTGTTTTTTTTCCCTAAGTCACAATATATTTTTTGCTAATCAATTTTTGTTCAAAGGATAAATTGGTGACGTCCACCCGCCCTGCCAAATTCTAATTCCAATTCCAATTCAATAGTTGCTCAAACACCATTGGGAATTCAAATTCTGAAATGAATTCCAATGAAATACGGAATTGATTTCATTTTCATGATTTTAAGTGTAGAAACTTAAATGTTTGAATTCAATTCCAAAATTGCGTTTGGGAAACCCATGGAATTGGAATTAGAATTGAACTTTGGCGAGACGGATATGGGTGGAGGAGGATGTTTTATATTTGAAAAAATTAAATATTGTCTCGGAAAATATTTACGATCGGAAAAAATATCATAAATAAAAATATTGTGATGAAATTTGCGTCACGTAAGAAGTGATGGAATTCAAACAGTAGGTTATTGCATTACTAGTTCGCCCCAGACTAACTAACTAGACAAGGCAAAGAAAAGAAAAGGGCGTACCTTTTTGGGAAAAAGTTTAGAAGGGCGGGAAAGAGAGAAAGGGAGAAACAAAGCGGAGGCGGAAGCGGCGGCAAAGGCGGTCATGACCGGTTAGACAGAAGAGAAGAAGACGGAGGAAAGGAGAAATGGTGGAACTGTGTAAGGATGAGAATTGAGACAAGGAGTCTAGTGTAGTGGTTTAGAGAAGGAAGAAATGATCAAGTGGTGGAAAATGGGCGCGATCTGAGTAGGCCTAATGTTGAATGCCACCTGGATTTTTGAAATTAAACTTGAACCACATGAGACTTGATTCATACTTCCTTCCACGCTGTCCTACTACTCTTCTTGGCCCCTCTTTCTATCTTGTTATCTTACCCTTGTTTGATTTTTTCAGATTTCCTCCTCATCTATCTTCCAACCAAAAGTATATTTCTTTCATTTTCCCCAACCCCCCAATCTCTATTACAAAGTACAAAAACCGTCTAGGTCAATCGGCTTGGATATGGGCAACTCTCATATAATTATTTCGATTTGTTTAAATTCGGATTAGAATGATTAGAGCAAGTCATTTAGAGTTTAAATCAGTTGTTAACCATTCAGGGGCGGATCCAGGAATTCAAACTACTTGAGGCTAGATTTTAAATTTTTTATGGGATAATAGAAAAAAAATTCAGATTTGCAATATAATTTGGCCCTGTTTGGTAAACAACGGATTAATTTCAAAGATAAGCGATTAGCAGATTATAAATGGCGATTTTATCGAAGGTTTGGTAGCGATATTATAATTAGCGAATTGATTTGAGTGATTGGTAATTGGCGGATTCACGATTAGTAGATTGTTAGTTTTCTTTGTAAAATGGAGAAAAGTTTCCTATTTTACAATATCTAACCAATATCTTTGGGGTTAAAGATATTGTAAAACAACATATTGACCCCAAATATGTTGTTTCAATATGCTGTTTACCAAACACTAAAATTAGCATATTGATTGGTCAAACATGCTAAAAGCCTTGAATGTGCTAAAATTTGGCCAATATGCTGTTTACCAAACAGCGCCAAAGTAAAATATGAGGCATGGTAAACTGATAATTTCTAAATGTTTTTAACAGATATTCACGGTCACTTTCATAATCTTTGAGCAAAAAAAGCTCTTAAGCACACTTCATTAATTTATAGTGATATTGTACTATTTATGTTGAATGGAACTAATTTATAATTGTTCTAAAAAAATTAATTTAAATTGATGCACACTCATACTCCAATTTGAAAATAATGTACACATTTATCAAAATCATACGAGGAAAATTTTAAAAAACATATATAAATTATTGTAATGATGGAAGACGTTGGAACTTGGAAGTACAGTACTCCATAAAAAAAATTTCATATATTGATGATTGATGATGGATGGGGAAGAAAAAAAAAAGTAATGAAAATAAAAAGATAAATAGCTTCGGCTAATAAAAGAAAGAAATTCCACAAAAAAATCTTTACTTCTTATAACAAGTAGGAATAAACAGATTAAAAAAGGCAAATATTTTGTTCGCTCATGGGATTCGAGCACGGATTGTCTGTGCAAAAAGTGAAAATCTAACCACCACACCACCTAAATAACACTGATATTCTAATACAAGATATAGTACATATGTTTTCCCCCAAAAACTACTCAGCCCGAGTAGCCTAGCCCTAAATCCGCCCCTGTAACCATTTATTTAGGAATAAGTGTCAAAATTTAGATCAGATTGGATTTGGTTTGCAAATTATAAACGCGTCTGACAGTTTTTTTCATGTTTACTTGTGTTGTTCTTCTTATTTACCTGATTTAGGCTCCATTAATCGTCGAATCACGTTTTGTGCATAGGGCGTCGAGCCAACTATCCAATATTGGACCAAACGATAACCCAAAAAATAAATTAGGTGAACTAAACACCTGAAAATAGGGTTAGATTATTGGTGAGTTTGAGACAAGATCACATGAGTAGACAAGACTCACTTAGGGCGCGTTTGTTTCATGTAAGGGTATGGGTTTAGATTCAGGAATCATACCTATGTGGTATTGGTTTGGAACTTGATTCCTCATACCTTGCGTTTGTTTCAATTTTAAGTGGTATGGGTTTTAAATTCAATTAAAGTTAAAATGCGTAAATTAAAATATTGTAAATAATAATTTTTAGTATTATAAAATCATGAAAATGATTATTTAATCAAATAAGTATATAAAAAATTGGATTTACAATATGCTATAGTTTATTTTCTCTTATTTTTGTTCATTTTAGTTTGATACCATGAGTATCAATCTCATACTCACCCCTCTCCTTGGGTATGAGAAACCCATACCTCATTGGTTTGACTCTTTGAGGTATGAGTATGAAACCCTTGAATTTGTGAAACAAACACTTGGTAAGGGTTTGACTCATTCCAAACTCATACCTCATACCTTTTTTGTGTGAACCAACACCCCTTTAAGATTCAAGACTCCCAATAATTTACCATAGTTTTGACAAAGTCTTAAATTGAGTCTTGATGACTCTTGTAGGGTCATTACAGAATTTTGAAGGGGAATCATCCAATAAATGGATCTCATATGTTATTTATTTTTGTTATTTTTTAAAAAACCTCGCATTTTCCAAGTGAAGTGGAAAAAGTAGAGTTTGAGGCAAATCTGACAGATAATATATAGAGTTTGAGGTGAATTTGAGGCAAGTCTGAACAATAGAGAAATAATAAAAGTTAGTGGAAAGCTAGCGTGTCAGAGTCTTAAAACATCACAAATTCTTACTTAAGACGGGCACTATCCGTCTTAAGTTGTAGACGGATACCATTTTGTGAGACAAAATGCCCAAATAGAGGATAGTGGAAGGCACATGGGGGTGTCCCCACCTTGTCCCCCATATTCATTTTGTGAGTGTAACTACCCGTTTTAAGATTCGACCCGTCTTAAGCAAGACCTACTCTTAAAACATAGATGAGTCTGACCAATAATCATACCCTAAGTCTAACCTAATGGTTTGTCACATGTAACATCATTGTAGAAATAGAGAAAAATGCAATATAATTTATAAATCAATTAGTGTAGATCCCGTACAAATGCACGGTTTTTTAGATATTAATGTATAGGAGAAGTTTGTATTTATCAAATAATATATATGGTTGTCTAAAATATTTTGGACAATTATGTTTATATACAAAGATTAACACATAAGAATTACACCGTATATATTAGGACCAACATAAAAATACCAAGTCCTCATAATAATAAAATATGTTAGACTCAATTTGTATGTTAAATGATTTGAGCGGGAAAATTCTTAGCCTCGCTTATTCTCTTAGTTAATAGAGGATGAGCAACTCCATTCACAGTCGAACACGGTAATGGTCACTAAAAGTTATGTGAATAAAATATATAGATTGTGCAAAGTGGCAAATCCAGGGATATCACTTATATTTTTCATTTAAAAAAAGAGTGTGTTACTCTAAGCAAAGAATGATACGTATCTATGTATAGACCTAATAAAATCAACCTGGTCCAGTTAGCCCAATCCGAAAAGGCCAACCTAAGATTCCAAATTGAAGTGAATTATTTAACCCCCAATGTGACCCGAAATCTTAATTGACCCGATCAAAGCGGAACATGCATGACTCAAGTTTTGTTGATTCGTAATTGTACAGCCCAAATAATCCAATCCAAAACCACTCAGTATAAAATTAATCCGATCACTGATAACTCAAATCGACTAATTGAAATAACACTTACCATTATATTAATATAAAAAATTAATTATCAAACCTAATTTTTAAATATGTAATTACTCCGCATAAAAAAAAAGTACCTTCACCCTTAATTCCAAACAAAAAAAATGTCCGATAAGTAATAACCCGTTCCAAAACTATAGAAATGACCCGACCCAACATAACTCCAACCAGCCATCGGAATTAACCTTGACCCAAATAGACCCTTTTAACCCGGGCCCATATAACCCGTGTGCCGGGTCTAATTTGACATTGAATGTTCACTATTTTGAAAAAAAGGTCAAAAAGGACAATTTTATACGACTAGAAATAAAATTGAATGATGAGTAATTGAATATTCGAATATTAAATGCTTGAAAAGTTGATGGAAGAAAGACAGTTAAGGGGTTCGGTAGAGAGGGTTGTCGTGTCGTGTTTTCCGCCGGTAAATTTAAGTTACACTTGATTATACTTGAAACAACGAGCTGGTTGAAACTTGAAAGGAAAGGATGGCAAAAGGAGGAAAAGCAGAGAGTAAAAAAGACAATGGAGCGATAGGTGCGGTTTATATGGTCACGCTGCTGCTCTGGATAATGTGGCTATTGTTCGAGATAATCGTCAATAAAAGAAGCCATTTTATCACAATACTCTCCGCTTTCCTATTCTTTCAACTCGCAAACCTGCTAATCCGCTTGTCCGTCTCCCGTGACTCTGTCGTTGTCAATACCGCTGTCTCCCTTCTCCACTCCGCTCTTTCCTCTTCTTTTGGTATACTACTCCCTTCGTCCCGTTTATTTATTTATCGGAAATTTCCGGTGGTACTCCATAATTTTGTCAGATTTTTAATAGTACCCTGTCTTTAAGAATCTGCCTATGATATCTTTGAGGTTCCATTTTTGTGCCCTACCCCTAATATAACGGTCGTTAAATGGAGGTTAGGTTTTGATGATGTGGCAATAAATTAGTAATTAAAAATTACGAAAATTTTCTGTGATACCCCTTAATTTTGTCAGATTTCCCATGATACCTCTGCTTTTCATTTTTATTTCATATTTATTAATAATTTTTAATTACTAATTCATTGCCACATCATCAAAATTTAATGGCCATTTAACAGTCGTTAAATTAGGGTACCATCAGCACAGAAATGGAACCTCAAAAGTATTATAGGTAGATTCTTAAAAACAGGATTACCATGGAAAATCTGACAAAATTAAGGGTACCATGAAAAATTTCCATTTATTTATTTGTTAAAAAAAGCGGATATTCAGTATTGCCTTAGTTAAATAACTAGTCATAAACATTAAAAAAAAAAATAGAAATTAGGACAATATAAATGGGATAGACGGTTTATACCTTTACTGTATCGTAATTTCTCGTTCCAATTGTTTGTTCATTTTTTTTGTTGTGCTGTAGTTCTGTTCATTTTGTTAAGCCGGTGGCGTGCAAACCCGGCTTCAGAGTTATTTGAGCATGACCAACTTGTTCGAAATACTTGGCCATGGGCATACACTGCCCTCTGTGTATCTTCTGGTTATTTTGCATATGATCAGTGGGATATGCTGTACTATCGCCTCTACACCGGTCCCTTCCCTTCGATCCTTGCTCATCATTTCATTCTTCTACTTTGCTTCTCACTCGCTCTCTATCGTAATGTCACTATCAATTATCTCATTCTTACGCTCATCTGTGAGGTATCGTTTTTGTTCATCCAGCACCAATTTGTGTCTGCATTTCATCTGAAAACCTAATATAACATTTGTTGTTTTCTTACATGTTCAAAACAGTTGCATTCCGTGTTTCTGCACGTGAGAAAATTAAGACGGATGGCTGGGATTCGAAATGCTGAGAGTGGAATAGTGAAGGTAGAATGGGTTCTGAACTGGTTCACCTTCATTTTTGCTCGACTAATACCTCATGCACTGATACTGATCAAACTTGTAAGAGACGCCTCCAAGTTCGACAAGGGTATAGAACTTCCTCTTGCCTTATTTGGGATGATTGGCATGAATGCTCTCAACATCGGGCTAGGAATCGACCTCTTAAGTGCTTACAAGAAGGAGAGCAGTCCTCCACATAATCATCGAAGTGACTGACCATTCAGTACAAGTTTGTCATCTGTATTATTTCGTAGATTGTTGCCAGCTTGATTTTAAGAGCAGATGTGGCATGTAACATTTGTAACATCATGTCAGCCTGTGAAACTTCGAGTCTTCATAGAACCAGAGCTAAGATATGGAAGGTTGTTTTTCTCTTATAAAAAGGTCCTACCCGAAGTCGAAACCAGTTGCTGGTAACATAGTCCAGAGTGGAAACCAGCAACTGCTACACTGTAGAACCTTTTTTGTTCTCTGGCCCTAACAGTTTTTTATAAGAAGTTGCGAAATTGGTACTTCGCATTGAAGCACTGCAGCTAAGGCATTTGTTTACAGATGCATTGAATCGAGATTTGTAAGCAAATGAATAAAATACTCGAGTAACTGCATACACAACAAAATCTTCACAGCTAACAAAATTAACAGGATCATGCAACTCAACCACGGTCTTCTCTAAATCATAGCTCAAACTAAGCAATTTGTTTATAGATGCATTTAGTCGAGATTGAAGTACTGCAACTAAGCCATTTGTTTATAGATGCATTTAGTCGAGATTTGTAAGCAAACGAATGATTCCCTCAAGTACCTGCACTGCATATACAACATGATCTTCACAGCTAACAAAATTAATAGAATCATGCAACCCAAAGCCAGTCTGTCCTGAATCATAGCTCAAACGAACGGGATAATGCAACTCAAAATCTACATTTTCCCTAAATCATTTCATGCATCTCATCCGGATATACATGCACTAACATTTTTCCTAAATCTTTTCTTCTACAGTTCTATGCTGGGCTTGGGGGTAAAATTTAAAAAGTCAGTTCCTGCTAACTGAAAAATATTTAGCAAAACCATTCTCAATTTTGTCATGATCAGAATGATTCAGGAAGAAAGAAGATGACACAGATGATGCTTGTGGGTCCCCTCTGCCGTGACTTGCAAATGCCTCTAACCTCTTCTCGGCTAAGAACGTATCATTTGAATGAAGCTTCCATGGGTCATCACTATTACGTCTATCCGCCATCAATGGTGCAGGTGGTATACATGCTGTATCAATCAGAAAGTCTTCCAATGCTGCTAGAGAATTCAGCTGGCTTCCAAGAGACGCTATTGTCTTCTGACAATCAGCCAACTTTCCCGCTGCTGCTGCTGCAAGTTCCTCCTGCATTGAAAAGCTTACCTCAAATATCCAACAATTGTTGATTATTAGTAACTACTAAGTAATACCAAGCTATATACCTGTTTTATCTTCCTTTCTGGATCAGACTGCGCTCTTTGCTGAGCTTCAAGCTCCACCCTCTTTTGCTGAAGCTCTCGCTCTAGTTCTTTGACTTGAGTGGAAAGTTCTGCAACCAATGCCTCTTCTTTTTGGACTTTCCGATTCAATGATTCATTTTCAAGTGACAACCTTTCTACTTCCTTAACTTTCGTGGAAAACTGTACTTCCAGGCACTGTTTTTCACGCACTTGCCGAGTCAAGGAATCGATCTGAGTAGATGTGGAATCTACTTGTGCTAGGACATTATCAAGTTCTGAATTGAGGGATTCCTTTTCTTCAATTGCCTTGTGGAGGTCTTTTTCAAGCTCCTTGACCTTCGCCTCAGTCTCCCTCATCTGAGCTTCTGACGTGGAATCTATTTGTGCTCGGACATTATCAAGTTCTGAATTAAGGGACTCCTTTTCTTCAATTGCCTTGTGGAGGTCTTTTTCAAGCTCCTTGACCTTCGCCTCAGTCTCCCTTAACTGAGCTTCTGACATCTCCAACAAAACCCGCGTTTCAGATAAAGCTACATCTTTCAGTTTCACTTCATCTTCCTTCTCTTTCAGCTCTCCCTCCAATTGTTCAATCCTGGACGCTTTTTCTTCTGATAAAGCTCGCTCCTTGACCTTTGCCTCAGTCTCTTTCAGCTGAGCTTCTAATACCTCCAACCAAACCCGTGTTTCAGCTAAAGCTTCATCTTTCAATTTCATTTCCTCTCCCTTCTCTTTCAGCTCTCCCTCCAATTGTTCAATCCTGGACGCTTTTTCTTCTGATAAAGCCCGCTCCTTGACCTTTGTCTCAGTCTCCCTGAGCTGAGCTTCAGACATCTCCAACCAAACCCGTGTTTCAGCTAAAGCTACATCTTTCAATTTTACTTCCTCTTCCTTCTCTTTCAGCTCTCCCTCCAATTGTTCAATCCTGGACTCTTTTTCTTCTGATAAAGCCCGCTCTCTAGTCATTTCTCCACGTAGGGACATTAATTGAGATGACATCAACTTTGCTTCTTCCTCAAGACTATCAGCCTTCGCCTTATAGAACTGCTCTCCTTCGATGACCCCCTGTAGATCTCCCTCCAGTTGATCCAATTTAATTTGGGCTTCTCTCAGCTGAACTTCTGAGTTATCCAAGCAACTCTGAGTTTGGGCTAAAGCCAGTTCTAGTTCAGCCTTATCCCCTTCCACTCTGCGTAAATTCTCTTCGAGTGAGTTGAGCTCAGCTTTTAATTCGTTTTCTTTGCCTGAAAATGGCTTCTCAAAGGGCTGATTGCAATCATCAAGGACCCGGGGTCTGGTATCAGGCAAGCCAGCAAGCCGCTCCATTTCAAGGAAATCATCCATAAGATTGATTTCCTTGGATGAATGCAAGCTTTTGTCAACCACCTTCTCACTCTTGGATTGATCAAGTTCAGGAACTAAAACCGAAGAAGCCCATGAGCCTGATTGGCCGTCTGTGAGAGAGTCAACATAGGACGAAGCAGCACGATTGTTGCTGGAGGACATTCTAGATAGTGATTTGAGCTTTCGGCATTCAGCCTCAAGCCTGGCTACCTTGTTTATGCTCTCTAGATGTTGCTTACTTGCTGTTTCCGCGGCTTTAGTACTCAGATCCCTCTCAATGCTCCTGACCTCCAGCTCCTCGCATAGTGTTTGCAGGTGCTGCTTAAGATAGATATTTTCTCTCTCCAAGGATTCTATCTTGTCTTGGAGTTCCAGATCAGTACTACTCGCACTACAAGTTTCCACCATTCTCTGTAGCTCGACAAGGCGATCCTCAAGCTTGGTTTTGGCAGCTTCCAAATTAACAGTTCTCTCAGCCACAGCTTGAGTGATACTCATCTCTTGCTCCTCCCTTCCGAGTCTAAGTTGCCTGACACATTCTTTCAAAGCTTCGTCAAGATGGCTTACCCGGGATTCCAAGGCTGACTTGCTCTCAACTGCTGCGTTCAACTGCTGCTTCAAGGCAGCTGTTTCCTTTTCAGCCTTTTCCCATCCTAAGAGTCAAAGCGTAACTTAGTTTCGAGTATACATATAAAAATCAGGGAGGAGTTTTCTTCTTCCCATAGAATGAGTTTCTATAGAAAGAAGTCTCGACAAATTCTTAATAACCAAATCTTTAGTTAAGAACACACTATCGTACTCCTGAAATCTGAAACATCCTAGATTCACATGGCAAACAAACATAGGGAGCTAATGCTAATGATGCATTTAGGGACTGAAGGCGGAAATCATCAAGAATGTGTAGGAATACGAAATAACTGTAACTCATGAGCCTGTAAACAAGTCTGTATTTTTCTAAATACCTAAGACAGCTTCCTCAGCAACTTTAGAATGCTGCTTAACCAATTCATCTTTGATGCTGACTTTTTGCAGAGCTGCAGACAGCTTTTCTCTCAGAAAAATCAGATTTACGTCGTCATCTTGGTGACTGCCATTGGCTTCAAAAGCACCCCTATCATTCGCAGCTTCATGCGATAGTTCTTCCTGAGTGTCCTCATCCACTAAACTCTGTACGCCCTTCTTCACTCCTTCTCTGTCAATTTCATTACCTGTGGTTTTAGATATCCCTTCTGGTGACTGAATATCAGATGGACATTCCTTGCAGGCTCCCTGATTCAGTCAAGTAAAACTCAGATGAGTAATCCTTGCGTAAGACCGTTGTACAGCTAACAATGACCCTTTCATATGTTAAGCATCAGGGTCGTCGTATACTGCACAACGGTCTGAATATGCATTTGAAGAATGAACAGATCTACAATCATTATTATCTGTTTATTTTACCATTTCAGTGTCTGCAATTTCCATCATTGCCCATTAATTGCATCCGCGCTTCTTAAGCACATGAAGCTGCACAAAGTTAGCAACATTTTCAACATTTAATTAGTCAGTCAATGTTGAAACAGTAAAACCACATGCATCAAAATGCTTACTTGGTCTCATTTAAACAAGCATAGCAATAGCAAAACCCTAATCTTTTTAAGTCACAAAGACCCAACCCAGGAAAGAGGAGGGAGTTAATTATAAGATGACAAATGGACCAATTGAGTGTGAATAATCAAATTGCTCATCAAATGCAATCCTAAAATAGAAAGGACAACAATTGACCGAGACACACCAAAATGGAGTAGGATAACAAATGACCGGGACGGAGGGAGTATTTACTTTGGCTCCTTAAAAACACAGTTGAGACTGCTGGGGTTTGGAATTAATTGAAGCAAATAGCAATAGAACAGTGGATAACATCATTAAAGGATTAAGAAAGCACATTACCAACATTACAAAATCTCATTCAAAACCATCTAACTGTCTTAAGCTTAAGACGCGTGTGGTTAAGACGGTTTTAAGTAAGACTAACTCAACTAACAAAACCAAGCAAAGCAAAGTCTGAAAATAAAGAGAAAAAAAGACAGTACCTTTGACCATTGACCATGAGGAAGAAGGAAGACTAATAGAAGAAAAGAAGGGAGGAATGTTTGGGGGTATAACTATAAGATTTACAGTGAATGTTAAAGAAGAGTATTCTGTGCTCTGAAGGGTGATTTTGAAATATAAAGTGGAAAGCTGCAGCAGCATTTAGGAGCATGTGACGGGATATTCAAAGTTTAATTAATACGGAGTAAAAACAAATCACTCCATAAGTACATTATTAAGTTGTGTGTATCAGGTCTCGATGTGTAGTGGTCTCATTAATGTCACTACTTGGAGTGATTAATTATTTGTACCTTACTTCACCACTATTAAAACCGATATTATCGTTTTAAGCGAATATTATCAATGATACAACTCCAGTAGTTGGTGTGTATCAGGTCTTAATGTGGAATAGTGTCCATTAATATCACTACTTGGAGAGAGAAATTACTGGTACACCATTGTGCATTGCGATGACTCCCCACAGCCCACAGTGGTCCAACAAGTTTCACTTGATGGAAGCAACTCCATATTATTTGAATTTTTTTTGGCCAGAAGATAATGTTAAAAAATAAAAAGAATTAAAATTGGGATCAATCAGACACCCGAGCATAGAATAAAAATGAAACGAGAAAATTTGCAAGTAGCTCAAGCTCAGCTCAAGTTCCGATTAAACTCGAGAACTTACCGAGTAGCTGAACTCGAAAAATTCGGGACCGGCTCGAAAAATAAGCAATTAGATAATATCTTGCTTGTATTTTATATAAAAAAAATCATAATTATATCTTTATACTGCCATATTAACCGTTCTCTCATTTATTTGTTGTTATTGAAAATATTAAAAGAAAAAAACAATAAAACATTGATAATTTTTATAAGCTCAAACTCGAGTTAGAGCTTGCAACCTCAACAACAAGTGTTTTGAAGCGGCTAATAATCACAAATTCTTATTTGTGACAGACAAAATTCGTCAAAAACTTGTGACGTGAGACAAAAGAACAAGTGGGAGGACAGGTGGGAGATGATTATGAGAGGTCATAAGCTTGTGACCTTCACAAGCAAGACATGCAGGCTAATAATAACAAGGCCTGACAAGAATTGAGCCCAAATATGTTTCTTGAAGGGTCCTGCTATACGTCGTCGACAAATTACTAAATATCGTCGACAATTAACGTAAATTTCCAAGTTTGCCCTCCATATCATAACTCAATATCCGTCTCACCAAAATGCAATTTCCGTCTCAAAACAGAAATGCAATTTCCGTCTCACTAAAACACAAGTCACCGTCTCACTAAAATATTTCAAACAAAAAAAGAAGTCGGGTTTTGTAATTAACAACATAAACGGGAACGATTTTAACAACGATTCCAACAATGAAGCTAGTAACGAGGTTAGTTTACGATTTAGTTTTGTTAAAAATTTATGTTTTATTATCGTTTGAATCCCGAATTAGGATAGATGCCATGAATGTAGACGGAATTATGATAGAATTTGTGACGGATTTATTTGAAAATGCAATTGAAAAAAAAAAAAAAATTAAACGAACTGGCTTTTTCGTCCAGACCTGGTCTTGGACGAAAAAATCCTTCGTCCATAATGGGCCTTGGACGAAGGAAATTTTCGTCCAAAACCAGGCCTGGACGAAAAAATCCTTCGTCAAAGGCCCATTATGGACGAAGGATTTTTTCGTCCAGGCCTGGTTTTGGACGAAATTTTCCTTCGTCCAAGGCCCAGCCCGTGTATTTTTATTTTTTTATTTTTTTTGTTTCCGACTCGTTTTGTATAAAACATTTAAAATAATTAATTTCCGTCTTTTTTTGTATAAAACATTTAAAATAATTAAATACCGTTTTTGTATTATAAAACAATTGAATTAATTAATTACCGTCTTTATATTAAATTTTTATCTTTAATATTTCCGACTCGTTTTGTATAAAATAACTTATTACCGTCTTTGTATTATTTTTATATTATTTTTTATTTACTCCGACTCGTTCCGTAGCAAATAATTAATTAATAACTAATTTATTGAAATGCGTGCGCAGGTGATTAACGATGGAGACGGTATTGATTACTCAGATCATTTTAGTTCTAGCTTGTTCTTTGCATCTAGTATTCAAGCGTTTAATTGGGCATATGAGATCGGACTCCGACTCGGGTTTGGTATAAAAAGAGTAAGCAACAAGAAAGTTGGTCGTAACACGAATTTGAGACAACATTATTTTGTTTGTCGGATGGGTGGAAAAGGTCCCGTAAATAAGGATGCCGATTCTTTAATGAGGGGTAACACCGCTACCGCGTGGTGCAATTGCAAATTTTCAATGAAAGTTGTTGAATTAGAAGAGAATAAGTGGCAGCTTGTGATGAGATCCGGGTTTCATAATCATGGTTTAACGTTGTATTGGCGGCGACAGATACTTTGCAAAGTTAGATGACGAGGAGTTGGCTTATATCGATGCCCAAGTTAGAGCTCACGTTAGACCGGCAATTATTAGTGCGGGTTTGCATCAGCGGAATCCGGAAAAGTCAAGACCTAATCGGCGACAAATCTACAATCGTTCTCAGAAAGTAAGGGACGAGGAAAGAGATGGGAGAAACCCAAGACAATGAGATGTTAGCACTTGCGGTTCAAAGATAAGTACGTTCATTATTGGGTCAGCGATCAAGTAGACCGATGAGCTAACCCACGTGTTCATGGCTCATCCAGAAGCCGTTAAGATGTTTCGATCATACTATTATGTGGTACAGATCGATTCCACGTACAAGACAAATGAATACCGTCTTCCGCTTGTTGAGATGGTTGAGTCACCGTCGGAAGAGCTTTGTCATCGCGTATGCTCTTGTGACGCATGAGTCCGAGGAGAAATATCGTGGGTCCTACGAAACCGAAGGCCCCGCTCAATGATGTCGTTCAACCTAATGCTATTGTTACTGATTGCGAGGGAGGTTTGTTGAACGCGATTCCCATTGTTTTTCCGGATTCGTCTCACTTGCTATGTCTTTGGCATATATATTCTCACGTGGAGACGAAAGCACTTGATATCACGAAACAGGATAATTGGGCTAAGCACGTAACTTTTAACTTGTTTACTGCGGTTGTCGAGGCGGAGACCGAAGATAAGTTTAATGTTGCGTGGGGCAAATTGGCAAGGGAATGGGCGGGAGTGGCGGCTTATATTGAGAGGCAATGGTTCCCGCACTTGGAAAAATGGGCCAAGTATAGAACGAACAAGATAACTCATTTTGGGAATACTTCTACATCCCGGGTTGAGTCGGCTCATGCGAATTTGAAGAGATGGCTGAATAGCGCGAAACTGACAGTTGATAGCATTTGGATTCGGTTTCATTCTTTGATGGAAACGCAACATGTTGAGATCCGACACTTGTTGGAGTTATCTAGATCTAGGCGGTTGACGGGGATTCAGCGATTATTTTCCAGACTTACCTATAAAATATCAAAGAATGTCATCAGTGAATTGCGTGAAGAATTCGAAAGAGGTGCCAAGATGACGGAAGATGCCTTGATGATCGATTGCGGTTGTGTAAAGGCTACTACACTTGGTTTGTTATGTGCTTGTTCACTTCATCGCATTGCTAGAAACGGATCTCGGGTCCCTGTTGATGTGTTACATGCATTTTGGAGGAAGTTGGAGTACGATGGTTCGGAGGCAATGCCGACTTGTGACGATGATCGATTGGAGGAGTTATTCGATGAAATTCGGAATGCAGATCCGAGTATGAGATCATCCATGTTCGATGCCCTTTACTCTCAGATAAATCCGGAACAGGAGGATGTAAACGAGCCTCGGGTGAACGAGAACCCTAGAGGACGTCCGAGTAGGGGAACTCGTAGAGATCCGTCCGCCGTTGAGCATGCACGGGTTCGGGTTCGAGTAGGCAGTGCTACGCCCCAAAGAAACGCGTCTTCCCAACGTACTCCGTGTAGTACCCCCCGTTCTACTCCGACGGTTCCTGTTACTCCGTCGTCTACTCCCCGTTCTACTCCGACGGTTCGTTTTACTCCGTATAGTACCCCCCGATCCACTCAAACGGGCCCCGGTACACCGTCTACCACTGCTACCACGAGTACGGGGAGTTTTCGGCACATCGTATTGCGCACCTCTTGAGGTCGACTACACCATTGGTCATTTGAGGTACTTTCCTTATCGTGACTTTCTGCCTTCATGGTTTCACGAGCATTTAGAAGCGTGGTTTAATCCTTCCGGAGACGGTCATGGTGGTTTTCGAGTTATCTCACATACTGTTCGGGGTGACCAATCTCATTTCACGATGGCTATAACAGATTTACTTAGGGAAATCGGTAGTCCCGTTTACCGTGATCATATTTATGGCCCAGGGAGATTTGATGCGGAGGTAGCTAGAATTACATTTATGGATCAGATACCTTGTGGCTCGGGTCATTGGATGGACGGTTTCGATCTATATGGTTATGCTACAATGTACAATTGGGTGATATGTTGTATTTCTGCATTTGACGTTCGAGAAGGTCAGCGACATTGGAATGGTAGTTTTACTTATTTCCCTTTACGAGCCCCCCTCCCGGAGTACGTACCCCATATGGTGTCTTATGGGTATTACATGCGAGAAACCACTATTTGCGGCTCCGGGTACGCCCCTTGTCACCTATGCCTCCAATAGCCCCTTGTTGGATACATGATGCAAGCGTAGCTCATTATAATGGCATGTATCGACATCAGCTATCTGTATGGCACGAATTCGCGAGTTGATCTTAGCTTTTATTTGTCTGATTATTGTACCTTTTATTTTATATATCCGAATATTGTACCTTATATTTTATTTTATTTATCCGATTATTATAGTTTATTATCCTCTGCATCCGATTAAATGACTTAAAACGTAATTTAATTAAAACATTCTTTAAAACACAATTTGACATTTTTTAATTAAACATTCCTTAAAACGCGTTTTGACATAATTAAAACATAAACCAATAAAAACTTAATTAAAACATACCATACCCCAAATACCAAACCCTAAATCCTAAATACCAAACCCTAAATACCAAACCCTAAACCCTAAACCCCAAACCCTAAACCCCAAACCCTAAACCCCAAACCATAAACGATTATTACTTAAAACATAACATAATTAAATAACTGCCGAAATTAGTTATCTTCCGATGATGAAGATGACGATTCCTTATCTTCTTTATGATCTTGAATCTCAATTTCTTCAGGTTGGGTAGACATATATTGAGTCAACAAATCATTCAAGTAGAGATAAAGAATTCCTTGCCCCGACACTCTACCAGCACATAAGTCTGATAGTCTTGGGTAATCGATAACGGTGAGAATGCGCTCAAAATATGTAAAGATATCACTTTTTAACCTGCGAAACTCCCACATCTTCTCGTTTAGTACTTCATCAGAAACAACCTCATCTCTAACTGCTGGAGTTAGAACATAATCCGGGTTTCCTTGTAAAATTATACAAAGGGTACCAATTGGAGGCTCTTCAAGCATGTGCCATACAGTGTCACTGGGAACCACTGATTCAAGACGCTCAATTAGAATTGGTAAATTTTGAACAATTAAATCGATTCTTATTTGATAAACTCGATTTTTGAGCATTTGTGAGAACCATTTTAGGATTGGATGTTGTGAGTGAATAATTAGTATTGTAGTGAGTGAATATGATTGGATGTTGTGATTGAAATTGACATAGAATGGCCTATTTATAAGCTATTAATTGTAACGGCTATTTTTGAATTGTAACGGTAACATTTGAATTGTAACGGTTATTTTGAAAAATAACGGTAACATTTGAATTATAACGGCTATTTTGAATTATAACGGTAACATTTGAATCAGAATTCGGTACTTTTTGAATTGTAACGGTTATTTTGAAAAATAACGGTAACATTTGAATTATAACGGCTATTTTGAATTATAACGGTAACATTTGAATTGTAACGGTTATTTTTGAATTATAACGGTTATTTTCAATTACAACGGTAACATTTTTCCCTATATAAACATCTACATAATGTTGTAATTCTGCACTCATCTTCAACCTTTTCTATTTTCCAATCATCTTCATCTTCTTCCATTTTCTTCTTCAAATCTTTACTTATGTCAACATCATCCTCAATGTGGGGAACCCACCCAATTGAAGGCCTTGATTTTAAGAATCAAATTTGCAATCGTTGTCAAAGAAACGCTATCATCAAGATTTAAGGTGAGTTGCTAATCCAAGAAAGCGTTTTTAAGTGCGTACCTTGCGATCATTTTGTGTCGTGGTTGACTGAAGATCATTTAACAATAACAAAAAAGTTGAATATAGCATGTCAAGATGAAGGTGATGATGCATCAAGTGGAAATGTCATGAAATAGCAAGTGATAGGTATAAAAAAGGAGATTTCGAAAATGGCAAGGATGATGAAGTTTTATTTCAAGTGTATCTTGTATTTGTTTGTTTTCATTATGTTGGCCATTGTCATGAAGTAGTGAGTATTTCCAGAAATGTATGAATTTGCATCAGTTGCTATGTATTCAATAAATTTAAGAAATTTCATAATTTAAAACCGTCATGTTTTTTGAATTAACCAAGGTTCAAATAGTTAACTAACATAATCATCCAACATAAAAAATGTCTTCAAAAACGTACAACATAAATGAAATTAAAAAAAAAAAATAGTCTCCGCTATCGATCATCCTCCGCCTCGCTATCGGTGTACACACCATCGCTCTCTACGCCGAACACGATCACCGGGTGTTTGACGAGGTCCTCGCTCACGTATGATATCCCCAGCCCTCTCAACCAATGGGTCGATGTTCTTCATCATCTTGCGGAAGAAGGAGAGCTGTTTCTTGTCATCGGTAATTCTTTTGGCCTCGGCAAATTGAAACACTAAAGTACGTGCAGTCTGCAAATTGACAAAAACAACTAAAACATTATAAACAGAAAGAAAGTTAAACAATTATTACAACAACTGTAAGTAAAATTATTACCTCAGCAGGAATATCAAAATCATCATGTGGCGCGGGGGCATCATGGTGGTCGGGATCAATGATTAACGGGTGAGAATTCCCATTATACCAAGCCTCATAATCTGGCACTGTCTCACCCGGGAAACTAACTGGTTTCGATCTACGAGAAATCCGAACCACATGATCCTGCCAGCAATCCCAAAGATGATCAGTCTCCGCAACCCCAACCTTAACCTCGTACCCTATCCCCGAAGCAGGACGATGCGCTACCAATCTCATAATGGGATTGGGTATGATCTGCACATACCCAAACTGTCGTAAACACCGATCAGGCTGGTATGGCTCGGCTATGTCCATGAAACGAATACAACCGGCATACAGAGTACGAGGATGATACTCCTCCTGACGCGGCCCGTACGGATCCCACCTAATGGAAGTACAAGTAAGCCCATCTAACAACCTCCGATACTCCAACAATTTCTCCGTATTTTGAGTGAAAAGACCAACAGATCTCCAAGAACACGACCGAGGCTGAGTAGGGTCAATTGCCGAAGGTGGACCGGGTCTGAACATAGGAAAATACTCATAGATCCACGATTGCAACAAGGTCAAGCAACCACCAATAGTCTTCACACCAGCACGTGAAGCCACCCCCAACTGTCGGTACATGAAGGCAAGTACACCGGCTCCCCAAGCGTAGTGGTGTACACCATCAGTATCATACACTAAAGGAAACAACTGAGGACGTAACCTATCACCTGATTTGTCGACAAAAAGTGTCGACCCCAACACCGCAGCCAAAAACCCCTGAGCAAAAACAACATCACAATTAGCTCTCGCCGTTTCACAAACTGCATCTACCAATATACCCCCACTCTTGTAAATAGGGACCTTCTTAGTAGAGTTTAACGGCAACCTCAACTGGTCTGATGAAATCCCAAAGAAGCCACAAACATACATAAGGGGATCCGCCAACGTCCCGTCATTACTCTCTACCTTACAACAGTTACCATCAACCCGAACACCTAAGATCTGCGCAACATCGTGAAGGAGTATGGACATCTCCCCAAAAGGCATGTGAAAACTGTTGGTGTCGGGTTGCCATCTCTCAACAAAAGCAGAAATAAGGGGCATGTTATAATTCTCGGCCATGGAATCTAATAGGTGAGAAAGACCAGTACCGTCATAAATAGTCTGAACGGCAGGAGGTAGTTCCCAACAACTCAACAACCTCGTCTTCCCAAACCGGTGGTAACCCGTCAAAACTGGTCGACCGACCTCATTAGGAGTTGGCCACAAGGTGTTGGCAATGTGGCCCCCAAAGCTAGGAATCACGTGGGGAAACATCGGATCACCAGGAACACGATGATCGATCAACCAAGAGACATCCTTACCCAACTTCTTCTTCGGAGCCACCACACTACTAGAACTACCATCCGACCTCCGCTGGAAACACCCCTCCTCATTCCGTCTACGTGGCACCCTACGCACTCGCTCAATACCCGCCTCCTCCTCACCTATCACATCACCAGACCGAACCAGCTCCTCCTCCACCCGCTCATCAGTCCACGAATCGGTACTACCATCTCCAACCTCAGACTCAAACTGGAGCCCCTTTCGAGCTCGAACGTGACGGTCATTTCCTCCACCGGCCATCTATTCAAAAAATAAAACAAAGAATTTATAAATATAAGTTTAAGTAAATTAAATTTTTTTTTTAAAAAAAACAAAATAACCCGGAACGGGGTTTATTAATAATAATTTACGTCGACAAAACGAGACGGAAATAATATATATTTACAACGACTTCGGCACGGACGAGAATTATTATTAATAATTTATTACTTTATAACGATAACAAAACAAGACGGAAAAAAATTTATTTTCAAAAAAAAAAAAAAAAGTATCGAGAAATTCTAAAACAAAAAGAAAAAAAAAAAAAAAAAAAAGAAAACACGTGAAAATGGGCCAGACGAAGGATTTCTTCGTCCAACACCAAGCCCAGACGAAAGAAACCTTCGTCCACAGCCCATATTAGACGAGAGAATCCTTCGTCTGGGCCTGGTCTTGGACGAAGAAGTCCTCGTCCCGGCCCAGATTTCACGTGTTTTTTTTTTTTTTTTTTTTTTTTTTTTTTTTCGATTAATTGTTACGATAATTGCGTTTGATTTTCGCTAAACACGACTAAATCCGATTGAAATCAAAGCACCTATCCTAATTCCGTCACTAATTTGGCATCTATCCTAATTCCGTCACAAATTTACAACCTTAGCAAAATACTACAAAAAAATTTTTAATAGTAACCACATACCATGTTCAATGTTTGAATTCGTGACGGAAATTATGCGGTCGATACGTTTTTTTGTTGAAATTTGAGTCGGTTTTTTTTTTTTTTTTTTAAAAAATTCGAATGTCAATGGTTGTTATTGAATAAAAAGGAAAATATAAGGGGGAGTGTGAGGGAGGGGCAAATTTGGAAGTTCATTAAAATTGTCGACGATATTTAGTAATTTGTCGACGACCTTTAGCAGCCAGGTTCTTGAAAGGCTAAAGCCCATTTAAGTGTCACTTCCTCCTCCGCAAGAGATTTTTTCACTCACTCTACTGAAAAGCGGTCCAAACTCCCATCGGTATGAAAGGAGAAAGAGAGGAAAAAAAAACTCCCTCCAATTCAATCCAAACTACTTATTTGACTTTTCACTGTTTACAAGACGACACTTTGACCACGTTTTTCTTCAATTATACATTATTTTTTTGTGTCAAAATTATAAGTTTCCGAAATCTCTTTTTATAACTGATGGGGCATATTCTGCACCGCTGACCAAGTCAACATGGTTGAGCAAGGTCAAAGATATCCACAGCAAGTCAACGACTTGGACAATCTAGCCGATGCAGCCCATCGGCCCGTCACTGGTCTCGGATGGTAACCCGCCACCGGGACACATATCCGCGTACTCATATCCAAGACCCCTCGGCGGCGAGTCAACAAGATCCGCCGGCCAGCCATCGCCCCTCCGAGGGTAAATCGCCTCTTTCCACCGCTAGCCACTTGGCCCTTGGCCACTACGTGACAAAAGGTGAAAGCCTATAAATACTCCTCAACCTTCATTGAGGAAAGGATCCCAACTAATTCACAACTAAACCTAAATACACTATTCATCTGGTAATATCTTCCTCATCTCTCTACAATACACATTCAGCCAAGTAACAACTTATCTCTTAAGTTTACTGACTTGAGCGTCGGAGTGAGTACGCTTGGCACAAAGCCAAGCCCTCAGTTCGTTCATTGTTGCAGGAGAGGCCGTGAGGAACGATTGAGACCAAAGGAGAATCCAACTCAAGACATCATTCAACAAGCCAAGGGTGGTAACTATACTTGATCTGGAATTACACCCGGAACAATTGGCGCCGTCTGTGGGAAAAGACACTAGAAGCTAGTCACATTCATTCCCAAACAAAAAAAAAAACAACAAAAACCCACCCAAAAAGCTAAGAAGATGTCAAAACAACAAGACGCAGTCGTGACCGACGAAACCGCATTCTACCACGATGACACTTTCAACAATTCTGGAGTCGTGCAGCCCTCCACCGGCGGAGTAATCCAACCGGAGTTCGGGATGCCGATAATGCCGGACACGTCGCCGCCAGCCAACCAGGTCACCATCATGGGACACGTGGTTGACATAGCGAAACTAAAGATGGTCCTGGACCTAATTAGTAATACGCCTGCTCACACTGTCACGCCGACAAGAGCGGCGGAAAACGCCCAGGAGACCAGGGCCCGAAACGTAACTCCGAGAAATTTGAACGGAGCACTGGGAGAAGCTGACCCAGCCAAGTCGCCGGGGGAGCCCAAAGTGGGCGTGGTAGACCTAAGTCCTTCCCGCACTCATGGGAGGACAGCGTCCCCGCAACACGAACGAGGCTTACCCCGGAGGAACCAGAGGAGTCCGACTCAGCAGAGTTGGAGAAGAAGTCCGAGTCGGAGAAGAAGTCCTTCCCGCTACGAGGAGAGGAGCCGGATTAGGAATGCGAGGAGCCGATCGCCGCGCGTCGTTCGACACGCGGGGACACCCCTCAACGCCACGTCCTAGACGTCCAGTGCCGACTAAGCTCAAGTTGCCACCTCTATCATACAAGGGAGACAAAGTGATCCGGCCGACCACGCCGAGGCTTTCGAGTCTTACATGTCGGTATGGGAACAGCCCGATGAGGTCCGGTGCGGAGTCTTCCCGACAACTTTGCATGGGATGGCTCAAAGTTGGTACAAGGGGCTTCCTGACGGCTCGGTATACTATTACGCCGACCTAAGAGACGCCTTTCTAGCCAAAGACTCTTGCAACAAGAGAAGGGCGTGGAGACATCGGACCTCCTAACTATCAAGCAGGAGGGGGGCGAGTCTCTACGAAGCTATGTGAAGAGGTTCGACGGAAAGGTCCAGCAGATTCGAGAAATTAATCCCGAATTGGCGGCCTTCGCGCTTATGAAGGGCCTCCCAAGGGGAGACTTGAAAAATGAGCTCATCAAGTGCGGAGGCCTGAACTTGGATGCCGCGGAAGGATGGCCGACCAGGCCATCAAGGTAGAAGACTATCACAAGAGACATGGGCGAGGCCCCCAAAGCCGAGCCCTCCGAAAAGAAGAGTCACCGGGAGGACAACCCGGATGAGAGGCGCCGTGACAACAACGGGTCACGGTCCGATGAAAGACGCCGTGACAATAACAGATCACGGCCCGACAAATCTACCGGGGAAATGAACTCGGCGGATGCGGGGAGCTCGGAACGTACTACAAAAAAACGGTACGATGATCACACCCCCTTAGTCGTATCGGCCGCCGAAGTCTTCGCGTTGAGCAAGAACGAGGGCCAGAAGTGGGAAAGACCCCTTAGGCCGAGGAGTGACGGTGACACGAGCCGATCTTTGTGAGTACCACGGCCACACCGGACACTTAACCAACGATCGCCGTCATCCGAAGAATGCCATTGAAGAAGCGATCCGTAAGGGGGGAGCCTCGGCAAATATGTAGCCGGGGGCCAAAACCGGATCCGGCGGGTCAAAGAGCAAGCCCGTCTTTGAACGGGTAGGAGTAATCCACGTGGTCATCGGAGGCAACGGGAACGATGGGTCCGCTCATGGGCACAAACGGCACTGAATGAATCATATCGGCCATCAACTTTGTGCCCAACACGGCCACCCCCGCTCCCAACATCCCCGACATGACCATCGGGCAGGAGGACTACGAGGGAGTCATCGCTCCTCACGGCCGACCACTTACGGATACCCCCGGACATAGCCAACCATTTGGTGAAGAGGTGCACGATTGACACGGGCGCCTACACAAACATTATGTACTGAGAGAATGCTTCTCGGCCTCTGGCCTCGAGAGTCGAAGATTTGAGCCCCTGCACCAACCCGCTATACTGACTTTTCCGGGGTCGGCCTGGTACCCCTGGGTCGGTCGACTGCCGGTGAGGTTAGGCGAGGGCTGCAGCCGGGGAATGTTATGTCTGAGTTTATAGTTATCGACGGCACATCTGCCCACAACGTGCTCATAGGTCGGGTCACTTTGAGTGAAACCGACGCCGTAATTTCCATCCGGGCCTTGACATTGATATACCTCTCGGACCGGGGGGAAGCACATAAGCTCGTCTCGAAGAACGAGAAGGACCCCGGCGTATGGGAGATACGCACCAACGGCCCCTCCAAGACGGATAGCTCGAAAGCCAGCATCGTTATTTTTAGCCCAAGCGGAGACGTGTTTGAGCACGCCTTGAAGCTTACCCCCTTGACCTCAAACAACGAATCCAAGTACGAGGCGGTGATAACGGAGTCGGGCTAGCGAGCCGCCGGGGCGGAGCATGTCGTGGTGAAAACAGATTCGCTCTTATTGACCAACCAGATCAAAGGAAAGCAAAAGGCTCGGGACTATAGGACGACAAAGTATCTAGAGAAGGTGAGAGCCGGCGCTTCAAAATTAAAATCCTTCCAGATACAGCACACTCCCAGGTCCGAGATCGACCGAACCATCAGCATGGTTGAAGGAGCAGAGACAGAGGAGGTGGAGATTGACCCAGTCTCACCGTGACCATCGGTGTCACAACTCGGAACCAAAATTCGAGCCGAACTCCCGGACTCGCTAAGGAAAAATAAGGACGTCTTCGCCTACTCGGCGCCGAGATGCCGGGCGTAAGCGGGAAGTAATTATTCACAAGTGAACGTACTCCCCACCGCCGCCCCTGTCAAGCAAAGGATGAGGAACTCCTCGATCGAGAAAGATGAGGCCATCAAGGCCGAAGTAGATAAACTACTTACGGCGGGCTTTATTATGCCCTGCACTTACCCCGAGTGGTTAGCCAATGTTGTGATGGTAAAGAAATCATCGGGGGCATGGAGAATGTGTGTAGACTTTACCCAACTTAATAAAGCATGCCCCAAAGATTGTTACCCTTTGCCTCGAATAGATAGCTTGGTCGACGCCACGGCAGGATACACCATGCCGAGCCTCGCTAGACGCCTTCTCGGGGTATCACCAGGTATTCATGGTTGAGGAAGACATGCCTAAATGCGCATTCATCACCGCTAACGACACATACATGTACAAAATGATGCCGTTTGGTTTGAAAAAACGCCGCGCCACGTATACAAGACTCGGTGGACAAGGTATTCCAAAATCGAAAGGACGAAACATTGAGGCTTACGTCGACGACGCCATTGTGAAAAGCAAGTCGACAACGAGCACTGGCCGATTTACACGAAACATTCTCGTTCACTAAGGAAATACAAGATGAAGCTCAACCCAATGAAATGCAACCGGTGTCCGGGGCAGGTAAATTCCTCGGTGTACTTGTCGGTGCTAGAGGCATCGATGCAAATCCGGACAAGATCCAAGCAATCCTAGACCTGCCGGAACCAAGGAATCGAAAAGAGGTTATGATCGACCGGGAGAATGGCGGCTCTCGCCCGTTTTCATCTCTCGGTCACCGACAAGAGCACCCCATTCTTCAAAGTGTTGAAAGGGAATAAAAACTTGGTGGGGGGAGGAGCAGAGCACGGCTTTCAAGCAATCGAAAGCTCATCTTCGACTCTCCCAACTCTGTCCTGGCCGATCTTTGGGGAGACGCTATACCTATACATAGCAGTTACCTCGGCCACGGTCAGCGCCGTGATCATCAGGGAAGAGGACAAACAGCAACACCCAATCTACTTTGTCAGCCATACGTTGTTGCCCGCCGAGAGAAATTACCCACTAATTGAGAAAGCAGCCTTCGCCGTCGTCGTTGCCACAAGGAAGTTAAAACCCTACTTCGACGCACACCCCGTGACGGTCCTAACCGATCAGCCACTTGAGAAAGCTTTGGAAAGATTCGAACAATCCGGCAGGCTCATCAAATGGGCAGTGGAACTCTCTGGTTTCGGCATTCAGTACAAACCAAGGCCTTGGATAAAGGGGCAAGCACTCGTAGATTTCCTGGCCGAATGCACATATCAAGAAGAGCCAAACCCAGGCATATGGGAGGTTTACACCGACGGCTCCTCCACGACGAACAGCTCGGGAGCCGGCATCCTTATCATCAGCCCAAACGGAGACGAATTTGAGTACGCCTTGAAATTCACCTTCTCGGCCTCGAACAACGAATCCGAGTACGAGGCGGTGATAACCGGAGTCGAGCTAGCTAGGGCCGCCGGAGCAGAACACATTGTGTTAAAGACAGACTCACTGTTGGTTACTAACCAAATCAGAGGGGAGTTTGAGGCTCGGGACGACGGAATGGTAAGGTACCTAGAGAGGGTAAAATCCGACATAGCGAAATTGAAATCTTTCCAAATCCAATGCGTTCCCGGATCCGAAAAACAACCGGCCGACGCTCTCTCCAAACTGGCCACTCAACCATCAAGAATGTCACCGAACCGTGCTTTGGTAGATATCAGAATACGAAGAGCATCACGTAGATCGTCGGCATGATAGGCAACATAGAGACCGAGACAACATGGATGACCCCGATCATGATATACAAACTCACGTGGTGAATTGGAGGGCCGCAATCCCTCGGCCAAAATAAAAGGATCGCCACCAGGTACTTGGTGTTCGAAGGGGAACGTACGGAAGATCCGTAATAAGACCACTCTTGAAGTGTGTCGGTCCAGCCGACGCAGAACTGATACTGACAGAGATTCACGAAGGCATCTGTGGACACCACATGGGGGCAAGAACACTAGCCCTTAAAGCTCTCCGAGCTGGCTACTTCTGGCCCACCATGCTTCAAGATTCCAGAACAAAGACCAAGAAATGCACAAACTGTCAGATGCATGCCCCGTAATACACGCTCCCTCCAGGGACCTACGGTAGGTGCTTAGTCCCCTTCCTTTCGCACAGTGGGGGATGGACATGCTGGACCCTTCCCCACAGACCTCCGGAGGAAGGAAGTTCTTAATCGTCGCCGTTGATTACTTCACCAAATGGGTAGAAGAGTGTAGCATACCAGCCAAGACCACAAATTGTCGAGAAAGGTAATTTGGGAAAATGTGATAACTCGCTTCGGGTTGCCCCAAGTTATGGTATTCGACCACGGCCGAGAATTTTGGAGCGACCTGATAATGAACTGGTTAGAAGAGCTTGGCATCAAGTTTGCGTACTCCTCCGTCTGCCACCCACAGAGCAACGGGCAGGCGGAAGCAGCCAACAAAACAATCCTCAACGGATTGAAGAAAACAGTTGAAGACCTTAAGGGAAGGTGGGCCGACGAGCTACCCGGCGTCCTATGGTCCCTTCGGACCACGGAGAAAGAAGCAACGGGGTACACCCCCTTCCACCTGGTCTACGGTTCCGAAGCAGTCCTACCAATTGAAGCAACGGTGCCGACATTCAGAACGGCTACCTTTAACCAGGTGAAAACGAGGAGGGCTCGAAAGCCTCCCTAGACCTGGTCGAAGAAAGCCGAGATACAAAGACGTCTCAACTTGGCAGTATATCAAAACCGGATGAGAAGAGCCTACAACCGAAGGGTCCACAAAAGGGATTTAAAAATAGGAGACCTAGTCCTAAGGAAGTCAGCTGCCACCAACAAAGGAAACATTCACGGTAAGCTGACGGCCAACTGGGAGGGTCCCTACAAAGTGGTTGAAGAGATGAGGCCGGCACATACATACTGGGTGACGGACATGGAGGGTGTGCCTTTGATGAGCCATTGGAATACCGACAACTTAAGAAAGTACTTTGTATAGCGGCGGAGGTGTCCAAGCCCATTGTGGACACCCCAACGCGTAATCCTAACAAAGGAAGAATCACCCAAATTTTCCATCAAAGTACTTGTCCCCTCCATAAAGTTGCCACCGGTCAGTCACCCAAAGAAGAAACGTACACTCAGTGCAGTTGAGACGCAAGTCTGGCGGTCAACATGCCTACAGTTACGAACGCTATCGAGCCATAACCCCGATTACCTCGGCCCTAGCCGAGAGCGACGGGGAAACAATGACCGATACGCGCTATCGAGCCGTAACCTCGATTACCTCGGCCAAAGCCGAGAGCGACGGGGACACAACGACCGATATGCTAGCAGGAACATAGACTCGGTGCAGCCGAGACGCAAATCAAGCAATACACTAAAGACGTTAGACACAGTTGAGATATGTATTCTAACTGCCTCAGCCATGCTGGCGGTAAAAACAAAGGCACTCAATTAATAACGCAAGAAAAGCAAAGGTTCGTGACCAAAGTCCCGGCCAAGCCGAGGACCGAAAAGACAAAACTTTATTGAAAATGATTGCAAAGAGAGTACAAACGACGGCCGTCCCCTTGGGAATAGCCTAAACTCTACCTACCAAAGCTTTACAAAAGCTACGAAACAAAAAAAAAACAAAAGGTTACAGACTTGGGATTTGAAGCGCCAAAAGATGGCAGGGAGAGGAGGCTCAATAATTGGCCCCCGAACAGCTAAAGCTATCCGAGACGCCGGGTGAGTCCGGTGACGACCGCCCGTCTCCCTATGCCTGTTGCTTCCCTCCATCTGCAGCAGCAGCATCTTCGGTGGCCGGCTCAGAAGAGGGCTCGACATTTTCAAGTACCTTTAGCCCGTCACCCTCCTTCGCCTCTGCATCGCAGGCCGCCGTGGCCTCAGCTATCCGAGCGCCGCGCCTCCACATCCGCCGCCTCCGCAAAGACGCCATCTCATCCGGAAGCTGGTCAAATTTATCCCATGGGAAGGTGCCGTCGGGGAGAAGTTTCTTAATTGCCTCCCTGGTCGCCTCCTCGGCCTTGGCCCCGAAACCGGGCACACATTTTAGGGAGGAGATCATCTTGAAGCATTTCGATATCCTTCTCCTTTTGGGCAACGGCAGCCTGCGCGTCCCTGAGCGCCTCCGCCTGGTTGTCGAACTGATCCTTCTACTGATCCCTCTTGGCAACCGCGGCGTCGTAAGCATCCTTATACCTGTTCCGCTCCTCCATCATCTTGGCGGTGGCGGCATCAGCTTCCTCAACTTTGGCCTTCTCGGCCCCTAGCAGCTTCTCAACTTCCTCCACGCGCCGTGGCGTAAGAGAGATCCAATTTAGCCTTCGCGGCTTCCCCCTTTGCGCGAGAGAGATCCGTTTAAGCTTTGCGAGCGGTGGCGCGGCTGGGCCATAGTTTTTCTCTCGCTCCGTGATATAGGAGCCGGCTGTTGGGTCCACCTCCCGCCTTCTTATACGAGTTTCGCACCCTCGCCACAAGCTCGGAGGCAGAAATCTTCCGAGCCGAGGAGTCAACGATGACATTTAAAGACCCGCCCTCCCAATAGCCTTCTCAGTCGCTTTCGATTGCCGTTCAACAAGAACGGTGGTCGCCGAGGGAGGATCTACAAAAAATTTACACAGAGCATCCATATCACCCTGCATTGACACATCAGAAAGCCGGTCATCAGGGATGTCCAACGAACCGGCTAAATCCGAACCGCAAGTTAGATCCGTACCAGTTTGGACCCTCTTAAATGGAGGGCGGAGGCTTCTCCCCAAGAACGGTGGAAGCGGTGGTGGCTCCTTTCTCTTCTTTGGGGAAGAAGGACCTTAGCAACGGTCACCACCTTGTCGGTGATGTCGATAATCTCCACATGATCCTTCCGCACCACCGGGGTCGAGGAGGGAGTGGACACCGATGCCGCCGCCGCCGGACGCTCCTTTCTTTGTTCTCTTCGCACGCCTCCGAGAACCCGTGTTTGGGCCGCCGACGATCCAACGACTTCATTTGCTTCTCCATAAGGTCGTTAGGAGCGGTCTACGATCACTTTTTTCACCGTAGGATCTTTCTTTGAACGACCTTCCCGTCCTTATCAAGGCCTATCCTCTTTAAGGTACTCTCGGACAGATTCTGGCCAGACCGGTCTGCAAGAAATCAAACAAAGAATTACATGAAATAAATGAAACATAGCTCTAGAAACAGGAACATAACGAGCTAAGATGGGCCTCACACCGACCCCACTCACCCGGGCGAGGGCCGGATGAGGCCGACGTGACCAAGCGGCTCATCCGAAGAATAATCCGAGTCGGGGGCATCCCATCCCTTCTCGGCGTCAAACAATTGCACGCCCGCTTCTCATCCTCGCAAGAAGGACCATCGAAGCATCCATCTTAGCCTTACCCGGAGATACATTTATCGTACTCTTCCCGCTCTCACACCAAAAGTGAACAGGGCTCGGAAAGACCGAGGCAAAGGGTAATCCTCCCGGCACTTGGACATACACCCACCGCCGTTGCGTCTTTGCAAGAAGTAAGCTTGTTCACGGAGACATAGCCTGGCTCCATCTGTACGCTGTACCACCCCACTTTACCGGAAATTGACGGCCGAAGGCTGTGAAGTCGGCGGAATAAGTTGACTGTCGGGATCTCCCCCCTAAAGAGACAAAGCCAGACAAAGCCAACTATCGTCCTCACGGCCAGCGGATGTAGTTGGGCCACCGCGACGTTCATAGCACTGATAATGGCCACGACGTATTTATTCAGAGGAAACCGCAGCCCATACTCCGGATGCACGATGTACACGCCGGTGTGACCCGGTGGAGGGCAACAGACACTCGCCGACCCTTCTTAGGAATAACGATCTTATACCCCTCACCAAATGAGAAATGGCCTCCGAAAAATGTCTCGCCGGAACAATCGGCGAACTTATGAGACCAACCACGTTCAAGACCAATCGTGCGGGGGCTCGCCATGATCCGGGGACAGACGACCTCCCACCATCGAGGGGTCCCCTCATCCTCATCAAAGCATCGTCACCCTCATCCTCCCGTCCCCCGCAGGTGGTGGATCGACTACGGGAGAAGGAGACCTAGGACCCCCAAACCTTATCGGAATGGCGTCTAGTATCTCCTCCCCATCAAGACGCAACGGAGAACCCTCCGGCACAGAAGTGCTAGTCCCGGCGTCAGCAGAAGACATAATAACAATAATTGATTCAACAAAATAAAGAGAAGAAGTTTGTTTGTTTACCTTGAAGAAAAACACTCGCCGGAATGACAACTGAGAAAATTAGAAGACAAAGAAACCGAAAGTTTAGAGGAAAAATTTTGGAGAATGAAATTGGTGACCAATTTCACGGGATAACTGCCCTATTTATAGGGAAAAGCCCATGAAGAAGGACCAATCAGAGAACAGCCCATGAAGCGTCAACCAATCAGCGTGCAGACACGTGTCGGACATGCAACCACGGGATGTCAATCGTTGCAACAGTTAGACGTCAATCAATGCAACAGTGACCAAGCGTCTTCAACACGCCTATTCATATCTCATTGCCTACTCACCTTCCGCAAACAAATTCCCAAGCATCTGCTCTCCGCCGGCCACCTAATCAACCAAGCTAAAAAGCGCCGGCCGGGGGCAATCAAAAACAACCGGCACTCTCAACCCTGGTCTCGGCCAGCGTCACTTTCTTTTCCACATCGGATGCCCTTTACGCATCCATGTGGAGGGGGGATATGGTACGGCCTAAGAAAGACCAGGCCGAGGTAAAAGAAGCCGCCGCAGAAGAAGCCGATGCAGGAAATTTTTTACAAATTACTTGCGCAGAATATACGCTCAAACATACATCGGAGCCCATACCACGGCATAGACTACGCTGGGGCAAATTGATGGGGCATATTTCGCACATCAACGACCAAGTCAACATGGTTGAGCAAGGTCAAAGATATCCACAACAAGTCAACGACTTGGACAATCTAGCCGATGCAGCCCATCGCCCGTCCACTGGTCTCGGCATGGTAACCTGCCAGCCGGGACACATATCCGCGTACTCATATCCAAGACCCCTCGGCGGCGAGTCAACAAGATCCGCCGGCCAGCCATCGGCCCCTCGGCCGAGGGGTAAATCAGTTTTTCCACCTGCTAGCCACTTGGCCACTTGGCCACTACGTGACAAAAGGTGAAAGCCTATAAATACTCCTCAACCTTCATTGAGGAAAGGATCCCAACTAATTCACAACTAAACCTAAATACACTATTCATCTGCTAATATCTTCCTCATCTCTCTACAATACACATTCAGCCAAGTAACAACTTATCTCTTAAGTTTACTGACTTGAGCGTCGGAGTGAGTACGCTTGGCACAAAGCCAAGCCCTCAGTTCGTTCATTGTTGCAGGAGAGGCCGTGAGGAACGATTGAGACCAAAGGAGAATCCAACTCAAGACATCATTCAACAAGCCAAGGGTGGTAACTATACTTGATCTGGAATTACACCCGGAACAATAACAAACGCGAATATGTCAATTTTACATATAAATTTTAAAATTTAGATTAAATATAATCGATGTCAAAATTTTACAAGGTTGACTTTAAAACATGATGAGTACTTGTACTTTGGATTAGATTGGAGGGAGTATTTTACAAGGTTGACTTTAAAACATGATGAGTACTTTGGATTAGATTGGAGGGAGTGTTTTGTGCATAAATATATACTCCCTCCAATCTAATCCAAAGGTAACATCTATTTTACGGGCTTACTTGAATTGAGGGTAAAAGAGGTAATTATTCGCCTCCCGAATCTATTACCCTCATAAAAGGGTAATACATAACCCACCTCCCCCGTAATGATTATGGAAGCAAAACTTCTCCTCAGTAATCATTATTCTTATATGCCAAACCTATTATCAAAGAACTCATTACCTAAGAAATTAACTCCCCTAATAATTATCACTCGATTAAAATTTACCCCGATTATTCCGTGGAAGCCATACGGAGTAATACAATATACCGGTGGTAAAACTACGAATCATGACTAAACATAAAAAGGATACGTTTATGAGAATATGTACGAAACAAAAATAAAAGTCATCCGAGGACACGAATAAATATTAAAAGGCCACGGAAAATATATAAAAGGGTACTAAAGAGTGAGATATCGTCTCTCTCAATTTTTTTTTTGATGTCAAGGTGCGTATAACATTTGTCATAAAAGTGTTGTAAATTGTAACGGTTGATTTTGAAGGAGTGATTCTACAAAGGTGTATGAAAATATTAGGCTTATCGACAGTGGCGGATTTAGGGGGTTAACAGGGGCGCTCGTTCCTGCTGGACTTTGAAAATTTCGAATATCTAGTTAAAATTATCGATTTTTTTTAGGTTTACTTTATGAGCATTGCCAGTTCGCCCCCGCTAAGATTTTTCGCCCTCCTAACGGAGAATCCGAGCTCCGCCACTGCTTATCGATACTTCAATGTGTAGGTACTAGCTAGACAATGTCTATTGTAGGCACGGAAAATTTATTAATGTGCCGAATAAATAAAATAAATTAATTATTTTGAGTTAATACCAAATTTTTAACTTAATTTAATTAATTTGTCCCAATTAAATGAAATGTGGGTCGATTCGGATTACAAAAGGAGTTATTCGGATCACTAAACCCAGAAAGAATCAAACTTGGGCCAAGGGAGCTAATAAACCCACAAATGGGCCTGTGACCATCAAAGTCCAATAAGGAGATTTGAAACTCTATAAATAGAGCTCTTCTCATTCATTCAAAGGGTTGGAAAATTCATAATTGCAAAGGAGCTAGAGAGAACAAGGTACAAAATTCCTACAAATCCTCACTATCAAAATCATTGCAAGCAGTCAACAAGCACGCGACCTTCTCAAGAAATCAAATTTACATCGCGCGTAGAGCAATTAAAGTTGTCTACACGCGCACCCCTCACGTGTACCCCGTACACGTACCCCTTACGGCATATTAGAATCAGAGGATACATTAGAGATTGTACACATACTTTTTGATATTTATTAATAAAATATAATTGTTTCCTTATTTTGTATTTCAGTTATCGCAATACCAAATTTACCCCGATTATTCTGTGGATTCCGGGTAAGCCATACGGAGTAATACAATATACCGGTGGTAAAACTACAAATCATGACTAACCGAGGACACGAATAAACATTAAAAGGTCACGGAAAACATATAAAAGGGTACTAAAGAGTGAGATATGTCTCTCTCAATTTATTTTTTGATGTCAAGGTGTGTATAAAATTTGTCATAAAAGTGTTGTAAATTGTAACGGTTGATTTTGAAGGAGTGATTCTACAAAGGTATATGAAAATATTAGGCTTATCGACAGTGGCGGATTTAGGGGGGTTAACAGGGGCGCTCGTTCCTACTGGACTTTGAAAATTTTGAATATCTAGTTAAAATTATCAATTTTTTTTAAGGTTTACTTTACGGGCATTGCCAGTTCGCCTCCGCTGAGATTTTTCGCCCTCCTCACTGAGAATCCGAGCTCCGCCACTGCTTATCGATACTTCAATGTCTAGGTACTAGCTAGACAATGTCTATGTCGCAGAAACAATGAGTGGATGTATAGGCCTCTACGCTTTACGCTTCCCTCTCTTTCAGTCTCACCTTATCCTGTGTGTTATCTACTTTCTTGTGTCTTAAATGAACAAAATGTTGACTTAAGAACGTGGGTACCTTATGCAAAGTGAACTCCCCTTTTCCCTTTGGGTTGTTTAACAAGTTTCGTTTAGTAAAATTACAAATTTCAATCACGTCACCCAGTCGACCCAGATAAAAAGGGTGGTTGACCTGATATACGTGCATAGTTGACAAAACTAGCTATCATATATTCTTGTGGGTTTATCAAGTGTGCACCAAATCTAGCAGCTGCAGCCTGTAGGTACCCTGATATAGAATCGATTGGACCTATCCCAACCTGCGCAACCCGAGAATTCAAATCGAGTTGTAAAGGAAGATAGGTTTGAAGAGTAATTGTGAAATTGTAATAGCATGTGCTAAAGAGATGGTGTGAAAGAAACAAGGAAACTTGTCTTGTCATTTTCTTGCTAATTGTTATCCCGTCTTTGTACACAAACTCTTTCTCCCATAACTACGAGAACCTCCGGTCCCCCATTCGATATTAAATCAGTCCAATATTATGCTTGTTCTACCCCAACATTCTGTCGTCGTAACATCAACTTGGTTATGCCCTGTTTTTTTGGACTGAAACTGTCTTAACCGAACTTATTAGAGCTGAACTAAAGTAAGAATTAAGGGGTCGTTTGGTTGCCACTTAGAAAACATAGGCATTGGAAAATCCTATGAATTTGAAAAACATGGGTTGTTTGGTTGTCATAAATTTTACAAAATGTAGGAATTAGAACTTCCCAGGAACTTCCAACGCCGTGATGTGTGGGAAGTCTTACCTACTCCCCTTCAGTCATTGGAAGTTCATGTGGAATTTAATTCCTACATGAGCAACCAAACACTTTTCCGAAATTCACCTGAATTGGATGAGGGAACTTAATTCCCATGAATTGCATTTTCCTAGGAAAATTAAGTTCCTTGATCAACCAAACAACACTTAATTTGTGAAAAGAAAGTTGAACTGAATTGAAGAGAGCTGAAACGAACTAAAATGAGCTGAAATTTAGTTCAAAAGAACAGAGCCTACACTTAGTACTCATTTCTTAAGACCGTCTTAAATGTGAAGCGCGGTTTTAAAAACATATCTATATATAGCACTAATTAATTAATGTTGATAAGACAAAGTATTGTATTTCAACACTCTAAACTTGGATAAAACAAACAAATATACATGTAAATATGTAATCATCTCTTTATACGTAATGCGCAATATGTTCTGAATCACAAATTTTTTCCGTCTCAATAATTTGTTTACCAAGAACACAGATCATAGGATAGGAGGTGATCAGATGAGTAGTTGTCAATCGATGGTGTTGATGTTGAGAGTGCGTACCCGAGCTCTGCGATTCCTCATCTTAACAGTCTGTACCTGACTGTTACCAGGCCTGTTCCATCTTATAACCTGTAAAAGCTGCGCAATACGGTTGCGCAACCTCAGAGACACAGGCCGTGGCTTGACATGTTCCACTACACTTTTGCTGTTAATGATCTTCTCATTCGTAGTCTTATTGACTTTAGCGTTGCAACCATTTTGTTGTTGTTGTCGTTGTCGTTGTTGTTGTTGTGATAGCGTAGACACTTTGCTCCCACTCTTGTCCCATGATGGCTCGCCGTTGTCCCCAAATTTAATCGAAATGTATGAATCATCTATATGACACAAACATACAACCAACTCTTCTTTGTTAATTACTCCTCAAAACCTTTAATTTTTGCATCCATTAAAAGCAATAAAACGGTCCAAGTATTACATTATTTGATTATTCCGACAGAAGACTAGCCTCTCGGACCAAACATCAAACTGTATGTAACTGTAAAGGAAGCTTCTAGTATCTCGTAAATGATATAGAAGCTTCCTTTACAGTAACAACGACTACGAGTACTCGCTCCCTTTTACTCCCTTTTACAATGATTCTCAAACGATACTTACACCATAATTTTAATTTTCGACAAATAAATGTAAATATTTTTTCTTACATATAGATCGTCAAAGTTTTACAAAATATGAAAATTATTAACGTAATTATGAAGACTTTGAAGAGGAAAGAGTAAAAAATACTCGACGAACAAGTTAAGTTTTAGCTACTATAATTAGAAGTTAGAACCATGTGGGACTGTGGGATCATCATCACTGTAACATTAGTTGAGTTAAAAACAAGGAAACAACAATTACATGAAATTATTACCAGCAAGTGAATTATACATCTGATGTACTGCATCAGATGGTATAGTTTTTGAGTATTAAGATAAAGTTTTTGAGTGTTAATTTAAAAATATTGAGTTTTATTATAAAGTTTTTGAATTCATTCAGTTAAATATTAATCTCAAAAAGTTACATTATAACTCAAAAAAATTATATATAAGCTCAAAAAATTGATTTTTGACGTCATAAAACTAGAATGTAATTTATATATTCAATAGAACTCAAAAAAAAAAAAAAATACACAAAAACTCAGAAACTATTAAATGTGAGGTAGTATATATCTGATGTACAATCCTTTTTCTCAATTATTACTCTCTTTGGTTTAGTTTACGTTTAATTAAAATACTCCTGATAAAAGAAGAAAAACGTAAACAACTAGTTAATCAGGAGGGAGTATAGTATGCCAATGTTATGCTAACTAGTACAATTAATAATTGGTATAAGGTGGTTAAGGAAAATCCAAAAACATAAAAAAAAGACATAAAATAAGGTGAAGCAGTTACATAATGATTAATTAAGGAAATGTAAATAATACCTGAACCAGGAAGGGTGGAAGTAGAAGTAGAAGTAGAATTCGAGAGAAGGTGACGAGACCGTCGGTAGGAAAAGGAGGTAGGGAAAGCAAAGAGTCGGAATTTAGAGGAACGACGGGTATTATCGGCTAATACGAGGCGGAGACGGTGGCTTAAGCAAAGTGGACACACTCCTACCACCTCTTGCTTAGGATGCTCATTGCAGTAGTACCTCATCTTGCTTCAGAATTTTAACTTAGTTTTTGTAAGAGTAGTATAGAAGGAGCATTATGGACCAGTTGGCTTTATATGGTCTCTGCCTACCTTTCTCTTTTATAGTTTTATTATTATTTCAACTTTATTTATATAGGGTTTTTCTAACGCGTGTCCTAAGGGCACACATTAATAATTCATATATGGTAATATTTACAATATATTCTCATTAAATATGGTAAAAATGAGAAGATATTTGAATATCTCATTTGAATATGTTGTAAATAGTACCATATATGGGTTATTAATGTGTGCCCTAAGGACACATGTTAGAAAAACCCATATATTATATATGAGTTTTTCTAATATGTGCGCAAATGATACATGTTAAGATGTTAAATAGAGAAACTTTTGTAATAATATCTCATGATAAATTGAGATATGAATTAAAAATTACCATACTTAGAAAATTATTCTTGCAAAACCTCCTCCAATTAGCATTTTAACATGTGCTCTTTGGGCACACGTTAGAAAAACCCTTTTATATATATATATGTCCACATTTTACCTAATACTTTGTTATATGTAAAGATTTTGCTTCTAATAATGTCTATGTACTTTTGCATTATTATTAATTTCTGATAACATGGGGCACATTGGGCAGTCAGTCCCGGCCTAAACATGTCTGCATCGCGAAAAAGTATGTCACAATGCGAGGTTTAGATTGTTCGATTAGGACGATTACCGGTGTACGTTTTCCTTTGTTTCGTTCATAACATCAAGATTAAGAAAGGTTGTCAATGTTGGATTATTGAGGATCTGGTAAGGTTTAAGTGTCTGAATTAGGATGCAAATGGGATTGATTAAATTTTGTCATTCTTGCTTTAAGTTTTTTAAAAGAGGGAGTTGTAACAGAGATGTGTTCCAAATCAAGTGGGTCTGTAGTCTGTACGTGCGTTTGGCATTGATGTGATTATTCATCTAATCTTTCATCTTTGATAATATAAGGGATCTAATATAAGTTATGTGGCATTTCCCATTTATGCAACCTAACTTCCTATCTCACCTTACAAAACAATACAACACCAAATTTATTTAGGATAAATTCACAAGAATAATCCGACCTTTCTTCGGTCTTCTTAAAATAGTCTCACCTTTTAATAATCTAAAAATAATCCAAACTTTATTGGGCATCTTCCCAAAATGAGCCTCTTAGGTTAGGTTTACTTTAATTCGGCTGTAAGAATTGAAGACGACACCGTGTTAGAATGTTGCATACATTTATTTTCCGCAGCCGCCAAAAATACTCCACAAGATTTGCTTTCGAGGAGGCTTGAACCCGAGTCTCCTGGAAAAATGAAGTGTAAATATGTCGTGTTCTGTTGAACACTTTAAGTGTGGAATGAAAGACATGCGAACAAGGTAAAGTGTCAGAGTAACACAAGTAACAAATCATCAAAATAAGCACAAAAAGATAAAATATTCAACAATTCTTTTTTTTTTTTTTAAACATTGGATTGTATTACTAACTATAATCTTGAAATTTATAAGTTGTTTAAGTCATTTTGGAGACTACAGTGAGAGATTTCTATACCCACTTTTGAACAATTTATATTTTGAATATCTAAGAACAAAATAAGTTTAAAAGTAAAAAATGTCAAATGGAAAATTAACATTATTACATTGAAATTGAGATTATTGACGGATAATTCAAATTTGAGGTTATCATGTGAAGATGAACAAACATTGCATATGTGAAAATTTGCATTTAGATAGACATTCTTCCAATGTAACTAATGATAAAGTAGCTCCATTGGAAAGAATACATACAATAAAGGTTGATTCTTCGAGGCCTACCACAATAGTACAATACCATTTCATCAATAACTCAAAAGATTCGAAATTACGGACCATCTAATACGGTAGATTAAGATCATGTTTGGTAAACATCATATCATAATGGGTGAAATTAGAAGATTCCGACCTAAATAGTAGATTAATAGATTAACCATTTAGGCCCTATTTGGTAAACAGCATATTGAGCGAAATTAGTAGATTCCGACCTAATTAGTAGTTTGACCAAACAATCTACTACTTTCATGTGTTTGGTAAACGACTTATTCTGATGGCATATTGGTCGAAATCTACTGTTTTTTTTTTCAAATAGCAGCATATTGCATTAGCATATTCACTTTATTCGTGAAACCATTCTAATTATTTTAAAATCTGCTAATTACCAAACACCATTTTCTAATTCTGCTGATTTGTTTGATAGTCAAACCTACTACTGAAATCTGCTAACCGTATTCTGATAGCATATTGGTCGAAATCTACTACTTTTGAATATGTTGCTAATAGCAACATATTGTATCATGTTCAATTTATACATGAAAACATTTTAATTAATCTGCTAACTATCAAACGTCATTTCTTACTTCTGCTATAATTTAGTTTAATAGTCAAACCAGCTACTAAAATCTATTAAATCATATTCTGCAAACGTTATCCGCTATTATGAACGTGCTTCTACCGTTTGTCATTAAGTATTTAGAAGGGGGAATGTATGAAGACTTTGAGAGAAATGACAGGAAGAAAAGAGAAGCAGAAGTAACCAAAAAGTATAGTAAGCAAGGAGATAAAGGGATGGAGTGGGGGGTCACTAGGGTCTATGGTATAAAGGTATTTTGGTCGACTGTTTTGCAACTTACCCACGTTCACAACTTTGCATCAAAGTTTTCATATCCTTTTCCAATTTACTAAAGTCTCATCCCTCTATGTCTTGTCCATTCCTACTAGTCAAAGGTATGGTATACCCACATGAACTAGCACTACTCCCATTTGTCTCAAACAATCTATGTGTGTACATACATGATCATGTTCGACTAATCGACGGTTTTACCCACAAACGGATAGCCTTCGCGAGAGGAGCACCATATGTCGTCTACAGACACCTCACTTTGTAATGTAGCTGAGGTGAGCTGAAGTAAAAGTTAATCTGAATAGAGTTTAGCTGAATGAAGCTGAAATTAAGCCAGAAAGAACAAAGCCTAAGTTTCTATGTTACAGAAATGGAGCATGTAAAACTGTTTTTAAAGATTAAAAGGTCACAAACTATATTATCACAAAATATATTGTACAAAGCAAAATTTAGATTCAAGAGTATAACATGGTAAGCTCGTTGGAGAACGTCTTCTTAATAACCTCCCGCTTCAGCTTCAGAGCTGCGGTTACCAGGCCTGATTCTGGAGTCCAGGGTTCCCACAACAATTTCATTCTTGCTGGGATCTCAAACTTTTCTAGTCGTGCCTTCTTACCCTCCTACATATCGACATCAATTCTTTAGGATCAAGATTTACTCATAATTAGCATTTTAGCATTACCATCATTCCTATAACCCTGAACCTTATTTTGTTTTCCAAAAAAAAAAAAAAAAAAAAAAAACCTCGGAACCTTATTGTCTCCCATGTCATTATCCATAAAAGATTTAGAGGTACTGGGTTAAGTCCAACTATTACAGAATCAATGACATTAACTAGCCACTAAACGACAGCGAGTTAACTTTTTACTGTATTCTTGTTCTTCCTACTTGCCGTTTTCTGGCCATTTCTAGTTATTTTTCTCTAGACTGCCGCCATCACAGGATTTACGACACAGGCAAACAACAACCTGTAGCCAATTAATTACCTCAACAGTAGAAAAAAAAAACACATTCTGTTAGAAATTACCTTTATAAGTGATCCAAGAACCTCCTTTGTTGTTTCTTCTTTTTGGCACAAGTCTGGGAAATCACTGAAACTAATTCCTTGTTTATCGGCCCACTCTTGAAGTGCATGCTCAGAAGCCACCACAAGTGCAACACAGTAACTATGGAAAGGATCAGCATGTACCATAATATTGTCGGCGTAGGGGCTAGATACAAGAGCTGCCTCAACCTGCAGGGATAAATCATAAATGAGACCTCAGGTTTTGGATCAAATTCATAAGAATTAGACTTGTATGGGTACGAGCCTACCAGGTAATGAATACAGTCATACCTTTCCCAATGAAACGTATTCTCCATGCTGAAGTTTGACAATGTCCTTTTTACGGTCAATTATCTCAAGGCAGCCATCTCCATGAAACTGCCCTATGTCACCTGTGTAGAACCACCTCATCCCGTTCTCATCAACCTTCAATAGCAGCGATTGACACATCAGTAAGACAGCGTATACCATTACAGCTGTCGCACTATAGGTCTATAGCTAACAGAGAACTAGAAATACCTTGTACACTTCATTGGTTTTGTCTTCGTTTTTGAAATATCCAAGTGTAACATTGGGACCACCTATAACAATCTCCCCCCTTGGCATTGGTTTATCACTTACAAGGTAGCCTCCTTCCGACCAATCAACCAACTGAAACATTGGACGTCGGAGTTAAATAACAGTCGTGGTATACCAGATATAGACATTTACAAAAATAAACAGTTTTCAGCTTCACCTTTATAAATGAGCAAGGAAGTGGTGGACCAACGCGACCAACAGATGTATCATCATACTCAGTAAATGTCCCACCAGCACAAGTCTCAGTGAGCCCGTAACCTTGGCCTATTGGAGCACTGATTGTGAAAGTACAGATGTTAAATAAATTAGGTTAAAAAAATGAAGTCCATGCAATATAAACAGCATTTCCAGACTTTGTCTCAGTTAGTTCCAAACTGAAGAAGATGCTATGGCTATAGTCATGCAAGACGCTACTGAAACAGAAAATGTTATGGCTGTAGTCATGCAAGACGTGACAGAAACAGTTGCAGAAACAGAAAAACATTAAAATTATTCAAGTAAAATTACAGTAGAAAATAGAGTTGGTCTCATCACTCTCGTGTAAGACGCGACAGAAACAGTTGCAAACACATGAAAGAATATGGAGACGCTCTGAAATACTAACCCAATACAAATATTGATGAATCTTTGAGTATCACCAGAAAGAGGAGCACCTCCTGATAGAATAAAACGAATATGACCTCCCAGCACAGCTCTGACTTTTCTAAAAACTAGAAGATCCCATAAAAATTTCTCAGGTCCTCTTGCACCAAACCAGCTACCGTTCATAGCAGATAAGCGGCGGTTATATGCAAAATCAAATAATCTTTTAGATAGTCCACCCTTTGCATCAACCTAAATCACAACAATGAGGATCAGACTCATACGAAAGACGTAAAGAGGAAATCAACCTAAATCAAATAATCTTTTAGATAGTCCACCTTTTGCATCCAACTCATCACAACAATGATCCAGCATATTCAACATGTGTAGTGTAGATGTAACATATATAGAAACATACGCCCGCCCATCCAACCCATCTCAGGCTCAGCTTAAAGCTATGGCTTGTGAACAATCAATTCTGAATCCTCTATTTCACTCCCCTCTTTCAAACATGTGAAATGTGAGATCCACCATTCTATATTAGGCACAATTCTAATATTTCTAAAACCGTGAGTCCGTGACAATGAGTACATCACACAGACACACATTACAGCTAAAGCTTAAGAATTTTGCATGCTGTCAACATTTTTTTTTAGTCTTATACAGTAATATTTTACACTCTAAAGCCTACACAAACAAATTTTGTAGTTATTGTCTACAAATTCCTATCAAATTCACATATAGGATAATATGCCTCAAAAGTTATACCAAGTTCAAGTTTTCAGATTCAAACATTTGTTTCTCGGGGACAATGTGTATGTGTTTATAAAGACATTAATCTCCTTTGACAAATTAAATCTGTAGACACAAGTAATGGCAGAAACTGTCAAACAGATTCACTAACCTTTTTGCGTACACCAACTCGGACACGGTCCAGGATTGCTGGCACAGCTGCCATCAGTGTTGGCGCCAATACTGACGCATCACCCTTTGTACCTCTTAATATCTTGTTTGACGTATCCGTAAGTGTAAGTGGGGAACCATATCCTATTTTACTGCCAATTGCAGGGAATAGGTTCTAGGGAACAAATATAAAGATAGTTAGGCACTTAGGCGTGTGATAATCATTCAATGAAGCAAATGTCAGTTTAAAGACATGAAATCCGACCAAAAGAATTCATTGAATCACCTCAGCTGCTAGTTCCAGAATGTGAGCTAAAGGTAGATAAGCTAAATAAACATCCTTGGCACCGAGCCCGGGAACAATTGTCATCACAGCAGAAACTGTCGCAAGCACATTACCATGTGTCATCATCACTCCCTACACATTTAGATGCGCTTAGCATACATATTAATAATAAATAACAGAAAAGAAAGACCTGGAACGAAAATTTTCATGCTTCAGCTGCAAAATGGTTGTGATTGTAGTAGATATGGCAAACGGGTCATTAGGATCAAGTTCAAGTCAGGTCACTTGGGTCGAATCATTTTTGGTTGTGCGGTTATCACTCATTTCTATACAAGTCAATTCAGGTCGGGTCATTTCTGGCTGGTTTAGCTCGTCATTCCAGATCGTATCATCTTCAAGTTCGGGTAAGTTGCGTCAAGTCTAGTCTTTAATGGCTAAAGGAAAAATGAGACCAAAATAACATGAGAACAGACACTGATGAGAGAACAAATGCAAAAGGAAAAAAGAGGCCTTATAAATCAATACGGATTCAGACTTAAAGCAAGGAAAACAAAGAAGCCTCAGAACTCAGTAGGAGACTGAAAGCTCTGATTAAGGAAAAAGGATTCACACTGAAAACTCCCCACAAATGGTAGTTTCTCCACCCCCAGCGTTTCATTAATTATCTGCGATTAACTTCATTCAAACTCAGAGATCTTCAAGAATTGCATAAATACTGTATTATTTGTCGTTACAGATTATCAGTTCGATACTGCCAGGCTGCCAGCTCCATAATTGTTCACATGTGTTTCCATACTTAAACCATCTCTCATACCTATTTCACTTTATGGGGTTCATTATCCTGTATTAATTGGGGTTGCGGATCAATGACCTACATTGGCTGCCATAATTTTAACCAACAAAATACTGGAATGGAATAGCTTAAGGGCTTGTTTGTAGCAAAATAGGGGGGAAAAGGGAGGGGAGGGGGAAGGAGGGAAGGGAAGGGGCGGGAGAATGGAGGAGGTCATTTTTCCTCCAAATCTTTCCTTTGTTGGAGGGGAATATTTTGGCTTGGAGGACGGAATTGGAGGGATCCATTTTCCCTCCCTTCCAAATCCCCCATCTCCATTTTGCTAACCAAACAAAGGATTTCTCATTCCTCCAAATCCCTTCCCTCCCTCTCCCTCCAAATCCTCCAATCCACACACACCCTAAATCCCGCAGCGAGTCTTTTATGAGACAGACTTATATTATGAGACCAACCTAAATATTTTTGTATTCCTTATTTTAGGGTGATGGGTTGGTCTTGTAAAACCATCTCATATAAATTTTTGTGATAAGATAAAGGGGGAGATAATAAAATCGTTCATTGTTAACCAAGTTCCCTAAAAAAGATACATGCTACTGACAAATCGACAACCAAAAAGTACAAGCGTCATGAGACAAAAGGTACTACAAAGAGCTTCCAGATTATTTGGATATCAACACCAATTTTTGTGGTCAATAACTCCAAAGAGTTGAATAATGAATATATTGAATTGGTGCCATGTTTCTGAAAATGCTTTCACAAGCTTGGCCATGAAATCCAATACCTCAAATGGAATAAAGCTAAGAACGTGAAAATAGCCACTACTATAAATCTATTCGTCAACTGGTGAAATCAGAATTAATACAGCCACTGTTCTACCAGTTTCTACACTGAAGGAGCACAGCAAGCAACATGAATCAGAGCCAATTACTGATATAACAACTCCTCCGCCACCATCAGATCTAGTGCATGAGCTAGGTTTCGAAACTATTGTCCGAGGAGCTCAATCAAGTGAGGCAAAACAGTCCACATATCGCCAGTAACAGATTTGCTGAGTTGGTGGACAAAGAAATTGACTAGACTGGTAATATACGGGTGGAAATGGTTCATATACTACTGGAGGATGATCCCCCAAAATATATCCAGCCAATGATAGCCTCAATGGAATATAAAGGAGCAAATAAGCCATACCAGGCGTGTGTCAGTGAGGAAGGCAACACCGCAATGACATTAAAATGAAGAGAATGCAGCGTCGCTGCTACTGTTTATTTTGTTATGACAGAAAGAAACGTGGATTTTTGCAAATTCTCAGCAGTTCACTGATAGCATCGTGCAAAAACTTAAGTCCATAGTTAGTGTGAGTATCCTTAGCTAGAAACAAAATTATATGAATGAGAATATTATTGATAGCTAGAAATCGCTAAGATTATATTTAGCAGTTTGATATTGTAAGTTTAGTGTTTTTTCTATCATTTTCCCCTTGACGATGAATAAGTAAGTAAACGCGTAAAAGAAACAAATAATAGTTCATAACCCACAAAAAATTTGGCTCTAATTGCTTACTCACTTTTGGCAGGCCCGTACTCCCACTGGTGTACATTATAACTGCAATGTCGGCTGATAGTGGTAAATCAGGATCACTAGGGTTTTCCCGTCCAAGCTTCTCTACATCAGCAAATGAAGTAATGGTCCACCCTCGTTCCGACAATGAAACATTAGAAAAGAACTCATCATCCATACATATAATACGTTTAACTGTATCAAGCTGTCCACTTATGTCCGCGAGCTTTTTCATTTCTTTCTGCCCACAGATTACTGTAGTGACTTCGGTCTGTGAAACACATTCAGACTCTCTTCAGAAATAAGCGGGCAACAAAGTCTGTACTCAAAAATACCGAAGTAGGTGACATTTAAATAGAATAAATTTTACTCCGTATCAGTCCTGTCTCTGCAGGTAAAGCAGCTACTACATCAAATATAGAGAGCGGTGTAATATGACTAAAATGAGAGAGAAAGAGAGGACCTCATTCAATGAGTGTGCCACAGCCTCCTCCCCAAGAGAAGCATATATTGTCACGACAGTGATGTTACGCCTGAAACAAGCCTTGGCCAAGAAAAAAAGAACCTCAAATCAAAATCAAGGAAACATTAAGAGCTGATAATATACAGTAACAAGAATCACGATGAAAGTTTGATGGCATAGTAGGTTATCACATTGTCAAACGATAATTCATGTTAGATGACTCTAAAACAGTTCCGGACTACAATTCGTTGTTAGCTTGTTGCTGTATCACTAACAAGACTTTGAAGAAATTATGTGAAAATATTTATAAAAAAAATGAAATGCAATAAGGTAACGCACTTTAAACAGCGTATACATGAAATGCAATAAGGTAAAGCACATTAAACTTAAGTTTCTCCACACCACTTGCAATATCAGTAAATCTTGCACGTCCTTTTTCATTCTTATGTTCACTAATAAAGAGCAGGTTAAATACCTGCAATGCAATGAACCATTCTTCTCGTGTATCAGCAAATATGGCAGCGCGTTCATTTTTCAAATGACCAAGATGTGATAAACCAGAAGCGAAATTGCAAACAGCTTCAAATGTTTCGCCATAGGAAAGCCATTCATATTCTCCCAAGTGAAGTTTCTCAAAGGACCTCCCATCTTCAGCTACTTCCGTCTCCTTGCCAATCAGTTTTCTAGTTCCAAGAAGGGGTTTGTCTCTGTGTTTTTCACATGCCCAAGCAAAAAGCTCAGCAAGTGTCGTAATTCCTTCCCACGCTGTTGTTACTGGCGAAGAAAATCGACTGTTTCGAATTGCATGGCCAGGTTCTCCACCTACGTCGACTAGCAACCCTCGTTTTTTCCCTTGCTTATGGCGAAGAATAAAAGTAAACACAAGGGGGGCTAGTAGTCCAACTACATATGTATTCATCTCCTTAATGTACACCTGAAACAAGCCTCCAATATCAAATTAAGTTGACATATCTCAACTTAGTAATCTAAACCAGATAGCATCTATGCTAATTCGATTTATTTGGAGACGGTACACACAAGCCCTGGTTTGGTTCCATCCTAGAACTAACTGGCAATATGACGAGAGTATTCGACTAGACCAACAAACTAGATCCATCCCCTTCCACATCAAGATATGGCTTCCTTAAGGCCCCGTCCTTTTGAATTGAAACTCTCTGAACTGAATTTCAACTTACCCCGTGTGCCCCGGTCATTTGTTGTCCTTTTTCATTTTGAGGTGTCACAGTCAATTGTTGTCCTTTCTATTTTAAGAATGAACTTGATGATCAATTTGATCATTCACACTCAATTTGTTCCACTTGGCATTTAATAATTGGCTCATTACTCTTTCATTGGTCTTTGTGCCAAAACTAAGGGTCTGTTTGGATAGGAGGATTTGGAGGAAAAGAGATGGGAGGGAAACGAAGGGATGATAAATCCTTTGTTTGGTTAGCAAAATGGAGGTGGAGGAATTTTGAGAGGAGGGAAAATGAATCCCTCCACTTCCCCCTCCAAGCCAAATTATTTCCTCTCCAACAAAGGCAAGATTTGGAGGGAAAATAACCTCCTCCATTTTCCCTCCCCTTCCCTTCCATCCCTTTCTCTTCCCTCCTTCTCCCTCCCCTCCCTTTCCCTCCACTTTTACTATCCAAATACACCCTAAAGGACAACACTTAACCGGGACGGAGGGAGTAACTTGTAGGACCTGAATTGAAGCGAATTGAATAGTAAAACTGAACAAAATTGAACTTATAGGACCTGACCACCTGAACTCAACTGAAAATAAGTCCAAAAGAAGAGGGCCTTAACTCGCACCAGTAACCAACACCAAAAAGACTGGTACATACTAGCTTTAAAAATTCAATAAAACAGTTTGAGCTGGAGGTAGCTTCTATTTTTAAAATTGCTAATCCTATTTAATATCGATTAAGACGGTCTCAAATCAGATTTTGATTATTACTCTCATCGATCAACTGTATTTCCGGCTGTTAAATCCAACAGCCTAAAATGTCAAACAAAACTAAATCAAGCAATCATCAGTCAACTGGAAATCATTAATAAAACTAGTCAACTACGAATCATTATTAAAACTGATATTCAGTTAAGAAGAAGTAATTATGTGGAGGATGCAATGTTGTATCAACACACGACGGGTAAGGTTGCGTACATTTAACCCACATTGATTCAAATGATCAATGTTGTGGTCTACTAGTTACTCCGCATAATTTATCAATAAACACATTACGGGTAAGTTTGCGTACATTTGAACCAAACATCCACAAGAAAAAAAAATAGAATCTAGATTGCATGCAGATTATTGAAAGGAGAATAAAAAAAGACATACGCTATTTTTTTCTTGAGTTCTTGAGTTGCTGTACAAGTTGTGCTCTTAAGTGTCGGAGTAGTCGAGGAACTTGATAGTTCAACTCTTAGTTCAATTCTTTTTTTGTTTTATTCTTTTTTGATTTGTTTGATTGTTTGTAAGTTTCTAGGTTTTAAATTTAATTTGTGATTATAGAATATTGTTTGTGGTGAGTGTTGGGTGGGGAGTAGGGGACCTGTGATTCGGTGTACCAAACTGAAGTAAATGAGGAAAAACTTGGTGAGTTGGTATTGTGTATGGGTGCCCATCACTAATGGCCAAATACCCACATATACACAGCCGGCAACCTATTTTCCTTTAGTATAAGGTCCTAAATCTGGTAAAAATGATCTGATTTGAATGACACGGAATTCTATTTGTACCCGATTTATATCTAAATAAGCTGAGGATCCAAAATTTAACCCTCAATTTAAATTGTTATGACCATAACCGATCCAACTTGAAATAATAACTTTCTCAAGTGCATACGATTATGGTCTCATGCCCTTCGCAAGGACTCGTGTTTGGTCTAAATAAATACATTTTGAACAAGGGGCATAAATGATATGTTTCTTCAAAATAAAACATTGTACTTATTTAGCGCTAGATTCACCTGAAGGCCTTGAACTTGGACATGGGTCGAGGGCAACCATGCCCTTGACCGACTTGTGGCAATGGTGGGGTAGGGTTGGTCCGTGTCTAACTAACTTGTGCTTGGCACCGAACCACGAGGGGTTATCCGGGTTGGGCTGGACATTGGGAATGAAGACCCACGAGGCTAGCGAGCTACCGTGAGTAACTGCTCCCGTCCATGTTAGGTAGGGGAGACTACAAATGCATGATATCAGAGCAACCTTGCGACGGTGTGGTTTGCACCTAACCGGGGATGATTTTAAGTTAGCGGTTATGTTGTTAGGCACAACAAGCACGTTGCGTTATCCAGATGGGGGTGTGTAATACTCAGATTACCCCGTTGAAGAACTCCATTGATAAACTTAAATTACTAGTGCTGAAAAGGATTGAAAATACTATTTATATCAACAAAGTGTATTTTTTTTCTAGAAGCATAAGAACTCCACAGTTAAGCGTGTTTGTTAGGAAATAATCTTGACTAGGTAGCCTCCTAGAAAGATTTCCGGGATACGCATGAGTGATGACAAAATGCGATGAAATGACTTGTGTTATCTATGGGTCAAGAATTGACAAATTACTCTGTTGCGCACAAACAATTATCGTCTAACCTTGCGACGGTGTGGTTTGCACCTAACCGGGGATGATTTTAGGTTAGCGGTTATATTATAGCATTCGATTATCAATTATATCCCCCCACAATAAAACTCTTGACCGAGCAACTAGAATGCAAAGGAAATCTGTAGACAGAGAGGAAGGAAAAGGAAATGCGCCGCAAAAGATCTAAGGGTAGATGTTGAAAGGAGAGCTAAGTTAAGTATCCCAAGTAAGATGGGCCCTAATCTTACGCTAATCCGAGTCAGATAGATAGATATCATACTCACTCATCTCTATTTAGCAGCAGCTGTCTTCCCAACCGTACTCCCTTAGACCCTTAGTATATAATTTGACTTACCTCCTCCTTTCTTCACCTTCTTCATTTATCATTTCATCATTCCACCTCCTTCTCCTAACCCTCATCATTTCTTGTAATTTTCTTGCTCATCTTTCTTACGGTTTCTCGAAACCGACTTCATTCACTTGTTCAATTCAATATATATATATTCATAATTTCATAGTCACATCTAATGTATTCCTATATACTACTCCTTCCCATCCAGACCAAATCGCGCACTTTTCTAAATTCTCCTTACTTATTTGTAATACACGCGTTAGTTTGGCATGGATGGGAGTTCTTCTAGATCAAACTACGTATTTTTCAAAATTCTTCTCACGAATTTATCTGAATGGAAGGTAGTACGATGCACTCTGCTGGTTTCGATCTCCTTCCTACAATCTACTCATGTATGGCTTTATGTCTTACCATGCTTTTTTACAATAGTTTTTGTATAAAACCGTTTTACACCACTTTTTATTATAAAACCAACTTATATTTTACCTAAATAACTACTAAGATAATTGTCATCAACCATCACTTTTCCATAATGACCTCAAATACTTTTGTTATAATATAGTTTTACCATGTTTTATCGTAAAATTTACTTTGCTTTCTAAATCCTTACACTCGGCAGTCGGCATGCACTACTATTCTACTAAGCTCTAGGAGCATCTTGTTTTTTCATGATGCGTTTTTCCTTTGGGCCTTGAACTCTCACATTTTCTTCTATTGGGCCGGGCCTTTCCTTTCTTCTAATCTTTCCAATTTGGGCCTAAACCCAATGTAAAACATTTCCTCTACATTTTTTCTTTTTAAATTTCCATATTGGGCTTTCTCTTCCAAATTCATTCATTCTATTTCCATCCATTTCTCTTTCTCTTTTCCCTTTTCCTTTCAAAATTATTGTAGTACTACATGCACTACCCAATTACTCCACTAGTGCATACCCTTCCTAAAATTAAAACACCGGCCTCGCTTCTTTTTATCGCGAGGCCACCTCCCATCAACTCCTAATTACGGCATCTTATATTACTAATTGTCGCATCTAGGTACAACATTTTAAGTGATCTCACATTTAATTACTTTCTAATATATATCACACTAATTCTTCGTGAGCAGAATTTTAAACAAAGATAATAATCGATCAGCCTTTTCCATCATCGTTCCTAAAAATCTAGAGCTATTATCATCGATGTCCTCCTCGTCCTCGATATACGTGTCAGTAAATAAGCAAAGTTACAAAAATATAGGTAAAATATCACATCAAGAAACAGACAAGCACTGACAAAGTATGTAGGTTAAATAAGTACTCACATTGGGTTAAGTAGGCCCACACATGTGGTTAAGTGACATTTGGTTTGGTTAGATTCACATACATTGTAATAGTACAGTGATTATGACACAGAACAGTCGACGTGAAAATGTTCAAGCAACCAATTAAATGATTCCACGACGAAATAGACAAGCATTTCTTTAATAACTTGACTTTACTCAAATCACAACCCAACACGTAGTATTCCACTCAAAACAAATTAAAATTGTTGCTTTCTGGTCGACGTTGATTTCTTTTATCGTTATATCTCATTTATGACGGATATATCTGTCTTAAAAATAATATGGGTCAAATAACATCTTATTTGTATAGATGAGATAAGTCTTTTGCAAATTTTAATGTATTCTGTTTTTATCTTAGGTGTGATATTTAACCCGTCTTAAAGTTAAGACGGATATGCCCGTCTTAATGAAATTTTTTATTCATTTATATGCGAGTGAAAAGTAATATGTATGTATATAAGAAAAAACTTTTCAATACATATACTTAAAACGTAAAACGGGAACGTAAAGAAATGATTAAGACACTAAAAAGAAAATGCAAAGAAATAACCATGCATAACTCACAGGTTGTTCACCTCATTCCTTAACCATGAGGTCAGGGGTTCGATCCCTGCCCATGGAAATGAAGCAAATTCTTTGACCAGCCGTTTACTTCTTCGTGAGAGCGCCCGCAGCGAGGGGATTATGAATTGTTGTCGACGATGGACACCCCGGTTTAAACCAAAAAACTCACCAGGAGTATATATAATTGAGTAGAGATGGAAGTGGTCCAACAAGTGGATACGTGGGCCGGTGGGTTGGCACGCTTCAGCGCGGCCCATGGCCCATTTTAGCACGAGACGAGATTGACACGACCCAACATTGGCCATGTCTTCTCGTGTTTGGGCTAAAGTTTGATAAAGAAGATCGTGCCTATAGCCCAAGCACGACACGTCCCACCTGGGCACGACACGTTTGGATACGCCCAAAGTGGAGAGTTTACTTGGCCACGCCTAAGCACGTCACCACCTGCTATAGGTTGTGGATTGTGCTTGGACCGCCATTTTCATTTCACTGGCACGATACGACCCGACCTGACACGACACGACACATGTGAGCCAATTAAGTTGAATTTTCATCTAGTTGCTTCCCTTTTTTGTCCTTATGTACAAATCCCTTTCCAACTATTTAGCACGTTTCTTCTTGAAAATGAAATATTGTTACTTGACGGAGACGAGTTTCAGTACCACTCTTTCATACTCCGTATTATTAGAATGTAAATACTGTTATTGACATTTTGTTACATATGTATTCCGTACATAAGAAGATTTTATATATCATTGTTCTATAGAGTTTACATTATGTACTTCATATGAGAGGGTGGTACTCTAACTCAACTCATCAATAGCGTCATGGTAGTTTTTTAGTGGACAACTTTACTTGTTTTGCTACTCACTTGTTAGTTGTTTTATCCAGTTAATGAGAAGCTTTCTAATGGCACAAATAAAAGTTGTTAATTTTTTTTTGGAGTGTAAAGGGAGTTACAAGTGCGAATATGATGCTGATGAGTTTTGAATTCAAATTACGAGCTCATGATTTTACCACTTAAGTTAGTTGATATCTGCAAATAACGGTTATTCATGAGATTATGTTGGATTTGGTTTTTGTAGGTTAATTAAGTAACTTCACAAATGAGATACACATGCAAGTATGTAAAGATTGTCGATCACCAAACTAAGAAAATGGACTATATTGCAATACTAAGGCCCTCTTTACCTTTAAACTTAGTTTCAATTTATTTCAAATAAGTTTCAGCCCGAATGAATAGGATTTCAAGAACTCAAGAAGCGACTAAAGATGATGCTCTCTAACAATTACTCCGTATTAACAATAAAACATGTAAAAAGTTAAAAAAGAATTTTGAAAACTAAGAGCAATTGTGTTGTTCAAATTGGGGTTCCAACATCATAGGTACTCAAATTTAAACTGAACACTCAAATTACAGCTTGCAACCTCTACAAGCTTTATCTCACTCTTGTTGTTTGTCCAATTTGACATGTTTTGGTTACATGTCTTTGTTTAAGGCCATGGCGTTTTGGTTTGGATATGAAAGATTTTAATGGTGGAACTCATAGAGAATCAATTATTGAGAATGAAAAGCCTTTAATTATCGGAGCATCCATTTTAGGAATATCTATTTAGTATTCCGATGTTTTTATTGAGATGTTCATTAAAATTCACGTAATTGAAATGGTAAATTAAACTGATATAAGATACAAATGGTTAAATTGTGACAATAGATTTAGAATCCGCAACAGAAGGAGAACAATGTAGGAATACACAAATCGTAGATAGTCGATTTATCAATATCGTTCTTAAATAAACCCTTGGATATATTATAGATCGATACACTACTCTTTGCAGACGCAAAGGAGTAGAATGACGGAGAAAATACAAGAGGGTGCTTATTCAAACAAAGGAAGGAAACAAGCCCATAGAGGAAGCAAGCGCTAAAAGTGCTGCCATCCTCAACTCAGAATGATAGGAATGCACTCGAACGCAAACACAAATTACAAATTACAAATTACGACGACACAAACCCAACAATACTTAGGAACAACATACACAATGACTGCCTATACCGGTCTCAACAGAGTTAGAAACCCGAGCATGGCAAACAGCAGGATATATAATCAAGTTACTTCTTGAAGAGCTCCATGACCCAGGTGTCATAGGCGCAGCAAAAGACGTCAACTCCGGAGAAACCAGTCTGGAGAGCCAAACCCTCAAAGTCTTCCTTGGACCGCTCTTTGCCGCCCTGGTTGTGGACTAATGTGTGGGAATCAAGGCTAAAGACCATGTGGGCTTCCAGGTTGTCTTCTGGGAGTACCGGGATCAATGACTCCACCAGGATCAGCTTCCCTCCCTTTGGCAGAGCTGCACAACAGTTTTTCAGGATTTCCACGCAATGCTCATCACTCCAGTCGTGCAAAACCCACTGCAGACAGTAAATATTACACAAATTCTTGTTTCAGACTGGTCAAATAGGAAGGATAAGACAAATACAGTTCCTAGGGACTAGCAAAATAATTGTCCTGTCTAGCCAAGTTGTTATCAGCTGACATCTTTTAATTTTAAGACGGAATAAACAAACTGGTAAAATGGAAATAAGGATCGGAGATGAATTAATAACCTTCATGAAAATGGTATCAGCGTTAGGAACGCTTTTAAACATATCACCACCAACATGTTCGACACCAGGGTAGGAAGGAGCATCAGCAATGACATGAGGCAAGTCATAGTTGATGCCCTTGATGTGAGGGTACTTAGCAACAATGAGGCTGACATTAACACCGATACTGCCACCAACATCAACCAAGACCTTGACATCATCGAATCCATGGTACTTCTCAAGGAGCTTCTTCATAACTAGGATTGTGTGGTGTGCCATACCCTGGTTGAACACATGATTGAATCTTGCATCTGTTCCTGTGTAGTCGAATTGGATCAGTCCATGTGCTCTCTTGAATGGTACTTCTCCGCCTTCTAATACATACTCGGTCAAGTGATACCTACACAAGTTCACCAACACTAGTCACTCTCAGTCTTAATCTTCAGTAAATATTAATTTACGGTGTTATTAGCTTTCGGTCAGTGTCATGTTAATTGTTTAACGTCCGAAATGTATATTTATGGTCATTGCCTATAACGGAATGCATAGCTCTGCTTCCGACTAAACTAATGTCTCCCATTAAAGGGTATAGGTCCTGTTTGGCAATTAACAGAAGCAGATTTTAAACAACAGATTATGTTAGCAGAATACAGTTAGCAGATTTTAACAGCATGTTTGAGTAACAAATCCCATTAGCGGAATTATTATTATTACTAAGTACGTGTTTGGTAAATAGCAGATTAAGCATGATATGTTATTTTCCAAATATGTTGATTTATGCCCAATACGGGGTTATATTATTAGGAACGGGAAAAAAAAAAAGTCGTACCAACTTTCCATCATGACTTTGTCATGGTGCAAAGCGAGCAAAGGGCCAAGAGAGCCTTGGTCATTGGGATTAGCAAGGTATTTGCAAAGGGGTGCAGGGCCATAAAGCCTTTGAACACCGGCATCGCCCTCTTGGAGCTTGCAGGTTAGCACCGAGTAGCTGGTCAGTAGCCGAAGCATACGATCCAGCAACACGGGAGCATTTGGGTTCTTAGACCCAATCTTAGTCGCGATCTCAGTAGTTGAGAGATACGCGCCTTCCCCTGCTTCAGAGATAATGTCAAGCACTTTGAGTTCAAAGGCTGATCTCAGTATCATTGGCAGAGCTGCAGCATTTGCCATACTCACTGCTTGCCCTGCCAATTTTTCATCCTCACTCATTTTCGGGTTGGCTGTTTTCACACCGTTGTTACCGTTCACTAGATTCACTAGAGCATTCATTTTCGCTTTTTTTTTAAATTTAAATTATGTGGGTATATTTAGCGAAATAGTGCACGACTATTTTTTCTTAAGACAGACGCAAAACAAAAACGAAAAAAATATAAAAAACCAAGAGATGTGATGGAAAAGAGGAGCAGGAAGTTGGTAGTTGTTGTTGTAGTAACTAGCAATGCTACAACTGCCTGTGTTTTTTAGGCAAGTGAGTTGCTCTTTTTATAATGGGTTTCTAAGCAACTTTATCTCCCTTTTACCCCTTGCTTATGCCCCTTCCAAACCCCACAAAAATTGGAAAAAGAAATACAGCAAAAGATGAGAAAAAGGATTACGCATCTGAGTTAGTACCTCAGACCTTGTAGTTTTTGAGCATATTCACATTTTTTTCTGAGCATATTATCATTTATAATTATAGTTTTTGAGCAATATTATATTTTTTTAGTGTAATGTTTTAGTAAGTGTGCTCAAAAACTTTAAAATAAAACTCAGAAAATAAATAATAAGAGGTACTACCTCAGATGTATAGTCCATGAACTGAGCAAAAGATTCGTCGTCATTGGATGGTATTGAGTTTCAGTAACATCCTTTTACATACATAATGTAAGCCCTACATAATAAAGAGAGAATTGTGTGCGTTTGAGAGGGTCATACTAGGGGTGTTCACTCAGTGATCTGGACTAAAAACCAGACCGGACCATTGGTCCGGTCCATGATCCACCTATTTACTATACTTTGGTATTTGGTTTGGTTCTAGACCAAACCGGATGGACTGTGGACCGAACTTGTATAACAAAAAAGCGTTAAAATTATAACAAGATAGAGATATACTTAAATGATTAAATCTACTAAGAAATTAAAAAAAAAATGTTACTCATTTTTTATCATTAGCAAGTTCAGGAATTCTAAATTCTGATATACTAAAGCATAGTGATGACTGATGAATAATGATAATCATATTTTGGTTCATTTAGTCCGATTTACGCATTTTTCTGATCCAGGCCGGATCGGACCAATATTAAAATGGTATGGTCCATGGTCCACCATTTTAATCATTATTTGATCTTTGGTCCATAGGGTTTGGCCCCATCCTCTTTGATTCCGGACCAATGAACGTATCCCTAGCTGATACCGAAACTCAGTATCACCTGGTGACACTATCTCATTTTCTAAAATAGAAAAAGTAAAGATGGAAAAGAAAATGAAATGATGAAATAATTGGTATTAATATGGCCGAGATGATTTACAGCCTTGTAAATAAAGGTCTACATATTAATGTAAGGACTCCCTTCTTTGGAAGCTTATTGGCTATCTCTATCCTTCATACACGTCGGCCCTTTTTATTTGTTTTTCAAAAAAGATATATATATATTCATAAATCATAATATCGTTATGTGACATTTTCAATTAATAAAATTGAAAACAAAATAAATAAACCATAGACAAGTGTACGGTGTACCCCATATAAGAGTCTAGGACTAAGGATTTCAAATTGTAATACACAAAATCTCATTTACGACGGACATATCCGTTTTAACCTTAGGTCAGGTCAGATATCATACATAAACAAACAAAATGCATTGACATTGCCAAAAGATTTGTCCTTTATGCAAGTGAGATATTATTTAATCAATTTTATTTTTATTACGGATATAGCCGTCCTCAGGAAGACCTAACCTACCGTACATTTGTAGTCATCAATTTGTTGTTGGTGTGGCCCTAAATTGAATCAATGGAATGCAAAAGATAATTTTACTCATCGGCTTTATTAATTTTTTTTTTTTTTTTTTTTTTTGACAACAAGCAATGAATAACTTACATTATTCCAAATGTTACAGAGTAAGCTATTCGACTAAGTAACACCAGAAACCTGACTACCAAATCTAGTGCTACCAAGCCACACCTAGAGATAACATAAACATTAAAAAGGAAAAACAATAACAAGGCAGAGCAACCAAGGTATGTTGGTGAAGGGAGGAGGAAAAGCCACAGAAGGCCTCCAAAAATTGTCGATACATACGAGCCGCAGAGTGACAAAAGCAAGGTGTACTTACGCTCTTGCGAAAAGAGCGTAGAAAGACAAAGTGGTAAGCAAGACGACGAAGTCCGCCACCGATGGAGATAAATCTCCTACACCTTAGAGATCGTACCCTTTGGTCGTAGGACCAACAGATCAAGAAAGCAGACGTGCAAAGTCCAACACGAACACGAACAGAAACCCTTAGGGACAGGACACCCATGCGGCCATGCTCATTGTCGGATGTGAAGTTACCAAGACCCTAGTACGAATAAAAAGCACGACGCTACGAGCCACCCCAAAGGTTACGGGACAGGACACCCATAACCCAAAAGAGGTCTTTATTAAACTGAACGACGAAAAGAGCAGCAGCATGAAGAATGGGACTTAGACCACCGCAGCCGTCCAAACCAACGCCACATCCAACCCAAGCAAGTGTTCAAGGTATCGAAAACTGCTTCTGCTTATGTAGGCATTGTACATATTTGTCTGTAAGTCTTATATGCAGGAACTCGCCTCGTGGATGAAGTGTGAAAAATGTTGATTTTAATTAGATGTGTGTAACTATATCGGGATTATATATCGAGTATATAAAGTAAATAAACGGAGCCAAGTTCCAAACAAATTCACGATTGATGAGAGGTCTACTAATTCCAGCATTCAGATGCCTTACTACGACTCGAAAATTAATTGGGTCCAAGCCTAAGGGCTAACCCAAGCACTGACCGTAATATCGAGCTTCCTTAACTGACTGTCAATATTTGCCTCTTATAAGTTGGCAATGCTACATGGCCGTCTCTACAGACCACGATATGCTGTCTCCTTACTTCTGTAAGACTCGAAAGCAACACTTGGGGAGTATTACACTTCTGATAACGAAAAAGAATAAATAGACTCGTAACTGAAAAGAATAGATATACTCATAACTGGAATGAGATCAATCGAGGGTTGAGATCCGTGGGATGGGATGTAACAACCATGATTCCACATGATCTTGGTCATCATCTTTTCTCTCCACATAAGCATTTTGCAGCTTGTACAGCAAAGTAGGTCAAAATGATGTCAGCACCAGCTCTCCGTAGACACATTAGTGATTCCATCATAACTCTCTCTTCATCGATCATTTTAAGAACACCTCCCGCCTTTATCATTGAGTACTCCCCAGAAACCTAGTTAACAAACAATTAAGGGTGATAATAAAGAAATACTGAGAGAAATGTAAAAATGAAGTGCACTCTCAATGGTAAAACGCTAATAGGATCCAATAAACATTAGGAATGATTAGAATTTAATTTGGTTTCTGAAATAAAATTAAAAAGCAAGCTACAATTCAGTTTCTTTGTTCCGTTGTAGCACCATTAGCAAATATAAATTTGGTCATCATAAGGAAATTTCTGAACACTGGCCATGCTAGATTAAATATTTTAAGAGTATCCAACAGGTAATGGAGAATGGACGGAGGAAGTGATGGGCCAAAGAGGGAGGAATGGAGGGGTCAGGGAGGGGAAAATAGAGGTTATAATGGAGTCGAGCAGGACGGGAGGGAGGGAGGACTTGATGGGATCAGAGAAGCAGAAGGTTACAGCCTGCAATGTTGGGTGGTTGGGGACACCGGAAGACGGTGGTCATGAGGGAGGAGAAAGAGGAAGACTGGTGGTGGTTTTAATAGGTGCATATGGTTAATGAGTTTTTTAATTTAGTTAAGTGAGTTTAATATTTGTTTAATAATTGCATGTTGGTAATTTTAGAATGAAAATTTATGGAAAGGATGACTGAGAGAAGCGAGAAGCCCATATGGGTTGTGGCTATTTTGGTTAAAAACTTAAAACACGGGAGAATAACTCATAGCTCTTGGTTCAAATCCTTAAGGGAGCCAGCCAATTGCCCTGAGATTATGCCTTTCTGACTCGGAGCTTTTACATTGGTAAAATGGGTGGTTTTGCCTGCTTGCAGGCTATCACGTATGCACGAATTTACACCCAGTGCTAAAGGATCGCGGTTACACGCTCTCTTGTGATCCCAAAAAGAGATTGAAGGAAGTGGGAAGAAAGAAAAATAAAATACTGAAGAAGAAAATTGGAGAACATGAAAACTAGGACAAGGGAGTAGCATTCACTTGGCAACAGTTTTACTGTCCGGTTCAAGGAAACAGAGCATGTAATTTTTAAAATCTTATAAAACACGTGCCAGATCGCTACTACAGCCAGGTTCTTGCTAGAATTTACCTGATATGCCGCAATTGGCAGGGATGAGTTATCGCGAAGGAGCCTGATAATATCCAAGTATGGAAGCCCTGGTTTTACCTGTAACTCAAACATGAAATTGCATTGAGGGATTGAGGTAGTAAAGCGCCAAACATATAATTTAATCAGACAACTAAAGACACCATACTGACCAATAGGATGTCAGCTCCTTCTGACTCATCTTCCTGAGTTTCGATTAAAGCTTCTCTATAATTTGCTGGATTCATCTGATAGCTTTTGCATTGAATCCCAAAATATAAGTCCAACAAACATAAGCAATCGAGCTAATAAAAATGAAATACAATATTAAACGGTTACATACGTTTTCTTGTCTCCAAAGCGTGGATTAGAGTCGAGTGCTTCTCGGAATGGACCATAAAAAGCACTTGCATACCTGAATTTCAGACAGTAGTATCATCAAACAAACATTCACCAGCAAAGTGAACCACTCTTTTGAGCTGTTACAATTTGACACAACAATGAGAATCTATACAAGGAAATGAAATTACTTTGCCGTGTAAGACATAATGGAAACATGCTGAAAACCTTCTCCATCAAGAGCTGAGCGTATTGCTCCTATACGGCCATCCATCATGTCACTGGGACTAACAACATCCGCTCCAGCTCGGGCCTAGGCACAACATTTGAAGTCACAAGTGAGCCAAAGTCACAATAGACATAGGTTATGATGCAACCATTGCTTATTGAAAAAACATAAAACTAAATAAGACAGTTGAACACTGTTGAAGAAGTAAGTAGAATCTATTACAACAGCAAGGAGCAAGGAAAACAGCTTTTTCTCAAAAATAAGAAAATAAAGTAAAAAGAAAAGAATGCTTGAAAAAGTACGGCAAACCGACTTGCTTGTAATGCACTAGAGGCTAAAAAAAATTCAGGATAAACTATAAGAATCGGATAGCAACCACAATGCTAATGAAGAGGCCACAAAATGCTTTGCTAATCTGATTATTCACAAAAGTCAAGTTTTTTAAATCAACAACCCATGACATGGTTTATAGCCAGCAAATATTACAGACCAAGTTCCCACCAAAATCTGACTGTAATTTTCATGAGCACGAGACACTGAGAACTAACAGCACCTCACTTTCATTGACTCGGAGACGAAGGATGTCAAGATAACTAGTAAAATGCAGGAACTAAACTCTTACTGGGTACAGAATACCTATTAAAAACACATCAGAGTACGACGGACTATGATTTTTCAGGATATATGAAAATGCAATGTAACATAAAACCAGTTCAACCTGAGATACAGCTTGTTTGCACAATTGGTGCACAGTCTCATCATTCAGAATGACACCTGCAAGGAAAGGATGATTCATAACCAGAATAAAGTAATTTTAGGCAAAGGCATATAGCAAATGAAAGCGGTCAGAAACATGCCATCTTCTCTAACAATCCCATCATGCCCATCTGAAGAGTAAGGGTCTAATGCAACATCTGTGTAAATAATCTGCCAACATAAAGTAAAGTAGCAGCACTCAGAAGACACATAACACCGGCAATAGTACATAAAAGTCGGCCATAGCAACACTCATAAATATACTGTGCCACTCATTTTTATGCTTTGAGTTAGATAAACCGATTAATTAATACTCTCAGAAAGCTCTCAAAGTGAGCGGCACAAGCAATTTACCCTTTGCTGTATAAAAGGGGAATGAAGAAGGAAGATAGACATACAAGGTCAGGAAATTTGTCTTTGAGCAAGCGAATAGCGCGGGGCACTAAACCATTGTCATTGTAAGCCTCATCACCTGTGGGTGTCTGAAGAGAAACAAACAGGTTGGATACTTGAATTGATCACCAATAAAAGAACCGTCTCACACTGTAACACGTTCTTATTCTATAAATTGTACTCCCTGCGTCCCGGTCATTTGTTGTCCTTTGGTTTTGGCACAAAGACCAAGGAAAGGGGATGGAGCCAATTACTAAATGACAAGTGGAATAAATTGAGTGTGAATGATCAAATTACTCATCAAAATCATTCTTAAAATAAAAAGGACAACAAATGACTGAGACACCCAAAATGGAAAAGGACAACAAATTAGGGGTACCATGTGTAATCTATCAAAGTTTCATAATTTACATAAAAGTTTCATAATTTACATCATAGTAGGGGTACAATGTGTAATCTATCAAAGTAGGGTACCATGTGTAATCTATCATGATCTATCAAAGTGGGGGTACCATGTATAATCTATCAAAGTTTCATAATTTACATCAAAGTTTCATAATTTAAAATTAGGGTACCATGTGTAATCTATCAAAGTTTCATAATTTACATCAAAGTTTCATAATTTATAATTTTAATGGGCCCAAGATGGAAAAGGATAACAAATGACCGGGACAGAGGGAGTAATTGATCACGGATAGATAGAGTCATGGAAACGAATAAAAGAAGGTACCTTTAAAGCATCAGGAACCTTAGGAAACAGAACAACACTGTTAACCCCAACTTCGCGTGCTTTAGCCACCTGAAACCAATCAATCAATCAATCAATCAATCAAAACATAACAATTACTCCCTCCGTCCCGGTCAATTGTTGTCCTTTAGTTTTGGCACAAAGACCAAGGAAAGAGGAGAGGACCAATAACTAAATGACAAGTGGAACAAATTGAATGAGAATGATCAAATTACTCATCAAGTTCATTCTTAAAATAGAAAGGACAACAAATGACCGAGACACCCAAAAATGAAAAAGGACAACAAATGACCGGGACAGAGGGAGTATCAACAATGCTACAATGCTGAAATTCAATTCAGTACCACCAGGTGACGCCATATCGCTAAAAAAACCTCGTATACCTGAGTAATAAGGCCATGACGCCAACCAAGGCGAAAACAACCAGGCATAGCACCAATAGGAGTATCCTCCTCACCTTCATGAATAAACAAAGGATAAACCAAATTAGCAGGAGACAGATTAGTCTCCTGAAAAGCAGCTCTATGATGAGCTGATCTACGATTACGCCTCGGGCGACGAGAAAGCGACAATGGGGTAATAACAGGAGTATTAACAGGTGATTTAGGAATAACTGGTGCAGCAGGTGCAGCAGGAGGATTTCCTGCAACAACTGCTGCTTCGCATTCGTCAATGCTAAGACCTTTACTCGTACTCGTAGTTGTATTAGTATGGATGTCATTAGATGCCCTAATTGATAGTTTAGAATTGGAAATGTTAGACCATTTTTGTTGTTGTTGTTGTTTTGGGTTGGTCCAATTTCCTAGTACCCAACCTATGTTGCTGATGCTACTTAATGTTGATGCCGCCATTAATGGTGAATTGCAGAGTTTTTTTGTGGGTTTTGGTTTAATTAAAATGGGTAATTGATTTTGGGAAGTAAAATTGAGATTTCAGGATGATGAATAGATGATGATTGATGATATGTTTGTCGGGATGTCGATTTTGCACGAATAATACCAAACAATGTCATCCGCACCAACTCCTTATCCCGTGTAAATATTTTTGGGATGTCAGTATGTCACCTAACAAGCAAGTTGTTTGGGTCGAGTTCGGGTTATTCGAATTTGTAAGTATTGTGGTCGGGTTATTTTGAGTTCGGTCAGTTTTATGGGTATAAATATCAAATTATTTAAGGAAAATGGTCAATTGGCAACGATAAATGTTTTGGTCGGGTCATATGTTCGGATGCATATTGGGTAGATCTGACAAAGCTGAACTAACCCGAATACCCGGCCCGATAAGGTGAATCAATATACCCAAAAAAAGCCGAAAAGTGTGACCTGACGCTAAAGACGAAAGTGACTCGACCGGAAGAACTGATTTGAAATGGCCCAAAATGACCCGCTAGAACTAAAATGACTTGGTAAAGGCAAAATCTTGACCTAAATGACCCAAAATGACTTCATCCAAAAATAACTCGATAAAATTAGGGGACTGATATTTCCACGAACATTTTCTTTAACGCCACGACATTATTGCAGTAATTAGAAGAATCTTGACTTTTTATGCGGTATAAAGTTCGTGGCATTAACGCAATTGGTCGTGGTGTTATGCCACCCCTAAAATTATTGCCCCAAATAACACATTTACCAAGTCTAATATTGGATATGGATACATGTTCTGACAACAAAAAAAAAAACAAAAAAAAAAAAACAAAAAAAAAAATATTAAACATGGAGCTTACTTAGCTAACTCTTAATTTACAAATCATTTTTTAAAAAAACCAAAAAAAAAAGTACAAATCATTAGCTCGGATGTGACATAATAATGTATCGAAAAAAAACTAGTTCCGAGTGGGCATTGAGCTCAAATTCATTATCTTTTGAATTAGAATGCTTCAAGGGAATATGAGATCATATAACTGGACATTTTGCAATATTCACCTATCTACTACAGATTCATCATAGCTTCAAAATTTAAGAATTTGCAATCAACATTTTCTGAAATAGTTACACGGACTGTAACTCAATCTCCAAATGACATGCAAATCGATTGAGGCGTATGTTCTAAGTCCTTCTAACAGTGGGACAGCGGAAGCAGGATTAATAAGTTTTTCTACAGTCTCAGTACATGGCAGACAGAAAGGTGGCGTGAATATACTGTAGCCAATGTAGCAATCTGTTATGACGAAGCTGGTGACGCCTACTCAACTGGCTTTTTGACTATACTGGAGCCAGTGTAGCATTCTGCATCGAAGAAGCTGGTTTTGAATATAGTCAGCAGCTTGAATTCTGGAAGTACTCTGCGGGTATTGATGAAGGACAATGCTTCTTTGCCACGGACTTGTACTGAAGAAAATATATTTGCAAGGTATTAATATATTTACAGAGTACATTATTATGCGGCCTAAAACGCTCATGCCTTCTATGTATGTGTCACAGAGATTAAATCTGTCTGGGGTCTTTAAAAAGGGGGTTTAATTTGTGACAGATTCTTGTAAATAAAACTAAGTGTGCCGGAAGTTCTCTGAGTTATACCTTATGATGACTATACTTCTCTCTGATTGCTGGTAAACTAGAGCTATGGCTGTTCAGGCACAGCTGATGAAGAGCTTTAACACATTCCTCTAAGTCAGAAGCCTCGTAAAGCGTATAATGCCGCAAAGTAGCGTTCTGTACAATCATCAATGGAAAAACAGATAAATAAATGCTACTAAATCAAGAGACCAAAAGGCAAAAACCGAAACTAGACCATCATAGGCACATACCCAAGGTCTAGAAGAAGTAAGCATGTATTTGGCTAAAAAGACTGATGAAGCAGCAATGAGTGATGGGGCATATTTAAGCATGCTGTACTCCAAAAGAGATAGTTCTGCCACGTAGTTTGCGAGGCACTCGAGCTGGAATGCTGGCACCTATGCAATAACGCAGCACGAGAAGAAATAATGAGAACATAACACACTGTTGCATTTGCATAGAGCTAAATATTTGGGAGTTTCTAGAACAGATAATACGCAAGAACCAGTGTAAGACGTAAGATGATCGGAATAACAAACACACCTCATTCATCACCTGAGCAGCCCGAACAAATCGCCTGATTAACAGCCAACAGATAAAATAAAAGTCAGTACAAGTTTGCTAATCTGATAAACTTATTACAGAAATTAAATAATTTATAACTACATAATGTTGGAAAATCATCATGCAACACAAACATTCCATAGTATACCTTAAAAAGTTTTTGGTCGTTGGGGCAGTCATTTCAAACTTCAGAAAGTTCAGAACTGCAGATTCCATTTGCAAAACCTTTACAGACAAGGTTATTTAAGTCAATTTTGTGAAAGTATTCAACCTTTGAAGGAATGTGAAAAAAAATAACATGGTGTTAAAATTCATACCTCTTCTTTGAAGTAAGTGTTGTCTGTAATATAACAAAATTCCTCCACCTGAGGCGCGCATATCTCTTCATATTTTCTGCAAAAATCCATCATATACTCTCAGATTCAGAAATTCATTTTACCCAACAGAAATTACAAAAAGAGAAACTAGAAAGATAGATGGCTTACGCTGCAATCATCATGCAAGCTACACCTAGTAATTGCAAACGCTGTCTGTTCATTGCATTGCCAGATAGATATCTATCTATGTAATTAACAGTTAGATATAATGTGTCAGGGACGAGCCTGTATTCTTCAGCAACCTGCAATGTTTAACAAAGAGAATACAGCTTCAGTTTAATGGATTATCACGGTAAGAACTTGAATACCATTAACAAAACATCATTCAAGACATTTTGAAAGCAGTACTACTCCAAGAATTAACTCTGATTGATGTTCGACACAAAAGGCGAAATTCAACCATTTGAGCATATAAATTTGATATAAGAAAATCATGAATGGACACTTAGCTACCTCAACAAGCCAGTCAACAAGTATGGCGCGCATGCTGGCATTTATATCTTTTTGAGTCTGCTCCATAAAGTCTGTTGATGGTCTTTTCTGTGTCTGAAAAAAATCATGAGTTGATAAATGAAACTGTATTTACAAGATACCCAAATTTGATCATACAGAAATAATTATATTACATAACAGATAGTTTCGAACTAAAAAATGGGTGGCAAGGATGTCAAAGAGCATGAAAAAATTGAGAGAAATGGAAAGAATGTTTTAAATGTGAGCGTGAAGATTGAATACCTCTGATTCTCGTAAATGCTTATAGATGTCACAAGCTATTGTCGAACAAAACTGAGGATCCATGTGATTGTCATCAACGTCAACGACTTTATCAATTTCCATGGCTGAAACTATCTCTCTTTTGCAGAAACTTCCTACAAAGGTGGCATTACACACGGTTAATAATGAGAGCTAAAAATTCTGGATGGCAGATTAGTAACAGGTACTATCAGTTTAAGCAGCAAACTGTGTTTGATGAAGGATAAGGTACCGTAGCATTTGAGCAATTTACTACCACATGTTTAGACCCTTTTTTACTCTTGGGAGTGATTAATAACCAGATACCTACTGATTAGTAAACAATTAACCTGTAGTTTCCATGTCATCAGAAATGTAAAGATTTTTGGATGTTTTTCTTTCGATTGAGCAAAGTGCAGCTACATCATTCTCATCCATATATTCAACTTCTGGGCTCTTCAAAGAATCACAAGTAGACATTGATTCATCCATGGAAACAGATTGTGCATCTTCCGGAGTTGGAGTCGTATCCATGGTACATGAAGCTGGATGGCGAGTGATATGAGATTGTTCTCCTTTTCCATTTGGTAAACTAGCCTTGCAAGAAACCAGAACATTACTTCTTGTGAAAGCTGTTTTCAACGGAACCACAGCGCTGGGTTTGGAGTTCAGTGTGGCAGACGGGTTTTCTGCAGGGAAGCTTGTACTGCGGACTCCTGTACTACTATCCCTTTTGGCCTTGGTGCTTTTGGTAATGGCACTCGGTACCTTCACATATTAAATTACACCACTTAGAAGAAGTTTCACGAAAATGCAAAAACGCTCATATACACAACAATTTTATTTTCAAGGATTTAGAACTAACAACTAAAAGAACTAATAGGCGAAACAAGCATAGAAAGATTAGGAAGCTTGTAGAGATGATTCACTTGATTTTAAATAACCGCCATGATAGAATATGATTGAAATAATCATAATTTGTAAGAGGGCTAAGCAAATCATATGACCGAGGTTATTACAGGTGGCTTAGTTTCAAGAAATTTAGACTCCATGTAAGAGCTAGACAAGCATAATAGATGGTCAAAACAAAGGGGAGAAGGGAAATAATAGTGATCAAGGCATGAACAAGCGAAGTGGGTAATTATCGCCTTCCCTCTCACATTCCGTCTTCCAAGTTCACTGTTACCTCCTCCATCACGTTGTTTCTTTTTCCATGACCGACTAAACTGGATGTGCTTCTTTTATCGTAAATTAGCACACAATTAACTCATTTTCATCAATGGTCATTTGGGAACTGCTTTTATCGTAAATTAGTACACATTTTGACTCATTTTCATCAACAGTCATTTGGAAACTTCTTTTATCGTAAGCTATCATCTAACGCAAGACGCGAGTGCTTGCATTCTTCATCAAGGTATGTTTAGTCTAAAGAGCAATTTCAGCCAATGGAAGGGGGAACAAACTATACTGAATCTGAGACGGAGAAATTGTCCGAAAAGATTGAACTTTCTCAGTAACAAACAATAGTGCAAGAACATTTCAGTGAAAAAATCATACAGCATTGCCAAACAATTGAACACAGAGCATTCATCCTTGTGTGTAAGCTTTTTAAAAGCGTTCGCGCTACACCGTCTCACAACAAGGTCCAATGTAAGAACAAATGTAGGTTGTAGGCTATAATGTAATTCTACTAGACTAGTTTCTTGGATTCTTCATCAACTTATACATTCAATCAGAATTTAATTATCTTCGAAAAACCTCGACTTTCGCAGTAACACACATTACAACACAGAAGTACAGAACTGTTCAAGAACATTTCAACTATAAATTCAGATAACATTTCAAAAACCCTTGCGCGGGACTGTTTCACATCAATGTAACCAATAATGTATATTTTCCGTCCCAATCATTTGTTTCCCTTTTATATTCCTTGTAACGATTATTTTAATGAAAGGTAAATAAATCATTGAGACGGAGGAAGTAATAATTGTACAATTCTTCATCAAATTATACATTAAATCAGACAGCGAGCAATAGTGCAAGAACATTTCAATTATAAAATCAGATAACATTTCAAAAACCCTCGCGCGGGGACCGTTTCACATCAATGTAGCCAATGATGTATTATTTCCGTCTCAATCATTCGTTTACTTTTTATATTCCGATTATTTCAGTGAACGGTAAATAAATGACCGAGATGAAGGAAGTAATAATTGAACAATTCTTCATCAAATTATACATTAAATCAGAGACGAATATCTCGACATTCTCAGTAGCGAACAATAATGCAAGAACATTTCAGTTATAAAACACATTCCGTCTCAATCACTTGTTTACCGTCTATGTCGGGGCATTTTAATCAAATGTAAACAAATGATTGGACAAAACAAGTTTCTTGGAAAGAAAGAAAGAAAGCGTACCAAAGAAGGACGAGGATGATTAGTAAGGTTAGAAAGAGGCGGACGTTTCTTGGTCAACTTAGGATTATTAACCACCTTAACACCACCACCACCGTTACCATTTTCCGAACCCGACAATCGATTCCGGTGCGTTTGCGTCGACATTACAAATTTACGGAATTCCGATTCGTAATTCTTAATTCGTAATTTGTAATTTGTAATTTGTAATTTGTAATTTGTAATTTCTTGAGGTTTTTGTTTTTGAAACTTGGAGTTGCGCTCTAAATCTTTTTGTAGTGTGTCTTAATATTTTGTGTTTGTGCGTAGGAGTGTCACGCTTATATGTAGTTTTATGTGGGTAGTGTAGGACTGTAGGAGCGTCGTTATTTGGTTTTGGATTCTTGCAGTTTAATGTCTGGGTTTGTATTCTATTGGGTTTTAAATTTTGAATTTGAACTTGGCCTTGGTTTTGTCAGATTTGTTTACTTTGGGGATTACTTTTTGTACCAGTGTATTGGTTTCTGTATTTTGTTGCAACGACTATTTGAGGGCTTTTATGGTATTTCACTATTCAATCGGTCTTCTTTAAGACGGTTATATCCAAACCTGATAAACGGGTTAATCGGATCGGATCTTGCGTCGGGTCAGGCAAGTTCGAGTCATTTTTGTGTTGACTATTTTCAAGTTATTTATGGATAAGATCGGGTTATATTAGGTCGGTCAGCTCGGGTTCGAGTCAAGCTGGGGTCTTAAGTTCGGGCACGGGTCGAGTCATTTGGTCCAGGTCACTCATATCTGTTTTAAGTGTAAACGAATTTAAATATTGCCCCATATGGATGGATAGAACAAGAGTTTATCATTCGTTGGACATTCTATTTTTCGTCTCATCCATTTATTTGACTCATTTTATCGTTTAAGACGAATATGTCCGTCTTAAACAAGAATTCGTGTAGGATTTAGGATGCAACATAGGCTGCACAGTTGTTCTTTTGTAAGGTCGTCTTAGACAAAAGTTGTGTGAAACAGTTATTAACGCAAATGTCATGACCCATAAAACGAGAAGTTAATTCTTAAAAGAATCTGTTTTACAATCTTTTAGTGTAAAGTTGTCTCACACAAGAATTTGAAATAACATGAACCCGCTTAAAAAAAACGGCATCTTAATATTTTAGTAAGAAATCGTCTATCACAACATACGGAGTATAATTTAGCTTAAAAGTAATCTTTTTTCAATGTCCTTTACAATATCAAATTTGATACGACAATTTTGTACACTAATCATGAAATCATAGTGCTTCCGTCCACTTCGATATCTCATTGATAATATTTCAAATGGTGTAGCTTTTAGAGCTTTGCATTTATGAAATTTTAGAGGCTAAATGGGGTAAGGTGATCCTAAAGCTAAACAGAAGCAAATATATTATATGCCGTGTGACATTATTTCAAAGCGTCATGATAAAAAGATGCAATTTGGATACTCTTCAATCTTCATTACTCCGTTCATTAATTCATCAAACACGGTTGATCTACTTCTCAAAACCAATCTTTCCAATCTTCACTCAAATCCCATGTAGGGGACTAATACGGCACAATAGAAGTGGCAACTTGCTTATCTTAGTAACGAACGGATTTACAATAAGTAACAAACAAAATCGTAACAAAACAAGCAGCTTATTTTAGTCTTGGTTCTACGAAAACTTGAGCATAACCATTGATGGTGAGCGAAGCATTAGACCGTCGCAAGCTACTATAGAAAGAAACCAAAAGATCGAAAAATTTCTCTAGGCCACTTTTGTATTTTCTTATTCCCTTGAATGTGGAATGAAATTTATTTTTTTTAAAAATTAAACTAGCTCCACCTTGTAGCACTAGTTCAACTTGTATTATTTAACAGACGACCTTAGAAAATTGCATATTCTTAGGCCTCGTTTGGTTGCCATACGGGAATTAATATCCCATGATTTTACAAAACACGTGAATTGGCCAATTCATGTGAATTGTCCAATCCTGATTATATACATAGAAGGATAGCATGGTGATACGGCCCTTCTCTTCCGCATTAACTATAAAATCAATGCATTAGCAAGAACACTAAACATGGTTCTTTGGTTTGCATAAGCAAATTAGTAAACATAAACTAGCAAAGTACAAAAGTTAAACACTTCCAATTCTTCACGCTACCCGGCCAAGGTAATCTCGTTTACATTTCGGCTAGACATATAAAACATACTCCGCATTTATGAAATTTTAGCCATCAAGTCAATTCCATTATAGTGATTAAACTGATATGGAGTATATATCTGTGTTAATCTATAAATAAAAAAGTAATTTGAAACCACCACACTATATAAATTCACTTTTGACACAACTCTAGCAAGTCATATCATCACCATTAAATAGAAAAGAAAAATCAAAAAATTTGATTAATTTGCAAACATTAAATGTGTACTAAGTTGTAACACCCCCTTCTTACCCGACCAAGGTAATCGAGAGATGCTACCGTCTCGGTTTCCCGAGGAAGTGAAATTGGAATTATAGTTGATAAACAATTATATAATAAAATGTTTAGTGAAATAAATAGTGAGTTAATGAATGAATAAACAATACAAGTGCTCTCTTTATAATACAATTAAACTACTGACCATGTCATCTACCATCTAACTATGTACTCGACTACACATCCGAAGCTCATCTCGTCTCCCGCGTGACACCAAACTAACCTGTACTCAAACTGCTCCCAATATGATCAAAAATATCATATGGATCGACACAGGTCACCCCAGAAATAGGTGACAATTATGCATAACCAACAAACGTCAGTTTCAATAACATAAATACTTAAGACACGATATTTAAACGTGGATATGCAATGCAACACGACGTACACATATGAATGACATTATCCATCATACTCCTCATCCATAAACCAGTGACGGCACCGCATATCACCGCCCACCAAAACAGCCGGACCGCAGCCGTAAAGTAAGTACTCAAGACACACTTTTGGTACTGAGCTCAGGCGCTAACCGGGCCCCTGTCAGGCGTCGTGACACCACACGAGCTCCTTCGTATTCAAGTCATAAACGTGCACGTCTCTATTGGGATGAGAAGCCCCGATAGGCGACCCAACCGTAAGACGGTCTCCCAACCGCTTTACGTCTCCTCAACAACCATATGTCATCACCACGGCTCCTCCAACAACCTCCAACATTCACAATAGCACATATATCACAATATGCACATAGTTGTCAAGCATAAAGCTTCCTCGTGAATTACAATTACCAACATGCCTCATGATACCAATTCCCACATTAACATGCTATAATGCAATTCGATTAACAATATAAAACCAATGCCAATGGCCCATTACCATGCTTCAAGAAAGTCCCACCAATGTTATGCAACCAACATCAATCAATTCTCCTGTATACTAAGAGAATAAATCTATCAACAATTTTCCCTCCAAAATTCACCCATACTTTAATAAGGAAACAATTGTATTTACAGATGTTAACAAATTTTTTTTTAATAAGGAAACATATACGAGGTAACATTAATTTTATAACTTAAAATAAATAAGAAATTAAATAGTATAGTGGTCATGGAACATATCTTTAACTTTTATTTTAACTAGTTGTTGCTCCGCGCCCTCCCGGGCGCGGTGTTCCAATTTGGTTAATCATGTAAACAACCTAATTTAGAGCACACGGATCATAGTGAAATTTGATATTGCAAGTGAGATTTCCTACGAATTGTGTATTACATGGTAAGCACGACATACCATTTATAATTTTTCTGTCCAAGGGAACACAATATCAATTGCTTCCCTGAACTATGTACAATAAACTGTGGAGTTTTTTTTTTCTGCTTATGTGACTTATACGCCACGAGGGTACGTTGTGGACATTGTGACATGTATTTGCCTAGTTACATTTGTACTTGTATTAAAAGTAAATGCGATGATAAATCATGCAAGAAGCGGGTCACTACACTATTGAATCTGCTGCTATAAATGTTGGAAAATGCAAGGTCTAAAACATGAGCGTTTTATTTAGGGTGGGCAGTAGCTCTTATAAAAAAAAGGGTGCAATGAAATTATTTGCAATATTCAATCATCACGGTTTTGTATTTTAAGTTAGCTAGTAGTTTGCCCTTTCTTCTCGCCTCTGCCTCCTCCCTTGTTCTAGTTCTTTTCCAATGTGTGGAGCTTCATGATGCCCATGCCCACTGCACATACCAGGAAGCCAAAATTAAAATCAATAAAGTTAAGGGAACAATGCTAATCGTATCACAAAATCAAGTGTACACAACGCCAAGATAAGATAACATTGATCATAGGAATAAGAAAGAAATAGAAATAACAATAATAAAAGTTATATGGGGAGTATTTTATTGAAGTGGGAAGATCGTTTTGTATGAGATGGAGTAACCAAACACACTTGAAAGTACTTTTTGTGGGTGAATTTGAAATTCCATTCAACATCACAAACAAAATACCTACAATGAAAACTAAGTAAAATTAGTGTGAACAAAGCCCCCAAGTAATACGGTACGTAGAAGCAAATCACATATTTGCATTCTAATTGGCAGAGACCATTTGTGGAAAATCTATCATTTTCACATTCCCATCATCATCAATCTACATATCAAAATGAATAAAACATGAAAGCGTCCAAGTGCTGCCAAAAAAAAAAAATGAAAGCGTCCAAGACAATTCTAAATTGTAATTGCCACATCAAAATTTACAAAGAATGATCGAATAAAAATGAAGTATGAAGTTGGTATACGAGACCCAAGCACCTAGACCATTAAACCCATCTTCTCCTTTTGTGCTGATATCTCTACAAATGCAAGTTAGCCTTATTTGACGCAAGTTTGAAAGTACAATTTTTTAACTTCCAGTCGCCCACAATAAAATTCCCCAACCTATTCATATCCAACCCATCAACTCGGATAAGTTAGATAAATATTTTAATGGAGTGGAGGAAAAAATAGAAAGAGAGGTGTTAGCACCAGTACAGATAGCCAAAACCATAGCAGTAAACTAAGACATGAACAAATGCACCATAAAGAGAGTAGTAACCTTAAACCTATCAAGTTGAACCCCGAAAAATTTAAAAGAACTATTAAGCATCCTCATTATACTCATCATAAGCATCCTCATTATTATACCCATAATAAGTATTTCAGATGTGCCCATCATAAGCATTACAGATGTACCCATCATAAGTATTCCAGATGTGCCCATCATAAGCATCCTCATTATACCCATCTATGGGACCAAGCGACAAATGACAATGGCATCCCTAGGCTCTAGTGCACAACCCAACAATTTTAAATTTCCGATATGAACTAAGCAGAACTCGTCGTTGCAACAAATCATGGTAAGATGGGTTGATGAATTACAACTCTCAACTCTGAGAGCCGGGATTATGGACACCTGCCCCATAATCCCTACAAATCTATAGCAGCGGAGCATACAATATAATCAATGAGCTAAAAGAAGCACAAATACATACCTGATAAGGAGGGAGGAAAGATCTTATCACACTCTCTAATCTAAAGTTGTTCAAACCCCTGAAAATTACAAGATGACATATTAAAACTTTAAGCATAGATGGATAAGACAGTGGTGCAGCATGGAACTCCTACACCAAACTTAAGGGAGAGAATCGTGAACAATACTATAAAAAAACTGAATAACGTGAACATTATGATTAGTTATTGCGAGCGTAGGCCAGTTGCTGGAGCTCTCATGAAGCTAATAGACCTGCTTTAAAATTCTGAGATAACTGCATATACATTCCACGCAAGCAATATCGCAAAGAGTCTTCAAATAATGGATTAAAAAGTCGTTCTCTGTTTGCCATTTCTTTTCTATGAGGTGAGAAATTCCCATGCATGAACTGTCGTCTAACAAGGCTACATGCTACAGAATGAAACGTATAAACCATTTTATGATGCTCAAGTGCCCAACCAACATTTCTGTACTACCCTTTGTGCATTAGTTGTGGGAGAGCATGAGGAATAAGCATGCTCTACGATGACTTACCTGAGAAATCTAATGTATTCTTTAACTACATTGCTGAATATATCATCATTAAACCACCCAAATAATGTAAATTAGCTTAGCAACCAAGGCATTATCAGTGATTGTGTCACAAATGTTATAATGCAGACCTTTTAGTGGCAAAATCATTTATGAGGTAGTTCCCTAAAACTCAAGTAATACAATACAAAAGAAACCAGCAATGTGTCATAAACAAGTAAACGATCGAAATGTTGCTGATACTACAAAGTTTTTCATCAGTTTATCAGGGGAGGGAGGACCTTAAATTCTCTCACGAATTTTCACTGTTACGCCTGCCAAATTATTCCAATAGAAAACTCAGCATACTGAAATTTCATAATTAGCCTCTCTATGTGTAAAACAGCTTAACTACCTTCCAGAAGGTGTGGAAGAGTAAAAGTTTCTGACTAAGGTTAATTAAGAATATTTGGCATACACAACCTGAACTATAAATTTACACGTTCATCTCCACGGACTTACGCACTAACAAAATATATGTTGTGTGACTCAAATACACACAAAACCACCCGAGCCTAACTCAAATATGCCTGTCATAAAGTCTGAGTTATAAAACAATGACCATAATACACCTACAAAAACAGAGACTTTGGTACAGCAAGAATCCAGGACATGAAAATTTTGAAAAGAGCAAATTATTCCGGTGTATATGACACACGGTATCCTTCGGGAGCATTAAAAAATCGACAGCCAAATATAAGCTAAATAAAAGTCAACTAAACAATCAGAAAAGGATTTTTTTTTATGAAAATCAACTTCTAAATACAAAAAACGATAACCCATCAACCAAAACTCAATTCCCCATCACAATCTAAGCAACAATTTTGCAACACCGCATGCAAAAAAAAAAAAAAATCATTTGAGCGACATTCAAGACACCAATTTACAATCCCCCATAAAATCAAACTCAAATAAACACATTCCCAATCCCATAACCCTATCAAATGCGCAAATTAGGTCAACATTGGATGCCCAGAAAAGTACCTGAGCAAAACTAAACCACTTCGAAACACGAAATCCCGATCCGCAAAAGCCAGTGTTGAAGTTAGATCAATCAAGTGTCATGAAATCTATGGGCGAATAAAAAGATTGTGAGTATTTTGATTTATGAGCAGAAGGTATACGTCTCATAGAACCAACATCATCTTAATACCCTAACAATAATAATAACAATGAAATCAAAGATCAGATTGAAATAAACAACAAAAATAGGATTAAGAGTAAATACCTTTGAGACGATGTCAGGTGCTAGGCTTTGATGAGAGATTTGTGAGGAGTGCAAATCGAGAGACGGATGAGAATGAGTGGAGTAGAATGAGTGAAAGAAAAGATTACACTGTGGCTGTGAATAAAGGAGATATGGAGGGATGAGATTTTGATGAGGAATCCGACGGTGGAAGAGGATATTGTTTGGGTACTATTCATTGCTACAGTTCAATGAAGTTGGCTCTTTTTAAGATGTAAGGATTTGGCACTTGACACCCTATATAAATCAAGATATGTACGGATATTAAAAATAAGTTTTGTTTTTTTTCGATATAAAATATAAAAATTGGGCGAAACATGTGATCAAGTTGCTTGCCTTTGTTTAGCAGCTGGATCGTAGGCAAAAAAACAGCCCATAAGCTTTGACTTCCTATTCTTGTTGAATCCGAGTTTGCTGCTCCAACCATTACTAAACTAGAAGTCTAGTTCGGTAGTTCATTAGAGCCATCATAATTTAAAAGAGCCCCCTTTCTACTAAAAGAATAAGAGCTCTCTAAATTTTTTTCTCGCCTAAGTGAGATGCTTTATGATTGGTTATCACTCCTTATGTTATATCATATTAATTCTCTGTACCATAAATATGAGATACTATTACAAATTTTTAATTTATAAAGATACATTAATAGAATATTTTGATTTTATTATACATGTGGATTGCATTAACAATAATATGTATGATATGAGACAAAATATTTTACACAATTTTTTTAATAATTCTATTTTCCTGTCTTGTGATGATACAAAGGTACCACTACTACAAGTTGACTATCTTCGCTTACAAATTCTCTAATTTTTTTTATATAATTAAGTCATTACTTGAAATTATTCTTTTAGTGAATGTAATCATATAATAATATTACTAGTGTAGATCCCGCGCAAATGCGCTGTATTTTAGATAATTATTTACAAAGACGTTAAATATTATAGCTTGGTAACATGCTTAAGCGATATACACGTAATAGAGGAAATTTGATAGTTTTCATACTAGATAAGATTGACATTTTAACTGTACCTAATTATAACCGAGAAAAGAGATACAGAACACAAACAATGCAACCAATTCCATTACAACGTCACTTCCCAACTCTATTACAATCGATAACTGACTACACACCGGAATGTGTAGTCCTGCCATATTACCCATCGCAATAGTTAATCCCCACACCAGCGGGGGATTGCAGTCATGCCCACCTAAGCCTCGCTCATCGCAATGAGCGCATAACCCATGTCCATTAATGTGCACATCCCACTTGTGACGGGAAACACAAGGGGCGAATCAAGGGCGTGAAGTCATTTACGATAATGGCCCTACTCAGCCGAGGACGCACCTCGAGAACCACAAACAAACCAAACAACCAAACTGAATCATCCAATATATCACAATCACAATAATCATATTAATCATGCCAATTAATCAACCTTCATCATCTTATATTCAATTAATCATGCAATTGAGTAGGGAAAACTCTACCTTTTCGTTATTCAATGAAAGTGCGTCCATCATACAAGCCAAGTAAGACTCCATATCGAATCCTATAAGTAGCAATCATATCATATCACTTAACTATTCAAGATTCACTGAAAGACAACAGCTAAACACAAATTCACCTTGAGACGCAGACCGATTTCGACGACGACGACAACCCAACTCAATGACTTCATACATAAACCGTCTCCCTCTTAAGGACAAAACACCACATTCTGGACCTAGACCAAGCTTTTGTTGCTCAAGGGGCTTGTCTTGGTCCTGCTGATCAGGCTTCTCTCTGTTCACCAGTAACTGCCATGAAAATTAAGGATACTCTTTTTTCTATTGGGAACTATAAATGTCCTGGGTATGATGGGTTTTCTACTGGGTTTTATAAGTCTGCTTGGCCAGTGGTGGGTGATGATTTTACCAAGGTTGTTCAGACATTCTTTCAAACTCGCAAGTTGGCTAAGCAAGCTAATGTTACTGTTCTTACTCTTATCCCTAAAAAGGATGTTGTTACCTCTGTCAAGGACTTTAGGCCAATTACTTGTTGTACTGTCTTATACTCCCTCCATTCAACTCCACACTACCATTTTATTTTTTCATGTTTGCCAACGCGTCTTTTACGCGCTAAATATCGTTAGCTACGTATTTGCAAAAAATATAAAAGTTAGATATTTGTAATGTACTCGTAACGACGAATAAAACAAGATCCCGCATGAATATATTTTCACTTATCTATTGGGAGAAAATTGAAATTGAATGCTTAATTATGAATAGTGTACAAAATAGATAATGGTTGTGTGGAGTTGAATGGAGGGAGTATAAAACTATAAGCAAGATTCTGGAAGCTAGGCTAAAGCCCCAATTGCAAAAACTCATTGGACCTGAGCAAGGAGCTTTTGTTGAAGGAAGGAATATATTTGAGAATATTATGCTCTCTCAAGCCCTAATGAAAGGTTATAGTCATAGGAGTTGTTCCCCAAGGAGTCTGATTAAAGTTGATATCAAAAAAGCCTTTGACTCTGTTCAATGGCATTTTATTGAGAGTATGCTTAGAAGCTTGAACTTCCCCGATCAGTACATTAAATGGATTATGGGTTGCATTAGCAGTACTTGGTTTACCTTGAAGATTAATGGAGGAAATGTTGGTTTCTTTAAGGGAGCTGGGGGATTGAGACAAGGAGATCATCTCTCCCCTTATCTGTTGGTTTTAGGAATGGAAATCCTCTCTAGATATCTAAGATAAATATGCTCACTCCCTCTGGTCACCTATCACCCCAAATGTGCCAAGATAAAACTTAATCATCTTATCTTTGCAGATGACCTCATGATTTTTGTGAGAGGTGATGTCCCATCTGTCAAAGCAGTGGCCCAAACACTTGATAAGTTTGGCTCTGTCTCTGGGTTAGTAGCAAACCCTAATAAAACTGATATTTACTTTGGTGGGGTTCACAAAGATGTCAAAGCTATGATCAAGCAGACTACTGGCTACTCTGAAGGATCTTTCCCCATTCAGATACTTGGGGCTGCCTTTACATGACAGTAAACTCAGTATGCCTATGTACAATGCTCTTCTTTGCAAGGTCCAACATGTTGTTAACCATTGGACTACTCACTTGCTCTCTTATGTTGGACGATTATAGCTTCTAAATTCCATCTTATTTGGACTTGAAAATTACTGATGTAATATTTTGAGCTTGCCTAAAGCACTTATGAAACTCATTGATAAATTCTGCAGGAATTACCTTTGGCAATCCAATGTGGACCAACAGAAAATCTATATGAAGAGTTGGAAAATGGGTTGTTGCCCTTGGAATGAATGAGGCTTTAACATAAAAGAAGTTTTATCCTGAAATAATGCCAACTTATGGAAGTGGATTTGGAGATTGTTGCATCCATTTGATTCACTGTGGACTCACTGGAATGATGCTTATACTGTTAAGCAAGGCACAATTTGGAACAGTGCTATCAAAGCAACTCACTCTGAAAGCTGGAGGAGCATCCTACACACAAAGGATTTGTTACTACAAGTGTTTGGAACTGCTCTAGCTGCTGAGAATGGTTTTAAAGCTTGTATCTCTGCAAAAGGGCAGTTTATGGTTCACAAAGCTTATGACCTTCTTAGACCTCACTATCCCAAGATTCGATGGGCAAATGTTGCATGGAATCCTACTGTCCTTCCTAAGCAGAGTTTTATTACCACTCTAGCTGGCCAAAAGAAGCTCCCTACTGTAGATAACTTATGCAGAAGGGAACTCTATGTGACTAATTGGTGTGTACTGTGCAAGCAAGCCATGGAAACCCACTCCCATTTGTTCTTTGAATGTGTTTTTGCTGGTTATTTATGGAGAAAGGTCCTGGATTGGATGCGTGTTAGAGGTCTTCTAACATGAGGAAGGAGCTGTACTGGTGTAGTAATAGACGGCACAAGAAACACTGGCAAACAAGATGGTAATGCTGTTATCTCAGTGCTTGCATCTACACTGTCTGGCAAGAACGGAACACTCGAATTTTTGCTGGTAACGAGACTGATATTCCTACCTTACTTAAACAGTCGCAGTTTAGTGTAAGGATTATGATTCTAAATAGGACTACTAAGGATAGTAAGATGGTAAGTGCTCATTTAAATTCTATTTATGCTTAGTTGGCTACTCCTTTGTAAGAAATACCATTCCTATTTTCTTCCCTTTATGGATGAATAAGAATAAGAATAAGATGTACCCTTTCTTGCAAAAAAAAAAAAATAATAAAAAAAAAATAACAATTGTAACAACGACAAGAGTGATTTTAACAATAGTAATAGCATGGACGGAGAGTAGCGAAAGTAAAAGTAATAACATGAAGAGTAGTAAAAGTAACAATATTGAGAGTGTGTATCTATTTATTTAGTTAATAAAATTTATCTTAATCGAAATTTTAAGAAGTGTTGTACAAAAATGTACACAATTAAATCATACATCCAGTTGTATACTAATATTATACAACTGACATAATTTGAGCTAATATATAAAGAGCTCAAGCTATTTTGAGCTTATGTTTACCCGTTTCAACAATTCTTCATATTTTTAGTATAGGTTTCGAGTTCTTCACATTTACATCTACTAATGGTTCAACAAATTTTAATTGTAATGTAGGGTCTTTTGTTAAAAATATTATACACAAACTAATTTTAATTTTTCATATCTTTATTGATCTGTTAATTGCTGAACAATATGATATTAAATATGACTTGCGAATTAAATTTTCCAAGGATTTTGCAAGTCATCTAAGAAGTCGAGCTACTATATATATTACATGCGTTATTGAACATAGAACTCGCCTTATATATAAACATAATTCGAGCAATCAGTCATCAACTATTGAAGCTTCGCCCACCATTGATGGTAAAAATAGATTAATTACTTGATGATTTTGATTGGCGAAGGAGAGTTGTACTAGTTGATTGAATAATTTAGAGGGAAAAGATAATTTGTTTTAGGATGACAGGGAAAAGGGGGATTAGGTTTAATTTGTTTTAGGATTTAACAATTGTATTAGAGAAAGACTAGAATATTCGGGATGTATAATAACATTGTATATCCGGTTGTATAGTCAATAAATTGAAAAATGTGCTCCGTATTATAAATGGCAAATGAATGACCTAAGGGAGTAAACACAATTCTAGTTTTATAGAAAAATATAAAATTTAAAAGGTAAATCAGGTAACGTATACGTAACTGGGCACAAAAACTAGTACTACTCCGTAGTAATCTACCGACTTTAAACTTCACAAACTTACGCTCATCACATTCACTTATCCGCAAACTATTTAACAAGCTGAACTTCTCACGAAGCCAAATAAAAGTATTTCTCAAAGCAGTTGGGTCTATAAAGTGGATTTTACACTACTATTGAATAACATGGATACCATTACCATGTAAATGATCCACATATATTAAAAGGTACTGTAGTTACGAAAATGACATGTTAGATATTTTTATGTAAGACTCTCTTACATACGAATATGTGTTTTCAAAGACATTGAACAAACTAATTATAACGAAACCAGTCTTCAGCAGTCTCAGTTGATACACGTTCACAGCAAACAAAGGGCCTTCGAATTGCCCGGGTGAAGGTAATCAACAACCCAAAGAGGGGCACAACGATCCACATGACTAATTTCTTGTGCATAAGAATGATTAGCAATGTGCAGGTAACACAAGTGGATATTGCGATGGCAGGAACAATTGATACAGTTGTGACGTATAGACCCATCATAAAAGTCACAAGTGTCGCATGAAAAGAAGTTTGTAGTAAAAACACACTTATATCTAGGAGTAAGATTGTTTCTTTTTTGTTACCCGTCGTCATGATCCATAAGAGACAAAATAGGACCATCATGGACAAGCACATTGCCACCACATTTGCTACCATGAACACTTGAAATGCTACCTTTTGTAAGAGGAGCGGTGTTCCATTATTGTTGTCTAACCCACCTGGTACGGTGAATGCTGTCGTGAATGTAATAGTAGCAAGCAAAGCTGCTATTACACCTATTGTATTTGCATATTCTTCTATCTTTGTTGTTGGAACTCCGTACATGCTCCGGTATCCAAATAGTAAATTTTCTTCTTTTGCTATGGATTTTTCAAACTGGAGCCCATAAAGTCCATAAGTTATTACTAGGCAGTATTTGAAAATACAAAATTGAATTCATTTTCTTGATTTCATATATGTTAAAAACCTTGTAGGGAGTGTTTGAGAACAAGAATTTAATTTGAAATGAATCATTTTAATTTTAGCAAAGTAAAATACGGATTTGAAATGAGGGGGTTAGAGTGTGGATTTTAAATGAGTTTATTTTAGCCTTAGTTGGATTTGGTAGGGATTTGGAAATCCAAATTTAATAGGTTTGCCAAACATGCAAATTGGTCAAAATCTTAATTTAAGAATACAATCTTTGTTCCCAAACACACAATAAATCAATTTCAAATCCAATTTTGTAAACTTATTTGAGAGGATGTGAAATTCATTCTGAACTTCAATATCTCAATGATGTTGGAAACGCAAAAAAAATAGAAAATAGAATTTCAACTATGCGAAGTTTGTCTGAATCATAGTGTGTCGCCACTCATAACTGTAACCCAGCTTCACCTATTTAACGAGTCTACATCTGGATCTTGAGTGCCAAAAAAATAAAGTGGGACTAAAAGAAGTCGAGGTCAATTGCATTTCTAACTTATGAGGTTCCTCAAAGGTTAGATATATCTTAGTTATTACTAACTTCAATTCCAATTTAAAATTTCTAAACCGCCACTAAAAAAGAAAAAAAAAAGGAACATTGCTTAAATCTAACTTAATCCCCTTAATTATTTGATCATCAATCCAAATTGAAATCTAAACTTAATCCCTACCTAAAATATTTCAATTCATAAAAGCTGATCGAATAATATAATCTAAAACTTGAATTGATCAATAGAAAACTTTTAGAGTTCATATTAAAATAACCCTTAATATTTTAAAACAAATTGCTCGGTCCGTTCTAAAGATAATGATTGGTAATAAGTTTGGTTTAGATTTTTGAATACTGGATTTTGATATGAATTTTAAAATAACGAACCGGTAAAATATATATAATTGAGATTCGGTGAGAACCACCAACATAATGAGATCCGTGAGAACACTACTTTTTGATAACTAACATATTATATGTGTCATATTAGGTATTTTCATACAAGCACAATTAATAAGCTTTGTGTAAATGGGACTAAGAGCCTAATTATTTTAGTGATTTTGAATTCGCATTTTGAGTACCATTCCTCAAACTTTCAAATAAATACTAGGGTCTTTTGCCAAAATAACTAGTTTATAATACTTCAAATTATTTTTCAAAATAACCACTTTATCAAAGTAGTTTCTAAACTAGCTGTATGTATGTAAAATAAGATGTTTACCTTAATTCATGATGAATAGTTGAACATTAAAAAAAAAAAATCAAATAAAAAAGATGTATGAAAAATTCAATAGTTTACAAATACATTTATACTTATATACACTGATTTGAATTACACAAAATCTCATTGAAGACATGACATATCCGTCACAAGCTTGTGACGGATACCACTTTACCTCACAATGTACCCACTTTTTCTCTTTCTGCAACACTATTCATGTGGTCCCCTTTCTCCACTAACCCATTTTGTTACCATTTTATCTCACAAAATATCCGCCACAAATGGTAACCCGTCACAAGGGAGACCAATTGTTTGAATTAAGGGTGTTTTCTTGTAAAGAGAAATAAAGGTGACATAAAAATAGCATTTAATTTTTTAGTATTTTGGTTTCTTATCCTACTAGCTTAAAACCCGTGCAAAATTGCACGAGTATATTTATAAACATTTTTTAAACATCATTCAAAGTTATTTTAAAATAATTTGTATATATATACGTGAAATATCTAAATATGAGTAAAATATTCATAAGCATCTGTGAAGAATTTAACTTCAAATTATTAATCATAACTCGGAAACATGAATAAATATATATGTTAATAGCCTGATCATTATTACTAAAAAGCAAACTATCACATGCCGATGATTGGAATTCGACATAGCTCAAAAAAAAAAACAAATTGAAATATCTCAGCCCCGATTTAGCCTAATAAGTAAATTCATAGTCCCTCTAAATGCCCCGTTTACCATCTGTTAGGGAAAGTTCCAGATTTTATAAATTGAAGACATTAGATAACCAACCAATTTAATTTGTGCATAATTCACAATTCATGCCTTTTTAAAGAGTAACTGAACATCCATATATATTGAAAATTCCCTAATTAACCATACTACTAATAGAAATAAATAACGTGCAATTCGATTCATAACAATTTTTTCACATGTTTGTGTGAGTTACTATTTATTAAAAGAATGGTTTACTATTTATTAAATTAAATCATAAAAAGTACTAAAGTGTTGCTTGTGGTTTCAATTCAAATTGCGTAGTTACTGTGTGTGGCCGTCGTATGATAAGACTGATAAAAGTGACTAATTTATAAGAAATGGTGAGCATTTTATGTATAAATTGACTGTATGTCATCGTTAGCAAAATAGTGGCAAATTTTAATATAAAGCTAAATTTTTACCAGAAAATAGTCACGTTTATGTCATCGTCTATACAACGGTCTCATAGTATAGTTTGGGGATTGAGAATTGGCCCTTGTCACTCTAGAATGTAGACACCTGTTTTGTTACCACCCGTTGTATTGTTTTGTATTATAAATTATAAAATAATCTCATAACAATTTATTGTATATATTATAGGATATAAAAATTATTTAAAGATAACGCAAAATTTTAAAACCATCTATGATATTAGAGAGACCTAAGAATATAGAAAAGTTAGTAAAAACAATAACAAAATCATTGTGGTATAAATCTCATGCATGCTAGCAACATAAAAGAATTTCATGTGTTGGATTATTTAGTTAGTGAGCCTAGTTTCAAAAGATCCTAAAAACTATGATTAATGTGGAAGTGAGGTATTGAAGGGAAACAAATATGTCGTGATTTTTATTTTATTATATTATATATTATAAAGATTATATAGATACCTAGTGGGTATAGGTTAGATAACCCATTTTTTTAATTATGGATCAATTATTTAAATTAACACACGAAAATGATACTCTATCCGATCCACACCAAATGTAACACTTACTTAAAACGGACGATCCGCACCAAAGGTATTATACCTTATTTGGCCCATAACATTACCAAGTTGTCCTTATACCATTTTATATTTACACAAAATGACATTACATATCCCACAATGTCACATACCATCCCACAATTACAGGGCTCGCCTATTTTTTCCATCTTTACCCTTACTTTTTCCACTTTTTCTTAACACTAAAACTTGGGAGAGACGGTCTCTCACTAAGTTATTGAGAGACTAATCTTTCGTACCCTTTTATTTGTATTTCGTACCTCTTTTATTGTTGATCGTAACATAGTAATTTCGTACCTATTTACATAATAAATGTACCCATTTTATCATTAATCATGATTTGTACCTATTTTATTACCTTTAGTACCACTTTTCCTTAAAATTGTACAATGATCTCTCAATAAAACTTATTAAGAGACCGTCTCTCAGGAGACCTACTCTTTTCTTAAATACTCCATTTTTTCCTATGTTATCTTTGGTGTGTATCGGAGGTAGTATTTATTAATTTCGGTAATATAATTTTAATATAAAAATAAGTGAAATCATTCTTGGCTCTCATAGATGTTAAAGTGTTAACCCCAAATTATATAATCTACCCAAGTACCTCAACAATAATGTCTTAAGTAGAAATTTGCCTAATACTATGTAGCTTTATCATTAAACTAAATTTTAATGAAATGAAAGATCATCCAAAAAAGAAAAAAGAAAAAAAAATTATTGAGGCGCAACTACTTTTTTAGGGAAAATACTACACTATTGCTGAAGAATCTTGTAGTAATAATTTTAAGGGTAGTTTTTAACATACATCAAACGAGGAGTCCTTGGTAAATTTTAACAATAATTCTTAATTTCTTATTAAGGAAAATAATGTGAATCTCCTAATAATTTTGGCAATTTAGTTGATGTAAACATTTTTGTACCAATATATGGGCTAGTTTGGGAAATATTTTGATAGAAAGGTTATTTTGGCGAATAGTTTAAAGCATATGATTATTTTGATAAAAGAGCATTAATACTTGGTATATTAGGTACTACATAGTAATAATGAGTAATTACCTCGCGAGGAAGATGCTCAGCTGATCCAATCAAATCATAGCACGAAACATTGTTGTTGTTTACTGCTTTTAAATATGCTTGAGCGCAGCTGTCATCCCGGCGTCCTTGAGAAACCAACGCAGTATGAACAAAAAACTGTGCAAAATCAAAGTGTCGATTTGCAATAGCAAGGTGGAGAGGTGTGTTTCCATCCTTGTCATGCCTTGCCATTAGACACCTAACTTCATAACGATCAGGTTGATTCCCGAATTCCTTATACACCAAGTTAAAGTCTTCAAATGACGTAGATTTTTGGCCTTGACGTCCCTGTACAAACAAATGCCAAAATGTCCTCCCTTTAAAATCAGCAATTTTCCAGCAGCCGGGGACCTTTCTAAGGAGTGTTTGAATCAAGGGGATACAACGGTCTCGAATTGCCGTAAGTAAAGGAGTAAGACCATCCTCGTCTTGCATATAAGGTAGATCAGGATTTCTCTTGATGAGGCAGCTTATCAAATCCTCAAACATCTCAGTTGCATTATAACCTGAAAATAGCCATTTCTAGAATTTAAATGACAAATATTGCAAATAAAAATTCCCACTTCCTTCAGACCATGTACGGATCTCAAGTGTGACACGTTATCATTTAATCATACGTTACCTTTATGGTGGGAGAGAAGATGAAGAGGGGTCTCATTGCGGTTGTTAATGCAGCCAGCCAACTCCTGATCAAACTCCAGCAACTTAATGGCAGCAGCATATTGTCCAGCTCTAACCGCAACATGAAGTGGCGAGTCGCCTTTGATATTCTTCATTCTCCACGGTGGCAAGTAGAGCCCAACTCTGGCATCACCCCTCACCTCTTCTTGCGCTTTCTCGTAATACTTATGAGCAAACTCCAGTAACTCTAATGAATAAATATTGTCTGCAAGTACATGAATAGGGGTATCATCGTTGCAGTCCTGTTGACTTATGAGTAAGGGTAGTTTTTGTATTGCTGCACCCATGAACTCTTCAGCTTCGATGATAGAGTCTTCATTGAATTCATATTGCAACAATATATGAAGGATGTTGCCTCCCTTGTGTGTTTGCGAAACCAAGAAATTCATTTCTAAGGAGGCCAGTTGTTCCTTAAGGAATGCTACATTTCCTTCGTTTGCAGCTTCACATTCTTCTTTTGTCAATTTCCGCTTGTGTTGTATTGGATTCTCTGTAATTCTCACCTGTTTGCATCGATGATATGAAATAAAATTGTTGAATCGATGAAATGCAAACAAACCTCTAAGTATTGTTCACTTGTACATTCATATTTGGGGACTCATTTTTTGTGGTGCACATGGCCTCCATTGGTTTTAAGACGCCCCCGTTGTTTAGTCACTGAATTGAATTAAGCTAAACCTAATGTGAGTTGAACAAGATAAATCCAAATACACTCGATTTATATGAGAAGAACAACACCGTGCTTCCTTCGTTTTCTATTCAAGTCATTCTTATATTTCGAGATACTCTCAACTCTATTTGAAATCAAACAATAGAAAGAGAAAACACAAGAAGACGAGATAATAAATCAACTCAATTACCTCTTCAACTTGTTGAACTAAAGAGCCAGCTGAGACACCACACTTATTCTTCATATCAAGGTGCGGGGAAGAACTTAATAGGACTCGAACCATGATAGAGTCATTATTTCTAGCAGCAAGGTGCAATGGTGTATCACCTTGATGATCCTTAATATTCCTAAGAGCATATACTTGTGGCATTTGCAGCAATTCTAAGCCTTGCTCGTAACTTGCCACCTGATGGTTCGTTAGAAGGTGTAAAACAGTGTGATCGGTCCTTTCGTCTTGAACCTCAGCAGCCTCGGGGCAGCTAGCCAGCATGGCTTTAATGACCGGAATGCAATAAGCAGGATGCAGTGATGTGGCTCGATGAAGTGGAGTTAATCCATCTGTATCTGTCCAGCATGCTACTGAACTCTCTCGTTTGAGCAACAGTCTGATAATGGGCCGTAATTCCTCTCCAGGTTGATACACCTTTTTGCTCGAACTTATAGCTTGCGTTTGGGGTATTTGAGCTTCATTATCTGGATTTCAAACATTTACGTAGCAGTTTAGTACTCATGTTAAAAGATTGCCCGTCTACTTAAATGAATAAGTCTAATTAGAATTGGCAAAACCCTCTAAAAAACCCTCTCTAAAAACCTAGCCTCCATTATTATTCGGGGGCTTCCATCGATCATCCATCGATGGTAAGCCCCACAAAAACTTTCTTAAACAACTAATATTATGCAGATCTATCTTATTTTCAATAATAGTCTCCCTTTTGGTGAGATCTGTTGTTCCGTCCCTTCTTTCGGGGTTTTTCCATTTTTTCGTGGGATTGTTATCAATATAATAAGTTTTAATCGACGGGGAGATTATCAGATTTGTTTCGTGGATGAATACATCAAGACGGCTACACTGTTTCCCTCCATCAAGAAGGATGCAAAGACATCGATTATTCATAGATTCAAGAAATTTATGATTTTGGAGCGCGCGTATTCTCATTACGATATTTAGATAGTTATTTTGAATGTATTTTTTACGTTAGCAATCTTGATTTTCCTTTGTCTATTTGTTATCTTCATTGTAACCTACGCTTAGTTGATTATTAATAAGATGACAATTTCAAAAAAAAAAAAAAAAGAATTGGCAAAAGCTGATCCGACCTGAGGAACCTGACCCAACCCACCCGAAACCCGATCCGATACAACCCGAAAATTGGGTGAACCGAAACCCACCTGGCCCAAACCGAACCGACCCGATAACAGCCTTATCTTTTCCAACCCGACCTGAACCGACCTAACCTGATATTTTTCAACCCGATAGATGATCCGATATGAACTAGCTTAATAATAGCTTAAATGAGACAAAATTGACATTCATCTTAATTATTTTCACTTAAAACTACAATTAATACACATACCCTTTGTCTAAACATAAAATTATCATCTAAAACTAAATATATAAGATAAAATATAAACGGACAACCTCACCCAAGACTGATCCATTAATGACACGGCCCGACTTGCCACTCGTTGATGACCCTATGTTGGGAATAAGAGATGAAAGAGGCAAAGCAAATTAAATATGAAATTTTAGTCATGGAAAACTTATTGATTTGTGCTTTGAAAACGTTCAACTAGGGCCTAATATATAGGCTTACAAATAATAAGACTTCCTAATTCTTAGCAACTACTAAGCACAATATTGACCACTACTAACCACTAAACAAAAAACGTGTAAAGTGAAATGACTAATAACAAACAACCACTACTCCTATTATCATGCCATTATTTGAAATAATTAATTTAATTATATTTTGAAGCATAGTACTTCAACACACTCCCTTGCTTTAAAATGTCTTCTTGATATGGATCACTTCTCTCCATCAAACTTGTGAAGCCCTTGTCTTCACATTATGATGCACTTCTCATCACCATCTTAACGGTGCACATAATCACCATTATCTTGGTGCACATAATCACCAACATTCATTTGGAGCACTTCTCTCCAATACTCTTGTTAGAGCACTTCTCTCTAACTTAACTTATGGTGCACTTGTCACCATACCTTCAAAATAAGGTTTCTTCCTCGGCAATGTGTGCCATACATGCCTCCTCTCCGGACCAACAATTTTTTGCCAAATGACCATAGTTTTTGCATTTGTGACATTGAGGCTTGCCCTTATGCCAACAATTATCTTCACTATGACCAAATTTGGTACAAATTTTTACATTGGAGTCCTTTACCTTTCCCTTTGAAAAATGATTTTTTACCTAGAAATGCCCCTTGATCGCCTTTTTCATATTCTTCCCCTCACATAGATCTCCTTTGATCTACGGCACTAAGAGCATTAACTAACTCTCCTAAAGATATTTTGGAAAGGTCTTTGGAATCTTCAAGTGATGAAATTTTATTCTCATAAATTTCCGAAACAGAGACTAAAATTTTATCAAGCACTCTTTCATCGGGAAAACTCTCCCTTAGTAACCTAATTTGATTAACAATGGTGATAAGCTTACCCACATGTTCTCTAATAGTCTCTGATTTCTTCATCCTTTGCATCTCGAATTCCCTCTTAAAATTCAATACTTGCATTAATTTTGTTTGCTCATTGCCTTCAAACTCTTCCTTTAGCATCTCTCATGCTTTCTTTGGTGACTCACATGCCATAATAAAAGAGAAAATGTCTTCGGAGACCGCGGAATGGATACACGAGAGAGCTATTGGCGTCTTTGCCCTATCCTCATCATTTTTTTTATTTGGATAAGAGTGGGATCTTCTGGAAGAGGGTTAGGCTCATAATCACTCTCGATAACCTCCCATAAATTCTAGGTTTTCAAATGAGATTTCAATTTGATAGACCAAGATTGATAATTGTCTCTCTTAAAAATAGGATATGGAAGAGATCAAGTATTGGAAGCCATTGATGAGTTTGATTGAGATTTTTTTTTTTTTTTAACGAACTTTAGGATAGAAACTTGGTGCTCGGATACCACTATGTTGGGAATAAGAGATGAAAGAGGCAAAACAAATATGAAATTTTAGTAATGGAAAACTTACTGATTTGCAATGCTTTGAAAACGCTCGACTAGGGCCTAATATATAGGCTTACAAATAACAAGACTTTTTAATTCTTAGCAACTACTAAGCACAATATTGACCACTACTAACCACTAAACAAAAAACGTGTAAAGTGGAATGACTAATAACAAACAACCACTACTCCTATTATCATGCCTTATTTGAAATAATTAATTTAATTATATTTTGAAGCATATTACTTCAACAGACCCGACCTGAAGATGACCCAACCCGAATCCGTCACTGACCCGACATAAGCCAAATCCGATATGACCTGACCCGCTTTAACCCGACCCATATATAACTGATCCGAGTGACCCGATTGCCACCTCTAAGTCTAATATATGAGAATCCTCGAACCAAGAGTACTCGGTTCCTGGAGAGAGTTGGAAAAGAAGTGAGAGAAAGATGAGAGATGAACTCCCTCTTTTTTCCAAATTTTGGTTGAGATCTGGAAAAATTTCTTTTCCTTCATCTCCTTCCCTAGTACTCTATCTCTCTTTTCCTGATACAAATAATGAGTCATCGGCCAGGTGAGAGGGGAATCAACTTGGAATTGAGGGTATAAGTGTCGAGGTTGTAGAAAATGCTTAAGAATGAGTCACATGACAGCTAGGGATGACAGTGTGTCGAGGTTCTAAACTTATTTATTTTATTACTTCTTGATAAATTTAATGGGTACGAATTTAATTTGTATCTATTCTTAGAGTGGTGGATATTTGTGGGATAAAAATACTTTGTATAAGATGGTTTAACACAAATCTATCGTAGTATTTTTTAGTAATTATTTTTACTTATTTATAAAGTTGTATTTGAATTCATTGTTCAATTATATTAATATAAAGCCGTTTTATACGAGACTTGCACAGAATACCTTCTTAGCTTTTGCAGAGTACTTGTACAAATCTTCCTGTTAATAACATTAATGTCATTTAGGTTGGTGTTTCGGGTTCATATTCACATGTTCTTTACATCTACCTAGTTTTAGGGTATTATAGTACGGGGAAAGTAGTAAATTCGCCCAAACGTTTAAAGGATCTATTCTTTAAGGAGTTTCCTAAAAATTGAGAAAAGAAATCAGCCAACGCATTTTCAATTGTCGGATTAATTAATTTTTTATTTTTGAAATCGGATTAATTAATTTTATAACTTCAATTATTGAATACTTAATTGAAATTGTGTTATTTGACGGAGTTATACATAAAGTGCCTAATTGTTTGACTTTTTCATTAACTCGATTGCTAAAATTAATAAAACTAATTTTTAAATTTTACTTTTCTCTAATGTCTTTAAGTTTTGGTAAATACTTTTGACCTCTCTTCACTATATCAGCCAACTTTGTACGTTCACTAAATGGCAAAAAAAAAAAATTCACTAAAACTCTTCATCAAGATCAAGATCAACATCTAAGAGTAAAGAGGAATAATGGGACATAATTAGTACTGGGGTTGACTTTTCATAAAAATAGAAATGCTAACAGCAACCATGCTAATGGAAAATTATTTGGATCCCTTAACTGAAAAATTTAAATATTTAGATCCTTAACGGTAAAAAAAGATGAAAGTTAAGTCACCCAGTATTTTTACGAGATTACAAATTGACGATTTATATCTAATTCACCGACATCATGATAAATACGATTTGTCAAAAAAAAAATTATCCAAATTTTGTTGTTTACAAAAAGGTAGCACATAGAAAGGGAAATTATAAGGGTACTAGGGGAATTTTCCCGAAAATTTAACGCCTAAATGCGAAACCAAATGACCTGTAAAATCAAATAATTACAATAATTTGAGATGAAGTATCGATTAACCACCACATGGAAAAAAAGAATACGTAATTCAAAAGATGGAGAAGTAGACTGGAACAAAGGGGAATGAACAAATTACCAAAATTATGGTATTGAATAGCGAGATGTAGTAGAGTCTCCTTAGAATGATTTTGTGTGCGAGCAACATAATCATCCTTGTCAATCAAATACATCGCTACCGAAGCGTTGCTGTAGATCAGCGCAACATGAGCCGGCGTGTTGCCATCTGAATTCACCATCCTCCACGGTAGCACCCGGTCACTACCATTACATTGAGTCGAGTAAAACTCGTAAAGTTGGACGATGAGGGGTTCATACCTGACCTGGGCCGCAATGTGGAGAGAGGTGTTCCCGTGGCGGTTCTGGTCGCATATTAGGGACTCACAAGTTGGTGTACTGGGGAAACTATTAAGAGCTGCTTTGATGAAATCGAGTTGCTGGTGTTGGGCTGCTATGTGTATAATATTATTGTTTTGGTTCGTTTTCTTAAGCAATTGCTCATGATTTTTGTTACGGAAGATGGTTAAGTCGCCGTTGACTGCAGCATTATAAACATCCTTCTCCATTAGATTAGACATTGCCTTTTTCTTGTATTGGCAGCAGAGTACCTATTATATATTTGAAGTGGGGAATAATAGTTTGGTCTTAGACGTGGTAAACGGGCGATGATTTCAATTTGGGTCAAACTGTATGGGATATATGTTTTATTCGGGTTGATTTCAATATCAGTTTCAATTTGATTTATTTTTTAAAACGTTTACAGATAATATTGCTAATTTTGTTGGCTCGATTTGTTACCATGGGACTTTAATTTTTTTTTGGAAACAAAAATATATTACCTATAGTAGAGTAGAAGGACTAATCATATATTTCGTTCAACCCTCAAAATATTGCAATATTAGCATTGATTGTACATAAATGTAACTCGTTCAAACAAACTATTCAGAGTCCCTAAAGTTTCTTATAAAACTTGTTGGAACATCGGTTGTCGAACTTGATTAATGAGTAGTCTTTATTGTTCAAAATAAATGGTTTCATTTTTGCAATTTTCATTACCACTCCCCTTAACTCTTTCACTCTCTCTAAAAATTCTCCCTAAACAAAACCCAAAAAAACCCCAATCTTTTCATCTTGTACCACCACTAACCGCCTACCCCTCTACCTTCCCCTATATTCCTACTGCCTCTCCGGAGATGTGGCAACGGTTTGACCTATCTCCGGAGGTAAGACCTTCACCTCTGATTAGACTTTTTTTCCTTTGATTCCCGGTTGACTTTTCCGGATGCGTGTTCGTTTCGCCGGTGTCGTTGCCGATCAGATCATATTTTCGTCCTATTCTGTTTTCCTATGTCGAATTGTTTCATGTTTGGTTTATTGTAAGTTGCTTGGTCTTCCTCGTTGTCGTATCCGTTCCTCATCCCGATACTTGATGCTCTTGCATGTCCCTCCCCTTGTGGTTCGCGGTCTTGGGTGGCACTAGAGTGATGTTCCCCCCTTCCCCCGTCCCTCTCCCATCCTTCTCCGGTCTGCCCCCTTTTGGTCGGTGTTGTCCTTTGGGTGTTTCGTTCTGCTTGTTTATGTAATACCCTGTATTTTATTACCTTGGTCAAAGGCTAGTCAACGGTAAATGGGTATATATATTTTATATTATTTATACGAGTTATGCATGAAACAGAATAATAATAATAATAATAATAATAATAATAATAATAATAATAATAATAATAATAATAATAATAATAATAATAATAATAATAATAATAATAATAATAATAATAATAAGTTGTAACGATAATAATACGATACGTGTATATACATATACTCCAACTCACCTATATACTCCACCCTTATCCACTCTACCCTTATCCATCATCTTATCCTGTAATACCCGGCATTTGTGGGACCCGTACTTTGACTTAGGGACACGTGAGGGAACCCAAATGTACTCGGAAGTAAAGGATGATCCTCCTACGAGACCAAGTAAGACCTAAACTAGACCTAGTAGACTTCCAGTGGACCGAGTAGAACCCCAAGTGGACCAAGTGAGTTGGCACTCGATCGAGTGAGGGTACACTCGACCGAGTGAGTATCACTCGGTCGAGTGGTGCTGAGCTGTACCCGAGAGATGATATATCGGGATTTTATCTTATCCCAACACCAACCCCTTCATTCTTCTTATCCTTTCTTCTCACTTTAAAACACCCTCCCCTCTCTCTAAAGGCTCCTTAAACCTTCCCTTTGACATTCAAGCTTGGATTAATGGTGGAACACCCCTCCTAATCCCCGATCTACCTTTGTGAGTCGACATCCAGCCCTCTTCCTCTTTGTTTTATGTTAATCTCGGATTAGGGTTTTTTAAGAGAGATTAATTAGTAGGTTGTTACGTAAAGTGAGTAATTAGTGACTAATAATGAGAGATTTTATGTTGTAATTTAGTATAGAGTGAATTGTGATAGTTATTACATGATTTATGTAAGATGAGACGGTTTTATCAAATGGATACTTGGTGATTTCGATTATCTTGTGTGGACATGGGCCACGAGGGCGCTTGGGAAACAAGCGTTTGCATTTGTGGAGTCGCCACCAATTTATTGTGGAAAATTGGAAACCGTTCGAATACCTCGTGTCATGTCAAGACACAAAGTAGTGACATGAACACTAAGCAATCGTTACCCTTAGCATTCTATGTCTAGAATGACTCTCGTGGATGCCAATGAACACGGATGTTCACAGAGATCTGGAGTAAGGGGTGAGGGTACGTATTAGGAAGCTCTTTTGATCGAACACCTAATCCCGCCCGCCTCGATAGCGGCCTCTACTAATGATTAGGGAAGTTATTCGTACTTGATATATCGTTATATGCATGCAATGCAACATCCAAGTAGTAATCTTACCATGTGAGAATTAATACTAAGTCGGTGAACAATTAATTTAGCAAACAATTGGGTCGAATTGGGATTTAAGATTAATTGCATGTGAGAGCATACAAGCAATAAAAGAAATACAATAATTATAAATTACAATAATAAAACTTACAATAATTACATTGGATTAGTTGATTTATGTCAGAGATACTTTCAAAACGGATAATTTGAGAAAGAAAGAATAAAGGAATTGTGAACAGGAATAAGGCGATAATACGATTAATAGTTAATTAATACGTAAACTAATTAAACTAAGTCAAGGCAATAACGGAGTTCAGAGACAGAAATCATCCTGGAACAGGCGCAGCAGGAACTGCGCTCTTTGGAAGAGGCGCAGCAGTTGCTGCGTCTGTTCCAAGGGTGAGTTCTGGCTGTGAAGCCGGAACTGCAATCCGTTAATATTAATTGATGAATTTAAGGATTGATTTATAATATATACTCGGATGAAAGTGATTAAATAGATTATTTACATATGATTAAGGTCATGAAAGCGATAAACATGAATGAGACGAATATGAGTGAATTAATTACATGATTAATGATATTAATTTACAAACTAAACTAATTAATTTAAATATGATGAGTTAACGACTGATTAATGACGAACATGACAATAAACAGGTGACAATATATCAAAGGTCGAATTCCAGAAACTCAATATGAAAGAATTGAATTTCTACAACCCGGATTGATTTTAATGACGAAAACCCGCAAATATTGGATTATAAGGGATTTAAGTCGGACTTAATGATGAATTATACATGTTAATGATGTTAAACAATATACATGTGAGATTATTATGTTATTGTGTCAAGGAATTGACGAACAAACAAATAACAAATAAAAAGTAACGAATTTACAGAGGACGAAGGAAGAAGAAAGGAAGCAGGAACTGCGGCAACCTCAGGAAGAGGCGCAGCAGATACTGCGCTCCTTCGAAGAGGCGCAGCAGTTGCTGCGTCCTTTCTCGACGGTTGTCTTCTGTTAATCCGGGAAAAGGGGTTTTAAAGCAGGGTTTTACAAATCGGTTTTAGAAGTATTCTCGACATAAATCTTACATTAATGATACAATAAGTAAATAACAATAACAAAAGAGAGATTTACACCCTCAGACTTACATGACGAAACGAGATGAACTAATTAGTTTACGATTAGTGATGCTCGACGCGAATGTAACGAAAATGCCCTCGTAAGAGGAAAACGATTAAGTTGATTGATGTGTAGTTGGTCAAATTGGTCGGTCATGCAAACGAGGTTGGTACTCAGAAAGATCCGAGCTTACGTGGTCGAAAGTTCAAGCACGTAGATGCCAAAAAGTAAGAACGTGGACTTAGAATGCAAAGGGAGAAGAGAAGGGCGGACACTCGCGTGAGAAATATGTGAGACTGAAGGTCTCTATTTATACTAATCACGGAATTAAAGTTTAGGAAAGGAGAGAAAGATCCGGAAATAACCGACTTAGGTTAAACGCGGAAACATGGACAAAAAGAAAACCTTGAGGAAAAGGCGCAGCAGGTGCTGCGTCCTTTGGAAGAAAGCGGGTTCCTCCTGCGCAAGAAAGCGCGTTTGACAGCCTGTCGTATTTTAGGCATAACTTTCTCTACAAGACTCGGATTAAGGTGATTTCGGTGGCGTTGGAAAGCTAAGAAAGAGATCTAGAACTTTCTGTGAAATAGGCCTGACCCAAAAAGGTTGTTATGACCTCGTAAAACGGGCCCAAAGGATCGGGTTGTCATTTGAACTAAATTAAATGCACATTTTGTAATGTAAACTTTTAGTTAGCCCAAAGAAGTGACATGAGACTCAAAATGAGATATAATCTCAACACTTTATGACATCCTAACCTTAGGTAGACAAGCACATTGTTTTGACTCGGGATTTGACGGTTTTACGAAATGAAGACGGTTTTTGACTCGGACTCCAAATGAACTCTAATTACTGCCAAAACGACCGTAATGACACCTAGATGACAACCATGAGGTAGACACAAGTGTTTGAGTTACCTTTTATTAAACGATTTACGAAACGTCATAAAATCACGACATATGCTAGACATGCGGCCCAATCATCACTGGGTGTTTGGCGGGAGGAGCAGAAATAAGGTATCTACAAAGCCCCCACTTTGACTGAGGCTTGGACAAGGTGAAAGTCAAAGTATAGCCCTCAGGTTAATCGAATATTACAACCTAACGACTATGGCGACGCGAGGCGGTTCAAGGTGTCTGAACCAAGGACCTGTCGTCGGGAATATTTTAGAGTCTGTCGACTATCGGGGAGGGTCGTTTAAAGTCCATTAGACTACGTAAGGAAGCTCGCCAGCCATAAGAAGAAACCATACCTGAGACTTCTTCCTCAAGATGTTTCCGGAGGTGCATAGGAGCTAAGGTTAAGCGTAGGAGCTAAGGTTAAGACCTAAAGGATATGTAAGGATTTGTGCTAGGGTGTGGGACCCTAAAGGAAAATATCGACGGGAAGGAGGCCAAATATAAGTTCAACTTAAAGGGGTATCCAAGGTTTGAGTGTAGGAACTCTAAGAAAAGGTGATCCTAAAGGATTATGATCCTAAATGGAAAAGGTGATCCTAAAGGAATATGATCCTAAAAGGAAAAGTATATGAACTCTAGGGAGTTTGGGAACCTAAAAGAAGCTAGGTGTATGAACCTAAAAGGACGGCCGGTATGGGAACTTAAAGGCTTGTGAACCTAAGAGGAATTGGGATCCTAGGGTTAAGTTTAGGAACTACTGGGTTACTAATTCTTGTTTTAAATGTGTGCGCTTAAGCTTTCTGAGGTATGAGAACTCCAAAAGGATTTATGGGTTTATGAACCTAAGGATATTGTTGTGGGAGCTTAAAGGTGTATGAACCTAAAGGAAGCCATTTTGGGATCTAAGAATCTAGGGGTAAGAATCCTAACTTTGGGTTTACGAACCTAAGGAAGGAGGCTCTGGTTTGGGAACTTCTGGAGAATGACACCTTTGTCGAACTCTGTGAGGAAACAAAAATGTCAAGGGTAGCAGGACGTAAGCGGGAACTGCTGGGGAAGCTGCCTGGGTCGTCTTCAAACAAACTTCGATAGGTCTTGGGGTTGATGTTGATCTCCACGTATTGAGAGGGATGATTGTCTGTCCGTGTACTCTCGTTGGGGGAATATAATCGGGAACTGATCTCCATGTCTCGAGAGGGAATGTCTGTCTATTTACTCTCGCTGGGGGAACAGAATAGAGGTGTGTCGAAACACCTGTCAAAGAATATTCGCTCGTTGTGGCAAGCGAGGTCTTGATAAAGTACTGCTTCGGATACTTACCTGCATGGTTAGTAATCACACAAGAATGCAATCTAATATATGCACATAAGCAATTATCACATGGACCTCGAATGAGGAAACACATAGGTTTTGCAAAAGTTTATTCTTTATAAAAGTCGTTTAAAACTTTTTCAAAGAAATTTGTCGTTTGTAATGCGTTATGCATATTCAATGGGCTTTAGACATAGGACTTGACATGACACAGACCTACTAGGACACGACGCGAAATGTAGACTTAGGTTGGACTGACGCGACACTAACTTAGGTTTGATGCGACACAGGGATGACTTTGACAGACTTCGTTTAAGTATGCGTAACCCCTAGCCAAGTGTGGGTGACAATGCGTATCAGTTCCAAAGATATAAGAATTGCAAGAAAGATGGGGACATATAAACGCAAGGCATGAGCCATGGATCAGCTGTCTACTTGTGCATCTTTTGCCGCCGCTTGCTGTAAAAGAGACCCCTCTTGAGGCACGATGACTTGGAGAATTGATCTAAGATCTTTGTCATTGTCCGGACCGAGTACTAGCTAGACTTAGAGGAATAAAGGAAGGGTGGCATCTTGGAAGAGAAGCCCTCAGGATGAGAAGATGACTCTGGACTTTGGTAAAAAGAGGCTGGGCGACAATAAGGAGCCCCCAGTATAGAGGTGTTGGTTGTGGAAGGGATGTTAATTGAGGTTGGAAGGTTGAAAATTGGGATGATTGATGATTGAGGTTGAAAGTTGGAAGTGGGGATGGTTGATAATTGAGATTGAAGGTTGGAAGTGGGGATGGTTGTGTCCTTGAGGACTGCCTACGTATTCACGTGAAGTGAAATCAAACTAGATCGTAGTTCTGAGGTTTGGTTAATTTTGCTTGGGTGTTGTGGTTGTATCCTTCTTGTGTAAGAAGAGACTGCCTACGTATCCACCTGAAAAGGTGAAATCAAACCATGCTCGTAGTTCAAGTGTGTGCCTAAGCTATGTTGTTAGGACCTTAAAGTGCAGGGGTCACAAGGGTAATATTCCTTTGGTGACTCGAAGAATTGATTTGAGATAACTCCCTCTGATCATAGACCAAAGAGGTATAATTAAGTTTGTAAAATTTTCCTTGTCGTGTGAGCACATTTAGTGGACCCTAAGGATGAATTGGGTATGTCCCGTTCTAGGTAGCAAAGTATTTGAAGACTCCGTGTATGGGTCAAGGTGAAACTGGATTGGATATTTGGAATGTGGAGCTCGGTAATAAGAGGCTTTGATGAACAAATATCTGGATCTTGATTTTGTGGAGTTAAGGCTTTATGGGGTTATATATGGCTTATAATGTGGCTTGGAAATGGAGTCTCTTGGCTTGATATAGCCTGAGCACATATAGGTAGGTTAAAATGACGTGGGTTGAAATTTCCATGTCTTGGCCCTAAAGGATGGGTATATTTGACGAGATTGAGAGGATTATCAAAATTCCTAACTATCTCCCCGTAACGGTCTCGAGAAGGACTTAGGGTGTGTAATGTGAAAGGCTAAGTGAGTTGCTAGCTAACTATCTTGATTGGTGTCTTGATTCTTTATAGACTTCAATAGTGTTCTATATTTGATTTCATACTCGTTCTTGATTCAGATTTTGGTTCTTGGTCTAGAGTATATCTTTGCTTTTTGCTCAGACTTTTGATTCAGGTTTTTTGAAGATAACTTTGACTTCAGATGTTGACATGTGTGATTGAGCCTTCTTCTTTTGACTCTTTGATCTTGGATTACGGGCATAATTGTGGCCTTGGATATTGACCTCAGTTTCTCTTGATTGAGCCTTTGTCTTTTATCATGGTTGGTATCATCTTAGATTTGCTTGCTACCATGGATTTGGGTCAGACTAGCACCTATGGTGTGAAACGGGTTGGTTTTTAGTAATACGGGTTGTTTATTGTGGGAAATGGGCTTGCCTTCCGTATTGGATTGTCAGCAAGGGAGACGGTCTGGATTCGTCCTAGAATCTCTTGAGATATGCTCGTCCTAGACTAGGGTTATATTGTGGTTTCTATTGCCAGACATGGAATAAGTAAAGAAAGAACACGGAGTTTCGGGCCCTCCACAACATAGAATGGAACATCATTTAAGTGTACTCACATCGACTGACATGTTGTTGTTCGTTTTAAAATGTCTCAAATCAATTCTTGTTGTCACAGGAAAAGGTAAAGGAAGAGATATGATAGGATATGTGGATTGAAAAGTGTACTTTTATTGAAATGAATAATGAATGTATTTAACATAGACTCAAAAAGACATGTGACTCGTGGGACAGCCCCTAGGTTGTCACTAGAAACGGAAATGGACACAAAGAAAGACACTAGACAATTATGAGATAGAAAGCCTAAGACTCGGACTCGGACCCGGACTTTGACGCGATCTTAGACTTAGACTCGTAATCATCGGCCCATGCTTGAACGTTTACTCTTCCAGCAACTGGCTTCGACATCCGGCTTTGAATATTCACCCATTTGAGCACCTCATCTTTGTTATTGGGAATACTAGAATGGTAAAGACCCAAGAGATCTTCCTGTCTTTGAAGAGTAAGACACCCATGAGGGTCATTCTGTTCTCTTAACGGATCGAGGGTTGATAAAGATATCTTGCCGCGATCGAGCATATAGTGGATGGTATATTTGAGTTTGGAACATTCTTCAGTGTCGTGTCCATTACCCCTATGGAATAAGCAATATTGAGAACCGTCCTAGAAGCGACCTCTCCTCTCGTACTTAGGGTCTGGGGTTGGACCGATTGGTTGGATCAGTCCTTTGGCAAAGAGTCTTTTAAAGGCTATCGTATAAGGCATGCCTAAATTGGAGTATGACCTTGAATGCTGAGTTCCTCTTTCCGGTGAAGGTTCTATAAACTTTACGTCGGTAATGCGGATTGTTTGATTGTTGGGTATAGATGTGGACGGTGAACCTCCTTGAATGACTTCATTGATACGAACAATATCTGCCGATAATGTAGATACCTCATTTCTGCACCTCTCGCAAACCACCCGGTGATGATTGGGCCGCATGTTTGTTACGCGGAACGATTTGTGACAGTTCGTAAGTTTATCGTCAAGTGATTGCTCAAATACTAATGTCTACCTCTTAATTGTCATCTACGTGCCGATACGGTCGTTTTGTGATAATTAGAGTACATTTGGAGTCCAGGGCCTAAAACCGTCTTCATTTTTCGATAACCATTAAATCCCGAGTCGAATGTTCGGAATGTTCCGGATATTTCTATTCCATATTTTATAAATATTTCACAATCTTTATCCTTTGGTAAACAATTTCCCGTAATATTCACATAAAATATTAAGGAAAACCGAATTATTCCGTCCTTCTATAACTCAAACACGGAAATCTTTCTTCCGCAGGAGGAAACCCCTTGGGAATAGACGCAGCAGGTGCTGCGCCTCTTCCAAGAGACGCAGTGACTGCTGCGTCTCTTCCCAGGTCCTTTTCTGCGTAATTTTCGTATCTTTTTCATATCTTTCCGAGATTCACTTCCAAAGACTCTCTGAAACCCTAATTCCTTCACGTGATTAGTATAAATAGGAGCCTTCGCTCCTCATATTTCTCACGCGAGTGTCCGCCCTTCTCTTCTCCCTTTGCATTCTAGACCCTTGTTCTTACTTTTTGGCGTCTACGTGCTTGAACATTCGACCACGTAAGCTCGGATCTTTCTGAGCACCAGCCTCGTTTACATGACCGACCAATTTGACCAACTCCACATCAATCAACTTAATTAACTTAATCGTTTTCCTCTTACGAGGGCACTTTCGTATTTGCATTATAGTTCGAGTCGAGCATCGCTAATCGATAACTTAGTCCTTCTCGTTTCGTCAAACATGTAAGTCTGAGGGTGTAAATCTCTCTTTTATTTATTGTTATTTATCTTTTTGTAACTACTATTGTAAGGTTTATGTCGAAAATACCTCCTTAAAACCGATTTCTAAAACCGTGCTTTAAAACCTCTTTTTGCGGATTTCCAGAAGACAACCCGTCGAGAAAGGACGCAACAACTGTTGCGCCTCTTCGAAGGGACACAGCACCTGCTGCGCCTCTTCGTGAGGCTGCCGCAGTTCCTGCTTCCTTTCTTCTTCCTTCGTCCTCTGTAATTCGTTCTTTCGTTTCTTTTTTGTTTGTTTCGTTAATTCTTTGATACAATCGTAATAATTTCATCTGTATAATATTGTTCATTCATTAACACGTGCAATTCATCATTAAATCCGACTTAAATCCCTTATAATCTCATATTTGCGGGTTTTTGTCATTAAACTCAATCCGGGTTGTAGGAATTCGATTTGTTCATATCGGGTTTCTGGAATTCGACCTTTGATATATTTTCATCTGTCTTTTATCATGTTCGCCATTAATTTGTCATTAATTCATCATGTTTAGTTTATTTCATTCACCTATGTCACTAATCAATCATTGGTCCATGTAATTAATTAGTAATATTCCGTCTCATCCATGTTTTGTTGTTTTATGACCTTCAATCACATGTAATTAACCTGATAATCACTTCCATCCGAGTAAATATATTAATCAATCATTAAATTAACCCAATTAACATTAACGATTTGCAGTTCCGCCTTCACAGCCAGAACTCACCCTTGGAACAGACGCAGCAACTGCTGCGCCTCTTCCAGAGGGCGCAGTCCTGCTGCGCTTGTTCCAGGATGATTTTTGTCTCTGAACTCCGTTTTTGCCTGACCTAGTTTAATCAGTTTACGTATATTTGACTATTAACCGTATTATCATCTTCTGATCCTGTTCGTTAATTCATTCTTTTATTCGTTTTTTCCAAATTATCCGTTTTAAAGGTATTTTCGACATAAATCGCCTAATCCATTGTAATTATTGTAATTTTTATTATCGTAATTTTCCTATTGTATTTATAATTATTGTATTTTGTATCATTTGTATGTTTTCACATGTAATTGAACATTAAATCCTACATCGACATTAATTGTTTGCTAATTACGTGTCAACCGACTTAGCCTAATTCTCACATGTTAGGATTAAAATGTTGGATGTTGCATTGCATGCATATAATCGACGATATATCGAGTATAGATGATGTCCCTAATCATTAGTAGAGGCCGCTATCGAGGCGGGCGGGATTAGGTGTTCGATCAAAAGAGCTTCCTAATACGTACCCTCACCCCTTACTCCAGATCTCTGTGAACATCCGTGTTCATTGGCATCCACGAGAGTCATTCTAGACATAGAATACTAAGGGTAACGATTGCTTAGTGTTCATGTCACTACTTTGTGTCTTGACATGACACGAGGTATTCGAACGGTTCCAATTTCCCATAAAAATTGGTGGCGACTCCAACAAAAATACAAACGCTTGTTCTCTTCCTCCCAAGCGCCCCCGTGGGCCCCCCGCTGTCCACAGTTTGGCGACTCCGCTGGGGATAATACACTTACGTGTAGCCAAGGGTGAAGCTTAAACAAGGTTAGGGAATAGTTTATACAAGACAATTGTCGGTTTTCATAACTCGGCTTCCTAGACCGTTTCATTCGGCCTTCCTAGGCCTAACCCAACCCATTCGACCAATCGTCCCGTCTAAACGGTCCTAATTCTTATTTGGGCCTAAGGATGGATAGCGATTGACGTCATCCATACCATGATGCTTACTCTTGTTTGTATCAAGGGCCTTCACTACTTGAGGAAATGGACTAGGAATCGGCCTTACTCTTGTTTGGTACGAGCCTCTCCACAGACTTCGGGTTTGATGGTTCGGTATGGCAACCCACCCTTTAAACCAAAACCCTTTTAAATGCACTCAGTATCCCGTTATAATGCTTGTATAAATGTTTGTACCTTACGTGATCACCATTTCTAAACGAAACCATGACAATTTTTGCAAAAATCAAAACCCTTTTTTTAATCAAAATTTCGAAAAGGCCATTGGATTAGTGCAAAACCCAGTCAAAACTCTGTCCGTTTGTCGAGTCAAAATTCGAGCCACAAGCCCATTTGAAAACCTCGCTTCGAGTCCACTCCTACAACTACACTATAGTTGGCTAGGATACAGATTTTCAAAATTTTGTCCTTTCTTCAAAGCTCACTCAACACAAGTGGCACACACCCACTTCACGAGTCAAAAACATTTCTTCTTTTAGCAAGTGTGTTAGAATGGTCGATCGTGTTTTGATTCGTCATCGGTCTCTTATCCAGTTTTCAAGATGCCTGGAACCAGCGAAACAAACCTCCACCAACTTCAAGATAGTAATGATCGAATACTAGCCGCACTAGCTCAAATCCAAGTTACTCAAGACCAAGTGTATGATCGCCTTGACACCATCGAGGGCCGGATCTATGTCGTAGAGGGGAGATTGCCTCCTCATGAAAGTGAAGTAGTAGGTGACTACGCGGATGAATCCAAGGACGAAAATCCTCCCATAGGGCTGACTGTAGCTGAGAAAAGACTCCAATACTTAGAGGAGCAATTAATGTACCTTAAAGGGGATGACATTTATAGGGAGAATAATCGCAAGTATGAGGCCGTCAACTCCAAATTGCCAACCAACTTCAATATGACGGATATCCCTAAATTCAAGGGGCATGAAAACCCTTTGAACCACATCTGCGCCTTCAAGGATTACATGTCTATCAAAGGCATCAAACCCGAGATGTTCTTAAGGATCTTTCCTTCATCTCTTGACACCATCCCGAAGCAATGGTTCTACTCTTTAGATCACAAGAAGATCGCTACTTGGGAAGATGCCGCGATCGAGTTTACCAAGAAATATGCGGATAATGCCGAGATCCAAGTCAACATGCGCACTCTAGAGGTTCTTACCCAAAATGACAAAGAATGATTCACCGACTTCCTAAGTAGGTGGAGGAAGACTAGTACCAAACTAGTTGAACGCCCGGATGAGGCTACCCTTGTGGAGAAGTTCGTGGACAATCTCAAACCCATTTATGCCAACCATTTGAGATACCAAAACATCAAAACTTTCAAGGACTTAACCGTACTAGGGACAAGGATTGAAGATGACATCCGTAAAGGGCTCTTGTCCAAAACGGTAGGTCGAGGATATCAAGGCTCAACAAGTCGTTCTTACGGCTCCACTAGCAAGACTGATGAAGTTAACCTTCTCGAGCCATCCAAGAAAAGTACCCCACCGAGGAAATTCACAAACCTTGGGGATACTTACTCCAACGCTCTTAAAAGGTTAATGAAACAAGGCAAACTCCAACCCATAGGACCTACTCCCGAAACTGAAAAGAAATCCAAGTTCTGGGACGAGAACTCATACTGCGAATACCATAGGGGTAAGGGGCATGACACAGAGAAATGCTACAAATTGAAAAATGTGCTTCAAGACATGATTGAAGATGGTCGACTACCAATACCGCCGGGAGGTAAACCCAACAACACTTGTAGACACCTCATTTCTGCACCTCCCGCAAACCACCCGGTGATGATTGGGCCGCATGTTTGGTACGCGGAACGATTTGTTACAGTTCGTAAGTTTATCGTCAAGTGATTGCTCAAACACTGATGTCTACCTCTTAGTTGTCATCTACGCGCCGATACGGTCGTTTTGACAGTAATTAGAGTACATTTGGAGTCTGAGTCAAAAACCGTCTTCATTTCCTAAAACCGTCAAATCCCGAGTCAAAGCAATGTGCTTGTCTACCTAAGGTTAGGATGTCATAAAATGTTGAGATTATATCTCATTTTGAGTCACATGTCACTTTTTTGGGCTAAACTAAAAGTTTACATTACAAAATGTGCATTTCATTTAGCTAAAATGATAACCCGACCTTTAGGCCCGTTTTACGAGGTGATAACGACTTTTTTGGGTTAGGCCTATTTCACAGAAAGTTCTAGATCTCTTTCTTAGCTTTCCAACGCCACCAAAATCACCTTAATCCGAGTCTTGTAGAGAAAGTTATGCCTAAAATACGACAGACTGTCAAACGCGCTTTCTTGCGCAGGAGGAACCCGCTGAGGAAAGGACGCAGCAAGAGCTGCGCCTCTTCCAAGGGACGCAGCACTTGCTGCGCCTTTTCCTCAAGGTTTTCTTTTTGTCCAAGTTTTCGTGTTTAACCTAAGTCGGTTATTTTAGGATCTGTCTCTCCTTTCCTAAACCCTAATTCCGTGATTAGTATAAATAGGAGCCTTCGCTCCTCATATTTCTCACGCGAGTGTCCGCCCTTCTCTTCTCCCTTTGCATTCTAGACCTTTGTTCTTACTTTTTGGCGTCTACGTGCTTGAACATTCGACCACGTAAGCTCGGATCCTTCTGAGTACCAGCCTCGTTTGCATGACCGACCAATTTGACCAACTCCACATCAATCAACTTAATTAATCTATTCGTTTAATTTCCTCTTACGAGGGCACTTTCGTTACATTCGAGTCGAGCATCACTAATCGATAACTTAGTTCATCTCATTTCGTCAAACATGTAAGTCTGAGGGTGTAAATCTCTATTTTATTTATTGTTATTTACTTTTTGTATCATCATATTGTAAGGTTTATGTCGAAAACACCTCTTTAAAACCGATTTATAAAACCGTGCTTTAAAACCTTTTTTTTACGGATTTCCGTAAGACGGATCGTCGAGAAAGGACGCGAGAATCGCTGCGCCTCTTCGAAGGAGCGCAGTTCCTGCTGCGCCTCTTCGTGAGGCTGCCGCAGTTCCTGCTTCCTTTCTTCTTCCTTCGTCTTCTGTAATTCGTCTCTTTTATTCGTTTTCGTTTGTTTTCTTTAGTTCTTTGATACAATAGTCTAATAATTTCATGTATGTTATTTATCATTCATTCATATGTATAATTCATCATTAAATCCGACTTAAATCCCTTATAATCTCATATTTGCGGGTTTTCGTCACTAAATTCAATCCGGGTTGTAGGAATTCGATTCGTTCATATCGGGTTTCTGGAATTCGATCCTTGATATATTTTCATCTGTCTTTTTTCGTATTCGTCATTAATTTGTTATGTTTAGCCTATTTAGTCCACCCATGTCACTAATCAATCGTTAATTCATGTAAATAATCCGTCTTAATTCCGTCTCATCCATGTTTTATTGTTTTTATGACCGTTAATCACATGTAAATAACCTATTAATCACTTTCATCCGAGTAAATATATTAATTAACCATTAAAATCACCAATTTACATTAACGATTTGCAGTTCCGGCTTCACAGCCAGAACTCACCTTTGGGAACGACGCAAAGAATCGGCCGCGCCTCTTCCAAAGGGCGATCTCTTCGCCTCGCTACTGTTCCAGGTTGATTTCTGTCTCTGAACTCCGTTGTTGCTTGACCTAGTTTAATTAGCTTATGTATTAATTAACTATTATCCGTATTATCGCCTTCTGATTTGTTCGTTAATTCATTCTTTTATTCTTTTTCTCAAATTATCCGTTTAAAAGGTATTTTCGACATAAATCGCCTAATCCATTGTAATTATTGTAATTTTCATTATTGTAATTTTCATTATTGTAATTTTCATTATTATATTTATCATTGTATTTTGTATCATTTGTATGTTTACACATGTAATTGAGCATTAAATCCCTACTTCGACCCAATTGTATGTTAAATTAGGTGTTTACCGACTTAGTCTAAATTCTTCACATGTTAGGATTAAAACGTTGGATGTTGCATTGCATGCATATAATCGACAATATATCAAGTACGAATAACTTCCCTAATCATTAGTAGAGGCCGCTATCGAGGCGGGCGGGATTAGGTGTTCGATCAAAAGAGCTTCCTAATACGTACCCTCACCCCTTACTCCAGATCTCTGTGAACATCCGTGTTCATTGGCATCCACGAGAGTCATTCTAGACATAGAATGCTAAGGGTAACGATTGCTTAGTGTTCATGTCACTACTTTGTGTCTTGACATGACACGAGGTATTCGAACGGTTTCCAATTTTCCACAATAAATTGGTGGCGACTCCACAAATGCAAACGCTTGTTTCCCAAGCGCCCCCGTGGCCCATGTCCACAGTTTGGCGACTCCGCTGGGGATAATACACTTACGTGTAGCCAAAAGGGTGAAACTTGAACAAGGTTAGGGAATAGTTTGTACAATACAATTGTCGGTTTTCATAACTCGATCTTCCTAGATCGTTTTATTCGGCCTTCCTAGGCCCAACCCAACCCATTCGACCAATCGTCCCGTCTAAACGGTCCTAATTCTTATTTGGGCCTAAGGATGGATAGCGATTGACGTCATCCATACCATGATGCTTACTCTTGTTTGTATCAAGGACCTTCACTACTTGAGGAAATGGACTAGGAATCGGCCTTACTCTTGTTTGGTACTAGCCTCTCCACAGACTTCGGGTTTGATTGTTCGATATGGCAACCCACCCTTTAAACCAAAACCCTTTTAAATGCACTCAGCATCCCGTTATAATGCCTGTATATATGTTTGTATCATATGTGATCACCATTTTGTAAACAAAACCATTTTGTAAAATAAAATCCTTTTCAAAATATAAATATTTTCAAAATAGCGCAAAACAAAGCCGAAACTCTGTCCAAATATCGAGTCAAACTTTGGGCCTCAAACCCATTTCAAAATCCGTGTAAAAATAAAAAAGTCAAACAAAAAAAGAAACCAAAAAAAATCCAAAGAAAAGAAACAAAAAAAAAAACAAAATATTTTCCAACATGTAAATGTAAATGTGTAAATTCAATTGGGCTAAGTTAGAGTCAAAGTTCAAACTGACTATGTCCTAGTCGGAACTCTGTCGAGTCATAAACCCGTCTTCCTTTACATTTTGGGTCTTTTCAAAATTCAAGTCAAGTCCTAAGGCGTCACGCCGTCATTTTAGACTCCCTACCCCAACTCAATTACGAGCTAAACATTTCCACACCTCGACTCACGCACTCGAGGCTAACACATCAAGTCATTTCAAAACCCGTCTCTTAAATTCTCCTAATGACACGTTCGGGACACACATACCCGAACCTCGAGTCAAGTCTGTCTTAAACAACACAAATTAGAATTAACATGTGTCATCAATCCCGTCAATAAGGTCAATCATAAATGTCGCTCCATCAAAGTCAACACTCGAGTCTAAAATTATAATCAAGCACGGTGAATTCAAACACGAGAAGTCGCTCACGACATTTCACGAATTCACGAGTCAAGTCTAGATTTGTCATTTTGTCCTTTCCTTTGTTTGTTGCCTTGGTATGCGTGATCCCATGTCGAATCGAGTTGTAATGCGCGTCATTTCTGTCGAGTAGGAATCCAGCAAGTTCGTCAATCGCAAATCAGAAAGTCACGGCGATCAAGCCACCATCACCGTGTCTCTCCAAGATGTTTATGCCATGGTCCTAGGAGTTCAAGCTACAGTGGAAAATTTGAGCATTCGCGTCCTCACCCTTGAAAATGGAATGGTGGAAAAGAACATGCCAACTAGGGAAACCTCTAGTCTAGGTCATCCAAAGCTTACCTCTTGCAATAACCATCGTCCTAGAAAGCCGAAAACAGCTGAAAGGAAAACTGGGAGGCATCAAAGGGTGCTTACCAATTTAGGCATGTCTTATGCCGATGCTTTGAAGAGACTCTCTGCCCAAGGCAAGCTACATCCAATAGGGCCAATTCCGGATCCACCTTTAGAGAAACAGGTGAACCTCTGGAAGGGCAACAAATACTGCTTATATCACCAAGCTAGAGGCCATGATATTGAAGAGTGTTTTCTCTTGAAACACACCATCCAAGATATGATCGAAGTGGGCAAGCTTCCTAAGCCACCTTCTGTCAGAAAATCCAAGAAAATCGACCCTCTTGGGTCTAATATCATTAAGCATGATGAAGAACCATCTCTAGATTGTTCTCATCTCCTCAATCATCATGATGATAAAGAAATCAATGTCCTCGAAGATGAAGATATCAAAAATGGAATCCTCATGCTTTCCATTACCTTCAACAATAAATTCTCCAAAATAGAAGAAGCCATTGATAATCTAAACTTCCGACTTTCCAACATGGAGAAACAGTTTGCTGAAATGAGTAAGAAGCTTGATGCCCGACCTCTCAAGATGAAAAGTGTCCAGACAAACCCCCAGCTTGACAGTCTTAAGGAGAAGGCAACAAATGGACAATCTATTCCTAATTCTTCTCATCCAAGAATCAAAATCAACAAAGGCAACCTCATGGAGCTTTCGGGGTCATTTACAAAGGCTTCCGAAAATAAGGGCACACCTCCTAGGAAATTTACCAACATAGGTATTACATACACCGATGCCCTTCAGAGACTCATGGAGTGACAAATGTTGAAGCCTATAGGAGTTACGCCTAACCCAGAGAAGAAATCCAAGTTTTGGGATGAGAATGCCTACTGCAAATACCATAGAGGCAAAGGGCATGATACAGAGAAATGTTACAAATTAAAAAACGACATTCAGGATATGATCGAAAGCGGGGAATTGTCCCTCTCGACCCTTAACTCACATGGCAGGTTAGGCAATCTTCATGGATATACCACTTATCAAGAAGCTTTTCTTGACTATTATCCTTTCAATGTTCCCAATGACGAAGATGAGGTGCTCAAATGGGTGAATGCTCAAAGTCAGATGCCGAAGCCAGTTGCTGGAAGAGAAAATGCTCAAGCATGGGCCGATGATTACGAGTCTAGGTCTAAGATCGCGTCAAAGTCCGAGTCCGAGTCCGAGTCTTAGGCTTTCTATCCCATATTTATTCTAGTATCTTTCTCCATTTTCATTCCTAGTGACAACCTGGGGGTTGTCCCATGAGTCACGTGTCTTCTCATATCTATGTTAAATACATTTATTATCCATTTCAATAAAAGCACACTTTTCAATCCACATATTCTATCATATCTCTTCCTCTACCCTTTTCCTGTGACAACAAGAATTGGTTTGAGACATTTTTTAAAAATGACAACAACAACACATGACAGTCAATGTGAGTGCACTTATATGATGTTCCGTTCAAAGTTGTAGAGGACCTGAAACTCCGTGTTCTTTTCTTACCTATTCCATGTCTGGCAATAGAAACCACAATATACCTCAGTTTAGGACGAGCCTATCTCAAGAGATTATTGGACGAATCCAGACCATCTCCCTTGTTGACAATCCATGACGGAAGGCAAGCCCATTCCCCACAATAAACAACCCGTGTTACTAAAGACCAACTCTATTTCACTTCAAAGGCTCTAGTCTAACCCAAATCCATGGTAGCAATCAAACCCAAGATGATACGAGCCACGATCAAAGACAAAGGCTTAATCAAGAGAAATACCCAAGATCAATATCCGAGGCCACAATTATGCCCATAATCCAAGACAAATGAATCAAAATAAGAATAAGGCTCAATCAAGCAAGTCAATATCAATATCCAAAGTCAAAGTTATCTTCAAAAACCTGAATCAAGAATCTGAGCAAAAGCCAAGAGATACTCTAGACCAAGAATCTGAGTCTGAATCAAGAACGAGTATGAAATCAAATGCTGAACGGAATACTGCTGAAGTCTATATAGAATCAAGACATCAATCAAGATGGTCGGCTAGCACCTCACTAAGCCTTTCACACATCACACACCCTAAGTCCTTCTCGATACCGTTACGGGGAGATAGTTAGGAATTTTGAGAATCCTCTCGAGCTCGTCAAGTATACCTATCCTTTAGGGCCAAGACATGGAAACTTGATCCCACGTCATTTAACCCACCTTTATGTGCTCAGGTTACATCAAGCCAAGAGACTCCATTTCCAAGCCACATTACAAGCCATAGCCCCATAAAGCCTTAACTCCACAAAATTAAGCTCCAGAGATTTGTTCATCAAAGCCTCTTATTACCGAGCTCCACATTCCAAATATCCAATCCAGTTTCACCTTGACCCATACACGGAGTCTTCAAATACTTTGCTACCAGAACGAAACATACCCATATTCATCCTTAGGGTCCACTAAGTGTGCTCACATGACAAGGAATTTTTTACAAAATTAGTTACACCTCTTTGGTCTATGATCAAAGGGAGTTATCTCAAATCAGTTCTTCGAGTCACCAAAGGAATACACCCTTGTGACCCTACACTTTAAGGCTCTAACAACATAGCTTAGGCACACACCTGAACAACGAGCACGATTTGATTTCACCTTTTCAGGTGGATACGTAGGCAGTCCTTTCTTACCTAAGAAGGATACAACCACATCACCCAAACAAAATTAACCAAACCTCAGAACTACGATCTGGTTTGATTTCACCTCACGTGAATACGTAGGCAATCCTCAAGGACACAACCATCTCAACTTTCAACCTCAATTATCAACTTTCAACCACATCAATTATCAACCATCCCAATTTTCAACCTTCCAACCTCAATTAACATCCCTTCCACAACCAACACCTCTATACTGGGGGCTCCTTATTGTCGCCCAACCTCTCTTTTACCAAATTCTAGAGTCATCTTCTCATCCTGGGGGCTTCTTTTCCAAGACGCCACCCTTCCTTTGCCCATTTACTCTTCGAGTCTCTTTCAAGTCAAGATAGTGCTTGGTCCGGACAATGACAAAGATCTTAGATCGATTCTCGAAGTTATCATGCCTCAAGATGGTCCTCTTTTTCAGCAAACGACAAAGACATACAAGTAGACAGATGATCCATGGCTCATGCCTTACCTTTATATGCCTTCATCATTCTTGCAATTCTTCTACCTTTGGAACCGATACGCATTGTCACCCACACTTAGCTAGGGGTTGTGCATACTTAAGCAAAGTCTGTCAAAGTCATCCCTGTGTCGCGTCAAATCTAAGTTAGTGTCGCGTCAGTCCAACCTAAGTCTACATTTCGCGCCGCGTCCTAGTAGGTCTGTGTCATGTCAAGTCCTATGTCTAAAGCCCATTGAATATGCATAACGCATTTCAAACGACAAATTTCTTTGAACAAGTTTTAAACGACTTTTAAAAAGAAACAACTTTTGCAAAACCTATGTGTTTCCTCATTCGAGGTCCATGTCATAATCGCTTACGTGCATATATTAGATTGCATTCTTGTGTGGCTACTAACCATGCAGGTAAGTATCAGAAGCAGTACTTTATCAAGACCTCGCTTGCCACAACGAGCGAATATTCTTTGACAGGTGTTTCGACACACCTCTATTATGTTCCCCCAGTGAGAGTACACGGATAGACATTCCCTCTCGAGACATGGAGATCAGTTCCCGATTATGTTCCCTCAGCGAGAGTTCACGACCGACAGTCATTCTCTCTCGAGACATGGAGATCAACATCGACCCCAAATCCTTCCGGAATTTGTTTGAAGTCGAACGCAGCATTTCTCCCGGCCAGTTCTAGACTGTGTCCTGCTGTCTTCTCCCAAAATCATCGTTTTATTCCCCAATGAGAGTTTGCTAGAGGACAGAGACAAGCAGATACCCCCAGGCGATCCTTCATATCTTTAGGTAACCCTTTTCGGGATAAACCCTCATATCTTTCAGGTAACCCTTTTCCAGGATAAACTCTTCAGATCTTTCAGAAACTTACCTTCATATCCTTCAGACAACCCTTTAGATAACCTTTGGGATAATCCTTCCTTGAGCCTTCCTCCCTTCAGATAATCCTTTATTTTTTCAGACACTTCAGGATAATCCTTTCAGTAACCTTCAGATAACTCCTTTTCGATTAAGTCCCCTTTGGTCCTTTAGAGAGAGTTGTCCTTGACCTTTTGTTTAGCGAGAGATAGCCTTGAGTTAGCCTTCGGAAGTGTTAAGAAGTTTCTTGTAATCCCCGTGACCCCTAGATTCTTAGATCCCAAAATGGCTTCCCAAAGGTTCATAAGCCTTTAAGCTCCCACACCAACATCCTTAGGTTCATAAACCCATAAATCCTTTTGGAGTTCTCATACCTCAGAAAGCTTAAGTGCACACGTTTAAAACAAGCATTAGTAACCCAGTAAGTTCCTAAACTTAACCCTAGGATCCCAATTCCTCTTAGGTTCACAAGCCTTTAGGTTCCCATACCAGCCGTCCTTGTAGGTTCATATACCCAGGTTCACACACCTAGCTTCTTTTAAGTTCCCAAACTCCCTAGAGTTCACATACTTATACCCTTTAGTATCATATTCCTTTAGGATCACCTTTTCCTTTTAGGATCATATTCCTTTAGGATCACCTTATACCCTTTAGGATCATATTCCTTTAGGATCACCTTTTCTCCTTTAGGATCACACTTCCTTAGAGTTCCTACACCCAAACCTTGCTTATCCTTAGGCTGCCTTCTCGCCGATGTTTTCCTTTAGGGTCCCACACCCTAGCACAATCCTTATATATCTTTCCGACGACAGGTCCTTGGTTCAGACCCCTTAAGCCGCCTCGCGTCGCCATAGTCGTCAGGTTGTAATCTTCGATTGACCTGATGGCTATACTTTGACTTTCGCCTTGTCCAAGCCTCAGTCAAAGTGGGGGCTCTGTAGACACCTCATTTCTGCACCTCCCGCAAACCACCCGGTGATGATTGGGCCGCATGTTTGGTACGCGGAACGATTTGTGACAGTTCGTAAGTTTATCGTCAAGTGATTGCTCAAACACTGATGTCTACCTCTTAGTTGTCATCTACGCGCCGATACGGTCGTTTTGACAGTAATTAGAGTACATTTGGAGTCTGGGTCAAAAACCGTCTTCATTTCCTAAAACCGTCAAATCCCGAGTCAAAGCAATGTGCTTGTCTACCTAAGGTTAGGATGTCATAAAATGTTGAGATTATATCTCATTTTGAGTCACATGTCACTTTTTTGGGCTAAACTAAAAGTTTACATTACAAAATGTGCATTTCATTTAGCTAAAATGATAACCCGACTTTTAGGCCCGTTTTACGAGGTGATAACGACTTTTTTGGGTCAGGCCTATTTCACAAAAAGTTCTAGATCTCTTTCTTAGCTTTCCAACGCCACCAAAATCACCTTAATACGAGTCTTGTAGAGAAAGTTATGCCTAAAATACGACAGACTGTCAAACGCGCTTTCTTGCGCAGGAGGAACCGCTGAGGAAAGAACGCAGCAAGAGCTGCGCCTCTTCCAAGGGACGCAGCACTTGCTGCGCCTTTTCCTCAAGGTTTTCTTTTTGTCCAAGTTTTCGTGTTTAACCTAAGTCGGTTATTTTCGGATCTGTCTCTCCTTTCCTAAACCCTAATTCCGTGATTAGTATAAAAAGGAGCCTTCGCTCCTCATATTTCTCACGCGAGTGTCCGCCCTTCTCTTCTCCCTTTGCATTCTAGACCTTTGTTCTTACTTTTTGGCGTCTACGTGCTTGAACATTCGACCACGTAAGCTCGGATCCTTCTGAGTACCAGCCTCGTTTGCATGACCGACCAATTTGACCAACTCCACATCAATCAACTTAATTAATCTATTCGTTTAATTTCCTCTTACAAGGGCACTTTCGTTACATTCGAGTCGAGCTTCACTAATCGATAACTTAGTTCATCTCGTTTCGTCAAACATGTAAGTCTGAGGGTGTAAATCTCTCTTTTATTATTGTTATTTACTTTTGTATCATCATATGGTAAGGTTTATGTCGAAAACACCTCTTTAAAACCGATTTATAAAACCGTGCTTTAAAACCTTTTTACGGATTTTAAGATGAAGGATCAGTCGAGAAAGGACGCAAAGAATCGCTGCGCCTCTTCGAAGGAGCGCAGATTCGCCGCGCCTCTTCGTGAGGCCGCCGCAGATTCTCGCTTCCTTCAAATCCTCTCGTAATTAAATCTCTTTTATTATTTTCGTTTGTTTTCTTTAGTTCTTTGATACAATAGTCTAATAATTTCATGTATGTTATTTATCATTCATTCATATGTATAATTCATCATTAAATCCGACTTAAATCCCTTATAATCTCATATTTGCGGGTTTTCGTCACTAAATTCAATCCGGGTTGTAGGAATTCGATTCGTTCATATCGGGTTTCTGGAATTCGATCCTTGATATATTTTCATCTGTCTTTTGTTGTATTCGTCATTAATTTGTTATGTTTAGCCTATTTAGTCCACCCATGTCACTAATCAATCGTTAATTCATGTAAATAATCCGTCTTAATTCCGTCTCATCCATGTTTTATTGTTTTTATGACCGTTAATCACATGTAAATAACCTATTAATCACTTTCATCCGAGTAAATATATTAATTAACCATTAAAATCACCAATTTACATTAACGATTTGCAGTTCCGGCTTCACAGCCAGAACTCACCCTTGGGAACAGACAGCAAAGAATCGCCTGCGCTCTTCCAAAGGGGCGATCTCTCGCTTTGTTCCAGGTTGATTGCATCTCTCGAACTCCGTTGTTGCTTGACCTAGTTTAATTAGCTTATGTATTAATTAACTATTATCCGTATTATCGCCTTCTGATTTGTTCGTTAATTCATTCTTTTATTCTTTTTCTCAAATTATCCGTTTAAAAGGTATTTTCGACATAAATCGCCTAATCCATTGTAATTATTGTAATTTTCATTATTGTAATTTTCATTATTATATTTATCATTGTATTTTGTATCATTTGTATGTTTACACATGTAATTGAGCATTAAATCCCTACTTCGACCCAATTGTATGTTAAATTACGTGTTTACCGACTTAGTCTAAATTCTTCACATGTTAGGATTAAAACGTTGGATGTTGCATTGCATGCATATAATCGACAATATATCAAGTACGAATAACTTCCCTAATCATTAGTAGAGGCCGCTATCGAGGCGGGCGGGATTAGGTGTTCGATCAAAAGAGCTTCCTAATACGTACCCTCACCCCTTACTCCAGATCTCTGTGAACATCCGTGTTCATTGGCATCCACGAGAGTCATTCTAGACATAGAATGCTAAGGGTAACGATTGCTTAGTGTTCATGTCACTACTTTGTGTCTTGACATGACACGAGGTATTCGAACGGTTTCCAATTTTCCACAATAAATTGGTGGCGACTCCACAAATGCAAACGCTTGTTTCCCAAGCGCCCCCGTGGCCCATGTCCACAGTTTGGCGACTCCGCTGGGGCTAATACACTTACGTGTAGCCAAAAGGGTGAAACTTGAACAAGGTTAGGGAATAATTTGTACAAGACAATTGTTGGTTTTCATAACTCGGTCTTCCTAGATCGTTTTATTCGGCCTTCCTAGGCCCAACCCAACCCATTCGACCAATCGTCCCGTCTAAACGGTCCTAATTCTTATTTGGGCCTAAGGATGGATAGCGATTGACATCATCCATACCATGATGCTTACTCTTGTTTGTATCAAGGACCTTCACTACTTGAGGAAATGGACTAGGAATCGGCCTTACTCTTGTTTGGTACGAGCCTCTCCACAGACTTCGGGTTTGATTGTTCGGTATGGCAACCCACCCTTTAAACCAAAACCCTTTTAAATGCACTCAGCATCCCGTTATAATGCCTGTATATATGTTTGTATCATATGTGATCACCATTTTGTAAACAAAACCATTTTGTAAAATAAAATCCTTTTCAAAATATAAATATTTTCAAAATAGCGCAAAACAAAGCCGAAACTCTGTCCAAATATCGAGTCAAACTTTGGGCCTCAAACCCATTTCAAAATCCGTGTAAAAATAAAAAAGTCAAACAAAAAAAGAAACCAAAAAAAATCCAAAGAAAAGAAACAAAAAAAAAAAACAAAATATTTTCCAACATGTAAATGTAAATGTGTAAATTCAATTGGGCTAAGTTAGAGTCAAAGTTCAAACTGACTATGTCCTAGTCGGAACTCTGTCGAGTCATAAACCCGTCTTCCTTTACATTTTGCGTCTTTTCAAAATTCAAGTCAAGTCCTAAGGCGTCACGCCGTCATTTTAGACTCCCTACCCCAACTCAATTAGGAGCTAAACATTTCCACACCTCGACTCACGCACTCGAGGCTAACATATCAAGTCATTCCAAAACCCGTCTCTTAAATTCTCCTAATGACACGTTCGGGACACACATACCCGAACCTCGAGTCAAGTCTGTCTTAAACAACACAAATTAGAATTAACATGTGTCATCAATCCCGTCAATAAGTTCAATCATAAATGTCGCTCCATCAAAGTCAACACTCGAGTCTAAAATTATAATCAAGCACGGTGAATTCAAACACGAGAAGTCGCTCACGACATTTCACGAATTCACGAGTCAAGTCTAGATTTGTCATTTTGTCCTTTCCTTTGTTTGTTGCCTTGGTATGCGTGATCCCATGTCGAATCGAGTTGTAATGCGCGTCATTTCTGTCGAGTAGGAATCCAGCAAGTTCTGTCAATCAGCAAAGTCACGAAGCAGATCAAGCCACCATCACCGTGTCTCTCCAAGATGTTTATGCCATGGTCCTAGGAGTTCAAGCTACAGTGGAAAATTTGAGCATTTGCGTCCTCACCCTTGAAAATGGAATGGTGGAAAAGAACATGCCAACTAGGGAAACCTCTAGTCTAGGTCATCCAAAGCTTACCTCTTGCAATAACCATCGTCCTAGAAAGCCGAAAACAGCTGAAAGGAAAACTGGGAGGCATCAAAGGGTGCTTACCAATTTAGGCATGTCTTATGCCGATGCTTTGAAGAGACTCTCTGCCCAAGGCAAGCTACATCCAATAGGGCCAATTCCGGATCCACCTTTAGAGAAACAGGTGAACCTCTGGAAGGGCAACAAATACTGCTTTTATCACCAAGCTAGAGGCCATGATATTGAAGAGTGTTTTCTCTTGAAACACACCATCCAAGATATGATCGAAGTGGGCAAGCTTCCTAAGCCACCTTCTGTCAGAAAATCCAAGAAAATCGACCCTCTTGGGTCTAATATCATTAAGCATGATGAAGAACCATCTCTAGATTGTTCTCATCTCCTCAATCATCATGATGATAAAGAAATCAATGTCCTCGAAGATGAAGATATCAAAAATGGAATGCTCATGCTTTCCATTACCTTCAACAATAAATTCTCCAAAATAGAAGGAGCCATTGATAATCTAAACTTCCGACTTTCCAACATGGAGAAACAGTTTGCTGAAATGAGTAAGAAGCTTGATGCCCGACCTCTCAAGATGAAAAGTGTCCAGACAAACCCTCAACTTGACAGTCTTAAGGAGAAGGCAACAAATGGACAATCTATTCCTAATTCTTCTCATCCAAGAATCAAAATCAACAAAGGCAACCTCATGGAGCCTTCGAGGTCATTTACAAAGGCTTCCGAAAATAAGGGCACACCTCCTAGGAAATTTACCAACATTGATATTACATACACCGATGCCCTTCAGAGACTCGTGGAGTGACAAATGTTGAAGCCTATAGGACCTACGCCTAACCCAGAGAAGAAATCCAAGTTTTGGGATGAGAATGCCTACTGCAAATACCATAGAGGCAAAGGGCATGATACAGAGAAATGTTACAAATTAAAAAACGACATTCAGGATATGATCGAAAGCGGGGAATTGTCCCTCTCGACCCATAACTCACATGGCAGGTTAGGCAATCCTCATGGATATACCACTTATCAAGAAACTTTTCTTGACTATTACCCTTTCAATGTTCCCAATGACGAAAATGAGGTGGTCAAATGGGTGAATGCTCAAAGTCAGATGCCGAAGCCAGTTGCTGGAAGAGAAAATGCTCAAGCATGGGCCGATGATTACGAGTCTAGGTCTAATATCGCGTCAAAGTCCGGGTCCGAGTCCGAGTCTTAGGCTTTCTATCCCATATTTATTCTAGTATCTTTCTCCATTTTCATTCCTAGTGACAACCTGGGAGTTGTCCCATGAGTCACGTGTCTTCTCATATCTATGTTAAATACATTTATTATCCATTTCAATAAAAGCACACTTTTCAATCCACATATTCTATCATATCTCTTCCTCTACCCTTTTCCTGTGACAACAAGAATTGGTTTGAGACATTTTTTAAAAATGACAACAACAACACATGACAGTCAATGTGACTGCACTTATATGATGTTCCATTCAAAGTTGTAGAGGACCTGAAACTCCGTGTTCTTTTCTTACCTATTCCATGTCTGGCAATAGAAACCACAATATACCTCAGTTTAGGACGAGCCTATCTCAAGAGATTCTAGGACGAATCCAGACCATCTCCCTTGTTGACAATCCATGACGGAAGGCAAGCCCATTCCCCACAATAAACAACCCGTGTTACTAAAGTCCAACCCTATTTCACACCAAAGGCTCTAGTCTAACCCAAATCCATGGTAGCAATCAAATCCAAGATGATACGAGCCACGATCAAAGACAAAGGCTTAATCAAGAGAAATACCCAAGATCAATATCTGAGGCCACAATTATGCCCATAATCCAAGACAAATGAATCAAAATAAGAATAAGGCTCAATCAAGCAAGTCAATATCAATATCCAAAGTCAAAGTTATCTTCAAAAACCTGAATCAAGAATCTGAGCAAAAGCCAAGAGATACTCTAGACCAAGAATCTGAGTCTGAATCAAGAACGAGTATGAAATCAAATGCTGAACGGAATACTGCTGAAGTCTATATAGAATCAAGACATCAATCAAGATGGTCGGCTAGCACCTCACTAAGCCTTTCACACATCACACACCCTAAGTCCTTCTCGAGACCGTTACGGGGAGATAGTTAGGAATTTTGAGAATCCTCTCGAGCTCGTCAAGTATACCTATCCTTTAAGGCCAAGACATGGAAACTTGATCCCACGTCATTTAACCCACCTTTATGTGCTCAGGCTACATCAAGCCAAGAGACTCCATTTCCAAGCCACATTACAAGCCATAGCCCCATAAAGCCTTAACTCCACAAAATCGAGCTCAAGAGATTTGTTCATCAAAGCCTCTTATTACCGAGCTCCACATTCCAAATATCCAATCCAGTTTCACCTTGACCCATACACGGAGTCTTCAAATACTTTGCTACCAGAACGAAACATACCCATATTCATCCTTAGGGTCCACTAAGTGTGCTCACATGACAAGGAATTTTTTACAAAATTAGTTACACCTCTTTGGTCTATGATCAAAGGGAGTTATCTCAAATCAGTTCTTCGAGTCACTAAAGGAATACACCCTTGTGACCCTACACTTTAAGGCCCTAACAACATAGCTTAGGCACACACCTGAACTACGAGCACGGTTTGATTTCACCTTTTCAGGTGGATACGTAGGCAGTCCTTTCTTACCCAAGAAGGATACAACCACAACACCCAAACAAAATTAACCAAACCTCAGAACTACGATCTGGTTTGATTTCACCTCACGTGAATACGTAGGCAATCCTCAAGGACACAACCATCCCAACTTTCAACCTCAATTATCAACTTTCAACCACCTCAATTATCAACCATCCCAATTTTCAACCTTCCAACCTCAATTAACATCCCTTCCACAACCAACACCTCTATACTGGGGGCTCCTTATTGTCGCCCAACCTCTCTTTTACCAAATTCCAGAGTCATCTTCTCATCCTGGGGGCTTCTTTTCCAAGACGCCACCCTTCCTTTGCCCATTTACTCTTCGAGTCTCTTTCAAGTCAAGATAGTGCTTGGTCCGGACAATGACAAAGATCTTAGATCGATTCTCGAAGTTATCATGCCTCATGATGGTCCTCTTTTTCAGCAAACGACGAAGACATACAAGTAGACAGATGATCCATGGCTCATGCCTTACCTTTATATGCCTTCATCATTCTTGCAATTCTTCTACCTTTGGAACCGATACGCATTGTCACCCACACTTAGCTAGGGGTTGCGCATACTTAAGCAAAGTCTGTCAAAGTCATCCCTGTGTCGCGTCAAATCTAAGTTAGTGTCGCGTCAGTCCAACCTAAGTCTACATTTCGCGCCGCGTCCTAGTAGGTCTGTGTCATGTCAAGTCCTATGTCTAAAGCCCATTGAATATGCATAACGCATTTCAAACGACAAATTTCTTTGAACAAGTTTTAAACGACTTTTAAAAAGAAACAACTTTTGCAAAACCTATGTGTTTCCTCATTCGAGGTCCATGTGATAATCCCTTACGTGCATATATTAGATTGCATTCTTGTGTGGCTACTAACCATGCAGGTAAGTATCGGCGATACTTTATCAAGACCTCGCTTGCCACAACGAGCGAATATTCTTTGACAGGTGTTTCGACACACCTCTATTATGTTCCCCCAGCGAGAGTACACGGATAGACATTCCCTCTCGAGACATGGAGATCAGTTCCCGATTATGTTCCCTCAGCGAGAGTTCACGACCGACAGTCATTCTCTCTCGAGACATGGAGATCAACATCGACCCCAAATCCTTCCGGAATTTGTTTGAAGTTGAACGCAAGCATATTTCTCCCAGCAGTTTCAGACTGTGTAATGCTGTCTTCTCCCAAAATCATCGTTTTATTCCCCAGTGAGAGTTTGCTCGAGGACAGAGACAAGCAGATACCCCCAGGCGATCCTTCATATCTTTAGGTAACCCTTTTCGGGATAAACCCTCATATCTTTCAGGTAACCCTTTTCCAGGATAAACCCTTCAGATCTTTCAGAAACTTACCTTCATATCCTTCAGACAACCCTTTAGATAACCTTTGGGATAATCCTTCCTTGAGCCTTCCTCCCTTCAGATAATCCTTTATTTTTTCAGACACTTCAGGATAATCCTTTCAGTAACCTTCAGATAACTTCTTTTCAGTTAAGTCCTCTTTCAGTCCTTTAGAGAGATGTGTCCTTCAGCCTTTTCTTTAGCGAGAGATAGCCTTCAGAGTTAGCCTTCGGAAGTGTTAAGAAGTTTCTTCAGAATCCCTGTGACCCCTAGATTCTTAGATCCCAAAATGGCTTCCCAAAGGTTCATAAGCCTTTAAGCTCCCACACCAACATCCTTAGGTTCATAAACCCATAAATCCTTTTGGAGTTCTCATACCTCAGAAAGCTTAAGTGCACACGTTTAAAACAAGCATTAGTAACCCAGTAAGTTCCTAAACTTAACCCTAGGATCCCAATTCCTCTTAGGTTCACAAGCTTTTAGGTTCCCATACCAGCCGTCCTTTTAGGTTCATATACCCAGGTTCACACACCTAGCTTCTTTTAAGTTCTCAAACTCCCTAGAGTTCACATACTTATACCCTTTAGTATCATATTCCTTTAGGATCACCTTTTCCTTTTAGGATCATATTCCTTTAGGATCACCTTATACCCTTTAGGATCATATTCCTTTAGGATCACCTTTTCTCCTTTAGGATCACACTTCCTTAGAGTTCCTACACCCAAACCTTGCTTATCCTTAGGCTGCCTTCTCGCCGATGTTTTCCTTTAGGGTCCCACACCCTAGCACAATCCTTATATATCTTTTAGGTCTTACCCTTAGCTCCTATGCTTACCCTTAGCTCCCACACACCTCTGGAAGCATCTCGAGAAAGAAGTCTCAGGTATGGTCTCTTCTTATGGCTGGTGAGCCTTCTTACGTAGTCTAATGGACTTTAAACGACCCTCCCCGATAGTCGACAGACTCTAAAATGTTCCCGACGACAGGTCCTTGGTTCAGACCCCTTAAGCCGCCTCGCGTCGCCATAGTCGTCAGGTTGTAATCTTCGATTGACCTGATGGCTATACTTTGACTTTCGCCTTGTCCAAGCCTCAGTCAAAGTGGGGGCTCTGTAGACACCTCATTTCTGCACCTCCCGCAAACCACCCGGTGATGATTGGGCCGCATGTTTGGTACGCGGAACGATTTGTGACAGTTCGTAAGTTTATCGTCAAGTGATTGCTCAAACACTGATGTCTACCTCTTAGTTGTCATCTACGCGCCGATACGGTCGTTTTGACAGTAATTAGAGTACATTTGGAGTCTGGGTCAAAAACCGTCTTCATTTCCTAAAACCGTCAAATCCCGAGGCAAAGCAATGTGCTTGTCTACCTAAGGTTAGGATGTCATAAAATGTTGAGATTATATCTCATTTTGAGTCACATGTCACTTTTTTGGGCTAAACTAAAAGTTTACATTACAAAATGTGCATTTCATTTAGCTAAAATGATAACCCGACCTTTAGGCCCGTTTTACGAGGTGATAACGACTTTTTTGGGTCAGGCCTATTTCACAGAAAGTTCTAGATCTCTTTCTTAGCTTTCCAACGCCACCAAAATCACCTTAATCCGAGTCTTGTAGAGAAAGTTATGCCTAAAATACGACAGACTGTCAAACGCGCTTTCTTGCGCAGGAGGAACCCGCTGAGGAAAGGACGCAGCAAGAGTTGCGCCTCTTCCAAGGGACGCAGCACTTGCTGCGCCTTTTCCTCAAGGTTTTCTTTTTGTCCAAGTTTTCGTGTTTAACCTAAGTCGGTTATTTTCGGATCTGTCTCTCCTTTCCTAAACCCTAATTCCGTGATTAGTATAAATAGGAGCCTTCGCTCCTCATATTTCTCACGCGAGTGTCCGCCCTTCTCTTCTCCCTTTGCATTCTAGACCTTTGTTCTTACTTTTTGGCGTCTACGTGCTTGAACATTCGAACACGTAAGCTCGGATCCTTCTGAGTACCAGCCTCGTTTGCATGACCGACCAATTTGACCAACTCCACATCAATCAACTTAATTAATCTATTCGTTTAATTTCCTCTTACGAGGGCACTTTCGTTACATTCGAGTCGAGCATCACTAATCGATAACTTAGTTCATCTCATTTCGTCAAACATGTAAGTCTGAGGGTGTAAATCTCTCTTTTATTATTGTTATTTACTTTTGTATCATCATATGGTAAGGTTTATGTCGAAAACACCTCTTTAAAACCGATTTATAAAACCGTGCTTTAAAACCTTTTTACGGATTTCCAGAAGACAGACCGTCGAGAAAGGACGCAGCAACTGCTGCGCCTCTTCGAAGGAGCGCAGATTCTCGCCGCGCCTCTTCGTGAGGCCGCGCAGATTCTCGCTTCCTTCGTCCTCTGTAATTCGTCTCTTTTATTCGTTTTCGTTTGTTTTCTTTAGTTCTTTGATACAATAGTCTAATAATTTCATGTCACTAATCAATCGTTAATTCATGTAAATAATCCGTCTTAATTCCGTCTCATCCATGTTTTATTGTTTTTATGACCGTTAATCACATGTAAATAACCTATTAATCACTTTCATAGGAGTAAATATATTAATTAACCATTAAAATCACCAATTTACATTAACGATTTGCGATTCGGCCACGGCCTGGAACTCACCCTTGGGAAGACGCAAAGAATCGGCTGCGCCTCTTCCAAAGGGCGCGATCTCGCTTGCTACTGTTCAAAGTTGATTTGTCTCTCGAACTCCGTTGTTGCTTGACCTAGTTTAATTAGCTTATGTATTAATTAACTATTATCCGTATTATCGCCTTCTGATTTGTTCGTTAATTCATTCTTTTATTCTTTTTCTCAAATTATCCGTTTAAAAGGTATTTTCGACATAAATCGCCTAATCCATTGTAATTATTGTAATTTTCATTATTGTAATTTTATTTATTATATTTATCATTGTATTTTGTATCATTTGTATGTTTTCACATGTAGTTGAGCATTAAATCCCTACTTCGACCCAATTGTATGTTAAATTACGTGTTTACCTACTTAGTCTAAATTCTTCACATGTTAGGATTAAAACGTTGGATGTTGCATTGCATGCATATAATCGACAATATATCAAGTACGAATAACTTCCCTAATCATTAGTAGAGGCCGCTATCGAGGCGGGCGGGATTAGGTGTTCGATCAAAAGAGCTTCCTAATACGTACCCTCACCCTTACTCCAAATCTCTGTGAACATCCGTGTTCATTGGCATCCACGAGAGTCATTCTAGACATAGAATGCTAAGGGTAACGATTGCTTAGTGTTCATGTCACTACTTTGTATCTTGACATGACACGAGGTATTCGAACGGTTTCCAATTTTCCACAATAAATTGGTGGCGACTCCACAAATGCAAACGCTTGTTTCCCAAGCGCCCACGTGGCCCATGTCCACAACACTCAGATTCCTCTTGGAGTTCTAGTGATTACAAGTGACGAATCTACCTTAGATTGTTCACACCTCATTTCTCCAGTTGAAGATGAAATCCATGCAATCGAGAATGAAGGGTTCTACTCTACTATCTCCCCTACCATTTCCGACTTCATCACATGGGCAAGGAGTGTGGATAGACAAGTTTTGGAATTAGAAAATGTGGTGACAACTTTACATGATCCCAACGCAACACCCAAGGAGCATGTGTCACTAATCTTCTCTCAAAACGCTACTATGCAAGAAATAGTCGCCGTGGTTGATAGACTAGTTGACCAAATCATACGACTAGAAGAAGAAATCATGAGAATGAGGGAACTAGCTACAATCAATGGAGTTTGGGCCGATGATGATAAGGACGAGTACCTTATCGAAAACTCCCTGGTCAAGGAAATAGTCCAAAATGGTGAAGACCAAGATGTGGACCACCTAACTCGTTCGGGACGTCCATATCAAAGCACTACTCAAAATGGTCCAACCAACGTTGTCACACCAAATGATAACGAAGATGACTCCACTGACCATTTGCTCAAGCAATTACAGAAGACGAAGACTGATCTTTCAGTCTGGCAATTAGTAGCGAGCTCATTACCACATCGCCAAGCTTTACTGCAAGCTTTGGCCAAACTAAATGTAGCACATAACTCGACACCAGAAGATGTAGTCAACTTGGTCTTCCAAGAATCACCGAAGCTAAGTAATCCTATTACTTTCTCAGACGAAGGTTTGCCACCTTTTGGCGCTAGTCACAACTTAGCTCTTTACATCACTGTCATTTGTCTAAAGAAGAACGTGCCAATGACCTTGGTAGATGATGGCTCTGCGGTCAACGTCATACCCCTCAAAACGGCATACAAATTAGGCATGGAAGAGTCGGACTGGACCCCTACCAATCAAGGTGTTCGCGCATATTATGGTACACGACAAAAGGTGGTAGGACTTGCTAACCTAACCATAGCCACATGGCCAATGGAGCGAAAGGTTAACTTCCAAATAGTGGACATCGAAGCTTCCTATACTCCTAGGAAGACCTTGGATTCACGCTTCCAAAGCAGTGACATCCACCCTTCATCAAAAGATCAAGATCCCACTAAATGGCAAAGTGGTGACGATCACTTCGTCACCCATCAAGGCAATAATCGAAAAGAAGTCGAACAATCAAGTCCTTGCAGATCCAGTATATGAACTTGGGGGCTTCCAAAGCATAAGTGTCATAGAAAGTGAATTGGCACCCTTATACTATGATCCCTACTCCAACTTGGTGGACAACCACATACTCAAAACCCAGGGATACTTCCCTGGAATGCCTTTGAACCCTACTCGAAGAAACACCTTCGCACCATACAAGGAAGGCAACTCAAAGATAATACCACTTGGACTAGGGTACAAACCCACTAAAGAGGAGGTTCTCGAAATGCTCGCTTAAGTTCAAAACCGTAAGTACGTAGGAGTCCAAATGCGACCCTATCTCCCTACCCTAAATGGGTACTTTGTTAAAGAAGGAAGTCTAGAACTCTTTCACGGTTTTCCCGAGCCTTGGCATTATCTTGAGAGGAAGCTAGTCGGAATCGAGATCTTTCACGATAGCTACTTCATCCCTCCAGAAACGGTTCCTACCATCAAAACCCGTCAAGCACCTTGCTTAGACGAACAAGCTGTTAGTCTATTGTTCGGAGAAGATCGATTTGCTAGAGCCGCGCAGGATGAGATCATTACCATTATACTTCAAGACGATCGCTTCAACTCCACCGCGTTAATCACATACACTAATGCGAGTCAGCCGAAAGGATGGAGAAAGTCAATCAAGTGGACCAACAATCAAGGAAGACTCTTCAAGCTCACCACTGGAGAAGGAGAGATGTTCAAAGGAGAACCAGAAGACGATGAATTCGAGTCAGAGTCGGAGTCTAGAGAAGTCATTAGGGAGTCTCCTCCTGTCGTCATCCCCATTCCCTTTGTTTCTCCTAGCTTAGCCCCGAGTAGTCACAGAAGTTCGGGAAATGTCCCAACCACTGTCCCTTTGCCGCCACTGACCATGGATCAGATGGATTCCTTGCTTCAACTTTTCTCAAACTTTAATATGAATAAATCAGGTTCTGCTTACTCTTTGTGTTACCTTGAGTGCAATTCTGTTTACGATGATACTGAGGATGACCAAGACCCAGACTCAATCGAAATACCTCCCTACGTAGCCAAAGAAATACTACAGGAAGAGGAAGGAGGATCAGTAATAGAGAACAACGAACCTATCAATGTAGGAACCGAACTAGAACCCCAAGAACTTAGGATAGGGACTACCTTGAGCTCTACCGAAAGGGCCGATTTCATAGACCTCCTAAACGAGTTCAAAGACGTTTTCGCTTGGTCCTACAAGGACATGCCAGGGATCGACAGGGACATCGCCGAGCATAGAATTCCGATTAAGCCAGGTTTCAAGCCTGTAAAACAGAAGCTTCGACGAATGAGAACGGAATGGGCTCTCAAGATTAAGGAATAAGTTGATAAGCAATTCAAAGCCGGGTTCATCAAGGTCTCCGAGTATTCTGACTGGGTAGCCAACATAGTACATGTACCCAAGAAGGATGGGAGAATCCGCGTTTGTGTTGACTTTAGGGACTTAAACAAAGCAAGTCCTAAAGATGACTTCCCTCTACCACACATCGACATATTGGTGGATGATACTGCAGACCACGCATTACTATCCTTCATGGATGGGTACGCGGGTTATAACCAAATCAAGATGGCCATAGAATACATGCATAAGACCGCCTTTGTCACTCAATGGGGAACCTATTGCTATACGGTCATGCCGTTTGGATTGATCAACGCCGGAGCTACATATCAACGCACTGCAACTACACTCTTACATGACATGATGCACAAAGAAGTTGAGGTATACGTAGACGACATGATTGTCAAATCCAAGGATAGAGAGGGGCATATTGCGAACCTTCGCAAGTTTTTCGCAAGACTACGAAAGTACAACATGAGGCTCAATCCTCAGAAATGTACATTCGGAGTAACGTCTGGCAAACTCCTGGGATACGTCGTTAGCCAACGAGGTATAGAAATAGACCCTTCCAAGATCAAGGCTCTGATCGAAATGCCACAACCTCAAATAGAAAAAGAAGTCAGAGGATTCCTGGGAAAAGTGCAATATATAAGTCGATTCATATCGAAACTCACCATGATTTGTGAGCCTATCTTCAAGAAGCTCAAGAAAACAGACCACACCATGTGGGATGATGATTGTCAAAAGGAATTTGACCGAATCAATGAGATATTGGCTAAACCACCAGTGCTCATGCCACCTCAACGAGATCAACCTCTTGGTTTATATCTCACAGTAACCGAAACAGCCATGGGCGCCATGCTAGCTCAAACTGTAGGAAGTGAAGAAAGGGCTATCTACTACCTTAGTAAGAAGTTCTTGGAGTACGAGTGCAAATACTCACAACTCGAAAAGACATGCCTCGCTCTTGTGTGGGCAACGAAGAAGCTACGCCATTACATGCTTAGCTACTCCGTCAAAATATACTCCAAAATGGATCCAGTCAAATACCTCTTCGAGAAACCCGTCCTCAACGGACGCCTAGCAAGATGGACTTTGATGCTCTCAGAATTCGATCTCAAATACGTGCCTCTGAAAGTAATAAAAGGTCGTGCCGTTGCCGAATTCTTCGCAGAAAATCCCATCAATGATGCACAAACAATAGACACCTGGTCATTTCCAGACGAGGATATACTCCAAACTGATGTAGACTCCTGGGACCTTTACTTTGATGGAGCGTCAAACTTAAGAGGATTTGGAATAGGAGTGTTGCTCATTTCTCCTGAAGGCGAGCATACACCAATCTCTGTCAAACTCGACTTCGAGGTGACAAATAACGCTGAAGAATACGAAGCTTGTCTAATTGGACTATAAGCGGCAGTGAGCTTAGGCATTAAGAAACTCCGAGTACATGGGGATTCATCCCTGATCATCAACCAAGTTACGGGATCTTGGAAAATTCGAAGCGAAGTCTTAGCACCATACCAAGCTAGAATAGACCACGTTGCCCAATTCTTTGATCACGTGACATATCTACACCTACCTCGGGAAGAAAATCAATTTGCAGATGTTCTTGCAAAACTCGCATCTTTGATTAATATGCCAGATGACATGGTAGAGATGCCTTTATGCATCGCACGACGGCCAGAGCCAGCTTATGTACACCAAATCACCGATGAAGAGGAAATCGCGCAGGAACCCTGGTTCCAAGCAATCCTAAATTTCAAGCTAAACGGTACCTATCCACCGGATATGGACAAGAGAGGACAACGTGCTATCCGCCTACTAGCTTCCCAATACGTTCTCATGCAAGGAGAGTTATACAAAAGAACACCTCTTGGTGTAATCCTACGTTGCCTTGATCATTCACAGGCACGAAAGGTGATGGAAGAAGTCCACGATGGAGAATGTGGTCCTCACATGAGTGGGCCCATGATGGCAAAGAAAATCACACGTTTGGGGTATTATTGGACCACATTGGAATCCGATTGCATCAAATACGTAAGACATTGCTACAATTGCCAAATCTTCGGGAATGTACAACACGTCCCTCCTTCATTGCTCTATACGATGACATTTCCTTGGCCATTTTCTGCCTGGGGAATTGACATAATCGGGAAGATAACCCCAGCTGGAACAGGAGGTCACTGTTTCATCCTAGTGGCGATCGACTATTTCACCAAATGGGTAGAAGTGGCTTCCTACACTAGTCTCACGGCTAAAAATGTGGCAAAGTTCATACAAAACAACATCATATGTCGATACGGTTGCCCACATGAGATCATTAGTGATAATGGATCACATTTCCAAGCTGAGACTGAGCAATTGCTAGCCAAGTATAAAATTAGGCATCACCACTCTTCGCCCTATAGACCACAGACTAACGGCGCGGTAGAGGCAGCACACAAGAACGTTGTCACAATTCTCAAGAAAATGATTGACAACTATCGAGATTGTCTAAGCAAGATACCCTTTGCTTTGTAGGGATATCATACATCTGTTAGGACACCCACTGGGGCTACCCCTTTCTATTTGACTTACGGCATGGAAGCTGTACAACCAGTCGAGCTAGAGATACCATCCTTGCGTATTTTACTCGAAAGTCAAATCCCGGAAGCTGATTGGAAGAGGGATAGATACGAAGAACTCATCCTCCTGGATGAACGTAGGCTACACGCCTTGCATAATGTCCAAACATATCAAGCATGTATCAAACGAGCTTTCAACAAAAGGGTTAAGCCAAGAAACATCAAAGAAGGAGACTTAGTACTCAAATCGGTTAGAGCTCTTTTACCTGTTGACCCACGGGGAAAATTCAAACCTAATTGGGCCGGACCATTTCTAGTCAAGTCCATACTTCTAGGGGGTGCGGTTAGAATCACAGACCTAGACGGGAATGAGTTTTCCAACCCAACAAACCTTGACCAACTAAAACGGTATTATGCCTAGAATAGGAACAAAAACGCGCCTCGCGTAACCCCACGTGTCGCTCTTGTGGCACTGAATAAACGGCCCATGGCCAAGCTGAAATAAGCTAATGTCACTTTGCTCTTGCACTTTGACAATTTTGTCGTCCTCATATCATCAAATAAACTAAATTTGCACCTTTAGAGTAAGCAAAAGCTCATGCTTATTTTCTAAGTTCATTACAAGCTCTTGCTTTGAACAATTATTCTTTTACATTTACTCGAACTACGCGCAAGGGTTTGATTTCATTTTTAATGAATACGTAGGCAATCCTTCACAGGATACAACCCATTATTTTTAAAATGTAAATAGAAGGACATTTACATTGCATTTGGAATTCGACAAGAATAATAAATAGAAAATCACAACGGTTTCATAACCATTTAACCTTTTTTATTTCATTCATTTTCTAGTAATAGTACGCTACATAATAAAAATAAAAATAGGCTAGGATTCTAAAAACTCCACCTTTTTATTACAACAATAATAATAATAATAATAAATAATAAATAAAGACTCGGGCTATTCTTCCATCTTCCCTTTGCCCTTGTCATTTTTATCATATTTCTTGTCACGACCTCGAGCCGGACGCTCTTGCGCCACTTCGGACCTAATCACCAACGATCTTTCTCGAGGCCTAGACTTCCCATTCTTGCCAATCACCATCTCCACGACAGGAGAAGTCTTCGGTTTCTTCGAAGGATGAACGACTCGAAACCCGGCTTCCTCCTCTCCCTCGGTCAGATGCTTCTCCTTCTCTTTTTTACACCTCGCGCACCTTGTAGTCAACGGGCTCGCGCTTCCTCAATCTCTCGCGCTCTTCCGGAGTAGTAGCTTTCCTCCATCGCAGATAAGAATCCGACACCCATAAGGCATTAGCAGAAGAGTTCAAGAACCATACATTTCTTTGAGCCCATTTAACGGCCCACTCCCTTTGGCTCTCTGTAGTAAGCGCCACGGCAGTCTGCGGGACGGTATCAAGCTTCGGGATCGTCTGTTTTAGTCCAACCTGTCTCATCAGCCTTTCCGGGAAGATGCACACCATAAATTCCAAGCCAGGAATGCGCACAGATCGGGTAGGATCCAGAGAAGACACTCCAATGACAGATTTGAGGTGCCACCATGGTACAATCCACCTAACTAAAGGGCCATCATCACTCTTCAGTTTGTTCTCCCAATAATTGCAGACTCGGGTGAAGTCCACCATGTAAAGCCTGGTCCTCATTGCAATTGAACGAGCATGATAAGAAGGAACGTGAACAGGGGGCTCGATCAATCGAACTCGTTCCATAAGCCAAACCTACCCAAAAGCAGGCATTAGACAAAAAACGAAAAAAAAAAACAAAAAAAAACAAAAAAAAAAAACGAAAAAAAGATGAAGAAAAAAAAAGAAAAAGAAAAATACGCGTTCTTTTACCTGCAGAATGACGGGACTTCCCAAATACGGTAGGTCACGATTGGCTTTTCTATTATCCAAGCCCAAAAGGATCTCTCCTAGACATAAACAAGCTGGGCTCCTGTGCAGCTCCATTTGCTCAACAAGGCCCAGAAGACGGGGATCACCTCTCAAGTCTTCATCAACATGCCCTTGGAAGACATACACATGCAACAAGAAAAACCCAAATGCCCTTCGCCTAGCAACATAAAAAACGGTGGGGTCGGCCTTGTTAATGAATCGGTCAATAAAGTCCAACATTCGCACTCCCTTCGAGGTCACTAGACGGTCCACCTCAAGTCTAGTCAACCCAAGCAAGTCTCTAAATTTGCTTTTATACCCTTGCGAAGTAGAAGGAATGGCAGGCAAGTGTTCAGGGTCCCACCCACCAATCGCAGCAATTTCTTCAGGAAATGGGAAAATATCGCCTCCAGGGAACGCAAAAACATGGTAATTCGGGTCCCAATAGTCAAGACAAGCATCCAAGAATGGTTTGACAACCTTGATAAGCTTCAAACTCAGCAATAACCCAAGATTATAGGCGCCCATATCATATTTCTCCATGTCTGAAAATTCGTTGGTCCATTCTTTTAAGCGAATCTCCAAAGTATTCATGATGAAGGATTATTTTGAGAGTTTTATGTAATAAGACGAAGAAGAGACGGAAGAATTGTGTGAATAAAAGCTCCATCGACGTCTCTATTTATACTAATTTATGTTTCCATAAATCCGCCAGAACGGAACCACCTGGGAACAGGCATAGCACCTGCTGCGCCTCTTCAAAGGGACGCAGCTCGTGCTGCGCCTCTTCCTCAGCTTGACTTCTGTGCTTTTCCGCGTTGGATCTTTCCTAATTCCTCGACGAATAATTTCCTATTCCTACGGGTTATTATTTTGCTAAATACGTGGAAATTACCATATTTCGTGTTTCCTAATTCCGCGGGCACGCATTTCGAGACGATATCAACATTTTCGTCATTTTACCACACTTGTATAATTTATTTTAGGAAATAACTTTCATTTTAATTCATTTTTTTAGGAAATAATTTTCATTATAATTCATTTCAAAATTCATATATTTATTTCATTTACATATTTCTTTCATTTCTTTTTTCATTTCATTTCTAAACTTATAGGTTTCTATTTTTTTCTTTTTTTAGGGGTAACCCTCCCTACCGATTTCCGGCAAAATTTTTGCATTTTTGCGTGCTTTTGCGTCATTCGTTCTGCGCTAATTCAGGCCATGTATATATACAAATGTATGTTTTGCGTGATTTCTATGTAAATTTCGGCAACATGACGGCGTAAACCGTCATCTACCAAACCTGTTCAAAACTAACCTGCAGATACAAGCAACACAACCCAGTAGCAAAGGCACTCAGGTCATCTTATATACAACCAAAAAGGGAAATGTACAACAAACTGGGGGCTCGAGCCCCAAACAAAGTCCGGAATGTTCAAAATGAAGGTCCAAAATGTACAAATGTGCAAAATACAGCCAACAAACAAACAAAAACTGCACAAAACTACTGCTGGTCGCCCTCCAGCTCCGCAACTCTTGCCGCAAGAGCAGCAATCTCGGCGTCTCGAACCTCGAGCTCCCTCAACAAGCGAGCGGTCTCCTCCCGAGATCGAGTCGCTCTCGCTCGGCTCGCGGTCCCCCGTAAACAACAAAATTGGCTCATGTCAATCATGTCAATCGTTTCAAGAAAAGTTGGAAAATCAAAATTCAAAAATGAAACAGGCACAAGGTTCATACCTGACGACCTCGACCACCGACAAGTGCCTCGACGGCAGTAGCTCGCAGCCGGTTGGCCACCCTCCATAACGCCACGAACCGAGACGGCGCAACCTGCATTTTCATAAAAAGAAGTTCTCAATAATTGAACAAACTCAATCAAATGTGTTCTTACACGAAAATTACACAAAATTAGAGGCTCACCCTCCGAATCAGATGCTGCCAGTCGTCCAGGCCAACATCTGTCACAGCCACGTCAAAGTCACGCAGCTCGGAGATCGTCGTCCTCCCGGTCGCGTCAGTATACTCGAGGGTCTCGGGGTACTCTGGGGGCTTGATGCCCGCCGCCTCAACCTCCTGCAAAACCAAATATTTCTCATTAATCGGTGATCTTTCATCGTATTTTCAAAATCAAGTAAAGAAGAAGAGTAGAGATACTCACCACTACCGGCCAGTACGCCAACCTCCCGTAGAGGAACGCTGAGTAGTCCTCGCTATGAAGAAGGAGGGCGTCACCACCGACGCCAGCCAAGTCAGCCTCTCTCCCTTGTCTCCGAGGTAAATCAAAGACAGAAACCACCAGAGCCACAAACGATCCCTTTGCTCAGCTGTACAGGGAGGAGGAGCCGTCTCCCTCCCGTCAATCGTCACCAGCGCCGGGATATTTCCCGCAAAGTAGTCTCGAACGTAGGAGCTGGGCACCAAACCCTAAGATCGTGTGACGGCCTTCGGCGACAAGTTCCACCGATCAACCTCCTAGCCTCGGCCGAGTCCACCCTCATGGCGGTCTCCGGCCACTCCCGACCTCGGACCCACACGGCGGACCGGTAAATCATGCCGTAGTCCTCCAGAGTGACTCCCACCTCACCAAAAGGCATGTGAAAAGTGGAAGTTGTATCCCAGAATCGGTCCAAGAAAGCGCGGGCCAGGCTAAGGTTAGCCCGCAGCTTCCTTTTCGCGATATCCCTCCAGGCCTGCACCAAGGCACCGAACGCTTCACGCTCGATCATGGCGCGCTCCTCCGCCGACAGCCGCTCGTAGCACTCCATCGCTGTCGTGTAGCCCGAGAACGACCTGATGTTCCCGGCCTCCTATTGTGATTTGAAACAAAAGCTATCTTTAGTTTTTGAATGAAAATTGGAAGAGATATGAACAAATAAACGAAAGAAGATGAGTGATGAGTAGTGAATTCCTATTTACCAAGCTCTTCACCATCCTGTAGGACAGGTGACCCTCTGCACCCACAAAGAAGTGCCTACTCTCCAGTCTCCCACGCGGGAGCTCCTCTCAGCTGACGACCTCCTCGTCCAACGTTGGCCCGTCTCGGAGCCTCATCCTCCTCAACAGCCTCCTCCTCATGGACCTCGTCCCCAGCAGCCATCACCGCAGCGGTGAAGGCCTGCTCCAAAGCCTCCTCGACGACAGCAGTGTCTATCTCCATGGGAGTCCTCCCAGAAGTAGAAGCCTCATCACCTGCAACATTAAAGCAAATTTAGGCCGCGTCACGTGACGACAAGCCTTGGTTAAGGGATTTTTCGAGCCTTCAGAAGCCCTGAAATCGCTTTTTCTCGCCATCTTTGGCCATATTCTCACAAACCCGATCGCTCATGTGGTAATTTAGGTCAATTCAAGCCTAATTTGAAGCCTAGTCTTGGGTTCAAGTAAAAATTTCGGTAGCATTTCGTTATAACTGCGATTATGCCCTAGAAAAGTGTCCTGAAAAAGCTATCACAAACCAAAATTCCGAGATGGTAGGAAGTTTACCCATCATCCAAGGATCCCAAATATCAAGTTTCATCGCAAATGGACAATCCTAAGGCTATTTTCGAAGCAATTTACGGTTTAGCTGTGAAACCGTCTCAAATTCACTCAAAGGCTCAAAACTCAACGAAAATTCGAAACAAATACATGGTTGTGTTCCTTATACTACCTATTATCCGTTTCTAATGTCAATTTGACAAGGCAAATGCATTTGGGGGAAAAGCCCCAAATTTTCGATTAATGGGGTCGTAAACCCTAATTTTTTCGATCCAAAATTGAACAAATACAGAAGATTAATGCAAGAATGAGACGCATACCTCGATTAGTCATGATTAATGCAAGCTTTTGGATCAAACCTTGGCGGAAATGGTTAAGATTTGAGAGAGAAAATGTGTGATTTGTGTTTCGAAACAAATGAAGTAAACCCTCTGTTTATCGCATTTTTACGCAGAAAAAACGCTTTGGGGAATAGACGCAGCAGGTGTTGCGCCTATTCCAAGAGACACAACTCTTGCTGCGCCTCTTCCTTGTGTTCCCTCCATACGAGTTTTCAAAAATTCGTTATGAGTTCGTTATTTGTGGGCCCATCTTTGGTGCGCCTCTTCCCCGATGTTATTTTATCCTTTTGGTCCGTTTGACGATTATCTTTCGTTCCGGCCCGCATTTCTAAGCCAGCAACAGACTATTACACGTTATTTATCGTTTCCAAGATTTTACTTGTCACAACGAGCAGATATTCCTTCACAGGTGTTTCGACACGCCTTCATTATATTTCCCCAACGAGAGTAAGCGAATAGACTTTCCCTCTCGAGACATGGAGATTAATTCCCGATTATGTTCCCCAACGAGAGTAAGCGGATATACTTTCCCTCTCGAGACATAGAGATCAACATCAACCCCTATCTTTTCCGAAGTTTGTTCGAAGCTGAACACGAACAGATTTCTCCCAGCAGTTCCCGCCTGTGTCCTGCTACTCACAGTATTTCTTGTTTCCCCTCGGAGTGCGATAAAGATGTCGTTCTCCATAAAGTTCCCAAACCAATAGAGTTCCTACACTCAAGCCTTATTTACCCTTTAGTTTAAACTTATATTCGGGCCTCCTTCCCGCCAATGCTTTCCTTTTAGGGCCCCATACCCAAGCACCAATCCTTATATATCTTTTAGGTCTCACCCTTAGCTCCTATGTACCTCCGGAAGCATCTCGAGGAAGAAGTCTCAGGTATGATCTCTTCTTATGGCTGGCGAGCCTCCTTACGTAGTCTAATGGACTTTAAACGACCCTCCCCGATAGTCGACAGACTCTAAAATGTTCCCGACGACAGGTCCTTGGCTCAGACCCCTTGAGCCGCCTCGCGTCGCCATAGTCGTCACGTTGTAATCTTCGATTGACCTGATGGCTTTACTTTGACTTTCGCCTTGTCCAAGCCTCAGTCAAAGTGGGGGCTCTGTAGATACCTCATTTATGCACCTCTCGCAAACCACCCGGTGATGATTGGGCCACATGTTTGTTACGCGGAACGATTTGTGACAGTTCGTAAGTTTATCGTCAAGTGATTGCTCAAATACTAATGTCTACCTCTTAGTTGTCATTTACGTGCCGATACAGTCGTTTTGACAGTAAATAGAGTACATTTGGAGTCCGGGCCTAAAACCGTCTTCATTTTCTGATAACCATTAAATCCCGAGTCAGAATGTTCTGGAATGTTCCGGATATTTCTATTCCATATTTTATAAATATTTCACAATCTTTATCCTTTGGTAAACAATTTTCCGTAATATTCACATAAAATATTAAGGAAACCGAATTATTTCGTCCTTCTATAACTCAAACACGGAAATCTTTGTTCCGCAGGAAGAAACCCCTTGGGAATAGACGCAGCAGGTGCTGCGCCTCTTCCAAGAGACGATGGATCGCCGCGCCTCTTCCCAGTTCTTTTCTTGAGTAATTTTCGTATCTTTTTCATATCTTTCCGAGATTCACTTCCAAAGACTCTCTGAAACCCTAATTCCTTCACGTGATTAGTATAAATAGGAGCCTTCGCTCCTCATATTTCTCACGCGAGTGTCCGCCCTTCTCTTCTCCCTTTGCATTCTAGACCTTTGTTCTTACTTTTTGGCGTCTACGTGCTTGAACATTCGACCACGTAAGCTCGGCTCTTTCTGAGTACCAGCCTCGTTTGCATGACCGACCAATTTGACCAACTCCACATCAATCAACTTAATTAACTTAATCGTTTTCCTCTTACGAGGGCACTTTCGTATTTGCATTATAGTTCGAGTCGAGCATCGCTAATCGATAACTTAGTCCTTCTCGTTTCGTCAAACATGTAAGTCTGAGGGTGTAAATCTCTCTTTTATTTACTGTTATTTATCTTTTTGTAACTACTATTGTAAGGTTTATGTCGAAAATACCTCCTTAAAACCGATTTCTAAAACCGTGCTTTAAAACCTCTTTTTGCGGATTTCCAGAAGACAACCCGTCGAGAAAAAACGCAGCAACTGCTGCGCCTCTTCGAAGGGACGTAGCACCTGTTGCGCCTCTTCGTGAGGCTGTCGCAGTTCCTGCTTCCTTTCTTCTTTCTTCGTCCTCTGTAATTCGTTCTTTCGTTCTTTCATTTCTTTTTTGTTTGTTTCGTTAATTCTTTGATACAATCATAATAATTTCATCTGTATAATATTGTTCATTCATTAACACGTGCAATTCATCATTAAATCCGACTTAAATCCCTTATAATCTCATATTTGCGGGTTTTTGTCATTAAACTCAATCCGGGTTGTAGGAATTCGATTTGTTCATATCGGGTTTCTGGAATTCGACCTTTGATATATTTTCATCTGTCTTTTATCATGTTCGCCATTAATTTGTCATTAATTCATCATGTTTAGTTTATTTCATTCACCTATGTCACTAATCAATCATTGGTCCATGTAATTAATTAGTAATATTCCGTCTCATCCATGTTTTGTTGTTTTATGACCTTCAATCACATGTAATTAACCTGATAATCACTCTCATCCGAGTAACTATATTAATCAATCATTAAATTAACCCAATTAACATTAACGATTTGCAGTTCCGGCTTCACAACCAGAACTCACCTTTGGAACAGACGCAGCAACTGCTGCGCCTCTTCCAGAGGGCGCAGTCCTGCTGCGCCTGTTCCAGGATGATTTCTGTCTCTGAACTCCGTTGTTGCCTGACCTAGTTTAATTAGTTTACGTATAATTGACTATTAACCGTATTATCATCTTCTGATCCTGTTCGTTAATTCATTCTTTTATTCGTTTTTTCCAAATTATCCGTTTTAAAGGTATTTTCGACATAAATCGCCTAATCCATTGTAATTATTGTAATTTTTATTATCGTAATTTTCCTATTGTATTTATAATTATTGTATTTTGTATCATTTGTATGTTTTCACATGTAATTGAACATTAAATCTTACCTCGACATTAATTGTTTGCTAATTACGTGTCAACCGACTTAGCCTAATTCTCACATGTTAGGATAAAACGTTGGATGTTGCATTGCATGCATATAATCGACGATATATCGAGTATAGATGATGTCCCTAATCATTAGTAGAGGTCGCTATCGAGGCGAGCGGGATTAGGTGTTCGATCAAAAGAGCTTCCTAATACGTACCCTCACCCCTTACTCCAGATCTCTGTGAACATCCGTGTTCATTGGCATCCACGAGAGTCATTCTAGACATAGAATGCTAAGGGTAACGATTGCTTAGTGTTCATGTCACTACTTTGTGTCTTGACATGACACGAGGTATTCGAACGGTTCCAATTTCCCATAAAAATTGATGGCGACTCCAACAAAAATGCAAACGCTTGTTCTCTTCCTCCCAAGCGCCCCCGTGGGCCCCCCGCTGTCCACAGATAAGTTTTCGACGGTTTTGATGCCACCTTTCAAATGAGAGGTGTAAACTGGGTGTAGACAGTCAATAACGCCCTCAACCAATGTCGCCTCCTTCGACTGGTCGGGCATTTGTGAATATATTTTTCTTCTTTTCACCAAATTATTGGTGGATCGTTCATCTTTTTTATCATCTGTGATATTGAACTCCCTATAAGATCGCTTAACTTCTGTACCCAAACATTTCAGGAGTGAGACAGAAATCCTACCATCCTCAATCCTATCTTGTATGACATGCTTGAGCTTATAACAGTCTTCGGTACCATGCCCCCTACCCCTATGGTATTGACAATATGAATTGACATCCCACAATTTAGATTTCTTTTCTGGATCTGGTGTAGGTCCTATTGGTTGAAGAAGACCTAAAGAGGATAATTTGTTCAAGGCTAGGGCATAAGGTATTCCTAGATTTGTGAATGGCTTGGGGGAGTTGTTTAATTTCTTTGACGAAGGCTCCATGAGGTTGCCTTTGATTTTGACTCCTGGATGAGAAGGACTAGGAATAGATCGCTCACTTTTTGCTTTCTCCTAGAGACCATGATGTTGAGGGTTTGTCTCGACATTCTTCATCTTGAAAGATTGGGTCTCAAGCTTCTTATCCATTTCAGCAAATTGATTCCCCATGTGGGAAAGTCGAGGGTTTAGAGTATCAATGACTCTCTCTATCTTGGAAAGCATGAGCATTCCACTTTGGACATCGTCCTCCTTCAGTGCTTTGATTTCTTTGTCATCACGAGGATCGAGGAGATGAGAAAAGTTTAGGAATGATTCTTCATCGTGTTTAGTGCTGTTAGACCCAAGAGGGTCGGTCCCATCAAATTGCTCCACAAATGGTGGCATTGGAAGCTTGCCATCCTCGATCATATCTTGAATAATATGTTTTAGACAAAAGCATTCCTCTGTATCGTGTCCCCTACCTTGGTGGTACTGACAATATGAATTGCCCTTCCATCTAGGGAATATCTTTTCAGGATCCGGGGTTGGACCAATTGGGTGAAGTTTTCCCTGGGAAACCAGTCTTTGTAGAGCTACTTTATATGTGGTTCCGAGGTCATGGAATTCCCTATGAACTCGTCCCGGCCTTCTGGGTGGGGTTTGCAAGAGGTTAACTCCCTTGCCTTCATTGGCCTTCTTAGATGGGTGAGTCGTTTTGAAGCTATGCCCTGGCCTTAGGGTATGAGAAGATGGTAAAGGTTTCATCATATCTATCTTGTTTTCCATATTGATGACACGAGCACTCAAGTCTTCGATGGCGGCCTGAAGCTTAATGATTGCAGCACTTAGTCCCTTGACGTCGACGGATAAACGTTCTTAAACACTTTCATTGGAAATTGCAGAATTCCTACCGAGAAGAAAATGATAAGCATTACGACTTGATTTAACATAGGATCACGCATACTCAGGCAACAAACAAAGGATACATGACGAGATGAGATGACTAGACTCTTGACTTGTGAATCCAGGAAATATCGTGAGTGACTTCTCGTGTTTGAATTCACGGTGCTTGACTATAATTTTAGACTCTGAGTGTTGACTTTGACAGAATGACATTTACGTGGTTGACTTGATTGACGGGATTGGCGACACGTGTTAATTCTAATTCGTGTGTTTAAGACATACTTTACTCGAGGTTCGGGTATGTGTGTCCCAAACGTGTATTAGGAGAATTCGAGAAACGGATATGGGAACGACTTGATGTGTTAGTCTGAGTGTGTGAGACTAGGTGTGGAAATGTTTAGCTCCTAATTGAGTTGGGGTAGGGAGTCCAAAATGACGGCGTGACGCCTTAGGACTTGACTTGAATTTTGAAAAGACCCAAAATAAAAAGGAAGACGGGTTTATGACTCGACAGAGTTCCGACTAGGACATAGTCGGTTTGAACTTTGACTCTAACTTAGCCCAATTGAATTAACATACTTACATTTACACGGTTTGAAAATATTTTGGTTTTTTTTTTTTGGTTTTTTTTTCTTTTTCGATTTTTTGCGTTTTTTTTATTTGTTTTTGTATTTGGTTTTGAAATGGGTTTTAGGCCCGAAGTTTGACTTGATATTTGGACAGAGTTTTGATTGGTTTTGCGCTATATTGGCCTATTTCGAAAATTTTACATGTTTAAAGAAGGATTTTGAATTTTACAAAAATCGTCATGGTTCCGTTTAGAAATGGTGATCACATATGGTACAAACATTATACAAGCATTATAATGGGATGCTGAGTGCATTTAAAAGAGTTTTGGTTTAAAGGGTGGGTTGCCATACCGAACAATCAAACCCGGGGTCTGTGGAGAGGCTCGTACCAAACAAGAGTAAGGCCGGTTCCTAGTCCATTTCCTCAAGTAGTAAAAGTCCTTGATACAAACAGGAGTAAGCATCATGGTATGGATGACGTCAATCGCTATCCATCCTTAGGCCCAAATAAGAATTAGGACCGTTTAGACGGGACGATTGGTCAAATGGGTTGGGTTGGGTTGGGTTGGGCCTAGGAAGGCCGAATGAAACGATCTAGGAAGACCGAGTTATGAGAACCGACAATTGTCTTGTACAAACTATTCCCTAACCTTGTTCAAGTTTCACCCTTTTGGCTACACGTAAGTGTATTATCCCCAGCGGAGTCGCCTAACTGTGGACATGGGCCACGGGGGCGCTTGGGAAACAAGCGTTTGTATTTGTGGAGTCGCCACCAATTTATTGTGGAAAATTGGAAACCGTTCGAATACCTCGTGTCATGTCAAGACACAAAGTAGTGACATGAACACTAAGCAATCGTTACCCTTAGCATTCTATGTCTAGAATGACTCTCGTGGATGTCAATGAACACGGATGTTCACAGAGATCTGGAGTAAGGGGTGAGGGTACGTATTAGGAAGCTCTTTTGATCGAACACCTAATCCCGCCCGCCTCGATAGCGGCCTCTACTAATGATTAGGGAAGTTATTCGTACTTGATATATCGTCGATTATATGCATGCAATGCAACATCCAAGTTTTAATCCTAACATGTGAGAATTAATACTAAGTCGGTGAACAATTAATTTAGCAAACAATTGGGTCGAATTGGGATTTAAGATTAATTGCATGTGAGAGCATAAAAGCAATAAAAGAAATACATTAATTATAAATTACAATAATGAAACTTACAATAATTACATTGGATTACTTGATTTATGTCGAAGATACTTTCAAAACGGATAATTTGAGAAAGAAAGAATAAAGGAATTATGAACAGGAATAAGGCGATAATACGATTAATAGTTAATTAATACGTAAACTAATTAAACTAAGTCAAGGCAATAACGGAGTTCAGAGATAGAAATCATCCTGGAACAGGCGCAGCAGGAACTGCGCCCATTGGAAGAGGCGCAGCAGTTGCTGCGTCTGTTCCAAGGGTGAGTTCTGGCTGTGAAGCCGGAACTGCAATTCGTTAATATTAATTGATGAATTTAAGGATTGATTTATAATATATACTCAGATGAAAGTGATTAAATAGATTATTTACATATGATTAAGGTCATGAAAGCGATAAACATGAATGAGACGAATATGAGTGAATTAATTACATGATTAATGATATTAATTTACAAACTAAACTAATTAATTTAAATATGATGACTTAACGACTGATTAATGACAAACATGACAATAAACAGGTGAAAATATATCAAAGGTCGAATTCGAGAAACTCAATATGAAAGAATTGAATTTCTACAACCCGGATTGATTTTAATGACGAAAACCCGCAAATATTGGATTATAAGGGATTTAAGTCGGACTTAATGATGAATTATACGTGTTAATGATGTTAAACAATATACATGTGAGATTATTATGTTATTGTGTCAAGGAATTGACGAACAAACAAATAACAAATAAAAAGTAACGAATTTACAGAGGACGAAGGAAGAAGAAAGGAAGCAGGAACTGCGGCAACCTCAGGAAGAGGCGCAGCAGATACTGCGCTCCTTCGAAGAGGCGCAGTAGTTGCTGCGTCCTTTCTCGACGGTTGTCTTCTGTTAATCCGGAAAAAGGGGTTTTAAAGCAGGGTTTTACAAATCGGTTTTAGAAGTATTCTCGACATAAACCTTACATTAATGATACAATAAGTAAATAACAATAACAAAAGAGAGATTTACACCCTCAGACTTACATGTTGACGAAACGAGATGAACTAAGTTTACGATTAGTGATGCTCGACGCGAATGTAACGAAAGTGCCCTCGTAAGAGGAAAACGATTAAGTTGATTGATGTGTAGTTGGTCGAATTGGTCGGTCATGCAAACGAGGCTGGTACTCAGAAAGATCCGAGCTTACGTGGTCGAAAGTTCAAGCACGTAGACGCCAAAAAGTAAGAACGTGGACTTAGAATGCAAAGGGAGAAGAGAAGGGCGGACACTCGCGTGAGAAATATGTGAGACTGAAGTTCTCTATTTATACTAATCACGGAATTAAAGTTTAGGAAAGGAGAGAAAGATCCGGAAATAACCGACTTAGGTTAAACGCGGAAACTTGGACAAAAAGAAAACCTTGAGGAAAAGGCGCAGCAGGTGCTGCGTCCCTTGGAAGAAAGCGGGTTCCTCCTGCGCAAGAAAGCGCGTTTGACAGCCTGTCGTATTTTAGGCATAACTTTCTCTACAAGACTCGGATTAAGGTGATTTCGGTGGCGTTGGAAAGCTAAGAAAGAGATCTATAACTTTCTGTGAAATAGGCCTGACCCAAAAAGGTTGTTATGACCTCGTAAAACGGGCCCAAAGTTCGGGTTGTCATTTGAACTAAATTAAATGCACATTTTGTAATGTAAACTTTTAGTTAGCCCAAAGAAGTGACATGGGACTCAAAATGAGATATAATCTCAACACTTTATGACATCCTAACCTTAGGTAGACAAGCACATTGCTTTGACTCGGGATTTGACGGTTTTAGGAAATGAAGACGGTTTTTTACTCGGACTCCAAATGAACTCTAATTACTGCCAAAACGACGGTAATGACACCTAGATGACAACCATAAGGTAGACACAAGTGTTTGAGTTACCTTTTATTAACTGATTTACGAAACGTCATAAAATCACGACATATGCTAGACATGCGGCCCAATCATCAATGGGTGTTTGGCGGGAGGAGCAAAAATGAGGTATCTACAGCTTGTGGATTGCTAAAAGGTAGGTTATCCTACTCAGTTTCAATATTGTGCATGCATAATTGTGTGTCTTTCCTCACTAATGCATTTATGAGTCGGTTAGTATGATTGTGGGATTGAATTCATGAATTTGGTCATATGTTAAGTGACCTTGTCCAAGATCAGGCTGTCTAGCAGAAGCATAAACATTAGCTTTTGCCAGTACATCAGCAGCATCAGCTACTTGTTTCTGTTGTTCAACTTGCTGCAACAAGGCATAGGCTTTATTGAGAGGAGGGAGGGGTTCCATGGAAAGGACATTAGTCTTGACAGCCTTATATCCCCCATTTAATACCATAAGAAACTGGATCAATTTGGTCTGAGTTTCCCTAGCAAACAAAAACGCTTGAGAAGATGACAAGAACAAGCACTCATATATAGCTCCACAAGTGCACAAGGGAATTGGATCAACATTGTCAATAGTCTCTCAAGTACATTTTAAATTGCTATAATACTCCACCACTGGTGTATTACCTTGTGAAGTACCAGACAATTCCTTACGCAACTGATAAATCTCAATGCTATGCATTTGACCATAGCGTTCCAGTAAATCAGACCAAATTTCCTTAGCAATGTAGCATATTCAACAGTTTCTTTTATCTCAAGAGTTAGTGAATTAGAAATCCACTTCAACACCATGTAATCACATCTAATCCATTGACGATGATTCGAATCAGTAGCATGAGGCATTTTACAAATTCCATCAACAAAACTGTAACACCCCCATACTCCAAGTGCCTTACCAGGATCACTCAGGTATAAAGCTGTTACCATCTCGGTTCCCCAAGGCAATGATAATCATAAGACAATAACGAAACAACATTTAAATAGTATAAATTTAGTGAAAGAATACAATCCAAAACCAAATGCCCAAAATACGGGTTACATGTTCTCAAAACAACTATCTCATCTACTAAATGAAAATGTCTGACAAACTACTAAAGCTACAGTGGAAGACTTTATCATCTGAAGGTGACACATCCCTGCTAGCCCATGTATCTCGACTCATACATGCTAAACAACTGCTCACCATCCCCGAATGGATCACCACAGTTTTTAAAACAATAAACGGGGTCAGTACTAATCACACAATTTATATAACTCAACAGTACAACAAACAACACAGCTCAATCGTCACAGATGTACTCCGAACTCCATCATCAACTCCACAATACTGACTACACACTAAAGTGTGTAGCCCTGCCAGAGCACCCATCGCAACAGGTTACTCCTCGCCGCCAGTGGGGGACCGCAGTCATTCCCACCTAAGCCCCGCTCATCTCCAACGAGCGACAAACCCAAATCCATTAATGTGCACATCCCTTCTATGACGGGTTCCATAGAAGGCGAATCATGGGCGTGAAACCACTCCCGCAAGTGATTCCACTCAGCCAGGGACGCACCCCAAAAAACACAGACAGATACAATCAACCACAACTACTAATCAGCAAAACAAAACCAACAACCGTCACAATACTCGTATGGTAATAATCAACAATCACACATCACAACCAACACATTATGGGACTAATACTGAGTAGGGAAACCCTACCTGGAAAGCAATACAGTCAGACAATGTCAACAACTGTTATCAAAAAGCCTCATCTACGAATCCTCCTCCTAACATGACATCACATATATCACTAACCACACAAAACTAACACAAATCCCCAATTCCCAAAATTAGGGTTTAACGAAACTTAATTAAATATAACAAATTCGGTACGTAGATCTTACCTTCAACGCAAGGATCACAAAAATGTAGAGAAAGATGAATTCCGACCTTCCAAGCTCCGGGATTTGTCAATAATGCGATGAATGCGAAGTACGTAGGTTGAAATCTCTTTTTTCAAAGTAATTAGGTTTGTAAAGCGTATTATGAAAGTGACGGAAGTGTTTATATATTAATTCGCATTATTAACAAAACCCGACAAAATATTACACGTGAACCGGGCTACTCGATCGAGTAACTGACGTACTCGATCGAGTGTCGCCTACTCGATCGAGTATCAAGGCTACTCGATCGAGTACCCTACAGGTCAAAAACTATATTAAATCGCAAAACACCCTTACTCGACAGAGTAAGGCCCACTCGATAGAGTACCCATAGACTCATAAAACCGTAGTATTACAGTCTTCCCTCCTTAAAAAGAACTTCGTCCCCGAAGTTCAAACCACAACAAAACAAAGACATACTACTACACTTCCGACACAACAACTAAAACAAACTCAACATAAAAACATGCTACTAACCAAACTCAACCCGACTCAACCACAACCAAAACATACCGACACAACACAAAAAGGGTGTAAAAACTCTTAAAAACTCTTTGCGATCATCTCCTACCCCCCTAAAAGAAACAAGGTTACGTCCCCGTAACCATACATACCTGATCAAAAAGGAAAGGGTAACGCTCTCTCATGGCCTCCTCTGCCTCCCATGTAGCTTCCTCAGTCTCGTGATTAGACCAAAGGATTTTGAGCAAAACTGTCTCACCACTCCTAGTCTTCCTAACCTTCCGGTCAAGAATCTGCTTAGGCACCTCAAGATAAGACAAGGACTCATCTAGTTCTAGGCTCTATGCCTCTAATACATGTGATGGATCACTCACATACTTGCGTAACTGGGACACATGAAACACATTATGCACCCTCTCCAACGCAGCTGGTAAAGCCAAACGATAAGCAAACTCTCCAACCCGTTCTAAGATCTCATAAGGGCCTATGAACATCTGACTCAGCTTGCCTTTCTTCCCAAATCTCATAACCCCACGCATATGAGACACTTTCAGAAGAACCTTGTCCCCAACCTGAAACTCTATATCCCGGCGATGTAGATCTGCATAACTCTTTTGCCTATCCTGAGCCGCTCTCATCCTTTCCCTGATCATCTTAATCTGCTCAACCATCTCATGTACCATCTCTGGTCCTAGAACCATTTGCCAAAGATGTCGTCCCAACAAATCGGACTCCTACATCTCCTCCCATATAAGGCCTCAAACGGTGCCATGCCAATACTAGAGTGATAGTTGTTGTTGTAAGAAAACTCGATCAAATCTAACCTCTGTTCCCAGCTACCACCAAAGTCCATCACACAAGCTCGTAACATATCCTTAAGGGTCTTGATTGTTCTCTCAGTCTGACCGTCTGTCGCAGGATGAAATGTTGTACTCATCTTCAAAGTCGTTCCCAAAGATTCCTGCAACTCTTTCCAAAACTTTGAGATAAACCTCGCATCTCTGTCAGATACTATGTCCTTAGGGACTCCATGAAATCTCAACACATGCCTCCGATAAGCCATAGCTAATTCTGCCTTAGTCCATGTATCTTTCATTGGCACAAAATGAGCTGACTTGGTCAGTCGATCCACTATTAACCATATCATGTTGTTACCCTATTGACTCTTCGGCAAACCCACGATAAAATCCATAGAAATGGATTCCCACTTCCACTCAGGTACCTCTAAAGACTGAATCTTACCTTGTGGTCGTCGTTGTTCCACTTTAACTCCCTGGCATGTCAAACAACGGGCCACAAACTCAGTTGTCTCTTTCTTCTTCCCAGGCCACCAGAACGTGTTCTTTAAATCCTTCTATAGCTTGTCACCACCTGGATGTACTGAATATGGTGTACAATGTCCCTCTGTCATGATTATCTTTTTCAGCTCCTCATCATTAGGGACACACCACCTCCCATCAAACCTCAAACTACCATCTGAATGAATAGAGAATCTGGACACTGTCCCTTTCTCTACTCCAGCTCTCCACTCTACCATCTTAGTATCCAACACCTGTTTACCTCGAATATCATCATAAAGATCAGGCTGCACCGTCAAATCTCTCATGGCATCCTCTCTCGGCATCATATGTATCCCAAACTTCCCCACCTCATCTCTCAACTTCATCAAATATAAAGCTGTACACAAAGAGTGTACACTCTTCCTACTCAAAGCATCTGCAACAACATTGGCTTTCCCTTCATGGTAGATAATATCCATGTCATAGTCGCCAATAAGCTCCATCCACCTCCTCTGTCTCATGTTCAACTCCTTTTGAGTGAAAATGTACTTGAGACTCTTGTGATCAGAAAATACCTTAAAGGTCGCCCCATAAAGGTAATGTCTCCAAATCTTGAGCGCAAACACCACTGCACCCAACTCTAGATCGTGTGTAGGGTAATTCTCCTCATAAGGCTTCAATTGCCTAGAAGCATAGGCAATCACTTTACCGTTCTGCATCAACACACATCCCAACCCATTCTTTGAGGCATCTGTATAAATCTCAAAGTTCTCACTCCCTTCAGGCAATGCTAAGATAGGAGCTGTGGTCAAACGCTCCTTTAATGTTTGGAACGCCGTCTCACAACTCGCATCCCAACGAAACCTGTTCTCTTTCCTCATCAAAGCTGTCATAGGTCTAGCAATCTTGGAGAAATCTTTCACGAACCGTCTGTAATATCCAGCTAAACCCAAGAAACTCTTGATCTCAGCAACATTCTTTGGTGCCTCCCACTTGGTCACTGCCTCAATCTTTGCCGGATCCACAGCTACCCCATCCTTAGAGAACACATGGCCCAGAAAAGCAACTCTCTCTAACCAGAACTCACACTTGGACAACTTAGCATATAACTCATGATCCCTCAAGGTCTGCAACACAATCCTCAGATGCTCCTCATGTTCCTCCTTAGTCTTGGAATAGACTAAGATGTCATCGATAAACACCACCATAAACTTGTCCAGAAACTGTCTGAAGATTCTGTTCATCAAATCCATAAACACAGCCGGTGCATTAGATAACCCAAAAGGCATCACCACATACTCATAATGGCCATACCTTGACGTGAAAGCTGTCTTTGGTATGTCCACCTCTCTAATATTCACCTGATGGTATCCCGACCTCAAATCAATCTTGGAAAAGACTGATGCACCACTCAACTGATCAAATAGGTCATCTATCCTTGGCAAAGGATACTTGTTCTTCACCGTCACTCGGTTTAGCTCCCTGTAATCTATACACAACCTCAAGCTCCCATCTTTCTTCTTCACAAAAAGAACTGGTGCTCCTCACGGTGATACACTAGGTCTAATGTATCCCTTCTCTATCAGACCATCTAACTGTTTCCTGAGCTCCTCCATCTCTTTAGGACCCATCCGGTACGGTGCCTTAGAGATTGGCCCCGTCCCCGGTTTCAACTCAACTATGAAATCTATCTCCCTCTTCGGTGGCAACCCCGGAATCTCCTCTGGAAAGACATCTGAAAACTCACCCACCACTGGTATCTGATCAACTGTCGGGCTCTCTATCCGGTCATCTCTCACATGGCATAAGATCAAAGGGCATCCCTTCCTCAAATAGGACTTCAAGGTCACAGCTGCAATCAACTTAACTTTGGGTTTGACCACAAACCCACGATAAGACACACTAACGCCCTTAGGACCTCTCAAAGACACTTTCTTTTGATGACAGTCTATCTTAGCTTTGTACTTTCCCAACCAATCCATCCCGACTATCATCTCAAAACCGTCTAAAGGAAACTCTAGCAAGTCCACTGGTAGATCAACTTGTCCAACTCTCATAGATACATCTCTATACAACCTCCCACATAATACAGACTCACCCGAAGGTATAAAAACTTTCTCACTTACAGACTCATATACCCTCAAACCCAACCGTTTAACATGACTCGAAGATACGAACGACTGAGATGCCCCCGAATCAAACAAAACAAAGGTATGAATATTGTTCAACAAGAAAAGTACCAGTGATAACATGTGCGTCGTCCTCAGCTGCTTTCTTGTCCATCATAAACAGATTTCCACTGGTCTTCTGTCCACCTCCCTGGACAGTACTGGCTGAAGTGGTTGGCTTAGCACCCGACCCCTGATTGTTGTTGTTGTTCATAGATGGTTTCTGATAAGAATTACCGCCATTGCGGTTACCTCCACCCTGGTTGCTCTGACCTCCCCGGTTAGACCATGACCCAGCCGGTCTGTTACTCGCATAACTCTGTGCCGGCCCCTGAGAATAGCTCCCCTGAGCCGGTCTCTAAAAAACTCTTGGTACACTCGTGCACTCATGTCTCTTGTGGCCTACACCGCCACAGCCAAAGCAGGTCATCCCCCAACTACCACTACCGCTCTCACGGCCACGCCCAAAAGAAGCCCCAGCACTAAACCCCGAGCCAGAAGAAAACGCTCTAGCCTGACTGTGGTTGCCTTTCTTGTAATTAGATTGGCCACCACCCTCACTCTCAGCCTTCCTTTTCTCACTACCTCTCTCCCGGGCCATCTCCACCAACCTCTCAGCTCTCCCAGCCCTCTCATAAGCTTCCTTAACATCAGTAAGGACTCCCACGGGTAACTTTTCCATGATCCTGGGGGTCAACTCCCTCTCAAATCTCAGTGTTAGGTTCTTCTCACTCAAACCCATGTCCTCAGCATATCTAGACTTCTCATTAAACTGCTTGTAGTACTCAGCTACCGACATATCAGATGCCATCCTAAACCCATCACACTCCTCCCTCAGCTTACTCCTCACATGCTCAGGTACAAACTCTCTCCTCATAGCCCTCCGGAACTCTTCCCAAGGTATAGCAGGTAGGCCCTGCTTCGTATACATCTCTCTAGCACTCGCTTTCACCTTATCCCACCACTCACCGGCCGCCTCCCTCAAGTAGAACGCAGCTTGTTCTACTTTCATCTCATCAGGACAATGTACCAGGTCCAGAATGTTCTCCAACTCACGATGCCAATTATCAAGAAGAATTGGCTCCCCGGTCCCCTTATACTCTTTCGGGTTGAACCTCGCTATATAAAGACTGATCTTAGAGTGATCAACCTCTTTATCCTTCCCCACTCTCTTTAGGGCCTCCGTAAGAGCATCTTGGTGCTCCAACATCTTAACTATATCGTCGATGTTCATGCTCTCAGCTCTCGCATACAAAGCGGTTTTCTTTGGCGGCATCTTGAAACTATATAAGAAAAGGTGGATATAAACATACATACTATAACCCAAAACACGGAAACACCCCGCTCAGAACCCACTCGATCGAGTGCCTAAGCCTACTCGATCGAGTAGCGGCTACTCGATCGAGTGCCCCGACTCCAGACCCAAAACAGACCTTCTGATCTCTAACATACTCGACCGAGTAGCATACCCACTCGATCGAGTGACCCCTTACTCGATCGAGTGCCCCTATTTACTCGATCGAGTACCCAAAAACACGCTTCTAATCATGAAAACGTCAAAATACCCACTCGATCGAGTCAGACCCACTCGATCGAGTACCTCACCTACTCGATCGAGTACCCCCTACTCGATCAAGTCATGCAGACTCGTACATACTACCCGCATGTTATCTCACATAACCCAACATACTATGCAACTTCATAATCTCGACATTATAATATAACTATGCATGCAATTTCTACACAATTCCTCATACAATCAACAACATAATCTATCCATGTTATTAAATGCCACATATTAAATAACCATCATGCTTCTTTATGCCAACCAACATATAAACACACTCTACCAACCTCCAACTCTTCAATCACCATTTCAATCCTCCACTCCCAACATCCAACAACTCAAAACATATATCATTACTTTCACATATAAACTGACAAACACCACATATGACCTTGACATATACCCCCATGTGACCGGTTCACAATTGTAGGGCGAGTTCGCGACTTTAGGACGTCTCCCAATCCTTTGCATTAGCTCCTACAACCTTTACCCCGGGTTCATTTTAATTGACTCCCTATGTTCATTATATTCATTAGTTACAGGTTTCAGGATCGTCGCTCTGATACCATTTTGTAACACCCCCATACTCCAAGTGCCTTACCAGGACCACTCAGGTATAAAGTTGTTACCATCTCGGTTCCCCGAGGCAATGATAATCATAAGACAATAACGAAACAACATTTAAATAGTATAAATTTAGTGAAAGAATACAATCCAAAACCAAATGCCCAAAATATGGGTTACATGTTCTCAAAACAACTATCTCATCTACTAAATGAAAATGTCTGACAAACTACTAAAGCTACAGCGGAAGACTCTATCATCTGAAGGTGACACATCCCTGCTAGCCCATGTATCTCGACTCATACTTGCTCAACAACTGCTCACCATCCCCGAATGGATCACCACAGTTTTTAAAACAATAAACGGGGTCAGTACTAATCACACAATTTATATAACTCAACAAAGACAACAAACAACACACTCAATCGTCACGAGATGTACTCCGAACTCCATCATCAACTCCACAACATCGACTACACACTAAAGTGTGTAGCCCCGCAGAGCACCCATCGCAACAGTTACTCCTCGCCGCGCTGGGGGACCGCAACCGTTCCCACCTAAGCCCCGCTCATCTCCATCGAGCGACAAACCCAAATCCATTAATGTGCATATCCCTTCTATGGCGGGTTCCACAGAAGGCGAATCATGGGCGTGAAGCCACTCCCGCAAGTGACTCCACTCAGCCAGGGACGCACCCCGAAGAACACAGACAGTTACAATCAACCACAACTACTAATCAGCAAAAGAAACCCAACAACCGTCACAATACTCGTATGGTAATAATCAACAATCACACATCACAACCAACACATTAAAGGACTAATACTGAGTAGGGAAACCCTACCTGGAAAGCAATACTGATGGGACGATCTCAATTTGTTATCAAAAAGCCTCCTCTACGAATCCTCCTCCTAACATAACATCACATATATCACTAACCACACAAAACTAACACAAATCCCCAATTCCCAAAATTAGGGTTTAACGAAACTTAATTAAATATAACAAATTCGGTACGTAGATCTTACCCTCAACGCAAGGATCACAAAAATGTAAAGAAAGATGAATTCTGACCTTCCAAGCTCCGGGATTTGTCAATAATGCGATGAATGCGAAGTACGTAGGTTGAAATCTCTTTTTCAAAGTAATTAGGTTTGTAAAGCGTATTATGAAAGTGACGGAAGTGACGGAAGTGTTTATATATTAATTCGCATTATTAACAAAACCCGACAAAACATTACCCGTGAACCGGGCTACTCGATCGAGTAACTGACGTACTCGATCGAGTGCCGCCTACTCGATCGAGTATCAAGGCTACTCGATCGAGTACCCTACAGGTCAGAAATTATTTTAAATCGCAAAACACCCTTACTCGACAGAGTAAGGCCCACTCGATAGAGTAGCCAAAGACTCATAAAACCGTAGTATTACAAAAACCTTCCTTATTTTTGGCAATCAAGGTGAGATAAGCTTCACGTTTCCAGGATAAGAATTTTGTTCCATCAAATTTTGTAGAGAAAGTGAAGTAGATTCATTATTGCTTAAGTACATAGGATCCTCAAAACAAGCATAAGCAGAAGAAGTTGTAGCAGTAGCAGTAGAATCATTAGAATTAATCGCCATTGAAATAGCAAGAATTTACTAAAAATAACAAGAATCGAAGCAAAAAGACCAGATGTAATTGAAGGAATAAAAGGTACTAGAAGAGGCGGAAGAACGTGCTGAAGAAGATGTGCGGAAGCGATGAACAAAAAAGATCGATTTACCTCAACAATAAGAGAATAATTGCGTAAGAGATGCAAGAAAGAAAACTTGAAAAAGAACACCAATAATCCAACGACGATCACCAGAAATGTAAATAATTGAAGAAAGGGCCGAAAGATCGTGTTTCCTTAGCGACTGATACCATATGAAATGTAGTGATCCGCCATTGATGAAGGTGTGAAGTAGCTTGAGCTTAATAGAATATTGAAGTATAGAGAGAGAAAACACAAAAGGTAAATAAAGTTGGTTGTATTATTGATATAAGTTAGAATGAGGAAGTACAAGGTTTATATACTGTGGACACGGGGGGCCCACGGGGGCGCTTGGGAAACAAGCGTTTGCATTTGTGGAGTCGCCACCAATTTTTATGGGAAATTGGAACCGTTCGAATACCCCGTGTCATGCCAAGACACAAAGTAGTGACATGGACACTAAGAACTCGTTACCCTTAGCATTTTATGTCTAGAATGACTCTCGTGGATGCCAATGAACACAGATGTTCACAGAGATCTGGAGTAAGGGGTGAGGGTACGTATTAGAAAGCTCTTTTGATCGAACACCTAATCTTGCCCGCCTCGATAGCGGCCTCTATTAATGATTAGGGAAATTATCTATACTCGATATGTTGTCGATTATATGCATGCAATGCAACATCCAATAGATTAATCCTAACATGTGAGAATTAACTAAGTCGGTGAACATGTAATTTAGCATTCATTAGGTCGAAGTAGAGATTAAGGTTGATTACATGTGAAAGCAAACAAATGATAATAAAGGTACAATAAATAAATAAATTACAATAACTACAATGGTTTAATGATTTACGTCGAAAATATATTTAAGACGGATAATTTTGAGAAAAGAAAAGGAAAATAATTAGGATTAGAAAACGGACAGATCAGTGGTGATATTACGATTAATAGTCGATTAATACGTAAAGTAACAAACTAGGTCAAAGCAAGAACGGAAGTTCAGAGACAGAAATCACCTTGGAACAGGCGCAACAATGCTGCGCCCCTTGGAAGAGGCGCAGTGGTCACTGCGTCTGTTCCTGAGGTGAGTTCTGGTTGTGAAGCCGAAACTGCATATTGTTAAAGTTCGTTGGTGATTTTAATGATCGATTATTAATATTTGACTCAAGTAGAAGTAATTTAACAGGTTATTTACATGCGAATTGGTCATAAAAGTGATAAAGAACGAATTAAAACGGACTAAAACCAATTGGAGATTAATTGCAACTTATTAATATGAACGAATACAAATTAATTAGGCTTATTTATATTAAACTATTAAGAAAGATGGTGATAAACAGATGAAAATATATACAAAAGGTCGAATTCTAGAGACTTGATATGAACAAATCGAATCTCTAAAATCCGGGTTTGATTTTAATGACGAAAAGCCGCAAATATTGATTACTTGGGATTTAAGTCGGAGTTAAAGACGGCAAATTATTATGGACTATGTGTTATAATTATTAGATGAATGGAACATGAGGAAAATAAAAGAAAAGACGGAACAAAAGAGTCGAATGAACAAAGAACAAAGGAAGAAGAAGAAAGGCAGAAACTACGGCAGCCTCAGGAAGAGGCGCAGCAGATGCTGCGACTCTTCGAAGGGGCGCAGCAGTTACTGCGTTTCTTCTCGACGTCTATCTTCTGTTAATCCGTGAAAATAGGTTTGATAAAGGGTTTTATAAATCGGTTTTAAGCATATTTTCGACGTAAACCTTACATTAATTGATACAATAATAAAATATAATAATAAAATTTGGGGATTTACACCCTCAGACTTACATGTTTAACGAAACGAGATTAAGTAAGTTAACGATTAGTGATTGCTCGACTCGAATGTATGATCAAAGTGCCCTCGTAAGAGGATTTAAATTAGATTGATTTGATTAATGAGTGGAGTTGGTCAAATTGGTCGGTCATGCAACGAGACTGGTACTCAGAAGGATCCGAGCTTACGTGGTCGATTGATCAAGCACGTAGACGTCAATAAGCTTAGAGCGCGGTCTTAGAATGCAAAGGAGAAGAGAAGGGCGGACACTCGCGTGAGAAATATGAGGAACGAAGGTCCCTATTTATACTAATCAGACGGAGGAATTATGGTATGACTGAAACTTTGAAACAAATCTCAAAAAGATCTGAAAATACGCAGAAAAGGGCTGGGGAAGAGGCGCAGCAGGTGATGCATCCTTTCCCAGAGGTTTCTTCATGCGAAAGAAAGATTTCCGCATTTCTGTTGTGGAATTGCGGTAGATCTCAACTTCCTTATTGTTTAAAATAAGATTTCGGGATATATTTTACCAAAAGATGAAAAGATTAAAATTATGGAACAGAAATATCCGGAATATTTCGACTCGGCATTTTAAACGGTTTATTAGAAAATGAAGACGGTTTTTAAACCTTGTCCAGTTTCAACTCCTCTTAATTGCCCGGACTCCAAATGAACTCTAATTACTGTCAAAATGACCGTAACGGCGCGTAGATGACGACCAAGGGGTAGACACAAGTATTTGAGTTATCACTTGACGATAAACTTACGAATTGTCATAAATCGTTCCGTGTACCAAACATGCGGCCTAATCATCACCGGGTGGTTTGCGGGAGGTGCAAAAATGAGGTATCTACATATACAAGTCTGACTAACTGTAACTAACTACATTGCCAGCTCACTAATCCATGTACAACAGCAATCTACCAATCATGCTCATACTCGTAACTGAAACTTGACCATTCAATTAACAAAAAAAAGTTGCTCTATATGGAAACATTGAAAGGTACCTCATTTTGAATAGATAAAACAAACTTTTTATAATTTTCACTCCTATTTAAATCAAAGGTAACACTTCTCTAATATTTATGAGGAGTATTATATTAAAGTGTTACATTTGATTTAGATGTAAGAAAATACATTTTTTGGTATCGTCTATTTAACTCGTTTGAAATAAAATCTAATACAAAATATTATTAAGTAATATTTATTCCCGTATAAAACCGTCTCATAACCAGAATCTAAGCTCACCTAGTACTCTAGTAGCTAACGTGAGTGACGCATCAACACAATCGTATTCGTGACCAACAAAAACCCGTCCCACTATGTAGCATGCCACATGCTCATTTTGTCACGTCCACCTATACTATAACTGCAGAGCACCAAAAACTACTCTGAATATTTCCATTTCTAGCAAAATTCCCCAATTTCCCCCAATCTTTCAACAATGCAATTGCTTGATCACTTCTCTCTTTGCTAGGGTTTCACTTCTCCGCAATTCCACCAACTTTGCAAGCTTCGCGTACGTCATCAATGGCGGAACCTCCATCACCGTCATCAGAGATGTCACTTCCAAGGTCAGTGTTCAACAAAATAACTGAAACTGTAGATAATTTTAAGTTAAATGCAGTACCGCTTTTAGCACTTTACGAACAATGGAAGAGTGTTGAGAGTTCTTTCGCCATGGTTGAAGCTTCCTTGGAAAACCGTGCTAAAAAACTCGAAACGGATGAGAGTAGAGTTGAGAGTATGTTGAGTGAAATTAGGGTTAGAGAGGAGAAATTGAAGGTGGAGGAGAGGAGTTTGAGTGAGAAGGCGAAGAAGGTGGACGTGAGAGAGGTGAGTGTGGAGGAATGTTGGGAGGTGATTGAGGTGAAGAATAAGGAGATTGAGGAGCGAAAGAAAGAGTTAGGATTGCGAGAGACGGAGTACGACGAAAGATTGAAAATTTTGGAATTTAATGAGAAGGTTATTGATGAAGCTCTTACTGTTAAGGAGAAAGGGATTCGGGAGTTAGGGGAAGCGCTTGAGTCGAAAAAGTCGAGGTTGAATGAAGAATTACGAAGTTTTGAGGTGAGGAAAGGGGAGATTGAGGAGGAATGTAGGTGTTTGGAGGCGAAAGAGAAGGGTGTTATGGATAGGTGTATAGTTTTGGAAGTGAAAGAGAGGGAAATGAGGGAGGAGATTGAAGTGCTTGAGTCGAAAAAGACGAGGAGGATGGTGGAATTTATGAAGTTGGAGGAGAGGGAGCGGAGGGTTGAAGAAAATTGTAGGGGTTTGGAGGTGAGAGAGAAAGAGATTGAGGAACGGAGTAGAGTTCAGGAGTTGAGAGGGAAGGAAATGAAGGAACTTGTAGAAGAGTTGGAGATCAGAGCTAAGGAAATTGTCGAGGAGCGTAGATTGTTGGCTGAGAGGAGGAAAGGGATGGATGGAACGAGTCGAGGGTTGGAAGGGAGAAAGAAGGAGCTTGATGAGCGGGGTAAAGAGGTGGAGATCAGAGAGAAGAATATTAAGGAACGTGAAAATGATATGAACTTGAAGGAGAAGGAATTGATTGAACTTGAAAGAAAGCTTGAATTGAAGGAGAAGGATATCAATAAGGGTTTCCAGGCGTGTTGTGAAGAACTGAGGTTAAAGAAGGATCAGTTGGTTGAGAGTCACAGGGAGCTTGGATTGAAGGAGAACGAAATTGTTGAAAAATGCAAAGAAGTGGAGTTGAAACAAGAGAGGATAAATGAACAATGGAAGGTTTTGGAGGTAAAGGAAAAGGAGATTAATCGTAGGTTGAAAGCAGTAGAGTTAAAAGAGAAGGAGATCAACGATAAAAGGGTGATACGGGTGAATGAGGATGTTGATGGTACCATAAAAGTTGAGCCGAACACCGTGGGTTTCAAAGATAGTAACTCTGATCACTGTCAATACAATTGGTACTCAGAAATGATGACGGAATTTGAGAAACAAGTCAGGGAGCCTTTAAACATGGTGGAATTTGAGGAGAAACAAATTGGTGAGACTAGTAGGGCTCTGAGGTTAGAGAAGGAAATTAATCAGAGTGGCAGGGTTGCAGACTTGAAAGCGGTGCTCATCAAGAAGTGTACCAATTTGTTCAAACAGGCAGATGATGTTCTTAAACGACAATATGTGGAGGGGAAGCTAGCAGAAGATTGTTGCAATGTGCCACGGGGGAATGAAGTGATTAGTGAGAACCCTCAGGCAGAGGATTTGGCAGTAACTAGTGTAGTTGCTTCGAGTTTGTTCGCTGAAATACAATTGGTCTTCAGAAATGATGATGCAAGAGCTACTGCAACATATCTCACCAAGTATACTGAGACGGTTAGCATGTGGCAGAAAAACATCCTTGATCGGAGAGAGGAGATTACAGGTACTTTTCGGACCTATTTCGTTACAGATTATCTAAATGTGATTGGTTTTTTATTCTGCATATGTTTCAGTTTGATATGTACTGGGTATGTTCTCAGTCAATGTCAGTGCTCCTGCAGTTCGCGATTGTTTATGTTTCGAGGAATAAGGACAGGGAAATTTAAGCTGGTCAGCATACTTTACCATTTTGTGGCTGGGGATGAATAACTAAAATATTTTGCACTTATGCTTTATCATTTTTCTGTGTGATAATGAAATTATTTTCATTGCATTCACTTTGTATTTTCCCCGAGGATTTTTTGTTAACCTGCCTTAGAAAGATGTGAAGGATGTTTGGTGTATAATTTTGGAACGATGGCATGATGCTTAGCTCTTCACTGATTTATGCTCCTCTTTGTTATTAATCGTCTTTTTAGGAGTATTGATTAGTAACCTTGTGTGTCTATGCCAGTTGGAAAGTACACATTCATTTAGGCGCAACTAAATCGACATTGCTTACCTAGCTGACTAGTAGTAGAATGAAGAAGAATTTTCATCATACTCCGTAATAGACTAGTATGTGCTAGAGGAGCAAGTGCTAAAGATTATGATGCAGTTCTACAATGTTGCTACATCTATAAAGCTTACCCAATGTCGGAAAGCTTAAGGATTGGAAATTGTCCTCTACTTAGGGAATTGCTTCGTTAGATCACTGTTAGAATAACATTGTCTCCCTTCTCTGCCATTGTACTTCCACAGTTTCTCCCAAGCAGCCATGGAAAGGATGTTAGTAGTCACGTTACCCTTCACCCTAAACTATGTTTACTTCTTAATTAGCATTCAAGTTATAAAAAGCTAGCAATTTATTGTTGTCAGTTTTTATATTTCCTTCCTTGGAAGTACATGCATTGCAATGAGTTGAAATCGCGATTGTTTATGTTTCGAGTAATAAGGACTGGAAAATTTAATTGGGTCAGTGTACTTAACCATTTTGTGTCTGGAGATGAATAACTAATCTGAAATTACGCTTTTGTTATTTTTCTCTGCGTGATTAAGTTGTTTTCCTTAAATTCATTTGGAATTTTCCTGGAGATTTTTGTTGGATGAGTAGTTCTGGGATAATGCCTATTCACTGATTTATATTCTCTTTGTTAGTAATCATTAGGAGTATTTTAGACGAAATGCCTACTTAAGAATCGAACTGAAAGGAGCGTGCTGCATTTATCATTTGGTAGCAGTAGTTAAGTGAAATTGGAAAACTCTCAACTTATTCAGTAGGAATTCATGATTGCATTCCAGAAATTACTATCTCCCTCTTTACTACTCGAACTTTAGAGATCAAAATAAACAACTGTTAGGGTGCGTTTGGATTGGTTGATTTGGAGGGAAAGGGAGGGAAGGGATGACAAATCATTTGTTGGTTAGCAAAATGGAGGTGGGGAGATTTGGAGGGAGGAAAATTGGACCCCTCCATTTCCCTCCAAGCCAAATTATTTCCCCTCCAACAAAGGAACGGGTTCAGAAGGAAAATCACCTCCTCGGGCTCCTCCATTCTCCTCCCTCCCTTCCCCTCCCCTCCCTTCCCTCTTATTTTGCTATCCAAACAAGCCCTTAGTGTCTTTGCCAGTTGAACTTGAAAAGTATATGCGAGTGTCCATCTCCCGCAACTAGATCCTCTAAATCGACTTAGCTTACCTAGCTGACTAGTTGAATGAGGAAGAATTTTTATCATAATACATTCATATGTACTGGAGAGCTAGTACTAAAGATTATTAAGCAGTTCTGCAATTGTTGCTACATTTATAAAGCTTACCCTTCGGCCGAATGCTGTAGCATTGGAAATTGCCCCTTCAGGGTATCGCGTCGTTAGCTCTATTGTTAGAGTAGTATAGTCTCACTTCATATATCTGCTTTACTTTCTTAGCTCCTCCCAAGCAGCCATGGAGAAGATGTTACTCTTCACTCAAACTATACCTCTTAAATCTTTTATTAGCATTTAAGTTATAAAAAAGCGAACAATCTTTCTATTGCGGTCAGTTTCCTTCTCCTTGGAAGTATATGTATATGTGCTACATTGAGTTTTTAATTTCCTGCAGAATCAATACATTCTATTTTAACTTTTTGACATGAATATTGTCTTAATACATCGGGATATAAGGATATAATTGTATTAAATATTGCTATATAGTGAAAAACTCTCCCAAGCCCTAACTACCGTTGCAACTAAAATTGATTACAGCGACAACATAACCTTGATTCCAAAATGATTAGGAGTTATCTAACTGAATCATCATCAAAAACCGTTACTGACCAGTAAAATAACAGAAGGAAGATAAAGTGTAGAGAAAAACTAAAAGGATAGGAAACACAAGAAAAAAAAGAGAGTGAATATACAAAGAAAGATAAGAAAGTCATCATAATGTGCAGAACTTCTTTTTGAAGCGAGTTATATATGGTTCTTCATGTCTCTTGGAGTTTTGGGTACTCTTTGGTTATGCTTTTTGGAGACACTGAAACGGCCTAAAAAGTTGTAGGCACGCAGAATTCAGCTCGTGTCTCCACCATCCATATGGGCTCATGTCTATGCATTTACTCCTGGTTCTTTGATTTCTAACCACTTTCTGTTTATGGATGGTTCTTTGGATTCTTACCTTTTAGGTAAATTTTCAACTTACTAATTGACAAGAGTGCCCCTAAAAAAGCAACAACGTTGGCTAGGAAAAAAGGGGTGTGTGGAGTTCTCCTTACTTACTATGCCCTGGTATTTGACTATATTTTCTTTTTTTCATACTTCAATAGGCCTACTTGAATCTTTGATTGCGGAACGCAAACATCTGCAAGCAGCTATGTGCACCTGTGTTTTCAAGATGAAAGATGTTTTCCCCCCGGATTTTTTGTTGAACGCCCATCTGGAGCATGTCCGTGAGAGGGCGGAAGAGATAATCAAGAAAGCCAGTGGAACAGCTCAGGTTTTTTTTGCATCATATTTAACTATAATAATACCTAGTATAACGATTGCCGGAATATATTTATTAGCAACTTATAAGACTTTTCTGCTGCCATGTATGCTGGTTTTGCTTTATTAAGGACTGAACTAGATCCATCTCAAGTCAATATTTATTCTTGGTCTTCCACTCGCAACTACTGAACATGAAGAACTGTAACTTGAATGCACATTCAAATTACAGCTAATACGAGATTAGGTGATTTTTTTATGGAACTATCTCTATTTTAAGAGAAGATATTGAGAAGCTCAAACAACATCTCTGTAGAGCCAAACTTTGTTCCAATGGACCTAGATTAGTGTAAAATGGAATACATGAACGTAAGAACCCATGGAAACAGAGCTTACGGCTCAGTCTCCCTTGAAGACCTGGACTTACAGAGAAAACGAGGTGTCATTTGGACTCTTAACAATTTGGTCTAGTTAGGATTGCCTTGCACTTATATATTAAAAATGATTTTTAATAACTTCTGTGAGCTTTTATATGGATCTTGCTAAACTACGATCATGCAATGTAGATGACAACTTTTAATCCACACATTTACACTGGGAGTCATTTTCAGACTAAGGCTTGCATCTCTATTCCTAGTTCAGCATTTTAATTTGGTTCTCGCCTTTTAGTTCTCGTACACTTATTTTAGGAGTAATTTGAAATGTTCAGGATGATGCGGCCAACATGGAGTTAAGTGCCCTCAGAAATGTGCTTCGGTGTATTTCTGATTTTAAGCTCGAATCGATATACCCACCTGCACCCCATGAACTACGTATCACACAGCTGGAAAAAGAGATGGAAGTAAGGACGAAACCAACAAAATTTCTGCTGAAGAGAAAGAGAAATTGTGATCTGGGAACTGAGATAGAAGCATCTGAACCTACTTTACCCTCCCCCAACCTATCAGCTGCCATCTCAGACTCACATCCCCAGAGGAAACGAAAAGCATCCTCCTCATCGTCAGTAAACCAAAACAAACATCATAGGTCAGATTCTCGCAAACGACAGATTCCTCGTAGTCATCAGACTCATCACCTACCTGTTACGCCCTACAGAAATCATGTTTTACGACCCGCTTATTTGCTCTCTACTAATTGGCCAGGCTACCGTTTTCCCCCCTCAGGTATCATTTATGACGCTCGATATAATATAGGCTCAGGCAGACTCGTTCCTAGATGTTATCCTGGTGGTTTTCGAACACGCCCACAGTACACTGTAAGTCCCTCCTTTTTCTGATTTTTTTAAGTAGTGACTAGTGAGTCTTGTATGAAACAGTCTCATATGTGAAAGGGTCTCACATATGCGAGATCAACTCAAATGCATATTACTCCAAATGCATATTACTCCGTTTCAGTTAGTTGTATAGTCCGGACTTAATATGTTGGTCATATTATGGAGTCTTTTAACTTTTGTGTTTTTCAAATGAATATTTCTGGAGTTTATATGTTGGTCATATATGAGTCTTGTGTGTTTTTCAAATTTGTATCTTTGAATGACAAATTTCTCGTATCCTCCATTGCTTTGTTTCAGTAAAGGGGTCAAGGCCAGAAAACAGTTCGATATGGGAATTCCATAGCAGTGAATCCAAGCACGTACAGGAGTAGGTAGGTATTGTTCCTGCTGTATATATCGGACGTAGAAACTCGATCTTGAAAATACATGATTAACTGTGAATTGATGTTGTTGGCACTAGCCAGATTAAAAGCTACGACTAAGTTACTTTGAAGTTCTTTGGTGGAATTCACGAGGCAAGTCACTATATGTAGTACATTGTTGCGTGTGAATGTCGTTTGCCATGATCGTGCATACCTAATCTTATTTATCGTAGAATCAGAAGCTAGTCCTTAGGTTGAAACTTGAAAGGTATTGTTGTATATATTCTTGCTTGTGTTCATTCCGTATCTTTCTACAATGAGGACTTTGGAGCATGAAGATTGGATACAATATCGAAAACGCCCGACCCTAGGTTATCATCACACATAATAATAAAGTTCAAGGAACGCTAACAAGTGGGAATTGAGCAAAACTCTTTTTGGCCAGCCGTTCCATGACGACCAAATGTAGAAAACTCACTTGGCTAGTCCAACACCATAATATTATTCAAGATTTCTCTCTTATAAGCGAGGACAGACAGTTTGCTAGTCCAATACAATAATATTACTCCGTATTAAACCACAAATATTTATATAAGATGTTTTTACACAAAAATCGTTGTATAACCTTCCTAAAAACCACCATAATAATATTATTAAGGAAGAAAAAAAGGACAAGAAAAGTATGTTGTGCCACTAAAATACCGCGGTGAGATCCAACTCCTATTTACTTCTTACTCCTATCAACTAAAACAATAAGAAAACTAGAAAATTGGGCCTAATTTTAGGAAATAATTCTAGACATATATTGGGCTTAATGTATAACTCGTTGATGTCACGCTATCTTATCGAACATGAAAACATCTCAACATTCATAATTGGGCTTAAAAGTATTTTATTCATTATGCTTAATCAGAGGCTTTAAATGCGAAAAAATACTCATGTTATTTAAGTTAAACAAACTACCTTATTTTTTTTTTTATAAATAACTTACTCCCTTTTATTCCACATAATCGTCCCATTGTCCATTTCTGTCTAGTCGGGTAACTGTCCCATTGTCTATTTTTGGTAAGTGTTGTGTGGTCCAAATTCAATTCCATTTCCATATATTCACATAATTGTCCCATTGTCTGTTTTGTGTGGTCTAAACTCACTTTCTTAATTCTTGTGCATTTTTCACAATGAGACGGTTATGTAGAATAGGAGGGAGTATTTGACAAGAATAGTTTCAATTGCACGATCAACTTTGTTCAGAATGAAAATGCTAAATTTTATCTATTCTAACTCTTATTATTATACATATTGTAAATGATTGAAAATAAAACTTTAAGTGCACTTAAATACTTATTAGCTCTAATTTTTAAGCTCTCTATATATGACAATTTAAAAAAGTCGTGCATACGAACGAGATCTACACTAGTATATATTTAAACAAATAAATATATTTTACAATGCCAAATTTGTCTAATCCGAAAGATTTATAGCTTACTACCCCATAACAAAAGAACAGATGACAATGAAACTAGTTGTGATCCCTGAATATCTGACTCTAACTCCCGACTCTTTGATCTAGCCAAGCAGAAACTGTCGCGCTAATCCAAACTGAACCATCTTCAGACCCTTTCAAGAGTAGCCACTGTTTCCTCATTCGCCCAGTCCAGAGTCCAATAATTACAAACCAACATAATCTCACAATAGCTTTCAACCCATGCTTGAGCTTGTTCCGGATACAGGTCGCAAGACAGGATGATTAAGAGAAGGCTGACTGGCCCCTTGAGTACCAAACACTGAAGATGAGCCTGAGGAAGAAGGATGTATGGCCGAAAGTGGTAAGCGCGGCCCGAATGAAAACATTTGCTGACGTGGCAAGAATGGCATCTGCGGATGGCTCATTTGGCTACCGCCATAGCCAGAAACACCAGGTTGTGAAGGTGATGCTGACAGAGCTGGCGGCCTGCTGTTGTTGATGTTATTATTATTCATAACCTGGGGGACTGCACCAGGCAAATTCATAGGCGAAGTACCTCCGCTAGGCCCAAATCTTCCTGCTAAAGCACGAGTCCTCTCTGCGGCAAGTGTTTGCCTTGTTTTCTCCACTTGTTCACATTCTTTCATTAACAAGGTCTCTACTTCAGCAAATTGCTTCAGCTTCAATTCCAACCTTTTCAACTGTTTAACCACAAATTTCGGTTACGTTACGGCTAGACATATAAAACATAACATTCAAGAAATTTTAGCCATCAAACCGATTCAATCATAAGCAAGATATTATTCAATCCATAAATAAAGTCCCAAAACAATAAAAGACCTGTCAAAAACTACACAAACCGAAAAACACACCCATACCGACACAGCCAAAAGTCTTAGTTCTTTCAATTTGTATTGTTTGTACACTGTTATTAAATTTTTATGTTCGTCAACTTCCAATTTCCAACTCCCTTGTGTAAAAAGACTGAACAATTAGTGAAGTGACCACATTTTACAATGAAATTTCCCATGTCCAACAGGCTAAAGGAGCATGCTGAGTTAAAACTGGTAATAACCAACTCAAGGGGGCCCTGAAAAGAGGAAAACCTTGATTTCTAGAGGCAGCTGACGTTGTTTTGCAGAGGTGCTGAAGTGGGAGAAGAAAGAGACCACAGACACACCCCACATTGAAATTAATCAAAATCTTCACATTTGCAGTATAAACCGACTTTTTGGTGCTTGAGCACTTATTAGTTGCTAATATAAATATCCCGGCATAAAAAAACGGCGGCAGAGGTCCTCAGGTGAAAGTAGAAAAGGTAAAATAAAACGAGAAAGGGCAAGATGATAAATCACGCTAACCATCATAAATGAAGCTCTTTGCACTTAATTCCTCAAATCTCTGTACATATTAATGAGAACAATGACCTACCTAGATTTGAGCCTAGATTAGGTCACAAGATTGAGAAAGTAGTTACATCATGCACACTTATCTAACAAACAACCAATAAGATACACCATACTATACTCCAATTTCCCATTCAGCACTAAAATACAATTTCTCCACAATTGCTTGCTGCAAGTCTGCAATTCATCTTCTCCTCCCATGCTCTGTACCTTCCCCTCTCTTTTGTCCCATCACTTTTCCTCTCTAAACTTACTGGCAATAGCATGTAACCCACAATTCCTGGCCACGCCTTAGTATTTGTTCGACTGGCCCACCCATGTCAGCCAGCCCAATTTTGTTGTGTATAGTTTGTCAATTTCCAGTTTTTAGATAAAAAGATTCAACAAGCAGGAGAAATCTTTCCAAGATTTTAGGGCACCTAGGGGAAAATTGGACACCATCCTTGCTCTATAAGTTAATCCATATCCATCTTCTTCGTTTTTGGTAAAGGAATTAATCCTTATCCATCTTCTACCTTAAGAGAAGGCATGAAGTTTGTATATGGCCGCCACTCATATGGTGTGTTTTTCTACATGGGCGCCACTCTTCTTGTCCTTAATTAATACTACCTCTTAGTTATCAAAAAGAAAGACGAGCCATAAAGCATCATACATCCATAGACCAAGGATGTAGAGAAAGATAATTATGAACTAGGACACATTTACAAAGAGAACAGGGCCATAGTTGTGGTAACATGCCAGAAAATCAAACAAAAGAAAAGAAGATGGAGCTTTTTAAGCACAGGAGAAGGGTTACCTACAACTTTTAGCCAAATTGACATGCCTATACCTTTCAGGTCTCTGCCATAACACCTCTTGATATGGCTTAACACCTCTTGATATGGCTTTTAAGTCGTAATCACAAATTCAAGAGAATCCAGCAGGTAAAAACACTACATTGACAGAAGAAAGTTCAAGCTCCAATATTAATTACCTGATGATTTACAATAATGGCAGACAAGCGTTGAATCTCCCGCTCTTCATGATCTGCAAACAGCTTTGCCTTTACTGCACCAGCAGCAAGACCAGCTTTTGCTGCGGATTTTACTCTTTCGCAAGGTAAAGGGGAAGCTTCTTGATTTGCATTGTTTGGAACTTGTCCACCTAAGTTCTCTTCTAAATTGTGAAAGATAAATTGCATAATATCAAGAAACGGTACGTTTTCAACTGTATAGTATATGAAACGAAAAATATTCCATTTTTCAAACACAAAAAACGATACAAAAGAACATAGCAAAAATAAACAGCTCACCTTTCTGCTGACTATAGTTTCTGGTTTCCAAAGGTCTCTCATCTGAATCGATTCTTCAAAATACAAATAAACATAAAAATAAAAAAAAAAGCGTTCACAATTGCTCTCAAGCTTTTGATATCATATGACAACAACGTTTACCACGCTTCAGAAAAATCAAACAAACGGAAAATGAGATGAAAGTAAGCTTGACAGCCTTGACCAAACAAGTGGACAATTAGTACAAAAGCCAGACAGTATATTTTAATTAGAATTGTCAGGAAATGCACTCATACTAGTAAACAAGTGTCAAATGGAAACATGAAATTTCGCTGGTTAAAAAGTATCGTTTGATGTTCCGAAGCCCTAGGATGAACTACCGGCCATACTAAATTATTCCTTTTAATGTAAGATACATCAATAACCAGGCTTTAGAACACCCAAACTAGGATTTAGAGTCCCACATTATGTACAAAATACTCGGCATTAACTTGAGGAACGAACATATCACTGCATCTTCTACCAAATGACTGGAATTAATAGTGACATGTAGAGCAAATCCATTTCTCCATCCAATATCTTTTCCTCTCCCTTCACTTGAAAAGGGGCTTCATTAACAATTGCAATCTCCTATATACTAAGAGAATAAAACTTCTCTAAAGTTTTCCCTCCAAAAGGAATCCGGTTAAATAAGGAAACAAGTCTTTCTTTCATTAAATTATATATTCTCTCTTATATATAATCTTTTAATTACTATAGCCTTTTCTAAACTCTAAATTATAATCATTTAATTTAATTAAAATAAAACAAAGCTAGTATAAATCTAAAAATTATAAACTCCTAAATATTTTATTAGTGCTACTATTATGTATTTGAGAATGACTTCACACATAATTATTTTGTATAAAAAATATATAAACTGATATTATTAGTTTCATGACAAAAAAAATCATTAAAATTATTTGATAGAATTTATTAATTGAAATCATTAGTTTTGTGGTAAAAAAAAATTATTTTCATTAAAATACATATTCCATGACTTCACCAATTCTCTAGATATGAAAAATTAATGAAGTGTGAATTTAAAATCTATAAATAATAATACATTAAAAAGTAGCGGCTCTATATATATACCGTGCATGCATGCACGGGATCTATACTAGTTCTTGATTAAATGAGTCATAATTCAGCAGGTTTTGTAGACCTAATTCACCTAATAGATACACTACATAGGCTGCATGCTTATATAATCTTCTCTCGCTCTTCATTGCTCATAAAGTGGTCCTCCTCATAAAATAGACAAAAAAAAGATATCAGAGTATACTCATCATTATCTCCCCAAAAGGCCTGAATTCATTCCCCAAACAACTCCACATTTCATTCGATCTTAAATCACCCCCGCCTTCATCACTCATAAACTGGTAAATTTATTTGGAGCCTAGAACAAGATTTCATCATCCTATACATAAATACATCATCTGACATGCAATCCTAGCCTTTTATACAAAATATCCTCACTTATCACTCTCCCCTTGAATCCCTCCTCCATTTCCAACACCCCTTCTTCTACCACTGACCATTATCATCTTTCTCCCGGCCATTACAATCCCCGCCTTGACCTGCCCGTCACAGGAACCCTACAACCACGACGTTGCCACTCTGTCCTCACGTAAACCACCCTATCCGGCCCTCCTTTATCCTCCTCCCCTTTATTAGATTTGACTTCTGCCCTCCCTCATTCCTCAATTTCATCAACCACCATATCGTCATCCTCTCTGACACCTTTTCCCTTTCTCACCCATTATAACTAATCAGAAAACCTAGCCGACAATAGAATTCGCATTCCTAGGAAGTTCTAGCTCAAGTGGATTCTGCTAACTAAGCAACCTACAACTTTTGTTCCTCGCAAGAATTACAGTTCTCTGTTTTGGTAAGCACCAAACAACCACTAAGATGATATTTTGTGTCTTCCTAAGAAAAAGGCAGAATAGAGAAGTACGAGATTTGGTGTTAAACAAATTTGTACACAAGTAATAAAATAATTAAGGGTGGGTAGCCTTCAAATTTTAGGAAACTACCCAAAAAAAATGAAGATTACAGGAGTGGAAACAAAATGTTAAGCAGATAATGATTAATTAAACGGAAGCAATGACGAGAAGCGTGATATTAAAATATTGAAACCAATTATCAATGAGAAAACAATGAAGAAAAGAAAGGAATAAGAATTAGGGAAATTATTATGCGGAAAAAATGGTAAGAGCATGCTTAAATCATGCTCTTATTCTTCTAACAAAAGAATTACATCTTCCATTCATTTTCAAACTTCGTATTTTGTTGAGCATAAAAATATAAGAGTTTAATAATATGGGATGGAAAATGCAAGCTCATGAAAGATGTGGGGTCACAAATCATGATGGTGAGAAATAACAGACAAACAGGGAAATATCCAAAAGTATAGAGTTTAAAAATGGAACATAGGAAGTATATATAGTTGCAGCCAAATCCAATGATAATCCAGATCCTGGGCAGCTACCCAAGGTAGATGACAAGAGCTAATAGATAATAACTACCAAACTTCACAATACTATAACACTTCACTAGCGGTATCAACTATACAACAATTGATGCAGCACAAATACCAGTCCACTAGAAGGTTACTAGAACATACGGAGTACTTGTTTATACTTGTAGTTTATGCTATTTAATTTCATTGCTCTTATTTATAATAAGAACTTATCTCATGCCTAAGTGCCTAACCGACTTCATTCACTTGAAAAATCATAAGAAAAAACAAAAGTGACCAAATAACCAAACTTATCACAAATAAAACAGAGTAAAGGGGTGATGATTAACCTACTTGTTACTATATAATGAGCTTTCTTCCTCAGAGAGAGCTCCCAAACAAGCGTGGGCACACGCAGCAGCTATTCGTGGACCAACAGCAGAAGCCAGAAAAGCGACCTATAAAGCATACACATGTCAGAACAAAAAGAGCAAAATTTGGAAACATAATCAATCAACCCAGAAGAAAAACAGAAATTGCCGGTGTAAAAAGGACAATATTCAAATACGAGAAAATTCGAGGCGGGTTAGGATAACATATTAAAAAACCGTAATCCTGTTTTCCTATCAAATTCTTCCATTTTTAAAATAAAATTTGGCTGGTCCGCCCAATTCTTCTTACTATTTTGCCTTTCCACTCAACACACTCATGTAAATTGTAATCTCATTTAAATTTGACATATAAGCCATCGTTTTTCACCTCGTGCATTTGCTTTGCTTTTGCCGATAACTAACTTAAATTAAAATGGCAAGGGGGAGTAACATTTAGTGGCCAGCAAGTCTTTTAAATGCTGATGCACAGGTAATTTAACTATAACCAGTAACTAAAGACAATCTTCAAGAAGAGAGTACATCTTCAGTAAGAGATAAAAGCAAATTTGACAGAACTAAAACCTAGATCTTACTGTAGCAGAAACACTGATTGAGGCTTTATTCTTCAAGTTGACAAAGGGTGTCAACTACTTCTAATCATTATTTATGATCACATTATAGCATTGATAGTGCTTTAAATCCCTTGAAGAAACTTCACGAGTTCATGCTACAAATGTAGAGGACCAAGAGTCTTATAAATTACAAATGAAACGATTATGACATGGCAAACATGCTTCACAAATTTGAAAAAAAAAATAATAATAATAATTTGCACTACAACTTATTGACACCAATTTGAGCCACAGTAAATAACTGAAAGTTCGAGACATAAACAAAATTGACATAAGTGGCCTGCAGATCTGGGAAAACACTGCAAGGTGATACCAGATTAATTGTGTCATACACAATTCTATCTACATAACAATTCTAAAAAAAAAAAAAAAAAAAAAAAAAATCACTGCTTGTATTGTGACATTCCTTTCAATACAAAGAAGCTAAAAGTAAGCTGCAGGCTTGTCCAAAGAGAGGGAAAATGATACAAGAAACCAATGACCAGGAACAAATTCTTTCAGTCACCATACACTGAACTGCTGCAGGAAAATGTAATTCCCCATCTCACGACACCATAAGCTAACGTAAACACCAGTGAAATACTGAAATTGCACTTGTCAATATACTGAAACCTAAACTAGACATCCACCTAAACTCCCAAAGATTGAATCTTAGATAGGAGTTGGGACCTCCACTTTCTATCATAACTGCTACTGACCATGAGAGACATTAAGAACTACACGTCTACAAGTCTCGAAGCAGAGGACCTATCACTCCTATCCAGACGAGTGAGGACAGACTAAATAATTTCCCAATTGAGTAGCCCACTCAATTACTTACCACATAGTAGATTATAAACTAGAAATCATCAAATCAGTATGTGAAAGATGCGGCATCCTCAAATATGGAACTTAGATAGGAGTTGGGACCCAAGGCGCATGAGGATTTCACACACACACACACACACACACACACACACACACACACACACACACACACATACACACACACACTCTCTCTCTCTCTCTCTCCCCCATCCCCACCCCTCTTACACACACACTCTCTCTCCCTTCCCCATCCCTCTTTTCTAGCAATTTTAGTTTTCAATCCTTGCATATTTTTCGAGTTTCAATTTCCACACTACTCAATCCTTGCATATATTTGCAATCTTATTAGTCCATTTTCTCTCTGTGCTTGAAGAGGTCATGCAAGGCATTGTTGAACAGCAGCCTAATTATCCTCTCTCATGACTGAAAAGTGCAGTCTAAAACTTCTTTAGATCAGCACATAGATGCAATCCTCAAAGCTCGAGTTTGGGTATGTAACTTAATACATGATAACCAAAAATGTTCATCTTGAGTCAAGACAATAGTGTCATGAACATCAATGTAACGAATTTCCAATTTCCCATATGGTACGTATAACGTATCAGCCCATTCAATACTTAACCATTGGCAAAAACAATTAGCCTTGAGCAATCACAGCAGGCAGATGTTTAGAGACCAGTGTTATTATGATGAGAAAGGGGTAAAATAACTTCCAGGGGCAGCGACCACACATTCCTTCAATAATAGAATTTACTATAAATGCTCTCGGCTGATAGGCTTTAGCTCACTCGGCGCTCACAACCAAACAAAGGCTAGGACTATTCGTGAAGGTGTAGCTCCCACGCTCAGATTTTGAAAGAGTCATCTTCCTAGTTCCTCCATATTGCTGAGTTGTTTTCATATGCTTATGATCTCATATAAAACATCTTAGTAGCAAAATTTTCTACTCCCTTAAAAAGGTATAATACTATTAACACATCCTATGGGCTATGGGACTTCAAACAGCAGTAGTACTCAAGAATAACCTGCACAAAGAGAAATAAAGTAATACCCAAGTAAAAGGAAAAGTATTCATTCACTTACCAGTGACATGACAGGGTTTTCAGAAGTTGCAAATGGAAACCGACTCTCAGAATCAGATTCTGGAACATGAAAACCTGCACAAGCAAGAGATGACAGCGTATTACAGCACGAACGAAGGAACGGCTACAAGAAATTCCCCGCGGAAAACAGCAATGCATAGATGCAGATTTGTAGCATGGGAGAACAGATGAACAGAAAACAAGATTGTAAACCAGATGATATACCATTAGCATTTACACACATCCTGCCATTGTCGGTCGTGATTGACCCATTAGATTGAGTGGAACCACATGGTACTTCTACGTTCTCCATTAAGCCATCTTCCACGGGCAAACGGAGAAAGTGAAGAATGCATTGTGACTTTGACTTGGTCCCAATATGATCCGCTATATCATTCCAGTTATCATTATAAATTTCAACTGCCTCAAGAAGCAGCAGTGTCTCTTGATCAGTCCAACTGTCCCCATCTTGATCTCCATTATCTGTTGTCGTATCTACCTTAATGAAATCCGAGCTTGAATGACCAACAACCAGCCTGCTTTCGTGATAACAATCTGGACACAGCAATGTATCAACCTGCTCAAAATAGCAGATTAGGCAAAAGATCAAAAAGGACACATAAACACAACTAAAAAGAGATCGCGTCACGCAAAGATGGTGGCATGACAAAACTACACTCCATAGTCCTTAAAATTCTCAAAAGAGTCAATTACGTCAATGGCAACCAATAAATTTATTTACTTACCGTGAACTCGACCTATTTTTTACTATGTTACGCTGACTCTACTGCAAGCACCGTGAGCTGGAGGGTGAAGCATTAAAGTAACACAGATGTTTTTTTTTAACTAAGAAAGCGTATCCACCAATGGGACGTTAATGGGGTGACGGCCTTGTACGAAAAGACGCCCATATACACATAGAAGGATGAGTAGTTTTATCAACTAAAGGAAAACGCTAGTGCTTGACAAATGGGAATCGTACTCGTACGGCATTTACAATTAAATCACTGGTTTGCATCAAAATAATTGATTCCTTCAATTTAATGCACTCCATCAAACTTTCAAATAAATAAAATCTCAAACTTAAAAGGAGATGTTGATTTGACAATAGGCAGAAATGCAACTGACCTCCTTCGTAGACTGATAATACACGACTAACAGGGGATGAGAACAATAAATACAGCGGTTTTCTGATAATCTCTCGCGTATTTTACTTTCCAAGTCCGCAAGTTCATCATAACTGAATGACACCGATGAATCCAAATCACCAGTCTTTAACCTGCATTTCGGCTTGTCAAATTCAATCAGCGCATCAATAGACTTCAACGACGCTGATGGCACATGAACTTCACCAGTGGGCTCCTCTCTCAAATACGAATCAACACTCCACAAATCACGGGTAGATAACGGAGCAGAGAAGTTAATAATCCCCCAATGATCAAGAAAACGGAAAACTCGACCTAAATCATCATTTTCAAGACCAACACCCAATTGTTGGCAATCTCCTAAAGTTAACCTCTTGTGAGGAGACTCCAAATACTGCGCAATAATAGAATTACGCGCATCCAAGTATTTCTCAGGCGTATGATGAGGTGATTTTCCAGAGAAATAATTTGGAACAACTTGTCTCTCCAATCTATGCACAGCCGTAGGCTGAAACCAGTCTAGCAACAACAATAAAAAAAATAAACCGTACTATCAATAAGACGTATTTTAATCAAAGGTAAATAAATAATTGAGACGGAAACTCGTGTGGTGACTACCTGAGTGAAGCGGAAGTACAATCCGCCTATTCCACAATGTCCTAACAACACCCTTCCCCTCCAAAACAGTCGGCGGAGTAACAACAAACGAACTTTCCTGATCCGACCCGACCAAACCCGAACTATCCGCAGGTACAGCAGACAACACCTGCAGCTGCCCATGCGATACATTCTCCAAAACAGCACCATTCGTCATCACAGACGAATGATGCAGGTTTACAGAATATTTAACAGCCGGAGGAAAATTCGATATCCGAATCCCGGTCCCGGGAAGTACCTCCCTAGTATGCGAATTAGGTTTCGTGTTAGAATTAGGGTTAGGGTTAGGGTTAGGGTTAGGGTTGGGAGTAGGGTGAAGATCTTCGTCTTCTTCAGGTTCGTCGATATCATCGTCTTCGTCTTCATCTTCATCGTCTTCGACTCGGTTTCGTTTGGTGGTTTTTGGACCGCGGGTTTTTCTCCATTTGTGCCGGCCTTCTGCATAAACGGGGACATGGTTATTTGACAAAGTGTGTCGGATATAGTAAATTGTGTGTCGGATTTAGCAATTACGTAATTGATAATTGAATTGGGGAAAGGAGGGGAGAATAGAGTGAAGAGTAGTAGTACCTGATGGAGATGCGGGCATTGTCGCAGGAAATTCGGAGGGTTTGATGGGAGAGGAAAGAGAGTGTTTTTTTGTGTTTCTGTGTGTCTCTCGGGTTTAATTCTAGAGATTGAGGAGTTTAGTGTACTGACCGAAGTAAACGCCCGAACCCCCCGAACCTTCTATATCGAACTCTAAAAATGTCGATGATGGCCAACAATGTTCTTGATCGTAGTGGTGGGTGGAGCTACCGGTTAGTAGGGGCGCTCGCTTTTATTGACGGTCGAAAATTTTAAAGTTTTTAGTTAAAATTTGAGAAAATTGTTAATTACCGCTTTTTAAAAATCACTTTTTGAAAATTACAGTCTTATACTCCCTCCATACCAGATCAATGGTAGCACTTACCTAATACGGATGTACCACACCAATGGTAACATTCCTTATTTGGCCCACAACATTACCAAATTATCTTTATACCATTTTTATATTTACACAAAATGTCATTATATACCTCACCTGTCAACCCACAATTAAACCCACAACTAGTTTTAAACCCGTGCAAAAAATGCACGGCGTAATAACATGCGCTATTGTTGGATATAGGAGTATATAAATGTGTGTTATTAAATGTGAATGTCGTGACAATGTAAATAAGTCTTTAATTAGAGATTCAACGTACATGTAATTTAATTAACATTAAAAGTAATATGAAAAAAGTATATGACTTTTACAATAAATCTTCCTTAAGACGACACTATACGTCTTAAACTTAAGACAGGTTTAATACATATCACTTGTGTATATAAGAATGCATAGGATAAAAAAAACATATTTTTCTTATATATATACTCAAGTGGTATGATACTTGACCCGTAAGACGGATAGTGTCGTTTTAAATGAGAATTTATGTGACGTTTATACTATCATTTAATGATAAATTAATTTTTATGGGTGTTTCTGTATAAACACAAAAAAAAATGAATATTGATTAAATAAGAATGTTATATATAAATTAATTTTCAAAATATTTGTTTTAAAATTTTAAAATAATAAAAAAGAAAAAAATCCTCATTTACATCAACTCGTTGCATAAACCCAAGCCTATACAATCAACTTGTTGCATAACTGCATGTAGCTAATTTGCCCTCTCCAGTTTATTACTCTCCTTATCAAAACCCTAAAGCCTCCAATAAGTCTAACTAATTTTCTTGCCCGTGCGTTGCACGGATATTAAAATAATATGTGATAAATTTCACAATAAAATGGAATATAGACATATAGTACATTGTTCATGTCTAAGATTTTATGTATGCCGCATGACCAACAAATAATTCCCGTTAACATAATATTGAAATAAGAATAAAAGAGTGTTTGATTAATAAAATACTTTTTTTTTAGGAAAATAAAACCAATATGAAATTTTTATATATGATACTTGGACTGATAGTTTTAAAAGTTGTTCATTAATACCTGTTTGTTTTTCAATTGGTCAAGGAAAACAATAATATCTACTTTGCATAATCAAGTTAATGATGCAACAAATCCCTTCTTTCGAATAACAACCATAATTTAATCATTGCTGGATCAAATTGTAATTATGTAAAAACATTTAGAGGTAGTTAGAATGTTATATCTCCCGGTCAAAGTATAGAAGTACGTTTGAATGTGAACCAAATTCCGACGCAATACTACATGCCTAGGGTTGCTTATGACCCCATCTCTATAGCAATAGTCTTGGCCCCCATCTTCTCATTTGAAACAAAATATTTCACACAGACCCCGATTTTTCTTCCCTATTCACACACATGATCTAAAACAATTTCATCCCTTGAAAGATCGATCATTGTCTCCGAAACTTATCTCATATTTATCCAATCAAGTGAAAAACTAAACTAAACCCCTACTTCTAGAAAAATCCACCATCCAATAGAAACTAACTCTTACTCTCGACAATGTTGTTTTTTTTTAGGAAAATAAAACCAATATGAAGTTTATATATATGATATTTGGGACTGAGAGTTTTTAGATTTTGTTCATTAATACTTGTTTGTTTTTCAATTGGTCAAAGAAAACAATAATATCTACTTTGCATAATCAACTCAATAATGCAACAAATCTCCTTATTTAGAATAACAACCATAATTTAATCATTGTTGGGTCAAATGGTATTTACGTAAAAACATATACAGGTAGTTAAATGTTATATCTCCCGGTCAAACTATAGACGTACCTTTGAATGTGAACCAAATTCCAACGCAATACTACATGGCTGGGTCTGCTTATGACACCCCCCCTATAACAATAGTTTTTCCCCCATCTTCTCATTTGAAACAAAAACCTTCACGCAGACCCCTCTTTTTCTTCCCTATTCACACACATGATCTAAAACAATCTGATCTCATCCCTTGAAAGATCAATCCTTGTCTTCGAAACTTCTCTCAAATTTATCCAACCAAGTGAAAAACTAAACCCTTACTTCTAGAAAAATCCACAATCCAACGGAAACTAACCCTTGCTCTAGAAAATATGTTTAGAATTAATATTTAATTTAATTTGGATTGATGGGGTCAAGATTAAATTTATCAGTATGATCTTTTGAGGTTTCTTGTTATTATTCATGTTACCTATATGTTTTAATGCAAGCGATATTTTGCGGATAAATAACCTTATTTATTATCACTATCCTCGTTGAACTCACCACCCTCCACAAATGCAACCTCCCTCCACCCCACTAATTTACGCGCAAAATAAAACATCGATCCACGTGATTAGTTCTTACTACTTGAAACAACCTTCAATCCACTACCACTATCACTACCTTTCTGCCACGTTTTACATCTAAGAAGTCATAAATCATATTCACCTCCATGAAAATATGGATCATCGTCTCCCTTATCGAAGACAATTTATTTCTCCTTCAACAAAGAAAAGTTTAAGAAGCAATCTTCCCTCTTATCTCTCTCCTTTTCCCTTCCTAGTCGTTTTCTCGTCCTCTCCCCTACCTCCATTCCAGATACTCAAACAAATTGTTTAGGTACTATGTTTGTAAACTGAATAAGTTTGAATATTGTATATATACACGAACTTTGTTATTTATTTCATATTGCATAATTAAATCTTACTATCTCCATCTCATTTTTATTGTCTTTTTTTATTCAAATTTTATTATCTCATAATTATTATCCCCTTTCTAGATCTAGTAAGGAAAAACTTTAGTCAACCAACTCGTAGCAATGAACCTCATTCCCACTCGAAACAACCTTTAGCCCACTACTTAATCCCTTCGGTTCACACATAAAACGGTCTAACATGCAAAGCTTTCATCTCTCTCTTGAAAAGTCCATCTAACTAACAGAAACCTATCCGCTACTTTATGAACTTCATTTTTACATCCCGTAAAACTTAAGTTGAACATAAAAAAAAATGCAGAAACTTAGGTTTTGTTTGATAACGACAAATTGAACATTTTTTTTAACATTTTGAGAGTTTTTGCACTATTTAAATAACAAATGTGCTGTTTTGAGTGTTGATCATCGATATATTGAAATAGTAGATTGTGGTGTAATTTACTGTTTTACATTATGATCTTTAGTTAGTACGGAGTATATTATAAGACAATAAAAATTGAATTTTTTTTTATCTCTGGGGAAATTAAAGATGAAACTTTATTTATATCATATTTATAATTAATATTCTTCACTTAAAATATACTCCCTCCAATTCTATGTATTCTTCCCCTTGTTTGTGGGCACGGGAATTAAGGAGAAGAATAAAATAAGAGTAAAAAGTTGGGTGGGGTTTGGTAGTAGGAGAGATGGATGAATAATTATGAGTTAAATAAGAAATGGTGGGGCCAAAACATTAAGGAAAGTAATAAAATATGAGTAAAAGAGTTGGGTGGGGTTTGGTGATAAGAGAGAGAAATGAATAAAATAAGAGTAAAAGTTTCCAAAATAAGAAAGGGAAGAAAAAAACTCGAATAATCCGTTTTAGGAAATAAGGAAGAATATATAGAATAGGAGGGAGTATAAATTTAAGCAAGTTCAAATAAGTTAGCTAAAAGTTATAAATCACACATTGTACGAAGCTGTATAATCATTTTTTTTATTAATATGAAATAAATGTCATAAACTTCATTTGAATATTAAGATGGTAGAGAAGTATAGAAGAGTTGGCAAGTACGTGACCGCCTTTTAGGTTTAAATTTTTCATTTATTTTTATATTTTTGCCTAAAGGTGGTTAAAGCATTGTATTATGCATGACTTAATATGTCTCACCCTTCCCAATTTGTATCTCTCCCTAAATTATACTGATGATGTGCTCAATTTACAAAAAAAAAAAAAAAAAAAAAAAAATATAGCGTCAACAATAATTAGTTTGCTCCATATAATTGAATAGTACCGTTTTTTATGCATGTAAATTTGTCAGAAGAAAAGTTTGAGAGAAACGGTCTTCACTATATTAGGGAAAGACTACACTTACCCTTTTATGTGTTTTTCATGACTTTTTTTTAATGTATCTGATAATTTGAATCATAACCTTATACTATTTCTATAATAAGTGTATCTAATTTACCTCAAGCCTCATTCAAATCTATTTTATTACTCGTGGTACCATTTTTACTTTAAATTGTAAAACAATCGCACAATAAAGTTTTTCAAAACATTTACTAATTTGTCATAATATGATATTTCGATTTGCAAATTAGCAGCAACTTTCTTTATCTTTTAATACTCCTTGAAAAATAGATATCGAACTTTTTACTTATCAATAATTTGTGAATATCTTATTTAAATTTTGATTAATATAGTTTTATATAATGATAAATGAATGTAAATAATATAATAAAAAATTATCGATAGAAGTTGAAGTGTATTGTGAGAGAAATAACTTTTAAATTAGTAGGAGAAATACATATGACATTTGAAAAATAAACTTCGTATTATGTATAATTAAATATGACATTAGCAATAACAAAAGACGTAGGAGCATATTTCAGCGTTCATTTTACTCTTTACATGAGTAAATTCCATGTAGTACGTATTATACATTCATATTTGTCACAACCCAGTTCGGCCTAGAGCTTTTTAGCCTCATAATACCTCATTTTTTTATCGAAAGTTGTTATAAAATTGGATATTATAAATATATCAGTGTTTTTTTGGCCTTCTAATTCAATAAAAAGTGGACAAATATTAATGAATAATTTTTTAATATTAATAAATTGTAGATAATTAATTTATTTCTTGTTTCAAATAATAAAATTGTAAAATTAATTATTTCTCATTTCTAATAGGAAAATCATATTCCTAATTATAATAGAAAATTTTAAATAATTATTATCTCCTAATTCTAATAGTATAATTAGGAAACATAAGCTTTAATAAATTGTTAATTTATTTCCTATTTCTAATAGGAAAATTCTAAAATAATTAATTAATTCTCATTTCTAATAGGAAAATTATATTCCTAAGTATAACAGAAAAATTGTAAATAATTAACTATCTCCTAATTCTAATGCTAATAGTATAATTAGAAAAAAAAGCCTCCTTTAGTTATATATATTGATTAATACACTGGAATCTTTCATTTGCACGATGGAAAGTGAACCCCAAAAAAATCGTGTCATTCCACACATCTCTCACTAAATTTCCTCAACCTTCATTTCATCCTTAGTCCTTACCACTCCGTCTTCTCTCTAACTTGTCTACCGTCTCAGCGTCTTTACTTATTTGGCTTCAAACTCGGTTCTCAAGTATCAAAATTGTTGTTTTTGTAACGAAAAAAATGTGTCCAAGCATGTCAATCTAGTGATAAATGTGTCCAAGCATGTCAATCTAGTGATTCTTTTGTAAGTAATAGAGCTTTAATTTGTAAGTATGTTTTAAGCATGTTTCTTTTTAATTTTGTTGGATGATTTAAAGTATTGTTTACATTAATTTTAGCTAGATCTATCATTTTTATCATTATATTTATGCATTGTTTGATTCGTATTTTTTTTATTCAATAATTTTTTTTTTTGAAAAACGGTTGTTAAATCTAGCTAAATAATTGCTAGGTGCAATCTTTTGGTCAATATTTGTTTAGTCATTTTAAAGAAAAATTGAAATTTTATATTTTTTTTTATGATTCACGATAATTGATAAGATTTTCTCACTAATCTAATGTTAGATTTAAAGATTTCTACATTAATTATCCTGTCAATTAAAGTTTGCGCTTTTTTTCACAACAAACACAATAATTTTTACAGTAATTTTAATGTTATTATTACTTATTGTACTGCCATTAATTCTTAAATGGGATTATATCATGGTAAATTTAGACTTTATTCAATTTAATTTTTATGAGCACATAATTGATGTGCACTTATCATTAATATAATTTGTAAAAATTATTTGCAACTTTTTAACGTTGAATGAATTTTTATTAGCTTAATATTTGTAAATTATTTGTGAAAGACAAAAGCAAAATTAACTAATTAATTAAGTAATTGGGATGAGAAAGGAGGAGATATGCAAAATTTACTAAGTAATTGGGATGAGAAAGGAGGAGATATGCTAATTAATTAAGTTAATGATCATGGGGGCCCTACATCTAATTCATTCCCTAAAATTTTGCAGCCAATCAGAAGCCAAGAAAATACTTGACTTTTATACTATGTAGATTACATACCCACCTATTTTTTTTCCCTCTTTACCCTTACTTTTACCCTCTTTTCTTAAAAACCCCATTTTTTACTACGTTACCATTTGTCTGGTATGGAGGGAGTATAATTTTTTTTGAAAATTACATCCATAATATCACTTTTCTTTGAAAATTGCACCACGATGACATTTCCGGTGAATTTTGACAAAAAGTGACCGATATACCCTTGCCTATTTGTTTGTCTACTTACCCATATCTTTTAACTTTCCTATCATTTAGCTCTCTCATTTCACCCCAAACCTTCTCATCTTCATCACCCTTATTCTCTAAAATTTCCCCCAAATCTTTCCTTAATTTCTACTGTAATTTATCCCCATTGTAAAATAACGGCTCCAAGAATCCTCATGGAAGTACGAGCAGAGAAACCTGTTGACGCTATCTATGTTTACTACTTCAACAATACTCCAATTGAAGAAGATGATGTTAGGCTATTGACTACCATGCTTAACACTGTCTTCCCACTAGTTCAACTAAAGCCAAGACCCTTGACCACGTAAGCAATACAGTTACAAATGAAAGACCTCCAGTTTCTTAAGCAGAACAACACTGAATAACTTGACAAACGAAACAAGCGCCAGAAATTACAAAAGCATTCTCAAAGAGAGTTGGTTATCTTTGTTTGTAGTAATCTGATTTATAAAGGGAAGAACTATTTTCAGAGCAATTTCAACACATATTACCAAAATTGAAGAACCCTAATTATTTTCAATTTGAGGGAAATTGAAGATAAAGAACACTAATTAATTTCAAAATAAAATGGAAATGATGATAGCATTACAATTCAATTAACTTGATTAGGGTAAAATTTGAATAAAAGGAGTGAATTAGATTAGGTGATATTGTTGAAGAAATGGAAAATTAGAGAGAAGATGAGTTGTGAAATCTGATTTTGGGGATGAACATAAGGGGGTTGAAGGTAAAGGTATTTTGGTCTTAAAAAATGAACTTAAGTCACAAAAAATCAAATTGGCATTAATTTCCCGTCGGAGTTAATGTTTTGATTGTAATTTATGATCAGAAGTAATATTATGGATGTAATTTTCAAAAAAAAAATTATATAAGGCTATAATTTTCAAAAAGTGGTTTTTATAAGGCTATAATCAACAATTTTCTCTTAAATTTTTTCAACTTATTTTGAATTCCCCTTATACCATTATCATTTGCCACCGTTGAGATTTTTCACCCCCGTTGGTGTCTATTCCCTGCTTCGTCACTTCATCGTCGTACGTTTGTTATATCCCGATCAATAATTAGGCATGTTTGATTCAAGTAGAATTAAACTTCTATTAATTTCAAAAACACATAAATTGGATAATTTACATGAATTGCTTAAAAGTCGTTTGGTTTACATACGGAAATTATATCAGTTAATCTTGCTGAAAACGGGTCGGAGCAAGTGACGGGTAATGCGACTCACAAAATGGATAGGGGGACAAGGTGGGGGCACTTCCATGTGCTTCCCTCTCTCCTCTATTTAGGTCATTTGTGAGAGGAAATGGTATCCGTCACTCCAAAGTGACGGATACGTGCAGTCTTCAATGAGATTTTGTGAAATCATATATGTAGGAGTTTCAAATTACCCAGGAAACTAGGTAATCAAATCAAATTCCTCCGTAATTGATGGTTGTCAATACCTTTAAAAAAATCATGGGATTTTGATGATACGAGTCGATGGAGGGACAAATTCATTGAAAGTCGGAGATCAGTTTAATGCATTCCCAATGATTATTTGGGGATGTTGAATCTCGGGATGATTAAATGTATCTTGAGCTTTCGTTGAATTCGTTAGACTGATTCATGTGATGATCACGCTCGTTTAATCGGTCAACATGGTTCAACAACATGATTAGTTTAGGAATAAATATGGGTTTAATTGAGCAATTAAATTAACTTTATTAGCTATCTTAATTGGTTCATTATGGCTATCATTACGTGTCATAATAACTATTCTTAATAGCTAGTCTTTTAGCTTTCCATTTACTATTTTGTAAGGCTATATATAGCCATCCTAATCTCTTGTAGAAGAACACAAGATTTTGAATAAAAAAAGAAAACCCTAATGTTTTACAAGTTTGTAATTCATGATCGATGCGTTCGATCCAAAAATCGTTAGAGTTTGACGCGATCAAGCTTTAACCCGAGTAATATTCAATAGGTCTTGAGTATTCTCACCCATTACTCCTGTTATAGGTCTAGCACCGAGAAAATATCTCATTGACTTGAATTCTACCCATGAATTCAAGGCAAATATCCCTTTTGTTTTATTTTTATGTCTTATTCCGCTTCTGCACTTTCGTATCATATAGGATCAGAGCTTCGGCTCTTGATTTTCCTAAATCTAGACGGCCTTAGACGTGTCAAAGCCAAGTTATTAGTTGAATTTCTAATTGCGATTGGAGTTCAAGGGTTAAACTCAAGCGGGTATTTTGAGGGTTAGTCGATTTTGCATCTCTGGAGCAAGTTTCTAGTGACTTTTATTCCAGGTGCGATAGGAGAAAAAAAAAAAAAAACTATTGTTCACGTGCAAGGTACTGTTCCCCCCCCCCCCAAAAAAAATGTTTTTGGTTGAATTCAAGGTCCTAAGGCATGTCAAAGTCAAGATGTTGGTTGAATTTCCGATTGCGATTGGAATTCAAAGGTTAAACTCGAGCAAGGTAGTTCGAGGGTTGATCGGCTTTTGATAACCCATATCACAAGTCAAAGAATCGGGACGATTCTTTTTTAATAAAGGGCGGATGATACGAGTACGGATACGAGTCGATGGAGGAACAAATTCATTGAAAGTCGGAGATCAGTTTAATGCATTCCCAATGATTATTTGGGGATGTTGAATCTCGGGATGATTAAATGTATCTCGAGCTTTCGTTTAATTCGTTGGACTGATTCATGTGATGATCACGGTCGTTTAATCGGTCAACACGGTTCAACAACATGATTAATTTAGGAATAAATAGGGGTTTAATTGAGCAATTAAATTAACTTTATTAGCTATCTTAATTGGTTCATTATGGCTATCATTATGTGTCATAATTACTATTCTTAATAGCTAGCCTTTTAGCTTTCCATTTACTATTTTGTAAGGCTATATATAGCCATCCTAATCTCTTGTAGAAGAACACAAGATTTTGAATAAAAAAAGAAAACCTTAATGTTTTACAAGTTTGTAATTCATGATCGATGCGTTCGATCCAAAAATCATTAGAGTTTGACGCGATCAAGCTTTAACCCGAGTAATATTCAATAGGTCTTGAGTATTCTCACCCATTACTCCTGTTATAGGTCTAGCACCGAGTAAATATCCCATTGACTTGAATTCTACCCATGAATTCAAGGCAAATATCCCTTTTGTTTTATTTTCATGTCTTATTCCGCTTCCGCATTTTCGTATCACAAACGTTCTAATTTTTGCCAAATCACGAGATTTTCGAATTCACCCACATTTAAAATGACATCCAAACGACATCTTACACTCCGTAGAATATAGTCGGTCTTTGTTAAAATGGATATATCAGTCTGAAGATTAAGACTGTTTAAGTAATTATGTTTGTCGGTCAATAAGTATATTTTTGTCTCATCAGTACTGTCCAATCCGCTTTAATTTTAACATCATAAATGTCGTAAACAAGTATTTGTATTATATATTACTTCATACTATTTTTTAAAGGGATTTCTAACAAATATTTCGATGGATTTTTTGAGCATTTTTTGAGTTTGGGAAAAAGTGTCGACCGTAGAAGGTAAGTTGGCTTGTGGATGGCTATACATATCACGTGTTGACAAAGTGTAGTGTTTTAATAACCGACTATGTGGACTACTTACTCAAATATATGTTTGGAGGTCGATTGGTCTACCCGGTAGCAGGTAGTGAGACTATTTGAATCTAATTCTTTATGTGGTTTTGTTTTAACTTTTTGTGGATGTTTATTTGTGTTCGTTTAACTAGTAATTAGCCTTATCGTTTCTTAGAACAATTGTTTTTATAAAAAAAAATATATATTGATAGGATTTTGACTCATTGCTTTATGTAATGTTAATAAAGAATTTCGCCAAAACTCTATCTTAAATAGGTCATATCACTTTCAAAACGTCTTCGTTAGAGACATCTAATTTCAAACACAAATTCTCATAGCATTCTAGGTCCTTTATTACCTAGCTAGAGCCTTATAACTATATGAATAAAGGTTATTAATAAGTACTCCATATATAATTTATCTATATTGTGTATAGTTATAATTTCCCATAATTTATATACTTTTCCCGTATTTTTAATACTCTTTATATAATATTTCTTCCCTTTATAGTTATTAGTACGATTTATATTACTATTTGCTAAAAAAGGGGTATTTGACTATTTGGCACTCCCTACTAAAATATGCCAACAACCCAAGAGCATGCACATTAGAGAGGTTTGACCCTCCTCGCTCTTAACACTTTTCTCCTTTAAAAGAATTTATTCTCTATTGTGGAACAAGTATGGAGTGTCCTCTTAGTAAGAGGATGAATAGTACTTCCTCTAATTTTAGAGGAAGGTGTGCGTTGACCCTTGTGCCATTCAACCAATCAATGATATCAAATTGAAGGTTTAAGTGTAATGTTTAATCTCAGAAGAAGATGAAGACTTCATCTTTATTGTAGAAAAATATAGGAGAAGAATAGAGGAAGAGGATGTAAATATTGGAAATTGAGTTGGATAAAAAGTAAGTGAGGTGTAAAAAAAATCAGCAGCTCTCAGGAGAGCGTAGCCCAACAAATAGAGTTTAAGTAAAAGGTTGAAGAATATTGGTTTCAATTATAATAATTAACTTACGATTTTAAGTGGCTCATATATAGATAATTAAACATCTAAATATTTTAACTTCAAAACTCAAAATTTTAGTTTTCAATACATCATATAATTATGATGACATTTTTTTGTTGCGTCTTAAGGTATGATTTTAGATTTTAGTCTATTAATTTTAGTTTGAAGACTGAGAGTTTTAAATAACAAATTTATGGCCTGATGTGAATGTGTGTAGAGGAGTTTAATTGACGTTTGGAGTTGAAATTAAAATCGCCGGTGGAAGGTAGCATGCTGATTGCCGAGGAGCAGCGTCAAAATTCATTAAGGGAGTGAGAGCGTGGTGTAGTATGACAGTCATAGACTTTTAGGTACATAGTGGGGTATTTAATTCGGTACATACAAATTTTCATTTTATGTTTTTAGCTTTAAGTTAACGGGCTGGTTTTATGTTAAGAAACCATTTTATTAAATAATTTGTGCAAAAAAAATAGAAGGGAAAAAACGTAATTTATTTTCGCATTACATTTTGTACTCATTTCAGTACTTTTTGTCATATACTTTCCATTTGTCTACCCTTGTCTAAAAAAAATGTAAACCTAATTTTGTGTTCTTTGTATTGGTAACCATAACTTCTCTCAAAATTAACAAATCTCTTCAATTTTAAGTGATAATTTGATTACGGTTAACGTTAATTGCATCAATATTAACCAAGTTAATGGTTTTCTCTCATTGTTGATGGTTTTTTTAAAATTAATTTGGGGATTGTGTGAAAATTATTTGTGGGAATCGATGGTGGCCGGCTGGCCGCTTGGTGTTGAGAGACCACAGGGCTGATGTCGGGGAAGTGTGGTCGGCCGTTGGCTGGTGAGGGAGTGAGAGAGGGAGGGCTGTGGAGGCGGGAAAAGGAAGTAGAGGGAGGTTGAAGGTTGATGATGAGCAGACGCATGGTTGGGGCAGGAACGTGCGCCGACAGTTCTCAGGGGGTTCCGGTGCCAGTTGCTGGTGGTAGACTGAGGGGGAGGGTGGTTAAGTATGGTGGTGTTCATTGGTATACATAGTACAATTGTTTGCTGTTTTTTTTTTTTTTCAATATAGTACACAATACTCGATATATTCGATTATAAAATCCATTTACGTATTACTTTAAATTAAATTTGTAAATATAAAACATTTTTTTTACATTACGTCATATACATTATTTTAGTTTTAATGACTCGTTATATTAAGTCAAAGTAATTACTGTTCCGGGTGTAATTCCGGAGCAGTGTTTGTGACCACGTAAGCTTGGTGAATGACGTCTTCGCTTGACTCTTCCTTTCGGCCTCTCCTGAAATAATGAACAAACTGAGGGCTCGGCTTGGTACCGAGCGTACTCACTCCGACGCTCAAGTCAGTAAACTTAAGAGCTTAAGTTGTGTGTTACTTGGCAAAGTGTATTGTAAAGAGATAAGGGAGTTTATACCAGATTAATAGTGAGTTTATGGATGAATTGTGGATTATTCGATCGTTTTCTCAATAAGGATTGAGGAGTATTTATAGACTTTCACCTTTTGTCACGTAGTGGCCAAGTGGCAGAGCAGGTGGAAAATACTGTTCTACCCTCGACCGAGGGACCCATGGCAGGCCGGCTGGCCTGGTTGACTCCATGCCGAGGGGTCTTGGATATGAGTACGCGGATGTGTCTCCCGGCGGGCTAGTCACCTGGCCGAGACCCAAGTGACAGGCCGACTGGCTGCGTCGGTTAGGCTGTCTAATATGTTGACTTGCTGTGGATATCTTTGACCTTGCTCAATATGTTGACTCGGTCAGCGAGTGCAGAATATGCCCCATCAATTTGCCCCCAGCGTAGTCTATGCCGTGGTATGGACCTTCGATGAGTGTTGAGCGTATTCTGCGCATGGAAAAATTCTTCCCCGGCTTCTTCTTCCTCGGCTTGGTTCTGCTCAGGCCGTATCATATCCCCCCTCCACATGGATGTGTAATGGACATCAAATGTGGAAAAGAAAATGGTGCTGGCCGAGACCGAGGTTGAGAGTGTCGTGTGCTTTTGATTGCCCCCGGCCGGTGCTGCCAAGCTTGGTTGAACAGCGAGCCGTTTGGCAAGTAAATACCAAGGAGCGTGTTGAAGAAGATACGTCGATTGGCATCCTGTCAAGGAGCGTGTTGAAGAAGATACGTCGATTGGCATTCTGTCAAGGAGCGTGTTGAAGAAGATACGTCGATTGGCATTCTGTCAAGGAGCGTGTTGAAGAAGATACGTCGATTGGCATTCTGTGGCTGCATGCTTGACACGTGGCTCGGTGTTGATTGGTTGACGCTTCATGGGCTTTGCCCTGATTGATCCGTTTCATGGGCTTTGCTCTATAAATAGAGCAGTTAGCCCCTGATTTTGGCCACCAAAAATTCATTTTCTCAAAAAAATTTCTTCTCTCTAGCTTTCTTCGACGAAACTTCTCTCTAGTCTTCAAAGCGTTACTCGGCGTAACACCTTTCCAAGGTAAACAAACAAATTTTTTCAACTTTTATTTGTTAAGTATTTGTTGTCATGTCTTCTGCGATCTTGGGCCCAAAAGATTTGGCGCCGGGGCGAACCACCGCGTCCTGATGAAGAGGAGGCACTGGTTGTCACCCCGATAGGGTTTGGGGGTCCCAAGCCATTTTCTCCTGAGATTGATCCAAAATTTTTGGAGGGTTTCGAGGATGATGAGGATGATGATGATGATGATGATGATGATGAGGCGACCCCTTCTGTCGTAAGGAGGCCGCTTCTTTCGGGGCACGGTGATGCCTGCTCGATCAGTCCTGACCGTGCCTGGACGAACAAGTTCGCCAGTTGTTCCGGTTCTGAACTTTTTGAACACCATTACTCCTTCGGTAGGGGGTATAGAATTGTTATCCCCGAAGAGGGTCGCCGGCCGTCTGTTGCCCTCCCGCGGGCTGATCGGCGTATACATCGACACACGGAGTATGGGCTCCCGGTTTCCTCCGAATGAATACGTTCTTCGCTATTATTAAAGCGATGAATGTCGCCGTGGCCCAACTGCATCCGTTGGCCATCAGGACGATTGTTGGCTTTGTATGGTTGTGTCTTTTCAAAGAGGAGGCCCCAACGGTGAACCTCTTCCGCCGGCTCCACCATCTTAAACAGACTACCCTAGGCGGCTCGGGGTGGTACAACATACAGACCTAGCCGGGCATCGTCACCGTTTCCAAGCTGACATCTTGCAAGGACTGGAGGGGGCGGTGGGTATACGTTGAGGTTCCGGAGGACTATCATTTTGCCGGTCCTTCCAGGACCGCGTCAATTTGCGGTGCGAGAGTAAAGGGGAGCATGACAGATACGTCTCCCGGAATAAGCTTAAGATGGACGCCATCAGGGTCTATCTTAATGAGGACGAAAAACGGGCAATGAGGCTGTTTGAGGCCGAGAAGGATGGGACGCCGAAGGGATGGATGCCCCCGACGCAGATCGTTCTTCAGGATGAGGTGCTCTGCCACGCCGGCCTCATACCGGCCCTCGAACAGGGTGAGTGGGGTCGGTGTGAGGCCCATCTTTGCTTTTTATGTTTCTGTATTTTGAATCTTGGTTTATTTCCTTTGTTTAACTCCTGCTTTGTTTCTTTTGCAGACCGATTTGGCCCGGAACTGTCTGTCTCTGCTCTCCAGAGGTTGGGACTTGACGAGAACGGGAGAGTTGTTGAGCTGCATCCTAAGGCCCAGACACGTGATCGCCGACCGGCTCCTAACGAACTCATGGACCAGCAGTTGAAGGCACTGGATGTGACGGCGGCTCAGGCGCAGATTGCCAGTAACGTGCCGCGCCGCAAACCAAAGACAACGTCTATGGCGGCGACGGCGTCAACTCCGGCTCGCCTCTTCAATCCCCGTGGTCCAAAAGCGGCAGGTGGTCATCGATGTTGAGGAGGAGGTCACATTGCGGAGGCTCCTCCTTCTTTGAATAAGAGAAAAGAGACCGAAGTCTGCACATTCTTCATTATTCGAGGTAGGTAAAGAAAAGGGTCCTCCAACCAAGAAGGCCAAGGCTGGTACGGATCTAACCTATGGCTCAGATTTAGCTGGTTCACTAGGCATTCCTGATGACAGGCTTTCTGACGTGTCAATGAATGTTGACATGGATGCTTTGTCCGAATTTTTTGTAGATCAACCGTCGCCGGCTGCCGGTCCCACTGAACGGCAATTGGAGAAGCGGCCAGTGCAGACGGGCAATCAAAATGTCATCGTCGACTTCTCCTCCCTGAAGCCTTCCGCCGCTCAGCTTGTGGCGGAAGGCACAAGGTTGTGCAAGAAGCTGGCGAAGTGGAATGAACTAGCCGGCGCTCATATTATGGAGCAAGAAACGGTCATGGCTCGAGCTGCCCCTGCGGTTGAACGACTTAGGCTCGATCTTGCCGCTGCTAAGAAGGAGGCCGAGAGGTCGAGGGAGGACTTCCAGGCCGTCAAGAAGGACCTCCTCGCTGAGCAAAAGCTTAGGGAGGACGCTGAAAAGGCGGTCCTAGCCAAGAGAGCCAAGGCTGAGGCTGCGGTGGCTGACGCTGCTAAGCTGCTGGAGGAGAAATCCAAATTTGAGGGCGGCTATAATGCCATGGTTGATCAGAGGGAAAAGTGGAAGTCCCTGCATTCGACTGAGGTAAAGGAGCACAAGAGCACAAAGGCTGTCCTTGCCCAGAGGGAGAAGGACATTGAGATGCTGCAAACCGTTGTCATCCCTGACATGTGTTTCCGGTACCGGGACCAAGCTGAAGAGGCTACTAGGGAGGCAATCAAATAGCTCGTTCCTGAAGGCTCTTTCCCGTGGCAAGCTTTTGACCGGCTTCTGGATGAGAAGGCCGATGCTGCGGAGAAGGCGGAGGCGGCGGGTCGCTCGGAAGCCGAGGCCAAGGCGGCCCATCTTTGCAAAGGTGAAGGAGGCGGAGAGGAGGTGAAAGGGCAAGGGCACGTGAAGTCGCCAAGCCCTTCTCTCGGGCCGGCCACCAAAGATGATGTCTGCCGGCCGCCGGGTGGCGGCAAAGAACAAGCATAGGGAGACGGGCGGTCGTCACCAGACTCACCTGGCCCTTCGGATAGTTTCAGCTGTTCGGGGGCCAACTTTTGAGCCTTCTCTCCCTGCCATCCTTTTGGCGCTTCATTGTCTCAATGTGATACTTTTTGTTGTTCCTTTTTTTTTTTTGTAAAACTTTGGTAGGTTGAGTTCAGGCTATCCTTATTGGGACGGCCGTCGACTTCGTTTTGTATCACCTGTAAACATGTTTAATAAAGTTTGTTTATTTGCCCTCGGCTTGGCCGGGGCTTTGATCACAATCCTTCATTCAGTTGTCTTCCTTCGTTATTAATTGAGCGCTTTTTTTTTTGTTTCTACCTCCGGCTTGGCCGAGGCAGTTAGAATGCGTATCTCAACTGTACTTAACGTTTTTAAACATGTTGGCATGTCGGTCGCTTCCTCCTTCACTCTCGGTCTGGCCGAGGCGTCAGATTTGCGCTTCCCAACCGCCGTTGTGAACATGTTAGCGTATCGGTCGTTGTGTCCCCGTCACTCCCGGCTTTGGCCGAGGCAATCGAGGTTACGGCTCGGCGTTCGATCGTAGACGTGTTGATCGCTTCCTCTTTCACTCTCGGTGCCGAGGCGTCCGATTGCGTTTCTCAACCGTACTTATACGTTCCTAAGCATGTTGGTCGCTTTCGCGAGTATCAATTGCTGTTGGCAAATCGCGTTTCCCTCGTCACTCCGGCTTTGGCGAGGCAACCGAAGTTTACGTTTCGACCTTTCGTATCTATAGACATATTGATCGCTTCCTCTGCCACTCCGGATTGGCGGGGCGATCGATTTGCGTCTCAACAGTGCTTATACGCTTTGATACTTCGGTAGTGACTGCCCGGCCTTGGCCGCGGCGTCTATTCTGGCATGACTATGGAGGGGACAAGTATTTTGATGGAAAACTTGGATTATTTTTCATAAGTTGTAATCACACGTTGGGGTGTCCACAACGGTCTCGGACACCTCCGCCGCTATATGAAATATTTCCTTAGGTTGTCTGTGTTCCAGTGGCTCATTAGAGGCACTCCCTCCATGTCTGTCAGCCGGTATGTCCCCGGCCTCATTTCTTCAACCACTTTGTAGGGTCCTTCCCGGTTGGCCGTCATTTTACCATGGATGTTTCCTTTGTTGGTCGGTGACTTTCTTAGGACTAGATCTCCTACTCTTAAGTCTCTTTTGTGGACCCTACGGTTGTATGCTCTTCTCATTCGGTTTTGATATCTTTGCAAGTTAAGCTGTGCCGTGTCTCGGCTTTCTTCGACAGTGTCTAGGGAGGCTTTCGGGCCTTCTTCATTTTCGATCCGGGTTAAAGGTTTGCGTTCTAAATGTCGGCACCGCTTCAATTAGCGGGACGGCTTGGACCCATAGACTAGGTGGAATGGACTGTACCCCGTTGCTTCTTTCTGCGTGGATCTAAGGGACCACAGGACGCTGGGTAGTTCATCAGCCCACCTTCCCTTTAGATCTTCAACCTTTTTTTTCAACCCGTTCAATATTGTTTTATTAGGTGCCTCCGCCTGCCCGTTGCTCTGAGGGTGGCAGACGGAGGAGTATGCGAACTTGATACCGAGCTCTTCTAGCCAGTTCATCACCATGTCACTCCAAAACTCTCGGCCGTGGTCAAATACCATGACTTGGGGTAACCCAAAACGAGTTATGATGTTCTCCCAAATCACCTTTCTTACGGCCGCCGTGGTCTTGGCAGTCACCGCGGACTTCGACCCATTTGGTGAAGTAGTCAACGGCGACGATCAGGTATTTCCTTCCTCCGGAGGCCGTCGGAAAGGGTCCTAGTAAATCCATCCCCCATTGTGCAAATGGCAGGGGACTAAGTACCGGTTGCAGGTCTCGGGAAGGTGCGTGTATCACCGGAGCATGCATCTGACAATTCTTGCACTTCTTGGTCTTAGCTCTGGAATCCTCAAGCATGGTAGACCAGAAGTAGCCGGCTCGGAGAGCTTTGTGGGCTAGCGTTCTTGCCCCCATGTGATGTCCACAGATGCCTTCGTGAATCTCTGTCAGTATGAGCTCCGCGTCGGCTGGGCCGACACATTTCAAAAGTGGTCTTATCACGGACCTTCTGTATAGTTCTCCTTCGAACACCAAGTACCTTGCGGCTTCTTATCTTCTGGGAGAGACTGCGGTCCTCCGGTAACTCTTTTGTTAGTTTGTATTTCATTATCGGAGTCATCCACGTCGTCTCGACTTCTATGTCGCCCATCATGCCGACGGTCTCAGTGATACTTTTAGCATTCCCGATATCCACCAAAGACGGTTGGTGACATTCTTGATGGTTGAGCTGGCAAGTTTTGAGAGAGCGTCGACTTCGGTTGTTCTCGGACCGAGGATGCATTGGATTTGGAAATATTTCAATTTTGCGGTGTCGCCTTTTACCCTTTCCGGGTATCTTACCATCCCGTCGTCTCGAGCCTCATACTCTCCTCTGATTTGATTAGTGACTAAGAGTGAATCTGTTTTCACCACAACATGCTCGCCCCGCGCAGCTCTAGCTAGCTCGACTCGATTATCACCGCCTCGTATTCGGATTCATTGTTTGAGGCCGAGAAGGTAAACTTCAAGGCGTACTCAAACTCGTCCCGTTTGGGTGATGATAAGGATGCCGCTCCGTTTGTTCGTCGTGGAGGACCCGTCGGTGTATACTTCCCACACTCCGGAATTTGGTTCTTCTTGATATGTGCACTCGGCCAGAAAGTCTGCAAGTGCCTGCCCCTTTATCGAGGGCCTCGGCTTGTATTGAATGCCGGCAGGATAGCTCTCTTGGCCATTTGATGAGCTGCGGATTTTTCGAATTTTTCCAATGCTTTCTCCAATGGCTGGTCGGTTAGGACCGTCACGGGATGTGCGTCGAAGTAAGGTTTCAGTTTTCTTGCGGCAACGACGACAACAAAGGCTGCTTTTTCGATCAGTGGGTAATTTCTTTCGCGGCCGGCATGTATGGCGATAAAGTAGATCGGGTGTTCTCGCTTGTCTTCTTCTCGACGATTAAAGATCGACCGTGGCCGAGGTAACGGCTATGTATAGATATAGCGTCTCCCCAAAGATCTGCGGACAGGGGTCGGGAGAGTTAGAAGATGAGCTTTCAGTTGCACGAAAGTCGTGCTCTATTCCTCCCCCATTTGAAGTCTTTATTCCCCTTCAACACTTTGAAGAATGGGGTGCTCTTGTCGGTTGACCGAGAGATGAAATGGGCGAGAGCCGCCATCCTCCCGATCAACATCATAACCTCTTTTCGATTCCTCGGCTCCGTGAGGTCCAAAGATTGCTTGGACTTTCTCCTCGGATTGGCATCAATTCCCCGGCGCCGACAAGCACGCCGAGGAACTTACTGCCCGGACACTGAAGTTGCATTTCGTTGGGTTAAGTTTCATCTTGTATTTCCTTAGTGAACAAAATGTTTCGCTCAAGTCGGCCAAGTGCTCATTGTCGGACTTGCTTTTTACAATAGCATCGTCGACGTAAGCCTCGATGTTTCGCCCTTTTTGATCTTGAAACACTTTGTCCACCAACCTAGTGTAAGTTGCATTGCGTTTTCAAACCGAACGACATCATTTTATACATGTATGTGTCGTGTATGGTGATGAATGCGCACTTAGGCATGTCTTCTTAGGCCATGAATACCGATGGTACCACGAGAAGGCGTCTAGCGAGCTTAGCATAGTGCTCGCTTTTTGCCGTTGCGTCAATTAAGCTATCTATTCGAGGCAAGGGATAACAATCTTTGGGGCATGCTTTATTAAGATTTGTAAAATCAACACACATCCTCCACCCCCTGATGACTTCTTCACCATTACAACATTTGCTAGCCACTCAAGGTAAGTACAAGGCATGATAAAGCCTGCCTCTAACAATTTGTCTACCTCGGCCTTGATGGCCTCATCTTTCTCGGCCGAGGAGTTCCTCATCTTCTGCTTGACAGGGCGAGCGGTGGAGAGTACGTTCAGCTTGTGAACGATCACCTCTCGGCTCACGCCTGGCATCTCGGCGGCTGAGTACGCGAAGACGTCTTTGTTCTTCCTCAACAGGTCTAGGAGATCGGCTCTGAATTTTGGCTCCAGGCCGACACCGACAGTTACGGTGCGTCCTGGGTCAATTTCCACTTGCTCGGTCTCGGCTCCTTCGACCATGCCGACGATGTTCATCGGATCACCCTCCTGTTGTAAGGATGGGCTCTTCCCCTTCTCTGATTTCTTCGCCACTTTGAGGGATTGCATGTTACACCCTCTGGCAGATATTTGGACATTGACAATTTCGTCTCTCTCGTCCTTTGAGACGAGCTTTTGTGCCCCCCCCCCGGTCCGAGACATACATCAATGTCAGGGCCCGGATGGACATTACAGCATCGGCCTCGCTCAAAGTGACCCGACCTATTAGGACATTGTAGGCGGACGAACCATCAATAACCACGAACTCAGACCAAACATTTTTGGCCGCATCTGCTTGGCCAAACATCACCGGCAATCTGATTGACCCCAGGGGTACCAGGCGGCCCCGAGAAGTCGTGCTGTATAGTGGATTGGTGCAGGGGCTCAGGTCCTCAATCTTCAGACCGAGATTGAGGAAGCATTTCCTGAACATGATGTTCGTGTAGGCGCCTGTATCAATTAGGCACCTCTTAACCAATTGGTTGGCTATGTCCAGGTTGACCACCAGCGGGTCGCTGTGCGGGGCTACGACTCCTTCGTAGTCTTTCTTTCCGATGGTTATATCGGGGACAATGGAAGCGGGGATCGCTGTGGTGGGCACAAAGTTGATGGCTTGGTAAAGCTCATTTAGGTGCCGTTTGTGCCCATTAGCCGATCCTCCGTTCTCGTTTCCTCCGATAACAACCTGGATCACTCTCATCCTCTGGAATACTGATTTCTTATTCGCCCCGTCGGAGCTCGTTTCCGGGGCCCCAGCTACGTACTTGCTGAGGGCCCCTTTTCGGATAAGCTCCTCGATGGCATTCTTCAGATGCCGACAGTTGTCGGTCTTATGGCCGAGCTGGCCGTGGTAATCGCAAAATTGGCTTGCGTCGCCTTCCACCCTCGTCTTGGGGGGTCTTGCCCACTTCTACCCTTCATTTTTGCTCAGGGCGAAGACCTCGGCCGAAGATTTGACCAGGGGGGTGAGACCGCTGTACCGCTTCTGGGTGTATGGTCCCGAACTCCCCCCGGCGCCCGCCGAGTTCTGCTTCCTGTTAAATCTCTCAGGCCGTGACCGATTCATGTCACGGCGACCTTCATCAGCATTCTCCGTGGCTCTTCCTTTCGGGTGCCCACTTCACGGTGGCCTACCAGTCTTGTGGTAATCCTCCACCTTTACGGCTCGGTCGGCCATCTTTCTGGCGGAGTCCGGGTTGAGGTCTCGCACTTGATCCGCTCATTTTTGAGCTCGCCTTTTGGGAGGCCTTTCATCGGTCGAAGGCCGCCGATTCGGTGTTCAACTCACGGATCTGCCGAGCTTTTGCGTCAAACCTCTTCACATAGCTTCGTAGAGACTCGTCCTCCCCCATCGCTTCGGATAGTGAGAAGATCCGATGTCTCCTCGGCCCTCCTCTTGTTGCGGGCGTCTTCGGGCTATGAAGTTATCCCAGGTCGGCGAAGCGAAGATACCGAACCATTAGGCGCCCCCTTGTACCAACTCCGGGCCATCCCGTGCGGGGTTGTTGGGAAGACTCGGCACCATACCTCATCAGCCGGGTCCCATACCGACATGTAAGACTCGAAAGCCTCGGCGTGGTCGGTTGGGTCACTTTCCCCTTTGTATGATAGGGACGGCGGACTTGATTTGGTCGGCACGGAGACTTCGAGGACATAGGCACCGAGGGGTGTCGACCACGTGTCGAATGACACGTGGCGATCGGCTCCTCGCAGCCCTAGTCCGGCTCCTCTCCCCCGTGGCGGAAGGGCTTCTTGTTGTCCGACTTTGGAGAGTCGGACTTCTTTCTTCATTTATTCGGGGGTGGCCTCGTTGTTGCCGGGCGCGACGCTGTCCTCCCGCGAGTGGGGGAAGGACTTTGGTCTTGCCATCGGGCAGCACGGGCTCCGCCGGCGTCCTAGTATGCATGGCTCCTTGTATCGCCCGGACAAGTTGTTCGGGGTCACTTTATGGGCCCTGGTCACCTGTGGGTGTCTTTCCGTCACCGTCGTTGCGGCGGGGTGATCGGCGTACTACCCATCGAGTCCGGAATAGCGGTTTGATTTGCATCGACCACATGTCCCATGATAGTGACTGGCCGTGAGCGCGGTGTTTCAGCTCACTTGGCATCCGTACTTCACCGGCTCAATCACTCGGGGTGGGGGCGCCTGTCTCGAGAATTAGGGAATGTGTCATCTGGTAGAGTTCGGTTTCTATACTCACAAATTCATTTGTTTTGACATTTTCTTAGCTTGCTGGGTGGGTTTTGTTTTGTGTTTTTTTTTTGTAAGGGAGGTGACTAGCTTTTAGTATCTCTCCCCACAGACGGCGCCAATTGTTCCGGGTGTAATTCCGGAGCAGTGTTTGTGACCACGTAAGCTTGGTGAATGACGTTTTCGCTTGACTCTTCCTTTCGGCCTCTCCTGAAACAATGAACAAACTGAGGGCTCGGCTTGGTACCGAGCGTACTCACTCCGACGCTCAAGTCAGTAAACTTAAGAGATTAAGTTGTGTGTTACTTGGCAAAGTGTATTGTAGAGAGATAAGGGAGTTTATACCAGATTAATAGTGAGTTTATGGATGAATTGTGGATTATTCGATCGTTTTCTCAATGAAGATTGAGGAGTATTTATAGACTTTCACCTTTTGTCACGTAGTGGCCAAGTGGCCAAGTGGCAGAGCAGGTGAAAAAGACTGTTCTACCCTCGACCGAGGGACCCATGGCAGGCCGGCTGGCCTGGTTGACTCCATGCCGAGGGGTCTTGGATATGAGTACGCGGATGTGTCTCCGGCGCTAGCTAGTCACCTGGCCGAGACCCAGTGACAGCCGACTCGCGTCGGTTAGGCTGTCTAATATGTTGACTTGCTGTGGATATCTTTGACCTTGCTCAATATGTTGACTCGGTCAGCGGGTGCAGAATATGCCCCATCAATTACGATATGCAGTACGTATATAGAGTACACTATATTATCCGTAGTTGTCGCAATAAAAATACGTACATATATGAATTTTGCAGTACGACGGTGGGTGATGGTGGTGGTTGGTGAGAGAGGAAATAAAAGGAGATGAGAATTAGGAGGGGAACAAGTTAGAGAGAAGTTAGAGAAAAAATGAGAGGGCTATAATGGTCAAAAATGTATTGCGATGAGTAAAATACGTACTGCGAAAATCAACACCCAAATAAAAATAAGATGAGAAAATCTCCTCACTGTTGTACATGATCTAATGGTGAGATTATCAGTGAGACTCTTCCAAGTCTTAAGACTCAACCACATCAGCTTTCCACTAACTTTTATTATTTTTTTTATTGTTCAGACTCACCTCAGACTTTATACATTATCCGTCAGACTCACCTCAGACTCTACTGTTTCACTTTACTCCTTTTTTACACAAAAAAGAAATGACACATGGATCCACTCATTGGTTGATTCCCCTTTAAAGTGGGGTCAAGAGTCAAGACTCCCCAAAGTCTTAAATTGAGTCTTGAATTTTCAATACTCAACTTAAGACTTTGTCAAGATTAGGATAGATTTTTGGTAGTCTTGAGTAAGTTTTGTCTTAAAATTCACCAAAGTCTTGTTTCAAACCTACCAATAATTTACTCTAAGCAAGGCAAGAAGTTGATTTGTTTTTGAGGCCCAAATGTACGAAATTGGTAATAGAGTATGTCAAGATTAGATACGAAATGAATGGAATTAATGGGCTTCATCATTGTTTGCTATAGACTTTTGAGTATGTGCTGTGGTCAAAGCTTTTGTGGCCAAGTATCAAGTGGACATGGGTCTTAGGCTCTTAGCCCTTCAGGAAATAAAGAGGCAAGGCACGTACGTAGTGACTAGTGAGTAGTGGGGGAGGACTTGAGGAGATTCAATCCGTTTTATTGTGGACGGAGATTATCCGTCTAAAACTATAAACGGATTGTGATTCTCTCCCAAAATGCAAGTAGGAGGGCAAGTGGAGGTAATTATTGACTAGATTTTGCTCAGTCGTAAGACTCTGTCATATCAGCTTTTTACTAATTTTTATTATTTTTTTATTTGTTCAGATTTACCTTAGAATATACATTATCCGTTAGATTCACCTTAAACTCTAGTTTTCCGCTTCACTTGAAAAAGTGTGGGAAACTGTGTTACAAGAGCTTAAATTGAGTCTTGGTCATTTCTTTACCTTTGATGTTGCCACGACGACCCGGGAAAGAGAAGATGACCAATCATTTGATGACAAGTAGACTAAATTGAGTGTGGATGATCAAATTATTCATTAAAAAACATTCCTAAAATGGAAAAGTAAACAATTATTTAAAATATCCTAAAATGAAAAAGATAAATAAATGACCGGAATAGAAAGAATATTAACTTATACGAGTACTTATGTTTCTTGAGGTAGATGACATGTCAACCCTTGAAAGGCATATTCCATCTTGCAAGTCCAATCTGAAAATTTTGTTGGAAGAGAATAAGATTGTGTTGGACAAATGAGTAGCTAGTAACGTAATGTAAAATCAATTAAAATTACAAGAAGCTCAAAACCCAATTTATGTCAGAGTCCCTCCTCCTTATTCTGACCTAGACTTTAGTGTTGACAACTTTGTGGGTGATCAAAATCAAAGGAAAGTCTCAAGTGCTCCATTGTGAAATTATACTCCTCCATGAGCTCATTTTATAATTCTATTCAAAATGACATATGTATGATAGCTTGAACTTAAGTAGTGAGGCCAAACGAGTAATGGTTTAAAGGAAGTTTAAAAAAATTGGAAACTTTAAAATTTCCGACTGTTAGTGGAGGCGAGCGACTCTGTGAACCCCCTCTAGGCTCTAACTACCTAAGAATGGTAATAAAGATTCACAAATTTTGATGACGACAATAATTACGACAATAATCTCCCCTACTACTAAGAGAATAAAAATTCTCTTAGTTTTCCCGCCTAAAAAATTTATATTTAGTTGGGCCTATTTTTCTGGATACTAACACCATAATATTAACCCAATATTAGTTGGATTGTAAATTGTGGACCCTATAAATAGCCCACTTTTTATCTATCCCACATGTCGAGGTAAAAGCTATTAATAGCCCAGATTTTTGAATTAGCCCACTGTTTTTACCGATTTTTATTTTAATGTCAATACGCGTTTTAATTAGATTATACAACTAACTTAATTTTATTATTAATGTCATAAATTAGTTGCATGTAATGATATAACATTATTTTTAGTAGTAATAAAATAATTTACTTAAAGTCTCTTTTGATGACAGTAAACTTTTTTTTCTAGCTCTTATTAATATTATATTTAGTATATTATAACATTTAATTAAAACTACCATTCATTTATACAAATAATTTATTTGAGAACGTCTCTTTATAAAATAAATTCAGAAATTACCGTGCTTTAGCACGGGAACTACACTAGTCTTTTAATTAAATTCAAAATTATGATTTTTTTCATTATAATAAAATAAATTTGGTATTAAACTATCGACTATATGTTGCTAAATTTTTCACAATGCAATAATGATTACTTTAGAGAATTAACACATACTTACTATTAGGTTCGTAAAAAAAATCATTAAAAAAATTGGAGAAAATTATAAAATGAAATCCGTAGTTTTATGGTAAAAAAAGTACTTTCATAAAAATACACATTTAATAATTTTACTCAATTCTCTTTGATTAATTTTGCATTTCAATTTTTTTAATATCAAAATAAAATGGAATGAAATATTAAATATTAATAAAGTGTTGATTTAAATAAATACCCTCAAAAATAAAATCTCTATATATACCGTGCAGTGGCGCGGGATCTATACTAGTTATGTTGAATTGTTTTTGATGACGACAATAATTACGTGGAATTAAATGAGGAGTATGACACTTCCTTAAAAATAAATAAGACCACAAAAGTCTTCCTTTTTTCAAACTTTAAAATTGATACTCTTTCCTATTTACTCATTTCTTCCCCTTCCATTTTACACAAGAAATAAGAAAATGATTTTGGACCACACAAAACACTCTACCCCACATATAATTGATTTTCGACCACACAAAACCTTCCAAAAAAGAAAAGACGGAAGAAAATCCGACTACCATGAAAACGGAAGGGGGGGGGGGGGATAAGTGAATAGAGAAAATATAAACAAACAAACAAAACACTAGGATAATTCTATCTATATCAATATATCATCTCCTTAGACTTCACTTTACTAAATAACTTTAATCGTTATTTTCTCACAATATACAAATACTGTATTACAATTTTTCCTAGAAATAACATGAAAATAGTTATAAAAAAAGACTATATTTGTATAATAAATTAATAATACTCCATATAACTTTTTGAAGAATATATTCTCAATATAAAATATATGTACACATAACTCATATAGTGTTTTAATAGTGTACTCCTTCCATTATCTTTAATCCATTATTGAGTATATGTTGAATTTATGCAAAGTGACAAAATGACATTATTTAATATGAATAAGAAAAAATAAAAATAATAGTAAAATAAATAAATGAGATAAAACATTAAAGTTTACTCTCAGCTAGACTTTGGAGATAATATCGATCTCAATTAGACCTACTCTCTTTGTTTAAGAATAATTTATTTAATCTAGTTTACTTTTTAGGTGTTTAACTTTTTTTTTATCGTTCTATTTAACAATGATAATAATTCTACTTAGTAAAAATTAATTATCCATATGTATTTTTGTTTCTATTTACTAATAACTTTAGTGAGTAAATTAATTATCCTTATATATTTTATTAATAATAGTAGTTATAATTACTTTAGTCTTATACTCCTAGTCGTTCTATCTTTATAGAATTCCTACTTAAAAAATGTACTATCTGTTTTAAACTTAAGACAGATCAAATATACTACCATATATGTTGATAATAAAGACACAAGTTTTGAATTTTTAGATCACTTACTATATAATTTGATATGTATTTAACACGTCTTAAGTTTAAGACGGATAATATTCGTCTTAAATGAAAATTAGTGCTACCATTATTATACATGTCAAAAGTCAAATACATAGATCAATAAGTGACGAGATAAGAAGACTAAAAGAGTGTTATAATGGTCAAAAAGTAAGTTTGGGTCAATCCTGACGACAAAAATATCTAAAACGTTCAAATATTCCTGGCTTCCTGCTATACGCACCTTCTATTAATTGACATGAGGATACCAATTTTTTTAGGTTTTTGTATTTGTCGCATTTGTTACCGAATATGGTTCCTAACTTATCAAAGATGTTCACTACTATCCTTTTAAAAATTAATAGATTCCATTTGATCGGATGTTATCATGTTATCATTATCAATCATTTAAATTAAACAAAGTTTTTCTAGGTTGGATTCCCTTGTTGGTGCAAAAGATTATTAGATGGAAAATGCTCAATCCCTCGTGTCGTGATTTGATTGGGTTATGATTCATTAGAAAACCATATTGGTAAAGTTAAATAAAGTTATTTCTCTAACAAATAGGAGATAATAATGAACATCAATTCTCATTGAAGACGGACACTTTTCGTCACAAACTAAAAACGGGCTAAATATCGCCATTTTAACGACAAAATGTGACTATTTTAATGGCAAATTATTATAGCTTAGGAAATTATTCTGGTAACTTTTTAGGGAAAATGGTTAGACGAAATGTACCCGTCACAAGCAAGACGCTTTGAATAAGTTTAAAATTTGAATAGCTTAATGTTTGAGGCGATTATTCCTCAATTGTTAAATTTTGCTCGGGGCTTTAGGCCTTACTTAGTCCCGCTAATGGGCGAGAAGTGTTCGACGGGAATCCTCGGTAGGGATACTGTATAAAACTTTAATGAAAGAAAAATTCAGACGTGAAGGCTAAAAATTGGTTTAGGTTGAATATGTCATTGAAAACCTTGAAAATTCTAGCTAAATTTTCTCACTTTTTTTTCCGAGTTTACTTTATGGCATAATTCTTTTATCTCCACTGAAATTTTCCGCACTCCAAATTGGTAAATTCTGGCTCTGGCACTGAACACGGATGGCTATTTATGGAGACTTGTGTGGTGAGCCTTCATGAAGAGGATGGGGGTTGGTGTTTGAGGGTGGGGAGAACTACAATCAAGACACATGTTCGGAAGGTCTAGGGTGACAAGTGTATATGTGGAATGTTGTCTCGTGGAGCAAAGGAGGTTTTGGTGTGAGAAGGTGATGGTCGACATATGGCAAAATGTCCAAATTGAGGAAGGTATAGGCGGGGTTATACCCGTAACTCCGTAAGGTGGTTGGACGAGGTGATCGGCCACTTCACAATCTCAAGTCTTTTTCAGGAATATCTCTTTTCATGATGTATATTGAATAGTTCTGGTTTCGATAGTCACATAGATATGATTTTTGATACTAGAGACGACGAATGCGACAAAATTAGAGTTGTCAGACATGGTGAAAGAGATGTCACGGTAAATGATCATATTCTAATACTTAGTTGATACTGATGGGGCATATTCTGCACCCGCTGACCGAGTCAACATATTGAGCAAGGTCAAAGCCAAAAGACAGCAAGTCAACGTATTAGACAGCCTAACCGACGCAGCCTGTCGGCATGGAGCCTAACTAGCCGGCCGAGAGGCATATCCGCGTACTCACATCCAGTCCCCTCGGCATGGAGTCAACCAGGCCTGCCGGCCCGGCATGGGTCCCTCGGCCGAGGGTAAAACAGTCTTTCCACCTGCTAGCCACTTGGCCACTTGGCCACTACGTGACAAAAGGTGAAAGTCTATAAATACTCCACTTCTCTCATTGAGAAAAGGATCCGAAAAACTATCCCAAACTCACTGAATAATTGGTATAAACTCCCTTATCTCTCTACAATATACTTTGCCAAGTTAACATACAACTTATCTCTTTAAGTTTACTGACTTGAGCGTCGGAGTGAGTACGTTCGGCCCCAAGTCGAGCCCTCAGTTTGTTCATCTTAAACAGGAAAGAGTGAAAGGAAGAGACAAGCAACGACATCATTCAACAAGCTTAAGTGGTCATAATCCTGCTCCGGAATTACACCCGGAACAATTGGCGCCGTCTGTGGGGACCATACTAAAAGCTAGTCACCTACCTTAAAAAAAAAAACAACCAAAAACCATTCAAAGAGCTAAGAAGATGTCAAAACAACAAGAAATTGTGAGTGAAGAAACTGCATTCTACCAGGATGACACGTTCCCTAATTCTGAGATCGGGCAGTCCCCCACCGGCCGAGTCATTGAGCCGGTGAAGTACGGGATGCCAAGAGAGCCAGAAACACCGCTGCCGACCGACCAAGTCACTGTCATGGGACATGTGGTCGATGCGGCCAAATTGAAGCTATTCCTGGACCTGATGGGTGGTACGCCGGTTACCCCTGTCACGGCGACAGGGGCGGCAGCGCCTCCACAGGTGACCAGGGCCCATAAAGTGACTCCGAACAACTTGTCCGGAGCGATACAAGGAGCTGGGCATGCTAGGACGCCGGCGGAGCCCGTGGTGCCAGTGGCAGACCAAAGTCCTTCCCCCACTCGCGGGAGGACAGCGTCGCCGCGTCAACAACGAGGCCACCCCCGGGGAAATGAAAGAAGCCCGACTCACCAAAGTCGGACAAGAAGCCCTTCCCGCCACATGGAGAGAAGCCGGACTAAGGTTGCGAGGAGCCGATCGCCGCGTGTCATTCGACACGTGGTCAGACAGCCCCTCAGTACCTATGTCCTCGAAGTCCCTGTGCCAATTAAGCTGAAGCTGCCGCCCATATCATACAAAGGGGATAGCGACCCGACCGACCATGCCGAGGCTTTCGAGTCGTACATGTCGGTGTGGGAGCAACCCGATGAGGTATGGTGCCGAGTCTTCCCAACGACCCTCCATGGCATGGCTCAGAGTTGGTACAAGGGGCTACCTAATGGCTCGGTATACTGCTATGCCGACCTGAGAGACAACTTCATAGCCCAGTACGCTTGCAACAAAAGAAGGGCCGTGGAAACCTCGGATCTCCTAACTATCCGACAGGGGGAGGACGAGTCCCTCCGAATCTATGTGAAGAGGTTCGACGCTAAGGTTCAGCAGATCCGTGAGCTGAGCACCGAACTGGCGGCCTTCGCGCTGATGAAAGGCCTCCCGAAAGGCGAGTTCAAAAACGAGCTCATCAAGTGCGAAGACCTCAACCTAGACTCCGCCAGAACGATGGCCGACCGAGCCGTAAAGGTGGAGGACTATCACAAGACCTGGGTAGGCCACAGCGAAGCTGGGCACCCAGAGAGGAAGACCCGCCGGGACAACGTAGATGAAGGACGCCGTGACATGAATAGGTCACGGCCTGAAAGATTTAATAGGAAACAGAACTCGGCGGGCGCGGGGAGTTCGGGACCATACACCCGAAGCGGCATGCAGTCTCACCCCCCTGGTCAAATCACCGGCCGAGGTCTTTGCCCTAAGCAAGAATGAAGGGCAGAAATGGGCAAGGCCCCCCAAGGCGAGGGGGGACGACGACCTTAGCCAGTTTTGCGAGTACCGCGGCCAAACCGGCCATAAGACCGACAACTGTCGGTATCTGAGGAACGCCATCGAGGAGCTAATCCGAAAGGGGGCCCTCAGCAAGTATGTAGCTGGAGGCCCAGAAACAAGCTCCGACGGGGCGAATAGAAAATCAGTATTCCAGGGGATGGGAGTGATCCAGGTTGTCATCGGAGGAAACGAGAACGGTGGGTCAGCTAATGGGCACAAACGACACTTAAATGAGCTATACCAAGCCATCAACTTTGTGCCCAAAACAGCGATCCCCGCTTCCACCGTCCCCGATATAACCATCGAAAAGAAGGACTACGAAGGAGTCGTTGCCCCGCACAACGACCTGCTCGTAGTCCACCTAAACATAGCCAACCACTTGGTCAAAAGGTGCCTGATTGACACAGGAGCCTACACGAACATCATGTTCAGGGAGTGCTTTCTCAATCTCGGTCTGAAGATTGAAGACCTGAGCCCCTGCAACAACCCGCTATACTGACTTCTCGGGCCGGCCTGGTACCCCGGGGTCAATCGACCGGCCGGTGATGTTCGCCAAGCGGATGCGGCCAAAAATGTTTTATCTGAGTTCGTGGTTATTGATGGTTCGTCCGCCTACAATGTCCTCATAGGCCGGGTCACTTTGAGCGAGGCCGATGCAGTGATGTCCATCCGGGACCTGACATTGATGTATGTCTCGGACCGGGGGGAAGCACAAAAGCTCGTCTCAAAGGACGAAAGAGACGAAATAGTCAATGTCCAAGTATCTGTCAGGGGGTGCAACATGCAATCCCTCAAAGTGGCGAAAAAATCAGAAAAAGGGAAGAGCCCATCCTTACAGCAGGAGGGCGAACGGATGGATACTAATATCGGCATGGTCGAATGAGCCGAGACCGAGGAAGTGGAAATTGACCCAGAGCGCACCGTAACTATCGGTGCCGACCTGGAGCCAAAATTCAGAGCTGATCTCCTAGACCTGCTGAGGAAGAACAAAGATATCTTCGCATACTTAGCAGCCGAGATGCCAGGCGTGAGCCGGGAGGTGATCGTTCACAAGCTGAACGTACTCTCCACCGCTCGCCCTGTCAAGCAGAAGATGAGGAACTCCTCGGGCGAGAAGGATGAGGCCATCAAAGCTGAGGTAGATAAACTATTAGAGGCGGGCTTTATCATGCCTTGTACTTACCCTGAGTGGCTAGCAAATGTTGTAATGGTGAGGAAGTCCTCAGGGGCGTGGAGGATGTGTGTTGATTTTACCAATCTTAATAAAGCGTGCCCTAAAGATTGCTATCCCTTGCCTCGAATAGATAGTTTAATTGAGGCAGGCTACACTATGCTGAGCCTGCTAGACGCCTTCTCGGGGTATCATCAGGTATTCATGGCCGAGGAAGACATGCCTAAGTGCGCATTCATCACCATACACGACACATACATGTATAAAATGATGCCGTTAGGTTTGAAGAACGCTGGCGCAACTTACACCAGATTGGTGGACAAAGTGTTTCAAGATAAAAAAGGGCGAAACATCGAGGCTTACGTCGACGATGCTATTGTAAAAAGCAAGTCTGACAGCGAGCACTTGGCCGATTTGAGCGAGACATTTTGTTCACTAAGGAAATATAAAATGAAGTTTAACCCAAAAAAATGCAACTTCGGTGTCCGGGCCGGCAAGTTCCTCGGCGTGCTTGTCGGCGCCAGGGGAATTGATGCCAATCCAGAGAAAGTCCAAGCAATACTAGACCTGCCGGAGCCGAGGAATCGAAAAGAGGTTATGATGCTGACCAGGAGGATGGCGGCTCTCGCCCGCTTCATCTCTCGGTCGGCCGACAAGAGCACCCCATTCTTTAAAGTGCTAAAGGGAAATAAAGACTCTAGCTGGGGGGAGGAACAGAGCACGGCTTTCAAGCAACTGAAAGCCCACCTTCTAACACTCCCGACCCTGTCCAGGCCGACGCTGGGGGAGACGCTATATCTATACTTAGCAGTTACCTCGGCCACGGTCAGTGCCGTAATCGTCAGAGAAGAAAACAAGCAGCAATGCCCAATTTACTTTATCAGCCATACACTGCTGGCCGCCGAAAGAAATTATCCACTTATCGAAAAAGCAGCCCTCGCCGTCGTCGTTGCCGCAAGGAAGTTAAAACCCTCCTTCGACGCACATCCCGTGACGGTCTTAACCGACCAGCCATTGGAGAAAGCCTTATAAAAATTCGAAAAATCCGGCCGACTTATCAAATGGGAAGTGGAGCTCTCCGGCTTCGGCATTCAGTAGAAACCGAGGCCTTCGATAAAGGGGCAAGCGCTTGCAGACTTCCTGGCCGAGTGCACATATCAAGAAGAATCAAATCCCGGTGTGTGGAAAGTGTATACCGACGGGTCCTCCACGGCGAACATCTCAGGAGCCGGCATCCTTATCACCAGCCCTAACGGGGACGAGTTTGAGTACGCCTTGAAGTTTACCTTCTCGGCCTCAAACAACGAATCCGAATATGAGGCGGTGATAACTGGAGTCGAGTTAGCTAGAGCTGCCGGGGCGGAGCATATTGTGTTGAAAACAGACTCGCTCTTAGTGGCTAATCAAATCCGAGGAGAGTATGAGACTCGAGACGACGGGATGATAAGGTACTTGGAGAGGGTAAAAGCCGACACCTCAAAATTGAAATCTTTCCAAATACAGTGCATCCCCAGGTCTGAGAACAACCGAGCCGACGCTCTCTCAAAACTTGCCAGTTCAACCATCAAGAATGTCAGTCGAACCGTGCTGGTGGATATCAGAAATACTAAAAGCATCACTGAGACCGTCGGCATGGTGGGCGACATCGAAGCCGAGACGACGTGGATGACTCCGATAATGAAATATAAGCTGACAAAAGAGTTACCGGAGGACCTCAGTCTCTCTCAGAAGATAAGAAGGATCGCCGCAAGGTACTTGGTGTTCGAAGGAGAATTGTATAGAAGGTCCGTAATAAGACCACTCTTGAAATGTGTCGGCCCAGCCGACGCGGAGCTAATACTGACAGAGATTCACGAAGGCATCTGCGGACATCACATGGGGGTGAGAAAGTTAGCCCACAAATCTCTCCGAGCCGGCTACTTCTGGCCGACCATGCTGAAAGATTCCAGAACAAAGACCAAGAAGTGCAAGAATTGTCAGATGCATGCTCCGGTAATACATGCACCTTCCCGAGACCTGCAACTGATTTCTTAGTCCCCTACCATTTGCACAGTGGGGGATGGATTTATTGGGACCATTTCCAACGGCCTCCGAAGGAAGGAAGTACCTAATTGTCGTCGTTGACTACTTCACCAAATGGGTCGAGGCTGTCGCGGTACCTGCCAAGACCACGGCAGCCGTAAGAAAGGTGATTTGGGAGAACGTCATAACTCGATTTGGGTTGCCCCAAGTCATTGTATTTGACCACGGCCGAGAGTTTTGGAGCGACATGGTGATGAATTGGTTGGAGGAGCTCGGTATCAAATTTGCATACTCCTCCGTCGCCACCCTCGAGCGCAACGGGCGGCGGAGGCGACCCAATAAAACAATACCGAACGGGTTGAAAAAGAAGGTTGAAGATCTAAAGGGAAGATGGGTGATGAACTACCGGCGTCCCGTGGTCACTTCGAACCACGGAGAAAGAAGCAACAAGGTACGGATCCATTCCACCTAGTCTACATGGGTGCGAGGCCGTCCCGCCAATTGAAGCAGCGGTGCCGACATTCAGAACGCAAACTTTTGACCCAGTCGAAAATGAGGAAGGCCTGAGAGCCTCCCTAGACCTGGTCGAAGAAAGTCGAGACACGGCACGGCTCAACTTGGCAGTTTATCAAAACCGAATGAGAAGAGTGACACGTCTGTCGCGTACCTGTCAAAAATACCAACTGGCTCTAACTAATATAGCTAGGGAAGTCGGGTCGAATCCACAGAGAGGTAGGAAATTGTCGGCTAAAACTAGGTTCGTCAAGGTAACCAAATTGGGGGTTTATAAAATGATTTCTAAACTAAGAAAATAAGGATAAGAGAAATAAAAAGAAGGAGTTTAACAGATAAAGGAGAATAGCTAAGACAAACGGTTCACCATAATCATCTGGTCGAGTAATCTAGGTCCCAGGTCAATGCAGTACGGTCTAAGGGGTAGCGAACGTCACCTTTCGGTCCTTAATTCACCCTAAAGTGTAAACAGTTTAACTTTCGCCCTCGCTGCAATACTCTATTGTTCGCTACTAGTCTGCCTCTTCCAACCTTTTGGTCCAGGTCAAGGTCCACTAAGAATAAGGGTCTAACTGCGTCGACTCAATTAGGCAATTACAATTAATTGTAGCATTTAAACAACAAAGACGGCATCAGCATTAACCTAGTAAATCGACTACTCTCCCTTCATATTATGGATCCCCTATAGTCTTAGCATAGGGAAATTAGCTACTCATAATTGTCAGACTAACAATTACAATAACCAAATAATAAAGACTAAACATGATGATGAAATTAAAAAGAATCCGATTGAACGATTATAAAACAAAGAGAAGAAAGATTTTAAGCAGTAATAAGATTAAGAAATAAATTAGATTGATAATACCGAATCCGAGTAGCAAAGTGTAGAGAGCAAAAGTCCAAAGAATGGTGACAAAAAGTGGCAGTGAAAATCAACCAAGTGAAGAGATGAGTAACGTAATTACTCCTCTCCAGTCTTATACTAAAATTCACTCTCAAAACCTAATCTATAGACTGATTACAAAAGCCCATAAATAATTAGGCGGAAATTAACTAAAACACACGACACCACTCGATCGAGCAAGAATAATCTACTCGATCGAGCAATATCATCACCAAACCACTCGATCGAGTAGATGTGACCCACTCGATCGAGCACCACTAGCATAAACTCCTCGATCGACCCCTCAACCAGCTCGATCGATCAATCTTGAGTGTATAAAGCATTCGATCGAGCAGTTAACCACTCGATCGAGCTACATAGGCACGTTAGACCTTGAATTGCTTCCCAAACTCGGCTCATGCGTCTTCCAAGTGTTAGATTTCCAAGCTCCAGCTCCTTATTTTCCATGAATGCATGCAATTGGGACAGTTAAGGCTCGATTTAGCTTCTCTTCAGTCAATTCCTGCAAATTACAATAAACGGACCAAAGTAGAATATTCGGGGGTATTTGTAGCCAGATGCTACATAAAAAGCACAGAAATGCGTGTAAAAATGAGGTGAAAACCTTATATAAAAGACACGCATCAAATCTCCCCAAACCAAACCTTTGCTTGTCCCCAAGCAAATATGAATGCAACTAAAGGATGAACAATGGAACAGGACCAACGATCGCCTACAAAGCACCCACTAGAACCAATTTAATGCGATAACATGACAAAGTAGCAGTAAAAAGTGCAAACGAGTTAAATTAATGTTTCAAACTTACTGAACCATCGACCTTGCAAGACTCAAAAGGTATCGGACTCTCACGGGTCGCTCGTCACTCAAAAACAGGCACAAGGTGAGTATATATGTGAAAGATAGAAAGAAGTAAGACACTCACCTAACTCGACCTATAAGAACATGCATGCAGTCAACATGAATAAAGTCTCTACAACCGTACATAAGCATTCCACCCATACTAATGACCAAGACACGTGCCGAGGACTTACATTTGGGTAAGTGAGGTAATGGGTAAGAAGGGGCTAAAATGAATTTGGATATGTGGGGTTAGAAGCCAGGCTAGCAACATCAGATCCAAATAGTAACTGCATCCCAACTTCGTACTTATGACGTCAAGATAAAACGGTGCAAAATTATGCACTAAACTCACAAACACCAAATACCGTCAACTCCCCATAAAATATAGATAAGGCATGGGAGTGTGAATCATTATGCAATTCTGATTCTTTTTCAAAAACAATCTTTCTGCTTTTTTTTTCTTTTTTTTTTCTTTCTTTTCTTTTTTCGCATTTCTCGTTCTCTTTTTTTTTTCTCTTTTTTTTTCAACAATTCGACAATTTCCTTCTTTCTTTCTTTCCCTTCAATTCTTCCACCATCTTCTGAAATCAGATGAAATAACCATATCGCAATATACATTCCAAGAACTACTCATTACTAGCTCAGCTAGGGTAGGAAGTATTATAAGAAGTAGTTGATAGGACAAAAAGGGCAATTTGGCTATGTGAGGCTCATGGGTAGAATGAAATAAAGGGGACTGCCTCTCCTAACACGTGTCACCATCCACAAACCGAATGCATAAAGGTATTAAGAAGACTAGACTCATGCTTATGCAAATTGATGTTACATGTCTTAGAGAGAGTACTACTCACATCCTAAATGAAACCGGTCATAAATGTCACCAGTTTATAAAGCTCTAACCTCAGAATGTAATGTAGCTTGCCGACATAATGAATCAAGTCTATTCGTTCAGATAAGGAGGAAACAAAAACTCGTAGATTATGCACATAATCACGCCAACTAAATGTCAAGGATATGCAGGGCTCAAGTAAGGGTTCAAAGTAGCGTCAATGTTCAAACGTTCCGACTCAAATCAAACATGAAATTTTTGAAAATTTTTGAATTTTATGATTTTTTTTTTTTTTTTTTTGAATTAAAACAAACAACAATGCATGCGGAAATAATAAATATGGAAGCAGAAGTGCAAGAAAACATGCAGACATGGATATGGATGCATACCTCCCCAAACCAAACCGTACAATGTCCTCATTGTACTAAAAATAGGGAAAGAAATGCAAACTTGAAAGGAAAAGGAAAAGTGGAGTCGGAAAACTTACAAAACGTCGTAAGGAGGGACCTCCCCAAACCGACCATGAACATGGGAGGTCAAAGAAAGTCAAACAGTGGCTCCATAGACGTAAAACAGCAGTTGGAGGTCATAACCATTCGATCGAGTACCTGGAACAGCTCGATCGAATGAACCGGTGCATTAGAATAGCTCGATCGAATGAAGAATCACTCGATCGAGTAAACACGGGTTTGGATCTGGTCGATCGAGGGCATTTTCACTCGATCGAGTAATACCGATCGAGAAAGTGCTCGATCGAACACCAAATCATTCGATCGAGTGCTTTGACCTGCAAAAGACGCATTAAACGCAAGGAAAGTACAAAGGAGGTTCATAAAACAGCGTCTAAGGTTCAACGCAGAGCTAAAGAAAAACAAATAGTTCAACAAAAGTACAAATAAAATAGTCCGGGCTGCCTCCCGGAGAGCGCTGGTTTAAGAGGTCCCGCACGACCTTTCTGGCATCAGTTAACTGGCGCGTCGAGCTCGTCGAAGCGCAAGACTTCAACGCGGTTGTCCGCTTCACTCGCCTCATGGTAATGCTTCACATATTGGCCATTCACCTTGAATCTATGACCCTCGGAATCTTCAAGCTCCACAGATCCAAATTTGGTAAATTTGTGAATCGTATATGGACCACTCCATCTAGACTTGACTTGCCGGGAAATAGTCTCAGTAGGGCATTAAACAAAGCAAAGCACCTTCGCCCCACATGAAACTCCCGAGGTAGGATTCTCTTGTCATGCCATCTCTTCGTCTTTTCCTTTTAAATGCGCGAATGTCATAGGCATTAAGCCTAAACTCCTCTAATTCATCTAGCTGCAAAAGACGATTCTGACCACACAATTTAGGATCATAATTAAGCTCACGAATTGCCCACCAGGCCTTACATTCCAGCTCAACAGGTAAGTGACACGATTTCCCATAAACTAACCTATAAGGTGATGCACTAATTGGTGTCTTAAAGGCAGTTCTATAAGCCCATAATGTGTCATCTAGCTTAAGACTCCAGTCTTTCCGTGATTTAGAAACTACCTTAGACAAGATCTCTTTCAGCTCACGATTAGAGACCTCTCTCGACCACTAGTTTGGGGATGATACCCCAAACCACGCCGGTGTTGGACACCAACTCTAGAAAGATATGGAAGTGAGTTTCTTTTCCTTAAAATGCATCCCCCATCACTAATGACGACCCTAGGGACACCAAAACGGGGGAATATGATCTTTTTAAACATCTTTATCACGGTCTTACCATCACAATGAGGTGAAACAATTCCTCAACCCATTTTGACACATAGTCTACAGCTACTAAGATGTACTGTTACCTTTATCGGACGGGAACGGTCCTTGGAAATCAATGCCCCGGACATCGAAAACCTCAACCTCTAGGATGCCGTTTTGTGGCATCTCATGTCTCTTCGAAATGTTCCCGGATCGTTGGCATGCATCACAGTGAAACAAAAGACTTAGCGTCGCAAACAAAGAAGGCCAAAAAACCAGATCAAGTACCTTAGCCACGGTGCGCGATGGACCGTGGTGACCACCATATGAAGAGGAGTGACAGCCTTCCAGGACTATTTTGGTCTCCCACTGCGGAATACACCGTCTGTAGAGACCGTCTGCACATTCCTTAAACAAGTAAGGGTCATCCCAGAAGTACTGCTTAGCGTTATATAGAAAATGCTTCTTTTCGATAAGAAAGGTCGGCGCAGCCGCCATGCGACAACGGTTAGCTATATCTGCATACCAAGGTTCTTGGTTAACAATAGACGACACAACAACAAATAAAGTATCGTCAGGAAAAGAATCATCAATGGGTAGAGAATCTTCCCCTTCTTGTCGCATCAGCCGCGACAAGTGATCAGCTACAACGTTCTCAGCTCCTTTCTTATCCTTAATCTGCAAGTCAAACTCTTGAAGAAGGAGAATCCATCTCAGTAGTCGTGGTTTAGCCTCCTTCTTAGCAAGGAGATGCCTCAAAGCTGCATGGTCAGTAAAAACAGTGACTTCTGACCCAACTAAATAAGTACGAAACTTCTCTAAGGCATAAACTACAATGCCTAATGACTTCTTCTCGTGTAGTAGTGTACTTCACTTGAGCCTCATCCAGAGTTCGGCTCGCATAGTAAATAGCGTTCAAGGCTTTGTCCTTTCTCTGGCCAAGCACCGCTCCTAGTGCATAGTCACTCGCATCGCACATGATCTCAAACGGCAAGTCCCAATTGGGAGGCTGTATGATCGGCGCGGAGACTAAGGCCTGCTTTAACCTGTTAAAAGCAGAAAGACAAGCTTCAGTAAACACAAAAGGGGCATCCTTAAGCAGCAATTGTGTGAGTGGTTTAGCAATTTTGGAGAAATCCTTGATAAACCGGCGGTAAAAACCGGCGTGACCAAGGAAGCTCCTCACCCCCTTAACATTAACAGGAGGTGGTAATTGCTGAATCACTTCCACCTTTGCTTTATCAACTTCTATTCCCCTATCAGAAACCAAGTGCCCTAAGACAACTCCCTCGTTGACCATAAAGTGGCACTTCTCCCAGTTCAGCACAAGATTAACCTCAATACAGCGCTGCAACACTTTCTCAAGGTTAGACAGAAATCGGAAAAATCACTTCCATATACACCTGAAATCGTCCATAAAAACTTCCATGATAGACTCAATATACTCGAAAATATCCCCATCATACACCTTTGGAAGGTAGCAGGGGCATTGCACAAACCAAAAGGCATTCTGCGATACGCAAAAACGCCCTTAGGACATGTAAATGTAGTCTTGGCCTCGATCGTCGGGTGGATAGGGATCTGAAAGAACCACGAATACCCATCTAAATAGCGAGAAAAATTTATGAGAAGCTAACCTTTCTACCATTTGATCAATAAAAGGAAGGGGAAAGTGATCCTTCTTAGTGGCGGCATTTAGATGTCTGTAATCTATGCACATCCGCCAACCAGTCACTACTCGAGTAGGTATTAATTCATTCTTCTCGTTCTTAACTACAGTTGTCCCTCCTTTCTTCGGGACCACCTGTACTGGACTCACCCATTTAGAATTACCGGCAGAATAGATAATACCCGCATCCAAGAACTTCATTACCTCACCATCACGACATCCTCGCATCTTCTCGGTTCGGCTGCGCCGACCCTGTCTGCAAGGTTTGTGATCCTCCTCCAGCTCTATCCTGTGCATACAAATATCGGGGCTAATCCCCGTGATATCGTCCAGTGAATAGCCCATTGCCTTCCTGTTTTTCTTGAGCACAGCTAACAAAGAGGTCAGCTGCTCATCACTAAGCTTGGCACTAACAATGACTGGATATTGCTCTGTATCGTCTAAGAAAGCATATTTAAGATGAGAAGGGAGAGGCTTACGTTCCGGTACCTTTACCTCTATGGAACAAAGAGTGCTGATCATTTGTTCCACCTGCTCTCCTTCATGCTCATCTAAATCATCAACGAGCAAGTCCAATGCAGCGTCATCGTCCTCTGGGCTATCTGCACACTCATCAAAAAGCATGAGAACTTCTAGTGGGTCCTTCATAAAAGAACCCGACCAGAAGTCATAAATAGATTCATCAATAATATCGACCGAATATCAAGTGTCCTCTATCATTGGGTGGGCTAAAGTACTGGGCAAACTGAATGTGATAGCGTCATCCCCTACTGCAAGAGTCAGACGCCCTTGTCTGACATCAATAACCCAAATTTGTACAAAGAAATGGTCTTCCTAAGATAATTTGGGTCCGGGTGTCCTCAGCTATATCCAAAACAATGAAATCTACTGGGATGTAAAGCTTGCCTATTTTCACAGGCACATCCTCTAAGACACCTAAGGGTCTCCTAACAGATCTATCAGCCATCTGTAGGGTAATGTTGGTCACTTTGAAGTGACTCATCTTCAGTTTCTTGCAGACAGGAAGGGGCATGACACTGACACTGACACCTAAATCGAAAAGGGCCTTATCAATAACCATATTGCCTATGACACAAGTGATAGAAAAACTGCCCGGGTCTTTCATTTTTGGAGGGGCCTTATTTAACAGCAAGTTACTAGACTCTTCCATAAATGAAATCGTCTCAAATTCACTCAAGTTTCTCTTACGCATCACGATATCCTTCATAAACTTAGCGTAAGTGGGTACCTGAGTAACAAGTTCGGAAAAAGGGACAAGATTACTGGAGGTTCTTCACGATGTCCACGAACTTACCGTCATCGTTGCTCGATCTTTGCGTCCTTCAGACGGCTTGGGAAGGGTACCCTGGTAGCGATGAGTGGTCCCGCAACCTTTTCTTTACCCTTATCAATGCGTGACGTCTCCACAGCAAGGGAAGATGACACGGTGGCGGTATTAGATACTGAATTAGGATTTCCGCCACTTAAAGTACTGGATCGAGTACCTTGATCGCTCGATCGACCATGTTCTTCACTCGATCGAGTGATTTCTTCAGCATAGTTGCTCGATCGACCAACTTGGAATTCTGCGCTTCTCGATCGACCGCCATTATCACTCGATCGAGTGACTGGATGATTAGAACTGCTCGATCGAGTAGATGAGTTGCTCGATCGAGTGGTTACTGCACACGCAGCAAGTATTTCCTGCAAAAACTCGTCTGTCGCGTACCTGTCAAAAATACCAACTGGCTCTAACTAATATAGCTAGGGAAGTCGGGTCGAATCCACAGAGAGGTAGGAAATTGTCGGCTAAAACTAGGTTCGTCAAGGTAACCAAATTGGGGGTTTATAAAATGATTTCTAAACTAAGAAAATAAGGATAAGAGAAATAAAAAGAAGGAGTTTAACAGATAAAGGAGAATAGCTAAGACAAACGGTTCACCATAATCATCTGGTCGAGTAATCTAGGTCCCAGGTCAATGCAGTACGGTCTAAGGGGTAGCGAACGTCACCTTTCGGTCCTTAATTCACCCTAAAGTGTAAACAGTTTAACTTTCGCCCTCGCTGCAATACTCTATTGTTCGCTACTAGTCTGCCTCTTCCAACCTTTTGGTCCAGGTCAAGGTCCACTAAGAATAAGGGTCTAACTGCGTCGACTCAATTAGGCAATTACAATTAATTGTAGCATTTAAACAACAAAGACGGCATCAGCATTAACCTAGTAAATCGACTACTCTCCCTTCATATTATGGATCCCCTATAGTCTTAGCATAGGGAAATTAGCTACTCATAATTGTCAGACTAACAATTACAATAACCAAATAATTAAGACTAAACATGATGATGAAATTAATAAGAATCCGATTGAACGATTATAAAACAAAGAGAAGAAAGATTTTAAGCAGTAATAAGATTAAGAAATAAATTAGATTGATAATACCGAATCCGAGTAGCAAAGTGTAGAGAGCAAAAGTCCAAAGAATGGTGACAAAAAGTGGCAGTGAAAATCAACCAAGTGAAGAGATGAGTAACGTAATTACTCTTCTCCAGTCTTATACTAAAATTCACTCTCAAAACCTAATCTATGGACTGATTACAAAAGCCCATAAATAATTAGGCGGAAATTAACTAAAACACACGACACCATTCGATCGAGCAAGAATAATCTACTCGATCGAGCAATATCATCACCAAACCACTCGATCGAGTAGATGTGACCCACTCGATCGAGCACCACTAGCATAAACTCCTCGATCGACCCCTCAACCAGCTCGATCGATCAATCTTGAGTGTATAAAGCATTCGATCGAGCAGTTAACCACTCGATCGAGCTACATAGGCACGTTAGACCTTGAATTGCTTCCCAAACTCGGCTCATGCGTCTTCCAAGTGTTAGATTTCCAAGCTCCAGCTCCTTATTTTCCATGAATGCATGCAATTGGGACAGTTAAGGCTCGATTTAGCTTCTCTTCAGTCAATTCCTGCAAATTACAATAAACGGACCAAAGTAGAATATTCGGGGGTATTTGTAGCCAGATGCTACATAAAAATCACAGAAATGCGTGTAAAAATGAGGTGAAAACCTTATATAAAAGACACGCATCAAAGAGCATACAACCGTAGGGTCCACAAAAGGGACTTAAGGGTAGGAGATCTAGTCCTAAGAAAGTCGGCCGCAACCAACAAAGGAAACATCCATGGTAAAATGACGGCCAACTGGGAAGGACCCTACAGGGTGGTTGAAGAAATGAGGCCGGGGACATACCGGGCCGACAGGACATGGAGGGAGTGCCTCTAATGAGCCACTGGAACACAGACAACCTTAGAAAATACTTCATATAGCGGCGGAGGTGTCCGAGACCGTTGTGGGCACCCCAACGCGTGATTATATCTAATGAAGAGTGATCCAAGTTTTCCATCAAAATGAAGAGTCTCCTCCGTAGTCGTACCAAGGTAGACGCCACGGCCAAAGCCGGCAACATCACTAGTAGACGCCACGGCCAAAGCGGCAAATCACTACAATGGCGATTGATACTCGCGAAAGTGACCAACATGCTTAGTAGACGCCATCGGCAATACTACAGATGCGGTTGATACTCGAAAGCGACCAACATGCTTAAGAACGTATAAGTACGATTGAGAACCGCAACTGATCGCCGGCCAATCCGGAGTGGCAGAGAAGCGATCAATATGTCTATAGATACGAACGCTGTCGAGCCGTAACCTCGATTGCCTCGGCCAAAGCCGGAAGTGACGGGAACACAACGACCGATACGCTAACATGTTCACAACAGCAGTTGGGAAGCGCAAATCTGACCGCCTCGGCTAAGACCGGGAGTGGAGGAGGAAGCGACCGACATGCCAACATGTTTAAAAACGTTTAAGTACAGTTGAGATACGCAATCTAACTGCCTCGGCAAGGCCGAAGATAAAAACGAAAAAGCGCTCAATATGTTAAAAACGTAAGAAGACAACTCAATGGAGAATGAGACCAAAGCCTCGGCCAAGCCGAAGGCAAATAGACAAACTTTATTAAAAACGTTTACAGGTGGGGCAAAACAAAGTCGACGGCCGTCCCCATAGGGATAGCCTAAACACAACCTACCAAAGTTTAACAAAAAAAGAAGGAACAACAAAAGGTTACAAACATAAGACTTGAAGCGCCAAAAGGATGGCAGGGAGGAAAGGCTCAATAGTTGGCCCCCGAACACTGAAATCGTCCGAAGGACCGGTGAATCCGGTGACGACCGCCCGTCTCCCTATGGTTGTTGCCGCCGCCACCGGCAGCAGAGCAAAGATCACCAACGGTAGGCAGCCCAGAGGAAAGCTTGGCAGCTTCACTTGCCTTGGCCCTCTCAGCCTCCTCTCTGGCCTCCTTCACCTTAGCATCCCGGGCCGCCTTCTCCGCAGCCTCCTGAGCGGCCTTCGCCTCATCCGCGGCCTTGGCCTCCGCAGCAGTAGCCTTCTCATCCTGAAGCCGGTCAAAATCTTGCCACGGGAAGGAGCCTTCAGGAAGGAGCTCCTTAATTGCATCCCTGGTAGCATCTTCAGCTTGGTCCCGGTACCGGGCACACATGTCAGGGATGATGACGGTTTTCAGCGTCTCAATGTCCTTCTCCCTTTGAGCAAGGATAGCCTTTGTGTTCTTATGCTCCTTCGCCTCGGCCAGATGCAGGGACTTCCATCTTTCCCTCTGCTCAACCATGGTATTATAACCGCCCTGAAGTTTGTCTCTCTCCTCCCCGCCTTAGCGGCGTCGGCCCAACGCAGCCTCAACCTTGGCTCTCTCGGCTAGGACCGCCTTCTCAGCTTTCTCCTTAAGCTTTCGCTCAGCGAGGAAGTCCTTCATGGCGGCCTGGAAGTCTTTCTTCGTCCTCTCGGCCTTCTTCTTGGAAGCGGCAAGCTCAAGCCTAAGCCGTTCGAGCGCAGGAGCTGCTTGAGCCATGAGCTTTTCTTGCTCGATAATATGAGCGCCGGCTAGTTCAGCCCACTTCACCAGCCTCTTGGACAACCTTATGCCTTCCGCCCTAAGCTGAGCGGGGGAAACCTTCTGGGATGAGGAGTCGGCGGTGACATTTTGATCGCCCGTCTGCACAGGCTGCTTCTCCAATTGCCGTTCAGTGAGAACGACAAGCCGGCGCCGGCGACGGCTGATCTACAAAAAACCCAGACAAAGCATCCATGTCAACATTCATTGACATGTCAGAGAGCCTGTCATCAGGAATGCCTAAAGAACCTGCTAAATCCGAGCCATGGGTTAGATCCGTACCAGTCCTGGCCTTCTTGGACAGAGGGCCGGCTGACCCCTTTTCTTTCCCTGCCTCGGTAACAGCAGCAGCAGGCGTTGCCTCTTTTCTCTTATTTGAAGGAGGAGGACCCTCCACAACGGTGACCTCCTCTTCAACATCGACGACCACCTGCTCCTTTTGGACTACGGGGATTGAAGATTGAGTTGGAGTTGACGCCGTAGCCGCCGTAGACGTTGTCTTTGGTCTCCGGCGCGGCACGTTACCGCCAATCTCCGCTTGAGTCGCCGCCACATCCATTGCCTTCATCGCCTGCTCCATGAGTTCGTGAGGGGCAAGTCTGCGATCACGTGGCGCGGCCTTAGGATGCAGCTCAACAACTCTCCCGTCCTGGTCAAGTCCCAACTTCTTGAGGATGGAGACAGACAGATCCCGGCCAAATCGATCTGCAAAAGAAACAAAGCAGGAGTTAAGCAAAAGAAATAAACCAAGGCTCAAATACGGAAGCATAAAAAAGCAAAAGTGGGCCTCATACCGACCCCACTCACCCTGGCCGAGGGCCGGTATGAGGCCGACGTGGCAAAGCTGCCGTCTTGAAAAACGATCCGCGTCGGGGCATCCATCCCTTCGGCGTGCCATCCTTCTCGGCCTCAAATGCCTCTCATTGCCGCGTTTCGTCCTCCTTAAGATAGACCTTCTTGGCGTCCATCTTAATCTTACTACGGGAGACATATCTGTCATGCTCCCCTGACTCTCACACCGCAAATTGACGCGGCTCTGAAAGGACCGGGGCAGCGGATAGTCCTCCGGAACCTCGACGTATACCCACCGCCCCTTCCAGTCCTTGCAAGATGTCGCTTGAAACGGTAACATAACCCGCCTCGGTGGTCTCAGATGCCGTACCACCCCGTGCCGCCTAGGGTAGTCTGCCGAAGATGGTGGAGCCGGCGGAAGAGGTTCACCGTTGGGGCCTCCCCTTTAAAAAGACATAACCACACAAAGCCAATAATCGTCCTGATGGCCAACGGATGCAGTTGAGCCACGGCGACATTCATGGCTTTAATTATGGCAGCAACGTGTTCATTAAGAGGAAACCGGAGCCCATACTCCAGGTGTCTGATGTACACGCCGATACAACCTTCGGGAGGGCAACAGACGGCCTGATCACCCTCAGGAACAATTATTCTATACCCCCTGCCGAAGGAGTAATGATCTTCAAAAAGTTCAGGCCCGGAGACAGAGGCGAACTTGTTTGTCCAAACGCGATCAGGATTGATCGAGCAGGCGTCGCCGTGCCACAAGAGATGCGGCCTCTCCGAATCAGATTGGGTCGCCTCATTATCGTCATCATCAAAACCCTCCAAAAATTTCTCATCAATTTCAGGAGAAGGCGACTTGGGACCCTCAAACCCTATCGGGGTGACAACCAGTGGCTCCTGTTCATCAGGACGCGACGGTTCGCCCCCCGGCGCAGAATACTGGGTTGAGCATCAGCAGAAGACATGGTGACAATAAATACTTAACAAATAAAAGTTGGAAAAATTTTTTTTTGTTTACCTTGGAAGAAAGTGTTACGCCGAGTAACGCTTCGAAAGTTAGAGAGAAAACGCTTCGAAAAAAACTAGAGAGAGAAATTTTTTTGAAGAAATGAAGTTTGCAAGTCAAAAAGAGGGGCACACTGCTCTATTTATAGAGCAAAGCCCATGAAGCGGACCAATCAGAGCAAAGCCCATGAAACGTCCACCAATCAAGGCCAAGCCACGTGTCAAGCATGCAGCCACGGAATGTCAATCGACATACAGTTACTAATCTTCTTCGACACGCTCCTTGGTATCTACTTGCCACCGGCCAGCTGATCAACCAAGCTTGGCAGCACCGGCCAGGGGCAATCAAAAGCACACGGCACTCTCAACCTTGGTCTCGGCCAGCGCCATTTTCTTTTCCACATCGGATGTCCATTACACAACCATGTGGAGGGGGGATATGGTACGGCCTGAACAGAACCAAGCCGGGGAAGAAGTTCGACATGCGCAGAATACGCTCAACACTCATCGAAGGTCCATACCACGTCATAGACTACGCTGGGGGCAAATTGATGGGGCATATTCTGCACCCGCTGACCGAGTCAACATATTGAGCAAGGTCAAAGCCAAAAGACAGCAAGTCAACGTATTAGACAGCCTAACCGACGCAGCCTGTCGGCATGGAGCCTAACTAGCCGGCCGAGAGGCATATCCGCGTACTCACATCCAGTCCCCTCGGCATGGAGTCAACCAGGCCTGCCGGCCCGACATGGGTCCCTCGGCCGAGGGTAAAACAGTCTTTTCACCTGCTAGCCACTTGGCCACTTGGCCACTACGTGACAAAAGGTGAAAATCTATAAATACTCCACTTCTCTCATTGAGAAAAGGATCCGAAAAACTATCCCAAACTCACTGTGATGGGGCATATTCTGCACCGCTGACCAAGTCAACACACTGAGCAAGGTCAAAGATATCCACAGCAAGTCAACGACTTAGACTGCCTAGCCGATGCAAAATTACCCCATCGGCCGCGCTAGTGTATCGGCATGGCAACCCGCCACCGGGGGCACATATCCGCGTACTCACATCCAAGACCCTACGGCCGCCGTAGGACAATCGGCCGAGGGTAGAACGGTCTTTCCACCTGATAAGCCACTTGGCCACTTGGCCACTACGTGACAAAAGGTGAAAGCCTATAAATACTCCTCAACCTTCATTGAGGAAAGGATCCCACAACTTAACCTAAAATACACTATTCATCTGGTAATATCTCCCTTATCTCTCTACAATACATTCCTAGCCAATTAGTATACAACTTATACCTCTAAGTTCACTGACTTGGGCGTCGGAGTGGGTACGCTTGGCATAAAGCCAAGCCCTCAGTTCGTTCATTGTTGCAGGAAAGGCCGAGAGAGACGATAGGAGCGAGGAGGGTTCAACCCAAGACATCATTCTACAAGCCACGGGTGGTAACAATACTTGCTCTGGAATTACACCCGGAACAATTGGCGCCGTCTGTGGGGAAAGACACTAGAAGCTAGTCACATTCATTCCCAAACAAAAAAAAAAAAAAAACAAAAAAACCCACCCAAAAAGCTAAGAAAATGTCGAAACAACAAGATGCGGTCAGAATCGATTTAAACCGCATTTTACCAAGATGATACTTTCAACAATTCTCGAGTCATACTGACCCTCCACCGGTGGTGTAATCCAACCGGAGTTCGGGATGCCATCAATACCCGACACGCGCATTGCCCCAACCAGGTCACCATCATGGGACGCGTGGTTGATGTAGCCAGGCTGAAAATGCTCCTAGACCTAATTAGTAACACACCGCTCACACCGTCACGCCGACAAGAGCAAGCGGAAACGTCCGGGAGACCGGGGCCCAAAACGTGACTCCGAGAAACTTGAACGGAGCACTAGGAGAAGCCGACCAGCCCAAGTCGCCGGGGAGCCCAAAGTGGGCGCGGTAGACCTAAGTCCTTCCCGCACTCGTGGGAGGACGGCGTCCCCGCCACACGAACGAGGCTCACCCCGAAGGAGCTAGAGGAGTCCGACTCAGCAGAGTTGGAGAAGAAGTCCGAGTCGAAGAAGGAGCCCTCCCGCTACGGGGAGGAGCCGAGTTAGGGACGCGAGAGCCGATCGCCGCGTGTCGTCCGACACGTGGTCGCAGCCCCTCAACGCCTACGTCCTAGAAGTCCGGTGCCAAGTAAGCTCAGCCGCCACCCCCGCATACAAGGGGGATGGTGATCCGATCGACCACCACGCCGAGGCCTTCGAGTCTTACATGTCGGTATGGGAGCAGCCCGATGAGGTCTGGTGCCGAATTTTCCCAACAACTTTGCATGGGATGGCTCAGAGCTGGTACAAAGGGCTTCCTGATGGCTCGGTGTACTACTACGCCGACCTGAAGGGCGCTTTCCTAGCCCAGTACTCCTGCAATAGGAGAAGGGCCGTAGAGACATCTGACCTCCTGACCATCAGACAAGAGGGGGGCGAGTCTCTCCGGAGCTACGTGAAGAGGTTCGATGGAAAGGTCCAGCAGATTCGAGAAATTAATCCCGAGCTGGCGGCCTTCGCGCTGATGAAGGGCCTCCCAAGGGGGCCTTAAAAACGAGCTTTATCAAGAGCGGAGGCCTGGGCTCGGACGCCGCGAAAGTTGGCCGACCAAGCCATCAAGGTGGAAGACTACCACAAGACCGGGAAGATCCCGCAAGCCGAGCAATCAGAAAGAAGGGTCACAGCGGGATGGGGATCAGACGAAGGACGCCGCGACAACTCAGGCTCGCGGTCCGACAGTAGACGCCGTGAGAATAACAGATCACGGTCGGACAGATCCGACCGGAAGCAAGACTCGGCAGGCGCCGGGTGGAATTCAGGAACGTACCACCAGAGGCGGTATAGTGAAAAAACCCCTCTCGTCGTATCAGCCGCCGAAGTCTTCGCCCTGAGCAAAAACGAGGGCCGAAGTGGGAAAGACCTCCCAAGCCAAAAAAGCGACGGTGACACGAGCCAATACTCGAGTACCACGGCCACACCGGCCATTTAACCAACGATCGCCGCCATCCGAAGAATGCCATAGAGGAGCCGATCCGGAAGGAAGCCTCGGCAAGTACGTTGCAAAAGGCCAAAAGACCGACGCGCTATTCAGATAGGAAGTCCGTCTTCGAGCGGATAGGCGTGATTCATGTTGTCATCGGGGGCAACGAGAACGGAGGGTCCGCTCATGGGCACAAGCGGCACCTGAACGAGCTATATCAGGCCATCAACTTTGTGCCCAACTCGAGGATCCCCTCTGCAAGCATCCCCGATATAACTATCGGAAGAAAGGACTACGAAGGGGTCATCGCCCCTCACAGCGACCCGCTTGTAGTCAATTTGGACATATCCAACCACCTGGTCAAGAGGTGCCTGATTGACACAGGTGCATACACGAACATCATGTTTAGAGAGTGCTTTCTCGGCCTCTACCGAAGATCAAGGACTTAAGCCCCCGCACCAACCCCTATACAGCTTCTCGGGGCCGGCCTGGTACCTGGGATCAATTAAACTCCGGTGACGTTCGGCGAGAAGAACGCGGCTAAAAACATCCTAGCTGAGTTCGTCGTCATTGACGGCTCGTCCGCCTACAACGTTCTCATAGGCCGAGTCACCCTGAGCGAGGCTGACGCAGTGATGTCCATCCGGGCCCTAACACTGATGTATGTCTCGGACCGGGGGGAAGCGCATAAGCTTGTCTCCAAAGACGAGAAGGATGAGGTGGTCAACGTCCCGGATAGCCGCCCGAGGCCGCAACATGCAATCCCTCAAAGAAGCGAAGTCCGAAAAAGGAAAAAGCCCGTCCTTACAAAGGGGAGGCGACCTCATGGATACGACTAGTGGCCGATTGGGGAGATGTGCTCAGGATGAGCCGTTAGGGCATTGGTAATCTTGTAAAATTTATGTAGCTACGGAGGTGTCCAAGATAGCTGTGGACACCCCAACGCATGTTTTTACCTAGTGAAAAACCACCCGCGCCTTCCAAAGAAACAAAATTTTCCCATCGATTATTTATCAAGAAACGGACGCGCTCACACCTTTGTCATACCGACAAGAGCGGATCTCCATCCAGCTTAGCGCGTCGCGCAGTCACCCCAAGTAGTAGACGCCACGGCGATCACCCCCAGAGGTTTGACGCCGTCGCAGCTCACCCAAGTGGTAGACGCCACGTAACACGCTATCAAGAAACGGACGCCGGCCACACCGTCATACCGATAAGAGCGGCAGTCTCCATCCGCAGCTTAGCGCCGTCGCAGATCACTCCAAGTGGTAGACGCCACGGCAGTCACCCCCGCAGGTTTGATGCCGTCGCAGGTCACTCCAAGTGGTAGACGCCACGTAACACGCTATCAAGAAACGGACGCCGCACACACTGTCATACCGACAAGAGCGGTCTCCATCCGTAGCTTAGCCGTCGCAGTCACCCCAAGTAGTAGACGCCACGGCAGTCACCCCAGGAGGTTTGACGCCGTCGCACTACCCAAGTGGTAGACGCCACGTAACACGCTATCAAGAAACGGACGCCGGCTCACACTGTCATACCGACAAGAGCGGCTAGTCTCCATCCGTAGCTTAGCGCCGTCGCAGTCACCCCAAGTAGTAGACGCCACGGCAGTCACCCCCAGAGGTTTGATGCCGTCGCAGTCACTCCAAGTGGTAGACGCCACGTAACACGCTATCGCGAAATAGACGCCGGCTCACACTGTCATACCGACAAGAGCGGCATTCTCTGTCAAGAAACCCGTGCCGGCTCACACTGTCAATCCGACAAGAGCGGCAATCACCCTCGTAAGGCGGGTACCATGACAGTAACGGCCATCGCACACTACACTCGCAAAAACAGACGAAGTGTCTTGGAAGCGTTGAAACACAGTTGAGATGAGATAAAGACCTCGGCCAAGCCGGAGGCGAAAGAAACGAACCATTATTAGAAGATAAGTTACAAATTACAAGTGAAAAGAATACAAACGACGGCCGCCCCCATAGGGACACGCCGAAACGCAATCTACCAAGGTTGTACAAAAAGAGGCAAAAACTACTATTATGTTCACGTACAAAGAGATAACGGGAGGAAGGGCTGAGTAACTGGCCCCCGGACAGCCGAAGCGGATCTGCTGTAAACTTGTTCTCACCAAGCAACACATGGTAACATGTGAGGAGTCAACAGATCTCTTGTAGAACTTGTTCTCATCAAGCCGCATCTTCTTCGGCGGGCAACCCAAAGAGCCTATTCTCTAGCACCTCGGCCTCGGCTTCGGCGGCCCTGCCCTCATCCTTTCGGCTTCTTCCTTAGCCACCCGAGCCCTCTCAGCAAGAGCTGCTTTCTCAGCGGCCGCCTCCCTCTCCGTCTTTGCCTTCACCGCCTCCTTGGCCTCCTCCACCGCGGCTTTCTCCTTAGCCTCGAGCTTGTCATCAAGCAACGCGTCGAACCTGCCCCACGGGAAGGAACCATCAAGAGGGAAAAGCTCCCCGATAACTTCCTAGCAAAGATCTTCGGCCAAATCCGGAACTTGGCGCACGGTTTGGGAAGCATGTCGGTTTGCGGCATCTCGATGTCCGCCTCCTTCGCTTGATGACGGCATCTCGCCCCGAACCACCTCCGCCCCGAGCCTTAAACAGTCCGGGACTCGTTCCTCGCTTAAGGTAGAGGTCGGCGCGCCGAGCGAGCTCACATTTCCTCGCCATTCAGCCTTCGGCGGCCCCGCAGCCTCGGCTTTAGCCCTCTCGGCTAGGACCTCCTTTTCGGCGTCCTCCCCGAGTTTTCTCTCGCCAAGAGCGCCTTCTCGCCTTCTTCCCTAAGCCTCGCTCATTGAGGAGACCCGGCTTCGCCGATGCGACCACCGCTTAGTGGCATTACGCTCATGAACAGCCCGAGCCACGGCCTTCTCTTGCTCCCCGAGACGAGCGGTAGCCACGTTCCACCTCGCCAGCCTCCCTAATAAGCTTCGTACCCTCCTCTATAAGCTCGGAGACGGAAGCCTTCTGGGATGAAGGGACGGTGGTGGCACCGCCACTAGCCTGCGGGCCGGGAGACGAAAGCCTTCGGGATAAAGGGTTGACGGTGGTGCCTTGACCACCAACCCGTGCGAGGACCCCACCGCCCGCCGCCCAACGTGAGCAATAGCGATTGCGGCCGATCCGCAGGTTCATTAAAACATCGCATCGATGATCGACCCATCGAAATACCTAGTGGCACGGCCGAGTTTAAGCCACGAGCTAGATAGGTACCATGTTTGGCCTTCTTGACCGGAGAAGGCACTTCCTTGCCAAAGTGGTAGAAGTGTCCCTTTCCTCTTACGGATAAGAGGAGATCCCCTCTCGAATCCCCCTCATCGGGAATCTCAACAATCTCCATCTTCTTAAGGGAGGGGATGGGAGTTGAAGCCGGTGTCGACGCCGCTGCCACCAAGGGCCTTGTTTTCCGCGTCCGACGCACCACGCCGCTAACAACCCTTGCCTGCGCCTCCTCCTTGCTCAAGACCTTCAGCCGCATTGCTCCATGAGATCGTTCGGCGACATCCTCGCGATCATGGGCCGAGCCTGGGATGCAAGTCAAGAACGGTTTTATCTTTGTGCAGCCCCATTCTCCGAAGAAGATCCTCAGATAAGTCCGGTCCAAAGTGGTCTACAAAAGAAACAAAGAGTCAAGAAGAAGAAATGAATCGAGATTCGAAAATAAAGAAACATCAAGAGCGGCGGTAGGCCTCACACCGACCCCACTCACCCCGTGCTAGGGCCGGGATGAGGCCGACATAGAAAGCGGCTCATCCCGAAGAATGATCTGCGTCGGGGGAATCCATCTTTTCGGCACCCCACCCTTGTCCACCTCAAAGAGCCTCATGGCCGCCTTCTCATCCTCCTTCGAAGGACCGCTAGCATCCATTTTAAGACGCTTCCGAGTGACCCATCCGTCATGCTCCGCCCTAGTCTCACACCGCAAATTAACCCGATCTTTGGAAGGAACGGGGGCGGATAGTCATTCAAGCACTTTAACATACACCCACCGACCCCGCCAGCCCTTGCAAGAAGAGAGTTTGTCAACAGAGACGTAACCTCGCTTTCGGTTTGTCTGTTTGTACCATCCAACGCGCCAGGGAGTGACGGTTTGAGATGATGAAGACGGCGGAATAAATCCACCGTCGAGCCTCTCCTTAAAAAGACAAAGCCGACGAAACCAATTATGGTCCTCATGGCCAGCGGGTGCGGTTGGGCAACGAATGCCACGTTCATGGCTCTAATTATGGCCACAACGTACCCATTCGGGTGAAACCGGAGCCCGTACTCCAAATGCCGCAGTACACGCCAAGATGGTCTTGGCGGAGGGCAAGATACTGACTGACCCTCCCGGGGATAACAATTTCGTATCCCCTACCAAAGAAAAAAATGATCCTCGAAAAGTTTCCCACGAACAACGGCAAGCTTACGGGACCAAGCACGATCAAGGCGGATCTTACAGACATAGCCGTGATCCATGACATACCGTCTCCCCTCACTAGGACGAAGGCCTTTCCATATCATCACCAAAATCATCACCAAGATCACCAAAAGAGTCAGAATCCTCCCATTCCTCCAGAATTTGAGGATCAACTTCAGGAGAAGGAGACCTAGGACCCCCGACGCAGTTTACTAGGCCCAAAGATCGAGAAGACATGGTTCACAACAAATTATTAGCAAGGAAAATAAAGAGTTTGCTTGTTTACCTTAAAGAAAAACACTCACGGATCAAATACTCAGAAGATTAAGAAGAAGAAAACCCTTGAAAGTTTGGAGAGATGAAAATTTTAGAGAAAAATTTTCGAAAATAAAATGGAGGCCAAAATCACTAATAACTACCCTATTTATAGAGAAAAGCCCATGAAGAAGGACCAATCAGGGCACAGCCCATGAAGCGTCAACCAATCAGCGAACACACGTGTCAAGCATGCAACCGCGGGATGTCAATCGTCGCAATCAGCGGTTGAATGTCAATCAATGCAACAGATGACCAAGCGTCTTCAACACGCCTATTCACATCTTTTATTTGTTCATCTCCTTCAAACAAGTTCCTAGGTACCTAGTCTCCGCCGGCTACAAATCAACCAAGCCGGGAAGCACGGCCGGGGCAATCAAATTCAACCAGGCGCTCTCGGCCCTGGTCTCGGCCATCGTCTTGTTCTTTTCCACATCGGATACCCTTCACGCATCCATGTGGAGGGGGGATATGGTATATGGTACGGCCTAGCAAGAGCCACGCCGATACACAAGGAGACACCGATATGAAAGATTTTCAAATTTACTTGAATATGCGCTCAAAGATACATCGGAGCCCATACCACGGCATAGACTACGCTGGGGCAAAATTGATGGGGCATATTCACCACCGACCAAGTCAACACACCGAGCAAGGTCAAAGATATCCACAAAGAAGTCAACGACTTAGATCGCTTAGCCGATGCAGCCCATCTACCTGCTAGCCAGGGAGTATCGGCATGGCAACCGCGCCATGGGCACATATCCGCGTACTCACATCCAAGACCCTACGCCTGCCGTAGGACAATCGGCCGAGGGTAGAAACGTCTTTCCACCGATAAGCCACTTGGCCACTTGGCCACTACGTGACAAAAGGTGAAAGCCTATAAATACTCCTCAACCTTCATTGAGGAAAGGATCCCACAACTTAACCTAAAATACACTATTCATCCAGTAATATCTCCCTTATCTCTACAATACATTCCTAGCCAATTAGTATACAACTTATACCTCTAAGTTCACTGACTTGGGCGTCGGGCGGGTACGCTGCATAAAGCCAAGCCTCGCCTGATTCGTTCATTGTTGCGGGAAAGGCCGAGAGAGACGATAGGAGCGAGGAGGGTTCAACCCAAGACATCATTCTACAAGCCACGGGTGGTAACAATACTTGCTCTGGAATTACACCCGGAACACACTGAATAATTGGTATAAACTCCCTTATCTCTCTACAATATACTTTGCCAAGTTAACATACAACTTATCTCTTTAAGTTTTCGACTTGAAGCGTCGGAGTGAAAGACGTTCGGCCCCAAGCCCCTCGGTTGTTCATCTTAAACAGAAAAGAGTGAAAGGAAGAGACAAACAACGACATCATTCAACAAGTTTAAGTGGTCATAATCCTGCTCCGGAATTACACCCCGAACAGATACTAAGTGAAAGATCAATATACGAGTATTTCAAATCAAGTTTACACAACCAGGCTAAAATTAGTTTTCAAATATTTTACCAAGTCCATTTAATTTTCTCCTATGAAATAACGGAATAGTCATTTGGATTTCTTTCCATGTTCATTCGTATAGAAATACATTTCAAAATATTTTATAAGCTCGACTTTTCATTTTATATTCTTTTCACATAATAATAATATGGACTACGTTTTCAAAAGTATTCTTATGCATGACTTGAATTATCTTCATAATCATTTCACATTACATCACTATCTTCATGCTTGTTCGGTTAAGTCAAAGTAGGATGGATGATAATTCTAATCTTCCATGTGTAGGAATACCTTTTTGAGTTTTGAAGAGAAATTCTTATGCAACTAGGCAAAGGCAGTTGGACAAAACTCCAAAAGTAAAGTTTTGGGCGCATTGAATTTTCTATACAAACGAGTGTGGTCCGTGGCACTACAACCTTACCCTACCTAAATGGCGAGTGGTGACCGGTAGCCGAGTTATGGCATGTAGGTCGATACTGACATTATTATAGTCCCGTCCCGTTCATTTATTTACATTTTCTTATTCAAATGTATCGATATTTTTTGTGTCTTTTTCTTGGCGCTAGTGGCGGAGCATAATAAGGCCACTTTTTAGAGACAATGAAAACTATACGAAAATTTTTAGTTTGAATTCGGAATTTTTAAAGATTACCTTTTTATTATTTGTTTACACCTGTAAATATAAATTCTGGTTATATCACTACTTTTTAACATAGTTACTGCTATATGGGTAATAGTTAAATACTCGTTATGTAAAAGTTGTTTTTCCACTTTTTTCGCATTATTTTAAACATATTTTTATATCTTTTTTGTGATTCATCGCTATAAAAGAAAACGTAAGAAATTAAAAGGCGAACGTAAAGGAATGACGAACGAAGGTTGGACTATAGAACAAACGAAAAGAGCGTTGAAAATACGCAGTGGGTCCGATCCTTTTGGAATCACGTAGCTCTTTTCCCACTTGCTTCTTGAATTGTTTTGATAGGGAGAGACGAGACCGTAATAGAATGTTGTAGGACGATTGTATTCATCTTAAATTTAAAGATTGATAAAATAATTGGTCTTTCTTGTGACGGGTTATTATTAGTGGCGGATATTTTGTGAGTTAAAATGGTAACAAAATGGATTAATGGAGAAAGGGGACAAAATGAATAGTGTTGCAGAGAGAGAAAAAGTGGGTACTTTGTGAGGTAAAATGGTATCCGTCACTCAAGAGTGACGGATATGTGCCGTCACAAACAAGAATTTGTGTTGATAAAATAATGTGAAGAACAAAAAAGGAGAGTATATATATAGAAGAATAAAATATATTCTAAATGCTCTTGCAGAATATTATTTAACCCATTTTAAAGTTAAAAACGAATATTTCCGTCTTAACTCGTAAGTCGTGATGTACTTCGTATGTTATATGTACTCCGTGTAATTGTTGTGTAGCACACAGAGTATTGACTATAGAGGTAGGCGTTTATTTTTGCATATATATGCACGAACTTCTGCACCCTTGTTATTATCACACAACTACAAACTACACAAGACTGCAGTTGTCTTCATTTTTTCTTCTTAACCCATACTCATTTAAGTCTTCAGTCTCCAAATAATTCAAATTTTGCTGACAAACAAGTCATAACCATAATGGTGATGGATGGACATGTTAAGAACGGACCGCATGCATTCGACTTGGCCATGGGTGGCGGGTCTCATAGCGGCTCTAAGTTATTCGACGATGACGGCCGCCTCAAGCGAACAGGTAATAATTCTGTCGTCGATATAATATATGTTGTTATAGAGTACTACCTAGGGCCGTCCAATGAATTTGAGACGCCCGATTTTAAAACACAATTTGAGGCCCTGTATAGTAGGAAAACATAGGTTTTGTACCTTTGTAGAAAATAGTACTCAAACTTGACATTCAGCCTATGTTAGTCCGACACCTACTTCTCCGTCACCGACATGACATGTTGACGCTTCGTTTTAGACCAAAAATTCGCACAAAATAGTTATATCCGACACTCGACACGTGTCAGACACGACACCGTGTGGGGTAACACAACATTCAGCTAGCAAATAGAAACAAATGATTGGCTGCTCTGAAAACCTTTTGAACATGCTATTAGACGGCCCTGAAGGCCTGAATTACTACCTCCCATCCAAACCAAACTACTCGCTTTTCAAAATTCTGTGCCATGGGTAGTTTGGTCAGGCTGGGAGGGAGCATGTATGTATGTACTCCGTCCATCCCATTTATATATCGACTGTTCGGGATTAACTCGAGCATTAAGGTGATGGTTTATTCATGATTGTTGATTGTTCAGGGACCGAGTGGACGGCAAGTGCCCACATAATAACAGCTGTGATTGGTTCTGGAGTATTATCACTTGCATGGGCCACTGCACAACTTGGTTGGATTGCTGGACCTACTGTCATGCTTCTCTTCTCTTTCGTTACCTACTACACTTCCTCCCTCCTCGCCGACTGCTATCGCTCTGGCGACCCTCTTACCGGGAAAAGAAACTATACTTACATGGATGCTGTTGCTGCTAATCTTGGTACTGACTCTTCTGTTGAATTGTATACGTTTTTAAAAACACAAATTCTTGTTTCAGACGGACACTTTTCGTATTATTTTTCAGACGGGCATATGTGACCATTTTATAGTTAAATGTAACCACAATGGTAGTATTGGCAGTGTTACATCTTATGGTAACTGGTTTTTCAATAGTGGTCACATTTAACTATAAAATGGTTAAAAAATCCCGTATTATTATTTCAGACCACAAAGACCAGTCTGAAAAATTCCTCGACTTTTCCTGGTTCACTTTTTTTAACACCTGCGCGACTAATTTCCGTGTTTTAGGTGGGATTCAGGTCAAATTATGCGGGCTTTTACAATACTTCAACCTTTTTGGTGTGGCTATTGGTTACACAATCGCAGCATCGATAAGCATGACGTAAGTTCCCTTAATTTCAATCATGCATAATTGCATACTCTTGTGCAGACGATAGAGTACTGTTGTTCGAGTTAATTAGCTAATCTCCACCTTTTAACATAACAGGGCCATAAAGAGATCTAATTGTTTCCACGAGCACGCGGATAGCAAATGCCATATTTCAGCTAATCCTTACATGATCATTTTCGGTGTTGCTCAACTCTTTTTATCACAAATCCCGGATTTCGACCAAATTTGGTGGCTCTCTTATGTTGCTGCTGTCATGTCTTTCACTTACTCTTCTATTGGCCTTGGCCTCGGCATCGCTAAAGTTGCAGGTAGCTTCCTGCCTTCCTTTTTCTTTCTCCCTTCCTTAACACATAATTCCGTAGGGGATACTTCCAGTCAACCACCGAGTTAGGGGCCAAATTATAATTAATTCACTAAATTGTTAAGGAGTAAATAAACTCAAATTGTTAAGAGGGGCCGGGGCCCCTTCCGATATAACTAAGATTCTCCACTGCGTATATGATTGACTTTCTCCTTCGCAACACAATCTTCCCTATATTATTATGACTCGAAAAAAGGAGACATTAGTTATTGACAGGAACGGCCAATGAATTTAGGGAGCCCTGTTCCAAATATTAAGTTGAGGCCCTAAACTAAAATTAAATTACCATTTACCTGAGGATTTAAACCAAAATTATTGACTGGAATTTATATGTTTTGATCGGACGTGCAGAAAATGGTAAATTCAAGGGAACTCTTACTGGTATTAGCATTGGTACGGTATCCCAAACCGATAAGATATGGAGGACTTTCCAAGCGCTTGGCGACATTGCATTCGCTTATTCTTACTCCATGATTCTCATTGAGATCCAAGATACCATAAAGTCTCCCCCGGCAGAAAACAAGACGATGAAGAAGGCAACACTCATAAGCGTAATAACGACGACTATATTCTACATGGCGTGTGGTGCCTTTGGCTATGCAGCATTCGGGGACTCGTCCCCTGGAAACCTATTAACAGGGTTCGGATTCTACAACCCTTTTTGGCTCGTAGACATAGCCAACATTGCCATAGCCATCCACCTTGTCGGCGCTTACCAAGTCTACTGTCAACCCCTTTTCGCTTTTGTTGAGAAATTTGCTCGAGAAAAGTTTCCTGAGAGTGATTTCATTACCAAGGAAATCAAAATCCCAATTCCGGGTTTCAAACCGTATAATCTCAATCTCTTCAGGTTGGTTTGGAGGACTTGCTTCGTGCTCCTTACCACCATCATATCAATGCTTCTACCATTCTTCAATGACGTAGTGGGATTTCTTGGAGCCCTTGGATTTTGGCCTTTGACCGTATATTACCCTGTCGAGATGTACATTGCCCAGAAGAAGATACCGAAATGGGGTACTAAATGGGTATGCCTCCAGATTTTAAGCGTGGCTTGCCTAATTATCTCGATAGCTGCAGCTGTCGGTTCTATAGCTGGAGTAGTCGTCGATCTTGAGTCCTATAAGCCGTTCAAGACAACTTACTAAACCAAACCCAAGAGGTCTCATCCGGGGTCATAATAGACAATAGATCGCAGGTTTGGACTAAAAGCGACTCCAATCCTGCTACATCATCGTACACCCAAATCAACTCTTGCTTGCGGATGCTAGTGTACCGCGCTAATATTGTTTTCAGTGAAAATGTACGATGTAAAAATGTACGGGTTAACCCTCAACACATTCAGTGAAAATAGAATTTTGTTAATCTTAGCATCGTTATAGAAATTGTTGTAATTCCGTTCTAAACCTTATTATTACGCGATAACATAAAGATCAGTCATCAGTGTCCTTAAGAATTGCGTAAGGATTATGGGTTTCTCTAAATATGCAAACCGTCTTTTGAACCATCAGGTGATACTATTTCATTTTCCAACTATAAATGCTCAAAAATACGTAGAGATTTCAAATGAACAAGTGCACAACTTGATTTGTACGATAAAATCATAAAATGCATAGCGAGACCATAATATTAACAAATACGTATTAATGTATGCAAGACATCAACTTATTAATTAGTTGGGACATCTTTAAGGCGCTTCTTGGTGTTAATAAAATAAAATGCATAGTAACATCATAATTGTTTTAAACTTTAAAAAGCTGGTGTTATTTAACTCGTTTCTAGTCTAAGTCCGTTTTAAAAGAGACAAACTGCATAATTATTAACGTATGCAACCCATCATATTATTACCCGTTTTAGTGTAAGTCCGTAGCTGGGAACTTAGGATACCTTATTGGCCTTAATAAAATAAAATTCATAGTGAATTAGTGAGACCATACTATTATTGCACATCAAATATGTCGAGATAACTCCAAGTCTCCAACACGCTTTTGGCTATGATACTCCTATTGGTACACCGAAGTTTTTGGAATGATACTATCTGTTAATGTGCTGATAATATAACTAGTGATAATTGAGTTTTTGGTTTGTTTATGATAAATTTCTCTCAACGGTTCTATTAATGCTTTAAAATTATCGAAAAGCCTCTTATAAGTTAAGTTTTTATCTGAATCATGTTTTTTTTTGACAATGATGAATTGTAATTTAAATAAAATAAGTTAGAGTACAAATATGGGAATACTAGGATCCCTTAAACTACTAGAAAGCCAACTAAACGAGCTAAAATTATAAGTGCATTTAATCGAAATAGAAAGACGACTTTTCTTGAATGGAGGATGATAAATGGTCATCGAAGTAGAGTAGGTGAGTCTCCTTTCTTTTAGTCCTTGTAATCGCTGCAAGAACCATGGTTGTTTGATACACCATCGATTTGATGTAATCTAAGAACTTGTTCTTTTAAATTTAAAGTTTATAAGTTGATTTTAGTTAAGCTTTTATAAGTTGTTAATTTCAATTTAACCTCTATAAGTTTGGTTCAGCTCTTATAAATTCAGTTCAATTCAGCTCCTATAAATTTATTTTAGAAAAGCTTAGTTCAATTCATACCCATTTTTTTATAAGTTTAGCATCTAAAAGTTCAATTCAGTTCAATTCAGCTGCTATAAATTCAGTTCAATTCAATTCTGCAAAATTAAATTCAAAAAAACATGAATTTTATTCATTCACAAACTTCTTTTTTTAAGACCATCTAATGTTAAGACAAACTAAATAAATATAATAATATCTGTATTTGTATAATCATAATATATACTCCATGTTGGAAAAGTTTACATCTACATGTTGAAAAATATAGTTAAAAAACTGTCTTAGAGAATGCGGAAAAGTAAATGAGAAGAAAATAGTTTGGACTTTGTCCTCCTATTTAGAGGGAATCAGCATCAAAGCCAGTGTCACGTTGGGCTTAAACAAAGACAAGCCCAGTTTGATACGCAATAGGACCGTTTGCTAAAAATAGCCAATCCAACTGCGTGTCTTCATGTTTTTGTCTTTCTTTCGATTATTGCACCATATACTCCGTGTAGTTCTCAAGCTCTCATAACTTTGCTTTCATTGTTTTGATTGAAGTCCGAAAATAAATATTCATCCGCTCCAATCAAATTTTATACATTTCATTAAAATATAATTCATATACTCCGTATATACTAATTCATCTGTTCCAATCTGAATCGCCTTATCTACTACGAATAAAAGATTAAATGAATTAGCAATTTTTTTGTCAAAAACACTACAATCTCCTCGCGGCGTAAGTCGGTCTTGTTGTAGGTACTCCCCTGAAGCTCAATTGACAAAGAAGAGAAAAGAAGTTTCTGCTCAATTGCCAAGTTTTGATCGTCCTCTCAAGAAGTCTTTTCATTTTGCTAACCCCATCCTTAGTTTGTTTTCCTTTGCAAATAATGTAAGAATAAAGTCCGATTCGGAGAATCGGATAGGCACTCTGTAAGGAAACTTTCTGTACTGTTGGCAAAAAAAAAAAAAAAATTGAGCCTACGTTTTGTTGTCTCTTATTTAGGTATGTTAGCCTACAAATGTGGATAATCATATAAAACCAAATAAAGACGTAAATATTCAATCTGGACACCTATATAGATATTGAAACGATTAAATCAAACTCCCAACTCTTTGAACTTTTACTTGTCTTTGTGTAAGTTAAAAGGACACGGATGACAATATCAACACTCCAAAAGTCTTCACATAATAAGCACAACAAAGTTGATAATCAGCTCCCAACCCCTTACTCGTTATATCATTCCTCAAAATCAATGTAATTCACAAAAACGTTTTTTAATACTCACAAATAAAACATACAAATCATCACGTCGTTATAAGTTACGGAGTATAAGACAATTCTTATAACTTCTAGAAATACAAAACAATATGTGATAATTAAAGATACCACAGACAATTCAAAGTTCCGACAACACCACCAACTATTTACAATAAGACGAATAATTCATATTCTTAGAGTAGAAAAGATAAAGGTAATCCGTAAGGGTGAAGTTTATTGGTTAAAATTTAGGTGAAATTTTTAGTAGACACATAATTAAGCCTCCCCAAGAGTAATTTTATAGAGTATTTATGACATGAGTTCATACCTTCAAGATTTCGAACCTGTCATCCTAAAAATAGCGACTTCGGGCTCTCTCGTTACCAAAAAAAAATGTAGGCGAACTCTTAAATTTCCTCTTTCACCTCTACTTTTACGTCAATTAACCTATTTTTAATTACCTAGAACATTCGTGCTCACAGGTTTTTGTTCAAATCATTAAATCTATAATATGCTTTTATTCTTCAACAGGCGGCCACAGGCGGACCTAGAATAAAATTTTGGCATGACAATTTTGCTCATGTTATTTTTTACTTATGTTAAGGGTCTTATATTTAAAAAATTTTTGATAGTAAAAAATCGATACTTTTAACCAATTTTTCATAAAGCTGGGATAACGAGTATTACTCTTTTCTACTAGCTAGGTTTCCCTTTGAACCGACTATATTTTCAAGGATCCTTTTCATACCAATATCATTTTCCCGATTAAAACGTTTCATGTGATTGATATTTACCAACCAGGGCAACCACATCGATAATTTGACATATAGACATAGTAATAATAACTTAAGTTTATATGCAAATCACGAGTTGGACAATAAGTCAATAAAATACTCCCTACGTACTTTGTTACAAACGTGATTTAATTTATAAACAATAATTTTTTTTTTTTGACATAATTAAACACAATGAAAGATCTGAGTAATCAATTATAGAGTAAGAAATTTAGATAGCTATTGCATGTTTCTATTAAAAAATTAAACGGAAATAAAAAATAAATTGATTGATTGATTGCGTGGAAGAGTGTAGTATAATGGTTAAAACTTGGGTGGAGACGTGGAGTCTCATGATTAAGCCAATGACCTCAAATTATATCTTCTAGAATTCGTGAATCGTGCATACAAATGGTAGTGGTTGCGGGTTTCATCGTCCAAAAAAATAAAAATATAAAATAAATTGATTGATTGAATGACTAGGGCTGTCTAATGTCGCCCGAGCCCAGCCCGGTCATGTAGGCCAACTTTTTGGTAGTCCGGTGTGACGATCCGCACACTTGAACCCTTAGATTTAGTTATGCTTATGTAATTTCATTTTCCTTGTACATTTGTAGTAAGTATTTTCTTAGTAGTTTTAGAATAGGTTTCCATAAATAGGTATATCGCTATTCTGAACTAAACTTGTAAAATCAATGTTTTCGCTACCAGGGATGTAAATATCAAATTTCCTCTTTAGGGAGTACTAGTGAATGAAAATCTACTTCCTACCTTGTGCCTTCGTATTGCTTGTTGTTGCTTTGTTGTGAACGACTCTTTGCCTTCACTTTACTAACAAGCCGTGTTTGTGGGATCGACACTAGGATCTCGACTCACACCCCGAGACCCGAGTATCGTGCTAGTGGGCGATCCCTCACTAGTTCGAAGTTGCTTGTCGCTTGCATCTTGCCTTGAGACGGGCAAGGGTGCGCGCCACGGTCCGGCAAAAGTAGCGGACCGTGACATTCGGACCGTGACATCCGGCCTACCCAGCACAACCCGGTGTCATACATTTTACGGCAAGTTTTCCTATTATGGCTATACATGCAACATGCAACCTTGCAAATACATGTGTATGAGGACGATTTTCAAAGGCAATATTGCCAACTATTTATCAATCAATGTTAACAATAGACAATCAAATAGCAAACTCTCATTTTAGACGAAAAATTCCGCCTAAACCCTTCAAACGGGGGCTTTTGTCACCATTTTTATAGACATTTAAAACTAGATTACATTTGACTGTAAATGAGTTACATATGATTTTCTGAAACCTTTAGACGAAATTGACCGTCTAAAATGAGCCTTCTGCAATCAAATCAACTTCATACTCCGTACTAGCCAAGTGGCTAGTGTCCATCTCTTGAAAAGAGTTTTGTGACACGAGACGTGTAAAATAAGTCCAAGTATATGTGCAATTATTTTCACTCCTTGAGGTTGATATATAAGGACCTCTTACTAGTTACGAATACGTTTAATATAGTTCCTTCCCCTTTCCAGCCCCTTCCAATAGTCCTAATGATTCAGTTTATGTTTTGAGACGATTTAACGGTCGGTTATTTAATAACATTGAAAATAACAGAGATTTAAAATCGTTTGATTAAAGAAGACGGAAGAAAATGAAGTGAAAGAAAATAAAGATGATCCATAATAAAATACGTTGGTCCAACATGACACATTTTGTTTTTGGTTTAGAGAAGTGCACCATATCGCGAATAAGAATCGAACACTATATTTCATAATTGAGATAAAAGAGCTTTTACTACTTAAACTAATTTTAATTAGCTTGTTCTTACCAATATGACACATTGACACCTTGCTTTTATATTTAGGAACTAGGAGTCAAAGACCCATACTCATCTTCTTATATTTATTAAGTGGCACTCTCATCCACCTTTCAAAAAGTAAAGTGGCATCCTCATCTCCGCGAATTCTTATTTCGGACGGGCTATCATTTTCTGATAAAATATTACCATTATTTTCAGGTTAAGCGACAACTTTAGTTATAATATTTTGTCATTAAATAGTTAAATTCTATTAAAAAATGGTAACATTTTCTGGTTTGAAAATAAAACCGTATGAAGCAAGACTTATTACACCATCTCTTCCTTTTTAATTTTACACTTATATTACTTCCTTCCCCAATCTTCTAGGAGAAAACAAAAAGTTTAGGGAACAATTTTAATTTGAAGAAACAAAAATAGATGGCTTTGTTAGTTTTTTAGAAGATCAAGAAACATAATAAAATTTCATGGTAACAAATCATTATTATGGTTATTAACAATAGTAAGAAACATAATGAAGTTGCATGGTTCTTATACGTGACTTCCATTTTCATACTATACCTTCATCCTGATCAATTCTTAATGATTATTTTTGACACAAACAATAGTTTTTTTTTGTCAATTTATACAAAATATATAAAAAAGATTGTCAATTTATACACATTAAAAATGGAACATCAAAACATAAATAACACACCTAATAAAAAAAAACGTAAAAAATTGATCGAAACGGAGGATGGAATACACAAAAAGAGTTTAGAGTCACAAGACGTGTAAAATAAGATGTATATGCAATTATTTTGCCTCCTTGAGCCTGATCGATAGCGAACTGTTACAAATAGGTTGGAACAACTTGACAGATTGACACCTTAGCTTGAATACGGCGTATTTCGGAATTAGGAGTCCAAATTATCGGTCTCATTTTCGTTCTCCATTTTGTGGCTCATTACCTCTTCATTTGACACATAAGTATTAATTATTGAAAATAATCTTCTAAATACCATAAGATGATTATGTGTCAGAAGATATCGGTACTGGACTCTGGACACGAGATTGGACACGTAAATAGGACACAGGATACGGCAGTCTCAATATATAGTATTTCTCCGTTACTAGGATTCAAAGACCCATACTCATCTTCTCATTATAAGTGGCATTCTCATCCATCCTTTAAAAAGTTAAGTTAAATATTTGGCATTCTCATCTCTTCCTTTCTTACACTTATATTTCTTCCTTCCCCAACTTCTAGGAAAAAAAATTAGGAAATAATTTTGAGGAAAAAAAAATACTCCTATAAAAAAATGGCTTTTTTGCTTAGAAGATCAAGAAATATAATTAAAAATTTGTTGGTAACAAATAGTTATTATAACTATAATACTATTAGTAGTGCTAATTATATAGGATTTGGTCATGCTATGAAGTTGCATGGTTGTTCTTATAATGGTATGAGGAGATATGAATCTACTAAGGCTGCTCAACTTAGTATTGATCCTCAGTATTACACCTCTGAGGATGATATTGATCCTGATTATGCTTCTTCTCAGGTAACTTATTTATCGATCGTTACGTCTTTTTTATATGATAGTTCACGTTTGTTTTATTATCTGACTTATATATTTGGACATAGTGACGAAGTTAAGATTTGTAATTAGAGTTAAAGAAACATTTCAGTAAATTATAAAAAGATTTAGGAAATTTAACTCGAATTTAACCTGCTAACCCCTTAGCTTCACCCAGTGATGAGTTAGAGGAAGGCCAGCAGGAATGCTCGTCCCCATTCAAGGGTGAAGATTTCAACCTTTTTTGAGTTTTCCTTTATACCGGTGCCTGTTGGGCTCCATATAAATTTTCAACCCCGCTAAGTTTAAATTCTGGCTCCATTCACCATTGATTTTCGGATATGGATGTGGGTTGCAAAGTCGCCGTCCACTGAGTTTTTGCACTTTTTTATAATTTTTTTTTTTTTGCAAGTAAAAAGAGTTTCAAACACAATACCACACGTGTAATCTTTTTTATAAATTTATTCTACTATTTAATTTGTTGTTTTCCTTAATTAGGTACGAAGTACTTAATTAAGAAACTACAGTACTTGTTTAGTGTTAAAAGTGCATGATCGATCATACGTAGTTACGTACTTGCGTAAAGTTATACAAAATGACATAAACTATCTCCTAATCCCACTAAAGTAGGAGTCTATCCGTCTATGAGACGCCCGGTACGGTAAGTTTGAGATTTTTTTTTTTCCTAAAAAATCGCGTATTTAATTGCATTACAGTAAAAAGGGGAGGAGGGAGTCGAACCTGTGATCTATTATCCACAATACCTTAACCACTAAACTAGCATCATTGGTGGTAAGATTGTGATTGTTTAGTGTAAAAGTATTTGATCGCGTTAACATAATAAACATTCAATCAATTTTTTTAACTGAAATAGTTTTCTCAAATCGTTAGCCACTTTAATACTAGTAATAAAAAAATATGTAATGTCTTTTATTGAACTTTTGAACTTTTTTTCTATTTAATTTATGATTTTAGTAGTTCTACTACCGAGTATAGGTGAACCTATACAGTATCCAGTATTGTCCGTACAATTTCACATAATGCAGATATTACGTAATTACGACATTCAGAAATTGATTCAGTCAACCGTAATATTTTTAGGGTGCAAACCAAAGTCCTAATCGATAGTGTAAAGATTGGAAAACATAGACCACCAATTTTGGAGTTGAGATCACCTGTCCCACTTTTGTGTCCCATCTCCTGTCCCAATACCTTAATCTTGCGACACATCATCATTTACAGATAAGATTGATAGCAAATTCTCTTAAACTAATGATGTGTCACAAGGTGAATATAGTGGGACACAAGATGGAACACAAAATGGGACAGAGAATCCGCTCTCCCAATTTTGAGGTCGGTAGAGCAAGTATACTCCATATCGGATATAAATCAAAAATTCAAAAATCATATCATGCCAATTTTTTTTAAATGAATCCTCACCTATAATTCACTTTCTAGTACATTTCAAATTATTAGATCCGTATCCAAAAAGTTTTTCTTAGATTCGTTTCCAAAAAGTTTTACTATAGTACAGTCTTACCTTTACAATGATGTTTTTTCACAAATTCTCACACAAGTTTGTGATAGGTCAAATATAACCCACATAGGTAGGTAAAGACAAGCTATTTGTGATTCCCTAAGCTTATCTTATCTATCCGACTGAGAAATATTTAACCCGTTTCAAACATGTGACGGATATACTCGTCATAAGGGACACTGATTATTTTTACATTCAAAAATATTTCACTTTAATTTGTTGTATTGTACTACTGCCCTAAGTTGTTGGGAATTCAAACATAGAAGGGGTTTGAAACATAAAAAGCATTGAATGTAGACCGTACGAGGACTAGCCAACATTGTTATTCATCTCACAAATGTTGGGTGGTCCATTGTTCGATCGCTCTGGTACAGTCCATGCATGTTAGTCACTTAACCCATCTTAACTTACCACCTTAATACCACATGGACCTATTTATATTTTGTTCTGTACTGTCAGTATTCCATGTACCCAGCATTCGCAGCCAATTCTCTCTTAAATTCATTCAATTCTTTACCGTCGCCCGGTAGAATTAAGTTTAACCGGCCGATGATAAATGTTACTCCCTCTTATTCACTATAATGTTCCCTCTTTTTCGAAACGGATTATTCAAATAATGTTCCCCTTTCCTTTTTTGGTAACTTTTAATCTTATTTTATTCATCCCTCTTTTCTATCACCAAACTCACACAACTCTTTTACTTCTATTTTATTACCTTTCTTAATGTTTTGGCCCCACAACTCCTTATTTAACTCTTAATAATTCATCTCCATCTCCTATCATCAACCCCACCAATGTCCTTTATTCATTTTTAATCGTATTTCTTAAGTATCGTGCCAAAGACAAAAGGAAACATTATAACGAATTGGAGGGAGTACATGTGAATATCCCATACCGGTTTTCCTCCTAAAATTGCAACAGTTTTCTTATTTGACATGTGGCGGTATTTAATTTGTTAGAAGACGTGATTTACTTTAAAATTAAAAGGGACCTTACATTTGAGAGAGCGTAAATGAAAATGCTCGACTCATGACAAGTAAACCTGATAAAATAGACCCGACTCAATACTCGAACATAAGACCTGAACCCAAATTAACTCGACCTGGATTTTATTGTTGCAATTCCTTGCAAACTGATTATTATCCACAGATAATTTGATAATTGTTGGACTCGAAAATGACTCGACCCAGCCCAAAATATGCAGACCTGAAACTAACCTGACCCGAATCGATGTCTAATTTGATAAGTCGGTGAAAGAAAAGATAATTCACTAGTTTAGAAATGAGTTCCATAGTCGACTTGCCCATTATTCCTCGTGAAAGATATTAATTTGAGGGCAAAATTATGATAACTAACGTATAACATGTCACAATCTAGACACTACATTTGGATTATTAACATCTTGGTCCAACTAAATCAAGAATTGTCATTGTCAAATTTAAAGAGACTCATAAATAGAAACACAAAATAGGATATTAGTTTAGGAAAGAGAAGAAATAACAATCTTATTTCTTTTGAATCCTTGGTGGCTAGGGTTGTGGGGGTTGATGAGATGCATTTAACATCATTTATTGAAACTACTATGTAAAGTTTGAGTAGTTGCCCATTTGTAATCATATTAATTGGGTCATGTGATTGAAGATGTCAAGTATCTTTAGTCTTGTGTTTGACTAACACCACCACCATCGGTCATCAACTGATTGGCTCAATGAATCCCATAAATTATACTCCCTCTATTTTTTTATATATGACTTTCTCACATTTCGAGACACTCCCTTCTCTCTTCAATATCTCTTAAAATATAAGACTAAATATTATGATATGTATACTCATATGAAAGAGTTTTTCGTAAGAAATTTAATGGTACCATTTTTATATTTTTTGAATAAATATATTTTTGTAAATATTAAAGTCAAAGGATTACCTCGTAAATGCAAAACGTCATATATAAAAAAGTGGAGGGAGTAAAATATATAAGGAGATTGATTATACGCAGTTTTATACAATTTTTTTTTTTTGGATTTAACGAAGCGCGCACTTAATCGCATTATAAGAGGGGGAGGGGGAATCGAACCTGAGACCTATTATCTAGGATACAAAATATTTGACTAACAACACTTAACATTTTTTTTTATTTTATCATTGATGATAATCTTAATTAATGATCTTTAATGGCAATGTATAACCAATAATATTGTTTTTACTTTTGTTTTGAGTATGTTGTGAATTTGTGATAGATTATAACTTTTTTTACTTTAATAAAAAGGGACTTTGTCAGGGCTAGGGTAAAGATGAGCTTAGACTCATCAACATATACACCAGCCCTGTAGCACATCATGAAAATTTTATTTTTGGTGTCAGGTGAAGTTGAGATTATACTCCCTCCATTCAACTTTTATCACACCATTTCAATATAATACCTCTCACATATAATGGAGAAATGGGGTGATAATTGTTGAATGGAGGGAGTATGTTTCATTTTTATGTCAATGTTGACATATCACACTTTAAATAATAGAAATAATAATAACAATATATATTAAAGTGCGTGTCATCAAGAGATGCAATATGACCACAAATAGGATTATACATCCAGTTGTACCATAAGCATGGTACAACCAAGTTATAAGAATCCGAGCTTATATGTATTTTTTCCGAGCTAATTTAAAGTTTATGTTTTTAATGTGTAAATGAATAGGTTCAATACTTTCTAATAAATCTACTATTCTTTAACATAAAATTAGAATTTAACAAAGCATTTCATAACACAATATGAGACATAAAATGAGACAAAAAATTTAACAAAGGAAACTAGACAATAAAATTAGAATTTTCCTTCTTGTGTTTGGACCTTGAATCACCATTCACCAGGCCCTGGACCTTGAATCACCATTCACCAGGCCCACCAAGCAAAATCGGGTTCAAATTGTTTTAGGTTTTTTTTGCTATTTTACCCAAAAAAGAAGATATTTTTAAGTATAATCGCAAAATTCACAATGGCAGATATACTGATGACACAAATTTAATTTTTATTTATGACGGTAATATTAGTCTTAAAATTAAAACGAAACAAGACTTAGGTGTACTAATAAATGTCAAAGATGTACAAATGTGCAATCACTCCCATTATGAAATTGGACAGTTTTCGGTGTAGTAGTTGTTGTTCCATACATAACCCCATCCATATCCACATTATTATAGTACTAGTTACATAGTATTGGGACAATAATGACTTATTAATGACTATTTAATTTAATTTAATTAGTTTTTAATTAATGAATATGTAGGGTATGGATTTTCCAGGAGGCAGAGTTATGTATACATCAAATTTGAATTTTATACCCAAGGCTGCTGAATCAAGAGTACCGTGCTATCGAGTTCTGAATGATAATGGACGGCCTATTTTGAACGATCCAAATCAAGTGGTATTGACCTTTCTTTAATTCTAAGACTTCACTATCTAGGCCTCTTAATAATGTGTATAGGCCTTTAAACCTCCTTGCATGATAATATTCAACGATACCAAATTGGCCTATTGCGCAACTAGACCAGGCAATTGGGTCATTTTGAGGTCTACGTGGGGGTAGTGACTTAGCGTGGGTTAAGTAATTTAGGATGTGTCAAACTCGTTGGGTTGGATTACTTGGATAGGTATTTGGTCGATTTTGAATGTGTGCTCTTATCGGTTCATCTGTGGTCACTTCGATTAGGGTCATTTTTGTGGTTTTTGTTAGTTTTTAAGTAGGAAATTCGCAGTATGTAAAACTTAAAATAAACCATTTTGATAATTTTGGGTCAGACCTATAACAAGTTGATGGTTACAGCCTTACGGGTATCAGCCTGTCGCTTCGGGCCCAAATATCACGGATTCACGGCCCGGCTAACACATGTCCTGGACCTGCACGATCTCGGGACCCCTGCCCGGGCTGCGCCGGGCCAGTGCCAGCTTTCCCAAGGCTTTTCCGGGCCACTGATTCTGAAGACCAGCCGGCACTGAAGACACAGATACTGTTTCCGAATAACCAATAGCAAGAATAATCGGGGATCGATAAATACAATGAACTTGTAATATGAACCTAAGAGGTTTAGAAAGCTACTCTGTACATGATTAATTGACAATTCGATAATTCAGGTAAGCCAAGAAATGGCAACAAGGATGTATAGCAACATGATCACCCTGCAAGTTATGGACACTTTTCTGTATGAAGCACAAAGGCAAGGACGAATTTCATTTTATATGTCTTCCATTGGGGAAGAGGCTATTAATATCGCGTCTGCAGCTGCTCTTTCAGATGAAGACGTAATCTTCGCTCAGGTACAGCAGCCTTTCGCACAAACATCATCACATATTCATATAACCAAACTGATACAGACTGTTGTGGTTTTGTAAATTTCGATAAATACAGTATAGGGAGCCTGGGATGTTACTTTGGCGAGGTTACACATTACAAGAATTCACAAACCAATGCTTTGGAAACAAGGCTGATCAAGGGAAAGGTCGACAAATGCCTGTTCATTATGGATCTAAGATGCATAATTTCTTCACTATTTCATCTCCAATCGCGTAAGCTTTTTTCTTGTAATATTGCCAGTTATCTCCAATGACGTAGCTACTTAGAATGTCGTTAGTAATTCTTTTTATTGTTGCAGAACACAACTCCCTCAGGCAGCAGGAGCGGCTTATTCCTTGAAAATGGAGAAAAAAGACGCTTGTGTCGTGGCCTTCATGGGAGACGGTTGTACCAGTGAGGTACATCTTTTTTCATCTCATTAAATTCACTCTTTTATGTTCTGCAAGTACTTTTTAACTGTGATACTAACAAGTCATATACTCCTTTATCATTTCCTTAGGGAGATTTCCATGCAGGTTTGAATTTTGCTGCAGTCATGGAAGTTCCGATTGTTTTCATCTGTCGTAACAATGGTTGGGCTATTAGTACCCCTATCACTGATCAGTTTCGCAGTAAGTACTCAGAGTTTGATGCCTCAATTATGATTTTGCTGTAATTTAAATTAACAGTCACTTAATTACGTTTGAAGGTGATGGAGTTGTTGTAAAAGGTCGAGCTTATGGAATACAAAGTGTCCGGGTAGATGGAAACGACGCTCTTGCTGTCTACAACACAATCCGCGCTGCTCGTGAAACAGCGATTTCTCAACAAAAACCTGTTCTGGTTGAGGTACATAATGCTATACTGTATCTTCACTTTTTATAAATAACTGCAGGAATATTTCGGCACATTTTATAAAACTCCGTAAAATTTCAGGCCTTAACATATAGAGTATCACACCACTCTACTTCTGATGATTCAACCAAGTACAGGCCAGTAAATGAAATTGAACATTGGAAGATTGAAAAAAGTCCTGTCACAAGATTCCGGAAATGGGTTGAGAGTAATGGTTGGTGGAACGAAGAACAAGAGTCGAGTATTCGAAACAGGGTCAAGAAAGAGGTGAAAATAACATGAAATTTGCTTTGCAGTTTCCAACATGGGTCTTGTTGCAGACCGTCTTAACTTAAAACGGTTCTCACACCCAATTAAAATAAAGGTGGAAATAAAAGGTGGTTGTGAGAGGTTTTAAGTTAAGACGGTCTTAAGTAAGACCAACTGATATTCATAATTATTTGATTTTTCATGCAGATGATAAGTGCGATTCAAATGGCCGAGAAAATAGAAAAGCCGGCGGTGATGGAATTGTTCACAGATGTATATGATGAACCAACTAAAGATCTAAATGAGCAAGAAAAATGGCTTAGAGAATCCATAAGAAGACACCCTAAAGACTATCCAACTGATTGTGCTCTATGATTTGTATAAAGTGTTGAAATTTGTATTACAAACTTGTTTAATCGTCCAATTTATTGCGTATGTAACTTGTCTAGACTAAAACTTATTCCGTATAAATGTGCCTAATATTAGAATGGAGACTCGGAAAGATTACCATTTGTATTTTTTTTTTTTTTTTGGTGACAGGGGTTTCATTCCCCGGGTACATGCAATATCCTACAAATCACATGCGCCAGGTAAAACATCCCTTAAGATAGGATGACACCTCAATGTATTACCATTTGTATTATTCGTATATTTCCGTTCGTTCGCTCGTACGGGTTTGTATTACATCAGAAGACACCTCAATGTTAGGTAGGGTGTCATAAAAATGTAAGGAAAGTAGGATACCTACAATTCCACCCTTCACATTTAACCAAAAAAAAAAATACAATTCCACCCTTATCGAAATACATCGGTTTCATAGTCACACAATATGTCTCAAATCGTTGATAGATTCCTAATTCTCCTACTTGGTATTACCTAATGCTTGGGTGATGAGACGTGCTAACATGGTAACATGCGGTACAAGTACCGGCCTTAGCGAGGACCCAAATAATGTACAATGTTTCCTCCTAACTCCTAAGGGTCCGTTTGAATACAATTTTAGGAGGGAAAGGGAGGGAAGGGGGAGTGAGGGGAGGTGAAGGGGAGGGCAAATGGAATGTGGATGTTTGGATAACAAAAATTATGAAGGGAAATGGAAGGGGAGGAAGGAGGGAGATGAAGAATGGATGGAGGATTGAAGGATGGTGGTGGTATAATTGTAGAAGTCAAAATAATGTTTTCTTTCCAAATCTTCCACCTTGGAAAGATTATAATTTGTTCTATAGGAGGAAAATAAGTCCTCTCATTTCTCTCCCCTTCCATTTCCTTTCTCCCATATTTTTTATCCAAACAAAGGAAATTAAATCCCTCTCATTCCCTTCCCTCCCCTTCTCTCCAATTCCTTCAATCCAAACGGACCCTAAGAGTGTGTTTGGATAGCAAAAGTGGAGGGAAAGGGAGGGGAGGGGGAAGGAGGGAAGGGAAAGGGAGGGAAGGGAAGGGGAGGGAGAATGGAGAGTTGGAGTTTTCCCTCCAAATCTTGCCTATGTTGGAGGGGAAACATTTTGGCTTGGAGGAAGGAAATGGAGGGATCCATCATCCCTCCCCCTCCAAATCCCTCCACCCCTATTTTGCTATCCAAACTATGGATATTGCCTCCTTCCAAATCCCTCCTCTTCTTTACCTTCCAAATCCTTCTATCCAAACAAGGCCTAAGAGACTTGGTTACGGGTCAGGTACGAGTCAGTCAGTTCTGATCGAGTCATTGCAGGTTTGCAAGAATTCGGATTATATGGGTTGGGTTGGGTTGGGTTGGGGTGTAAAGCTCCTTTTGGAGGCCTGGACGGATTCGAGTTATTTTCACGTTCGTTATAATCAAGTTAACCAGATATAATGGTCAGTTATGTGAATCAATAAACATTCGGATCAGGTCATATCGATTCGGTCAATTTCGGTTACCGGTTAACTTCAGGTGCCTTGTTTTGGTGTCAGATCAAGTATGAGTTGACTTATTCGGACCGAATCATTCAAATTGGGTCAATTTTATTAGGTTTACATTAGCTCTGAACAGAATCTAAGACTCTATGATATAAATAAACATTCCTGTTAACCCTTTGATTCTTTTTTCTGGACCGATAGTTTTGCGATAAAGTTTGTGATAGTGATGCTAGTTTGTTTCCTTTAAATGGAGCATTTTGAAGAGAACATACGTAACGACCAATGGGAGCATCTACAAGAAAGGAAGAGATAACGTAAGATGTAAGATGTAAGATGTAAGATGATGGAAGCCCAATTAATTCAAGAGCATCTTATCGGACCAATAATAAAGGTTCGAATCCTAATTTTAGTGAGACAGTAATGTGACTTTAAACTTTAAAGTATGGTTGCTTTGTTATTAATTTGATATATTAGTTCTTTGAATAGGATTCCATTTCTTTGGTTCATATGCTAGATAATTGGGAATTTGCTAGATTATAACCTCTTTCTAATTGATTTATGATACTATAAGTTGTGTTCGGAATCAATTTAGTATAATTTGTGCGATAATTGTTGCACTTCCGCATCAAAAATTGAGGTTGATTTACGTGATTTATAAGACCGGTGTAGGTGTAGGTCACACCCAAATAAATGAAAGGAGTTCGGTTTATATACTTTGTAATAAAACTCTCTTAAGAAAGATGTACTTGTATCTGTTTTAAATTTAAAAATAATGAAATATCGTATAACTTGAACAAATAAAACAAATGATTTTCTTTTCTCATACATTCTGCTTTTGACTTATCTCTAGTACTTGAGTTGTCTTAGGCTTAGTGAATACATACACTCGTCCTAAACAAGAATTTGTGCTTTTCATAAACACCTTAACTTATAAAATGGTGAATTTTCTACTCTTTTATTAATGTAAGACACTCAAATGTGAAAAAATGGATTTCTTTTAGAGATTCCGGAGATGACAAAATAACTTGTTTAAAATGTTTGGTACGGACGTACGGTGGAAAATAACTATAAAAATATACCGTAAACCAATTAAGTTAGAACTAGTTTAGATCTCATGCAAATGCACGGTATTTTAGATTGTAGTTGATGGGGCATATTCTGCACCGCTGACCAAGTCAACACATTGAGCAAGGTCAAGGGTATTCACAGCAAAGTCAACGACTTAGATAGTCTAGCAGGAGGTGAAGCCCATCTACTGTCACCGGGTCTCGGCCGGACAACTAGCCAGTAGGGACACAAATCCGCGCGTACTCATATCCAAGACCCTCGGCGAGCCCGCCACAGTCCATCGGCCGAGGGTATAACGGTCTTTTCACCGATAGCCACTGGCTACCACGTGACAAAAGGTGAAAGCTTTATAAATACTCCTCAATCTTCATTGAGGAAGAGATCCACAAATTGACCTAATAACCACTATTCATCTGGTAATATCTTCCTTATCTCTCTACCATACACTCTTAGCCAGGTTACAACAACCTCTCTCTAAGTTTACTGACTTGAGCGTCGGAGTGAGTACGCTCGGCCAAAGCCGAGCCCTCAGTTTGTTCATCGTTTCAGGAGACCGCGAGGAGGATTCAAGCAAGGACATCATTCTGTTAGCTACGAGTGGTAACAAACACCGCTTCCGGAATTAAACCCGGAACAATTGGCGCCGTCGTGGGGAAGGCAAACTAGAAGCTAGTCACATTCATTCCCAAACAACAAAAACAAAAACACAAAAACCCACCCAAAAAGCTAAGATGTCGAAACAACAAGTAGTCGTGACCGACGAAACCGAGCTACACCAAGATGATACATTTCACCATTCTGGAGTAGTGCAACCCTCCACCCGTGAGTAGTCCAACCGGAATTCGGAATGCCGATAATACACGGACACACCGCCGTCCGCCAACAAGGTCACCATCATGGGACAGGTGGTTGACGTAGCAAAACCGAAGACACTCCGGACCTGGTGGGAGTACACCACTCACATAGGCACGCCGACACGAGCGGCGGAAGCGCCCAGGAGGCCGGGGCCCGTAACGTGACTCCAAGAAACTTGAACGAGCACCGGGAGAAGCAGACCCTACCAAGACGCCGGGAGGAGCCCAAAGTGGTCGTGGTAAACGTAAGTCCTTCGCGCATTCGGGAGAGGACATCGCCGCCGCAACACCGACGAGGCACACCCCGGAGAACAGCGGGCCCGACTCAGAGAGCCGGAGAAGAAGCCCGAGCCGGAGAAGAAGTCCTTCCCGCTACGAGGAGAGAAGCCGGACTAGGAACGCGAGGAGTCGGTCGCCGCGTGTCATCCGACACGTGGTCAAATGACCCCTCGGTGATTATGTCCTAGACACCGCCGTGCCAACCAAGTCAAGTTGCTGGGCGTTCACATATAAAGGAGAGCGACCCGACCGACCACGCCGAGGCTTTCGAGTCTTACATGTCGGTATGGGAGCAAACTGATGAGGTCCGGTGCCGAGTCTTCCCAACGACTCGCATGGGATGGCTCAAAAGCGGTACAAGGGCTTCCCGACGGTTCGATATCTTGTTTCGCCGACCTAAAGGACGCCTTCTTAGCCCAAGAGACTCTTGCAACAAAAGGACGGTCGTGGAGACGTCGGACCTCCTAACTATCAAACAGGAGGAGGACGAATCTCTACGAAGCTATATGAAGAGGTTCGACGGCAAGGTCCAGCAGATTCGGGAAATCAATCCCGAATCGGCGGCTTCAGACCGATGAAGGGCCTCCCAAAGGGAAACTTAAAAGACGAGCTCATCAAGCACGGGGGCCTGGGCCTAGACGCTGCGAGGAAGATGGCCGACCAGGCCATCAAGGTGGAAGATTACCACAAGACTCGGGTAGGCCCCGCCGAGGCCGAGCCTCGAGAGGAAAAGCCGCCGGATGATAGTCCGGATGAGAGGCGCCGTGACAATAACAGGTCACGATCCGATGATAAACGCCGTGACAATAACAGTCACGGTCGATAGATCCGCCAAGAAACAGGGCCCGACGGGCGCGGGGAGTTCGGGAATGTTTTACCAAAGGCATTACCATGACAAAACCCCTCTGGTCGCATCGGCCGCCAAGGTCTTCGCCCGAGCGTAAACGAGGGCCGGGGAACGGCCTCCCAAGCCAAAAAGGAGACGGTGACTCAAACCAAGATCTGCGAGTACCACGGTTGCGCCGGCCACCTCATCGATAACAAGCGCAGCATTCGAAGAATGCCATTGAAGAGCTAATCCGGAAGGGGAGCTCGACAAGTATGTGGCCAAAGGCCGTAAGATCGACGCCAGCGGCTCAGATAAGACATCCGTTTTTCAACGGATAGGAGTTATCAATGTAGTAATCGGAGGTAACGAGAACGGTGGGTCCGCTCATGGGCACAAACGGCACTGAACGAGCGTATCAGGCTATCAACTTTGTGCCCAACGCAGCGACCGCCGCCTCCAGCGTTCCCAATATGACTATTGGAGGGAAGGACTACGAGGGAGTCATCGCCCCTCACAGCGACCCACTCGTAGTCAACTTGGAAATATCCAACCACCTAGTGAAGAGATGTCTGATAGACACAGGCGCCTACACGAACATCATGTTCAGGGAGTGCTTCCCAGCCTCGGCCGAGAATCAAGGACTTGAGCCCCTGCGCCCATCCACTATACAGCTTCTCCGGGGCTGGCCTGGTACCCCTGGGTTCAATCAGACTACCGGTGATGTTCGGCGAGGGGAATACGGCCAAGAATGTCCTAGCCGAGTTCGTCGTCATCAACGGCTCATCCGCCTACAACGCCCTGATAGGCCGAGTTACTCTGAGCGATGCCGACGCAGTGATGTCCATCCGGGCCCTGACGCTAATGTATGTCTCGGACCGGGGGGAAGCGCATAAGCTCGTCTCCAAAGACGAGAAGGACGAGGTGGTCAACATCCAGATATCTGCCAGAGGATGCAACATGCAATCCCTCAAAGTGGCGAAGCAGTCGGAGAAGGGGAAAAGCTCATCCTCGCAACCGAAGGGCGACCTTATGGATGCGACCGACGGCTGACGGGGGAACAGCGCCTCTAAATGAGGCATTAGGAAACTGATAGACCTTGTATAGCGCCGGAGGTGCCCAAAACAGCTGTGGGCATCCCGACGCATGTTAATATCAAATGTAAAATCGACCAAGTCTCCCATGAAGATGTCCATTTTCCCCACAAATCACTGGTAGGAATAAAGAAGCCGACGCCGTCTCATACTGTCGATTCGACAAGAGCGGCAGTCGTTAAAGAAGCCGACGCCGTCTCATACTGTCAATTCGACAAGAGCGGCAGTCGTTAAAGAAGCCGACGCCGTCTCATACTGTCGATTCGACAAGAGCGGCGATCGTTAAAAAGCGACGCCCGTCTCATCTGTCGATTCGACAAGAGCGGCATCGTTAATGAAGCCGACGCGTCTCATACTGTCGATTCGACAAGAGCGTTAGCAGCATCGTTAAGCCGACGCCGTCTCATCTGTCGATTCGACAAGAGAGATCGTTAATGACGCCGACGCCGTCTCATACTGCCGATTCGACAAGAGCGGCGATCGTTAATAAGCCGACGCCGTCTCATCTGTCGATTCGACAAGAGCGGCGATCAGCAAGCCGACGCCGTCTCATCTGTCGATTCGACAAGAGCGGCGATCGTTAATAAGCCGACGCCGTCTCATCTGTCGATTCGACAAGAGCGGCGATCGTTAATAAGCCGACGCGTCTCATCTTTGTCGATTCGACAAGAGCGGCGATCGTTATGAAGAAATGTAGCGCCGTTTATGGCGATCACCCCAAATAGTAGGCGCCAGCGATCACTTAAAGTGGTAGACGCGCGTAACACGCTATCCGGACGCTTGACCACACCGCCATAGACAAGAGCGGCGGTCCCATGAAGAAATGTAGTCGTGGCGATCACCCCAAATAGTAGACGCTTGGCGATCACTTAAAGTGGTAGACGCCGCGTAACACGCTATCCAGACGCCGACTCTTCGTCAAATGCGACCGACAAGAGCGGCGATCTCCATCAGCAGACACCGCGATGATCGCGGCGGCGTGATTGATAAACAAATCAAAATGCCTTAAAAGCGTTAAAAACGGTTGAGATGCACACTCTAAACCGCCTCGGCCAAACCAAGGCTCAAACAAAAAGAAACGCTCAATTAATAAACGTAAGAGGACAACTCAGACAAGAACGGGAAAAGACCTCGGCCAAACCAGAGGCAAAGTGGAAACACTAAATACCGTTGAAACGCTCAAAAGAAATAAGGTAAAGACCTCGGCCATGCCGAAGGCAAAAAAAAAACGAACTCTTATTAATAATAACGGTTTACGGGCGAAAAAATGGAGATAATGTACCGTCCCGTTGGAATAAACCAAAACACAACCTACCAAAGGATACAAAATACAAGGAGAAAAGCAAAAGCTACAATTATGTCATTTGAGGCACCAAAGGATGACGGGGAGGAAGGGCTTAATGATCGGCCCCGAACACCAAGCAAATCTGGCCAGAACTTGTTCTCATCAAGCGCGCATGATGGTGTGTGAGGAGTGAAGCAGATCTGTCAGTAAACTTGTTCTCATCAAGCAAAGACACGATGGTGTGTGAGGAGTCAAGCAGATCTCGTAAACTTGTTCTCATCGAGCAACCTATGCACGGTGTCGCTTACCATCGATGGCGGTAGCCGCATCTTCTTCAATAGGCAACCCAGCAGCTTTCCTAGCAGCCTCAGCTTTGGCCTCGGCGTCATCAGCCGCCCTCATTCTCTCAGCTTCCTCCTTGGCCGCCTTAGCCCTCTCAAAGAAGAGTCGCTTTCTCCGCGGCCGCCTCCTTCTCAATCTTCGCCCTCACCGCCTCCTTGGCCTTCTCCACCATGGCGTTCTCCTTAGCCTCGAGCTTGTCATCAAGCAGCTTGTCATATCTACCCCACGGAAAGGAACCATCGAGAGGGAAAAGCTCCTCGATCACTTCCCTAGCGACTCCTTCGGCCAAGTCCCTAATTCGGCGCACATTGGGGAGCATGACGGTTTGGAGCATCTCAATGTCCGCCTCCTTCTGCTTGATGATGGCCTCTTTGCCCCGAACCACCTCCGCCTGGGCCTTAAACAGGCCCTCGGATTCGTTCCTCTTTGGAGATAGAGGTCGGCACGCCCTGAACATGGTTACACTTCTCCAAAGAAGCTTCGCGGCCTCGGGCCGCGCAGCCTCGGCCTTGGCTTTCTCAAAGCAAGGACCTCTTTTTGGCGTCCTCCCGAGTTTTCTCTCCCAAGAGCGCCTTCTCGGCATCTCCCCTAAGCTTCCGCTCATTGAGGAGACCTAGCTTTGCCGACGCAGCCACCTGCTTAGCGGCATTACGCTCATGAACGACTCGAGCCACGGCCTTCTCCCCGCTCCGTGAGACGAGCGGCAGAACCACGTTCCACCTTGCAAGCTCCCTAATTAGCTTCGTGCCTTCCTCTATAAGCGGGGAGACGAAGCCTTCCGGGATGAAGGGACGGTGGTAACAATTTGACCCCCAACCCGCGGCCGGGAGGAGGAAGCCTTCCGGGATGAAGGGTTAACGGTGACGCCTTGATCACCAACTCGCGCAGAGGTCCCCTCCGCCCGCCGCCCAACGAGCGAGCGTTTACTGCGGCTGGCCTACAAAAATTTAATAAAGACGTCGTATCAACGTATATCGACATGTCGGGAAGCCTGTCATCGGGAGCACCCAATGACTCGGCTAAATTTAAGCCACGGAATGAATAGGTACCGTGCTTCGCCTTCTTGGCCGGAGGAGGCACTTCCTTGCCAACGGTAGAGGCTGCCTCCTTCCTCTTTCGGATAAGGGGAGATTCCTCCGCATCGGAGTCCCCCTCGGAAGGAATATCAACAACCTCCACCTTTTTAGAAGGGGGGGTGGGAGTTGGAACCAACGTCGACGCCCTCGCCGCCGAAGACATCAATTTTCGCGTCCGACGAACAACGCCGCCGATAACCTTCGCCCGAGCCTCCTCCACGCTCAAGCCCCTCAGCCGCTGCTCCATAAGATCACCCGGCGACCTCCTACGGTCGTGGGTTTGAGCCTTGGGATGCAAGTTGGCAACGGTCCCATCTTTGTGCGGCCCATTCTCTCGGAGAAGATCCTCGGGACAAGCCCTTTCCAAAGTGGTCTGCGAAAGAAACAAAGCAAGAGTTAAGTAGAGGAAATAAACCGGAATTCGAGGAGCAAGAGCATTAAGAGCGGCGATGGGCCTCACACCGACCCCACTCACCCCGTGCTAGGGCCGGTATGAGGCCGACATGGCAGAGCGGCTCATCCCGAAGGATGATCTCGCGTCGGGGGAATCCATCTTTTCGGCACCCCACTCTTGTCCACCTCAAAGAGCCTCATTGCCGCCTTTCTCATCCTCCCGGAGATAGACACCGCTGGCATCCATTTTGAGCTTCTTCCCGGAAACCCATCTATCGTGCTCGCCGAGTCTCACACCGCAAGTTAACTCGGTCTTTGGAAAAGGTGGCGGATAGTCATCCAAGCACCTTAACGTACACCCACTGGCCTTGCCGATCCCTTGCAAGAAGAAAGTTTGTTGACAGAGACATAACCCGGCTCCATCTCCACGCTGTACCATCCGACGCGGCCAGAAAATGGTTTGAGATGGTGAAGCCGGCGGAATAAATTCACCGTTGGGGCCTCTCCCTTGAAGAGACAGAGCCAGACAAAGCCGATTATGGTCCTCATAGCCAACGGGTGCAGTTGTGCAACGGCGACGTTCATGGCTCTAAAAATGGCCATAACGTGCTCATTCAACGGAAACCGGAGCCCATACTCCAAATGCCGCATATACACGCCGGTGTGGCCCGGTGGAGGGCAACAGACGGCCTGACCCTCCTCAGGGATAACAATTTTGTATCCCCTACCGAAGAAAAAATGGCCCTCGAAAAATTCCTCGCTTTGAACAATCGGCGAGCTTATGAGTCCAAGCACGGTCGTAACGGACCTTACAGCGTCGCCGTGATCCATAACATACTCGCCTCCCTTCGTTAGGACAAGACCTTTCCTCTTCATCACCGAAATCATCACCAAAATCTCCATAGGAATCAGAGTCCTCCCATTCCTCAAGAATTTGAGGATCAACTTCAGGAGAAGGAGACCTAGGACCCCCCGACGCGGGTTTACTAGGTCCAGCATCAGCAGAAGACATGTTCACAACAAACTACAAACGAAATAAAAGAAAATTTGTTTGATTACCTTGAAGAAATACACTCACGGATCGAAGACCGAAGATTGGAAGAAAAGAAAGCCCTTGAAAGTTTAAAGAGGAAGATTTTGGGGGAAAATTTTGAAAATTTGAGGAAATGAAAATAATGGCCAAAATCACGGAGTAACTACCCTATTTATAGGGAAAAGCCCATGAAGAAGGACCAATCGGGGCAAACCCATGAAGCGTCAACCAATCGAAGCGGACACGTGTCGGACATGCAACCACGGAATGTCAATCGTTGCAACAGTTGAATGTCAATCAATGCTACGATTACTAAGCGTATTCAACACGCCCATTCACATCTCTTCGCCTGTTCATCTCCCTCAACAAAATCCTAGGCGCCGCTCTCACGGCTACATGATCGACAAGCCATGAAGCACACGGCCGGGGCAATCAAAAGTGACCAAGCACTCTCACTGGTCTCGCCAACGTCATATTATTTCCCACATCGGATACCCTTTACGCATCCATGTGGAGGGGGGTATATGGTACGGCCTAACAAGAACCACGCCGATGCTTCAGAAGAAGCCGATACCAAAAATTTTGCTAAAATACTTACGCAGAATATACGTTCACATACATCGAAGCCCATACCACGGCATAGACTACGCTGGGGTCAAATTGATGGGGCATATTCTGCACCGCTGACCAAGTCAACACATTGAGCAAGGTCAAGGGTATTCACAAAGAAAGTCAACGACTTAGACATCTAGCCGGTGAAGCCCATCTACTGTCACACCGGGTCTCGCCATAAGACAACTAGCCAGTAGGGACACAAACCGCGTACTCATATCCAAGACCCTCGGCGAGCCCGCCACAGTCCATCGCCGAGGGTATAACGGTCTTTTTCACTGATAGCCACTTGGCTACTACGTGACAAAAGGTGAAAGTTTATAAATACTCCTCAATCTTCATTGAGGAAGAGATCCACAAATTGACCTAATAACCACTATTCATCTAGTAATATCTTCCTTATCTCTCTACCATACACTCTTAGCTGTGTTACAACAACCTCTCTCTAAGTTTACTGACTTGAGCGTCGGAGTGAGTACGCTCGGCCAAAGCCGAGCCCTCAGTTTGTTCATCGTTTCAGGAGACCGCGAGGAGGATTCAAGCAAGGACATCATTCTGTTAGCTACGAGTGGTAACAAACACCTGCTCTGGAATTAAACCCGGAACAGTAGTATATAGAGAAATGAGCATTATTAATAATTATACTTTAAATTTACTATTAAAGTTTACAATATTGATGTGTTCTATTAATTATTAAGATAGAAAAGGAAAAACTTGAGGACAATTTTACATACGAAAAATCAAAATATCATTACATTTACTAGTTTTAATAAATATTGTGTATTTGGTGTTGTATTTTAGGAAGATTTTCGTATTTTATAAAATCATACTAATTAGTATTTCGGTGATATATTTTTCAAATAAGAGATCGAATATATTTGTGATGGAAAAAATTCTTTAATATAATAATTTAAATATATTTATGGTTAAAATGTGATAATAATAATAATAATATGAGTAATCTTACAAACTGACATATATATAATAATTTAAAGTATTTAAGTGTAATATATTTCTCTACATAGTGTAGGACGGACAGATTGTGTTAAAATAGTGTTAAAAGAGACACTGAGAGATTTGAAAGCCATGGGCCATTGGCTGGCAAATTGGGAAGCATGCAAGCTCTATGTAGAATGGTACGAATGTGGTTAATGCACCCATGTCCCTTGGCCTTGTGATGAAAGGACATTGCCTCTGTGGGTAAGATGAAAGTTTGGTACTTGGCCCAAATGAATTGAATGCAATTATTGTACACCGTATGTTGTACGGAGAACTGCGAACTAGTGATGTCATGTAGTAAGTAGTACTCCGTACTAAAGTACATGACTCATAAATTTTCCGTATCAATGAAATTTTTACATTACAAATTCTCATTTGTGACGGCAGATATCCGTCACAAACTTGTGACGCGTCAAGTAAACCCACATGGATGGATAAAACAATCATTTGTGACTTCTTAGGCACTTTAATTTTTTTCTTATCTGCTCATATGAATGATATTTGACCGTTACAAGCTTGTGACGAATATACTCGTCACAAGGGAGACTTATTGTTTTTACATATGCATGATATACAAATATTAGGATGCAAAGAGACGGGTCATTACTTTTAATATTATTGACAGAAAAAGTAAAGACTAAAATAATCGTAAAATAGAAACGTAATTTTTTTTTTGGGGGTGGGGGGCAGCCGGTAAGAAAGGTTCTACATTCTCATGATCCAACATGCCAGGTCATGAGCCCGTTTATTGAGTCCCCTAGGAATGTAACTATAACATAAACAATGAAAGAAGTTATTAGACATCATAGAGATATCGACAATAACTCCTCTGATCTGGTGGTGAGTAGTTTCCGTTCCGGCCCACTGCTTCAACAATTGTAGGCAATCAGACGACACTTTGAGATGAAGAATCCCGCAACTGCGTGCCCATTCCAGGACCCGGCGAACGCCTAGAGCTTCAGCTTGTAGGGGGGCTCCACTCTGATTCTACCACTTTCTTCAAAGAAAATATCCCCCCTTTCATTCCAACCCAACCGATAGCTCTATTAAAGGAGGCCTTCCAGCTAGCATCAACCTTAACCTTTATAGTTTGGCACAAACCAGCCCCACCTATCATGTAAATAGGTCTTCTATCCCCAATCGGACACGGTTCAACCGCAGTTACTAGCCTCTCATTTGCTCCCGTTCCGCTATGCCTATTAATACCCTCCCCGCCGAAAGCTGCACTGGTCACCACAGCTACCGTTTGTGTCCAGGTCTTGAAAAACACTCGCGGGTCAAACTCGATTCCTCGGAAGATCCAGTTGTTGCGCATGGACCATATTCTATCTAAGTTGCCAGAAATTGTATACTACTAGTTTTGCAATCCTCCAGATTGGCCATATAAGATAACCAATTAATAACCCAGTCCCTAATACTGATATGCGTGTCGTTAAATACGTTAATACCCAGTGAAGTGTCAGCCCAAATCCTAGAAGTGACCACAGTCTCTAAACAGGTGTTCCATAGTTTCAACTCTCCCCCTCCATGCCTACAGAGCTACGGTGTGGGTCCCAACTGATAGCCTATCGCACAGCTATGCAAAAATAAATACCCTAGACACAAATGAATGTAGTACGTAGGGGTCGAATCCACAGAGAGACGGTAATTGTTAATTAGTTGTTATGGAGTGAATTTTATCAAGGTCAGTTATCGTATGATTGGTTGGTTGGATAATGGAAGAAAACAATAATGATAAAGAAATAGTCTAGGGAGGTTGGGTCACACATGCAAATTATGTAAATGCTCAAATTAAACATAGGAGTTGATAAATCGTTAATTGTTTAGGCTTAGAGACACCCACCTCTCGATATTAATGTCAACCATAGAGCGGGTCCTAGAGAAACTCTCGTTTAGACTAGGTCGTCCTACTACACATGCTTAGTCTAATCCGATTTCGTGCCTCTCAACTTATAGAACGAATTAACAAATTTAATCTAAGATAGTGATCAATTATCAAAGACTAAGAAAACAATGCAAACATGTAAAAGAAACAATGAAACGATATTATAACATCCTAGTTCAACAATAGTAAGAACTACTTATGCATTGTTTCCCTTATTCCCTAGACAATTGAATTACTTATGCATAATAAAAACTAATCTAATGACATATGAAATGATAAAGATAAACATACTAACTAGTGATGTAAATGGCAAATGAATAACAAAATAATAATGGAAATAAGATTACCTTAACAATTGAGAATGGACTTGGAAATGAAGAACATGATAGAACAAATGGAAATAACTTGAAATGTAAATTGTATATAATTTGAATTAAAATTGTTTATAACATAATGGAAATGCTAAAAGGAAATCTTATCTAACCTAAACTAAGAACTAAAATTAGGGTATAAAAGTGGTGTAGGAGGTGTGTAAGAAGTGTGTTTTAGGTCCCAGATTAACACCTTTTATATAGGGGTGAATGATGAAACGTAAGCAATTAAGAGGGAGGTAACCCCGATCGGGGCCGCCAACCCGGATCGGGGTCATGGTGATTTGGCTCCGTCTTTTTAATTCTCTAGTTAATGCTCAAGGAATCCTAAGTTGATGTTCAATGCCTTGTTTAATCACCCGGTTAAACTCTTCAATTAGCATCCTAAGCTTCACTAAGCATCCAATGTTTCCACCTTAGTTGGACTTCAAATCTTGGGCATGACTTAGCATAAAACTTTATTTTGCATTTTCATTTTATTCCATATCTTTATGCATGTAAATCCATGTAACACTTCAATGTTGGTCCAACTCATGCTCCACACTTAGCCTTGTATACTAGCTTCCTAAAAACTCAAGTTCCTACAAAATGTGACAAACCATGCAAAGACAAATAGAACACAATATTATCTCATAAAACCACTAGATTAGGCAAATGACGTACATATCAGAGCTAAAGTAAGGGGTTAAAATGTATATAAAATGGACTTATCACCAACCCAAGTTTCTTTTTTGAAACTCGCTTCCTAGGGATGTCATTTGGGCGGGACGGTGGTGGATATAGGTTCCCCCGTACCCGTATCCACTAAGAAAAACTCGTACCCATCCCCGCCCCACCACCCGTGGTGGATATAAGTTTCCAAAATCATCCCCGCCCCAATAGGCGGAAATATAAAACCGTACCCGCCCCGCTTACCCATTAACCCGCTACACCATAATTTTATTCAATAAATTTTTTTCGCAAAAGTTGATTTAATCATTATTGATTTCCATTTTTTTTGAATTTATCTTTATAATTTTAGTTTTTCACTAAAAAAGTTAGTAAAAAACTTTATAAAATAGCTATTATAACATTATATCTTAATTATAACTAAGTAAGATTTTAAAAATTGTCATAATCGTATTAACTTTTTAAATTATTGGCGGGTAGGCGGATATGAGGCGGATAAGATGCAAAATCCATCCCCGCTCCATTACCCATGGCGGGTACAATTTTCGTACCCACACTCGCCCCACCACCCGCCAAAGCTCTACCCATCCCCACCCCAACTGGGGCGGGTGCGGGGCGATACCCACTTTTACCCGCCTCGCTGACATCCCTACGCTTCCCACTGGCAGAGACTTAGTAATTATCTTCCAAATTTGAACCTTCCATGTCTGCGGTCCTGGGAGCCGCCATAACTTAGATTTACATAAGTTTTTCCCATTCTCGTTTAGACGTTCTTTATCCGTTCTGGGCCCCTTCCTCTCCATGTGATCACTAAAAACAATACCATGCCCACCCTTCACTAAGTATATCACATTGCTAGTAAACGGTTAGAAGATCTTATCTTAATCCTGCGAATTACCAACGGGAATGGCTAGAATTCTATCCGCGCTTTCTTCCTTAAACACTAACCTTACCGTACTCTCATTCCACCCCCTCCCCTCATTATAGCAGAGATCCTTGACTCGTAGGTCCTTTAGAAACCCGAATTCCTGCACCAAGAGCCAATCCTTCGGTTCTGGCTTTTCTTCATTCACCCATCGTGGATTCCAAACATTTAGATTAGAATCGATCTCTAGCTGTCATCCAATATTATTTATGATGAGTCCTAAACCATACCTAATACTTCTCACTCCTCACGATGCATTTCTAGTCTTTCGCACCCACCCCCTCAACAGAAATATTATTCCTTAAGGCTTTTTCTCTAAAAACTTTTCCAAAAAGTGAGTCATCCCCCGGACAAGCCTCCACGCGTGTTTTGCCAATAAAGCTAAATTAACACATTCTACATTTCTGATGCCCAGACCACCTTCACTTTTTGGTAAGCTCGTGAAGTTTCTACCGCATCAGCGAAGAGTTTTCCCGGACCCGCATCCAGCCCACCAAAAATGTGACAAAAGTGAATTTATCTTCCTTGTCACACTTACCAGTATTTTGAACACCAGTAGAAAGAAATTAGAAAGATTTGATATGAGAGACGAGAATAGAGTAAGCCTCCCCGCTGGTGACAGAAAGACCCCATTCCATGAAGAGATACGTTTCATAACATTTTCAATAAGTCCTTTTTTTATGCTTGAAACTCTGTAGGCATTCTCAGGTACTTGCCAATGCCCTTATTGTTCTTAATGTTGAGGACTTTTAAACAGACCCTTGTCATCCTAAGTTTAGTGTTGGGGCTAAATCAGACACCCAATTTTGCCTCATTTAGAACTTGTTCCAAGCGCAAGACAATAGTCATCTAAAATGTTTTTTAGACATCTTACCGACTCGCCCTTGTCATTAAGGAAGAAGACCGAGTCGTCGGCAAAGAAAGGATGAGTTAATGGAGCCACCTCTCTTCCGATCTTGAATCCCTTAAGATGACCCAGTTGCTGTGCATTCTCGACACTGCACGAAAGAACCTCCATACAAAAAATAAAGAGATAAAGTGATAACGGGTCACCTTGCCCTAAAACACAAGATGGTCCAAATTGTTGTAACGGAGCTCCATTGAAAAGGACTTCATACGTAACCGTACTAACAGAACTCATAATCAGTTCTATAAACGTTTCCAAGAAACCAAATTTACCAAGAACCGCTTGTAGGAAATCCCATTTAATTCGACCGTAAGCCTTACTCATGTCCGCTTTGAAAGCAAATTTTCCATACTTACCTCGTTTATGGGAGTTTATTTTGTGAATTGTTTCATGGGCAAGAAGAATATTGTCACTAATATGTCTGCCTGGAATGAATGCGTTTTGACACTCAAAAAAAAGAAAAGTGTAAACTACTGATCGGGACAAAGGGAGTATCTAATTCAGACTTGACAAACGGATCATTCAATTTGGTTTTGAACCGGGTTAAATTAGATCGGTTTTAATTGGGTTGACCTTAATTTCGATTGTAATTCAAATTCGATTGAATTGGGTTCATTTCGGTTAGGCATTTTTATCGGTTTGTGTTATTTTGAGTCGGGTACGATTTAAGTGGGGTGAAAATCGGTTCAGGTGAATTTCACATCAACTTTTCTTGAGTAAAGGGTCAATAAAAGTTGGGTTAAATATTCTTTATACTTTTCTATTTGAATGCATGTGTTTTTATGCTGTAATAGTGCGAAAATTCGATATTTCTAATCATCGTAATAACATTTGTTCATATTGCAGACATTACAAAACAACTTATTCTAAATAACTCAATCAACATTAAAGGTGTGTTTGGATTGAGAGATTTAGAAAGAAAAAAAATGGGGATTTGGAGAGAAAGGAAAGGGAGGAAGAGTAAGGCCCTGTTCTTTTGGATTGAAATTGTTTGAACTGAACTGAACTGAACTGAACTTAATAGAACTGAACTGAAATAATAATAATAATAATAATAATAATAATAATAATAATAATAATAATAATAATAATAATAATAATAATAATAATAATAATAATAATAATAATATATTAGTATATAAATGATAATATTATAATATATTAAATAATATAACATATTAATAATAATAACTAAAAAACAAATATGATAAGTACAATATAAATATCATAAATAATAATAATAATTAATATAAATAATAATAATAATAGATGTAATATAATAATAATAAATATGTTATTAATAATATTAATAAAAATGATTATATTAATAAAATAATAAATATAATAATAAATAAATACAATAAATATAAATAAAATAGTAATAATAATAATAAATATAATAGTAATATAATAAATATTAAAAATAAATTTTAATATAATAATAACAATAGTAAATAAGTTAATATAATAATAATGATAACAATAAGAATATAATTAAAATAATAATAATAATATTAATATTAATGTTGAATTAATCGATCTGAATCGATCAATCAATCGAATCGATTGAATTGAATCAATCAATCGATTGAGTTGAACTAAATGAATCGAACTTAATAATGAAGCTGATCAATCGGAACTTATTAGAATCGAATTAAGTCCAAAAGAACAAGGCCTAAGGCCCTCTTCTTTTGGACTTAATTTCGATTCTAATAAGTTCGATTCAATTCGGCTTCACTTATTAAGTTCGGGATTCTTCGCCATTCAGCCCATTCGGGCCCGGGGGGATTCGATTCGATTGATTGATTGATTGATTGTTTGGGATTACTCGATTGATTGATTGATTGATTGATTGATTGATTCATTTTATTTCATTGATTTCAAATTCACTCAATTTAGTTCCACATTAATATTATTATTCTTATTTTATATTCTTATTATTATCATTATTATTATATTAATTTATTTACTATTGTTATTATTTTATTAAATTTTATTTTTAATATTTATTATATTACTATTTATATTTATTATATTTATTTATTATTATATTATTATGATTAATGGCAACATTAGGGTATTAATTATTATTATAATTACTATTATTATTATTATTATTATTATATTTATATTTATTATTTTATTATTATATTCATTCTTATTAATATTATTAATAACATATTTATTATTATTATATTAATTAATTATTATATTACATCTATTATTATTATTATTATTTATATTGATTATTATTATTTATAATATTTATTTATACATATCATATTTGTTTTTTAGTTATTATTAATATATTATATTATTTAATATATTATAATATTATTAATAATATTATTTATATTACTATATTATTATTATTATTATTATTATACGGAGTATTTATTATTATATTTATTATTATATTAATATTTTATTTTTATATTACTTATTAGATTTTTATTATATTATATTGATATTTTATTATTATTAATAATAAAAAATAATATTATAATAACATTTATTTTTATTTTAGGTATTGTTGTTGTTGTTATTATTTGTTCCGGGTGTAATTCCGGAGCAGGATTTGTTACCACGTAAACTTGTAGAATGATGACTTTGCTTGACTCTTCCTTTCGACCTCTCCCGAAACAATGAACAAACTGAGGGCTCGGCTTGGTACCGAGCGTACTCACTCCGACGCTCAAGTCAGTAAACTTAAAAGGGATTAAGTTGTGTGTTACTTGGCAAAGTATATTGTAGAGAGATAAAGGAGTTTATACCAGATTAGTGTATTGTGAGATGAATTGTGGATTATTTGGTTATTTTTGGATCCTTTTCTCAATGAGAGAAGTGGAGTATTTATAGACTTTCACCTTTTGTCACGTAGTGGCCAAGTGGCAGAGCAGGTGGAAAGACTGTTCTACCCTCGGCCGAGGGACCCATGGCAAGCCGGCTGACCGAGTTGACTCCATGCCGAGGGGTCTTGGATGTGAGTACACGGATATGCCTCTCGGCTGGCTGGTTGCCTAGCCGAGACCCAATTGACAGGCCGACAGGCCGCGTCGGTTAGGCTGTCTAATACGTTGACTTGCTGTGGATGTCTTTGACCTTGCTCAATATGTTGACTCGGTCTGCGGGTGCAGAATATGCCCCATCAATTTGCCCCCAGCGTAGTCTATGCCGTGGTATGGACCTTCGATGAGTGTTGAGCGTATTCTGCGCAAGTTGAATTTCTTCCTCGGCTTCTTCTTCCTCGGCTTGGTTCTGCTAAGGCCGAATCATATCCCCCCTCCACATGGATGTGTAATGGACATCAAATGTGGAAAAGAAAATGGCGCTGGCTGAGACCAAGGTTGGGAGTGCCGTGTGCTTTGATTGCCCCCGGCCGGTGCTGCCAAGCTTGGTTGAACAGCGGGCCGTTTGGCAAGTAGATACCAAGGAGCGTTTTGAAGAAGATACGTCGATTGGCATTCTGTCAAGGAGCGTGTTGAAGAAGATACGTCGATTGGCATTCTGTGCTGCATGCTTGACACGTGGCTCGGCGTTGATTGGTTGACGCTTCATGGGCTTTGCCCTGATTGGTCCGTTTCATGGGCTTTGCTCTATAAATAGAGCAGTTAGCCCCTGATTTTGGCCACCAAAAATTCACTTTCTCAAAAAAAAATTTCTTCTCTCTAGCTTTCTTCGACGAAACTTCTCTCTAGTCTTCAAAGCGTTACTCGGCGTAACACTTTTCCAAGGTAAACAAAAAATTTTTTTCAACTTTTATTTGTTAAGTATTTGTTGTCATGTCTTCCGTTGATGCTGGACCCAGTACTTCTGCGCCGGGGGGCGAACCATCGCGTCCTGATGAAGAGGAGGCACTGGTTGTCACCCCGATAGGGTTTGGGGGTCCCAAGCCGCTTTCTCCTGAGATTGATCCAAAATTTTTGGAGGGTTTCGAGGATGATGATGATGATGAGGATGATGATGATGATGAAGATGATGAGGCGATCCCTTCTGTCGTAAGGAGGCCGCTTATTTCGGGGCACGGTGATGCCTGCTCGATCAGTCCTGACCGTGCCTGGACGAACAAGTTCGCCAGTTGTTCCGGCCCGAACTTTTGAACACCATTACTCCTTCGGTAGGGGTATAGAATTGTTATCCCCGAGGAGGGTCGGGCCGTCTGTTGCCCTCCCGCTGGTCAGATCGGCGTATACATCGACACCGGAGTATGGGCTCCGGTTTCCTCCGAATGAATACGTTGTCGCTATTATTAAAGCGATGAATGTCGCCGTGGCCCAACCGCATCCGTTGGCCATCGGACGACGATTGTCGGCTTTGTATGGTTTTGTCTTTTCAAAGGGGAGGCCCCAACGGTGAACCTCTTCCGCCGGCTCCACCATCTTAAACAATCTACCCTAGGCGGCCGGGGGTGGTACAAAGATACAAACCGAGCCGGGCAAGTCACCGTTTCCAAGCCGACGTCTTGCAAGGACCTGGAGGGGCGGTGGGTATACGTTGAGGTTCCGGAGGACTATCCGCTGCCCCGGTCCTTCCAGGACCGCGTCAATTTGCGGTGCGAGAGTAAAGGGGAGCATGATAGATACGTCTCCCGGAATAAGCTTAATATGGACGCCTCGAAGGTCTATCTTAACGAGGACGAAAAGCGGGCAATGAGGCTGTTTGAGGCCGAGAAGGATGGGACGCCGAAGGGATGGATGCCCCCGACGCAGATCGTTCTTCATGATGAGCTGCTCTGCCACGTCGGCCTCATACCGGCCCTCGAACAGGGTGAGTGGGGTCGATGTGAGGCCCATCTTTGCTTTTTATGTTTCTGTATTTTGAATCTTGGTTTAATTCCTTTGTTTAACTCCTGCTTTGTTTCTTTTTGCACCGATTTGGCCGGGACTCGTCTCGTCGCTCTCCGCAGGTTGGGACTTGACGAGAACGGGAGAGTTGTTAAGCTGCATCCTAAGGCCCAGACACGTGATCGCCGACCGGCTCCTAACGAACTCATGGACCAGCAGTTGAAGGCACTGGATGTGACGGAGGCTCAGGCGAAGGTTGCCAGTAACGTGCCGCGCCGCAAACCAAAGACAACGTCTATGGCGGCGACGGCGTCAACTCCGGCTCAGTCTTCAATCCCCGTGGTCCAAAAGCAGCAGGTGGTCATCGATGTTGAGGAGGAGGTCACTGTTGCGGAGGCTCCTCCTTCTTTGAATAAGAGAAAAGAGACCGAGTCTGTCGCCGCTGCTGTTACCGAGGCCGGTAAAGAAAAGGGGCCTCCTCAGCGGCCTTCGCAGCCTCTGCCTTCTCCGCAGCCTTTGCCTCCGCAGCAGCCGCCTTCTCATCATCATCCTCGAAACCCTCCAAAAATTGGCGCCGTGGTTTGGCCAAGCAGCAGCCGCCTTTTTTGTAAGGGGTTTGGCCAAGCAGATAAGGCCAAAAATGTTTGGTCTGAGTTCGTGGTTATTGATGGTTCGTCCGCCTACAATTTCTTAATAGGCCGGGTCACTTTGAGCGAGGCCGATGTCAGAATGTCCATCCGGCCCCGACACCGATGTATGTCTCGGACCGGGGGGAGGCACAAAAGCTCGTCTCAAAGGACGAGAGAGACGAAATTGTCAATGTCCAAATATCTGCCAGAGGGTGTAACATGAAATCCCTCAAAGTGGCGAAGAAATCAGAGAAGGGGAAGAGCCCATCCTTACGACAGGAGGGTGATCCGATGAGCACCAACAACGTCAGCATGGTCGAGGGAGCCGAGACCGAGCAAGTGGAAATTGACCCAGGGCGCACCGTAACTGTCGGTGTCGGCCTGGAGCCAAAATTCAGAGCCGATCTCCTAGACCTGCTGAGAAAGAACAAAGACGTCTTCGCGTACTCGGCCCGCCGAGATGCCGGGCGTGAGCCGAGAGGTGATCGTTCACAAGCCGAACGTGCTCTCCACCGCCGCCCGTCAAGCGTAAGATGAGGAACTCCTCGGCCGAGAAAGATGAGGCCATCAAGGCCGAGGTAGACAAATTGTTAGAGGCAGGCTTTATCATGCCTTGTACTTACCCTGAGTGGCTAGCAAATGTTGTAATGGTGAAGAAGTCATCAGGGGGGTGGAGGATGTGTGTTGATTTTACAAATCTTAATAAAGCATGCCCTAAAGATTGCTATCCCTTGCCTCGAATAGATAGCTTAATTGACGCAACGGCAGGCTACACTATGCTAAGCCTGCTAGACGCCTTCTCAAGGTACCATCAGGTATTCATGGCCGAAGAAGACATGCCTAAGTGCGCATTCATCACCATACACGGCACATACATGTATAAAATGATGTCGTTCGGTTTGAAAAATGCTGGCGCAACTTACACTAGGCTGGTGGACAAAGTGTTTCAAGATCAAAAAGGGCGAAACATCGAGGCTTACGTCGACGATGCTATTGTAAAAAGCAAGTCTGACAGCGAGCACTTGGCCGACTTGAGCGAAAAATTTTGTTCACTAAGGAAATACAAGATGAAACTTAACCCAATGAAATGCAACTTCGGTGTCCGGGCAGGTAAGTTCCTCGGCGTGCTTGTCGGCGCCGGGGGGAATCGATGCCAATCCCAGAAAGTCCAAGCAATACTTTGGACCTACCGGAGCCGAGGAATCGAAAAGAGGTTATGATGTTGACCGGGAGGATGGCGGCTCTCGCCCGTTTCATCTCTCGGTCAGCCGACAAGAGCACCCCATTCTTCAAAGTGTTGGAGGGGAATAAAGACTTCAGCTGGGGGGAGGAACAAAGCACAGCTTTCAAGCAATCGAAAGCTCATCTTCTAACTCTCCCGACCCCGTCCTGTGCCGATCTTTGGGGAGACGCTATATCTATACATAGAAGATTACCTCGGCCACGGTCGAGTCCGTAATCATCGAGAGAAGAAGACAAGCACCAACACCCAATCTACATTATCGCCATACACATCGTCGCCGAAAAAGAAATTACCATCGATCGAAAAAGCGCCTTTGTCATTCGTCGTTGCCGCAAGGAAATCGAAACCTTACTTCGACGCAAAGACATCCCGTGATGGTCCTAACCGACCAGCCATTGGAGAAAGCATTGGAAAAATGCGAACAATCCAAGCAGCTCATCAAATGGGCAGTAGAGCTATCCAAATGCCTTCAAGATTCAATACAAAGCCGAGGCCCTCGATAAAGGGGCAGCACCGCAGACTTCCCGGCCGAGTGCACATACCAAGAAGAATCGCGGCTGGCGTATGGGAAGTATATACCGACGGGTACTACTAACGGAACAAGCTCAGAGCCAAGCATCCTTATCATCGGCCCAAACGGGGACGAGTTTGAGTATGCCTTGAAGTTTACCTTCTCGGCCTCAAACAACGAATCCGAATACGAGGCGGTGATAATTGGAGTCGAGCTAGCTAGAGCTAGAGGGGCGGAACACATTGTGTTGAAGACGGACTCACTATTGGTGACTAACCAAATCAGAGGAGAGTATGAGGCTCGAGACGATGTGATGGTAAGATACCTGGAAAGAGTAAAAGCTGACACTGCAAAATTGAAATCTTTCCAAATCCAATGCATCCCAGTGTCCGAGAACAACCGAGCCGACGCTCTCTCAAAACTTGCCGGTTCAACCATCAAGAATGTCACGGACCGTCTTTGGTGGATATCAGGAATGCTAAAAGCATCACTGAGACCGTCGGCATGGTGGGCGACATCGAAGCCGAGACGACGTGGATGACTCCGATAATGAAATACAAACTAACAAAAGAGTTACCGGAGGACCGCAGTCTCTCCCAGAATATAAAAAGGATCGCCGCAAGGTACTTGGTGTTCGAAGGAGAACTATATAGAAGGTCCGTAATAAGACCACTTTTGAAATGTGTCGGCCCAGCCGACGCGGAGCTCATACTGACAGAGATTCACGAAGGCATCTGTGGACATCACATGGGGGCAAGAACGCTAGCCCACAAAGCTCTCCGAGCCGGCTACTTCTGGCCTACCATACTTGAGGATTCCAGAGCTAAGACCAAGAAGTGCAAGAATTGTCAGATGCATGCTCCGGTGATACACGCACCTTCCCGAGACTTGCAACCGGTACTTAGTCCCCTGCCATTTGCACAATGAGGGATGGATTTACTAGGACCCTTTCCGACGGCCTCCGGAGGAAGGAAGTACCTGATCGTCGTCGTTGACTACTTCACCAAATGGGTCGAAGCTGTCGCGGTACCTGCCAAGACCACGGCGGCCGTAAGAAAGGTGATTTGGGAGAACATCATAACTCGTTTTGGGTTACCCCAAGTCATGGTATTTGACCACGACCGAGAGTTTTGGAGTGACATGGTGATGAACTGGCTAGAAGAGCTCGGTATCAAGTTTGCATACTCCTCCGTCTGCCACCCTCAGAGCACGGGCGGCGGAAGCGCCTAATAAAACAATCCTAAACGGGTGAAAAAGAAGGTTGAAGATCTAAAGGGAAGGTGGGCTGATGAACTACCCGGCGTCCTGTGGTCCCTTAGAACCACGGAGAAAGAAGCAACGGGGTACAGTCCATTCCACCTAGTCTATGGGTCTGAAGCCGTCCTGCCAATTGAAGCAGCGGTACCGACATTCAGAAAGCCTCCCTAGACCTGGTCGAAGAAAGCCGAGACACGGCACGGCTTAACTTGGCAGTGTATCAAAACCGAATGAGAAGAGCATACAACCGTAGGGTCCACAAAAGAGACTTAAGAGTAGGAGATCTAGTCCTAAGAAAGTCAGCCGCGACCAACAAGGGAAACATCCATGGTAAAATAACGGCCAACTGGGAAGGACCCTACAAAGTGGTTGAAGAAATGAGGCCGGGGACATACCGGCTGACAGACATGGAGGGAGTGCCTCTAATGAGCCACTGGAACACAAACAACCTAAGGAAACATCCGGATACGTTTTTACGGAGCAAGCAACAAGTGCTTCGTTCTATTAACTATTAAAACACGCACTCCACGGCGCAGTGTCGTTCAAAATCAGCCAGGATTTGCTCAATAAATTACTCGTCGTAACCGAAATCTTATGCAGTTGCCCCAATGAGTAGTTCGCTTTAGGACTCCACCCCTTCGAGAGCAGGATGCCGGCCGAGATGGAGCTGGCAAAAGGGTAAACCCTCTCTCACTAGCGATCTCCTCCCTCTCACTATCGTTCGAGCTCTAAAGAACCATAAAGGGCCACCAATTCCCTAATTTTTCTTCTAATTTTTTTCTTCCTTACCGGTGAAAGCCCGAAAGCCTTTTTTAGTTAATGGACGGCTTTGAAAAGATAATTGTTTGATCCCGCCCAGGGGCTAAAGCTCATCGGCCCATTTCCATCAAAAAACGACGATTGTTCGTGAAGGTTTCCACAGAAAGACCCCTCAGTTCCAGACCTCTCTTTTCGTACCGCTAGGGATGCTTAACGCCACTTCGCCAACTGGCGTTACCTGCGCGTTCGTGTCCCTCAGTGTGGTCAGCACTGGGTGTTTTCGAGCAGCGAAGCTTACACCCATTCGCATTAGTTCATCCAAAGTGGGCGGATAAGGTGTTTGGTTGGCATAGAATGCATACCAGGATTGGCTTCCCGGTCGACGACTCTATCTTCTGTCCTCTCATATTCTCTTGTTTCGCCAATACCGACAGCAGCTCCCGCTGAATCAATTGTAGCAGCTCCGGCAGGATCCGTTATCTTGGCAGGAATTCTTTTAAAATTGGGAACTTACGGGCAACTAATTCAGCTTCCGCTTCTGGGAGATCAAACGGAGCTCGATTAGTTTCTGCTAAACAAGAAAAAAAATAAAAATAGACAGGAATTTTTGGTTTGGGTTGTGTATCAATGATCAATCCAGGTTAAAAAAGAAGGTTCCGTTGGAACAATTTTTTATTTCCCGTACTTTCGAGCTTTTTAAAAAAAAGGAAGTGGCAAGTCTGATATCTTCTATTCCTAATATCTTGCCCTGCTTTTAAAAAAGTCTCGCGGGAAAGATTAAACCAAGCTGCTGGAGCATTCTCGACCGGAATTTCATGAGTGGGTGGCTTTTCGGAACGGATAAATTTACTTATTTCACACAATTCTTCTGGTCATGCCTCTTTTTCTTTACCTCTCTTAGTGCATTCTTTCTCTTTAGGCTTATCTTAAAAAGAAAAGAAGTGAGTTTCGGTTTGAGAAAGGAGCACCGGCCGAGCGCCCTGAATGAATAAGAAATGGACAGCGCCGAAAAAACACGGGTTTGTTTAAAAAATCGTGTATTTGAAAGTCTTTCTCTTTTTAATTCTTTTTTTATTTCATATAGCGGCGGAGGTGTCCGAGACCGTTGTGGGCACCCCAACGTGTGATTATACCTTATAAAAAGTGATCCAAGTTTTTCATCAAAATACTTGTTTCTTCCATAGTCATGCCAGAACAGACGCCGCGGCCAAAGCCGGGCAGTCACTACCGAAGTACAAAAGCGTATAAGCACTGTTGAGACGCAAATTTGACTGCCCCGGCCAATCCGGGAGTGGCAGAGGAAGCGATCAATATGTCTATAGATACGGAAAGCAGTCAAAACGTAAACTCGGTTGCCTCGGCCAAAGTCGGGAGTGACGAGGGAAACGCGATCTGCCAACAGCAGTTGATACTCGCGAAAGCAACCAACATGCTTAGGAACGTATAAGTACGGTTGAGAAACGCAAATCGGACGCTCGGCCAGACCGAGAGTGAAAGAGGAAGCGATCAACACGTCTACAGATACGAACGTTGTCGAGCCGTAACCTCGATTGCCTCGGCCAGACCGAGAGTGACGGAGACACAACGACCGATACGCTAACATGTTCACAACGGCGGTTGGGAAGCGCAAATCTGACGCCTCGGCCAGACCGAGAGTGAAGGAGGAAGCGACCGACATGCCAACATGTTTAAAAACGTTAAGTACAGTTGAGATACGCATTCTAACTGCCTCGGCCAAGCCGAAGGTAGAAACGAAAAAAAGCGCTCAATTAATAACGAAAGAAGACAACTGAATGAAGGATTGTGATCAAAGCCCCGGCCAAGCCGAGGCAAAATAAACAAACTCTTATTAAAAATGTTCACAGGTAATACAAGAAAGAAGTCGACGGCCGTCCCCATAGGTATAGCCTAAACACTACCTACCAAAGTTCAACAAAAAAAGAAAGGTACAGCAAAAGGTTACAAACATAAGAATTGAAAGCGCCAAAAAAGATGGCAGGGAGGAAAGGCTCAATAGTTGGCCCCGAACAGCTGAAACTGTCTGAAGGGCCGGGTGAATCCGGTGACGACCGCCCGTCTCCCTATGCCTGTTTCTGCTCGCCATCAGCAGCAGTAGCAGCATCACCATCAGTGGGCGACCCAGAAGCCGACTTGGCAGCTTCACTGCCTTTGCCCTCTCAGCTTCCTCCCTGGCCGCCTTCACCTTTTCAGCATGGGCCGCCTTCTCCGCAGCCTCCTCAGCGGCCTTCCCAGCCTCTGCCTTCTCCGCAGCAGTCGCCTTCTCATCAAGAAGCCGATCAAAATCCTGCCACGGGAAGGGGTCTTTGGGAAAGAGCTCTCTGATTACTTCCCTGGTGGCTTCTTCGGCCTGGTCCCGGTACTGGGCACACATGTTAGGGATGATGACAGTTTGGAGCGTCTCAATGTCCTTCTCCCTCTGGGCGAGGATAGCCCTTGTGTTCCTGTGTCCCTTCGCCTGAGCCGAATACAGAGACTTCCATTCTTCCCTCTTACCAACCGCAGCGTCGTAACCACCCTGAAGCTTGTCCCGCTCCTCCCGCAGCTTAGCGGCATCAGCCAGTACAGCCTCAACCTTGGCCCTCTCGGCTAGGACCGCCTTCTCAGCATCCTCCCTGAGCTTTCGCTCAGCGAGGAAATCGTTTTCGGCGGCCTGGAGGTCTTTTTTCGCCTTCACGGCCTCTTGCTTAGAGGCATCAAGCTCGAGCCTAAGCCGTTCAACCGCAGGGGCAGCTTGAGCCATGACCGTTTCTTGCTCCATAATATGAGCGCCGGCTAGTTCGTTCCACTTTGCCAGCTTCTTGCACAACCTTGTGCCTTCCGCCACAAGCTGAGCGGCGGAAGGCTTCAGGGATGAGGAGTCGACGGTGACATTTTGATTGCCCGTCTGCATAGGCCGCTTCTCCAATTGCCGTTCAGTGGGACCGGCAGCCGGCGGCGGTTGATCTACAAAAAATTTAGACAGAGCATCCATGTCAACATTCATTGACATGTCAGAAAGTCTGTCATCAGGAATGCCTAATGAACCAGCTAAATCTGAGCCATAGGTTAGATCCGTACCAGCCTTGGCCTTCTTGGTTGGAGGCCCCTTTTCTTTACCGGCCTCGGTAACAGCAGCGGCGGCAGACTCGGTCTCTTTTCTCTTATTCAAAGAAGGAGGAGCCTCCGCAACAGTGACCTCCTCCTCAACATCGATGACCACTTGCTGCTTTTGGACCACAGGGATTGAAGACTGAGCCGGAGTTGACGCCGTCGCCGCCATAGACGTTGTCTTTGGTTTGCGGCGCGGCACGTTACTGGCAACCTTCGCCTGAGCCGCCGTCACATCCAAAGTGCCTTCAATCGCTGGTCCATGAGTTCGTTAGGAGCGGTCGGCGATCACGTGTCCGGGGCCTTAGGATGAAGCTCAACAACTCTCCTGTTCTCGTCAAGTCCCAACCCTCGGAGAGCAGAGACAGACAGATCCGGGCCAAATCGGCCTCGCAAAAGAAACAAAGCAGGGAGTTAAACAAAGGAAATAAACCAAGATTCAAAATACGAAACATAAAAAGCAAAGATGGGCCTCACATCGACCCCACTCACCCCGCTCGAGGGCCGGTATGAGGCCGACGTGGGCAGAGCGACTCATCATGAAGAACGATCTGCGTCGGGGGCATCCATCCCTTCGGCGTCCCATCCTTCTCGGCCTCAAACAGCCTCATTGCCCGCTTTACGTCCTCGTTAAGATAGACCTTCGAGGCGTCCATCTTAAGCTTATTCCGGGAGACGTATCTATCATGCTCCCCTTTACTCTCGCACCGCAAATTGACGCGGTCCTGGAAGGACCGGGGCAGCGGATAGTCCTCCGGAACCTCAACGTATACCCACCGCCCCCTCCAGTCCTTGCAAGATGTCAGCTTGGAAACGGTGACGAAGCCCGGCTCGGTTTGTATGTTGTACCACCCCTGGCCGCCTAGGGTAGATTGTTTAAGATGGTGGAGCCGGCGGAAGAGGTTCACCGTTGGGGCCTCCCCTTTGAAAAGACACAACCATACAAAGCCGACAATCGTCCTGATGGCCAACGGATGCAGTTGGGCCACGGCGACATTCATCGCTTTAATAATAGCAGCAACATATTCATTCAGAGGAAACTGGAGCCCATACTCCAGGTGTCTGATGTATACGCCGATACAGCCCGCGGGAGGGCAACAGACGGCCTGACCCTCCTCAGGGATAACAATTCTATACCCCCTACCGAAGGAGTAATGGTGTTCAAAAAGTTCGGAACCGGAACAACTGGCGAACTTGTTCGTCCAGGCACGGTCATGACTGATCGAGCAGGCATCACCGTGCCCCGAAATAAGCGGCCTCCTTACGACAGAAGGGATCGCCTCATCATCTTCATCATCATCATCATCCTCATCATCATCATCATCCTCGAAACCCTCCAAAAATTTTGGATCAATCTCAGGAGAAAGCGGCTTGGGACCCCCAAACCCTATCGGGGTGACAACCAGTGCCTCCTCTTCATCAGGACGCGATGGTTCACCTCCCGACGCAGAAGTACTGAGTCCAGCATCAACAGAAGACATGACAACAAATACTTAACAAATAAAAGTTGAAAAAATTTGTTTGTTTACCTTGGAAAAGTGTTACGCCGAGTAACGCTTTGAAGACTAGAGAGAAGTTTCGTCGAAGAAAGCTAGAGAGAAGAAATTTTTTTTTGAGAAAGTGAATTTTTGGTGGCCAAAATCAGGGGCTAACTGCTCTATTTATAGAGCAAAGCCCATGAAACGGACCAATCAGGGCAAAGCCCATGAAGCGTCAACCAATCAACGCCGAGCAACGTGTCAAGCATGCAGCACAGAATGCCAATCGACGTATCTTCTTCAACACGCTCCTTGACAGAATGCCAATCGACGTATCTTCTTCAACACGCTCCTTGGTATCTACTTGCCAAACGGCCCGCTGTTCAACCAAGCTTGGCAGCACCGGTCGGGGGCAATCAAAGCACATGGCACTCCCAACCTCGGTCTCAGCCAGCGCCATTTTCTTTTCCACATTTGATGTCCATTACACATCCATGTGGAGGGGGGATATGATACGGCCTTAGCAGAACCAAGCCGAGGAAGAAGAAGCCGGGGAAGAAATTCAACTTGCGCAGAATACGCTCAACACTCATCGAAGGTCCATACCACGACATAGACTACGCTGGGGGCAAATTGATGGGGCATATTCTGCACCCGCTGACCGAGTCAACATATTGAGCAAGGTCAAAGACATCCACAGCAAGTCAACGTATTAGACAGCCTAACCGACGCGGCCTGTCGGCCTGTCAATTGGGTCTCGGCTAGGCAACCAGCCAGCCGAGAGGCATATCCGTGTACTCACATCCAAGACCCCTCGGCATGGAGTCAACTCGGTCAGCCGGCTTGCCATGGGTCCCTCGGCCGAGGGTAGAACAGTCTTTCCACCTGCTCTGCCACTTGGCCACTTGACCACTACGTGACAAAAGGTGAAAGTCTATAAATACTCCACTTCTCTCATTGAGAAAAGGATCCGAAAATAACCAAATAATCCACAATTCATCTCACAATACACTAATCTGGTATAAACTCCCTTATCTCTCTACAATATACTTTGTCAAGTAACACACAACTTAATCTCTTTTAAGTTTACTAACTTGAGCGTCGGAGTGAGTACGCTCGGTACCAAGCCGAGCCCTCTGTTTGTTCATTGTTTCAGGAGAGGTCGAAAGGAAGAGTCAAGCAAAGTCATCATTCTACAAGCTTACGTGGTAACAAATCCTGCTCCGGAATTACACCCGGAACATTATTATTTTTATTATTTTTATTTTTATTATTGTTATTATTATTATTATTATTATTATTTTCAGTTCAGTTCAGATCAGCTCAGTTCAGTTCAGTTCAGTTCAGATCAGTTCAGTTCAGTTCAGTTCAGTTCAGCTTCATTAAGTTAAGTTCAGTTCAGTTCAGTTCAGTTCAGACAATTTCAGTCAAAAAGAACATGGCCTAAGAGATTTAAAATTCCATGTTTAGATAGCAAATAAGAGTGGAGAAAAATAAAGGGAGAGTTATGATGGGATGTTGGGCGATTTGGGAGGCGAGAAATAAGTGGGTTTTCGAGGGGCAAAGGGTGGATGCTAGGGCGGTTGTTAAAAGGGTGGAGGATAGCATTAAGGAGCTTAGAGAGGTGGTAGAAGCAGAGGTGAGGCAGGGTGTTATCAGAACTGGAAGAGTGCGGGGAGAAGGAGGAGGTGCGAATAGAAGGGTTGAAGATGGATGGGTGACGATCAATTGTGATGCGGGTGTCAAGGAAGGAGCGGGGACTGTGTTGGGGGCGGTATGTTGGAGTCAGGAAGGGGAAGTGCGGTGGGCTTTGGCTATGCGTAGGAGGGGGGGGCGATGGAGGCTAGTGAGGCGGAGGCCGAGGTTGTGATGGAAGGGTTGATGGAAGCCACGAGACGAGGTCACCGAAGCATTGTCATAGAGAGTGTTTGCAAGTATGTTATTGATATCTTGAAGGAAGGAAAACAGGGGAGAAGCGATTTGTTCTTGTTCATTGACGAGATTCGTAGACTGTGTCGGAATTTAGATGCTGTTGTTTGGCGCTTCGTTAAACGCAATTGTTCTTGTATTGCTCATTATTTAGCTCATTTTCCTAGTTTATTTAATGGTAGGAAGCTTTGGGAAGGTTGCCTTCCGGATGGTGTAGTGAACATTGATTCTGCTTTTCATAATGTTATGGGATAGTCCCGAGTATGGGAATTCAAAAAAAAAAAAAATTCTCTCCACAATAGATAAGATTTAGAGGGAAATTGTAGAATTTTTTGGCAAATTGGTGTTTATTAGCAAAATTATTAGGAAATTGGGGTTCTTCGAAACTATTTTGCCCCAATGGTGTCCACGTCATCAATTTCATTTTTTTTTTCCAATTTTTAGGCAAAGTCGCTAAGTTTTTTAGCGGCTTTGTCTCCTTGTCATTTTTCAGATAATAAATACTATAAACTTATGAAAAATAGAGAAATATGGAAGCCGCTAACTTTTTTAGCGGCTTTAGTGGTTATTCATTTTTAGAATAGGTTGTCATCAGTGTTTGAAGGTGACGGTTTTTGAAAAAAAAAATGAATAGTAAAGCCGCTAGGTTTCTTTTTTTTTTTTTTTTTTTGAAGGGAGCCGCTAGGTTTCTTAGCGGCTTTACTATTCACTTTTTAAAAAAAAAAATTAAGCCGCTAACCATAAAAACTGAAAATAAAAATAAAAACTGATGACGTGGACATTATTGGGCAAAATAGTTTCAAACCAACCACAACCCCTAATTATTTTGCTAATAAACACCAATTTACCAAAAAATTCGAAATTGTACCCATGTCCCCTTCCCTTCGCTCCCTTCCTCTTCCCTCATTGGTCCTCCCCTTCTTTTCCCTCCACTTTTGCTAACCAAACATACCCTAAAGTTATACTCGTAAGTCGTATACAATATGGTTACCATATTCACATATGGTCCATATCTTTAGCATTGATAAAAACATAAGATATTTGAGACATTTACATAATTTCATCAAGGAGAATACTAATGACCTTTTTTTGGGAAAAAAACCCATAAATTAAAGATATTAATGTATTAATAAACGATCAATCGAAGCACAGCTATCAACATTCAAGGGTAAGCTATTAGACCAGGACCTCCTACAGGGACGAAACTCGGACCAAATAGTAAGGGAGCCGGTTTATAAACATACAAAAGATGAGTTACCATATTTCGTATATTTTAACATTGTCTATTAACATCACACCTTTATTACTATAGTTATGATTATTTTTGGAAGTGTAAATTATAAATTGCTTTTGCCATGTAATATCGAAGTTTAACACACGTTAATTTTTTTTTTTAAGATACAAATAAGCTTTCTATTGTCAAACCTTTATCAAAGATTCATTAGGTGAGACAAAAATTAAGCCACATAAAGCATAAGATCATGACAAGGAAAGCACAAATAACATTATACCTCCAGTGGTACAATAGCATCATACAATTAAGTTATATCTTATCTAGCTTATGTGTAATTTTTTTGAACTTTCTTAAAGCTAACTTTTTTTATGTTTAAGTGAGTGAGTTCAGAAATTTTATGGTATAGCTCGACTTCTTTAAAACAAAACTCGAAAACTTTATTATATAGCTCGGGTTCTAGAGCATACAATTGGGTACAACTGATTGTAGAATCTATTAAATGCAAGGAAAGGAGTATGCACAAAATAAAACAAATTTGAAATATATTATTTGGTCTAATTAAAAAAAATTGGCCAATTTTGTTTTTCTTGAATGAATTCATTTTAATTAGACAATTTTATCTTAAATTAAGAATTTAAAAAATATCAATTCTTTTTAGTAGGACAATTTTATCTTAAATTAAGAATTTAAAAAATATCAAAGTTAAAAAGTGTAAACCAAGATTTGAACTCACGACCTCCTACACCTAAACAACAACCAAACAACAATTACCATCTTTGCCAAGTTAAATCAATGCTTTGCTCACTAATAATAAATATACATAGCTTGACCCAAGGCTGCCCGGGCCATGGCCCATTCGGCCAGACCTGTGCTTCGTCATTGACCTCCTATGAAGACATATGCAAGACAATTATTGTTTCTATTGATAAACAAACATTCGACACTCCTAAAAGAAGAACGTAAATTAAAAACTTCTTGAAAAATAAAAAATATTTCCTCCATGCATTTTACTTTTATTATCTTCCTTTCCACTTTTAAATGAGAAAAGATGATGAAATACAAAATTTACCCGTAAAATCAAAGGGAATGAGGACAATATCATTGAGATGAAAATGGTGGTAACTAGATTATCTAGGGGCGACTTTGGAGGTTTACGACTTTTCATTTCTTAATTTAGAAATGGGACAATAAGTGTGAGATAAATTTAGGGAAAAATGGGACAATAAAAATAGGATAGAGGGAATAAATTACTACGAGCTTTCTCGGATTAGGAGTATGGATCCTCGATCTCCATTTGCTTTCTCTCCATTTCTTTACATTTCCTCTAATACAACAATATTAAATCATTATTCATCTTCCAACACGTCAAACTTTCAATAGTTACATCGTTCTAGAATATTAATAAGAAATTGAAGGAAATGGAGAAAGGGATAAATGCAGAGAATTTGAATTGCTTTATCTGTCATAGTAACCAGGTAAATCTAGTGTACTCGCACCTAGACCTGGCCATATCATCGGGTTATCCAGACTCTTGAGTCACATTTGGCCCACTCGCATAGCATGCCCCTTGACCCGCCAAGCCCGTACCCTACACAAACCGGCCTTTGCCCAACCATTTTAGGCAAAATTAGAAAGAACATAAAAATTAATGAGGCGCGCTAGCTTGGCCTGTCCACAATATCTAGGGGTGAGCAAATTTAGGTCCGGACCGGAAAAATGGACCGGACCGGACCATTTGGTCTGGACCAAAGCCGGACCGAATTATTTTGGTCCGGTCCTCGGTCCTCATTTTTTCAAGGTTTGGTCTTCGGTCCGGTTCGGTCCGGTCCAAGACCGGTTAATTTAGGTCCGGACCGAATGGACCAAATTTCATGTTTTTAATGACGCAACATTAAAATATTAGGAATCAAATTAATATTTTATCTTTAAAAGACATTATAAATTAGTATTCTCAATGATTTTCATAAAAAGAGTCGTCTAATTATTTAAATACATTTTCTTTAGCGGAATTAAAATGTAATTATCCTATACAAAATAGTGCAAAAACTAATTTTAGGTCCATTTCGGTCCAAGACCGGACCAGATCAAATATTTCGGGTTTGGTCCGGTCCAAGATCGAAAGTTTTAGATCCGGTCTTCGGTCCACTAAATTTTTATTGTCGGTCTTCGATCCGGTCCGGTTTGGTCCGGTTCGGTCCGGTCTTGGACCGATTCTCAGCCCTAACAGTATCACAGGTGGGTCCGGATAACAACTCCCTACAGCCAGGCTCGACCCGCCATATTATCGTGCCGGTAAAGGGGTAGATAAGGTATACCCACCCCACCCCAAGTTAGCCCGGCCCGAACCGTGGCCAGCTCTACTCGCACCTTATAAAATCCGCATTGCTGCAAAAGATCACTGTAGCTGTGAATCTGTGAACAGTTCCCAAGAATGACAAACAGTAAAAGGCTGCACTACAATAATTGATTAGACGGCGACTAATCATTTGTTGACAGCAACCTGCAAGTTGCCGCATAATTTAACTCATTCATGCAAGTTGACTTTAATTTTTTTTAAAGAGAGTTAAAAATACTCCCTCCTATTTCCTTATATCTTCCCTCTTTCCTTTTTCACACAAGTTTGATTATCTTCTCTCTTTCCTTTTTTGGTAAGTTTTATTCATTTTTTATTAATTTCTCTCTCCTAAAAAATCAACAACTCTCATTACTTTATCTATTCTTTATTCATCATTCATTCTTTATTATTTTCTCTCACCTATAAATTTCACAACTTACAATACTTTATTCTACTTTATTCCTTCTTTCTTCCTCTTTCTTAATTTTTGTGCCCAGAAGAAAGGTGAAGATATAACAAAATAGGAGGGAGTACAATTTTAGTATTGACGAATTTGAAATCAGATCAGAACTCATGAGCACCGCATAACTTTATCGGCCGCCCACATCTAATACACAAAATCTCATTGAAGACGGGCGATATTCGTCACAAGCTTGTGACGGATACCGTTTTCTCTCACAAAATACCCATTAAAAGGTGAGTGGGAAGCACATGGGGGTGCCCCACCTTGTCCCTTCTCCCTTTTTGTGAGAGGTCTTCAGCTTGTAACGGGATTAGCCCGTCACAAGCAAGACGCTTTGCATCTAATATTGTAGCTCTACTAATGATGTAGCTTGGTTTTTTTTTTAAAAAAAAAATAATAATAAAGTTTTTCAATATAGAAAAACAAAATTTTATTGCAACTAGTCTTGCTTGTGACGGGTTAATCCCGTCACAAGCTTGTGACCTCTCATAAAAGGGAGAGTGGACAAGGTGGGCACCCCCCATGTGCTTCCACTCACCTCTCAATGGATATTTTGGGAGACAAAACAGTATTCGTCACAAGCTTGTGACGGATATCGCCCGTCTTCAATGAGATTTTGTGATTTTATTGTGGAACCCATTTGAGTGGTATGTAGTTAAAGAGCAAAGTAGCTTAAAAACCGAGTTGGCAATTCAGCAATACTACTAGTAGTACTCCTCTTATACCAATTTTGATAGTTAAAACTTCAAAATTTTGTTCAAAATATCGTTAAGATTAAAATTTTATAAAACAAAATTTCTATAAAGATAATTATGGAAAAAAAATCTTCAACAAAATTTCCTTTTGTATGATTATAATTAGTGAAAATAAATATGAGTATTTTTTATGTTATGCAGTCTTTTATGCTTTAAGACCTTTCACATTTTCTAAAACCGCAAATTAAAAAAGATGTTCCACTTTCTTTATTTGTTTATCATTTGTGGTTATAATAACTTATGACATCACACACACTCTATCTTTTACTTTCATTTACATTTACATGTTATCATACCACTAAACATTTGTTCAAAATAAATGTGAAAAATTTAAGAGAATAGGAAGGAGTAATAAAATATGGAGTATTTGTTTTGTTTTAGGTATAACTAGCTTATACACATTCATTAGAATCCAGTAAAAAAAAATCTAAATCCGTTATTTGTCTCTTTACCGTACGGAGCGACATTATCACAATCAAATACATGGTAATTAATAAATAAATTATATTCTCTCTCTTATGTTTTAGTTAACTTTCTATCTAATTCTTTATGAAATGTATTTATGGATAAAACATTTGTTTTTTTTATTCGAGAAAATATTTAAAGTTTCGGATCATAACCTAAGTATGAGAGTTAGGGGTGTCACCCACCCGATTTGAGCTTGAGCTCTGGTGGGATTGAAATCGGTTCGAAAACTTGGGCTTGAACTCAGAATCAACTCAGAATTTGTCGAGCTTAAAAAATAAAGTTCTGAAGCGGTTTAGATCAGGCTCGAGCTCGGTTAAATCATTACTTTCTTTACTTTTTTAACTATTAAATCAAATTAAAAATAAATATATTCTAAAAAAAATGTAAATATAAAATTCTTATCAAATATAATAAAATATTATCATAAATGTTAAAATAAAATTTTATTAAGAACAAAAACAATTGTAAAATGATAAAATTAAATAATAATAATAATAATAATAATAATAATAATAATAATAATAATAATAATAATAAATAAAACGTGCCTAAACGAGCTCGGATTTGGCCCACCTCGGCTCGGAATTAGTTTTGGCCGATTTCGAGTTGAACTTTGACCGAGCTGATTTCGAGGACTTTACGATCCGATTCAGATCATTTATAGCCCTAATGAAGGTATATTTTTTAAGTAAATTTTTGATTGGATAATAATTTTTAGATAATACTTCTAACGGAGTACATGTACTTCGTATTTTTAAGAACGAAGTTAATATTGGATTTTAATCATCATTTAATGATAAAATTTTGGTTGAGAATCCCCTTTCTATAAAAGCTGAAGCATTTAGCTTCATCCTATTGGCTCCTTAAAATCAGGGATTGTTAAAAGCAATTTTTTTTTTTTTACTGAGGAAAGGACCCCCACGTTGTTAGCCAAATTAATTACTTCTTTCCTTCCTTTTAATCCTCTCTCTTATTTATTATTATCCTATAATCCAGAAAATATTATATGATATGATAGATTATATTATATTATATTATATGATTATTAACATTGAAATAATAAAATTAAAACAAAGAAATTATTATAAATAATAATTACATACCCAAAAATTATAAATACGGTTTACTAATATATATGAAGTGTATTCCGTATTATAACACCTAGAAAATTATTTTCATGAAAAATCGAATTTTGGACCGATGATTACTTTTTTAGTTATGGGTTCTGAAAGCGGTGACTTTCTTTTAGTCAAGTTAATATTGATATCAATACAATACAAACTGGTTCCTTGATCAATCATGGATTATTTTCTATTAAGAATATGATTAAAAAATTTAAAAAAATCATTAAATCTGGGAAATTACTATATAAATAAAATTTTAAAAATTAAAAAATCATAAAATCTATGAAATACACTAAAAACTCATAATTAAAAAAAAAACTTGGGTTTCAATTACTATTATGAACATAATAAAAAAAATCAACAATAATCATAAGATTTAGGATATTGGAACAAAAAAAATGACAAAAAATAATAGTTTTGATAAATAATGTAAAAGAAGCCCAAATATTTAAATGCATGTGATGAAATTGGAGAGAATATTAAAAAAAAAAATCTATAAATGCACAAACTCACTTCAGTAAATTCCATATCTCCTTCCAAATTCATGAAAATTGTATAGAGTTAGAGATGACTTAAATATAGAGGAAGAGATAATATTATGATATAGAGGAAGGATGAGGGAGATAAGCGATTGAGTAGTTAGAAAATAGCCAACTATGACCGGGGGAGTGAAATGAGGGAGGGTTTAAAGGATGATAGACGGAATAGATAAATTTGTGATACATACGAACGAGGAGCGAAATTGAATTTTACAGTGGTGAAGCCGTGGAGGAGCAAGGAGGAGCCGTTCATGTGGACGAGTGAATGAGGTCATAGGTTAAATAAATTTGATGAGATGTAGTTTATAGTTAGGTTAAGCCAAGTTTATTCAAGACAATGGGCTGATTCATTTGGTGTAGGATTAGCCCAGTTCGGTAGGTTTTATCTTCAAAACAAGAGTTTTATTAAGGTGATGAGTGTTGTGATAGATAATTACTTAATTAGCTACAATTCTACTTTAATTCGTCATAATATAAACGGGTTAATTATCATCTCACAAGTATATATAAGACAAATTTATTATTTTCATTTTTCCATAGCTATTCGATCCGTCTAAGCTTAAGACGGGTGTACTTCTCTTAGATGAGAATTTGTAAATACGCTAATTTAACTTTATTAATTGTTTGGTTGTTTATTTTGTTTCCTTGTGGATTGATAAATATAAAACAAATTTGTTTTATACGGAGTACTTGGATTATGATAACTAATCTCCCAACTCCCAAGTAACATTTTTTTTTTTGGTTCATAACTCTCTAAGTAACATAAGTGCATTGAATCATAAACGTGACAAAAATAACCAGCCCAAATAATCCGATCTGTGCCCATACCGTGACAAATAAATAAAGTGGTCGTAGATGTACGAGATTTGAGTCGTAATCTGAATTAAGCCGCCCAATGTGATCTGACTAGAATCTTAATTATTACACAATGATAATTATCCCTAAAAAAATTTATAAGAATTGACCAACGAGCGGGTCCAACCTAATCATACTTGAACGGCCGAACCGACAAGACTCACATTCGACCCGGTTATACGTTTAGCAAGTTAAGGTAAGGAGACCGCCACGACCTTGGAGCATGTATAATTGAGGTGTTCCTCAATTTTCAATCCAAACGAAATTTTGTGTGTACATGAATTTCTCCTATTAATTGGTCTTGCTTGTGACGGGCACTATCTGTCATAAGCTGAAGACGAATAATGTTTCTCTCACAATAAGGTAAGTGGAGGGTAAGTGGGGAAAATGGAGCACCCCATGGATACTGCCACTTGCATATTGTGGGAGACTTATCTTTTTGATTTGTGACGGATAAGTACCGTCTTCAATGAGATTTTGTGTTCTCCTATTGTATAATAGAATTTTATAGTCCCTCCGTTCAACTTCAAACACAACATTTCCCTTTTACACGTTTGACAATGCACGATTTGTAACGTAAATCTTTAGTTTTACATTATGAAATAATATAAAATAAAAATTTCATGTTCTTATCGTACTCTTAAAGGTGAATCAAACAAGATCCACATGACCATATTTTTTCTTATAGATCGTAAGGGATCATAAAAATACTCTTCACTTATGAATAGTGTCAAAAAAAATGGGTTATTTGGAGTTTTTTTTTTGGCAGCTTTGATTATTTGGAGTTGAATGGAAGGAGTATAACTTATTCCATTTTCAAAAATTTTAGATGGTTTCTCAAGTAAGAAATGGAACAATTTTATACTCCTTACTATAGAGCAAAAAAGGGAGATATTTGCTAAGAATTAGATTGAGGTAGTAAACAATTTTGTTTCCCATTTTTATTCATTTATTTAGGTTTTACAAATAAATGTTAAATGAATAAACCCGTGCAAATTTGCACGGGTATAAAACTAGTTGAGATGGTTTCCCAAACATTTTATCAAAGTTTGATGACCTTGAGATTTCAATTTCAAATCAGTGAGCCTCTAAATGTCGATCAGATTAATTTTTTAGATACTATTCTCACACTTTTGTCAATTTGTAATGAACCCTTTTATATTTCCTTGTTATTTTTATGATGTAATAGTTATGATTTATAAGCCTAACTAACAATTTCTTTCACTAAAAATGCTTACAACTTCATTAAATTTCCGTCTTCATAAAACATGAAATTTATAACAAGTGATTAGGAAAAGTATGATAAAGAAATTATTTATAATTTGTTTTTATATATGTCATTGTCATATTAGGAGTTAGGTGACACTCGACACTCATCCTTCAACTAAATATCTTCCAATGCCTTTATCACTTTAACTTTCTACTATTATTTGCACATGAATTAAAAAAGTATTCCATCCGTTTCAATGACATGTTTATACTTTCTATATTTTCCCCTCATAAAATAAAGGAAGTGTAAATATATCACTAAAATGAAAGGAGTAATAAATAAATATAAAAATAAGCAAGTGTATATAAAATGACAAAATGGTGGAGTAGTTAATTCTGCTGTTAACACACCAACAATCTAAATTATTCAGACTATTTGGATATTTTGCAAGTGGAGTACATAATAAATTTGCACACTCACGTGTGAATTAAATCGATTTGTGAAAAAATGTTAAAAAACTACGGATAATTCACGCGGTACCCATAAGGTTTGCCACTTTACACGAAATACCCAAATTTTTTATTCGAAAATCTTAAAGAGGTCATAACTCGTGTTTACGAGTTCTAAAAGTGACGAATTTTTTTTCCAAATCGCTTATCTTTCCGAGTACTACAATTTAAAAAAAAAATTGTCGCATTTGGATTCCGCTACTAGGAGTTAATGTGCGTCAAAGTTTTTCCGACCGAACAAACTTTGAGTGAGCATATCTTCTGGTCACGAGTTCCAAACTCGCCAAACTTTTTTTTCAAATCGTAGTACTCGGAAAGATGATCGATTTGAAAAAAAAATATTCACTTTCTGAGTTCGTAAACACGAGTTATGGCCTCTTTAAGTTTTTTGGATCAAAAATTTGGGTATTTTGTGCAAAGTTAGCCACTTTCAGGGGTACCGCGTGAATTATCCGTAAAAACTATCTCTACTTCGGAACAATAATTATAGGGATCAGATATTACCTAGACAAGGAACTGTATTATGTAATTTAGACATCTTATGCATTTGCAAAATTCAAGGATGTAGAATGTAGAAATGGATTAAAACTCAAATCAATTTTTTTTTTTGAAACCAAAACTGGGTAAATTCATTAATGAGAGATAAGCAAGGATTCAGCTACCATCGGCAACTGATCAATCCACACGTTTTTCCCAACTACACCCGGTGACACATGCGCAAGAGCATGAGCAACCTCATTGTTTACTCTACTAGTATGGGACCAAACTACAACATTAAACGAGGAACAAATACGGAAAATATCATCTAAAACTAGAAAGAAAATGCTTCGGCCCTTTTTCCTTGTCTTTAGAGCATCAACGACTTGCGAGCAATCACTTTCCACAATAATCGAGTCATGGCCCGCCCGCACAGCTTCTTGCATCCCATCTATCACCGCAACCGCTTCCGCCACATGTGGCTCCCACACCTCCTTCCTATTATACGACAGACCCCATAACACTTTCCCCTGAGCATCTGGACAAACCGCCTCAACTCCAACCCCAATTCCGTCCTTTACTCCCGCATCAACATTTATTTTTACCCAGCCATCCTACGGTGCAATCCAACCCGCATTATTCACCCCCTTCCTCACACCACCCACGACTCCACTGCCCCTTATCTCCTCGCCATTCCCCGCAACCTCCGCCATTACGTCTTCCACCCTCCTTAGAATCCGGTCCACCCGCGCACGCCCACCTTCGAACACCACCCTGTTTCTCGCTTCCCAAATAGCCCAACAACCCACCATCATCTTATCTCGTTCCATCACAAGCATATCCCTCCACCACCCCTCCACCCAATCCCGCACTTCAATCCAGCCCGACTCCTCCCTTCCAACCATGTTCAGCCCCTCCCAAACCCCTTGCGCAATAGGACAGTCCCGAAAAATTCAATCATTTCTTTATTTCAGCCTAATTAAAATTGAGAATTATTCTATAAGAATAATTCAAATTATGAAGGGTCTTCTCATATTAATGTCAACTTCAATTAATCTCAGAATAAACCGTACTATCAACCTCACCTTCCTATACTGGCTACTACACTAAGGTAACTAGTTACCTGCTCGGCTGCTTATAAGGTCATTTTTTATTTAAAAAAAAAATAAAACTAATATAACAATATTAAATTCTAAAATCAACAAAAAAAATATTAACATTAACTTCATCGGTTATCGGGTCGGGTGGGGTTCGGTTTCTGTTCACCCAATTTCGGATTCTATCGGATCGGATTCCTCGAATCGGGTTACCTTTTGCCAGCACAAGGGATATAATGGATCTAATCAGAATAACTTATAGGAGAGTAATTTAAAAAGGGCACCAATAGGATAAAATTTCCAACTCTCAATTTTTTACAAGAATTATAGTCATTTCAATCCCATAACTTCCGCCACAATTCGATCTCTTATCATAAACTTGTCAAATAGGTCAAGTGGATCACATATGCATGATGCACCGTATCCGTCCACTAGTTTTGCATTGAAAAATTATTGAAATCTAGAATTCAATTATACGGGATCGTCTAGACAAGTGATAAATTTACATTTAAAATAAAATAATAATATTTGAATTTCTTATAATCAATTCGCGTTTTCAAGCTCTACCTTAACCAATTTTTCTAGGACTAAAAAATAATTATATAAATGAAAAAAAATTGGAAAAAAAAAAGGAAAAAAATCAAAGGAGCAGAAGAAAAGGAAAAGAGTGACAAAAAGGAGGATTCGATCCACATCAGGTCGACGTGGTATCCTCAAATGTCACACTATATGTGTTGTGTCTTCACTCTCTTCCTCCACCATCACCAATTCACAATCATATCACTCATTCACTTGTAGTAACATACAAATTTACAAATAAATACATACAATTTTGATATATTTGTTTCTTTGTTTACATACACATACACTTGTAACTTGTTGGTGCGTTATCTCTTCATATATCACTCATTTTTCTTCCAACACCATACATTTTTAACTTTTCAAGTGTTTGAAATTCACCCTTCTCTTCTTCTCTCTATTCTCAATTTTCAACCTCATTTCCCCATTTTGTCAACTGTAAGCTTTTTTTTTTTTTTTTTTTTTATCTCGATTGTTCCTGCTTCCGTCTCAATCATTTGTTTACTTTGATTAAAATAACTTTTAAAAAGATTAAATAAAAGTAAACAAATAAATGAAACGGACGGAGTATTAATTTGTGTTTCCACCCTGTTTCTTTGAAAAGGGTTTTGTTTGTTGGTCAATTTGTTGTTTTCATTTTGATGTATTGTGTCTGATTGACTGATTGTCTGCTCATAGACCATAACAATTACTCGCTCTGTCGTAATTATTTGTTTATTTTTTATTAAAATATCTCGGATAAAGAATAAAGAAAATAAATATAAATACTCGCATATGATTATATGATTTGTGAGGTTGTGACGGAGGAAATATTTATTTAATTAATTACTTTTTTACGGGATTTTTTAAATAATGGTAAATAAATGACCAAGAATAGCGGTATTATATTGTGCCGCTTGTTCATGTTTATTTTTGAGTTTGACCTTTAAAAGGGTTAGACTGAAATTGACGTGAACCACAAATTGTTACTCCGTTTCAATTATTTGATCATTTGCTACTCCGTTTCAATTATTTGATCATTTGCTTACCTTTTTATTCATTTACACAAAGGTAAACAAATGATCGAGACTGAGGTATTTGTTTTGTGTTTATAAAGTACTCCGTACATGTTTATAACTGTGATACTGTTAGGTGTATTATTTATTTTTTCTTTTTCTTTGTTGCACTATATGTAGGTACAAAGCGTCTCGTTATAGACGGGGATGTCTATACGGGCCAAATATCAATCCACTCTTAGCAAAACGGGCTAAAGGTCACTATTTTAACGCCAGATGTCACCAGTACCATTTCCATGTGATAAACTACCTGTTGTAGTTAGGAAACGGCACTGGTAACATTTGGCGTTAAGGTGGTGACATTTGACCCGTTTTGCTTAAAGTGGGTGGATATTTGGCCCGTCTATAGCTATAGACGGATATGCGTCGTCTATAATGAGAATTTGTGATGTAGCTATGTTGGTTTCTTCCGAATTTTTCTTTCTTTCTTTCTGATACTTTTACTTAATAGATTTGATCGACAGTGACCCTGTCGATATTAATGATGCCTTATTCTAGTGGTTAAGACAATCTACAATCGAGTCGATTGTATTTTATTTTTAACAAAAATGAAACTGAACAAAAAAAATTCTCTATTCTCTCACTTTTTTTCCCTTAAAGATAAGTTGCTTGATAAGTTTATTGGCCTTTGTTTTTTGCTTATGAATCCTTATAGAGAGACAAAAGGAATAGTAAAAGATGTATGAGAATACTTAGTCTAGATTCTGATATCAAAAGATGCTTGTTAAAAAGAATGGGTGTTGACGGGTTTGCGTTTGCTTTTGGGTTTTATCAGGAGGGATAATGCTGTATGGTCGAAGACCGACCAATTATAAATCAATAATTAAGGAGTACCGTGTTAGAATGATATTTACAAATGACGGTTCATGTTAGACGACTCATTCTCCCTCCATTCATTTGGATTCCATACATCCAAAATATGTTCGGAGAATTTTTAAGAATTCAAGTTATTGGAGGGGGTATCAATACTTTGTCGCTGTCGTCAATGTATAAGAGTCAGTATGTCAAATGTTATCAAAATGTCTTTAGGCTTTTCCATATTGCTTATAAGGCTGTCTGTTACGCTGTCGTTGATACACTTCCTGCTGGAGAGTTGCTCAAAACAGTCTGACATTTTTGGTTAATTTTGGCTGCGATGTTGTTTTGCAGAGGAAGTATCTGATTACGTTCTAAGGCCGTATCATGTAAGCTAGTGCTGAACTGGGGTGAGTTCAAGGGTGTAGGCCAGGACTCCACCCACACTTTGGGCAGTTACAGTAAAAACTCGGTAAGTGCACTGATATTCGCTTCTGGTTTACCAGCAAAGTTTGTTAGAATTTAGTCAGCAGTAGCATCGTCCTACACGGCCCCACTCCTACTACCTCAACGATTTCCACCTTTGGCGGGCTAAGGGTTGGATATACGCAGACAGTTGTACAAGTCATTTGTTGGGAAATAAGCTCCAATCTCCCACGCACAACGGAAGCACCGATCGATATATAATGTAAAAGTAAAATAAACCGCAAGCTAATAATAAGTTGAGACGAGATTTAGGGTCAATACCCAGGGCAAAACCCTCCAAGACAGAGGTAAAACCCACCAGCCGAAAAGACTGAATCCACTATAAAATAGTGCCACTATAAAGATAGTGCCAGTACAACGTAACCGGTACCAAATTACACATTGAATTTGGACCCGACAATAATTTAGGAATACAAACTAGTACCCTCTAGACCACCAGTATAATTGGAAATCGCCACCAATTATACCCCTAGAGTAACCCTCTAAATTATTGTAAGAGAAGACCCGTTATACTGCCTCACACACTCAAACCCGGTTGAACCGTTACCCGAATCCCAACCCCTTGTTTATTTGTGTGAGTACCTTACAAATACCGTAAGGTCTGCCTTGTACTCCACCAAATTCCAGTGAAGCACAATACCAAGAAGACACTCACAATTTCGATGTAGAGTGCTCCTTGCTTCCTTCCCTGTGCCAATTCCAAGTGATGTATGCGTCCTTTTATAGGCAAGTGCAACTTCACTATTTGTCAGAGAAGCAAAGCAATTGCACTGAAGTCTTACTTCCAAGTCCAACAATGCATGCTCTTATTGTCAGCAATTGCAACCACCTATTGCTAGGCATACACATGCACTGTCCCATGTTTTCTCCATGAGAAACTATTGCATTACTATTTGCAATACAAAACCATGCAGCAAACTTTGTTGACAATTACACCAAGAATTTATTGGGCGGGACCCAACATCATTTATCTTTTATGAGATGTGATAATTATGCCTGCTTATGATTATTGATTTGTTTATCCAGTTAGTTGTCATCTGAAAGATCCTGAGTGTTTGAGGTTGAAAGTAAAATAATGGCATGGCCGTATTTTGATCCCGAGTATGAGAACTTAAGCGTCAAAATAAACCCTCCCAGGTTTGTCTCTTTTTATGATAGACCTAATTCTGTACTCTCTTTAAGACACATCATATGCTGACAGTCTCAATGGTTTTCAGGGTCTGCGTGGATAACTCCAGCTGCAGCGACTGCACTCTAGTTAAGGTAATTTACCAACTGCATTGCCACACTGCTGTATAAATGATTAAATGCCTGTCAAATTAATGTTTTCATTTCAACCAATGTTTTCTGTACTTCTTTACGAGTTCAGAGTTCGATATGACCTAGTTATCGCATTTGAACAGGTGGACAGTATGAACAAGCCTGGTATACTGCTGGAAGTGGTGCAAATCTTAACCGACCTTGACCTCATCATCACCAAAGCTTACATTTCCTCTGATGGCGGATGGTTTATGGATGGTAACATTACTGTAAATTTCGAGATATTAAATGCTACAGAGTACTGAATGTTTTATTTTGCTACACCACTGAATCATTTTGTTATGTTTTCTTGTATGAAACAGTTTTCCATGTTACTGATCATTACGGAAAGAAAATAACCGATGCAGAGACCATTAATTGTATAGAAAAGGTATGCAAATTTTTCGGTCATCTCTGTCCTCACTTCATTACACTTGTCCTTCTGATATTTAGACTTTTGCATGTGTTTCCGAAATGAAAGTTCACTTTTTTGGTATGAATACTATAGTATTCTTAACCAATGCGCCTCGTTAACCTGAGATATTAGAGTTCTTACAGTTTAAGATGCAAATTCTGCCATCTTACCGAAAGCAACTTCCCTAAAAAGCAGTTTTACTGATGTAATTGAACTTTCTATCCTCCATCTCACGATAGGCATTGGGACCCAAGGGTCAAGCAGCAGATTGGATAAAAAGTTGTCCAGGAAAAAGAGTAGGGCTTCACTCAGTAGGTGACCACACTGCAGTTGAATTGATAGGCCGTGATCGCCCTGGTCTATTATCCGAGATTTTTGCTGTTCTTGCTGATCTCCATTTCAACATAACAGCAGCTGAAGTGTGGACCCACAACAGTCGAATAGCTTGTGTCCTTTATGTCAATGACGATACCACCTATCGCGCTGTTAATGACCCAAGCAGATTATCCTTCATGGAAGAGCAGCTGAACAACATTCTCGGGAGTACAGATGATGAAGAGCAAGTGTCTCGCACGAGTTTCTCCATGGGAAGTACTCATATGGATCGACGTCTTCATCAAATGTTATTTGCTGATAAGGATTATGAAGGGGATGGAGGCGCAAATGAGAAGAAATATCCTACCATTTCCAAACCTATGATTTTTGTCGATCGTTGTGAGGAAAAGGGGTACTCGGTCGTGACTGTGAAATGCAAGGATCGGCCTAAACTTATGTTCGACATTGTCTGCACTCTCACTGACATGCAGTATGTTGTCTTCCATGCAACCATCTCTTCTGATGGACCAAATGCATCCCAGGTATATATAAAAATCATGTTAAAATTCAAGCCGTTTGGATTCAGTCGGCCTCAAAAAAAATATTTTTGTTGATTTTCTTGTGTTCATATCGTTGTGCTTGAATTCTCCTGTCTGCTCATGTAGTACTGAAGGCGGTCATTATACAGCAGTAAGCTTTCAAAAGATAACTACATTTTGTCCGATTCATCGGAATATTAACAGATACTTCTGTTGTATTGTCCAGGATATACAAGATGCAATTTTGTCCAACTAAGGCCATTCTGTTCTTAATTTTAAGTGATGGTTGGAAATTACTCCTTTCCTCCTTGAATTTTTTTAGACCGGAGAAACTGTTACGCAGTTTTTGCAAAGTGCATTAATCGGAAAAAAAAATGTCCACGCGCCTTCATCTATTCATTTGTTATACTCTACTTGCCAATTTGCTTTGTTTTCATTTGCCCTATAACATTCGCGGTATCTCTAGAGATGTTGTATCCCCAATGTTGCATATCTAATGTAAATGTGTTCAGGAGTACTTTATTCGACATAAGGATGGATGTACGGTTGGTATGGAAGGTGAGAAGGACAGGGTCATCAAATGTCTTGAAGCTGCTGTTCACCGGAGAGTAAGCGAGGTAAGTAAATAATGTAAGCGAGGTAACTTAGGTTGTTTTGCGTTCCTTTTTTTCCAACCCAGAAACTTATACTCCGTATAATGTAAGCGAGGTAACTTAGGTTTAGATCAGTTATATAATTCCTTGAAGGGACTTTTACATGATACATTAGACTAATGTCATGTATGTGATGTAATGTAGGGTTTAAGCTTAGAGCTATGTGCAAAGGATCGGGTAGGATTATTGTCGGAAGTGACTAGGATTCTCCGAGAGAACGGACTATCAGTAATACGAGCTGGTGTATCCACAGTCGGAGAAAAGGCAAGGAACGTGTTTTACGTGACAGATGCCTCAGGGAATCCAGTAGACGTGGAAACCATAGATGCACTCCGGAAAGAGATAGGACGTACAATGATGCTCAACGTGAAGAAAGCTCCGTCAAGCAAGAAGGCGGCGGCCCATGAAGGGAGTGGATGGGGTAAAACCAGCTTCTTCTTTGGTGGTCTACTGGAGAAGTTCTTACCTTAGGCCTCCTAACCATTACTGTAACATTTGTGTGACATTTTGGTGTATAGACTAATAAAAGCACCAGCAAAATGTATTTATGTGAAATGGGCTTTGTATTTGTACCATGAATGGATTGGTGATGGACTATGAAATAGTCCTGTCATTTACGCGTAAGCTTATATCGTTGAGTCATTCAGTGACTAGTCTAAATTCGAGTAATTAACACACTTTCCCCTCGAAATCAAAAAACAAACCTCAATAATTTCTCATTCACCTCGATAATTTTATTTTTTTCACTTGGGTGGAAAATAGAATTTTGGCTCAGTATCTAACCGAGACACATTTAAACGATAAGACGCTCTATGATCAAATTTACAGTTAGTCTTGCTGAAGACGGGTCGGAGCAAGTGACGGGTAATGCTACTCACAAAACGGATAGGAGGGACAAGGTGGGGGCACCCCTATGTGCTTCCCTCTCTCCTCTATTTGGGTCACTTGTGAGAGAAAATGGTATCCGTCACTCCAAAGTGACGGATACGTGTCGTCTTCAATGAGATTTTGTGTCAAATTTACTACAGAATCCCTAAATAGTATCAGAAATTAATAGCATGAACAAGTCATCCAAGCTATTTTTTATCAAACCAAATAAAACCATATTGCAAAAGTCCAACTTTTGTTTGCACCATGTAAGTAAACTCCGGAAAAACACGTTACTTCTATGATCAACCAAAATTATATCTAGTGTAATCCGCACAAATCGCGTACGCTAATCTCCTACAATAAGGTCACTCATATAGTCATATACCAATGCCTCGGATCGGACAGTAAGGATCATCTGTCCACTTTTGTGTCCAATTCTGTGTACCACTCCAATAATTTATTGACACATCACTTGTTGCAAATAAAAAAAAAAATACAAAACAAATGCTAAAGTATTATAGTGTGTCAAAATGTGTGGAGTGGGACATAGAATTGAACATCAAATGAGATAGAAGATCCTCACTCCCAATCGGATGGGACACGAGAAAGAAACAAGAATTTGGACTTCATAAATGGCTGTGTATTTTTTTGCTTTTCACTAAATTAACCCCGTATTCCGTGAAAGCAGGCTATATCGGCAAATATTGTGCTGATAGCATGATAGGGCTTGAACTCATGTCATATAAGTATCACCTACATGAGTTAGACCACAAGTAACTTTATCAGTTAAAGTGCTAAACTAACTAAAGATTAATAAACTACTCGTATATGTAGCATTCTATTATTAGTAAAAATACTCGATAGCATGGGTAGTTTACTAGTATACCAATTGTCTCTATTGATCTCATTCATTAACTTATTGTAACAAATCCCCAATGAAAATGACAAAGTTTCAACGTCTCTATTGTTTTTCAAAATAATATACTTCGTATTCATGAATGTTTTTCACTAAGATTAAAATAACAAAATTTTAATATGGCACGTAGGAGAGTGAGACGTGCGACACATATAACAATCTGGACAAATCTTTTAAACTTACATTAAATTGTGATTGATATTTTTACACAGATTCTCATCTGTGATGTGTTATAAGCTTGTGACCGAGAAATGTGATCCTTGTATAATATAACCTTTATTAGATAACAATTGGAACAAATTGAGTGTGAATAATCAAATTGGTCATCAAAGACATTCCTAATATAAAAAGGTAAATAATTGACTAAGACACCTGAAAATAGAATAAATAAACAAATGACCGAACGAAAGGAGTACTTTCACAAAGAGTCTTACTTATAACGGTCTCTTAAAAGAACCTCTCACTCAAAATGACGGATTTTAACCGTCACAAATAAGAATTTGTTGTACTTTTATCATAAACTAATCAAAAATTGTGATTGATCACCAGAGAAATCAACTGATATTTTTATACTACTATATGTAAATGGGGTCCCTATTGGGCTATGGGGCCTATGGCCTTATCTTGTGTTTTACAGTAATAGAAGCAAATTAAGGATGCCAATCTAATTAAATTACAATTGACAAAAGGGAGCATCTAAACCACAAATTATCATATTCTCATGGGAGTATAATACAAATTCAATCAAGTCAATCACTTTAGAAGAATATGTAATAGGCAGCGCCGGACTACACCAGCCAACGAACTAATCATGTTATTCATCATGCCCATGACTCCATCGACATCCATTCACTTTTGACAAGCACACAAGTTGTCTAATAATTTAGGTGATAATTCCAAACACAAAATATATTTCGTCATTTGTTATGAAAAATACCCAAAATTTCACTTTAGACGGACACTATTGTATAAATTTGTAGATGGGTTAAATATGTCATCATTTTTATAATAGGACAAACAACAAATGGGATGATATGAGTTATCTTATTATGAGAGTGGTACATATTTGACTCGTCTATATGTTTAGACGGATATACCCATCTACAATGATACTAATTGTGAAAAATATTATGTTACGGAGTAATAAGTTAATTTTCCCAAGATCTATTTTAATTGATCGAGTATAATAAAGTGTAGCGTTATGACCATTCATAATTTAGGTCATATTTACATTGGATTTAAATTGTCTGAATTAAATAGCCTAATACAACAATTTATCGACCCGTAACTATTGCCCTAGAATAACCTAGTTTGAACCTCCCGAGTTACAGGTAAATATGCAATTATTGACTAAAAATAAATAAAAATTCTTATTTCAGATGAAATTCCGTTTTATACGGAGTAGTTAAAATCGTAGAAGTATTACCCACTTATATATAGATGAGATCAAAGAATATATTCAGGGATTTGGACTTAATTTCAGCTCATTTTTGTTCAAGTCGGCTATATTCAATTCAATCTAGCTTCATTCAGTTTAATTTAACTTAGTTTAGTTTTAACTCTTGTTTCAATTAGGCTGAGAATCGGTCCAAGATCAGACCAAACCGACCTGAAGACCGAAAATAAAAATTTCATGGACTGAAGACCAGACCTAAAACTTTCGGTCTTGGACCGGACCAAACCCAAAATATTTGGTCCGGTCCGGTCTTGGACCGAAATGGATCTAAAATTAGTTTTTTTAACTATTTCGTATACGATAATTACATTTTAATTCCGCTAAATAAAATGTATTTAAATAATTAGACGACTTTTTATGACAATAATTGACAATACTAATTCATAATGTCTTGATAAATATTAATTTGATTCATAATATTTAATGTTGCGTCACTAAAAATATGAAATTTGGTCCATTTGGTCCGGACCTAAATTAACCGGTCTTGGACTTGACAGGACCGAAGACCAAACCTTGAAAAAATGGGGACCGAGGACCGGACCAAAATAATTCGGCCCGGACCAAATGGTCCGGTCCGGTCCATTTTCCGGTCAAGACCTAAATTTGCTCACCCTTAATTCACTTCCCATTAAGTTTCTTTTCAGCTAAATAAAAGAGGGCCTTGACAAAATTTTGTCTCACCTACCTAAATAGGATAGTACTTAACTCATTTTAGCGGAGATTAACTAGCTACTTGAAAATAATTTCACCCAACTAATAATTTGATGTAAATTAATTCAAAATGGCCCCTTTATTTGTTGAGTGCCTATCTACCTAGTTGTTGGATTTTTAAAATGCATAGACGCAACGGAATTACAATATGATTAGATGTTTTGTTGCATGTACTCAGACGGGAATCGATAGTGGATTCAGCAAGAAGGATAAAGATGACTACTACCCTCTTTATCTTTTTATGCTCTTACGTTACGGACTCCAATTATAAAGATCACAAATTCTTGTTTGTGACGGCACATATCCGTCATTCTTGAGTGACGGATACCATTTTACCTCACAAAGTACCCACTTTTTCTCTCTCTGCAACACTATTCATGTGGTCCCCTTTCTCCACTAACCCATTTTGTTATCATTTTAACTCACAAAATATCCGTCACAAATGGTAACCCGTCACAAGGGAGACCAATTGTATAATGATATGATATGATATATGGTTCTTTATGTGAAGAAACGACACAGCACAGAATGACATAACTAACTATATGTAATACTCCTATGTACCAAGAAAAAGAAATACTTTTTAATGATAAGATGTAAATTTCAGACTTTATATAAAGAGAGAGTGGAGCATTAGTTTTTAAACTAATGTGAATTACGTAACGATGTGAAATTATAAATATAGAGGTGCTCATTCACGCTAAAATTTGAAAATTTCAAAAAATTTAGTTAGATAATTCAAATTTTTCGAGTTTACCTTATGACATTGCTCGTTAACTCCTGCTGAAATTTTTGCACTCTTCCTAAATATAAATCCTCCCCCGTCACTAAATTTGAGAGATTCAAAATGAAATCTTTTAAATTAAAACTTATGGACACTCAAAGAGAAATTGTGGTTTAATCTTAGGCACCTAACTGAAATTGGACAAATGACTTTCAGGAATCGTGAAATTAAGTTAAACCGGAAGCAGCAAAATTGAAATTAGTTTAAGTATTTACGTTATTTAACACTAAATATCTCAGAGAATAATATTTTTAGAAGAAGGTCGTATTATTGATCGAGCATATGAAAGCAAACAAATCATACAATCAATTAAGTAATAGGTCTCCTAATTAAAAAGATGCTGGAATTTTAGAATACTTCAACTAAATCAATATTTTAAATGAATGCATCAACTTAGTTTATTTATGTTGCTTGCCATGCTTGGTTTTATTATCACGCAATTACAAAGTCAACTGTCAATTAAATTATTGGTTATCGTCAGGGCAGTTCATTTTTGCTAAAATATAAATATTGTAATAGACATACATGGTCATGTTACTTGGAACAAAAGAAACGTAATTTTATCTCCAATTTTCCATATGCGAGTAACATTATTCTTTGAGTTTATTAGAAAATTTCCTATACCAAATGTTTACATCTTTTAAATACGAACTAGTATTTAGAACCTCAATGAGATTATAAGTGGTAATCGATCAGGTCACTCGAAATCGTTTAGAGTCGTCTCAAAAAAGTGGCTTGGGTTAAATTGGCCTGGATAAAGTTATGACAAGTCAATAACAAATTTAAGTAAGTTACGATTTACGTAAGGTCATTGTTGGCTCGGATCATCATCAGTTGACTAGTCAACTTGCATTCAATTCAGGGCACTATCACTCTAGGTTATCAACCTACTCGTACATTTTAGTTTACATTATCATAGTTGGATACTCCCTCCATTCAACTCCACATTAGAAGTTTCTATTTTGTACATTATTTATAAGTGAACACTCAATTTTGATTTTTTCTTGATACATAAGTGAAAATATATTCATGTGAAATCTTATTTAATTCGTCTTTAAGACTACATTAAGAATATCTAACTTTTATAATTCTGCAAATACGTAGTTAAAGATATTTACCGCGTAAAACACGCGTTGCCAAACGTGAAAAATAAACTTGTAATCTGGAGCTGAATGGAGGGAGTAGATGATATCGGGTTATTGTCATTCATACTTCACAAGGTATCTATTTTAGTTTAATCGTAAAATAGTTAGTAAAACTGTCATCTAATCTTATTTGGGTCATAAATTATTAATCAATCTGATTCATCGAGTCATTTTCGGGTTATCAGTGTAATCCCATATCCGCTCCAACATCCGTAAAAACTGTCATACCCATTTTAACTTAGGCGAGTGCGGTGCGATGCCCCGATGCCTACTTATATAGTTTATATCCACTTTAGTGACATCCCTACTTTTTAAACGAAAGTATTCTAACGTTCGTGAACATTCCTCTAATTACTCATGTAGACATGTCCTATTTTTTAGGCAGACTCGATTTCGTTTCTAGACAAAAAAAGACCTGGAATCTTCGATCACATCATTCATCTTTCTTCTCATATTATCAATATATATTCACATTCTTTTAAAATTTGCAATTACCCTCTTCTTTACCATCTTAATCTTATTTAATTAAGATTACATTTACACAAAATCATACATTATACAATTACACATTAATAAATTACAATTACGAAAAATTAATAAAAATTTCAAATAATCGTCCTCCTACTTCTAACCTGAACAAATAAAATGTGAACAATGCATATTGATTAATCATCCGAAATTAGTAGTTAAATTCATTGTGTAAAAAAAAAAATCAGTATGACTATTATATTCCAACATCACAAATACATACTATATTAGTTCTGAACATTTTAACAACAAAATATATTGATATGACATTTTTTAAATTTTCGTAAACATAAACAATATAGTACAGGTGGATCAAAAAAATTCGTAGAAAATAGATTACTCCGTAAAAGAGTTTTTTTTTTTAAACTAAAATTATATAATCTAAAAAATAAATGAAAACAAATATAAAAAGAACTAAATATAACATAACCAGTATAATACAAGTAGATTTGAAAAAGTTCCCATTCCAAATCGAAAAAATATAAACTTTAAAATAAATGCGAAGAAATATAAAAAGGAGGAAATATAAGTTTCAGATCATACTTACATGAAGTTCTTCCGATTATTCACTTTAATTAGCTTTAATGTTAAAAGTCAAAACCTTTAAATTTGCATGAGATGAGCATATGGACAAATACTTAAAAAACATAAATAATTAAAGACAATAATATTTAAATAACCTTTTAAAAAAAGGTCTGAAAGACATCATAATTATTCATAATAATTGATGAATAGTGAAAAAAAAACGAAAAAAAGGAAAAATAGTGAAATACTGTAAAAAAAAATAACAATACTACATGGAGGAAAAAGAAACCAATTTTAAATAAATCAATAGTCGAAAATACATAAAGATCAATCTTTTTGTATCATACATATAATTTCGATAATTGACTGCAAATGTCGTTATATGAGGTGTGAAGTAAATTTTAAGGGCAGATTTGATGCGAGAGATTTTCCAATCGAAACTTGAAGGGATTAGAGAGAGGCTGAGGGTATAAGATGAAATTGAGAGTGGAAGGTTTTTCATTTTTATTTAATAGTTGAGGGGAATTGGAGAGATGGTGGAGGTGACGGTGGTAGTGAGTCAGGGAGATATTAGACTATTGAACTATGAGGTAGTCTAAGGAGGAGCTAGGGTTAACTTTAACATCATTGTGTGGAATTTATATGATGGGTTAATCGATAAAATTGGGTTTCGATGAAAGCAAGTGGGTTGAATTTGCCTCTATTAAAAAAAGAGTTTAAAACAATAAAAGGGATATATCATATATGTGGTCTTTAAATTGGGTTATATGAAAATGAGTTTGGTAAAAGTTTTATATATATACATACGGAGTAAGTCTTGTGTAAGGAAGTTTTACACTTATGTAATTGTAAAACCGGATGTAAATACAAACTTATTAATGAGTAAAGGCGGTCATTTAATTTGCAGATAAAATTAACAATTCTAAACTTAGAAGGGAGTTGTTGTTGGGGAACCTAATCGATAATTATAGCAAAGCTTAAGTGCCTCAAATTATATTAGTAACGGTCAACTATCAACTAATTAGACATATACTACGTCAAATCTTGAATTATGGGCTTATTTATAATGTTACGGCATTGCACATTTAATAACACTCATTTATATGATCATGTATCAATAATAATACCTGTTATTACGACCCGTGCATTTTTTGCACGGGTTTAAAACTAGTGGTGTCATAGAGTTGAATCAGTTGATCAATTTTCTCCATTTCTCCATTTTCTCTATCTTTATTTCCTATCACAATCTATTTAAATAATAATTTTCTCTTTCATTCTCATTTTTCTTTATTTTTATGCGTAAATTTAAAACCATTAAATATTTTTAAAATCTCTTTAAATAATAACTTATCCCTCCATTTCTTTTTAGGAAATGGAAAGAAAATAGACTCTTACTAATTACTTTGAATTAGGATTCATTTCAACTTATATAGTTATATTGTCTCGGATATCAATAGGACATGTAAATGTGTATTGCATAGATCTGTCAAAACTCGACCCGACCCAAAGGTGGATCTAGCCTTTGGGCTATATAGGCTATAGCCTTATATGAATTTGGGATAAATAAAATTTGCTTTCACATTCTGCATGGAATTAAGGTAGCACAGGTGGTTGGAATACTAGCTATAAGAATACAGTTAGTCTTGCTGAAGACGGGTCGGAGTATAGTATGTGACGGGTAATGTCACTCACAAAACGAATAGGGGGGACAAGGTGGGGGCACCCCCATGTGCTTCCCTCTCTCATCTATTTGGGTCATTTGTGAGAGGAAATGGTATCCGTCACTCCAAAGTGACGGATACGTGTCGTCTTCAATGAGATTTTGTGATAAGAATAATTCAATGGATAAATGGCGAGGGTTCAAACCCCCTTCACATCACTTTTTTTTTTTTTTAAATTTGTATATGTGTGTTTCTTCTTTAAAATTATTCTGTCTTATTCTCAACTTTTTGTACTCGTAGCATATATAATTAGTACTTATATTTATTTAAGAAAAAATCTTGTATTCTCCGGGAGGACCATCCTCCTTACACATAAAGGCAATTCACCAATCTATATATATACATAAAAGAGAGTTTTTTCGAGCGATTCTAGAGCGTCCACATAATCCAAAATTAATTTAGGAAACTTTCGTAAATAATATTTTCCACATAAAAAATTAAGTGGAGAATCTTTAAATTATTATAATATCTATATTTCCTATTTTATATTCATGAGAAGTTTCTAATTTTTATATAAAAACTTTAACATTTCATTTGGCAAAAAAATGTCGTTATAAAAATTATGAAGATAATATAATTAGATTCGTGGTAAAAAATGCTTTCATTGGAGTATAGATTTCATATGATTTGCACATATTAAAGATAGTGTATTTCTTAATATGTTATATGTCTCACATTGAAAAACAATGTTAGTGTGGTGATTATAATACGTATCAATTATAAAATTGTCCCACATCGAAAGATTAACATAAGGTGGGTGATCCTATGATTATAAATAGGAGTCATCATTGGAACTTATTCACCAACCAAAAACTTTTTGAGTCTCTTAAGTATTGTTTTGGAGAACTCTTAAGAGTTTATATCATTATCTTCACAGTATGATATATATATATTTTCTATATTATTTATTATATTCAAGTGATGTTTATAATCTTTATATAAAAATTTATACATCTCTTTTTCGAAAAAAGTATTATAAAAAAATTATGAAAATTATATTATAATAGATTCTTGGTAAAAGAAATGCTAGCATTAGTATATAGTATCATATTATTTGCATATATTTTTAATTATGATAAAAAAATTAAAAACAAACGTATGAATATTAATAAATAGTACTCCCTCCATTCAAGACCAAATACAACATTTTCATTTACACACTTGCCAAGTCACAAATTACAACGTAAATATCTTTAAATTTACATTATAAAAAATTTAAAAATTTGATATTCTCATTGTACGTACGTGAATCAAATAAGATCCCAGATGACCATATTTTGTTTTACATATTGCAAGGAATCGTAAAGATTCTATTCGTTCATGAATAGTGAAAAAAGGGAAATGTTGTATTTGGTCTTGAATCGAGGGAGTATAGTATTTGCTTATTATTATTAACCTGGGTTAGATGTCGAATTATGTGCGAAAAAGTTGGTGTATTTCTAAGTATGTTATTTGTCCCACATTGAAAAATATGTTGGTGTGGTGAATATATTACGTATAAATAATAGAATTGTCCCACATCGAAAGTTTAGCATAAGGTGGGTGATCATATGATTATAAATAGAAGGCATCCTTAGAACCTAAATACCAACCCAAAACCTTCTAAGTCTCTTAAGCATTGTCTTGGAGAGTTTTAAGAGTTTATATATCATTATCTCCATGGTATGATATATATTTTTTATATTATGTCCAAGTGATGTTTATAATTTTTATATAAAAACTTATACATCTCATTTAGCAAAAAAAGTAACATATTTTTTTTTTTGAAAAATTATATAATTAGAAATAAACCGGGTTGGATGTCGAATTAGGTGCGAAAAAGAGGGTGTATTTCTAAGTATATTGTTTGTCCCACATTGAAAAATAATGTAGGTGTGGTAAATATACTACATATAAATAGTTGAATAGTCCCACATTAGAAGATTATCATGAGGTGAGGTATCGCGTGATTATAAATAGGAGTCATATTTGAAACTTAGGGGTATCAATCCAAAATCTTTTGAATCGCTTAAATATTATCTTAGAGAGTTTTTATAAGAGTTTGTATTAACGGTAAACCTTTGTTGCAACAATACCATACAAATATTAATCACGTAGATATTTTGTAACGCCCCCGGAAAGCAGACAGGCAGCTCAAAATAGCTCTTTTTATTAATAATAGGCAGCAGCGGAATTACAAGGGCGTCACCGCCGTATTTCCCATCCGGAAAATACAAGGCTTATACAAAAATAAAGATAAATACACTTGCTAAAGATATAAACTAATAACTCCATTACATATTCATCCTATTAGGTCATATCATCTGAAAATCCTCACTCTTGACCTTCCCCCTTACTTGTACCTGAAAAAGAATGAAAGTAACATGATCAGCCAACCACAGGCTGAGTATGACTCCGGTCACCTCCACCGGTCCTACTTACCTCCATTTTAATATTTCACTCCTTTTTGGTCTCACAAGTATAAAAATAAGTCAAATGAACACAATCAAATAATTATTAAATAGACATGCACAACCTGTCATTTTATCATAATATGCAAAATATAGATTACCGGTCTACTATTACTGAAATGAGACACATTACGGAGTAAAAACTCCCCGGGCTAAGCCCTCCTCCATGTACACAGGATCCCGAGTCTAAGACCCGTGTAAACCCCCTGGCATTTTTACCAGTAATAATCAGAACCGTAGTTCACATGAGGCAGTGCCCCCTTCCATGTACACAGGTCAAATTTGTAATGTTGTCCCCCTCCCGTAATCGTATCCCGAATGCTACAATTGGCCAATAGTACATTATAATAGAAGTATTAATATGACAACCATATGTTCAGAAAAAGACAGTTAATATAACATGTGAGTACTATAATGATAAGATAACATGAGACGGTTGATAATACTATACAATAAGCAGTACATTATTACTTATTTCTACGACGAAGGGTTCCGAAATCATACCTTATTTTATCGAGGGAACCTAGTTATTAGAAATAATAGTGAATTTGTACGTGTGAAATAATTAGAATGAAATGAAGGGTGCTCGGCTATTTATAGCCAACATATGTCGGTGGCAAATGCTACGTGATTATGGACAACTCAAATTGATCTTTTCTTCTTCTTTCTTAATAAGCAAGAAAAGCTAAAGTTTATCCTATTATTCTACTAAGATATGTACTACAATTACCATGCATCTTTATCTAAATGTATTAATAAAAACTATTATTATTATTATTATTATTATTATTATTCGGGTTATTACATTCTACCCTCCTTAAAATAAGTTTCGTCCCGAAACTTGAAAATAGAAAATAGAAAAGTTAAAACTTTGTTTATCAAAACTTAAGAATTATATAAAAATATAACAAAAGTCTTTCAATCACATTTATAAAATGAGTAAAAACGCGTGTCTTATAAAATGGAAGGCAGTAATTCCTGTCGCGAACAAGAATTAATGTAATCCAATTTAAAGAAAAACTCAAATCATGTGTTAGTAGGTGTTGAACCTGTTATTAGATATCTTTAATAACAAGTAATAACATCCCAATAACCAGACAAAGGCAAAGAAAACAAAAATTGAAATTTTATTTTAAAGTTCTAGTAAAGCTAATTTTTTTTTAAAAAATATACAACATAAAATTTTGGAAAAATACCAATGACTAACTGGAACAAATTTGAACTTTTTCTAATACGTGAAATAGCTTGAGTATTAAAAACTTTGAAATTTTCAAAACCAAATTAAGATATAATGAGTGGAAGGAAAGAGTAAAATCGTAAAGGTAGAATGTCCCGAAACTTTCTTAGCGTATAGCACACAAATAAATATGCATATATCTCATGAGACTCGCAAGTAGCAACGTCATGCAAAAAATGTAATGTACGCACAAGAAAAACAATTAGAACATCCAAACTATACATTATTAAAGCAATAAAAGAATTAGTAAACAAATAACTTAAACAAGTAATCCAAGACACTTTATATCTACCCCTCTCTCTTTCAGTCGGTTTCTATATATGTGTTTGATACGAGTTTTATACTAGACCCAAAAATCTATTCCCCCGCTAGACGTATGGCCGAAGGCTCAACACGCGGTCGCAGAGTTGCTCTGATACCATTTTGTAACGCCCCCGGAAAGCAGACAGGCAGCTCAAAATAGCTCTTTTTATTAATAATAGGCAGCAGCGGAATTACAAGGGCGTCACCGCCGTATTTCCCATCCGGAAAATACAAGGCTTATACAAAAATAAAGATAAATACACTTGCTAAAGATATAAACTAATAACTCCATTACATATTCATCCTATTAGGTCATATCATCTGAAAATCCTCACTCTTGACCTTCCCCCTTACTTGTACCTGAAAAAGAATGAAAGTAACATGATCAGCCAACCACAGGCTGAGTATGACTCCGGTCACCTCCACCGGTCCTACTTACCTCCATTTTAATATTTCACTCCTTTTTGGTCTCACAAGTATAAAAATAAGTCAAATGAACACAATCAAATAATTATTAAATAGACATGCACAACCTGTCATTTTATCATAATATGCAAAATATAGATTACCGGTCTACTATTCTTGAAATGAGACACATTACGGAGTAAAAACTCCCGGGCTAAGCCCTCCTCCATGTACACAGGATCCCGAGTCTAAGACCCGTGTAAACCCCCGGCATTTTTACCGTAATAATCGAACCGTAGTTCACATGAGGCGGTGCCCCCTTCCATGTACACAAAGTCAAATTTGTAATGTTGTCCCCCTCCCGTAATCGTATCCCGAATGCTACAATTGGCCAATAGTACATTATAATAGAAGTATTAATATGACAACCATATGTTCAGAAAAAGACAGTTAATATAACATGTGAGTACTATAATGATAAGATAACATGAGACGGTTGATAATACTATACAATAAGCAGTACATTATTACTTATTTCTACGACGAAGGGTTCCGAAATCATACCTTATTTTATCGAGGGAACCTAGTTATTAGAAATAATAGTGAATTTGTACGTGTGAAATAATTAGAATGAAATGAAGGGTGCTCGGCTATTTATAGCCAACATATGTCGGTGGCAAATGCTACGTGATTATGGACAACTCAAATTGATCTTTTCTTCTTCTTTCTTAATAAGCAAGAAAAGCTAAAGTTTATCCTATTATTCTACTAAGATATGTACTACAATTACCATGCATCTTTATCTAAATGTATTAATAAAAACTATTATTATTATTATTATTATTATTATTATTCGGGTTATTACATATTTATAAAAGCGATTATATATTACTATATTAGTGATATTATAATGTTTATTTAAAGACAATCGATAGTATAATAACTTTATTTAAGACAAAATCATAATTTAAAAATAAAATGGGTGCTAAATATACATAAATTGGTCAGTAATGTGTCATATATAATGATGATTGTAAATAGAAAATTTATGAATTATAATACAATCAAGTGTTGCATAAAAAGATCTTGAATCCATAAACAAATCAATAATAAGCTTTTTTACTTTGATAAATAGTAGAATTAAATCTTTTTAACTTTCAAATATAGGTAATTATTATTATGCCTCATTACATTTGAATAACTAAAACACATCTTAATTTTTAACCATTAATCACAATTGCACCAGAAAAAGAAAATATTTTGCATTTGTTTATACATTTTATTGTTACCTCAATTACATCTTAAAAGTCGTGTTAGGAAAAAAATGTTATTTGAATCATATCATTTGTTCATATTTTAATTATGACCAAAAATGGAAAAAACGTACGAATATAAATAGATAATATAGTATTTTCTCATTATTAAATTGGGTTAGATATCGAAATAGGTGCAATAAAGATGATGTACTTTTTCGTGTGTTATTTGTCCCACATTGAAAAATAATGTAGGTGTGGTAAATTTACTACATATAAATAGTTGAATTATCCCACATCAGAAAATTATCATAAGGTGGGGTGATCCTAAAAATTAATTTAGGGAAGTATTATAAATAATACGGAGTATATAATATATTTCGATGTAAAAAAAAAAAGTGGAGAACCTTTTAATATTAAATATATTGCATATAAATAGTTGAATTGTCCTACATCAGAAAATTATCATAAGGTGGGGTGATCCTAAAAATTAATTTAGGAAAGTATTATAAATAATATATTTCGATGTAAAAAATTAAAGTGGAGAATCTTTTAATTATTATAATATTTATTTCCTATATTATATTCAAGTGATGTTTCTAATTTTTATATAAAAACTTTTACATTTCATTTGGCAAAAAAATATCATTAAGAAAATTATGAAAATAACATAATTTGATTCGTGGTAAAAATGCTATCATCAGCTTTTAGATTTCATATAATTTGTACATATATAAAATTGTGTACTTCTTAGTATGTTATATGTCCCACATTGAAAAATAATGTAAAATTATACAAAAATAATAGAATTGTCCCACATCGAAAGATTAACATCAGATGTGGTGGTCTTATGATTATAAATATGAGGCATCATTGGAACTTAGGTATGAACCCAACATCTTTTGCGTCTTTTAAATAAAATATTTTGACTTTTGATCATATCTAAATAAATGATTAGACATAAGATGTTAATATTAATTATTAAGACCTTATAACCAATTTTTTGTTACTAAGTTAATTACCCCGTTGCAACGCACGGGCATCCAAATTAGTAAAATATTATAAAGGCTTGGATATAAGGAGTTATGGCCAAAATAGCTATTTTCAGATCTTTTCAAGGTGTGATCAATTAATATTATTACAAATTTTAGTGTAACTGGTAGTTTAATTTGTATTAACAATGTTCTTGTGAGGAGATTAAAGTATTTACTCTGTAATTATAAAATAGTTTAGAGAAAATCCGTCCTAAACTTTAATTAGGCTATGTTTTTTTCAGTTTAAAAGAGTTGAACTGAAATGAACTTAATGAAATTGACCTTTAAATTCAATGAAGTTGAATAAAAGTTAACTAATTTGAATAAAGTTGAGCTGGACTTAATGGAGTTAGCTGAATTGAACTAAATGAAGTTAAGCTGCATTGAAACGAATTAAAATTAAGCCAGAAAGAACATATACTAGTCTCCCTTAAAATGGTCAAATAACATCTCATGGACAAGTTTTTTCACTTTTATCTTATCAAATATTATTTGACATGTATTAAGAACATCAACAATAGAGGTTTGTCAACAAAGGTTTGTGTACTTTTTAGAGGTTTGTTGACAACTTCTCTATTGTTGGGAATGAGGGTTGAGGTTCATAGATGAGAATGGTTACAATTTTGAATACAGGTTTGTGTTTTTCGTTGTGAGTGATAGCGAACCCCATGTAGTATACTTTTATGAGGTTTGTCTATATTTAAGAGGTTTGTCTATTATTGTATTAAGGTTTGTTGTTAGAGAGGTTTGTGTGTTGAGTGATATGGTATTAGATAAACCTTATTCGAGGTTTGTCTATTGCTAATGCTCTGTTTAAGACCGATATTATTTCGGTTTTGGACAAGTATTTGTGAAAATCAAGATAAACATGGCTTTAAGTGGGACCCACTCTACTCTCATCGAAGCCATCCACGTGTCACCAGATTAGCCATCAGATCAATCGAGTACTCAGTTCTTGCTTCTTTAAATGTCCAGTCTTTCCTACACACCAAAGTAGGCACAAATTACAATTTGTGTCTTGCGCTTATCGATAACACGCTAATTACCCAATACCAATTCAATTTCAACTCAATTACTCAACTTTCATTTCAAGGTATCATTTCTTTATTTTTATTTTTATCATCACCCTTTGACTTGATCTTATTTGTCTATAATTCATTGGTTTTCTTATAATTCTGTTGTTTGATCATCATCATTATTATTATTGTTTATCATTTTTTTGATTGAGATTAATTGGGTATGTTTCATGTTTAATTTACCCAAAGAAGAGAAATTTGTTTGATTGTTTGTGGGTTGAATTTTTTCGGAGTTGAATTTGTGAGAATTTGTTTGTTTGATTGGATTGGGTTTAATTTTGCACCCCCTTTATGTGATTAGTTGGTTTTGCATGTCTCAACTTAGTAGTCAATCAAAGTGGTCCGTCTCACTTAAAACCGTCTTAACTTTCAAGGTAGCAATATAGTCATAAATAGGCCGTTTTAAGTTTAAGACGACTCAAATGAGATTTTGTGCATACAAAGAACTTGTCTTGACATTGAAAGTGTATTTTTGTTTTCCCTAGTAGTTTAGGGGTAAGGCTGTGTAAATCCGCGGCCATTATGAGAAATTACCATGGGTGCAGAAATCATTGATATATTGTTATTGTCTGGGAGTACCTAACATTTACCCTCGTTGGTACCCTTAGCGCAAAAACAGAAAGTTAAGTATCTTCGTGCCAACGAGGGTAAATGTTAGTTACCATGGGTGCAGAAATCATTGGATGAAATATTTGTCATTTTTCTCTATTTTGATTGTAGTTTTTGAGAGTAGAAATCTCCTTACCATGTTGTTAAGAAAGCCTACACATTTATTGTGTGTAAATGTTTTACAAGGACAAGGAAAATGATTATTGCCCATAAGTCCATAATTAGCAAAAATAATACACTTCTAAACCATTTTGTTTAGATTAATACTAAAAATAAGATATTGTTAAAAATGATTAAATATAGATGTACTGTAATTGGGTAAGGATGATTCAAATGCTTAGTCATTACATAATTTCTGTGTATTTTATGTGCTGTTGACATATGTAAGGCCTTATATGGTTTACCTATTTGTCATTTACTGCTGTATAATTTTTTAATTAAAAAATGTCTGATGTTTATCTTATGGGATGGTGGGAAATAGGAATATTCTTGGAGGTTTGTTTATAAAGAGTGAAAGAGTTTATGGCAATGCAAGAGGGTTTAAGGAGTGAAGATTTGGATTCTTGTTTTAAGAAGCTGATGGTGTTTGGTGCTGCTCTTGGTGCTAGTCCCGGTGACGGTGGCAAGTTGGGTGGTGAGATGATGGCTGATTGGAAGGATATTCCTATGGAGTTACTTTTGCGGATACTTACTCTTGTTGATGATAAGACAGTGATCAGGGTTTCGGGTGTGTGTAGTGGATGGAGGGAAGCGATATGTCTTGGGTTGACGCGTCTTTGTCTCTCGTGGTATGTATTTTTTCCCTTGTTATTCACAGTTTCACGCTCTCGTGCTGGCTTTTGTGGGATTACGACTCATGTTTGATGTTTATCTAATTGTTGTTTTTTATTCAAGTGCTGTACTTTAGTTTTGAGTTTAAGCAGTTGTCTATTTTCTGTTTGCAGTTCGTTCTATTTTGTGCAAGTGATGTGATATGTTAGGTGCTGGTTTTTTCTACTTGTATCACTATAATGTTAGGAACTTGTTGATTCATGATTGATTATTTTTCGATCCCTTACAGCAGTATAACCGATTGGCTGAAAGGGTCCCATACTCCCATCTTGTCCGTGTTGAAACCCCGTATTGATGTATTGTAACCCTATGTTGAAAACACTCAAAGGCTGATTTCGAATGATCCAAAATGATTAAAATTCACATTGATCAACAACTACAAAGTATAAGAACCACATACGGTTGACTTGGGACATTTATTTTAATTTCCAAATCCAAAAATAGTGCGTCTTTGGTTCAACTTCGAATGCAATTTCAAATATATAATTTGCTAAAAATGATGGTCGAAGTATAATTTGGTGAAAAGGATGCTAATGATGTGTATCATATTTGTAGGTGCAAGAACAACATGAACGAGGTAGTCCTAACTCTTGCACCAAAGTTCACAAGGTTGCAGACATTGATACTTCGTCAAGATAAACCACAACTTGAGGATAATGCTATTGAGACTGTAGCAAGTTTCTGCCATGATCTCCGGGAGCTGGACTTAAGCAAGAGTTTCAAGCTAACTGATCGTTCTTTGTATGCTTTGGCACATGGTTGCCCGAATCTAACCAAGCTGAACATTAGTGGGTGCACAGCTTTTAGTGATGATGCAGTTGCGTATCTTACTAGTTTTTGCAAGAAGTTGAAGTCACTAAATCTATGTGGATGTGTGAGGGCCGCTACTGACCGAGCATTGCAGGTAGAGTTTGCTTATTGAAAGTAATGTTATCATTTGCATTGGTGTTTCCAATTTGGAAACTAATTTTTCTGTACTTTGCGCGATTTTTCGTGCTAACAAAATTCAAAATTCATGATTTTCTACACGTATATTAGAATTAGCATCAAAATTTCCTGGATTTGCCACTAAATTTTTATCTGGAGACTGAGAGAGTGATGTTCTTCCTATACTGTCTTTGGATGCAGGCCATCGCGTATAACTGCAGAGAGCTTCAGACTCTTAACTTGGGGTGGTGTGAAAACGTTAGTGATTCGGGTGTCACAAGTTTGGCTTATGGTTGTCCAAATCTTAGAGCTCTTGACCTGTGTGGCTGCGTCCTTATTACAGGTATTTAATCGGATTACTCATTAGTTCTCCTTCAGCAATTTTTTTGTTGTTATTGTCACATTGAGCAGCTGTGCCGTTACTCCTCAGTCATCCCTTTTTTTCTCGTCCCCATTTGAGTTCTTTTTTTCAACTTTGACAATGAATTTCTCGGAATATATTTAGAAATAGTCTTGCCTTTGTTAGTTAAATTGATCAGAATAAATTCTCATGTATGTACTTTTCAAAATACTAAATTCCTCGGATGATGACTTTTGTGAGAAAATACTTTTCAAAATTGACATCGTTCTTCCATCAAAGTCGCGATGAAGAATGTGTGGTTATACTAGATTCCGAAACTAGGAGATCATTTCTTTTCGCTCAGTTGATTAGCTACAAGACTACAAGTGGGTTATCCTATTATGTCACTTTCCTGCAGTACATTACTTTTGTGCATTCACTTAGTCATTCGGGGTCGACCAATTTGCATTCAGTTTTTCTCTTGTTGTTTTGGGGTTTGGCCGGGTCATTTATGTCGGATTAGTTTTTCAGGTCTAAATATGACATTTGGGTTTATTCTCGACTATGCAGATGAAAGTGTGATAGCCCTGGCAAACCGATGCCCACACCTCAGGTCTCTCGGACTGTACTATTGCCAGAACATCACAGATAGAGCAATGTACTCTTTGGCCCAAAGTCGAGTGAGAAATAAACACGGTGTATGGCAGTCTATCAAACCTCCTCGATATGAAGATGACGGCCTCATGAACCTAAACATCAGTCAGTGCACCGCTCTAACCCCACCTGCAGTCCAAGCAGTGTGCGATTCCTTCCCATCACTTCACACTTGTCCTGGACGACATTCTCTCATTATAAGCGGTTGCTTGAATCTCACGTCAGTCCATTGTGCTTGTGCTATTTACTCTCACCGTGCTCCAAGTACGATTGCTCACTGAGTTTATCAATCCAGAACTCTCTATTACTCTGGATCGTGTATGTACATGTATCGCTTTGCGGAATGTTAGGATAACGGTTGTAGTTGTATTCTATGAACTTTTGATCTTTCTCTTTCGACTCGTAATGAATTAGATATGTCGAGTTGCAGCGTCTTTAATTGCGAAGATCTATATAACTTTCAGTAATAGTCTTAAAATTTGTAAATTTCTGTGATGATTTATGTATAATATAAAGCACTACCTAACCTTTTGGATGTACTTAAAATGCATTCGTTTTTTATTTTATTTTATTTTATTTTTATTTTGCAGACCGTACATGTCTGGTTTATTCAGTAGCCCCGAAAAAAGATATTTTATCTTAGTAGTGAATACTAGTGATTCATGCGTATGTTAATCCAAAATAGAAAGATTTTGTGAGCCAATTGAGTAAATAATATTATCAACTTGCATTTGCTTAAAATGAAAAACATAAACAAATGAATGAGACACTCAAATAAGAAAAACGTAAAATTAACCGCTCTGAAGGGGTAAAAATGGAATTGCGAATTATGCAGCATAGATAGCAATCTTCATTCCAGCTTGACAATGGCCAATTGCTGTGCAGATGAAGTAATTGAGGCCTCTGTTTAGTACAATTTCATCCTTACCACTTTGGAACACTCTGGCTTCTTTTGGGCTAATGCAATTGTCATACCCATTTTTATCGACCGCTACCACATTATGCCATGCGTTCAAGTAGTTAAATACTGCAAAAAGTTTTAGAAAACGACATTGAAATTATCAGCAAATGTGAACTAGTTTAATTGGTAAAGTTATAGTGATACTCATGAAATCATAAGTCATAACCATCAACATCAAATTCCAGTAAATGGCTTATACATCCGATGTACTACCATTAATTATATAGTTTCTGAGCATTCTAATAAAGTTTTTGAGTTTTGTTTTAAAAATTATGAGTTTCACTATAACGTTTTTGAGTTCATTCACTTAAAAATTAAGTTAAAAAAATTACAATAAAATTCAAAAAAATTACATATAACCTTAGTTAAATTTAAATTTTGACGGAAAAAAATCAATATATAACTTGTTAACTATAATAAGCTCAGAAAAGAATACACATATGCTAAAAAACAAATAAAGTTTGAGGTAATAGACTCAAAAATAATATACATATACTCAAAAACAAATAAAATCTGAGGTAATACATCCGATATATGTTCATTTTTCTGATCAAATTCGTCCAATTTTAACATAAGACCATATCTCAAAAGACTTAAATATAACCGGAGCAACTCAATATTTAAAACAAAAGGAAAATATGGAGTATATACCTAGAACATCACCAGCTTGAAAGAACTTGTCTTGGGGCCAATTGTTGACATTAAAAGTCCACCCACTTGATTCCCCAACATTGTAAACAGCTCCAAATGTGGGCTGGACTACAACCCACAGGCCCAAAATGCATACCCAAATGATCAAGCCTTGTTTTACACTACTAATCCCTAGAATCATTTTCAAAGAGAATTTTGAAAAAATGCTAATAAAAAGTTGGAATATAACTATAAGATTGAAGTGTGAGAATAATAGAAGTATGTTTTAATGTATTTGTGTGGAAGACTGAGAAGAGCTGAAGAACTTATATAAAGGCGCTACTGGCTGCAGCCTACTACATGCACAAACATTCTTACTACCTTTCTAGAACCTTTTTGACTGAGTTTTAGTATAACTCTCTCACGTTCAAATATTGAGATCATTAAAATGATTGACACTCTATAAAGCATGTGAGAGCGCGGTACTGAAACTTGGTACAACTCGAGCCTTTATCATTAACATTAAAACATTCCCTTCGACATTTATATATATTAAGCTGCCTTTTTTTATATCTGGTGTTTAATATTCCACTTTAGAATTAGGGGTCCGTTAAATTTAAACCCTGGACCTTTTAGTAACATGGTCCTAATACCCTATCAATAAATCATCTCAATCAAAAATTTAAGCTGATGTTTGAAATTTTAAGACGTATTTTATACTCAAACAAAAGATTCCTCTAAAAATGGGAAAAGAGTGATAAAAATAGATGAAGAAAATTATAAGGTTGGAAGGTAATTGGTGATTTGGTGGCATCTTGAAAGTGGACGGTTGATGGTACAAAAGTTGAGATAATGCCATAAGTTGGTAGATGAAATATGTTATACAATAGGTTACTTTTTAAGGAGACTTCATAATATAACATAGTTTTGTTAACTTACATGAACAAAGTGGTAGTGGACTAGTGGTTGTGTTCACTAATGGATGGATGTATGGTCTTTGTTAAGGTTTATTTCCTCCGTTTTAGTGAATAGTTTAGACTTATCTTATTTTGTGAGAGGATTTCGGGTTTGGAGAAAAATTTTATGAGTTTGAATATGATGTTTCTAGTGGTGGTGGTTGGAGTTTTACAGGAGGGCAAAATTGGTGGGCGTATGGTGGCGGCATCGACTGGGATCAGTGTTGCTAAGGTGGGTGACAGCGGTCAGGTTGCCGGTGGTGGTGTGACATGGTGGTGATGGTCGTTGTTGGCGTTGGTGGTAGTGGGTGTAAGTGGTTGTTGAAGGTGATGTGGGGTAATGAGGGAAAGGGAATGAGATACCTTAGGGGGTGAGGGGTAAGGATGTAGAGAAGTTTGAGGGTAAGGGAAGGAATCCCATTCCCTTTGTTTGGGTCAAACAAACATAAACAAAGGGAATCATTACTTTTGCCAGTTGTCACTTATTGTCCGAAAAATTTCATTCATCTACCTTCCTTTTTTTTTGTAAGAGGATAAATCCAAAAACTTACAATGAATAGGGGGCCTCATAAAAGTTTACAAGAAGAAACAACCAAAAATGACCAGACCAAAAAAGAAAAGACAAGGTAGCCATCCCGTTAATAGAGGGGGCGTGCATATAAATAACAAACACGTGGTCTAGAAGACCTCCTTTGCGCTATCCTTTTCTCCTTCCACGTTCTTAGGGGTTGTTTGGTTGCCTCATAAAAACACAGGAATTCCAAAATCCCATGAATTAGGATTTAAGGCTCTTGTTTGGTTACCCATTTTTTTTTAAAAATGGAGGAATCTAGAGTTCCATAGGAACTCTAATTCCTGTATCATGTGGGAAGTGGCTGACCAAGCCCCCCTAGGTCATTCCCAATTCCTGCATTTTTTACTAGTGATGTTTACTATTCTACCCCTATTAAAAACACACCCATTTCATTTTCTACTTTCTCTATTTACCGTCATCTTCTTCACACGTCCTTTTTTTCCTCTGTGCAATCTTCATCTTCACTTCAACGGGTTTTTTTTTTCCTCCTCCCTCTTGCTATCTCAATTATTTTCTTTTGCTACTATAATCTATGGTACATAAAAAAATTAAAAATCATGGAATATTGGTAATCAATTAACCAATTTATAATTGTTAAAGTTTGATAATTGTTAAAGAGGAAACAGTAAACCATACGTACAACTTGAGTGAATATAATATGGAGCAAAATGGAATATGGGAGGAAGAATGTGATGTAGATGGAGTATGTATCGAGTTATCTCTGAATAGTAGGCAGGTCCACATCATAAAGTATTTTACCTGTTTTAAGCATTCGACTGTTTTTTATTTTTACTGTATTACATTTTGGATATCTCGAATCTATTATACGTGTTTCAAGTAATGCTTTTCAGAATGTAACTCCTCGGATCAAATTGTCCTATATATGAATTAAGGGTGAAGTAATAAATTTTAGTAAAAGGGTAAAATAGTATTTACAACAAAAATTCATAGGAATTGGGTTATCCAACCAAACAACATGCAGGAATTTATTTCATGGGAAGTGTCAATTCCTTGATGGCAACCAAACAAGTTTTGGGTATTTCCCATGAATTACATGTAGGAACTCAATTCATGTGAATTTCTACTTCCCACATGAAATTAATTCCTCCATGAACCAAACAACCCCTTAGTGTTTCCTAATTGTTTAGTCATTCTTCTAAAGTATAACGCAAGTTCTCCTTCCAAGCTTTGCACCACAAACCAACTCTCAAAACTATTTTATCCTTTATACACGATCAAGTGGGCGTCTTATTCTCAAAAATAGTTTAATCTACATTCGTTGACTATTATTTTCATCCCATCACCCATTATCCCAAAAATCTACCAACAATAAGTTAACGTTATTATTATTATTATTATTATTATTATTATTATTATTATTATTATTATTATTATTATTATTATTATTATTATTATTATTATTATTATTATTATTATTATTAGTAAGAAGTAGCTAAGTATTATTATTATTATTATTATTATTATTATTATTATTATTATTATTATTATTATTATTATTATTATTATTATTATTATTATTATTATTATTATTATTATTATTATTATTTATGAGTAGTAAGAAGTAGCTAAGTATTGATTTAGGGACGTGCTAAATCCCGCACACCATATTACTCAATCCCGCACAATTTTTCCCCTTATTCCTAATATACCCCTCCCATTTCTCACCCCCAAACCAAAAAAAAAACAAGAGAGAGAATCAAAAGAGATTGAAAAAAAAAAAAAAATTACACAAACAGCCAAACGTAACTCAACACCCAACAGCCACCATCAGACAACCCCTCCCCTAACCCTCTCCCTGGGCCGACCACCATTCACCGCTCCCAACCCAGTAGCACGACCACACTCTCATCATGGCGACCACCCACTCCTCGCGCATAACAACCAGCGACAACATCACACAACATTTCGTCATGTTCAACAACGTTCCATCGCTGCCACAAATTCGGTTGCCCACCGTGCATTCGACCACCTTACTCCGCCCAGTTCGAAAACCCCACAACCACCACTTCAAGAACATTACATCAATATTCCATCAATCCAAACCCTAATTGTAAAAAAAATCATTGTTATTTTTTTTTATAAAAAACATTATTTAAATCAATTAAAAGACGGGATTAATAAAATTATTGATAAAACGGAGAAATTATTTGTGGTATGTGTGAATTCCGATTCATAATTGTCTAATTGTTAATGAATTTGTTAGGTTTGTCAAAGAGAAGGGAGAGAGAACTCTTTTTTGGTTTTTTTTATGATGAAGGGTAGTTACGGAATATTTTAGCAAAGTGTGTAGGATTTAGTAAAAGAGTGTGCGGGATTTAGCAATTGCGTTGATTTATGTTACTCTCAAAATCTATAAACATAAGATTTTAGCAAAATATGAAACTACGAAAAGAAGGTTTTCCATCAAGATTTCTAACTGCTCCCTAATATCTTTGGTAGATAGGCAACATAATATGTTAAAGGTTTTTCTACTTCCTCTGTTTCAGTGAATATATAGTTTCATTTGTTTTATTTTATGAGAGGAAATAATGCAAATTGATTATAGATGTTTAAGTGTACTTTTTTAATTTATATAGTGGATGCATGAAATTACTAAAGTGTGAAGTTTGATTATACTGGATTATATATTTTTTTTAGTTTCCATATTTTTACAATGTTAAATGTAATTTTTTTATTATTAAACCATTAAATTTATATTTGAAATGAATCAATTATTTAAATGTATATTTCTTTATACCATAATAGCATAGAAGAGCCTAATGAAAAAAGGAGTTCAGCTCAAATGTTTAAATACACGGGTGGAATAAATTGTATACAACAATTTGTTACGTAACCGTTCTCATCTTGATTCAATTGCAATAGAGCTATTTTTAGTTTGGTAGAGACGTAGAGGGCCGTTAAAATGTTTATTTCTACGCACAAGAAAATGGGATAAATAATCTGAAAGATTGGAATTCCTTGCTTTATTCCTCAAACCAACGTCAATATATACAAGAGTCAGTTGCCAACTAATTATAATATTTACTCCTATAATTATGTGATATGCAAGATAATATCTCCTCTAAATATGGATACAAATAATATACAGAATAACAAACAGAATACCAAAATCATCTACCTTTTCAGTTGGTTTGCCAAACACATTTTTATATAATCAGTTACCTTATCAGCTCCTAATTTTCAAATTTACCTTATCGATTACCTTTTCGTGTTTTGGTTCTTTTTCGGTTTTCGATGCTTTTTCGGGTTTACCTACCTTTCAGGTAGTTTTGCCAAACAGAACCTTAGTCTTATTTCCTTTGTCGTCGTCGTCATTTCCTTTTGTTTTTGTTTCAAGGCATTTTAGGTAAGGTACTAGTGTACTCCCGTACACCATTACAAAAATTATTCTAGGGTTAGTGTAATACGATTAGTCCTTTCACCATATTTACATTGTCCCGCAGTCTCACTAGTTGCAGTTTCCTTAACGTGTTCCTAAGGGGACACATTAAGAGTTTAATTAGTTAAAGAAAGAATTCGAAAATCTTTAAATAAATACGGTATAAATTAAATGAGTCGTTAATACTTACATTTCTGATTTCTTTTGATCATATACAAAGTATTTTCTAATTCTTTCTTATTCTTATAACTAAGGCTTTAATGTGTGCCCAATGTTAGGAAAACCGCACAAATTGAGACATATATGTAGTTAAAGTCTGTGTCTTAAACTAATTGGTTTTTATTTTTATTTTTAATGTTGATCAAATGAGAATTTATCAACATGAGAGAAAAAAAGTAATACTCCCTCCGTCTTAATAATTATTTACTTTTTACAATATATATTGTCTCAATAATTTATTTACTTTTTACAATATATACTTTGTGAGAAGTATTTTTAATTAAAGGTAAATAAATAACTGAAACAGAGGGAGGATTCAGTTCATAAATCATACTAGTAACAAATACGTACATGTCACTGATGTCAGTTTAGAGGTATGGGATTAAACGAAATGACAAATAGAATAGAAGAGCTAAATTTCGAATCAGCTAGTCTTGTTATAGACGGATATATATTTGTTTATAGCTAAAGATGAGTCAAATAACTTGAAAGTGGTGATATTTTTGGCCTCCACCATCTCACTTATTGCTTGTCTTATTAGAAATGTCATATTGTATTTAACCCGTCTTTAGTTATAGACGGGTATATACCGCCTATAATGAGATTTTAGCAGCTTTTTCATTTGTTCTGCTATTGCAGCCTCACTTTACGGCAAAATTTAGAGGGATTCAATGCTTTCCCTTTAAATGGTCGGCAGTAATAGTTTTTCCAAAAACAAAAAAAAAAAAAAAAAAATCTTCTTTTACTTTCAAATTTCATTAATCGTCTTTTACGTCGTTTAAGGTGGTACTTATTTTGTTTGGAGTCCGAAAAAATTAACGTTCTCCAGATCTTGAAATTAACGGATAATTTTCCGTTTTATTGATATTTGTCAGGTTCGATTAGGGTTCTTGCAAATTAACTCATATTTTCGACAAGTCCGAAAAAATTAACGTTCTTGTTCGAGAAATTTTAACGAGTCTTATACTCGTTTCTTACCTACCTTTGAAGACGAAGAAGACGATGAATGATGATCAAAGATGATGAAGATTGAGATTTCATTTTTTTTTTCTTTTTATATTTTTTCTTTGTATTTCTCCAATCGTAAAGTTCGTATTACGTACTGCTTTTACGATTGCGGGAGATTATTAGGATATTAGGCCCATTAGCGTTAGGTTATAAGATATGGCGGCTACCGTCTAGGGTTTAGTCTGTTAGGGTTCAGACTTCGATACTATAAATAGATGTACTCTTATCATAAAAATCACAACTCAATAATACAATTCCCCTTATTATCGTTTCCCCCTTCTATAATCTTAACAATTTGTGACGGATATCGCCGTCTTTATTGAGATTTTGTGTACTAGTATATACTACCGCACAAAATTGTCAGAAGAACGTGATACACTGGTACTCCCGCTCTCTCTCTCTCTCTCTCTCTCTCTCTCTCTCTCTCTCTCTCTCTCTCTCTCTCTCTCTCTCTCTCTCTCTCTCTCTCTCTCCCTCTACTTCAATTTTTCTTGCGGAACACACCACTTCGCTACTCTCCACTCCCCCCTCCATCATTTCTTTCCAACTTAGGTAAATTTCTGGCGTTTTTTCGGAATATTGCAATTTTGTTTTGTAAAGTAATTGTTGATTAAAATTGAAATGTCCGTATGAATTAGGTTGATGATTAATCATTGAAGTTGAACTTGGGTCAAACGAAGTCGTTTTATTCTTATGCTCTCACTAATTTTGATTTGATTTTGAATTTCGGTTAAATGAAGTAGTTAAGAGTATAATTTTATATTTCTTTGATCATATTAAGGATAAAACCAAGTCAACAAACTCTTCAACAAACTCGAGTCCTAGCTCGAGTCCACCACCTTAACTTCCTCCTTATTTTCCTCTTCTCTTGTTTAGTCAATGTATCCTATTTTCTTGCTTATAGTTAGCTTAAGTTTAGGAACCTATTGTTGCTATTGTAACTATATATACATGTACTTATACATCATTCTAATCATCAATAAAACTTCTATCAATTCAACGTATACTTTATATGGTATCACGAGTCTAAATGATCCTCACGATCAACACGATACAAAGCTTCCTTTGTGAGCTCCGAGTCATATACACGGTCCTCTCTTCCCTTTCGCCCCCTTCCTTTCCTTCTCATCAATGGCTAACCAACTTCAACTTGCGAATACCGCTGAACCCGACTCCCCTCCTACCCTTGTCAATTTCTCTAACTGCATCCAACTCAAGGGCACCATGACATTCCGTCAATGGCGTTTCCAAATCCGAGCCATCATGAACGGTCTTTAATTGTTTTCGTTCCTTGATGGTACAAACCCGCCACCAGCCAAAACAATTATCCAACCAGTCGTTGCCCCTGCCACTACCTCCACCACGGTATCAAATCCCGCCTATACCATATGGTATCGTCAAGACTAGCTTGTTCTTGGTGCTCTCACATGCACTTTTTCCTCCCCTATTGCGGGTCTCATTGTCAATGACAATACATCTCATGAAGCTTGGTCTACTCTTCTCCGCACCTTTGCCAATTCATCCCGAGGCCACCGTCTCCAAATCAAAGATCGGCTTGAGAATATTTCTTAAACAGACGATATTTCTATCACTGACTATATGATGTCCATTAAGGCTTGTACTGATGATCTTGCTCAACTCGAACATCCGATGGATGTTGACGACATCACTAACAAGATCCTCAATGGTCTTAATCAGGAGAAATATCGCTCCGTCATTGATGCTGTTCGTGCAAGAGACAACCCGATTTCCTTTGAGTCTCTCCATGAAAAACTCATTCAACACGAGCTTCGCCTCAAACACACCACCCCTGCCGTCACCTTTTCTCCATCTGCCAATGCCGCCTCTTATCGTCCCAACAACCAAAATCGCTCCAATTATCAACCCCGTTATCAAAACAACCAAAATCGCCAATCATACACTCCCAAACCTGCCACAACCAATGCCCCAAATTCCGCCCAATCTACCTACAAAAACCCGTATAAAGGTCGTTGTCATTTCTGTGACGTTGTTGGCCATGTAGCATCTGACTGTCCCGACCTTAAACGTCTTTATCCCGATGTTGTCTTTCCAACTCGTCAACCCCGTGGCTCCCGTCCTCAAGCACACACTGCCGCTGCTTCCTCCTCTGTCCCACCTCGGCCATGGGTTGTAGATAGTGGGGCTTCTCATCATATTACGGATGACTTGAATATCCTTTTCTCTTCATACACAATATGATGGTCCTGATGATCTTTATATCGGTGACGGGGCTCCGCTGCACATAACTCACACGGGTTCTTTCACTATCTCTTCTTCCTCTAAATCTCTTATTTTTAATAACGTCCTTGTCGTACCTAAAATATCTCGAAATTTATTTTCCGTCACTCAATTTTGTTTCGACAATAATGCTTATGCCGTATTCTCACATTCTTCTTTTTCCATTAAGGACATTCAGACGGGGCAACTTCTTCTTCACGGTCCACTCATTGACGGGATACATGTGTGGAACCCTCCTTCGCCTCAAGCGACTCTAGCTATCGCACCGGGACAATCATCGTGGCATCATCGTCTCGGTCATCCTTCCAACAAAATTCTACAAGTTCTTAGCTCTAGGTTTAATTTTCGCATTTCCTTTTCTAATGATTGTATTTCTTGTCACATTAATAAAAGCCACTGTCTTCCATTTTCCGATTCATCTCTCGTCTCCAATGCCCCTCTCGATCTTATTTTCTCTGACCTATGATAATCTCCCGTCACCTCATCCGAATCATACAAATACTATGTTGTATTTGTTGATCATTTTTCACATTATATATGGATTTATCCACTTAAACAAAAATCCGATACCGCTTCCACATTTATCAAATTTTGAGCTATAGTTGAAAAATATTTTAATAAGCCAATTCGACAATTTTATTCCGATAATGGCGGAGAATTCAAAAAGATAACCAATCAGCTCCATATTAACGGAATAACCCATCTCACATCCCCTCCACATACACCCGAACATAATGGCTTTGCCGAGCGACGACACCGTCACATTGTTGAAACGGGACTTGCTTTGCTCACTCACGCTCACCTTCCGCCCTCCTACTGGCCCTATGCTTTCACAACTGCTGTTTATCTTATAATCGACTTCCGACCCCACGTTGCACAATAAATCGCCATACCTCATGCTCTTTAACAAAGAACCCAACTTAAATAAATTACATAGTTTCGGTTGCCTGTGTTTCCCGCGGTTGCGACCTTACACCTCGCACAAGCTCCAACCTCGCTCCATTCAATGTATTTTAGTTGGGTACTCTCTCACACAAAGTGCCTACTTATGTCTTGATCCTATCACCTCTCGTGTCTATACCTCGCGTCATGTTCGATTCCTTCATGATCAGTTTCCGTATACCCGTCTTTTACAGCTCACCTCTCCTCCTGCTTTCTCTAATCCTGCGGACTGGTGCACCATCACGGTTCCCGTCCTCACTACCACCACTGTTCCTTCCTCTACTCCCTGCCCCAGCACGACCCCGAGCCCCAATCCCTCGACACAACCACCTCATGAGACCTCTACTTCTCCTTCTGATTCGTAGCCATCAAGCTCCGCAACCACTACCATTCCACTTCACAATACCCGTCTTTCCAACAACATTCGCAAACCTAATCCGCGATATGCCCAACTCACCAATTTACCCACTTCCTTTGCTACCCCCAACACAGTTAAACAAGCCCTCATCGACCCTCTTTGGCGAGCTGCGATGCAAGCAGAAAATGATGCTCTTATTCGCAACTCGACATGAACCCTTGTGTCGCCTACCGATGCCCAAAATATTATCGGTTGCAAATGAGTTTTTCGTCTTAAATACAATCCTGGTGGTAGTCTAAAGCAACATAAAGCCCGACTCGTTGCTAAAGGCTTTCATCAACGCCCCGGTCTTGACTACTCCGAAACATTAGTCCCGTTGTCAAACCCACCACTATTCGCCTTATTTTGTCTCTTGCCGTTTCTAATAGCTAGACCCTTTCGCCAAATCGATATAAATAATGCTTTTTTTGCAAGGAACTTTTACCGAGACCGTGTATATGGTTCAACCACCTGGGCTCGCTAGTCCCGACACTCCAGATTACGTTTGTAAGTTAAATAAAGCCATTTATGGTTTAAAACAAGCCCCTCGGGCTTGGTACACCGAGCTCAAAAATTACTTATTATCTTACGATTTTCACAATTCAATTTCAGATTCATCACTATTTATTTATGATTGCTCTAATGTCCATCTTTATGTTTTAGTATATGTCGATGATATCATCGTTACAGGTTCTAATGATGCCAGTCTCGAAGCCTTTATTCACGCCATCTCTCGCCGCTTCTCTCTCAAAGATCTCGGCCAATTGTCCTATTTTCTCGGCATGGAAGTTGCTCCCACTCCGTCTGGTATTCATATTAATCAAACGAAGTATATTTCCGATATTCTATCCCGTTACAATATGCTAGACTGCAGTCCATCCGTCACACCAATGCTCTCGCACCCGCCTCTCCTTCGTGAACCGACTATGCCCGTTTCTGATGAAAGTTCTTATCAGGCTATTGTTGGGAGCTTGCAATATTTGTCCTTGACTTGGCCTGACATCGCATTCCCTGTGAATAAGCTTGCTCAATTCCTCAATTACCCGACATCGACGCATTGGTCTGCTCTCAAACGACTACTAAGATACTTAAAAGGAACAATCAATCATGGTATTCTTATTTGCAAAGACACTCCGTTCAATCTTCACGCCTACTGTGACGCGGATTGGGCTGGTGACAAACACGATTATGTTTCAACTACTGGTTACATTGTATTCATTGGTCATAATCCCGTTTCTTGGTCCTCGAAAAAGCAACGAGCCCTATCACAATCCTCCACCGAAGCTGAATTTAGAGCCGTTGCTGCTACCACTTCGGAACTGCTTTGGCTGCAATCCCTCTTTTCCGAGCTCAAGATACCTCTGCCAAATGCTCCAGTTAGGTTGAATCAAATCGTTATATATGTTGTTATCCTCGTTGTTGATTACGGGTCGATGTTGAAATTAGATTGAATCAAGTGAACTAGATTGAATCAACTAACGATTATGAGTATAATTTTATTCGTTGATCATGAGTTGCCGCTGAAATTCCGTTGACTGTAGTAGTTGTATTCTTATTCGCGGTTTAAATTAGGTTGAATCAAATTGTTATATATGTTGTTATACTCGTTGTTGATTACGAGTCAGATGTTGAAATTAGGCTTAATCTAGTCTTATAATCTCATTGATTATACTCTTATCGATTATGATCAATGTTGAATAAAATAGTTACGAAGCATGTTTTAATACTCTTCTCGTTGATTATGAGTCAATGTCGAACTTAGGTTGAATCACGTAGTTATATATGTTGTTATAGTCGTGGCTGATTGAGCATTGTGATTAAGTATTTCTGTATGATGTATCCAATTGTTGTTTGATTTCATCAAAATGGAGTCGGCAGTCAATATAGTTAGACGAGATTAAATAGTGATTTAGGCTTAATTAGGATTTTACCCTAGCACTGTTATGTTGACCAATTTTCAGGAATGGAGACGCCAATGTAAACAATTATGAGGACTATTCTTGATCAACACGAGGAAACCAAGCAATTTGTTTACGATGAGAACAGAGAAATCAGGAGATTTGTTCGCGAGCACTTTGAGGAACTCAAAAACTTGCTTCAGAACAAGGGTACTGCTAGGACAATGATCGATGCGGCTAGTCCGGCTACTGCAAATGCTGTATGTATTTGGGTTTGTACATGAATTTTACAAGTACCACCTCCCCTGCCCTTTTAGATAACCCCTTCCTAGTTAATGCCACAACTCAGTCATTATTATATTTATAACATACCCCTCTTTTTTTCTTTTCTGTCCCTCATTACAGGAGGATATGGATGTTGAAATTGATGATTATGTGACAATTAAGAGTATTGGTATAGGCAGCCAAGGCATGGTTTTTCAAGTACGTAAACACCCTACCGGTGAAATATTTGCGATGAAGGACATTTATTGCACCAACATTGAAGAGGAGTTGGGTCGTGAGATTTGTCTATTGAATGCAGTCAAGCATATAAATATCATCAACATAGTGGAGGTGTGCATCAATGTTGGGAGTATTAGTATTAGGGTATTTCTATCCTATGCCCACTAGGCATAGGATAAGAACCCAAAAAGGGAAAGCATTAATGATGTTTTTATGGGAAATTGTAATATCTTATCACTTTACAAGAAAAACATCATTAATTCTTTCCTTTTTAGATTTCTTATCCTATGCCCAGGGAATCATAGGCCCGATCGAGGGAGAGTGGCACACACGCATGCTGGTGGTTACACGGGGGACGAAGATCTTGATGCGCATGCTGCCATAAAAGGACTAGGAGTTTCGGAAAGAAAGACATAAGTTGAACCAGGTCCTTATGGCATCTGTGAATTCTATTCTATCTGAGAGCATTTCTTACCTCACTGCCCAATCGGGTTAATCATAAGAATGACGACTGAGAAAGATCCCGTAAAAGACATAAGAAAGGTCTGAAAGCGAGAAGGACGAAGAGACTCGAACAAGAATTCTAAGTAGGGGAGGGACGAGTTCAGCGACCAATGTATGGGTATGGGTCAAAGGTCAAAGCCCTTTCACTTGCTGGGACCGAACCCACTTCTTCTTCTTCTTCATGGACTACTATCCTAATAGCTTGAATGCTCAGATTCAAAGACACCGTGGCTAATAATAAGGTGACTTTTTCTTTTTTATATGTTTGATACTCCCTCTATTTTTCTATATATGACTTTCTCACATTTCGAGACGCACACTTCTCTCTTCAATATCTCTCAAATTATATGTTTAAATATAGTGATATGTATACTCATATGAAAGAGTTTTTCATAAGAAATTTAATGGTGTAATTTTTATAATTTGTTACCAAACATATTTTTGTAGATATTAAAGTCAAAGGTTCGCCTCGAAAAAGCAAAACGTCATATATTAAAAAATGGAGGGAGTAGTTTATATTATAGGGTTATTTAATGAGAATACTGTGAACTATGAGTGTCCTTCTCAAATTACTATGATCTATTGATTAATTACGATTACTATCTACTATTATACTATTCACCATATACTAGTATCAGTTGAAGGACAACCGGATTAGCAGGTTGTCTTTATTTAAAAGCCACCCTTTCACCACCATCCCTCACTTAAACAACTTTCCCCTTTTTATCTTTCCTTTACCTCCCCAGATTCCCAGAAAAATTCATCAAACATCACCATTAATCTCCTTTCTTACTTTACTCACGCAATCTCCATTAATCATCAAACATCCCAGAAACCCTAATCTCATTGATCATGTTGTTTTATGTTCATTGAAGGCGGAATATTTTCAAATCGATTTTTGCCCTAATTTCCAATCGCGGTGACACAGGTAGTTTAGTTGTTCCCTTTTTTCTTCAATGTTTGATTTATGTCTACCATTTTTGTTCAGTTTATTAATTATTTATTGTAGTTGTTAATGATTTAAAACAATTTCTTGATTTGTTATTCAAATTTCGTTTATTAATTAGGAAAATCAATTGAGAACCCTGACTTTGAAGTTATGGCATGGTGGCCATTTTAGAAGGGGTGATAATGGTCTGGTCTTTATGGGTAGTACATTTAGGACTGTTGGCATTGACCCAGATGAGATGTGTTGGTTTACATTAGTTGAGGAAGCTGAGAAATGTGGGTTTAGGAGGGAAGTTGATGCTATATTTTTCATGAGCCCTAAAGATGGATTACAAAGGGCTCATGATGACACTCATGCTATAGTTATTGGTAAGATAGCCGTTGATGAGAGAGTAAGTGAGTGTTATATTGTACCTGAGTGTGATGTTACCGAGTTAATGCAGCTGATAGAGTGTGGGGAAGGTCTTACTTTAATGAAGATGCTAGCTAATATGATTCCTAGAAGAAAGGGAAGTACTTGTATAAAGGGACCACCTTTATCTTCACCCACTGCCACAATTGATACCCCTGCATTTTTTATTTCAAAAAGCACAAGTCCTAGTCAAACAAGCAATAAGAAAAGCAGAATCTCATCACAGCCAAACACTAAAAAAACCCCAACTACATCACAAGTAAGCACCTCAAAAACCACAATCACAACAAAACCAAGCACTTTAAAACCCACAACAACCTCAAAACCAAGCAGCAACAAAAGCACAACCACATTAAAATCCAAAAAAGCAAGTACTCATACTGTTTTAAGAAGCTCACCCAGATTAAACTCAGAACTAGACATCATTGTGAATAGCTCAATACAACCATCTCCAACAGAAGCAAACATCAATGTTCATGAAGAGCCTCCTGAAACCTCATATAATTGCACTGAGCTGACCTTAGCAGATCTATTTAATGAGTATGAGGCAAATGCTGATTTAGCTTGTGTAAATGCTACTGAATCAAGTGAGGACGAAGTTGAGGACCCTGGCAACAACCCTGACTTTGAATCTGAGGATTATGAAACTGAGTCAGATGTGAAATTAGATGATGAAGTTGAGCTTGTTAATGAAGCACTGAATGAGGAAAACTTGGATAATCTGTCTAATGTTGATGATGAATTAAAAGAGGCAAGGGTTAGACTGAAACAATTCAATACAGAGGCCCTTAAAATTGTAGATCAACTCCAACTAGAAGCAGCTTCAGGCAAACTGAATGGATAAGAAAAAAATAAGAGTGTTCAACCACTACTGAGCACCCTAATCAGCAACTGAGTGATTATGATGAGAGTGGGGATGAGGAAAATACCCCACGTAATAGTGATGAAGAGAGTATACCTGGCAAGAGGGTTCAAGCAAGGGTTCCAGTTGTAAATTCTAGATCTGACTTCAACAAATTGAGATGGTGTGTGGGAATTAGTTTCCCAACCAGAGAAGTTTTTAGAGAGTGTGTCACTAGATATGCCATTGGTCAAGGTAGAGATCTGATCTTTGATGTTAGTGACACTACTCATGGGAGAAAGCTTGGAGTAAGGTGTAAAAGTGGTTGTCCATTTAAGCTATATGGTAGTTGGGATAACAAAAGTGCAGTATTTGTGGTAAAATCAGTAGATCCAGGACATACTTGTCAAAGGACAATGGAAAGCAACAGAAAACTGAAGTCTACATGGTTAGCAAAGCAATTTCTGGATGTATTTAAAGCAAAACCGTATTGGCCTGCTGCTGACATCATAGAAACTGTAAGAAGAGCATATAAGGTTTTAATAAAGAAAGGGTTTGCATACAAAAGTGAAGTAATGAAGGAACATTATAATAGGCTGGGTAGTTATATGACAGACCTTGAAGAGACAAATGCAGCAAGTGACTTACCTTGTTTACCAACCCAAGCATCACATCAAACCCTGCTGTATTTCAGAGGTTCTACGTGTGCTTTGATGCTCTGAAGCAAGGGTGGTTGCTAGGATGCAGAAGAATTTTGTCTGTTGATGCTTGCTTCCTAAAAACATTCTTAGGGGGGCAACTAATTGCAGCTGTGGGTAGGGATGGCAATGAGCAAATGTATCCTTTGGTATGGGCAGTAGTTGAAGGTGAGAACCATGAAAGCTATGAGTGGTTTTTCAAACAACTGAAGCAAAGTTTAGGGATAGATGATGGTGAAGGAATGACCATTATATCTGATCAGCATCTGGTATGTGCCCTTACTTTTCTCTCTTTTAATCTACATTGTGGCCTTACTTTTCTCCTATAAATGGTTATTTCTTGTCCTACAGAGTATAGTGGCTATGGTAGATAAGGAATTCCCTGGAGCTGAGCATAGACATTGTGTCAGGCATATATTTGCTAACTGGCACAAGACATACAAAAGAGAAGATATGAAGGTTCTGTTTTTGGTTTGTGCCAAGGCCTATAATGAGCTTGACTTCAATGAAGCATTTGACAATCTGAAGGAAGCTGATCCTAACGTTGCTGATGCTTTCATTGCTTGCAACCCAACCTTATTTTGTAGAGCATTCATCCAAAAGCACACCCAAAATGATGTCATAGTAAGTAACATGTCTGAAACATTTAATGCTTACATAATTAGTGCAAGATCCAAACATCTCATATATATGCTTGAAGAGATTAGGACTTTAATTATGCAAAGGCTAGTTCAGAAAAAAATTGAGATGGAGAGGAGTTCACATGTGGTATGTCCAAAGGTCCGGAAAAGGCTTGAAATAGAGAAGGATAAGGCTTCTATGTGTAAAGCCTTACCATCTAGGCCAGCTCTGTTTCAAGTGCATATTGGGATTGATCATGTAACCGTTGACTTAGAGGTTAGGACATGTACCTGTAAAAAATGGGAGTTAACAGGTATCCCATGCTTTCATGCTGTGAGTGCTATATTTGAAGTACATGGCCATGCTAAGGACTATGTGTCTGACTACTATAAGAGGGGGGCTTATCTGAGGTCCTATAATCTTGGGATAGATCCTGTCCCTGGTAAAATACATTGGCCAAAACGTGAGCTACCTCTGAATCCCCCACCCATTAAGGTAGGGCCTGGTAGGCCTAGGAAGAAAAGGAGGAGAGATCCTCATGAGGATCCAAAGAAGAAAGGTAAGTTAACAAGGCATGGCATTGAAATGACATGCTCTGTTTGCAAATCAAATACACATAACAAAAGGAAGTGTCCTGATAAGGACAAAGCATAACCACCGCCACCAAAAAGACCCATGGGCAGGCCTAGAAAATATCCAAGGGTTGAGGCCACTTCAGATGTTCAGGCATCACAGACTCATCATTCTGCCACAACACAACCAACAAGAGTTGGTAGGGGTGGAAGAGTTATATTGAGTGGCAGAGGAGGTGGAAGAGGTGATGCATGAGGTGGTGGAAGAGGGACTGCAAGAGGAGGTAGAAGAGGTGGTAGAAGATCTAGGGTAAGTTTACAAGTTTACAAGTTTTTGGTCTTTGTTGAAATTTTATAAGTACAGTAAGTTCAATAAAAAGGTTATTTCATTTGTTTACAACCACCTCAAGGATTTGGAGTGCTATTTGATCAAGAAGGGAATGCATTTACAAATGTAACTATATCTACCTCTACCTTTTTTTACAATAAGTTCAGTATTTTGAGTCATGAATAAGTTCACTAACAAGTGCTTTTTTATTGGGAGCCTATGGATAGTACTAGTGGACCACCAATCATCTTGGTTAATGGACAAGGAGGACCAACAACTCAAGAAACCGTCAACCAAATTGTTTGAGTTGTAGTATAGTAGTAAAGTTTGGTAGTATCAGTGTATGGTAGTAATGCATTCTGATGTAGTACTGAAATCATTAGACAATCAGTTTGGTGTAATGGACAAGTATATGTTTCGTTTTGACAAACAAGCAACATTATGTAATGGCATTTTCTTCAAAAAAAAAAAACATTATGTAATGGCATTATGTAATGGCCATTTTAGATTAGGAATGCAATGAAAATAAGGCTTTATTATACAACTTTGTCCATCAAATAACATCTCAGTTTACGTCTTCAAATTACACCTCAGGCTTTATTACACAAGATGTCAATTCTCGTCTCACAATTACAGTTAAACCATCCAAATAAAATAAAAAAAAATCCAAGAACTAATTAAAGCATACATAAGCATTTTTTGCCTTTTTGACTGTCTACTTAATTCATCCTTCAAATACATCACCTCCATCTTAAACATCTCCTTCTTCAGCTTCAATTTCTTCAATTTGTCATCATATATCTTCATTTTATAGTCACTCAAGTTCCAAGCACTTCCCACCTTCAAATCTTCCTCTAAAACGAAAAACCCACAACCATTCTACATAATTGAAAAATATAAACCAACATATTAAAACCCAGATTTTAAATCGAATCCCCAATTTAAATAAGATAATTACTATCTACAAACTTAAATAAGGATACTTACAGGCCAAAGAGGACAACCATAGAAATTCTTCACAACATTTCGTCCTTTAATTTACCGATGGTCTTCAGAACCGCTTTATAATTGTGGTCACAAAATACCGCCTTTAAAGCCTTTGAACCGGAAACAATGGATGATGATGTAGAAGATGAGCCCTTCATTAATGGAACAAATTTGGAGGGTAGACTAGTAAAAAGAGGAGAGATAAATAAAAAGGAGAAATTAAGGATATTTAATGGAAAAGTAGAGGGAGCCATTGCAAATGAAGAAGATGAAGATCTTAAGATCTTATAAAGGAAAAGTGGGCCCCACATACTTACAATCTTCTCCAACCGGTTAAAATATGCCTAATACTGTTCTATGAAAAGGGGTATAATAGTAGATAGTAATCGTAGTTAATCAATAGATCATAGTAATTTGAGAAGGGCACTCATAGTTCATAGTATTCCCATTAAATAACCCTTTATCTTATTATAACATCAATCTTATTCTTATGTCAATTAAATAGATTTGGTTGAAACATCTTTTACAGGGTCTGAGCTATCTACACGACAAAGGCATTGTTCATCGCGATATCAAGCCAGATAACCTATTAATAACAGAGAATAATATTTTTAAAATCGGCGATTTCCGTTTGGCCCGTGGCTTTCTGGACCGTAAACCCACTGCCATGGTATGCATTTAAGAGTTCAACTTATGGTTTTTGCTATTTATTATTTATTCTATGACCCCACCAAAGGACCCTAAAATGATAACCCTTATGGTGGTTTCTGATGTGCAATAGGTTTAAGGTTAAAAGTTACTCTTTTAGGGCTAAGTTTCTTCCAAGATTTGATGAACCACTTACAAATAAATCATACCATTTAATATCACATATTCGGCCATATCCAGCGATAAATACTATAGGGGACTTGATGTTTTCTTTTGTGGGTATGATAAATGAGCGCTTATGAATTTTTTTTAATGAGATTACACTAATCTATTGTTTTTTGTAGGTGAGGACTCTTCCCTACCGGGCCCCTGAGAATCTACGCGGGTTCACTACTATGACACATCTGTTGACATGTGGGCTGTTGGTTGTATCCTTTTCGAAATGGCTGAAGGAAAAATCTTATTTGGGCCGGCCGATTCTGATGATGTTGAAGTCCTTAGCAATATCTACAGGTAGTTGAAGGTTTACATAACACCGTAAAGTTGTACCGACTTACATGTTATCACATATAATGTTTGTGTTTTTGAAAGATACTTGGGGAGCTGAAGGAGCAATCACTGACACCTAAGTTGGATGACGAGGGACATGATCTGCTAAGGGTAATAGAAGTACCTTTTAGTCTTTTATTACCTTTTACTAGCTGAAACATTAAACTAGTTTTATTGCCCGTGAAAATCACGACCTAGCTATGCTGTCGGAAGTGTTATACAAGCCCGAATTTACGATCGTAGTGTGCAAGGAGGACAAAAGGTACTCGTAAGACAAAAATAATTTATTAATCAATAAGTATATTATCATAATATATTGTCAAAATATATTTATTATTATGTATATGACCACAATTTACTAAACTTTTGTCATGGTTTATTAGTATTTTGTCACGAATACTACTACGTTTGTTAGTATTTTCCAACGATTATTGTTATTCTTGTTTTCTAATTTTTTTTATGATACGTATATTTTTTTTTTTTACAATAGCTTTTGAAAATCGTTGCACGAATTGCATTTTACTCATGAAAACTGTTTGTTTTTTCGAGTTGTTTGTCAGTTGTTTCGAAAACCAATTTCTTTGAAAACCGTCGAAGACATACCTTCTCGCAACACTGCCATACGGGATCCCGGGTGGTGTCCAAATATACATTTAAATTGAGGGTGCCAAAAAAACCCGTATCTTCCCCCCTCTCTTTCCGGTTCAATTCGGCTTTTATGGCCTTTTAATTCGCTTGTTTTTATCGTTCTTTTATTACTGTCTCATTTATTATTGTATGTTGATTATGATATTGTTGATGAGATTATGTGCTGTTAGGATTAACATTTCGTGTTAATGACATGTTTCGTATGTTCAATATGTCGAATTTGGATGTTTGTTTAATTATAAACATGCTTAAACTAAGTTATTCTCACATGTTTTAATTTGATTAATATTTCAATTGGTCTCCCTTGTGGCGGGTTACCATTTGTGGCGGATATTTTCTGAGTTAAAATGGTAACAAAATGGGCTAGTGGAGAAAGGGGACCACGTGAATAGTGTTGCAGAGAGAGAAAAAGTGGGTACTTTGTGAGGTAAAATGGTATCCGTCACTCAAGAGTGACGGATATGTGCCGTCACAAACAAGAATTTGTGTTAATATTTATGAGCATGTCAATTTTGGATCCGAGATTTAAATATGTATTAAAATGAAATTTTGGTTTATTAATTTGAACATTTGATTTGATTTTGAAATGCTTAAAAACATATTTCATTTTAACTATGTGATGGGGCATATTCTGCACCCGCTGACCGAGTCAACATATTGAGCAAGGTCAAAGATATCCACAGCAAGTCAACGACTTGGACAGCCTAACCGACGCAGCCTGTCGGCCTGTCTCTTGTGCCTCGGCTGGGACAACTAGCCAGCCGGGGCACATAGCCGCGTACTCATATCCAAGACCCCTCGGCATGGAGTCAACAGGGTCCGCCGGCCTGCCATGGGTCCCTCGGCCGAGGGTAGATCAGTCTTTCCACCTGCTAGCCACTTGGCCACTTGGCCACTACGTGACAAAAGGTGAAAGTCTATAAATACTCCTCAACCCTCATTGAGGAAAGGATCCAAAATTTAACCTAAACACCTGATAATCTGGTAATATCTTCCTTATCTCTCTACAATATATATACTTCGCCAAGTATCACACAACTTATCTCTTTAAGTTCACTGACTTGAGCGTCGGAGTGAGTACGCTCGGCCAAAGTCGAGTCCTCAGTTTGTTCATTGTTTCAGGAGACCGAAAGGAGGATTCAATCAAGGACGTCATTCTACAAGCCACGAGTGGTAACAAATAACTGCTTCGGAATTACACCCGGAACAATTGGCGCCGTCTGTGGGGAAGATACTAGAAGCTAGTCACATTCATTACCAAACAAAAAAAAAAATACACAAAACAAAACCCATTCGCCGAGCTAAGAAGATGTCGAAACAACCAGAAACGGTGCTTGTGGAAACTGAATTCTGCCAAGATGACACATTCCACAACTCTGAAATCGGGCAATCCCCCACCGGCCGTATCACTGATACGACGTACGGGATGCCAATAGAACAAAATACACCGCTGCCCGCCGACCAAGTCACCATCATGGGACATGTGGTTGATGCAGCTAAACTGAAGCTACTCCTGGAACTAATGGGCAGCACGCCGGCTCACGCTGTCACAACGACAAGAGCGGCGACACCCCCACATGAAATCAGGGTCCCAAAAGTGACTTCGAGAAACTTGAACGAAGCATTGGAAGAAGCTGACCATGTCAAGACACCGGGGGAGCCCAGAGTGCAAGTGGTAGACCTAAGTCCATCCCGCACCCGCGGGAGGACAGTGTCGCCGCAGCACCGACGAGGCCTGCCCCAGAGAAGTGAAAGAAGTCCGACTCACCAGAGTCGGAGAAGAAGTCCGACTCACCAGAGTCGGAGAAGAAGCCCTTCCCGCCACGGAGAGAGGAGCCGGACTAAGGATGTGAGGAGCCGATCGCCGCGCGTCATTCGACACGTGGTCAGACAGCCCCTCGATGCCTACGTCCTAGAGGTCCCGGTGCCGACTAAGATAAAGTTGCCACCCATATCATACAAAGGAGAAGGCGACCCAACCGACCATGCCGAGGCTTTCGAGTCTCACATGTCGGTGTGGGAGCAACCTGATGAGGTTTGGTGCCGAGTCTTCCCAACGACTCTGCCGGGGATGGCACAAAGTTGGTACAAGGGGCTACCCGATGGGTCGGTGTACTGTTATGCCGACCTAAGGGACACATTCTTGGCCCAGTATTCTTGCAATAAGAGGAGGGCCGTCGAGACATCGGATCTCCTAACTATCAGACAGGAGGGAGGCGAGTCTCTCCGAAGTTATGTGAAGAGGTTCGACGCCAAAGTTCAGCAGATTCGTGAGTGAAGCAATGAGCCGGCGGCCTTCGACCGATGAAAGGCCTCCCAAGAGGGGACTTAAAGAACGAGCTCATCAAGTGCGGAGGCCTGAACTTAGACTCCGCCGGGAAGATGGCCGACCAAGCCATAAAGGTGGAGGACTATCACAAAAACACAGGTGGGCCCAGCGAGGCCGGCACTCGAGAGAGAAAGAGCGCCGGGAGGACAACCCAGACGAAGGACGCCGTGACAATAATAGGTCACGATCGACAGTCCGCCAGAAATGAACTCGGCGGGCGCCGGGGGGAGTGCGGGAACGTACTACCAAAAGAAGTACAATGGTCACACCCCCCTGGTCGTATCTGCCGCCGAGGTCTTCTCCCTGAGCAAGAACGAGGGTCAGAAGTGGGAAAGGCCTCCCAAGGCGAGGGGGGACGGTGACACGAGCCAGTACTGTGAGTACCACGGCCACACCGGTCACTTAATCGACAACTGCAGCATCTCGAATAATGCCATTGAAGAGCGATCCGAAAGGGGAGCCTCAAAGCAAATATGTTGCCGGGGGCCAAAAGAAGGACACGGCGGCTCAAATAAAAAATCCGTCTTTGAACGGATATGAGTGATCCATGTTGTCATCGGGGGCAACGAGAACGGTGGGTCCGCTCATGGGCACAAACGGCACCTGAACGAGCTATATCAGGCCATCAACTTTGTGCCCAAAACAGCGGCCACCGCTTCCAACATCCCCGATATAACTATTGGGAAGAAGGACTACGAGGGAGTCATCGCCCGCACAAACGACCCACTAGTAGTCCACTTGGACATATCCAACCACCTGGTCAAGAGGTGCACGATTGACACAGCGCCTACACGAACATCATGTTCGGGGAGTGCTTTCTCAACCTCGGCCCGAAGGTTGAGGACTTGAGCCCCCGCACCAATCCGTTGTACGATTTTTCCGGCCGCCTGGTACCCACTCGGGGTCAATCAGCCGCCGGTGATGTTCGGCGAGGGAATGCGGCTAAGAACACCCCGTCCGAGTTCGTGGTCATTGACGGCTCGTCCGCCTAAAACGTTCTCATAGGCCGAGTCACTCTGAGCGAGGCCGATGCGACAATGTCCATCCGGGCCCTGACACTGATGTATGTCTCGGACCGGGGGGAAGTGCATAAACTCGTCTCAAAGGACGAAAAAGACGAAGTAGTCAACATCCAGATATCCGCCAGAGGGTGCAACATGCAATCCCTCAAAGTGGCGAAGAAGTCAGAGAATGGGAAAAGCCCGTCCTTACAACAGGAGGGCGACCTCATGGATGCCTTTGTCGGCATGGTCGAAGGAGCGGAGACCGAAGAAGTGGAAATTGACCCGGGCGCACCATAAGCGCTTCGGTGTCAACTGGAGCCAAAATTCAGGGCCGCTCTCCTAGACTGCCGAGGAAGAATAAAGACGTCTTCGCTTACTCGGCGAGATGCCAGGCGTGAGCCGGGAGGTAATTGTTCACAAGTTGAACGTACTCTCCACCGCTCGCCTGTCAGCGAAGATGAGGAACTCCTCAGCCGAGAAGGATGAGGCCATCAAAGCCGAGGTAGATAAATTACTAGCAGCGGGCTTTATTATGCCTTGTACTTATCCTGAGTGGTTAGCTAATGTGGTAATGGTGAAGAAATCATCGGGGGCGTGGAGGATGTGTGTAGATTTTACCAATCTTAATAAAGCGTGCCCCAAAGATTGTTATCCCTTGCCTCGAATAGATAGTTTAATCGACGCCACGGCAGGCTACACTATGCTGAGCCTGCTGGACGCCTTCTCAGGGTATCATCAGGTATTCATGGCCGAAGAAGACATGCCTAAATGCGCATTCATCACCGGTAACGGCACATACATGTATAAAATGATGCCGTTCGGTTTGAAGAACGCCGGCGCAACTTACACAAGACTGGTGGACAAAGTGTTCCAAAATCAAAAAGGGCGAAACATTGAGGCTTACGTCGACGATGCTATTGTAAAAAGCAAGTCTGACAGCGAGCACTTAGCCGATTTACACGAGACATTTTGTTCGCTAAGGAAATACAAGATGAAACTTAACCCAATGAAATGCAACTTCGGTGTCCGGTCGGGGAGTAAGTTCTTCGGCGTGCTTGTCGCCGCGGGGGAATTGATGCCAATCCAGGAAAAAGTCCAAGCAACTTTGGACTGCCGGAGCCGAGGAATAGAAAAGAGGTTATGATGTTGACCGGGAGGATGACGGCTCTAGCCCGTTTTATCTCTCGATCAGCCGACAAGAGCACCCCATTCTTCAAAGTGTTGAAGGGAAATAAGGACTTGGTGGGGGAGGAACAGAGCACGACTTTCAAGCAATCGAAAGCTCATCTTCAAACTCTCCCAACCCTGTCCAGGCCGATCTTTGGGGAGACGCTATACTTATACATAGCGATTACCTCGGCCACGGTCGGATGCCGTGATCATCGAGAGAAGAAGACAAACAAAGAACACCCAATCTACTTTGTCGGCTATACATTGTTGCCCGCCGAAAGAAATTACCCGCCGATTGAAAAAGCGAGCCTTTTCTTTGTCGTCGTTGCCGCAAGGAAATTGAAACCTTACTTCGACGCACATCCCGTGACGGTCTTAACCGACCAACCATTGGAGAAAGCATTGGAAAAATTTGAACAATCCGGCAGGCTCATCAAATGGGCAGTAGAGCTATCCGGCCGGCATTCGATTCAAGACAAGCCGAGGCCCTCGATAAAGGGACAGCACGGCAGATTTCTGGCCGAGTGCACATACCAAGAAGAGCAAAACCCCGGAGTATGGGAAGTATACACCGACGGGTCCTCCACGGCGAAACGGCTCAGAGCCAAGATACTTATTATCGGCCCAAACGGGACGAGTTTAAGTACGCCTTGAAATTTACCTTCTCGGCCTCAAACAACGAATCCGAATACGAGGCGGTGATAACCGGAGTCGAGCTAGCTAGAGCTGCCGGGGCGGAGCACATCATTTTGAAAACAGATTCACTTTTAGTGGCTAATCAAATCAGAAGAGAGTAGGAGACTCGGGACGACGGGATGGTAAGATACCTGGAAAGGGTAAAAGCTGACACTTCAAAATTGAAATCTTTCTAGATACAGTGCATTCCCAGGTCTGAGAACAACCGAGCCGACGCTCTCTCAAAGCTTGCCAGTTCAACCATCAAGAATGTCGGTCGAACCGTCTTTGGTGGACATCCGGAATGCCAAAAGCATTACTGAGACCGTCGGCATGGTGGGCGACATAGAGGCCGAGACGACGTGGATGACTCCGATAATGAAGTACAAACTGATGAATGAATTACCGGAGGACCGCAGTCTCTCGCAGAAGATAAAGAGGATCGCAGCAAGATACTTGGTGTTTGAAGGAGAATTATACAGGAGGTCCGTGACAAGGCCACTCTTGAAATGTGTCGGCCCAGCCGACGCGGAGCTAATACTGACAGAAATTCATGAAGGCATCTGTGGTCATCACATGGGGGCAAGAACACTAGCCCACAAAGCTCTCCGAGCCGGCTACTTCTGGCCCACCATGCTTGAGGATTCCGAGCCAAAACCAAAAAGTGCAACAATCGTCAAATGCATGCTCCGGTGATACATGCACCTTCCCGAGACTGCGCACCCGGTACTTAGTCCCCTTCCTTTTGCACAAGTGGGGGATGGATCTACTTGGGCCATTTCCAACGGCATCCGGAGGAAGAAAGTACTTGATTATCGCCGTTGACTACTTCACCAAATGGGTTGAAGTCCGAGCGGTACTCGCCAAGACCACGGCGGCCGTAAGAAAAGGTAATCCCGGTAAAATGTCATAACTCGTTTTAGGTTACCCCAAGTCATGGTATTTGACCACGGCCGAGAGTTTTGGAGTGACAATAATAATGAACTTGGAGGAACTTGGTATCAAATTTGCATACTCCTCCGTCCGCCACCCACGAGCAACGGACAAAGTGAGGCGGCCAATAAAACAATCCTCAACGGTTTGAAGAAGACAGTTGAAGACCAAAAGGGAAGATGAGCCGATGAACTATCCGGCGTCCTGTGGTCACTTCGCACCACGGAGAAAGAAGCAACGGGGTACAGTCCATTCCACTTGGTCTACGGGTCTGAAGCAGTCCTGCCAATTGAGGCAACGGTGCCGACATTCAGAACGGCCACCTTTAACCCGGTTGAAAATGTGGAAGGCCTGAGAACCTCCCTAGACCTGGTCGAAGAAAGTCGAGATACAACACGCCTCAACTTGGCAGTATACCAAAACCGAATGAGAAGAGCCTACAACCGAAGAGTCCACAAAAGGGGCTTAAAAGTAGGAGATCTAGTCCTAAGAAAGTCGGCCGCCATCAACAAGGGGAACATTCATGGTAAATTAACGGCTAACTGGGAAGGTCCCTACAAAGTAGTTGAAGAAATGAGGCCGGGTACATACCGGCTGACGGACATGGAGGGTGTGCCTTTGATGAGCCATTGGAACACTGACAATCTCAGAAAATACTTTGTATAGCGGCGGAGGTGTCCAAAACAATTGTTGGCACCCTGACGCGTGTTTATATCTAATGAAGAATCATCCAAGTTTTCCATCAAAGTGTTTATCCCCTCCGTAGTCATATCGAGGTAGACGCCACGGCCAAAGCCAGGCAGTCACCCCAAGAAGTAGACGCCACGGCAGTCACTACCATTGCAGTTGATACTCATGAAGCGACCAACATGCCTTAGGAACGTATAAGTACAGTTGAGACGCAATTCTAGCCGCCTCGGCCAACCGAAGGCCTGGCAGAGGAATCGATCAATATGTCTACAGATACGAACGCTGTCGAGCCGTAACCTCTAGCCGCCTCGGCCAACCGAAGGCCTGGCAGGGGACACAACGGTCGATACGCTAACATGTTCACAGCGGCGGTTGGAAAACGCAAATCGGACGCCTCGGCCAGACCGAGAGTGAAAGAGGAAGCGACCAACATGCCAACATGTTTAAAAAAAACGTTAAACACAGTTGAGATACGCATTCTAACTGCCTCGGCCAGGCCGAAGGTAAAAACGAAAAAGCGCTCAATTAATAACGTAAGAAGACAAGTGAAGGATTGTGATCAAAGCCCCGGCCAAGCCGAGGGCCAATAAACAAACTTTATAACTTTATTGAAGATGATTACAAGGAGAATACAGACGACGGCCGTCCCCATAGGGATAAGCCAAAACACAACCTACCAAAGTTTTACAAAAAACAAGGGAAAGAAGAACAAAAGGTTACAGACATATCATTTGAAGCGCCAAAAGATGGCAGAGAGGAAAGGCTTAATAATTGGCCCCCGAACAGCTGAAGCTATCCGAGATGCCGGGTGAGCCTGGTGACGACCGCCCGTCTCCCTATGCCTGTTCTTTGCCCGCCATCGCCGGCGTTAGCAGCATCGTCTTTGGTAGGCGACCCAGAAGCTGTCTTGGCAGCTTCAGCCTCAGCAGCCTCAGCTGCCCTCATTCTCTCAGCTTCCTCCTTGGCCGCCTTAGCCTTCTCAGCAAGGGCCGCCTTCTCCGCGGCCACCTCTTCCTCCTTCTTCACCCTTGCCTCCTCTTTGGCCTTCTCCTCCGCGGCCTTCTCCTTAGCTTCCAGCTTGTCATCAAGCAGCTCGTCAAATTTTGGCCACGGAAAGGAGCCATCAAGAGGAAAGAGCTCCTCAATCACTTCCCTGGCGGCTTCCTCGGCCAGGTCCCGGTATTGGGCGCACATGTTAGGAAGAATCTCGCGTTGGAGCGTCTCAATGTCCTCCTCCCTCTGGGCGATGATAGCATCCTTATTAGGACCACCTTCCCGGGCTCCGAAACATGCCCTTCCATTCGTCCCTCCTCTTAGCATTAAAGTCGGCGACTTCCTGAAGCTTGTTACGCTCCTCCAGAAACTTAGCGGCTTGACCTCCGCCTCTCGGCCTTAGCTCTCTCAGTAAGAACGGCTTTTTCAGCGTCCTCCCTAAGCTTTCGCTCAGCGAGGACCGCCTCTTCAGCCTCGGCCTTGACCCTCTCAGCTTCCTTCTTCGCAGCATCAAGTTCAAGCCTGAGCCGCTCAAGCTGGGGCGCAGCTTCAGCAATGGCCTTCTCTTGCTCCACAATAAGAGCACCGGCCGTATCAGCCCACTTCGACAGCATCCTGGCCAAACTTAGGCCCTCCGACCTAATCTGGACGGGGGTAGGCTGAGGGAAGGAGGTGACGACGGTGGCATCTTGACCACTTGCCTGCGCAGTTTTCTTCTCGGCACGCCGTTCAACAGTGTGACCGGTAGACGGCAGCGGTTGATCTACAAAAAATTTAATCAAAGCGTCCGTGTCAACATACATGGACATACCAGAGAGCCTGTAATCAGGAACGCCTAATGAACCGGCTAAGTCTGAGCCACAGGATAGATCTGTACCAGCCCTGGCCTTCTTGGTCGGAGGACGCATTTCTTTGCCGGCCCCGGCAGCAGAAGCATCAGCGACAGTGGTAGGCTCTTTCCTCTTGCGGAAGAGAGGAGTTTCCACTGCCAAAGTAACCACCTCCTCGGCGGTAATATCAACGACCTCCACCGTCTCCTTTTCGACTGAAGGGAGTGGAGGTGGAACTGATGTTGACGCCGTCGCCGCCGAAGACTTTGTTTTCCGCGTTCGGCGCGGTATGTTACCAGCAACCTTCGCATGGGCCGCCGTCGTATTTAAGCCTTTCAGCTGCTGATCCATGAGATCATTCGGCGGCGGTCTGCGATCACGAGCCTGGGCCTTAAGATGCACGTCAACAACTTGCTTGTTCTTATCAAGTCCCATTCTCCCAAGGATATCTTCAGACAGATCCGGGCCAAAATGGTCTGCAAAGGAAATGAAGCGAGGGTTAAGTAGAAGAAATAAATCAAAGTTCGAAAAACAGGAACATTAAAAGCAGAGATGGGCCTCACACCGACCCCACTCACCCCGTTCGAGGGCCGGTATATATGAGGCCGACGTGGCAGAGCGGCGCATCCTGGAGAATGATCTGCGTCGGAGGAATCCATCCCTTCGGCAACCCATTCTTCTCCGCCTCAAACAGCCTCATCGCCCGCTCCTCATCCGCATTAAGAGGGACCTTGCTGGCATCCATCTTAAGCTTATTCCGGGAGACCCATTTGTCATGCTCCCCTTTACTCTCGCACCGCAAATTGACTTGGTCTTTGGAAGGACCGGGCAAAGTGGATAATCCTCCGGAACCTCAACGTACACCCACCGCTCCTTCCAGTCCTTGCAGGAAGAAAGCTTATCAACGGAGACGTAACCCGGCTCCGTCTGCACGTTGTACCACCCAACGCGACCAGGGGCTGACGGCCGAAGGTGATGAAGCCGGCGGAATAAGTTAACCTTTGGGACCTCCCCCTTGAAAAGGCAGAGCCACACAAAGCCGACTATAGTCCTAATGGCCAATGGGTGCAGTTGGGCCACGTCGACGTTCATGGTTTTAATTATGGCCATAACGTGTTCATTCAGAGGAAACCGGAGCCCATACTCCAGGTGTCTGATATACACGCCGATGCAGCCCGGAGGAGGGCAACAGACCGCCTGACCTTCCCCAGGAATAACAATACTATACTCCCTGCCGAAGGAGAAGTGACGTTCGAAAAAGTCAGGACCAGAACAACTGGCAAATTTGTGGGTCCAAGCACGGTCAGGGCAGACCTTACAGGCGTCGCCATGATCCATGATGAACGGCCTCTCCTCATTAGGATGAGCCCTTTCAGCATCATCACCGTCATCATCAACATCATCATCATCATCCTCCCAATCCTCCAGAGCTTTTGGATCAACTTCAGGAGAAGGAGACCTAGGGCCCCTAGACCTTATCGGAACGGCGGCTAGTGCCTCCTCTTCATCAAGACGCGACGGGGAACACCCCGGCGCACGGTTACTAAGACCGGCATCAGCAGAAGACATGATTCACAACAAAAACTTAACAATTAAAAATTAAAAATTTGTTTGTTTACCTTGAATAAAAGTGCTACGCCGGAGTAACGCTTCGAAGACTAGAGAGAAGTTTCGTCAAAGAAAGTTAAGCAAGAAGAAAATTTTTTGAGAAAATGAATTTGGAAGGCCAAATTCAGGGGCTAACTCTCCTATTTATAGGGCAAAGCCCACTCAATCCGACCAATCAGGGCAAAGCCCATGAAGAGTCAACCAATCAACAACGAGACACATGTCAAGCATGCAGCCATGGAACGTCAATCGACAAACAGTTACAAAACTTCTTCAACACGCTCCTTGACAGAATGCCAATCGACGTATCTTCTTCAACACACCCCTTGGTATCTACTTGCCAAACGGCCCACGATTCAACCAAGCTTGGCAAAGACCGGTGGGGCAATCAAAAACACACGGCACTCACAACCTCGGTCTCGGCCAGCGCCACTTTCTTTTCCACATTTCATGTCCATTACACATCCATGTGGAGGGGGGATATGGTACGGCCTAAGCAGAACCAAGCCGAGGCAGAAAATTTCAACTTGCGCAGAATACGCTCAACACTCATCGAAGGTCCATACCACGGCATAGACTACGCTGGGGGCAAATTGATGGGGCATATTCTGCACCCGCTGACCGAGTCAACATATTGAGCAAGGTCAAAGATATCCACAGCAAGTCAACGACTTGGACAGCCTAACCGACGCAGCCTGTCGGCTGTCTCTTGTGCCTCTACTGGGACAACTACACCGGGGGCACATATCCGCGTACTCATATCCAAGACTCCTCGGCATGGAGTCAACAGGGCCCGCCGGCCTGCCATGGGTCCCTCGGCCGAGGGTAGATCAGTCTTTCCACCTGCTAGCCACTTGGCCACTTGGCCACTACGTGACAAAAGGTGAAAGTCTATAAATACTCATCAACCCTCATTGAGGAAAGGATCCACAATTTAACCTAAACACCTGATAATCTGGTAATATCTTCCTTATCTCTCTACAATATATACTTCGCCAAGTATCACACAACTTATCTCTTTAAGTTCACTGACTTGAGCGTCGGAGTGAGTACGCTCGGCCAAAGCCGAGTCCTCAGTTTGTTCATTGTTTCAGGAGACCGAAAGGAGGATTCAATCAAGGACGTCATTCTACAAGCCACGAGTGGTAACAAATAACTGCTTCGGAATTACACCCGGAACACTATGAAATAGTTTAACTTGAATCATATGTTTGTCTTTGTGCATGTTTAATTATGTCACATGTTTTTGGCATATTTAAATTTCATATTTTTGTCACAAGTTTGAATGCTTAATCTTGTGTAAATCGTTTAACTTATCAATTGGCCTATTTAATATGTAAAATACATGTTAATTGATATAGACATTCATTTATATGTCTTTCATAACTTTCACCTGGGAAGAATAAATGAACTTGTTTAAAAGTTAAATTGAATTCATCTTTTTTCGACGATTTTCTCGCTAGTTTGAAATGTGCATGTTTAGCATCCATTTCAAGACACTCGATGACTAGATTAGTCAATCTTCGACCCCCATTTGGACCGTGTAAATTCCTCGGCCTCCGTGGCATTGTTGTTCACTCATTTGCTCGATTATCTCGATGATTTCATTTGTTATTGTATTTAATTGTTGTAATTATGTTTGTAATTTTTGTAATCAATTTTTGTTGTTGTAATTTAATAAAAAAAGGTCGAATGTCTTTTTATTAAAATTTGTGTCAAGTGGTTTTACAAAACATTTAACTAATTAAATCGAAACATTTAACTAATTAAATCGAAGTGATTGCGCAAAACGGTGAAGAGGCCAGAGACGAAATTCTATGTGAGTCGTGGCCCTCTCATTGACACGATTTTCAAATCCTTTTATGGCGTGTGTCGTGTGTGTGAGTCGGTCTTTGGTTAACAATTGTAATTAGATCGAGTTGTATCTATAATTCAATTGTTTTCACATCGAATTGGCAGGTTTGTCTGGGTTGTAATATTTTGCTTCCCACTGGCTCCCTCATTCTCGATCTAAGCCATGAAGTGATTGTTTGATTGGTATAAGTCAAATCAACCAACATGCTAAATCAGTTGGACAAAGTAGATGATAGGCTATCGCACCTATGCAAAGATAAATTCCCTAAACACAAATAAATGTAGTAATACGGGTCAAACCACAAAGAGAAGGGAGTTTGCTAAACAAGTTGCTATGGATTGAATTCTATCGAGGTCAGTTTATCGGTTGTTGGTTGGTTGGTTATGCAAATAAAATGAAAACAATAATAAAGAAAGCGTCTAGGGAAATCGGGTCACACATGCAAATTGCTAATTAGGCATGTTAATTTAAAAATGCATTGATAATGATAAATTGTTTAGGCTTAGAGACACCCACCTATCGATATTAGTGTCAATCATAGACCGGGTCCTAGAGAAACTCTCGTTTATGACTAGGTCGTCCTATTACACATGCTTAATCTACTTCAATTTTGTGCCTCTCGACCAGTTGCATAATACATTAATTGTGATAGTGTTAATGGTGGGCGGTATTCCTGTTTTTGTTTTTGGGTGTTGGTGCATAGTGGGGTAGTTTTTTCATCATTCAATCAAAGGTAACATGAGCCCATTTTTTGTGAGGCGAAAAAGTGGGTCCATGTTGCCTTTGAATTGGATTGGAGAGAGTTTTACATTTTTTTTTTCTTAAATTTTTTACATTTTACTTTTTTTTTTTTTTTGGCACGTGATGTGTTTTTTCTTTAATTTTTCAAAATTTACTTTGTTTTTCTGTTTTTTTATTGAGTTGAGTCCCGATGAGAACAATACTTAGGTGAGTACGGTGAGAAAAGATCAAATATAAATGTAATTTTTTCTTATATTAAATGTACTTCTAGCTTATGTTAAATGTACCTTCATTATAAAATCAATGTACATGCTGAGTTAGTCAAGTGTACTTGATAAAAATTGAACAAAATATTTTATGTACTTATGATAATTATTCTTGAACAACGTAAAATTAGACTAATGTGATTTTTATTTGTCTTTATCTTATTCTTACAATAAACGCTGAGATTTAAAATTTAGTATGTATTTTAATTTTTTATTGTTGTTTAATTTATTTTAAAATTAAATTGGATAAAGTTTAATGTTTATTATGCTATTTATTGTTTACAAATTCATTTTTGTTTTCTATTTTCTTTACAAAATAACAAATGATGATGTTGCTTGATAGATTACTCTTAAATAGTTGAATGGTGAAAGGTTATGCATTGGTTTGTCTTTTTTTTTCTTTTTTTGACGACGAGGCGGTTGAATCCCCCCAGGCCCATGCATTCCCGCACCACCACATGGACCATGTAAGCCACCCCCTTCGGGAGCTGCAGTGGCCAAGTGATCATCACCCCAGCTGGTAGTCGAACTCGGGACCTCTCAACTCCTACATTTCTGCAAGTTTCAAGGTTTAACTCGGTTACCACTTGACTAACATCACTTGGTTTTGGTTTGTCTTTTTATTATACTAGTTGGTTGCACCGCATGCTACGCGCACGGTACCCCAAGACATTTTGATCAATGACGGTTCATGCACATCCTAGCGTATTTCTTTTACATGTCGATTGTTGCTATACTTAACCTATTGTTATTGTACTCTTTCGATGGTTAATTAAATCACTTTTAAGCCAAATTACCGAGGTATCTAAATTGTTGACGTTTCATGTGCAAGTTAACATGTTTAACTTGCGGTTACCAGGACTAACATCACTTGGTTTTGGTTTGTCTTTTTATTATACTAGTTGGTTGCACCGCATGCTACGCGCACGGTACCCCAAGACATTTTGATCAATGACGGTTCATGCACATCCTAGCGTATTTCTTTTACATGTCGATTGTTGCTATACTTAACCTATTGTTATTGTACTCTTTCGATGGTTAATTAAATCACTTTTAAGCCAAATTACTGAGGTATCTAAATTGTTGACGTTTCATGTGCAAGTTAACATGTTTAACTCGGTTACCACCGGACTAACATCACTTGGTTTTGGTTTGTCTTTTTATTATACTAGTTGGTTGCACCGCATGCTACGCGCACGGTACCCCAAGACATTTTGATCAATGACGGTTCATGCACATCCTAGCGTATTTCTTTTACATGTCGATTGTTGCTATACTTAACCTATTGTTATTGTACTCTTTCGATGGTTAATTAAATCACTTTTAAGCCAAATTATCGAGGTATCTAAATTGTTGACGTTTCATGTGCAAGTTAACATGTTTAACTCGGTTACCAAGGACTAACATCACTTGGTTTTGGTTTGTCTTTTTATTATACTAGTTGGTTGCACCGCATGCTACGCGCACGGTACCCCAAGACATTTTGATCAATGACGGTTCATGCACATCCTAGCGTATTTCTTTTACATGTCGATTGTTGCTATACTTAACCTATTGTTATTGTACTCTTTCGATGGTTAATTAAATCACTTTTAAGCCAAATTACTGAGGTATCTAAATTGTTGACGTTTCATGTGCAAGTTAACATGTTTAACTCGGTTACCACCGGACTAACATCACTTGGTTTTGGTTTGTCTTTTTATTATACTAGTTGGTTGCACCGCATGCTACGCGCACGGTACCCCAAGACATTTTGATCAATGACGGTTCATGCACATCTTAGCGTATTTCTTTTACATTTCGATTGTTGCTATACTTAACCTATTGTTATTGTACTCTTTCGATGGTTAATTAAATCACTTTTAAGCCAAATTACTGAGGTATCTAAATTGTTGACGTTTCATGTGCAAGTTAACATGGGTTCTTTACCGAAAATAATTGTAGGTCAAAGTCATGGGTTGTTCCTTAAAAGACTGATATATTTCCATTCCTATAGCAAAGACCAAGACACTTTGTAACCAACTATCTAATACTCTCTCTTAGTCTAAGTGTTGGTTCCCCTTTCCATTTTCATGTTAGTCGGGTGTTGGTTCCTCTTTTCTTTTTTGGTAAGTTTTATGTGGTCCAAATTCAATTCCATGTGGGGTAGGGTGTTTTGTGTGGTCCAAATTCATTTTATTAATTTTGGTGCCTAAAGGAAAGGGAACCAACACTCAGACTAGGAGGGAATAGTAAGAAAAAACACCAATTCACATCAAGATTACACCCTCGTAGTATAAGTTATCTATTTTTTCGTCCACTATCCTACATCTCCACTCCATACAACATTCTCATTGTATTTATTACAGAAATCTAGGAGCTTAGAACAGATGAGTAACTTGGTGGACTTTCCGTCAGAAGCTGAATCCCACTTTAAGTAAACGGTAGATCAACTTGATAAGTAACTTGATGTACATTCCTCTAATATGTTACCTAGTGAAAAACCTGAGAATCACAAGTGAACGGAAGATCTTGACTAGACGGAAGAGGCCGGGAAACGGAAGGTCTTGACTGAACAGAATGAGATAGGCCAGATCCCCAAGTTCTCGACGTTCAAACCAAAGCATAGCATACTCCAGACAACTAAGGTGAGATTCTAATCAAGTACATTGAACAATTATACCCAACAAAGTTGCCTTCTGCAATGACTCCCAATAGTTCCAATTAAACCACACCTGGTTTAACCTCATGCTTTGCTGCCTCGTTTCCGTGCTCAGGGTAATATTGTTACGCAATATGGTTTGCACTCTTGGTGCGATGAGTGTAGCATCAGCTGCATAGTGGGATTCGAAATGAGGATAATTAAGGGGAAGAAATAAAAGAACAATATTGGTTTAATTTGATATAAGCAATGTATTGTCAATTGCGATCAGAATTACACTCTTGGTTGGCCACGGTCCAGATTCCACTTGAAAAGAACATACTTGAACCTGAATTGACCAATTATACTAGTTTTAATCCCGTGCAAAAATTGCACGGGGTTACTTGTTAAACGATTGTTATTATTAAATTATGAATGGAGAAAATGTAGAAATATTGAAGTTTAAATATACTAAGTAAGAATATCAATCGACAATATTGAATATAGTAAAGACAATAACATTAATACAGTCGTTATTACATGAGACGGATTTACACGGTGAGACGATTTCGTTGTATATAAAAACAACTTACTTATTAGTATTAGATAAATAGTTTATTTGTTGAAATGAACCTTCTCACAGATCCGTTTTACTCTATAATGCGTGTCAATCTAAATAGGCTCAATAACAAACTGTTGGCTCAAAATCTAAATATGATTAAAATAGGCTTAAACAACTTCAAACTAACCGTTTAAAATCTCAGTACATATCGCCCACCTTCACCTTATAGTAAATTAGCAATGCTAATCTAACATACTTCCAAAACTACTTCACACGCCTCTTTCTCCCTCGCTCTCTCTCATCAAACACACCCTCACCAGTCACCGTCATTATATCATTCCCTCAAACCTATAATTTCTCTTTATAATCCTTATTCATTAAATAATATATCATCTCCTTTCTCGATAATGTTTACCCAGCTGTCAATCTCTCTCACTATCAGCTATGTTTGTTTCATTTTTTGTTCATGTTTCTTTGATTTTTTTATTCAATTTCTCATAAATCTGATGGTTATTTTTTTTAAAGTTGATTTTTTTATTTTTTATAAAATTATTAGTGAATATCATCGATCAAATGAGTATTATTTTTTTAAATAAAATTACTCAATATGAGTAAGTACGTGTTTTTAAATAATATTCTTTTTACTTTATCTGGTTGCCTATATTACGTTTAAATTATTATTTTCATTTAGGGTTTTTTTGTCAAAAACTACCTTATATTTAGGGGTATTTGTAAAAAAACTACCTTATATTATTTTTCTTGTTTTAAACTACCTTTATTTTCTCTTATCTTGGTCAAAAACAACCTAAGCTCACGAGATGACGAGATTTGATCGATTTAGCGACATTAACCTATCTCATATGACTCTGTTAACATCAAACAATAATGATCAACCGCATAAAAACCACAATTTAACTCAGATGACCAAGATTTATGTTTTTCACATTTCAATAATACTTATATATGAGCATCTACTAAAATTAAGCGTAAGTACATCATGACTTCCCAAAATCTGTTCTAGGCATGATTTAAACATTAAAGAGTCGTATGACATAGTTTAAAGCCGAAAAACTAACCAAATTTATCTATATCATTAGCATAAGTAGTTATTGACCAAAAATAAAGAAAATAAAGGTAGTTGAAAACAAAAAAAAATTAATGTAAGGTAGTATTTTTACAAATACCCCTAAATATAAGGTAGCTTTTGACAAAAAAACTCTTTCATTTATTTAAAACTTATTTTCGTTAATTTAAAAAAATCCCATATTTTGAATGTAATCTTCCCTTTTTTGAAGTTTTTTTTTTTGACAAAACAATAGAGTATTTCTAAGAACGAAAATTAAATCTATTAAATTTAAATGACTTGGATATTTTATGTAAATATTTATCAATTAAATTTCTAAATCTTATTTTTATATAAGTTTTTAATGGCATGTTTTTCCTATTATAGTTATAGGATTTTTAAAGAGAATTTTTTGAAAGAAATTGTTAATTTTAGCTTTCAGATTTTTTTGAAGATTTTAAAACAATTTTTTCAAAAAAAAATAAGTAATTTTTAGATGTTAAACATCTGTAATCATTTACTTGAGATCATTTAAAAGAATTAGATTATATTAATTCAAATTAAATTAGCTTAGATTATACGGACTATTAATAAATTGATTTTATTATAAAAAAACGTGCAAAATAATCTTAAAATCGTTTTCTTCGAAGTAATTTTTCAGATTTGAATTGGGTGGAGGAGAGGAGAGGAGATGAGAGGAGAGAGGGTAATTAAGTGGTGTATAGAAAGTGGCGGGTCCTATATGTTGCCAAATTTCTGAAAATTTTCAGCCAATGGAAAGCCTTCAAAAAACCTGGCTTTTATACTAGTTAGATATGAAAGCTACAATATCTGCAATTAAAGAAAATAAACAGCAACATCAACCCCAGTTCCAAGCAGATTGTTAACAACTTCTCCGTAATACCTCTAATCAAGAATTTTATTATTTTACAGTTGATGATAAAATCATAGTCTACCCATAAGCAGTAAATTATGCGGTTTTTTACCCTTAAATCAAGAATTTAACATTGAACACAATGATAAAATCATTTTGATAGTACCATCATTTAAATTACATGATCAAAATGAAAGAACAAGTATGCGGAAAATGTGACTAATTCAGTTTCATACCATGAACACCTTCAACCCACTAAAATTAAAGATTCTTCAATCCACGAACGGAGAAAATCGTAACTCCATGGTGGTCATTCTTAGAAACATCTTTGAGAAGCTCATTAATGAATTAAAAAAAAAAAAAAAAAAAAAAAAAAAAAAAAAAAACATTTTTTGCAAAGGTTTTTACATTGGAACTCCTTCAAATGAGTTGCTTTCAAACGAAGATACCCAAATATAGATAAATCATTGTTACATTTGTTACATTTGCAATTGGTGCTTCATTCTTTAACTGGCTTACTAAAAAGTGAAGTCACTTGTAGAGATTGACTCTGAACTAATGTTTCAACCTGGCCCAATTCTCATATGACCGTCCTTGGCTATAATCATCTCCATCATTTATCTTCTAGCAAAACTAGAATTGTGCTAACTAAGTGGTGTTAGTGCAATGGTAGCTGGGTTAAACTTGAAGCTTGCAGAAATGTAGGAGTTGAGAGATCCCGAGTTCGACTCCCAGCTGGGGCGATGATCACTTGGCCACTGCAACTCCCGAAAGGGTGGCTTACATGGTCCATGTGGTGGTGCGAGAATGCTTTCTAAATGAATGAATGGTTTCAAGTATTCCTAATTTTAAGGGCCAGTTATTTTAGCCCAAGTCGCTTAGAGGCCCAGCGACTATAGTATTTTACCCAAAAAAAAAAAAATTAGAGAAATGACCTTTATGAGAATCGGACCTGGGACTAGTGACATCAATACTAATCTACAAACCATTATACCAAGCAAGAAGTCATGCCTCAATAAGCGCGGAACTTTATTTAATTTGATGCATTAACCACTGAGTCGTGTTTACTATTTTGTATATAATCATTTAAGCGCATTAAACTATTAAGTAATTACAATTGGTGCAGTTGTTAGGAGGTGGATTGTTGGTGCTATTGACACGGGTTCGATTACCCCAACGCTACGCTTAATAATAGTTTTTATTTTTTTTCCCCAAAAATATAGTAAGTCGCTTTGCAGGCGAGCGATTTGCCCTCAAATCGTCGTCCGACTAAGCGACTATAATCCGGAACCTAGCTTCACCAAAACCGAGCCAACATGGACCCATTTTTGGCAATTACTTTCAAACTCATCTCATTTTGTTAATTTGTTTGATATTGCACCCCATTTTGGAAAAAAATTCCATATTCGCGCTATACCAACGGACGAACTGTTTACAGCTGCAAAAAAAAAAAAAAAAAAAAAAAAAAAAAAAAAAAAAAAAAAAATGACGAACTGAGTTGAAGAGATCTACAACTCTACAAGACACCAAAAACCGTACTTGAGGGTTAATAATCAAACTGTCCCTCCTAACAGAACTGGGTTGGGTTAGAGCATCTCCAATGGTTTCCCAAAAGGACTTGCTTGCAAATAAAAAAAATTTCAAGCTACTTGCTTGACCATTAGAGCACTTCTATTGAACTAGCTTAAATTGAAATTTCTTACTCCAATGGAGCTAGTAGCTCAAATGGTCCTACAAGAAGAATTAACCAATAGAAAAATAGAGGGTGTGTTAAGTGGGTTCAATTAATTTACTAAGTAAATTAGCTTAACCATTGGAGCAAATTGAAATAAATTGTTGTGGCTTAAAAAGTTGATGTGGCAAAGGTAAGCTAGTAGCAACTAGCTTACCATTGTGGATGCTCTTATCCATGAGATGATGGTTAATCTTCCTTCGCTTCCATCCCTTTGGCCATTTAATTTGACAAACGTAAACACTACGGAGGACATCAGTGCATCTTCTTTGAAAGTGACTCAAAACCTCCCTTCCCCACATGATTGGAGATTCAAATTCTTCTCTTTTATTATCGGTCTACGCAGTAGCGGATCTAGGATTTTAAGTTGGCGGGGATGAAAGAGTAGTAAAGCTTAAACTAATCGTTAAGAGTCCCAAATTATACTCTCACACGTCCCTTCACACGAATGCCTCTTTGAACTTGAAGTGTGGAATGCAGTAGGCCTCCCTATAACATGTGCTAATATTTCTCTTTATAATTGAGGGGTGGGATTCAAACCTGTAACCTTTTGGTCACATGACTTTGAATCTCAGATACTATGTCAAGAAACCATCTCAGCCAAAAGCTTAAGTTGATGGTTGGAGTCCCAAAATCGGTTTTATATTCAAACAATAAAAATGGTTAGTAAAAAAAATCTCATTTTACGAAAATTTGTGTAAAACCGTTTTACATAAATATTTGTTGTGTTTCATAGCGTTGACCAAAAATCTTTCTACTAAGCACTACTTTGTTGCTAAGAAGCTCCCACAGAATGTGCGAAAGGTATTAAGGCACAAAGTATCGAAGATTTGCAAATATTTTATAAGCCCTTTAACCCTGTTCATATGTAAAACATTATTAAACTCGTATTTAGTACAATTTAGATTTTCGTGAATCTAGATTAAAATAGAATTTGACCTTAATCAATCGAGTAATGAGTAATCAATCAAGAGCTTAAGAATTTAGTAATGAGTAATCAACGGTTCAAAGAAATTAATGAACATGCATTGAAGATAAGAAAAAGAAAGAAAAGTGAGTTACCTATGTTAAACTACACAAAATCTCATTGAAGACGGAACGTATCCGTCACTTTAGAGTGACGAATACCATTTTTTTCACAAATGACCCAAATAGAGGAGAGAGGGAAGCACATGAGGGTGCCCCCACCTTGTCCCCCTATCCATTTTGTGAGTGACATTACCCGTCACTTGCTCCGACCCGTCTTCAGCAAGACTAACTGGTTAAACTATGGAACCAAAGTGGTTCGAGTGTAGTGAAGCGTGGGAGTGCCTTAAAGCGTTGTAAATGTCAACAAATTGAAAGGTCTCCGGTTCGACTCCCTACACGGGAGTGCTGCGGTTACCTATCATCCTAAGGAATGTCTTACCCGGCACACATGGTTGCGGGATATTGCATGTGTCCGGAGGAATTAAACCCCTCTTTATAAAAAAAAAAAAAGGGAAATGATTGTATTTAAGCATTTAATACCCTTTTATATTTGGCATTAATTTAGAAATTAAAGAGTAAATTACACATAAATCAATGCAATTAATCCATATATTAACTATTTATTTCCTCTTTTAGTTGCTTAAATACAACCCACTGGGTTGTATTTATCATAACCCAAAAAAAAGGTTAAACTATAGTAATATTTTCTATAAAAAATAATTTGTATAGTTAAAAAATATAATTTTGTTGTCTTAAGATTTGAGATTATGTTTATAGCGTAAAATTTTCGCTAATTTCACCCTAATATTGTAATGTTAATTATATTTTTCACTTTGATGATCTAAATTCTATATTTTGACAATCGCAAATTCTTATTTGCGACGGGTACTATTCGTCTCCAATTAGAGACGGGCCAAATGTGACCATTTTATGAGAAAATGTGACCATTTTTTTATAGGTAACATTTTATGAACAGTTTATGAGTGATTACATTTTATCAAAAAGTGGTCACATTTGGCGTCTCTTATTTGTGACCGTCACAAGGGAGACTTATTGTTTGACAATTTTCTAGTGACCTAAGATATAAACAACCATTATTTATCTAAACTAAAAGTGATGTAATTCCAATTTAACAGGCGGCCAAAGTACACTGTTAAAAATCCCCTTTTATTGTACTCCCTCTGTCCCGGTCATTTGTTGTCCTTTTCCATTTTGGGGTGTCTCAATCATTTGTTGTCCTTTCTATTTTAAGAATCAACTTGATGAGTAATTTGATCATTCACACTCAGTTTGTTTCACTTGTCATTTAACTATTGGCCCTCTCCTCTTTTCTTAGTCTTTGTGCCAAAACCAAAGGACAACAAATGACCGGGACGGAGGGGGTAATTTATAACGGTTTAGCAAGACTTAGTGCTAGTTATATCCATATTAGCTCCCATATATCATAGTTTTAAAATTGATCCGTGCATAAAAAAAACAAAAGTACTAAATTTGGTATCATTAAAATGACTGCATTACTAGTTTTTGTGATGACGAATATTACTACATCTTGATTTTTAAGAAAAACTAAATTTAATACAATGTAGATTATAAATTTATATTCTGCTCTGAAAAATTAATATTTATTTCTCATAAAATATAAGAAAGTTAATAACCAAAAAGTCAAATAAGAGATAATACGGTAAAAGTATATTAATTAAGTAGAATATGACTTGAGTATTAAGGTTGATGATCCCAATGAGCTAAATTAAAGTAGTAAAAACGTATGATTAGTCCCTCATAGACGGCATCTCATACTAACTTGCCCCCTAATTCACTAAACGATGCATATGTTCATGTGTTCTTGTGTGAACCTCCGCAATTCCACTAATTCTAAGATCTCACATACTTTCTTTAATCATTATATATTCCTTTTATGTTGTGGAGAAATTTGAACCTAGAAAATTTAACAATAAGTGAACGATTTAGGTTTTGTTCTTTTGAATTTAATTTCAGTTTAATATAGTTCAGTTGAGCTTCATTCAGTTTAGTTCAATTCGCTCAGCTTCGTTAAATTCGATTAAATTTAGTTCAGATGATTGCAATCCAAATAAACAGGGCCTTAGTGTATACTCCGTAATAATTATGAGAGCCAAACCTATTTGAAGTTTTTCACTAATAAACTTAGCCTACTTAGGTCATGTTTGGTAAACAGTGGATTAATTTCAATAAAAACAGATTATAAATTACAGATTTTATCATAAGGTTTGACTAGCATATAGTAGTTAGCAGAACTAATTTGAGTATTTGATAATTGGCAGATTACGATTAATAGATTGGTAGTTTTCTTTGTACAATGGAACAAAATTTCATATTTTACAATATGTTAACCAATATGTTGGGGTAAGCAGCATATTGTAAAACAACATATTTTTTTTTATAAGGTAAGAAAACTATGTTGATCCTAGATGGGTATGACCAACTTATCTCATCCTTTCGAATAAGTGAGGTGAGTTGAAACCATCGACTTTCAAACCACCTCGAAAGAGTTGGACATGAATGTCCAATAGAAGCCATGAAGTCAACAACCTTGTTGGTTTCAACAGAAAGCAATGTTTATTTATCACTTCATCGAACAAATGAAGGTCTAATTTCACATCGTTGATAATATCAGAGATTTTTCAAGGAATTCGCAAAGTACTACGAAGTAAGTTAATAACACATAAATTATCACTCTCCACAATTAATTTTGAGATTCCTAACTATTTAGCGGCTAAAAGACCTTCTTTTAAAGCTTAGATCTGCACTTTTTTGCTCCTAATACAAGGACTTTACCATTATGATCTCTCATATGTTGCTTCAAAATGTTGTTTACCAAACACTCAAATTAGCATATTTATTGATCAAACATACTAAAATCCTAAAAATCGGCCAATATGCCACTTAAACTCCCATAAATTACAATTTATGGGAAATAATAATATGAAGTCTTGTTTGGTTGACAAAAAACATAGGAAGTATGACTTCGAGTTGTATAGTCTCTTGTACAGTTGTATTAAGATGCTGATGTCCTTTTTTTTTCCTCTAATACCTCTTTCTGAAGAAACCTTTACAAACAATATGTAAAATTATCGTTCCAAGTTCCAAAGAGGGGAGAATATTTCATAAGGCAATTGTATTATTGATAATGATCGTGTCTTACATGAAATATGGTGAGCTATTTATAATAGCTCACATCTTTACTAAACCCTAACCCTAATACGGCCAACTCTAATAGTAGCCGGGCCTATTATAGACCCAATATCCTAATACTTAGCTCTATTTCTTCATGAATCCTGCCGCAACTTGTTAACTATAGTAAGAATCTAATAATGAACGTAGTTTCCCATTCACTAATCCGATTATTATAGATTAGTTCCTAGTCGCGACAATTTTATTACTTCTTATTCTTTGTATCAAGTGTACCAACAACAACTTGAAACTAATTTTAAACGTATTTACAACCAAAACTCTAGTGGAAGAAAACCTTTGATAGTGAGTCCAACTTAGAAGACCATCACATTACTTTCCCTACGATTATGGACTTTATTTAGTATCATCATTTGACTTAATAACGCCATACTCCATGGAAAAGACGCATTTCTCATGCACCCAATCAATTTAATTAATCATATTTTATTAACCTTTGACTTTTCCAAACAACAAAATCTCACCACTTAATATATGCCACGTACCCTTCAAACGTATTATATTATTATAATAATACGTAATGATGAAGTGAGATAAAATTGATGAAAATCATGATTAATCACATGATTCCGTAAGTACGTAACCCATCCGTGGGCCGTGTTTATGTTCCTTCATCCTAACGGCTCGGCCCTTAACCGACCACCCATGTTAACGTCCAGCTACACATTTCCTCTAACTCCACACACACTTCCAACTCTTTGCTCTCTCATTAAATTCAAATTTTAAGACGCGTCACGAGTTTGTAACGGAGAAATGTGACTATTTTATGACCAAATATAACTACAGTATTATTTAATACATTAAAATTTGTGGATGATACTAGACCTGGCTAACGGGTCAACTGAGTCGAGGTCAATTTCGGGTTGTCAACAGTTTGGGTTAGGCAGGATATTTGGAGTTCAAGACATTTTAGGGTCAACTATTATCAACTTATTTATAGAGAATAATCAGTTTGCAACAATAAAAATTCAGGTCTGGACAATCTGGATAGAGTGTCGAGTCGGTCATTCGGATCGGGTCAATTTTAACAAGTTTAATGATTACTTTTTTTAATTATAAAATGGTCTTATTTTCTCCGTCACAACGCGTACTGCTCATTAGATACCACTCCTTGGTACACTAGTAGTTAGTACTCCCACCTCTATATATACACACTTCATTACCTCACCTCACTTCCCCTCACAATCTTCTCATCTCTCAATATACCCATCAATTTTTCGACTAATCGAAACAGAACCCATTACCTTACATAATTACATTCTCGCTCATACAGTCAGTGACGGATTCAGAAAATTATTTATTCCAAGAGATGGAATCATCGATAATGGACCAACAATTTCATTGTCCTCCACCACCACCATCGTCAATGACGATGGATCGGAGATGGAGGGCTAATATCGATCCCGCCCCCAACTGCCCTCGGTGTGCTTCAGCAAATACAAAATTCTGTTACTACAACAATTACAGCTTGTCTCAACCAAGGTTCTTCTGCAAGGGCTGTAAGCGATACTGGACTCGAGGTGGGTCCCTTAGAAATGTTCCAGTTGGTGGCGGCTGTCGTAAAAGCCGTCGATCAAGGTCTGCCAGGGGTTTATCATCCGGTTCAAGCACTGTCACCGGTTTGAACACCTCTCCTAACTCATCCTCTGATTATTCTCAGGAATCAGCACCTGACATTGACATGGCAGCAGTTTTTGCTAAGTTCTTGAACCATGAGATCAATGAGGTAACCAACACCACATCTTCCGATGCGTCTCACGATTCCCTGACGTCCATTTCTTGTGGAATGGAGTCTGGTTTCGACTCTCAGATGTTCCCACTCGATATTCTTGAGCAAGAGTCTCCGGTAATGGACCCGGTGCAGGAAGAAGGGACAATTCAGGGATTTATGAACCCTGATTTGGGCTCTTTTGATGATCTTATAGAGGATGTTTTCTGGTCAGACGACTCGAATATCTCCAGTCTGACATGGCAGCCAGTAGCTCAGTCACAGGAATTCGAGTCAACATTGCTACCAGAAGACCAGTACAAGGTCTCAGCAGATCTAGTCTTCACTGATAATTGGAGTTACTTCGATAACACGGGATTCGAGATATCCTCCAGACCCTGAAAACCAATAGCTCAATGAGGATGGCATATAACTACGATCGACAATTGATATCCATCGGTTATAGTTCGTCTACAGAGCAATTCTCGGCGTATTTTAATTTTGTAACAATCATTTGCTAATAGTGTTATTAGAACATAAAACTAAACATACTATGTAAAGCAATAAAGTCAACACACATAGGAAATATAGCTTGTGAGAATTCTGCTCATAGTTAGCATATTACTACCGTTCCCACTTAAGTGGTTAACTGATGTCGACTTTGAACATTAATTTTTCCAAATATAAATATATGAATTCAATTTAAAATTTGCCTTCACAACTACTTCCATATTATTATTCGTAAGAGCTACGAAGTTATGATTATTGTATTTGGGAGATAATACTGATCATAGTCGAGATTTCAGTTGACCATGAAGTCAAATGGGGGGAATAGAGTACAGTTACAGATTGTTTTCTTCAGAGGTTCTGTAATCAACTGTCATTTACAGATTGTGTCCTACATATGTTCTGTACTCAACTGTATTATATATTTCTCTTCACACGGTCACAAGCTTTTGACGTTTTATAACCCCCTTTCCTTTTTAATATACACAAGCTTTTGACCGTCAAGTAAAAATTTGTGATACTTAAATTAGAAGTGTTTCTAATCCCAATAATCCAGACCTGCAACTAACTCGAATCCACTCGAGTACTAAACAGCTATTCCCTATTACAAGGACCAAGGGATATACTCTTAGAATGCACAAATCCTTGACAAAGGCAAATCTACCACAAACAAATGTACTATTTGGTTAGTCCAATAATTTATTTATGCACATTAGTCTTGGATCAAGGATTATAGACAAACCTGTAAATCGCAATTTTGAAAAAATTTCAAACCTGTTAGAATAACACGTAAACCAGGTTACTGAGACAACTCGAGAAGAGAGCGGTCACCTTCCTAACCCCACGAAAACTGGTATTGCCTGCAGAAAATATAACCAGAGTCATTTTCATATGGTTGAGAACACATGTGAGTAACATGCATGAAGGTTTCTGAAAACTTCAAACCAGTGTGAGAACGTCATTTAACTAACAACCATTAAGTTATGGTCAGGGAGTCATTGTCATACAGCTGACATCTATAATTGTTTCAACTATCAGGTCACTACATATCATTTCATCACAGCCCATGTGAACCGTCTTATTGCGTATCGCTGCTTCTTGCCATTATATAGGAAGGAAAAATATTGTGATAACTTGTCATTTATATATCGAAAATCCATACAACTATATATCTTTGAGGTCCTCGTGCTAAGGTTTCTACTAGACTGCAACCGTCACTTTAGAAATCCAGTATAAGAGGAATTGTCATCGGAATCCTGATCCGAATCATAAAATCTTATGATTTTGTTGTTTTTGCATATTAAGCGACTTAATTCGCAAACGAAGTAACAAACTCTCTCTTATGACATAGTAAAGATAATTGATAGGAGTATTTAGGAGACCTCAAAGTAAACAAGGACCACATAGTCCAAGTACTAAAAAAGATGGCAACTTGGGCATGTTACAGCAGACGGAAATCCTTTAACAAACATTAGAATATTTCAAAGGGATCTATTTCTTGGGTACATGGACATCAGTTCTACTTTCTTAGCCTTGAAATCAGGACAAAATTCTTCTTTGAGATTTATATGCTCACATACCAATAATCCAGCATTCCTTAACCGAGACCATTAAAAAAAATCTCAACTGAAATTTGAAGCAATTTCTTGGCAAAAATCAAAATTCATGGAGCAGGCTAACGAAGATCTTGAACCGGCCGTGATTACACACTTCATAATGCCAGGACACTATTTGGATCATGTCCAAACTTGATACACAATTATCAATTACTACAAGCTCCAAGATTTGACTCCCTAATGTCATTAGATTGGGGTTCAACAAGTTAAGGAACTAAGTGAGCTAATATCACTGATATGGCATGCAGTGATACAGGTGACATGTAACAGCATAGTTTAAGATAGAGGACCAAATGTTGTTCACTACGAAATAAAATCATAATCATTTTGAACACTTGCAACCACAATTCCACCCTCTTTAACAATATTAATTTCTCTGTTTCGATTATAACCTGTCATTTCATCTTCCAAGGCCAATAGTTCCGGCAATTAGCGAGGGTAAGAGGGTTAGATGTAGCCTGTAGGCGACCTTACCCCAATGTCAATAACATAAAGAATTGCGTCGAAAAACACATTGAACAATTGATATTTTACAGTAACAAAAAAAGCAGCCAGTTTATTAAATCATTTTGTTTTACTTCGTCATAATCCAAAACCAAAGAATACGAACTTTTTGTTCCACTGATATTCATCATCAATTAGCACCAAAAAAAATTGTAATTGATTACATTGAATTTGCACAGCAGTATAATATACTCACAATACCTTCACAACAAAATTCACAATTCTGAAATCAATCAATTATGAAATTGTGCAAAAGATGATCTCAATAAATTTAATTAACCGCAAAAACAGGCGCGCAGAACCCTAGAAAAACTTCCTCAGAAACAATTCTAGATAATTCACAACAAGATTCGCAATTCTGGAAGAACATACGCGTCCAATTTCGGAAAATTAAACCCTAAAAATTTGCGAGGGTTTGATTGCGGGAGCCGGGAAATAAGAGAAGACGCGGCAAGTGATACTCTCGCGTCCTTAAGTTGAGGTGGTGACTGCCTGATGGGTGACATTAAATCATTTTGCTTTTTAAAATCGATTCCTTTGATTTTGCTTAATTTTAATTTTTTTTTTTTTTGAATTATGATTTGTGGATCAACTTGAAGGTTTGTTAATTGTTTGTTATGTGATATTAGTTGTTAATTTTGATTTGCCGATTATATTGTTTCTCGAAAGTGGGTGCGGGTTATTCGGGTTGTTCGGGTCGGCATTTGTCGGTGCAAGTCAGGTTCAGGTCACGACTAAGTAGGGGTTGGGTTACTCGGGTCAGGTAGGATCGAAATATTGTCATGTCGGGTCATTAGATAGACCTGTTTGTTCGGGTCGGGTCGTTATTGGGTCATTTTTAGCTTGAGTCATTAACCGGTCGAGAAATTATGATAATTTATCGGGTCTAGTCAGGTTTTGCTTGGTTTGACTTATCAATTTATTAACAAGATGGTTTTTTCCGATTATGTTACCAGTTTGAGTTGAGTTTTGGTCATTTAGCGAGAAATGATTAGGTAAATTAGTTTTGATTTTTGAATACTCCATAAAAGTCATTCATAATGTAGGCTTGTTTTAGACTTTATCGCCTTGGCTTCTCGTTTATGTCCGGTTTATCTTTTAAGTAAATGTCTGGTTATCTTTCGGAATAGGTTGACTTTCGGGTTAGTTTTGGTGTCAATTTTGGGTTATCTTTCGGGGCGGGTCAAAGCATGTATCCGGTCGATTCAGGTTCCAGGACATCTCGGGTCAAGTAGGCCTTAGCCGGGTTAGGTTGGGTTACTGGTCATAATTGAGACGGGTCGGTGTCGGGTTATATCATTTTCAAGTGCTATCAGGTCGTCAGGCTTGCCAGCTCTAGGCGGAAGGGATAATTGGGGTAGTTTGCTAAAATTATCGACGATTTGAAATAATTTGTCGATGATATTTAGGAGTAGTATTTTGGTTTTACTTGTGCAAGCTGGAGGCCATACTTTGTTAAGTCAAGTACAAGCCCATCTCTTTAAGGCCCAATATGACTAAATAGCCCATTTGGTTGTTTCATGTACAATGTTTTGCATTATAAAATACTCCGTAATGGTTAAGAACCAAAGTGGCTTGAGTTTAGTGGAGTGCGAGAGTGCCTCAAAGCATTGTAAATTGGCAGTGAATTGAGAGGTTTCGGGTTCAACTCCCCTATACGAAAGTGTTGTGGTTACCTGTCATCCTCAGGGATGTCTTACCTGGCATACGTGGTTTACAGGCGTATTACATGTGCCTGGGGGATTAAATCCCTCGTCATTTAAAAAAAAAAAAAAAAAAAAAAAAAAAAAAAAAAAAAACGAAGTAATGGTTAAGGTAGGTAGGTCATCAAACATGTTACTCCCTCTATATTTTATTAATGTTTCCAATTTATTAAAATATTCTCCACATATATTCAAGGAGTGAGAACATTATTAAAAAAAACGGAGGGAGTATATTGTAACAAAAACTCTTGTGTTGAACACTTAAACAATAATCATAGGTTAATTTACTTTTAATTAGCCCAATGAAATAACTTTCTACTACTTACCATGTTTGGGTAAAAAGTAGCAATTCCTACATTTTACAAAAAGTTTGCATCCAAACAGTTTTATTTTATTTTTTTTGAGTTCATGGTAATTTCCAATAATCAAATGATAGAGCAAGTAATGAGCATATGCTTCTTGGCTGAAAATATCTTTATAGTGAAGATTAGCTTTTTTTTGGCACATTTCTATTATCCGAGAGTACAATTATGATCACTTTACAATCCATCCAATGCAATAACTATTTGTAGACTAACCTCACCTTCTCTGCCATCCACTTCGTTTTACTACTACTTAAAAATGATATATCGAACCATTTTTAAATTTCGGTATGGATAAAAAAAAAATTCATCGTTGTATTAGTTATCTTATGTTCTTCTTGGAACATTATGTCATCTAGTGTTGGGTAGATAAGATTGACAAACACCATATTATTTGGTTCTTACAAATGTTTTTGGATAAGTTCATTTTTAACATATTTTTTTCTTCTTAGAATTATAGGGTTATAGTTGACTTTTAAGAGATAAAAGATCATATTCATAAGATTAAATTTCAACTTAATCAACGGAAGTAATTAGAAAGATTAGAATTCATTCCAATGGAAACGTTTCGTATATGATCCAGGGAAATTGTTTATCCAATTTATTTATTTATTTTATGTAAGAATATACTTTATCGAAAAGTAAGAAACTTTAAATGTTATGGAGTATTTTGGATACTCTACTACTTTTTTCGAAATGTTTTTCGTTTTATTTTGTGTCATACATAAATTAAAATTAAAAATATATATAACTACAGTAAGCCTCTATTAGGATGACATTATCCGTCTTAAGATGAAAACAGATTAAATATGTTCCCGCATGTTTATATGAGACAAACTTTTGATTAATTTCAAGGTATTTTCCTTTTGTATCATCTACTCGGTTCACTTAACCCATTTTTAAGCTTAAAACAAATATTACAATCTCAAACAAGAATTCGTGATACAGCTAAGTACAGAATCATGTACAAAGGTACAATGCACTTGACTTATTACTGTTTTGTAGTAGAAGGGGGGAGAAACATCTGTTTCCCATTTTCCAGCGTGATTGTTTTATGAAGAATGATTGTTACTTAGGATAATTGTTTTTGAAACTAAAAAATTAATAATGTAACGAGAAATAACAAAGAGAAAATATCAACAATCCGTCTTATTGTATACGGATATTATCCGTCTAAAGCTGTAAACTGATAGTGATCCTTTCATAAAATGTAAGTGGAAGGACAAGTGGGATATCCATTTCCCACCCACTTACACTATTCACTCTCACTTTGTAAGTGGGACTTATCCATCTATAATTTAGACGGATAGTGTTCGTTTAAACTGAGAATTTGTGAAATATCAATAGTAAACTTATAAACAGTACACCATACACATGACCATTTTGATTAATGGTCGGTTTCTACAACTAGAATCTTTGAAAAAGATATAGACAAATCAATCATTGGGTCAGCCGGTCAGGTGATCGCATTCTTCTTTTTTCTTTTTTGGTGCTTACATGTGCTCGCATTTTCCATGCTATGTGTATGTGATAATGTCTACCTAAAGTCCAAGTCTATCAACTCATCATTCATCAACCTATCCATAAATTCTCAAACATCGTATGTATCACGTCACTATACGCTTCAATTGATATGAATTGGTAATCAAGGAAAGAAGTTAGATTCAATTTTTTTCTAGAGTCAAAACCTTGCCCGGACTATAACCTAATTGGCATGTATTTAGATCTGTTCCTACATAGAAGACAATTGAAATCCAAGTAAAATAGAAAGAAACCTCTTATAGACAGAAGTGTATAATAATAACGATGGGCAAGATATTCTCGCATCACGACTGCTCAACATGATTTGAAAGTCAAAGATATCCACAAAGCAAGTCAACGACTTGGACAATCTAGCCGATCCCATCGTCGGCCGTCACTGGTCTCGGATGGTAACCTGCCAAATAGGGACACATATCCGCGTACTCATATCCAAGACCCCTCGGCGGCGAGTCACAGATCCGCCGGCCAGCCCATATGCCCCCTCGCCGAGGGGTAGATCGTCTTTCCACCGCTAGCCACTTGGCCACTTGGCACTACGTGACAAAAGGTGAAAGCTTATAAATACTCCTCAACCTTCATTGAGGAAAGGATCCCAACTAATCCACAAACCTAAACCTAAATACGCTATTCATCCAGTAATATCTTCCTTATCTCTCTACAATACACATTCAAACCAAGTAACAACTTATCTCTTAAGTTTACCGACTTGAGCGTCGGAGTGAGTACGCTTGGCACAAAGCCAAGCCCTCGCCTGTTCATTGTTCAGCAGAGAGGCCGTGAGGAACGATTGAGACCAAAGGAGAATCCAACTCAAGACATCATTCAACAAGCCACGGGTGGTAACTATACTTGATCTGGAATTACACCCGGAACAATTGGCGCCGTCTGTGGGGAAAGACACTAGAAGCTAGTCACATTCATTCCCAAACAAAAAAAAACAACAAAAACCCACCCAAAAAGCTAAGAAGATGTCAAAACAACAAGACGCAGTCGTGACCGACGAAACCGCATTCTACCACGATGACACTTTCAACAATTCTCGAGTCGGCCCTCCTCCACCGGCGGAGTAATCCAACCGAGTTCGGGATGCCGATAATGCCGGACACGTCGCTGCCAGCCAACCAGGTCACCATCATGGGACACGTGGTTGACATAGCAAAACTAAAGATGGTCCTGGACCTAATTAGTAATACGCCTGCTCACACTGTCACGCCGACAAGAGCGGCGGAAAACGCCTGTGAGACCAGGGCCCAAAACGTGACTCCGAGAAATCAACGGAGCATTGGGAGAAGCCGACCCAGCCAAGTCGCTGGGAGCCCAAAGTGGGTGTGGTAGACCTAAGTCCTTCCCGCACTCATGGGAGGACAGCGTCCCCGCAACACGAACGAGGCTTACCCCAAAGGAACCAGAGGAGTCCGACTCAGCAGAGTTGGAGAAGAAGTCCGAGTCGAAGAAGAAGTCCTTCCCGCTACGAGGAGATGAGCCGGATTAGGAATGCGAGGAGCCGATCGCCGCGCGTCGTTCGATACGCGGTCAGACAGCCCCTCAATGCCTACGTCCTAGACGTCCAGGTGCCAACTAAGCTCAAGTTGCCACCTCTATCATACAAGGGAGACAGTGATCCAGCCGACCACGCTGAGGCTTTCGAGTCTTACATGTCGGTATGGGAGCAGCCCGATGAGGTCTGGTGCCGAGTCTTCCCGACAACTTTGCATGGGATGGCTCAAAGTTGGTACAAGGGGCTTCCCGACGGCTCGGTATACTATTACGCCGACCTAAGAGACGCCTTTCTAGCCCAGTACTCTTGCAACAAGAGAAGGGCCGTGGAGACATCGGACCTCCTAACTATCAAACAGGAGGGGGGCGAGTCTCTACGAAGCTACGTGAAGAGGTTCGACGGAAAGGTCCAGCAGATTCGAGAAATTAATCCCGAATTGGCGGCCTTCGCGCTGATGAAGGGCCTCCCAAGGGGAGACTTGAAAATGAGCTCATCAAGTGCGGAGGGTGAACTTGACGCCGCTAGAAAAATGGCCGACCAGTGCCATCAAGGTAGAGGACTATCACAAGACTCGGGTAGGCCCCAGCCGAGGCCGAGCACTCGAAAAAGAAGAGTCACCGGGAGGACAACCCGTATGAGAGACGCCGTGACAACAACGGGTCACGGTCCGACGAAAGACGCCGTGAGAACAATAGGTCACGGTCGGACAAACCTGCCAGGAGACAGGACTCGACGGGCGCCGGGTGGAGTTCGGGAACGTACCACCAGAGGCGGTATAGTGATAAAACCCCTCTCGTCGTATCAGCCGCCGAGGTCTTTGCCCTGAGCAAAAGCGAGGGCCAGAAGTGGGAGAGACCCCCCAAGCCAAAAAGTGACGGTGACACGAGCCAGTACTGTGAGTACCACGGCCACACCGGCCATTTAACCAACAACTGCCGGCATCTAAAGAATGCCATTGAAGAGCTGATCCGGAAGGGGAGCCTCGGCAAGTACGTTGCCAAAGGCCAAAAGACTGACGCCGACAGCTCAGGTAAGAAATCCGTCTTCGAACGGATAGGGGTGATCCATGTTGTCATCGGGGGCAACGAGAACGGAGGGTCCGCTCATGGGCACAAACGGCACCTGAACGAGCTATATCAGGCCATCAACTTTGTGCCCAACACAGCGATCCCCGCTTCCAACATCCCCGATATAACCATCGGAAGGAAGGACTACGAAGGAGTCATCGCTCCTCACAAATGACCCACTTGTAGTCAATTTGGACATATCCAACCACCTGGTCAAGAGGTGCCCGATTGACACAGGCGCGTACACGAACATTATGTTCGGGAGTGCTTCCTCGGCCTCGGCCGAAAGTCAAGGACTTGAGCCCCCGCACCAACCCACTATACTGACTTCTCTGGGGCCGGCTTGGTACCACCGGGATCAATCGACTCCGGTGATGTTCGGCGAAAAGAATGCGGCTAAAAATGTCCTAGCCGAGTTCGTGGTCATCGACGGCTCGTCCGCCTACAACGTTCTCATAGGCCGAGTCACCCTGAGCGAGGCCGACGCAGTGATGTCCATCCGGCCCTAACACGATGTATGTCTCGGACCGGGGAAGCACATAAGCTCGTCTCCAAAGACGAGAATGACGAGGTGGTCAACGCCGGATAGCCGCCGAGGATGCAACATGCAATCCCTCAAAGTGGCAAAGAAATCGGAGAAAGGGAAAGGTCTATCCTTACAACAGGAGGGCGACCTCATGGATGTAACTAGCGGCTAACTAGGACGTTGTGCCTTCGACAGGCCATTAGGACGCTGATAATCTCGGGAATAACCTATGTAGCGGCGGAGGTGTCCAAAACAGCTGTGGGCACCCCGACGCATGTTTTTACCTAAATGAAAAATCACCCAAGTCTTCCATCAAAATGTTCACTCTTCCCATAGTCACTAGGAAGCAGCAGACGCCGACTCACACTGTCATGCCGACAACAAGAGCTAGTCTTTATCGGTAGCGGATGTCGGCTCACACTTTGTCATACCGACAAGAGCGGCGATCTCCTTGAAGAAGCAGGCGCCGTCGCAGTCACCCCAAGTAGTAGACGCCACAGCGATCACCCCAAGAGGTTGGACGCCGTCGCAGTCACTCCAAGTGGTAGACGCCACTAGCGCCTCATGAAGAAATAGGCGCGTCGCAGTCACCCCAAGTAGTAGACGCCACGGCGATCACCCCAAGAGGTTGGACACCGTCGCATCACTCCAAGTGGTAGACGCCACAGCTAGCCTCATGAAGAAATAGGCGCCGTCGCAGTCACCCCAGTAGTAGACGCCACTAGATCACCCCAAGAGGTTGGACGCCGTCGCAGATCACTCCAAGTGGTAGACGCCACGGCAGATTCATAAAGAAGCGTATCGGCTCACACCTGTCACACCGACAAGAGCGGCAATCACGACCATCGCAGTTGATACTCGCAAAGCAATCAAAATGCCTTAGAACCGTTAACACGATTGAGATACGCTCTAGATCGCCTCGGCCAAGCCGAGGCGGAAACAAAAGAGACACTCAATCAATAACGTAAGAAGACAACCCAGACGAAGACAGAGGCGCTAAAAGTACGATTGAGGCTCAAACACTAGCGCAAGAAAAAGAGGTAAGGTAAAAACCTCGGCCAGGCCGGGAGGCGAAGAAACGAGCTCTTATTAAAAAAAAAAAAAAAAAAATGTGTTCAACGGATTACAAGAAATTACAAGGACAAACCAAAAGACAAAAGGCTACGGATATCATCTCCCTATGTCTCCGTTGCTGTTTCGCCATCGCAGCGGTAGCAAAGACCTTCTTCGAGGGGCAACCCAAGAGCTCCCTTAGCGCCTCGGCTTCCAGGCCCAGCCTTAGCCTCGGCAGCCTCAATCGCCCTTGCCCAATCGGCTTCCGCCTTGGCCGCCTTGGCCTTCTCGGCGATAGTCGCCGCCTCCTCGGCCGCTTTTTGCTCTATCTTCACTCGCCGCCTCCTTGACCCTCTCCTCCACGGCTTTCTCCTTAGCTTCGAGCTTATCGTCAAACAACTTGTCGTATTTGTCCCACGGAAAGGAACCTTCAAGAGGAAAAAGCTCCTCAATTACTTCCCCGGGCACTGCTTCGCCGGATCCCGAAGTCGAACACAGTCGGGAGCATTTTGGTTTGGAGCATCTCAATGTCGTCCTCCTTTTGCCCGATGATGGCCTCCTTGCTCCGGATCACCTTCCCCGGATCTCGAAATTTGCTCCTAAATTCATTCCTCTCATTGGAGATAAAGGTCGGCATGCCTCGAACAAGGTCACACTTCTCCAAAGAACTTTGCAACTTCGGCCGCAGCAGCCTCGGCCTTGGCTCTCTCAAAGAAGGACCTCCTTTTCGGCGTCCTCCCTAAGCTTTCTCTCGCCCAAGAGCGCTTTCTCGACATCTCCCTAAGCCTTCGCTCATTAAGGAGATCCAGCCTCGCCTTCGCGGCCACCTTCTTAGTGACATCAAGCTCAAGAGCGGACTGAGCCACGGCCTTCTCTTGCTCTATAATGCGAGCACCGGCCGGCCTCGTTCCACTTCGCCGCTCCTCGACCAACCTCGCACCTCGCGCCACGAGCCGGGAGGGGGAAACCTTCTGGGATGAAGGGTCAACAGTGACATTTCGATCACTAGTCTGCGGTCGGGAAAGGGAAACCTTCTGGGATGAAGACCCAATGGCGACGTCATGACCATCACCTGCGGGTTTCTCTTCCACTTGCCGCTCAATAGGAGCGGCGATCGACAAAATACCGATCTACAAAATTTAAAGAAAGCATCGTATCAACATACATCGACATGCCGAAGAGCTCATCATCTAAATAGCGCCCGATGAACCGGCTAAACCGAGCCACCGGATAGATCAGACGTGCTTGGCCTTCTTGGCCGAAGGGCACATCTCCTCGTCGGCCAGCAGAGAAGCAACGGCGGCGGTAAAGGTCGCCTGCTTTCTCTTACGGACAAGGAGAGACCCCTCCTCCTCGTCAGAATCATCCCCATTAGAGATGTAGATCTCCACCGTCTCCTTCTGAACAGGGGGGATGGGGAGTGGAACCGATGTCGGCGCCACCACCGCCGAAGACTTTGTTCTTCGCGTACGGCGCAAGCACTTGGCTAACGACCCTCGCTCGGGCTTCCACCGCATCTGCGTCTCACCGGGGTCCATAAGCTCATTCGGCGACGTCCCCGCGGTCATGGGTAAGAGCCTTGGGATGCAATTTAGCAACGGTCTTATCTTTGTGCAGCCCCATTCTCCGGAGGATATTCTCGCATGTGTCCGGCCCAAAGCGGTGCAAAGGAAACAAAGCGGGAGTTAGGTGGAAGAAATAAATCAAAGTTCGAAGAACAAGAACATTGAGAGCGATGATGGGCCTTGCACCGACCCCACTCACCCCCCGCTAGTAAGGCAGGTATGAGACCGACATAGCAAAGCGGCTCATCCCGAAGAATGATCTGCGTCGGGGGAATCCATCTTCTCGGCACCCCACTCTCATCCGTCTCAAAGAGCCTCATCGCCGCCTTCTCATCCGCGTTAAGGTAGACACGGTGGCATCCATCTTGAGCTTCTTGTATGAAACCCACTTGTCACGCTCCGCCTTAGTCTCGCACCGCAAATTAACCGGGTGCTGGAAGGAGCGAGGCAGCGGATAGTCATCCGGCACCTTAACGTACACCCACCGATCCCTCCGGTCCTTGCGCAGGAGGTAAGTTTGTCAACGAAGCATAACCATGCTCCGTTTGCACACTGTACCATCCGACACGGTTAGGTATCGATGGCCGGAGATAATGAAGCCGGCGGAATAAATTCACCGTCGGGGCCTCTCCCTTGAAGAGACACAAACAAACAAAACCGACTATGGTCCTCATGGCCAACGGGTGTAGTTGGGCAACGGCAACGTTCATGGCTCTAATGATAGCCATAACGTACTCATTTAGCGGAAACCGGAGCCCGTACTCCAAATGCCGCATGTATACACCAAGTATGACCCGGTGGAGGGCAAATGACCGCCCGACCCTCCCTAGGAATAACGATCTCGTACCCCTCGCCAAAGGAGAAATGGTCCTCGAAAAATCTCTCGCCGGAACAACGGGCAAGCTTATGGGTCCAAGCACAGTCAAGGCGGACCTTACAAGCGTCGCCGTGATCCATAACACGCTGCCTCTCCTCATTAGGGCGAGCCTTTTCAGCATCATCACCAAAATCGTCATCAACCTCATCGGAGTCATCCCATTCCTCCAAAACTCGAGGATCAACTTCAGGAGAAGGAGACCTAGGACCCCGGAAGAGAAGTGCTAGCCCCGGCGTCGACAGAAGACATGATAGCAATAGTTACTTAACAAAATAAGAAGGAAGTTTGTTTGTTTACCTTGAAAAAACGCTCGCCGGAGTAACAACTCTGAAGATTAGAAGACAAAGAAAACCCTTGAAAGTTTAGAGGAAAATTTTAGAGAATGAAATTGGTGGCCAATTTCACGGGATAACTGCCCTATTTATAGGGAAAAGCCCATGAAGAAGGACCAATCAGAGAACAGCCCATGAAGCGTCAACCAATCAGCGTGCAGACACGTGTCGGACATGCAACCACGGGATGTCAATCGTTGCAACAGTTAGACGTCAATCAATGCAACAGTGACCAAGCGTCTTCAACACGCCTATTCATATCTCCTTGCCTATTCACCTTCCTCAACAAATTCCCAAGCATCCGCTCTCCGCCGCCACATAATCAACCAAGCTAAAAAGCGCCGGGGGCAATCAAAAACAACCTAAGCACTCTCAACCTGGTCTCGGCGGCGTCACTTTCTTTTTCCACATCGGATGCCCTTTACGCATCCATGTGGAGGGGGGATATGGTACGGCCTAAGAAAAGACCAGGCCGAGGCAAAAGAAGCCGCCGCAGAAGAAGCCGATGCAGGAAATTTTTTACAAATTACTTGCGCAGAATATACGCTCAAACATACATCGGAGCCCATACCACAAGATAGACTACGCTGGGGCAAATTGATGGGGCATATTCGCATCCGACCAAGTCAACATGATTGAGCAAGGTCAAAGATATCCACTGACAAGTCAACGACTTGGACAATCTAGCCGATCTGACCCATCGACCGTCGTCACTGGTCTCGGCATGGTAACCCAAAGGGACACATATCCGCGTACTCATATCCAAGACCCCTCGGCGGCGAGTCAACGGGATCCGCCGGCCAGCCATAGGCCCCGGCCGAGGGTAGATCGGTCTTTCCACCGCTAGCCACTTGGCCACTTGGCCACTACGTGACAAAAGGTGAAAGCCTATAAATACTCCTCAACCTTCATTGAGGAAAGGATCCCAACTAATCCACAAAGCCTAAACCTAAATACGCTATTCATCTGGTAATATCTTCCTTATCTCTCTACAATACACATTCAGCCAAGTAACAACTTATCTCTTAAGTTTACTGACTTGAGCGTCGGAGTGAGTACGCTTGGCACAAAGCCAAGCCCTCAGTTCGTTCATTGTTGCAGGAGAGGCCGTGAGGAACGATTGAGACCAAAGGAGAATCCAACTCAAGACATCATTCAACAAGCCACGGGTGGTAACTATACTTGATCTGGAATTACACCCGGAACAATAACATTTCACACCCGTTATATTTGTGTTTTATCTAAAGCAGCGTATTTTGTGATACAAAGAAGTTTTACAATTCTCTATTTAATTTTATCCGGTCTTTTCGTTCAACTTTCACACTGATTTTACTTATCTAACAATGTAACCAAGTTAAAATGCTATCTTATTTTTACAAAGTAACTCATAATAGAAGATTATTATAAATCATTTCATATCTTGCACCACTTATATCTCTCAAAGTATATGTGCAAATATTATTAAGGTATATTCTCATGAAAAAATTATTGATAAAAGTCACTTAATTTGGCGTTTTGAAATAATTTTTGATAAACGTGTATCTTAAAAAAGTGAGTAATTTTAGGATTTTAAAAGAGAGTAATTTCTAACTTACTCTTACTTATTATAAGTCATTTTCAAAATATTTTTATATTACATAAACTTGAAAGTTCGATGAAATGGAATATGCTTATAACGTGAAACAAACAAACCGATTATTTATAAAAAAAAAACTAAAAAAAAAAATCCTCTTACAAGAACCCTAAAGACACCATTTCTCAGGAGAAAAAAAATATGAAACTATATCTCAAAACAATTATTGTTCATAAAACAAGAAGATAGTACATGAGAGAACAATGTATACATTGTATTTGAAACATGTTACAAATAGAAAACCTAAGATGAATGAGAGGAAACATGAATGGTAAGTTGGTAACAATAATGTCTTTCAATTTATGTACATGCACGTTCCAACACCCTTACATGTGTCTCATTATTCCAAACTAGAAATTAAATCTAGAATTAGATTAGAGAAATTAAATTAAAAAACATGACTAATCACTTATAAGCTATGAGATAGGACGACTTTGTATATTAATAGGTCAACCTCAAGTTCGTAACCTCTTGATTCCAATTAGTAGTTGACCCATTGGATCGAGACATACCAATGTGGTAAAGTACTCAAGAACCTCAATGATACTACATATGTGACACACCATATTACAATTTCTAACTTATAATAATGTGTGAGATCGAATCAAATATTATGTTTCAGATCGAATCAAATTATTGAAACAATTAGTGTCTAAAATATTACTTAATATGTACATTTCATTGGACTACTATTGTTTTATGTATGACTTTTTTTTTGCTTTAAGGAGTTGTGTATGTTTCTATTTAGCAAATTATAATTTTGACTTGTATTAGAAAAGTTATGTCATTAGACATGTATTATAAAATGCCTCGGAATAGTATGTCATAATTTTTTATTTCTTTTGATGACGAGGGGGTTGAGTCCCCCCGGGTCCATGCATTCCCGCACCACCACATGGACCATGTAAGCCACCCCTTCGGGGGCTGCAATGGCCAAGTGATCATCGCCCCAACTAGTAGTCGAACCCGGAACCTATCAACTCCTACATTTTTGCAAACTTCAAGGTTTAATCCGGTTAACACTGGACTAACACCACTTGGTTAATATTCATTTAAATGTTATAGAGAGCATCTTTTAAAAGGTATGTTAAAAATTGAACTTGTCCCTGACACGGTTAACGACTTATCTAAATTGACCTGTATCTCACCGCCATATATATTAAGAAGTGGCAATCGGGTAGTTCGAGTCAAATTTGGGTTCGGGTCATTCGGGTTTAAGTTAAAATATATATTGAGTCATAAACACTTCCATTTCAGGTTCGACTCGCTTATGCATAAGGTTAAACTAGTCGGGTCAATGCTTAGCTCGACTCCAGGCCGGGTCAAGTTCAAGTCGTTGTCTAGTTGGGTCATTCAGAGAGATTTGTCGGGTGTCTTTTTTTTTCATTGCCGAGTCGGATCATTATCAGTTTCAGTATCAAGTAGGGTCATTTTGCTAATTTGTTAGCTAAGTCGGGTTTTAGTTAGATTTTGCCTGGTTTGACTCATCAATTCATTATTGGGTAGGTTTTCTTCAATTATTTTGCTAGCTCGAAGTGATATATTGAGTCAATGAGTAGCAATAGTTGATTAGTTATATACTTATATCGCAAACAAACATTCTACTAATGTACTCCCTCCGTCCCGGTCATTTGTTGTCCTTTGGTTTTGGCACAAAGACCAAGGAAAGAGGAGAGGACCAATTACTAAATGACATGTGGATGAAATTTAGTGTGAATGATCAAATTGTTCATCAAATGCAATCCTAAAATAGAAAGGACAACAAATGATTGAGACACCCCAAAATGGAAAAGGACAACAAATGACCGAGACAGATGAAGTATAAGCTTATGCCGCAAACAAACCTCTACTATTGTGGGGGTTATATTTCGAGTAAATGTTAGGTTACGTTTCCGGACTAGGTAAGCTTTAGATCTGAGTCAATTTCGAGTTATCTTTCGAGTAATAATGCCAGGTTTCAAATTGGGTCAAAATAGGTTTCGAGTTGACTCAACTTATTAATCATCTCGAGTTGAATCGAGTTCGTCATTTCGAATATACCTTAATTGGGTTTACTCGAGTTACGGGTCATAATCGGGTCGGTTTTGTTTTGCAACATTTTCAGGTTCTGTCAAGTGTGGTTTGCTCGGGTTTTCAGGTCGAATTGCTCGGTGCGAGTCAGACTTACTAGCTCTAGCCATTTCTAGTTGCCTCTACCACCGACAACCCCACCAGTGCAGCCATCCCAACCCCTTCTTCTATTGTTGTACCTCCCCAGCTCTTTACACCTAGACCTACCAAATGGACCGACCGATTTGGGTTTGCTTAGGTGTGGTTTTTTTTTGTTTTAACAGAATTCTCGGATCAGGTCAGGTCAATTCGGGTTCGGGTTCGGGTCATTCTCTGGTCAAGTATTTAAGAATGACGACCAATTCCAACAGTAGACATTCGAGTGGGGTCATATAGGGTATGGTCAATTCGGGTTCGGATCAAGTTTAAGTGCTCAGCTCGGGTGTTGAGTCATGTCATTGGTGTCGGGTCAATTTTGCCAGGTCTAGTTACACCTTCATTTCATCAAGACTTCTCGAGACAGGGGTTTCATTGGCATAGGAAGGGTTTTTAGGGGTTGGGGATGGTGTCTCGTGGTGGTTGAGCAATTTCCACAGGAGACAAGTGTATGATTGGTGGTGTGATAGAAGTTAGTGTTGGCCGGTGAGGTGGGGTTAGGGAGGAAGCAGACTTGACTATGTGGAGAGTCTAAGACAGAAAAGGTGACGCCATTGTCGTCAATTAAGAGGGTTACTAGCAAATCGATCCTCTTCACTTTTCTCTCTTCATTTCCTCTCTAATACACTCATAATCTAATATATTTTCGCTCTCCATTCATTAAAACATTATATTAATTTTATGAAACAATTACAATTATTCAATCATCACAAGATTTAATCCGAATCGTTCATAAAAAAATAGAGCTCTATTTCTTTGCAAGAAATAAAGAGGATCATCACTCAGCTACAAGCTACCATAAATAGAAACATGGACAATCAGATGGAAAATCCCAAGATAGAATATATATTTAGGAATAGTGAATATATATCTTAACATGTAAGAATGAAACTTGAAAAGGTCGAGGACGTCGATTCCCGAGCCTGTATCCACCACCACACCACATCAGAGCCTTAATCTCAAAATGATTTGGAGGACATGAATCATCTTTTAAAATCATCCTTTGGTGCCTCAAAATGTGAAAATATAGAACGAGAAGAGTGAAAAGCAAAGCACGGATTTCTTTTATAAAAGATTAGAATTTAAATCTACGAGAAAAATTAAAACGATGGTTTGAAAAATCGAAGAAAAAAAAAATATTACGGAATGCCTTAAAAAGTAAACCAAGTATTATTACAAAGAAAGTTCTTTTTTTGTAAAATGTGTAATAAATCCAAGAAGAACATATTATTTTTCTAAAATTAAAATTTAAATACTAAATATTTCAAATAAGAGCATATATTAAAAATCCACGTGTATCATTTCCCTCCATTGTACCCTCTCCATCGTCATATCTTCTTCAAGCCCAAGAAATTTCATATCATGTTCAATAATCACTCTCAACCAAGTCTGTTTTTATTTGGTCTCCCTCTATCCCTAGAAGCCTTTTCTATTCCCCAAATCTCGAGCCTCCTAATTAGTGCGTCCATCATATTCACCTACTCTAAATCATATTAGATTATTGACAAACAAAAATAAATTAAAGAGCACTTATATTATTATGATTATTGATAAGTTGCGGAACCAGGATTCTCCGTTAAGGGGGAGGGCGGAAAATCTCAGTAGGGGCGAACTGGTAATGCCGTAAAGTAAACCTCGAAAAAAACAAAAAAATTAACTAAGAAATTCGAATTTTCCAATGTCTAGCGGGAGCGAGCGCCCCTACTAGCCCACCGTAAATCCACCACTCATTATTGATGTTATGAAATAATAATGTATTACAATATTATATAGAGAAATTCTTAGGTGTATCAAGTGTACCACATCATCATACACCTACCCAATCTATATTCTATATAAAAGTATAATAGAGGAACCAATATGCCATGTGTCAATCTCACGTTCACTGTTTATTAGTCTAGTTTTCCCACCCAACTTCACAAACAATATGGATCCTCTGTCCCGTTTTTGTGTCTTATTGTGTGTGCCACTTCACTCACATTTTGACACATCACTTGTTGCAAAATAAAATATTGCAATAATTATATTAGTTTGTTGATGTATTAGAAGGTGATTGGAGTGACACACACATTAGGACACCAAATGGGACAGAGGATCCCCACTCCTTCACAAATTGTTTAACCCAAATTTTTTTTCATTCTTTCCGAAAATTATACATGAACATTCCTAAAATGTATAGGTCCACCAAATTTGCTAATGCTATCTGATTTAAATCATTAATGAAACTTGCCTAACTTATTTCTATTGTTTTTCTTAATCAAATAAAAAACACAACTTTTAAATTTCAAAAATAATAAGTATAATTTTGAAGTGAAATTCTAATTTGGCAAATCTTACTTAACTAATGTCCAATTGATCATATACGTAGTAATTGTATTAATAGTGATATTTTTAGCTTTTATATTGCAAAGAGCCAAACATATTCTTAAAAGCCGGTCCCTTGAAAACTTTGTTAGAAAACTAATTATAATTTGAAATAAAAATGTTATTAAAAGTAGTAAATTGGGTACGTATAATTTTAAATTAAGTACTAATAAAATTGGTTATAAAATATGATAAAATAAATACGATTATTATTAAAATATGTATCAAAAGAAAGAGTTATGATCAATTCGTATTAATAATAAAAGGTTATAAAATTACGTATAGAGATACGAGAAAAAAATGGTCTCGCAATAACTTATTGAGAGACCATCTCACCCAAATTTTTGTACCTTTGAAAATATGGAGTATAATATTTCTTATAATTATGCCGCATCTGTTAAATATCTTTTTTAGCAACTTCACGTTTTTTTTAAAGTACATGTTATTAAAGTAATAAAAATGGAATACGGAAGGAAAAAGAATATGGCAAATGCATGTAGAACTTTTCAAAGACATATTTAATACTTCACAAATTCTTGCTTGTGACGGAGATACCCGTCGCAAACTTGCGACGGGTCGGATACATACCACATTATATGGAAATGAATCGGGTAGGAGGTACAAGTATCTGATAAGAGAAAGAAGTAGGCAGCTAGGTGTAGTACTTGATGTACCTTCCTCAATATTTAATATTAAAATTTGTAATTAAACTATTCAATTATATTACACTTCCTATGCATCTTGAAATACCAAACTCTCAGATTACATTTTCCAAATTATACTCTCTTAATTCTCACTTTGAAACCTCAAAAATTCATAAAATTAAAATTATTTCACAACTTATTTTCATCTTCTTCGTTGCAACATCACTAAAAAAAAGAACAATCTTATAATAATTAAAACTCTTGTAAGAAAAACCGTAGCAAATAAGCTACCATATAAGTATAATAATATAAAACGATTCAGGCAAGTGTTGAGCTCAAGGAAGGTATTTTAAATTTCAAAAAACTTTTGATTTCAGTTTGTTGTTTTGTGGTCATTTTAGAGTCTGTTGTTCATTTTTTTTATTATACTTGAAATTTTTGCTTGAATGTGCATAAAAATCATAATAGGATTTGTTGTTAATTTGGAGTTTTTGGTGTTTTAATTCTAGTATTTTCATTTTTACAAATTTTTTGGTATTTTAATTTTGGTTTGTTCTATATCCTATTACATTTCAACTTAGCTTAATATGGTTCATAATGTTTATGGACTTGGACACTTTGTTATTATTTGTGGATATAACTTAGTTTGATTGATCATTATTAATGAACATATAACTGAGAATGATAACATATAGAATTAAACTGTCAACAGAGTGGCCGGCTTAAGGAAGTTCTTGATTAGTATAAAAATGTAACCAATTATCAACTGTTTGTGACCGATTTTGATTTATGCATATATGGTAACATATTATATATATCTGGTGACAATTTACACTTGTGAGTCTATTTGTGAAATATATTTTGTGACAAATATCTTTGAAAATGTTGCTATTTAAACAGAGGTGGTTCCATATTCTATTACAAAGGGTATACTTGTTGCTACTTGTCGATATAACTTAGTTTTATTGATTATTGTTAACGGACATATTACTGAGGATGGTAACATATAAAATTAAATTCTCAACACAGTGAACTGTTTAGTAAAGTTGTGGAGTATTATAAAATGTAACCAGTTTTCAACTGTTTGTCACCAATTCTTCCAGTTGTATTATGGCGGTAACATTATTATTCTCTTAACGTGGTGATATAATGTATATTTCGATATTTCCTGTCCAAATGAGTCTACAACTGGACCTGAACGTGCCACTGAGGATCCCAAGTACATTCAACGCTACACACGCATGACAATAAAAAGAGTTCAAAAGACCGTGAGTGATACTGCAAAAGAAGGAGGTCGTGCCAAAAAACAGTAGTTTAGTGTTTTGAGGCACTTATTTTAGACATGCTTGATGGTTATGTTAAAACAGTTGTTAATTAAGTTGTATGTAAAACTGGACTTGTGTTTTGGGGCACTTATTTTAAAGATGTTACCTTTTAAATCAGTATATTACATATTGCATTGTATATGTTAGTAATGTTATCACTTTTTAATAAACTGTTAGCATATTGAAATTGCTAAAATAATGGATAAATATGTAAACAAGTTGTTATTTTTTATGTGTGACTTATGGCAATGTATTTTACAAATTATGTCCATATTTTTTTGGAAACATGCAAACAAACGCCCAAGTTCAAATCAAATCAAATATAATGTAAAATGGTAAATTTCTAAATAGTATGGTAACATATTATACACATACTCCGAGTCACCATTTGTATTCTTACATGTTACTAATTTAAGATTCTTTCAAATTTAATTAAACATATTGTATAATGGTTACATCATTTCACTAATATGATAACATTTTGACTATTATTGTTACATATTATTGTAACATAATATGTAATTTGTTACATCTTCTAACTAAGATGATAACATTTTAAACACACTCTCATGTCACCATTTGTATTCATATATGTCAATATTTTAAGATTTTTTTAAATCAAATCAAGCATATTGTCAAATGGTTACATATCCTGGCTATGTTAGTACCATTTTACATACATACTCCCACGCGTTATCATTTAATCAAATCTAATTAAAACATATATCGTAAAATGGTTACATACTCGAACTAATATGATTACATTAATACATTCTGACTAATATGCTTAGATATTGTAATACATTTTGTAAAATGGTTACGAATTCTGATAAGATGATGACATTATTATTACACAAATATATGGGTAAATTAGACCCATATTAAGTCACTAACTTGCCAAAGTTAGTGTTCAACGACATAAACAGAAAATGGTGCCCAATCATAACAATATTACCAAGCACATACAAAAAAATATTATTCATCAAACCACAAACCAAACTAAGTAATATGAACATTTCCACACACTATCACATAGTTCTGCCTCACTTTCCTTCACTAATGCCCTTGTTCACAACTTAGCTTGTAATCACCTTTTACTTGTTGCACCTTTCTTTACTATTGCTCGAGTGCATCTCTTGTTAAACTTCAGACAAAACTGATAACATATTAAACAAAACTGATAACATATCAAACAAATTTGATAACATATAACAAACATAAATCAACTACAATTCAAACATAGAAATAGATGTCATATGCAACAAAATTCGTAACATAACCAACAAAATGATAACATCTCAATATATATCAATAACTGATATCACTAAATGATAACATATCCAAAAAAACTGGCAACATATTACTATAATGATAATGATCTGATTTAATCGCAAAAGATGGTAACATAACCAATAAAATGCTAACATATCAATATATATCAATAAGTGAGATCACTAAATAAAAACATACTCAAAAAAACCGGTAACATATTAAATAAATATTCAATCAAATTAAAGTATGAAGCAAATATTGTTTAAATTTTTACTCAAAATAAAAAAAATATAACATTATTTTAAATAATGAGAATAACCATATACAAATAAAAATATTGTAAAAACAATTAACAAATAAACTGAACAAATTTTGCATGTGTCGATTATTAAACCCCAAACAATGAAAAAAAATTGTTTTGCTATAATAATCAACTAGAAAAAAAAAGTTATAACCATATACAAATAAAATACTATAAAAATGATGACAAAATAGATCATCTATTTCGACATCATCGACTTCCTTTGTCGATCTAGTGTTTTTCTTAACTTGTTGACGTTATGCTCCTTGTTTCATGACCATCTTCCATGATTTGTGAATAGATTATGAAGATTTGTGAAGAGTTTATGAAGATTTTGAAGAAAAGATGAAGAGATAAATTTTATGAGAGAGAAGTAAAACGGATGAAATTGAAGATAAATTGTGACTGAAAAATGAGAGAGAGGTAGGTTAAATGTGCATCTTGCTTTCTATAATTTTTGTGGTAAAAAATTAGCCTAGGGAATAGAAAAATATTAAATGATTTTTTAATACCAAGATGTCAATTCACCATTAATTATCCAACAGTAAAAGTAGTGGGGCTGCTCTACCATTTTGCTTCTATACGGTACTATCCGACCCGTCGCAAGCTTGTGACGGATACCTCCGTCACAAGCACGACGGATTGTTAATACTTACTATACTTTTTCGTTTTTATAAGTTACTTTAATAGTTTAACAATAAGCACAAGTTAGAAAAAAAAAACATAGCGGATTACTTTTATCATAAATAGATTGAAATAGTGGATTATAAAAGACAGATTTTATTATAATGTTTGACGAACATATTTTTATAAGCAGAATTAGTTAAAGTGTTTGGTAAGTAGTAGATTATAAATGATACTCCGTAGATTATTATTTTCTTTGTAAAATGAAGTAATTTTCCTATTTTAGAATATGTCAACCAGTATGCTGATGTACGGTCGTGCTATTTTGGAGTTAAGTTTGCTTAACTTTTCTAACTCAACTTATAAAAGCTTAACTTTTCTGAACTAAATTTATAAAAGCTTAGTAGCACTTATAAAAGCTTAAGTACTAGACTAGGCAAACGGGCCAGTCAGGCCGGGTTCAGGTCGAGTCATTTTAAGTTTTACATGTTTTCGGGTTAGTTCGGGTCGAGTCAGGTTACGGGTTTGCTGGTTGTGTCCGTTTCAGGTCAAGCGAGTCAGGTTATTTCGGGTGGGTCATTTTCGGGTCCATGATTAAGAGAGAAAAAGACATTTTAAGTTTTTTAGGCTAACTAGAGTTATGTTTTATCGGGTTACTTTCTGGTTGGGTGGTTTCAGATCGGATCCTGTCAGGTCGGGGTCTGTTACGAGTCAAGAAAGCTCCGGTTATTTCGGGTTTCGGGTCTTATTCGAGTGTTGCAGTTCGAGTCAATTTAGAGTATCGGGTCAGCCTTTTCGGTTCCGGTTGATTTTGCCAAGTCTAAGCTTAACTTTTCTAATTCGAACTTATAGGAGCTGAAGTTATAGAAAATGGGTACTTACTGAACTTATTAGAGTTCAACATATTTAGACTTGTTAGTAAATAAACTAACAAGTATAATTATTTTTGATATTTGCTTGATAAGTCGAAGGACAATGTCGTGCAAAAAAAAAAAATTAGAAAATAAGAAAAAAAGGAAATTGGAGTGCTCATATCGATATTATCCTAATTGGAGAGAATCATTTGCGTTAGACATTAAATGCTTAACATTGTTATAATTGTTCGTTTGTATTTCTCATACAATTCATTTAAGTAGATGTTCAAGTACAATATTTCTCTTGTAATAATATAAAATTATTTGTACAATGTTATTGTGATCATAATTTTTTTATAATTATTTATATATATTATTTAAATATGCCCGTGCAACTTTGCACGGGTTCTAAATTGATAAAAAAAAAATATATTAGAATTACTTACACTCTCCATAAATAATAAAACAAAATCTAAGTGGAATATGAATAAAGGTTTATCATCTATCGTTCTGTGAACCCTCTAAATTTACCATTAAATATAGAACGATTTCAAGTACATCGCCGTATATTTTTATTTTGTGCATGGAAGTTTTATCTAGTAAAGTGGAGCAAGCGCAATGGGAAAGGAAAATTCGAGGAATCCGAATTTGTAAAGGGGTAGCTCCTTTAACACACCGTCTCTTTGCAGATGACTCGGTTTTCTTCCTAGTAGATAAGGGACGGTTAACTTATCACCTAAGGCGCTTACTTAAAACTTACTGCAGAGCATCGGGACAAGTGATTAACGACGGTAAGTCTGGCATTATTTTCAGTCCGAATATAAAACTGAGAAGAGTTAGGATATGTCTAAAAGCTTTCAGAATAAAGAACAATAAAGGGTTTGGAAAATACTTGGGACTGCCTACTGATTTTCAAGCATAAAAAAAGGATATATTTAAGGGCCTTGTGGAAAATATGCTAAAGCGAATCTCCTCTTGGAATGGTATTTTCCTATCACCGGTCGGGAGATTAACCTTGATCTCATCCATTCTATCAAATCTTTCAAATTTCTTTCTATCGGTATTCAAAATACCGGTAAGTGTGACAAAGAAGATTAATTCTCTTTTGTCGCATTTTTGGTGGGCGGGATTCAGGTCAGGAAAATATCTTCACTACTGTAGTTGGAATTTTAGTAGTTTACCAAAAACGGAGGGCAGTCTGGGTATTCATAATATTGAGTGTTTAAACCAAGCTTTATTTGCTAAACATGCTTGGAGATTGGTTAGCAATGAGGAAAAGTCCCTTTTTATGCCTTGCTTTTAGAGAGAAGATTTTTGGAAGGAAAGTTTTTGAAGAGGGGTTACATGTTAAAAATAAAGGGAACTTGCCATGGGGAGTAAGAAGCATGAATTATGGTTTATCTTTTGTTCTGGACAACATCGTCTGGAAGCCCGGTATTGATTCAAATCTTAATGTTTGGAGGACATGATGGGTCGATGGGGGATTACCGGAGCCTGTTGACATCTTACTTGACGAGGGCTTTAGCTTCATGAAGGTGTAACACCCCCATACTCCAAGTGCCTTACCAGAACCACTTAAAGCATGAGAATGCTACCATCTCGGTTACCCGAGGCAATGTATATCAAATAGACCATAAAAGAACATACTTTAATAAATAAGTTTAAGTGATTACATAACAAAACCAAAAGTAAAGTAAAGTACAACCGTGCTAAAACCAAACTACAACTAAAGTAACAAAGGTATAAAGACAACACAACGGAAGACTACTAAGTACTATCAGACTCGTGGCAACTCCATCCCCATCAAATCCCGCGCGCATCCACAGTATACCTGCTAGACAACTGCTCACCACCCCCGAATGGATCACCACAGTTTTTAAAACATTTAAACGGGGTCAGTACTGATTACACAAAACAAACAGGTGCAATAAAACAATACCACAACCAATTCAATCAACCCAAACTCCATCACACCACCACACACCTGACTACACACTAAATTGTGCAGCCCTACCATATTACCAAACGCAACAGGTAATCCTCGCCGCCAGTGGGGGACCGCAGCCGTTCCCACCTAAGCCCCGCTCATATCATCCGAGCGATAAACCCATGTTCATTATTCTGTGGCGGGTTCCACAAAAGGCGAATCAAGGGCGTGAAGTCACTCCCGCAAGTGACTCCACTCAGCCGAGGACGCACCTCGAGAACCACAGACAAACAATCACAACCAATCACAATATACAACACAATTACCAATTATCAATTCCAATACTATACAAACCAACAACAATTATCAACCATCAACAACATTATGTAATCAATACTGAGTAGGGAAGCCTACCTGAAATATCAATCACCAAAATCGTCACAATCAACTAAGCATAATCGTTCTTCAACGAAATCACCTCCTATAAACACACAATCATACAATCACAATTTAACATCAACAATACTCCCCAAAACCCCCAAATTACCTAATTAGGGTTTGAACTAAAATCAATGAAATGATATAAAAACTATACTAGGATCTTACCCACAATGCGACTGTCTCAACGGCGTAAATAACTCAACGATCCGACGACTCTAGCCCTTAGGATTTGATAGCAATGTGAGAGAGGAGAGCTACGTAACCTTGTTTTCTCTTTTGTGAAACTTATAATGAGGTGAAAGTGAAAAGAAATGATGAAATATGTTTTTATAACCTTCTCGCGTTGCTATCAAAACCCGGAAAATAACTCATAAAAACACACTTACTCGATCGAGTAAGTGACTTACTCGATCGAGTGACCCTTACTCGATCGAGTGTCACACCTACTCGATCGAGTACCCATCAGCTCAGCTACTGTTTTGCGTAAAAACATACTTACTCGACAGAGTAAGTCCCACTCGATAGAGTACCCATAGACATAGAAAACCGTACTATTACAGTCTTCCCTCCTTAAAAAGAACTTCATCCCCGAAGCTCAACCCATACTCAAAACAAACATACTAACTCGATTAAGACACAACAACACAACTAAGAACGCAAAAACAAACCCCAACCTATAAAACATGAACTCTTAATACCAACTCCACCAACTATGCCTACCTTCACAACACGGCTCACGATATCGTATCAACTACATTATAGTCTCTCCTCGACACTAACTCCATACACTACCAACTACCATCCACAAACGCTGCTAGCTCTGTAACACATTATTCACTAGAAAATCCAATATCAAGACACTCATAAACATCAAACGGAATGTTACATTCTACCACCCATAAAAGGAACTTCGCCCTCGAAGTTTACTCCCATTCATAACATCATCATCCAACTGTCAACACTATCGAACTCATAAACATCATCACTCCACTGTCAACACTATCGAAGTATTCTCACACTCCTAGACATCAAACTACTACAAGCACGGCCATGACCTTTAACAAAATCAACCACAACAAAGATTCATCCTTTATGCTACACCAACACTCTACTTCCAATTATACTAAAACATGCACAACCATCAAATTCTCTTTGTCGCATCCTACTCCTCTTAAGATAAATGTTACGTCCTCGTAACTCACTAATACTAGATTCTTAGCTATATCTTCTCATTATCCTCATCACCGCATGTCAAAGATAACCGCCTATAACCTAAATATCCACCATTTCTATTTCCAAGTCTCTCTTACTTAAACATTTCTCATAACTCAATTCATTCGGCACACCACCTAACCTATACCCCAAAATCCTTAGTATAACCAATACTCCAATTCTTCCACATTACCGTAAAACGACATACTCCTCTATACAAAGCACTTATCTCCAAAAACAGAACTCACGATCCACACTTATTACATACACTCACACTAGATCCTCAAGTTATTTTCTTTCATTACCGCAAAACTCATCCATAGCTTAACATGATACTAATTCCCAACACCCTACACTCACTGTCCCAATAAAAGATTATGAACCCCTTGCAGCTTCCAGATCAATACAACACATGTTCCATAAATCACTTGCCATTACTAAGTCAACCAATGCCTCCTCTAAAAGAATATCACAAGTACTCCAACAACCTCTCGCAACTGTGTCCCATCAACAAGATATCACTATGCCATGACAACCACGGAAACATACACAACTCTCTTCCATATTATACTCTACCCTCACTCCCAAGCTTAAACTGGTAAGAAACATCAATAAACAAAACAACCGTCTATATGTCTAAACGAAACTCACAAGAAACAACTGTAAACAGAACAACAATCTATATGACTGGTATACTCATTCGAAAACATACTCATCCCACCTACTCCACCACAACCGATGACGGCATCGCAACACCGCCACCAACAGCCGCACCGTAGCGCGAAAATACCTGCATCACAACACGAAATACCGTGTCCAGATCACCACCCGAGGCACAACAGCCACATCGATAGTCATCGCAATTTATACAATCGCATAAACACTGACTCAGTACAACTTCCATGACAAGAAAACTTTATTAAAACCGCTCTACTAGATCACAATGCAACAAATCATACGGAATAAATAGATAAGAACCTGATGAATATCATCCATACCTTTTCACGGAATAAACATGTATCATCCATACACATACAAGTATAACTAGCCATGTCAGATCACCCAAATTATCACTTTTTTTAATATCATTCCATTAGGTTACCGTACCCAACATATATTACAGAACATTCAGATAACAACTTTATAACTATCACACCATACCACTTCTCGTGAGGTCAGAACCTCACACAAATATTTTTGCACATGATAGACCCGTAATCACATCCAACTAGTCAATCCTGAACACGTAAGTTACCACTTGATAAAGGTTACCTCTCGCCCGAGCTTAACTCGTATGCCCCTCATGACACATTCTCCCATTCGCATAACCATAACCTCCTGCCAAATATAACCATGCCGCTAATACTCAACTACTAGCAACTGTATTCTATAACCACATCTTATACTCCCTCACAACCATACATATCAATCCGGTCTCCACAAAATCAACTTCTTTAGAATGACTATCTTTCCTACTTATCGTCACCCTTAACCACAAGTGACAACACCTCAACACTACCACCGTTCGTATATCAAACCTCTTACACTCATCTCTGAATATCACGGTTTCCTTCCCATCTTCGGTTAGCATCTCAGATGATGAACATAAAACCCATAAACAAAATTTACCTGAACATTCATCCCAATTCTGTCTTTAATTGTATCGCCACCTAACTCACCACCAAAATTTCATATCGTGCAAATACTCTACCAACTTTTACTACCCTTAATTCCTCGAAACTCATGGCTAACATGTTGTCCTGAAACTCCTATACAACCATTAACTCACATCCTCTCATAATGCTATCACACATTTTCATGATTCCTTACTTTCATGTTTCTTAACTCCGGTCAACGTTCTCTTAGTTTACTCCCCTCATTCTTTTCTTTTTACACTCGACAAAAATCAATTATTAGTTCATCTCCTTACTCCTTGTACCTAACTCACGGGTAATCCGGTTACCTTTTCGTTGCTCCAAAACTCAAATTTCATTACTTCATATCGGTACCTTCTTACTCTTTCTTATCATGGGTCCTCTCTCATCATTCAACTCACTCACACTTACCACTAATCAATCCACAAAATCATCGTTTACTGAGCAAATCACACCCCTTTTTTTTTTGGAAACCAAAACTCATCTCATACCGTTAATTGCCCAAGAAAAGCACACACTAGTTTTACCTCTTAATAAACCAAATCTCCCAAACTCACTCACTATCTACAAATCCATGTCGCGACATGTCTCCATCTAAGTTCACTATATACCACTCTTCTCCATCCTCTTACAACGACCTTTCATTACATATATTCTTAACCAACACAATCTAACCATCTCCCTCCATAATTCCTGACACATCTCAAGTTGCTACTACCCACATCCTTCTTTTCAACCTTTTCATTCTCACGTTCCTTACACTTACATCACTCCACTCATATACACTTACCTTTACATTACTCAAATTCGCAATTATATCACTCACCACGTCTCACAAAACTTGCATCATGCCTCAATCAGCTCATCAAAGTTCCTTTTCTTTTTTCCACTATTCATCACGACCACATATAACTCATGTCCTCCCCACCGAACTCATACCCACCATAAGGTGTCACTCAATACATCATGTGATTGGGTAACTTACGCATCAAGACCGACACACACGTAAAACAATGCATAAAGAAGCAAAATAACACCTTTGAATTAAACATAATATGCAACGAAGTCGAAAGATAAGCATATGACCCAAAACATGGGTCACTAGACCGAGTACAGCCTACTCGATCGAGTAGGCGAAGCTCAGAAGCACGTATAAGACATTACCAGGGCTACTCGATCGAGTAAGGGTTACTCGATCGAGTAACAAGAGGTGCACTCGATCGAGTGAAGGCCACTCGATCGAGTACCCTACGCATTTCTCAGCACTGTCCAATTTTCGTAAAACGGTCATATCTCACTCGTTCTTGGTCATTTTGGCCGTGTGACCTTTCGTTAGAATCGTAAAAGAACAAGCTATCACCTCCAATTGGAATCACATCAAAATCATATATACATATCAAGTTATAACAGTTTAAATACAACCTCTCTATAATCGAACAACATAACTATTTGATCTTCTCTTTCAAACAACTTAAACATCAACAAAGTGAACAAAAACGACTCGATACCTGTAAAACCACTATCCCTAACCACATGTTACTACCTACCAAAAGCCAAACAATAACATCTATCATGCTCATATAACATTCAACTTATCAATCATGTACTACCCGCATGCTTTAATTTTATAACTTTTCGTAACACAAAACATACTCATATATATATATTACAAATCCTATTTCCATGTTACTAATTGTAGACACCTCAAAATGTCTATCTAGCCTTACGGGTACCCGATGATGAGGCTAAACCTAAATGATTAAATGAAAATTGACAATGTTATAATTAAAGACTCTTTACGCTTATTTCCCGAGAATTAACTTTTATAATGGCACCAAACCACCTTAAAACTTTCCATTTCCTTTCATTTCACCTTGACAATTTTTTTTAAAACTACAGAGTAACGGTTATCAAATAGTATATTATCCGCCTAAAACAGGCCGGGTTCGTATTGTAGCGTCTCAAATATGTTTATTTGCTCAGACTTATAAACAGGCCCAAGAAGTACGCATAAGGCAATTCACCTTATGTCCTTATCGGTACATTAGAGTGATTATGGTAGCCAAATATAAATTGTGTAATAATACGTAAGCTAATCAGAGTTACATTGCTTTTGACCTATAAAACTTGGCAAGTAAGAGTAGTTAGTAATATACGGGTTCGTATTATCGTTCACCTTATCGCAACCTGGCGAGGATATTTGAGGAAGTTTGGTGGAGTTTACACGTGAATTCCAAGGTCACATTAGAAATATGGCCAACATACTACACTAATCCTAATCAGAAAACGGAAAGGTGAGAGAAATATGGAAGTGATAAGGAATAATAATAATTATCAATCATAAAACACGTATAACAACTAGGACTGCAGATAGACAGAGCACAAAACTCTATCTTTTCACAAACCAAAGCTTACACAAACTCCGGGTTACGAAACCTATAAATTTACACCGTGGTACCCATTCAATAAGGAGGACGAACAAGACGACAGAAACATACGACATACACAAGAATAATACGGAGATTTACACGAGACCGGATCCAAAAATTCTAACTCTCTGAAATACGTCACAAATCAAAAACTAAATTCAATACTCTCAAATCACCGTCTCAAATATACTATCCCAGTTTCAAATCAAACCATTCAAATAAACCGTCCCAGTTCAATATAAGCGCATAAGAGCCAATAATTTACGACAAAGTCGAAATTCATTAATAGTCAATATCCACATAGGCCTGAGGGTACCAGATTCAAATAAGTTTTTCTTACTCTTTATTTTTATCTAATTCTTTTATTGTCTTTTATTTATTCTCTCTATTTATTGTATTGACTAACCTAGTTTATTTCTTGGTATCGTTTTTCTTATTCTTTTGATAAATTTCGTCAAATATATAATATTATAAATAAAAAGTAGAGGCCGTCAGTTTGATGGGCGGTCCGGGTGCCTAACACCTTCCCTGAACGTACCTTTACCCCCGAATCCGCAATCTTTGGTTCAGATCGGAGTGACGGATCAGTCCCCATTCCAGGGATCAAAAGGGACTTTTCCGTTAAATTTGTTTTTGTATGTTTTTTATAAAACCTACTGGCGACTCCATATTATTTATATATATTTCAAAAAGGAGATTTTTTCAGGGATCTCACACTAATACAACAATATTACAAATCCACTTCGTCACCTAAACATATTCATAATCACGAAATTCATATTCTCATGTAATTGCCACACCATCTTTTCCAATCACTTCATCTATTTCAACCACATTCTTCATCTACAAGTGCATATGATACAACAGTAGACAAGTATATGAACTTATTGTATAACTTTACGCAAACAAAAATTATGTATAATCATATCACATACCCTAATCACATGTTACTAGTATAGCCACACTATAAATCATCCATCCTGCAACATCATTATTCATCACATATTATCATATATGAACTACTTCCCTTTTCACCACATCATTCATCTTCTCATGTACTTTTCCAACAATTCCAAACAACATTGTAAATCAACTATCATGCAACATGCTTATTCACAACACTTTTTACTACATTTCCCATTCCACCACAATCATTTTCCAACATTTCTATACAACACATCATCCATCATACGCAATAGAACATTAGTAAACACATAACGATCCCATGACACCCCATAGTGGCCGGTTTAAAGTTGTAGGGCGAGTTCGCGACTTTAGGATGTCTTCCAAGTCTTTGCATTAGCTCCCAACAACTCCTACCCGGGTTCATTTTATTTTGACTCTTTAAGTTCATTGAGTTCATTTGTTACAGGTTAAAAAATCGTCGCTCTGATACCACTTTGTAACACCCCCATACTCCAAGTGCCTTACCAGGACCCCTTAAAGCATGAGAATGCTACCATTTCGGTTACCCGAGACAATATATATCAAATAGACCATAAAAGAACGTACTTTAATAAATAAGTTTAAGTGATTACATAACAAAATCAAAAGTAAAGTAAAGTACAACTGTGCTAAAACCAAACTACAACTAAAGTAACAAAGGTATAAAGACAACACAGCAGAAGACTACTATCAGACTCGTGGCAACTCCATCCCCATCTAATCCTGCGCGCATCCACAGTATACCTGCTAGACAACTGCTCACCACCCCCGAATGGATCACCACAGTTTTAAAACATTTAAACGGGGTCAGTACTGATTACACAAAACAAACAGCTGCAATAAAACAATACCACAACCAATTCAATCAACCCAAACTCCATCACATCACCACACACCTGATTACACACTAAAGTGTGTAGCCCTGCCAGATTACTCATCCCAACAGGTAATCATCGCCGCCAGTGAGGGACCACAGTCGTTCCTACCTAAGCCCCGTTCATCTCATCCGAGCGATAAACCCATGTTCATTAATCTGTGGCGGGTTCCACAGAAGGTGAATCAAGGGCGTGAAGTTACTCCCGCAAGTGACCCCACTCAGCCGAGGACGCACCTCGAGAACCACAGACAAACAATCACAACCAATCACAATATACAACACAATCACCAATTATCAATTCCAATACGATACAAACCAACAACAATTATCAACCATCAACAACATTATGTACTCAATACTGAGTAGGGAAACCCTACCTGAAATATCAATCACCAAGATCGTCACAATCAGCTAAGCATAATCGTTCTTCAACGAAATCACCTCCTATAAACACACAATCATACAATCACAATCTAACATCAACAATACTCCCCAAAACCCCCAAATTACCCAATTAGGGTTTCAACTAAAATCAATGAAATGATATAAAAACTATACTAGGATCTTACCCACAATGCGACGGTCTCAACGGCGTAAAGAACTCAACGATCCGACGACTCTAGCCCTTAGGATTTGATAGCAATGTGAGAGAGGAGAGCTACGTAACCTTGTTTTCTCTTTTGTGAAACTTATAATGAGGTGAGAGTGAAAAGAAATGACGAAATATGTTTTTATAACCTTCTCGCGTTGCTATCAAAACCTGGCAAATAACCCGTAAAAACACACTTACTCGATCGAGTAAGTGACGTACTCAATCGAGTGACCCTTACTCGATCGAGTGTCACACGTACTCGATCGAGTACCCATCAGGTCAGCTACTGTTTTGCGTAAAAATATACTTACTCGACAGAGTAAGTCCCACTCGATAGAGTACCCATAGACATAGAAAACCGTAGTATTACAGAAGGATCTCCGGGTTAAAGATCTGTGTTATAATGGTGGAGGTTGGAATGAAGAGATGGTTAAGTTGATTTTTAAACAGGACAGTATGGAAAATTTTTTGGCGATCCCACTCATTTCCTCCAGGAATCAAGATGAAGTCTTCTGGCCTTACTCAAATGAAGGGAGTTATACCGTTAAAAGCGGCTATGGGGTGATCTTTGAGGAATATTTCGACAAAAAAGGATCTTTAAAGGACAAAGAATGGATAAATGAAAAGAAGAAGCGTTTCTGTAAAACCACCCTTTGGAAGCTTCCAGGACCTCAATCTTGGAAGATTCTATTATGGAAGATCATCACTGGTTCCCTTCCGGTTGGGAGTGAGTTTGTTAAGCGAAACTTTGGGTGGGACCCTTTCTGCACCATGTGCAGTACGGAGAATAGGGATTATGAAACCCCGGGCCATCTATTTAGAGATTGTGAAGTCTCCGCGAGAATTTGGTTTGATTCAGCACTAGGCATCATGACGAAACAAAACAGATCCTTGGGAATTGGCGATTGGATTATCAACTGGATAACTTATTTAAAAGATCACGAGGATAGTACGAACTGTGTAACACAGTTCTTAGCTATCCTGCATAGTATTTGGACACTACGCAATAATTCTATATTTAGAGGAGAAGGTTTTATCCCAAAGGTGTTCTTTAATCAATTAGCTAATTTGGCCTCCTTGGCCATGAAGGAACCTAAGAAGGGTGAATGGAACTTAGCGGATTTCCAGAATGAGAGTCAAGGATCTCCGGGACTTGACTATGAAGGAAAACGGATCAAGGAAGGTCAACCTTTTTTCCTTATCGATACTTTTGGCTCTCTTGTAACAGGATAAGAGTAATGGTGGATGCAAGCTGGGAGGTCTCTGGTATTGCTGCTTTTGGGTGGGCTAAATATCAGGGTATTCTACACTTGGAAGTTTCATCGGACTGTCTCAGCTTGTTGCAGCAATGGGCAGGAAAGGAAAGCAAGCATCATCACATTAAAGGCATCATGGACGAGATAGCATCTATTTAAGCAAGTTTTCATTATTATTTATGTTTTTGTTTCATTCGCAGGAACCTTAACAGAAGAGCTCATGCCCTGGCAAAAAGGGCTATGAGGGAGTATTAGGAATCTTTCTTTCCGCTTGCCAAAAAAAAAAAAAATACTTGCATTATTGTGTTGAACTAGTTCATATGTTTCCGACAGAAGCAACTACGGAGTAGTACGTACATATGGTACACTAGCTCGTAATTAACATCATTCATGATCTCATTTAAGCAAAATTCGGAAACAACCTGCCAGTACTTAACCTGAACTAAGCTAGTTCATCGATCATCATATGACTCAATAAGCATAAATTAGCAGGTACTCCTATATTAGTCGTTTTCACGATTAATTAATAGTTTTTGTTTTTGTTTTGTTTGTGTTTTTGTTTGTGTTACAAATCGTTCTCGATCAATGAAACGAATATGAATTGTATATATTCAAGTCAAATATTAGATCACATACTCGATAATCAAATCAATTTTCTACATATTTATGGCTCAAATTAGCAATTACAAGTTGTACTACTTGAAGAGAGGATCACAACAACGACCAACATAATACTATAATAACATGTGATTATTTATTTTTAACTGATACAAGTGTGTCAATTTGTAAAATGGGCATGGGAGGTTCCTCTAATATACCTATGCTTAGTTATTGCATGAGCATTTGAGCAACTTTCCATGACAACTTGTTTTACAAAGCTTGATCAAAGCTCGGTTCACTCGACTTGAGTTTGAGCTCGGCTCGGGTCCTTTACGAGTCAAGCCGAGCAACGCCAAGCTCCCTAGCAACTAGATATTTTATCACATTTACTAACCCCTGTAATTTTATTAATTTTACTGATCCCGTTGACCAAATCCTAAAAACGCTTCTCCTCAACCTTTAATCATCCAGTCTATCGATCGCCATGTCACTTTTGATGAATCGTTTTTGCCCGGCATGTTCCTTTAACTTGACAAATACTTTTTTTTTTATATCACTTCAATTTTGATTTGTTATTAATTTCAAGTGGTTGCAATTTCAATTTTATCCTTAGATGGAAGTTAGATTGATGTTATCTTAAAATTACTCTTATTTATAATTGTTAGGTGTGAATAGAATTTTTAGTTAGTTTGCTCTAAAAAAAAACAATTAATCTTCTATAAGGCCGTGCAAAAAAACAATAATCACATCAGTCTAAATGGAAAACAACAAACTACATAAAGGTTAAAAACCCTTTTTCGACAATTTTTATGTAAAATCGCCTTACACAAGAATTACCTAATTCACATCCCCTATTTACTAAATGAATAGGTGAACTCCAAAATTTTCCCTCCAAAAAGCATCTTTATAAATAAGGAAACTATTGATAATTTAATTGTATTCACTAAATAAGGTAATTAATAATTATATGTTTTTTATTATATAATATTTTTCATTAAATATTAACTTTTTCATCAAATTTTATAATTTTCACTAAACACTAAACTATAGTATTTTAATAAATAATATAAATAATATAAAACTATAAACTATTAAATCTTTTATTGATGCTATTATTTGAGAATGACTTGACTCATACTATATATAAACAAAATTATAAATCGTTTTGATTACTTTCATGACAAAAACAAATGAGAGAATTAATAAATTGTAATCATTAGCTTTGTGGTATAAAAAATAGTTTTTAAAAAATAGCTTTCAGTTTTTTTTTCTCGAAAAAATATTCAATAACGAAAAAAATGAACAATTAATTAGATACCACTATTATTTTGCAGTTCAATTTCATTCGGTTTTCTTGAATAATTTTACAGTTCATTTTTTTTTCTCATATCAAAATATAATGACATGAAATATGAAAAATTAGTGAGGCATTAATTTAGCATTATTAAGTAATATAAACGTAAAAACTCTATAAATACCGCGTATTTATTGCGCGGGATCTAAATTAGTTAATGATTAAATGACTAAAATTAGTGCTTATCTCATTGTTCAAAATAACAAAGATCTAAAGGACAATTTAAAAATAATCAAAATTTTGTCCTAGAGGATGATCATACATAACATCAAGCTGATAATATAGGAGTTGAAAACAGTAGGGAAAAGAATCTAAGAAAGACTTGAAGCAATAAACAATTGTTATATACTATAGTTTCATTTTCATTGCCATTTATTTATGTTTATGTGTTCTATACTTCTATATATATACAAGAGAAGACTTCCTCAAAGATAACATAGAAAACAAAAAGAAAAAAAAATGAAGAGAAAGAGAGATGAAATTATTGAGAAGAAGACAGGATTAAAGTCAGCCATTGAAGAACTTTCAGTTCTTGTCAAACTTGATAATAAAATCAAAATTAAGGGTTGTTCTTGTTCTTGTTCATCATCTTCGACTGCTGTAACTACTCCCGTTGCTGCTACTATTACTAACAACGGTGACGGTTGTTTTGTGAAAGAAGTTATAGTTTCCAACATACCAACTAGGCCTTTTATCTCTATTTGCTCCACAATTCTTCATGTTCTTGGTATGTTTCCTTTCTATCTCTTGTTTTTGATAGCTTTTCCATTCATATATGTGTGTTTTTTTACGGTTTTGACGGTTTGTTAGTCTGGATTTGAGCCGGGTAGAATTGTGGATTTGTGGCATGATTAATGTCAAGATTTTTAGTAGTTGGACTAACTATTTTGAGTATAAGTTGATCTATATACGCTAGATAATGGTTCATTGTTAACGTACTCAACTACTCTACCATTCAAAATTTATGCTGCCTCATTTTACTTACTTAATTACAACTTTCTCTAACATAACCCTTTATAAATACCGTATTCTAGTACGGGATCTGTACTAGTTAATTATTATTCAATTTATGATGTCAAATTTATTACTTCCTCAAATGTAGAAATACCTTGTATATTCAATACGTGAAGAGAACTTATAATTATCGACTAAAATGACCTTTTTATACTACAGTACATTTGAAGAAAGTTTATACAGGTTTTCCAATCGATATATACAAAATGTATTTTTTTTATTAATTAACCTAAAAATTTAATTACTATTAGATCGATAACTTTTATTTCCCTTTTTGTTACACGGGAGATAATTATCTATCCCTTTGGTTAAAAAAAGGAAAATAAAAACAAGTACTTATTATATTTCATTATCGATCTACTTATTCTGAACAAAATCACTATTCATTTTTTTTAAAAAAAAAAAAGTATATTCGCATATATGTATTTTATGAAAGAATAGCGGGAAAATTGAGAAATAAAATCAAACCGAACTATATAAATTTTCTTTTTGAAGTAAAAGAAACGACGTACGTTTATTAAATTGATCTGCAATAATTTGATGTTGCTATTTGCTAAGGAATTGCTAATGCCAAAATTGGTTGTCTTAAAACAACATCAATAAAAACTAATTTTTTCAACAATATAGAGTTCTTGGCAAGTTTCTAGACTTCATAAGAAGTAATAATCACAAATATTTGTTTCTTTTTCCACGTTATCTGAACCATTTATAATTAAAATCAAACTCAAAACTTGTGGATGCCTCATGCCATGATATGTGGTACTCGTCGTTTTGCTTTTGTATTCAAGTTATGTAGGGCACCAATCATTCGTCATTTTATCTATCTTTTGTTACAAAAATAACTCCAATATCAGTGGTTATAATTAGCATGTCAACGATGGTACATGCCACCTTTATGTTTTTAGATATTGTACTAAAGAGGTTTTAACCTAGTGGTTATGACTGAGGTATCGTGATAATAGGTCACACAACATTTCTGGTCTTTCGTCTTATTTGACACACACACAAAAAATCCGATATTGTAATTCCCAAAACATAAAGCCGACCTAATTTGGATATTGTATTGTACAACTGTAACAGAACATAAAATTTAGAGAGAGTCGGATCACTAGACAACCCTTTAAGATCCCCGTTGGGTTCACCAGCCAATCAAGCTACGAGTTAGCCTCATAAGTGAGACTAGTTTATAGGTCTAAAGGGGTTCCATTTTCATTAAAATCAATTAGTGATAAGATGATCAATAATTTATGATAACATACACTAAGCATTATTCAATGGATCATCAATATTGCATGAAGCATAGGTAATTCAAAGTACTCACTCCGTTTCACTCATTTGTTTACCTTTTATACAAGTGACTGAGACAGTTGTTTACCTTTTATACTAACATTATCCATATATACACGTAACCATGTACTCCGTACGAGTTGTTTGATATTGTAGTATTTGATCAAAGTTGCAACTATTTTGTAGATAAGATAGGGCCGACAATGGCTGTGCTCAGACAAGATATCTGCAAAAATATCCAGGCAAGTTATTTTTCTGTTTCAAATAATGTAGCAACTAATAATGTACTATAGCAACTAATAATTACTTTATTAAGTACCTTGTTTAGCAGCAACTAATAATGTAGCCACTAATAATTAACTTCCTTCGTCCCATTTATTTATTTACCTATGTAATTGTCTTACTTCCGTAAAAGAGAGGAAAATGATGTTCATTCTAAGGTTAAATTCTTGAGGTTCAATATCTAATTAATTTAAACTATTTTACTTGAGGAAATACTATGTACTTATGTCGTATATTGACTTCAATGTACATATATATAGTTACATATTTAAAGATTATCGTTCTTACTATTTGTATATGTTCGTTGTTCGTTTGTGACATCCAACATTTATATTTCTAGGTAGAATGTCATAACGATATAAGGAAACCTGTGTATCTACAATCCTACACTTATAGAAATACATTCGACATTTATATTTCTAGGTAATTATTTCCCTAAAAACAAGACATAGTTATTATGAATAAGTCCTAAATTCGAATCTAACTAGCTCATATTATATTGTACTACTCTTCTGGCTTATTTAACAAAAAAATCCTTAAATAAACGCTTGGTCGTCTATATAGTAAGTACATGGAAATAAAATGCTCAACGTTTATTTGAGCAATATGGTGATCGTAATTGTTTTTCTTAATTGCTCTGGAGTAAAAGGTATTTTAAAATAAATCTAACACGGTCAATTGCAAATGTTCTACATTTTCTTAGCCATGTAAGAAACTTGTATAGGACTTAAATAGAAATAGGATTTACTAAGTACTAACTCCCATACCATCCTTTGAGCTAGCTTTATGTGGATTCTCTCATTATCTATATCAAAAATCTATGAAGAAAAGTGGTGATTAATTCGTGCTTAAACTATAGAAAAATCAACGATCGTCTTGTTTTTAACAAAATCGATATATCAAAGTATTTGATAATCAGGAAATTAGAAGACAGATCGTACCATATCAGTTCCAATTGGTAAGAAGGGACCAAACCCTAGGTAAACTTTGGTGTCTACTGTCAATATTTATATTAGAGACTTGGGAGTATAATAATTTAATCTAAGAAAAATTACTAGAGAAAAAGTTGGGATACGGGTCAATGAAGTAACAAAAATATTTTACTTAAGAGTAATAACCAATGAGGCAATGACAAACAATTACCAATAGGCAAAAGAATATACTCGTATTTCCTCGGTCAACTACTTCTTGTCCTAGATAGCTGGAGAACTCGTATTTATTTACTTACATGTACATTGTTTAAAAGGATTATCTTAGCTGTCGGAATGTCTGTATAAGATACCCTTAATAAAAAATATACCACGGTATCAAAAAAAAAAAATAGTTGATCTTCTTTAAGATGCATAATCCTAGTTGTTATGAGTGTGTATAAAAATACCCTTTTTTTGGTTCAACTAAGCGCACTTTTATCGTGGATGAGAATCGAACCCCAAACTTCATAATTGGTAGATAAGAGGGTTCTTACCACTTGAACTAACTTTTGTTCTCAGTATAATTAGATACCCCTAATAAAGAATACTCCTATACCGCACTACGAATTTGTCATTCCTAGCTATTCTGCTTTTTGTTTCATCTATCTATTTGGTCTTCTTTAAGATGTCTAATATGTCTTTAAGTGTATATGGACCAAATATTAACCTATATCACAAATTCTCATCATAGACGGAACTATCCGTCTATACTATAGACGGATAGTGTTCTTCTCACAAATTAAAATGGGTAGTGCAAGTGGGTGGAAAATGGATACCTCCACTTGCACTACCCACTTTAATTTGTGAGAGGACACTATCCGTCTATAGCTATAGACGGATAGTGTCCGTTTATAATAAGACGGACTGAACCTATATAGATATATGTGATATGAGTTTGTCATTCCTAGCTATTCTGTTTTTTTTTTGTTTCATCCATCTATTTGACTCTTTTTTTTTTTAAAGACGAATATGTCCGTCTTAAACAAAAATTTATATAAAAAGATAAAATGAGTGATTTTGGATGAAAATAATTTTGAAGAAAGAGTAATATGCATGGAAGATCATATTTATAATCGACTTTTAAAGTTAAGATAAGAATAATTATTTGGAAACAAATTAAAAAAAATGATGGCCACTAAAATAGAATTTGGGACTAAGCTACATTGTTATCTATTAGAATAATTAGAATATTTTCGTAATTTAATAAATCAATTGTAGCTTCTAATTTAGATTAAAAATAAAAAGACTATGCCTTTCTGTTTATGCATTTGTAAATTTCTTTGTCATACATACTTATATAATTATAAAAGTTCATAAATAAAACTCTGATTCATTTTAAATTCAATATATAAATAAGAAATAACATTACAAATACTAGTACTAGTGGTTGCTAACTTCACTTTATAACTCCGCAAATATCTATAAGTGGAACAAAAGATAAAGGTCATGTTTGATAAACAATGGATTAATATTAGCAGAAGCAGAATGTGAAAGCAAATTATAATTAGCGGAATTTGTTGACAGGTTTGACTAGTATATTCGATTATCAGATTTTTTTTTTTAAAGGTGTTTGGTAATTAGCCGATTATCTCAATTATTTGTAAAATGACAATTTACGACATAAATAAAAAGTTGACTAAATTATTAACTCTAAGAATGAACGTAAATTTAATATTTTTTAAGGGGTAAAAGGGTGAACTTATTTTTTTCCTAATCTACTGATAGAATATGCTGGAGGGAGCAGCATATTGTAAGATAGTAGATTCGACCCCAATCTACTATTTCAATATGTTCTTTACCAAACACCCCCAAACAGCATATTGATTGGTCAAATATGCTAATTTTTTTTGTAATCTACTGTTTACCAAACACCCCCACTGGTAACTGGTAAAAGTCATGAGATTAACTAGTAAAAGTCATGATATGTTAACTTCACTTTATAACTCTGATTCAATTGTGCATATATCAATTAGGTTAACTAGTAAAAGTCATGAGATGTTATACTTATAACCAGAGTTCAAACCCCGTCTGCAACATATTGTTCCTCATGACTCCATCTATACACAAATAATATTAGCATCATAGAGTTAATCAGATGCATTAAAATTTAATTTATGACCTAATAATCACCTAAATGTGTTATGTCTAAATACATGGGCGCAGAGATTGGAGATGCTAAATGCTACGAATCCGACACAATACTCGTATTTGGTAGAGATACTAAACAAAGAAGCAGTTGAAGGAAATGCCAAAAAAGGTGATACTTGTAGCAAGGCCTTAGTCTGGCTTACAAGGTAATTCAACTACTTCTTCTATTAAAACCACATGTATGCATCACCACATTTTTCTTATATTTATTTATACGTAAAATTACATTATAAGATTCAATGTGTTATTGTGACATACTACGTATGTGTTCTTTTTTACGATGGTGCTACATGCATGTACCCGTACGAATTGAATAATATGACTACGAAGCATCCAATTTTGGATTAAAGGTGTCGTTTTGGAAAAATAAAAAATTTGATAGTTATTAATAAAAGTTTTTTACCTTTTTCTTTCTTAAAATATTTGTACTCCATTGAATAGTACTTTGTTACGTTGTACTTAAATTTTTTCACCCTATAAATTATTACTCTACATTTAAATTCTAGTTACGCCATTATATATATGCAACTCCCCCGTATTTAAAGGTGATCATCACTCATATATGTGGGAAATTCATTTAAATAATTTCAATTTTGCCACATCTTTTCAAAATAATTTTATGTTTGAATTGTCTACCATGCCAAGTTTTAATGTCATCTTTTCAAAATCGTCCCAAAAATAAAATCGTTAATTAGTTTGTGTTAATATTTGTCATTTTCTTCTCTTAATGTCGGTTCCACAAGCAAAATCTCTATAATTAAGAAAGGATTAATACTTGGCGGTGTTATAAGAGACCATGAAAATTTTCATTACGGTGACCTAACGAAAAATTAATTTCTAGATCATTATTACCTAAAAAATTAATTAAAAAAAAGGATTATTTGTATTTTGGGGTCTTGAGGTTTGGCCTAATTCTACTTTAGTGCATCGAGTTTTGCATAATTTTACTTTGGTGTCCTGGGGTTTGGATTACTTCTCACTTTGGTGACCTATCTATACATAACATTCTTAGTATTATTTTATACCAAAAAATGTATTTGAACATAATAAATCAAGTTTTTTTTACAATATTATGTTGACCATTCTATTTTATATGTAATTTAATATCCTATTTTGCACTTTAATTTAATTAAAATTTAATTAATTAAGATAAAAGTTGGCTATTACATGTTTTAGGTCATCAAAATGAAATTTTATTCAAAACTTAGGTCACCAAAGTGGAAATCAATCCAAACCTCAAATCACCAAAATGAAATTATCTAAACCTTAGGACACCAAACTGGAATTAGCCCAAATCTCAGGGCATCAAAATGAAACTTTTCCAAAAAAAAAAACATTGAAATTTGAAAAAATGTACGAGTAAGATTTTGTTTACATTATCTCGAGATTCCCTCAATTCTTACATAGACTCGCTCCTAAAAGTAGTACCAATTATTTATATAGTTTTAATCTATAACCTAATATAACATGAGTAATCTACAAATTTAAGGTTCCACTCATATTTAATATATGACCCAAAATTAGAAAAAAATGTTTATTGTGCTTAATATTCATAAAAGTATAAATATAAATGATTTTATTTAACCACATGCTATTTAAACTTAATATTATTGCGGGATGATGCAAAACTTGAGATAATTTTGGTAAGATATAACAAACTTACGATATATTGTTTAAGGTGCATTTCCTTACTCGTATAATAAAATGAGAAAGTGAAATGATTATATTTTAATTTGTGAAGGAGCTTGAACTTCACGGCAGCATTGCTTCAAAAGCTGTTAATTGATCCGAGGGAAAACATGGAGCAAATTGTGGGCGAAGCCTATGAGATCACCTTTAAACCTTGGCATGGATGGATTTCTGCTGCTGCCTTCAGAGTATGTAATTATATTCCCAATAATTCATGTTTTAGTTCGAATTTGAGTTGACACTGATCATGAGGACAGTAAACTTTATTACGGGATATATTAAATCAGGTATCGAAAAAATGTCATCTATTTCATTTAATTGTATACGTTTAATTTTTTTCAATTCGGGTCATATACAGGTAGCTCTTAAACTAATTCCGGACACTGATACATTTATCAGTCTACTAAAGGCGAAAGACGAAAACCTTGATACACTAAAAGATGATATTGAAACCCTAATATCTTTACTCGTTCCTTTACTAGAAGATCTCCATTCCATTCTTGTAAGTACTTCATTATTCTAATATCGATTTTTTTAATGTGTGTCTTAAAGACGCGTATTAGAAACCCAAACGAGGAAAGATTTTTATGATTAGCGCATGAGGTATTAAAATAAAGTTGAATTATTGTTATCATTTTTAATTCAATATAGGTTCTTAATTAATGTGTCTTTTGCACACTTGGTTTCAGAGATCACACGGGCTGGATAAACTGAAGTCTACGTAAGATCGATGCAGATTAATCAACGAGTATAATTAACCATGCATGCATATTTATACCAAGCAATGTACATACGTAGAGTGAACCAATTAATCAGATGTCTTTCATAGATTTACACAGTGGCGAAGCCAAAATTTAAAATCAGGAGACGGGAGACGAAGGGATAATAGTATAAGGTAACTTTGAAAAGTTTCGAAATTTTCTAATGGCAGCAGGGGCGAGCGCCCCTACTAGCCGCCTCGCTTCACCAGCGGCTTTACACGTAACTTTGCATGTTACACTAGAATTAATGTTAGTGGACCATATGGTTGGTCCATGATATGATTATAGAGTCGATCTCCAGTTTTAGTACGATTGCATGACACACATACTATATGTATCAAGAGATAGATCGTATCATGAATATACTAATCCAATGTAGCATGTTTTATGAATTATACATTTTTGTATTAATGGACAATATATGTATTTATATATTTTCTCAGTCCCGATCATTTGTTTACTTATTTCATTTTTGGGTTGTCTCGATCAATAGTTTACCTTTCTATTTTTGAAACGGATTTTCTAACATGTGCCCTTAGGGCAAATGATAAGAAGCTAAGTAGCTAGGGAAAGTTTGTTGAGAATATATCATGACAAATTAGAGTTGAAACTCATATTTATCATAATTAGTGATATAACTAGTGTAAATCTCGTGCATAAATGCATGGTTTTTTTAGATTGGCTTGTTAGAGAGCTTAGCAAATAAAAATGATAAATTTAAAGCGAATTTAAATATTTACACACTATGGATAGGAGATATTAATTAAGTTAAAGTGGAAGAATATATATTTATTCGTAAGTTTGTATGTAGTATTAGAAGCTAAAACTCTCTGTGAATATCTTCATAGACAATGCCAATTAAAATTACATAAAACATTTTGCGGAGAATATATGAATTTTCATATCTATAAAATTTAGATTAAATATATTATTACAAAATTACCTATACGAAATGTTATTAATTACATGATATAAATCATATAAATTAGATGTACGACTGAACTTTTAGAATAATGACAAATTGATAATTAATAGATCCCAACTTCTTACTAAAAAACTTAGAGTAAGAGTTACTCTTTTAGTTACGAGAGATGAGAAAAAAATGAACTTGAAAATTAATCAAGAGAATTGAGTGAAGTCATGAAATGTGTATTATATTTTTTTACCACAAAATTAATGATTTCAATTTATACATTTTATCAAATAATTTTATTGAATTTTTTTTATGAAACTAATAATATTTTTATAGTTCTTTATACAGGGTAATTATGTGTTAAGTCATTCTCTAATATATAATAATAACACTAATAAAAGATTTAGGAATTTATAATTTTTAGATTTATATCAGTTTTGTTTTATTTTAATTAAATGGTTAAAATCAGAGTTTAGAAAAGATTATATAATGATTAAAAGATTATATAAAAGAAAAAAAAAAAAGTAATGAAAGAAAGACTTATTTCCTTATTTAGCGAGATTCCTTTTGGAGGGAAAATATTTGAGAATTCTTATTCTCTTAGTATATAGGAGGATGTTGAAATCTTTCCCTACTTAGCTTGGGCACATGTTAGAAAACCCTTTTTGAAATGCTTTTGATGAACAGTTTGATCCTCCACACTCAATTTGGTTCACTTATCATCAAATAATAATTGGTCGTCTTCTCTTTCCTTGATTTTTATGCCAAAATCAAAGATAAACAATTGACAGAGGAAGATCTGTAGTACGGAGTGTCAAGAATATAATATTGCCAAATGCTAAGTCAACCTCCAACAATCAAACTACTCAACAGACGCCTCCTTCCTCTCCTTGTTTATCTCATAGTTTACATTAGTTGTTATTAGTCAAATATATATCCTAATGTATCTCCTCTTTTGTAGTTCTGTTAACTAGGTTTGTTAGCTTAATATTAGCATCATCTCTTGTATAAATACCTAACTATGTAACCCTTTCATTAACACATTAATTATAATCATATTCCATTCTTTACATGGTATCACGAGTCTATTGATCCTCACGATCATTAAACGAATCCCGGTCTTGTTCCTCGTATTTGCGTCTCAGTCAATTCGTCTCTTTCACACCCCGCACACATCCCTATGGCCAACAATCATCTTCAACTCGCCAACACAGCTGAACCGAACTCTCCCCTCACTCTCGTCACCTTCTCCAATTGTATCCAACTTAAGGATACGATGACCTTCCGTCAATGGCGCTTCCAAGTACGTGCCATCATGAACGGTCTTCAACTGTTCTCCTATCTTGATGGTACAAACTTGCCTCCGCCTGAAACCATCACCGTCCAACCAGTTGCACCTGCCACCGAACCTACGGTTCAGCCCAATCCCGCTTATTCGACTTGGTACCGCCAAGATCAATTGATCCTTGGTGCTCTCACAGGTACTTTGTCCTCTCCCATTGCCGGTCTTATCGTCAAAGACACCACGTCCCATGGGGCGTGGTCAACCCTCCTCCGTACCTTTGCTAATTCTTCTCGCGGTCACCGACTCCAAATTAAAGACCGTCTTGACAATATTTCTCATACAGACGATATGAGCATTACTGAATACATGACGGCAATCAAGACTTGTACCGATGATCTCGCTCAACTCGAGCATCCCATGGACATTGATGATATCACTACAAAAATCCTCAATGGCCCTAATTCGACTAAATATGGTCCTGTCATTGATGCCGTTCGCGCCCCCGATACTCCGATTACCTTTGAAGCCCTTCATGAAAAATTAATACAACATGAACTCCGCCTTAAAAATTCCCCACCACCTGCCTCCTCTTCCTTCCAATCGTCTGCTCATGCTGTCTCTCATTCCCGTCCTCAATACCAACCCCGCAATTCCACATCTTATCAAAAACCAACCTACAATAACTCTTCCTCCACAAATCAGCCCACTTCCTATGCAAAGCCCTATCGTGGTCGCTGTCACTTTTGTGATGTTGTCGGTCATGTTGCTTAGAATTGCCGTCTTCTTCAAAGGCTCTACCCGAATGTAGTTTTTCCTACCCGTCAACCTCGAACCAATACTCCTCCTCCCCAAGCTCACACCGTCACATCAACCAACGCTCCACCTCCTCGTCTTGGGTGGTTGATAGTGGCACCTCGCATCATATTACGGATGATCTCAATACCCTTTCTATCCATCAAGCTTATTAATGTCAGACGATCTCTTAATAGCTGATGGCTCTCCTCTCGAAATCAGCCATACGGGTTCCTTTACTCTTCCTTTGTCCTCTCGTTCCCTCGTTTTTTCTAATGTTCTTGTAGTTCCAAAAATTTCTCGTCATTTATTTTCCGTTTGCCAGTTTTGTCATGATAATAATGCTTATGTTAAATTCTCACCCACTTCCTTTTCCATTCATGATATTCAGACGGAAGCGGTCCTTCTTCACGGGCAACTCGTTGATGGATTGTACGTCTGGACTCCTACTACTTCTGTTAATTCATTCAAGTATTATTTGGTGTTTGTTGATCATTTCTCTCATTATATATGGTTTTATCCTCTACAACGAAAATCCGATACTGCTTCAACCTTTATCAAATTTCGTGCCATCATTGGAAAATATTTTAATAAACCTATTCGACAGTTTTATTCCGACAATGGTGGTGAATTTATTAAAATGACGCAAAATCTCCATATTAATGGAATCACTCATCTTACCTCACCTCCTCACACCCCGGAGCACAACGGTTTTGCTGAAAGGAGACACCGTCACATTGTCGAAACGGGTCTCTCTTTGCTTACCCATGCTCGTCTTCCGGTTTCTTTCTGGCCATACGCCTTCTCTACCGCTGTCTATCTAATTAATCGTCTTCCTACCCATACTCTTCAAAATAATTCACCCTTTTTCACACTTTTCCAATCCGAACCCAATTTCACCAAGCTACACAGTTTCGGTTGTCTTTGCTTTCCTTGGTTACGTCCTTATACGTCTCATAAACTTGATCCCGGCTCTCTTCAATGTATCTTTCTAGGGTATTCCCAAACCCAGATTGCATATTTATGTCTCGACCCATTCACCTCTCGTATATATACGTCTCGTCACGTTCGTTTTTTAGATGACCAATTTCCATATCCTGACCTCATTAAAACTCCTACACCAGCCAACTCCCTTACTACGTCTGATTGGTGCCCTCTTATTATTCCCCTTATTCCCTCCCCCACGACATCCTCTCTGCCCTCCTCGTCTTCAACACCCTCCTCATCTGCAATACCCACATCTACATCTGCACCTTCATCCACCACCACACCTGCTGCCACGCCTTCTTCCCCCGTCACTGACCCCAACCCTACGACCACTACTGCGCCTTCCTCCTCCAATCCTATTCATGTAACCCGTCTTTCAAACAATATTCGAAAACCTAATCCGAAATATGCCAAATTAACAACCGTTTCCTCCACCTATATTACTCCCACAACTGTTAAGCAAGCTCTCGTCGATCCTCAATGGCGAGCTCGATGCAGGAAGAGTACAATGCTCTAATCCGTAATTCGACGTGGGAACTTGTGCCCCCTGACCAAGCTCGTAATGTTATTGGGTGTAAATGGGTGTTTCGTATTAAGTATAATCCCGATGGTTCTCTTAAGCAACATAAGGCCCGTCTTGTTGCCAAGGGTTTCCATCAACGTCCCGGCTTAGACTATTCTGAAACTTTTAGTCCAGTTATTAAACCCACCACCATCCGTCTCATCTTGTCCCTTGCTGTTTCCAATGGTTGATCTATGCGTCAAATTGATGTCAACAACGCCTTCCTTCAGGGAACATTGACTGAGTCCGTCTACATGGTTCAACCACCGGGTTTCATTAATTCTGAGTCTCCTTCCTTTATTTGCAAATTAAGTAAAGCGATTTACGGCTTAAAACAAGCACCTCGTGCTTGGTATACTGAGTTAAAACGTTACTTTGTTTCATACGGTTTTCGCAATTCCATCTCGGATTCTTCTCTGTTTATTTATGATCACACTAATGTCAAATTATTTGCTCTTGTATATGTCGATGATATTGTAATTACAGGTCCAAACTCAAACGAAGTTAATAAGTTTATTGCTGCTATTTCTCAACGCTTCTCGATAAAAGATTTGGGTCCGTTATCTTATTTTCTTGGTATGGAAGTCACGCCCACCTCCTCTGGTATTCACATCAATCAATACAAGTATGTTTCCGATATTCTAGCTCGGTTTGACATGCTTGATTGCAGTCCGTCAACGTCACCTATGCTCTCTCATCCGCCTCTCGTTCGTCAAGATGATTTAACTGTTGAAGATGTTATTTCATATCGTGCTATAGTCGGAAGTTTGCAATACTTATCTCTTACCCGTCCGGACATAGCATCCTCGGTGAACAAACTAGCACAATTTCTTACCCACCCGACTGCCTCTCATTGGTGTACCCTCAAGCGTCTCTTACGTTTTCTGAAAGGTATTATACATCATGGTCTCAACTTTCGCAGGAACAATACTTTTAATTTTCATGCTTATTGCGATGCGGATTTGGCCGGTAATCACACTGATTATTTGTCCATCACTGGTTATATCGTGTTTATTGGTCAACATCCTATCTCATGTTCCTCCAAGAAGTAGCGTGCTCTTTCTCGTTCCTCAACCGAGGCGGAATTTCGAGTTGTAGCAGACACGACTGCTGAAATGCTATGGTTGAAATCTTTATTCACTGAACTTTGCATTCCTATGACTACGACTTCAGTTATTTTTTGTGATAATATCGGTGCAACAAATTACTCGGCCAATCCTATTTTTCAATCCCGGATGAAACACCTCGCATTGGCTTTTAATTTTGTCCGAGAGCAAGTTCAGTTGGGCACCATACGCATACAACATATTAATGGCGACGATCAACTTGCGGACACGCTTACTAAGCCATTACCTCGTCCTCGTTTTACTCAGTTAGCTTCCAATATTGGACTCACCCTCCGGCCGTCCATCTTGCGGGAGCCTGTCAAGAATATAATATTTCCAAATGCTAAGTCAACCTCCAACAATCAAACTACTCAACAGACGCCTCCTTCCTCTCCTTGTTTATCTCATAGTTTACATTAGTTGTTATTAGTCAAATATATATCCTAATGTATCTCCTCTTTTGTAGTTCTATTAACTAGGTTTGTTAGCTTAATATTAGCATCATCTCTTGTATAAATACCTAACTATGTAACCCTTTCATTAACACATTAATTATAATCATATTTCATTCTTTACACGGAGTACTAGTCATCGTAGAAATCTATTGTTAGAAATAACATTGGGTGGATGCATCTACTAGACATAGTAGAACAATAAGTCTTCTATGAGACCGTCTCATAGTGAAATCAACCTTAACTTTCATTTCAAAGACACCTCATTAACACTTCCAGAGAAAGCCATTGCAATAAATTTTACTAGATATCCAGGGTCATTAGCTCAATTACATTGCCTGCATCTTCGAAACGACAACTCCTAAATCCAGGGTAATTATCAGATTTTGTGTCGTCTTCCTTGTCGATAAAAGTAACTTCAACCTCGATATCACCCAGAAAAGGCAATGTTGTCCCACCGCCTTATGCTCGAGTTCTAGCCTCCCATGCCTGCAGGGATCCAAAATCCGGAACTGGTAAATCTTTAACTAGATTGATTTGATCAACCAATGGCTTGAGTTGTTCCTCAATTTTATCAAGCATCTCTTTTATCTTTTCACGGCGACACCTCCTTGCATTATCATCTCCATCTACATCTCGTACTTCTCCATTACAAGTTTCACAGTGAAAATACTCGTCTTCCATGGACGACACCAATCTTATTGCATCCAGAGCATTGTATGTTTTGCTACAGACTTTCGAGTTCATCTTTCAAGATTTTCTTCATACGATGAATTATGTACCAAACTACGTCATAGATTTGTGCATAATCTAAGCAACAGTATGAGTGAGTTTTCAGCTTAATTTTTTCGGTATGAGTATCTTTGGCTGTCTCTTTTCTATGATCACGCATGAGAAACTTTTCTTCCTCGAGAAAGCGCAAAGTACGTCAAAGTTGCTTGAGGTGAAGCTTTAAATCTTTAGCCAAATCTTCCTCTCAAACCCATTGACGTCTAGTAAGAGCATCGAGAATAACAACCGCCATACCGCGATTATCACCGCGGCTATTTTTCAGTTGATTATCAACGTTGGTTGAGATGTCATCGTAGAATGCCCTTGCCGCAAGCTTCACCAACTTGTTAAATGGTTCCATACTCATTGCTTTATCAATTATCTTATCAGTTAGATGAATATTATTTATCTTGAGGATTACCGTTTTCAGAGATGATTTAAAGTGAGTGTACAAATTTCTGAATGAATAAAACAGATCGCTTATGAGAGTTTATATAGTATTCGCATAACAAATATTTTCCTAAACAGAATTAGGAACGAAACACTATAACAGATATAGAAATCCTCTAATAATTTCCTAAATTTACTAAGTAGACAAGGAAACCAAATAATAGTTTCCTAAACAAATTAGGAAACTAAAGGTGTATTTGGATAGCCAAAGTGGAGGGAAAGGGAAGGGAGGGGGAAGGAGGGAAGGGAAAGGGAGAGAAGGGAAAGGGAGGGGAATGGATTGTGGTTATTTGTAGAAGCTGGCAAAAGCTGACCCGACCCGAGGAACCCGACCCAACCCGTCCGAAACCCGACCCGATACAACCCGAAAACTGAGTGAACCGAAACCGAACTGACTCGACCCGAACCGACCTGATAACCGATAGCATCCTTATTTTTTCCAACCTGAACCCGACCTAAACCGACCCGACCCGACCTGTGACCCGATATATTCTCAACCCGATAGATGACCTGATAATGAACTAGCTTAATAAATAATAATGGTTTAAATAACACCAAATTGACATTCATCTTAATTATTTTCACTTAAAATTATAATTAATACATCTACCCATTATTTAAACATAAAATTACCATCTAAAACTAAATATATAAGATAAAATATATGCTGATAACCTGACCCGACACTGACCCCGCTAATGACCCGACCCGACTTTCCACCCGTTAATGACCCGACCCGAAGATGACCCGACATGAACCGAACCGACTCGAACCCGTCACTGACCCGACATAACCCAAACCCGATATGACCCGACCCGGTTTGACCCGACCCGTAACCGACCTGAGTGACCCTCTTGCCACCTTTAGAACTACTTGTTTGGATACAATTTCCCTCCAAATTTTGCATATTGTGGAGAGATTTTGATTAGGCTTAAGGAGGGAAATTGGATCCCTCCAAATCCCCCCCCCCCCTCCACCCTCATTGCTATCCAAAAAAGGAATTTTAAATCCCCTACTCTCCCTCCTTCTTTTCCCTCCAATTCCTTCAATCTAAACACACCCTAAATCAATGCGGATTTCAGAACATATTTAAGGAGACAAAAAAAAAAAAAAAAAACGAACAAGACGGATCTGAGAGACGATATTACGTGATTGTTAGACGATTTGTATTGGGTTGTAAGAAAATTAGGGTTGGTTTTAGGGATTTGGGAAAAGACGATTTGTACAGGGTTTTTATAGGAGAGTAGGGGTGTGTTTGGATTGAGAGATTTGGAGAGAAAAGAAAGGGGGGGAGAGTACACTACAACAAATTGTCACTTGCACCACGAATTATGTCACGGGAATTTATAATTCGTGGCTAAAATCTGCTTAGCCACGGGAAAAAGTTATTCATTATTTTGGAAAAAATTTTATGCCACTGGATAAGTTTTCCCATGGCAAAAAGTCATTTGCGCCACGAAATAGGCTACACCCGTGGCAAATAATCATTTTAGCCACGAACTATGTTACACCCGTGACGAAATTTTAATTAGCCACGAATTGTTCCGTGGCAAAAAAAATTTTAGCCACGAACTAAAAAACTCCCGTGGCGAGTATCTTTTGTGACTTAAATTAAGATATTTTCATGTTAAGGCAAACCTAAAATCTAAAAGAAATTTAATCAAATATAAATAATATGAAAATACATCTAAATATAAAATTTTACAAACATTTTGATTAATTTAATTAATATTTTTTATTGTTTTATTTACTTTAATAAGATTTTAAAATTTTATAAACTTATATGCAAGCAAAGAAAAGTTTATCGTCTAAATTTTTTTATTCTTTTAGAAATCACAATTACGTTTTACATGTTTTTCAATACATTTCCAATTTAAAAAATTTATTTTAATATATATTTATGTTTATTAGTGTCGTGAATTTCTTTTAATCTTTTAATTAAAACATTACAATCTTTAATAACAATCTTAAATGATCGTATCACATTTAAAGACATAGCATATAAAATTAAATAAATAAGTTATTTATCATCTGTCTTTGATAAATCTAAAATTAACATATTGTCCAATTGGTTCATTCAAAATTTGATTTACAACTTTATTTGTAAGATATTTATAGAAAAATTTGAATTTGATATAAAATTTAACTTGGTGAGAAAAAAAGTTTGGGAAAATTTTATTTAGGAGTGGAAAATAAACGGCAATTAAATTATAAAATTGATTAAGTAAAATAAGTGCGCTGAGAAATGAAAGAAAAAAATGATCTCCCACAAATAAATTAAGAAAAAAAACATATTGAAAAAATTATCAATATAAAAAATTCAAGGGTTAATTGATAAACAGTACCAATATAAGGACCCTTTTTCATAATCAGCACCAACATAATCAATAATAAGTAATCAATACCAAAATATTAACTTTTTTCTACGATCGGTACTAAGTCTACTGAAAATTTAATCTCAACCTACTTGAAAAAGTCCAAAAGGCCATCATTCAAGTACAAATCTCCACTTCACCCACTTCCAAAATCCCTCTCTTAGATGAAAACACCTTTAAAGTAGGAAATAAATTAGAGTAAGAAGGCGACTTGATACCTATCGTAGAAAATAATTAATATTTTGGTAGTGATTACTAATTATTGATTATGTTGGTATTGATTATGAAAAAGATGAATAAAGTCGGTAATTTTTATCAATTTACCCAAAATTCAATATGGAGAAATTGTTTCATTGAAAATGAATACATCACAGAGAAAATATAGAAATTATAATAATTTAAACACATGTGCAAATAATGTGAAAATTTTGAGAAAAAAAAATAAATCATAACAAAGAGAAATCAGTTTAAGAAAATAAGCGATTCTGATGTACGACAATGTTTTTCGTTTTTTTTGAGTAAAAAGTGACTATTTTTTTGTTAATAAGTGACCAATTTGGGGAGAAAAAAGACCTTAAGTTATAAAAAGTGGTCATTATTTTACCAAAAAAATGATTAATTTTTCATATCGTAGGTAAGGCGGTCATACAATATCATTTGCGTAAAAAATATACGAAAACATAAGTACAAGAGAAATGAAAATAAGAATGTCGATAAACTAAAGAAATAAAAAAAATGTTAGAAAAACACGATTAAGTTTACTTTTTAGAGAAAATGGTTTTGCTAAGTTGAGCAAAAAATGACTTCAAAATCATTAGTTGGGAGGGGAACATCGAAAATTTGATTGTTTTGGCGAAATTTATGTTTTTGCCGCAAAAAATCGTAAATCATGTAACATTCTTATAATTAAATAGTAATAAAGGTAAATTTTGAAAGAAAAAAAATAAACTTAAAAGGATTCAAAGTACTAATTATATCAACAAAGTTAACTTTCAGCTTCGGTAGCACATCAAAAGAACTCTACAGTTAAGCGTGCTCAGGTGAGAGTAGTGTTGGGATGGGTGACCTCCTGGGAAGCCTATTTGATGCGCGCGAATGCATGACCGATGAAACCAAAGAACGTTCAAATTAATCGAGTTAATTAGCGAAACCAATACCAAGATTGTCACGATTCCATATATGATAAAATATCGATCGTGAAAAAAAAAATTGTTTAACATTTTATTTAATTAATTTTCATATATATTTTTTGCCACAGGAATTCTTATTTCGCCACGGGAAATTTTTTGGCCACATGAGTTATTAGCCACGAGAGAATCCGTGGCCAAAAGTTTAATAATAGCCACGTTCTTGTTTTTCCCGTGGCTATCTCTTTGCCACGGCCACTTGCGTCACGGAAGGTATTCCCGTGGCCAAATGATTTAGCCACGGAAATTTAACACTTGCGCCACGAATTTAGCCGTTGCCCAAGTGCTCATTTGTAGTAGTGGTAAGAGATTTAAAATTCTTTGTTTGGATAACAAATAAGGGTGAAGGGAAAATGGAGGGGGAGAAATTTAGAGGGATCTATTTTCCCTCCTCCAAGGCAAATAAAAAACTTTCCACAATAGGAAAGATTTAGAGAGAAATTATATCCAAACACCAACATCTCATTTGCCTTCTCCTTCCCTTACCTCCCTTTCTCTTCCCTCATTCCTCCTCCCCTTCCTATACCTTCACTTTTGCTATCCAAACACACCCTAGGAGTTACCGACTTACGGAGTAGGGTGTCATTGAGATTCGCGTTTTTTTTATTTTGTTTTTCAAAATTACTTTTTTTTTATATATATACGGACTTGACTCTTTAACAAAAGATTTCATAAAGTTTTCAAATCATACCATCTTTCCTAGACATATCTTTCCGTTATAGGAGTATCTTATCTTTATTAATTCAGAAGACAATGCTGAATGGAGAACGCGCCACGTCATTTGTGCAACCTTTTTTTTTCAAGTTATGGTGGGTCCCGTTGGTGTGCAAAGAATTTATTTCTTCAAATCGTCTGCCAATATAACCATGCGACAATTTCCGTCTTAGAAAATTTTTTATGAAATAATTACATATTTACATATAATCGGAATAAATGAAATTAATTGCATATAATCGGAATGAATTACAAATCGGAATAAATGAAATAAATTACATGTAACCGGAATGAATTACATAATTAATAATAAAATTCCATAATTACGAGAATAAATTACATTTATTTACGGGAATGAATTACATGTAATGGGAATATATTATAGGAATTAATGAAATTAATTATTACAAACAATGCGAATAAATTAAATAACTTTTTCCGATGTCGATCTAAGTTTTTCTGATGTAGATCTAAGTTTTTCTGGAAAAAAAAACATAGTATAACAACAAATTTCCACATGCATGTCGATTATTTTATCTAATTCGATTAAATATGTTAGATCATCAATTTCGTGTCGATTTTTTAATCTAAATGACCTCAAATTTTTATGAACAAATTTGTTTCTTATGAAAAAACATAATTTTAATAGTCCCAAATTAAAGAAATCGAAAAATTCATTCACTCATAACAAAATTTAAAGATGAATAAAGAAAAAATGGATTAAAAATTAACATACCAGATTTTCGCATCTAAATTAATATTCCAAGCATCCATTGTGTTGTTTACTACACTTGGAATCCTTCACCTTCTTCATGAATTATAATCTTCATGAGGGAAAAAGAGGGCGGCGACGATATTGTTGATAATCTTCATGAGGGAGCTTTAGGGAGGCGACAAGTTGTGTGAAAATTAGTGTGAGCCGGAGTGTTTTAGTGAGAGAGTGAGTAAGGGAGAGAGGGAGAGAAATAAGGAGGCACGGTAATGAATAGAAGACGGAAATTGTAGGGTTTTGGTGGGGGTAGGATGTATTTATATGAAGGAACCATTTAGGGTTTATATTGCATTTGGGCTTGACGGTCCAACTACATAAATGGGCCATTCTTAATTGTATAAATCCATTATGTAAATCGTGTGGCCTGTTTATGCATGTTCGGGATTTATTTACATATGGTAAACTTTGACGATTTTAAAAAGTACATGTTTTAAATATCGTTTGAGTACTTTTTTTGGTGACTTTACGCTTGACGAATATAGATGATCCGATAACACAAAAAAACTTACTGTTGTGTGGAAGCGTGAATATCCCGTGTTGGGCATCTGCTGCATATATGTCCACAACCCATAATAGTACGATATTGTCCGCTTTGGGTCAAGCCCTCACGGATTTACTCTTGGGCTCCTTCCCAAAAGGGCTCGTACTATTATATTTTCTGGACACTTATAAAGATGATCTTCCATTTTTATTCTACCGATGTGGGACAAGGGTTTGCACCCTAACAATCCTCCCCTCAAACCAAGGACCATCATCTTGAGTCGGACCTTGACCTCCATGGAGGACTCTCCCACTCTACAACCCCAACTTCTAGACACCCGAAACATCACAAGTCTTGATAACCTCCCCTTAGCCGACACACCATGCTACCACGAGTCGTCCATGTGCCCTTCTTGGGGATTTGCTACACATGCATATCGAACATCCTTTGCATCCAATATACCCTGGACCGGGTCCGTCACTTCAGAAGTCCTAGAACACAAACGGTCTCTGGCATCCAACCTGGAAAAGACCCACCAGACCTGTGGCACCCAATCTGATAAGGGTCCACGTGATCAACAGTTCTAGTACACAAATGGTCTTTTGTCCCACAAGACCTATGACGCCTTTCATCCATTTTAACCCTGGACCGGGCGCGAAAGTGGTAATTAGGCCCCTTAACTCTGATCAATTGTGAAATTAGGCCCCATAACTTTTATTTGGAGCAATCAAGCCCCTTAAGTTTCATCGAAAGTGAAATTCAACCCCATTTTTTAAATTTACACAAGAATTTTAATTAAAAAGAATTTATATTAGTATTAAACAATTTATTAAATAACTAAAAATTACTAATTGCAACTTTACGAAATTTTACATAACTTATTAATCATTGAAGAACACTTTTACATACATATTTAGTAAATTGTTTATAATTTATATAACATTCATACATATATAATAAATTGTCTATATATTATAAAATTCAAAATAAAATAATTCTCAATATTTAATATAAATATAAAAGTTCTAAAATTATAAAAAAAAAAATTTATATTTGATAAATTGTATTAAAAGTGATATTAAAATAAGAATTTGCTGAAAATTATGATAATGGGGTTGAATTTCGCTTTTGGTGAAACTTAAGGGGTTTGATTGCTCCAAATAAAACTTATGGGGCCTAATTTCACAATTGAACAGAGTTAAGGGGCCCGAGCTAGGAGTTTCATGCCTTACAGTGTACAACTTCAAGTCTTTGGCCTGTTGATGCATCCTCGTGTCTAGCCCAAGTCGAACCTTGGGCTCTGATACCACTTGTTGTGAGGAAGCGTGAATATCCCGTGTTGGGCCTCTGCTGCATCTGTGTCCACAACCCATAATTATACGATATTGTCCGCTTTGGGCCAAGCCCTCACGAATTTACTCTTGGGCTCCTTCCCAAAAAGCCTCGTACTATTATATTTTCTGGACACTTATAAAGATGATCTTCCATCTTTATTCTACCGATGTGAGACAAGGGTTTGCACCCTAACACTTACTTATTACGGAAAGTACGCAACAATCAATGTGAAATCCCCGAGAACCGCTCTCAGACATTACGAACGGTGTAGGAGGTATATGTAGTCCGAACGATGTTGTTGAGCGCTTAGTGAGAGATCTATATTCTGAATATGGTGAACCTCTTACTGATGTTAATTCGTCTCTAACTGGAAATGAACATTCACCCGTTAGTTGTTTTAACGTATCCTATTTACGTCGATGTTCATTTCCAGTTAGATCACTGATCCATACTACATTAACCATCTAGATCACTGATATAGAACTATTAGATAATTACAATAGAAATGTAAAAAAAAATATTCATCAAAAAAACATTCATACCGTCCTAAATACATACCCGTGCAATTTTGCACGGGTTTAAAACTAGTTGAAAATTTAATTTTTCTAAACACTTAACAATGGACTATAATTCCCCCATTAGTGGAGTAGTTTTGTTTTTTAGCAATTATTAATTCGTTTTATTGATATAATTGGGTTTAATTTTTTCCAGAAATTATATGCTTAGCAATTATTATTAATTAAGGTTTATCGGCGGTCGAAGGCATGGTGATTGACGGTTGTTCTGGGTATACGCGGTGGTTAGGGGGTAGTGCAGTGACAGTGGTCCAATGTAGGGTGTAACTGGGGTTTGGAAATTAGGGGGGTTGATTTGAGGGATTTGGGTCTGTTTATTGTACAGGGTTTTTGATAGGATATATAGGAGTTGCGACTTGCAAATGTAGGGTGTAACTGAGACTCGAATAGTGTACAAATGAATAAAAAATAGGGAAGGTCTTCCTTAAAATAGATATATTCGTTTTAATATTAAAATGGATCTCACATGTGTATATAAGACAAATCGATTGCTTTTTTATTATTTATACTACTTGACCCATCTTAAACTTAAGACGGATATACCCGTCTTAAATACGAATTTGTGTAAAATTTATCAAGAGGGGCTGGATAGGAAAAGTCGTGGGGGACCGTTAAGATGATATTGTAGGCTTGTGAAGTCTGCCATGAGTAGAGATGAAAGCAGGTCCTGCCTCATACCGCCAAGCACGCAAAAGCGGACTTCGTGCCATGTCTCGCTGGAATGAAAATGGTGGAACAGGAACAGCGCATGGTGTGTCGTGTCGTGCTTTCACGTGCCCATGTAATCCTAGACTCCTAGTCTCCTAGTAGTGTGCTCGTTGAGAGTATGTTGGTGCCTGGTGGTTCTTGTGAGTTATTTCAGACCGTCTCAAAGAAGTCCGTACTTTCCAAGCTGGGTCAGGGCCAACTTTAGTATTTTCTGTAGATTTTGGGCTGGGTCAAGCCAAAATTTGAAACTTAGTGAATTGCTGCCTAACTTGGTCGATTTACATCGGTCTAATTCAGGGTAAGCCACAGATCGTAAAAGTCCAAGCATGAGAGAAAGTCAGGCTAAGCATCGGACCGGTCTTTGGGTCAGAACAAACCAAAAGCTTAAGCTGATAGGTTGGACCGTTGGAGTTCAAAGATCAGTTTTATATTTTAAAACAAAACCGAGTTCTTTTAACTATGGCAGAAGTATACTTTTTTAATATTTACAAAATGAATTTGGGCTTTAATTTTGTAAATGAGTTTTTGAACGGAATAAGTAACTTTCAATTTGTATTAAATCAATATTTCAATTAAATTAAGGCGTTAAGTACTGGGTTCGCTTTTGTTCGATCCAGTTTATGCTGAATTGATGGTGGCCACCATCCACAGAAATTCAATACCTCAAATATATCACTACAAGTTAATTGGTTTCAATTATACTACGGTTTTACATGAGACTTTCTCAAAACGAATTAAACTCTGTATAATCGACAGATCTTTGAAACAATTAGCTTCAGATTTCTACATATAATTTTGAAAGTAAACAATTATTAGCATTAATACAAACATAAAAAAAAATATGGAAGACCATCAGAAACCAAAAAATTATCAACAGAAGCAAAAAGCTTAATTCGGTCCGCATCATGGTTCGGTCTTAGACCGCCATCATCTGATCTCCTTTTCTTTTATTTATTTTAATAAATTACCAAACAATTAATAAACTAAATTCATAATATTAAAAATAAATCTTTAATTAAAAAATAGGAAATAAGAGCTCAGAGAAAATGGGTAAATGGTGTATCAACACATTGATAAACAATATCAGAGTGGTGCATGACAATCTGTGATTTCATCATAGCTCTTTCGTATAATTAATTTCAAAAAAAAAAAAAATCTAAAATCTAAAAATTATATAAACAGAAAATAAAATTCAAAACAAAGGGGTTTTGGAAAATATGATTTGAGATGATTGAAACTTGTAGCAGATGAGAATTGAGATTAGCAGAGATGAGTTGGGAGAAAGGTTAGGGTGATGGGAGTTATATATAGGAGGCTTAACAACTGCTGTTGATTCTTGTAACCGGAAACCCTAGTGTTCTATTTTGGGCCTTGGGTATAGTTCCCATGGATTTTAGTTTGGGCCATACTTTAGATTTTTTGCTTTACAATCGTGATTCATCGTCGACAAACTATTTTACCCTACATTCTTATTTATCTTTAACTTTAAGGGTCCGTTTGGATACAATTTTAGGAGGGAAAGGGAGGGGAGGGGGAGTGAGGGGAGGTGAAGGGAGGGGAGAGAAGGGGAGGGCAAATGGAATGTGGGTGTTTGGATAACAAAATTATGAAGGAAAATGGAAGGGGAGGAAGGAGGGAGATGAAGAATGGATGGAGGATTGAAGGATGGTGATGGTATAATTAGAGTCCAAATAATGTTTTCTTTCCAAATCTTGCCACCCTTGGAAAGATTATAATTTGTTCTATAGGAGGGAAAATAAGTCCTCTCATTTCTCTCCCCTTCCATTTCCTTTCTCCCATATTTTTTATCCAAACAAAGGAAATTAAATCCCTCCCTTTCCCTCCCCTCCCCTTCTCTCCAATTCCTTCAATCCAAACGGACCCTAAGGGTTATTCTCATTGGTACCCCTGAGTTATCAACTTTTCTCAATGATACCCCTCCCTTTTTATAATCCCCAATTATGCCCCTAAACTTTCTTTTTTACTTCCAACAGTTACCATGCTCTTTTCCGTCAAATTACTTCGTTAGATTATGGCTCAGCTGCTTAGTGTACCATATACCTTCTCTATCCCAAAATTCACCCATGTTGTCGCATGATCAGAAACTTGTTTTTGCTGATGATAATCATTGTTAATGCCAAAATTTGATCTGCTATTATTCGTAATTTGTTCATAAAATTGATTAATAGCACCATAATTCAAAATATCCTGATAAACCCAACTCCAAATTATCCCTACTATTCTCATACTCTCCAAAACCCACCAAACCCATGTTCAAATTTGACACTTCCATTCTCGTGTTTGAAAACCCGGAATCTTGACCCAAATTAAACCTGTATCCCCACGAACCCGGAGGCAAATGATTGCTACCAATCAAGTTCCAAGTCTCGGAAATTGTTGCAAAAACAGAGGTACCATGTTCAGAAACGGAGGAGTCGGAAGCGGATAAGAAAGAAGCAGGGATGGTATCAGTACCAGTGGTAGCAATAATGGCATTTTCTGATTGTTGTAAAGGCCATTGAATAGTTTCACCATCAGATTTTTGACCTCATTCTTTAGTTAATTGGAAAATTTTAGCTGCACAAACTGCTGGCATCCTAATTCTTATACATCTTCCATCAACTTTTTTGTGCTTGTCTTTGCTTGATTTTATTTTTGGTGGGTTTGCTTTTTTCATGTTGTTTGTGGGTTTTTTCATCAAGGTTTTCAATTTGTATGGGATTTGATAACAATAGGGATGGAAAATGGGAAGGTTTTCATTAAGGTTTAGGTTATATGGAGCTGAGTGTACCATATTCTCCATATACCTCTTCTGTCCCAAAATCCCTGAGCCATAATCTAACGGAAGTAATTTGACGGAAAAGAGTAATGGTAACTGTTGGAAGTCAAAAAGAAAGTTTAGGGGTATAATTGGGGATTATAAAAAGGGAAGGGTACCATTGAGAAAAGTTGATAACTAAGGGGTATCAATGAGAATGGTCTAGTTCTTTTTAACTTAATTTCAACTTATTTTGTTTCGGCTCAAATCAATTTAGTTCCATTTAGTTTACTTCAGTTCAACTTTACTCTACAAGAAAGAACAAAGTCGAATTCTAAATCCATTCCCCAATGATACCTAATTCCAGTCCAATCCATTATGACCATTTAAAGTACACGCCCCCTTATTTGGGGTAACTTTCATCTAGCATAGTTATTGGGTGGTGCTCATTTATGGACGGGTTAACTCTTTCATTGACAAAAATGACCATTTTAGCCCTCTTATTTCAACTCCCCAATTTTCAATTTTCTCTTGTTTGACACAAGCACTGTAACACCCCCATAAGTCGGGATCTTTCCTCAAGGCAACCCCAACACATGAGAGTGTCACAAGACTTGGTTTCCCAAGTTTGTAGTGCGAACAAATGAATGTAAAGCAATTTAAGACAAGTAGTTTAAGTCCATACTATAAGATAGTAAGTAGCTAAGTCGAATAAAATCACTACAAGTTAAGGGGTGGACAAGGTCACCCCAATTATACAAACCATCATAAATAAAAGGAATCTAAATGTCAAAAAGCTAGAATAACAAAAGTGACGACTCGCTACAAAGTGAATACCGCTCTCAAAGCCTTCAGTCACTATATGCAAGCCTACATGTCAACACTGCTCTTCATATGGGCGGAAGTCACCATATGGTTCACTACAACATTTTAAAACACAATATTAGCTTTAACAATACAAATGAGCATATCCAGTAGCTACTCCCAAATCCACATATACCCTCACTCGGTCGAGTGCCAGGTTACTCGGTCGAGTACCCTCTACTCGGCCGAGTGTCTGCCACACTCGGCCGAATCATGCTAATACGACTCTCACACATTCCCAACAAGTATATAAATACGCGATCAACCGCCTATTCACATGTTCTTATAACCAAATACGTTTTACTCGGTCGAGTGCCTGCCACACTCGGCCGAATCATGCTAATACGACTCTCACACATTCCCAACAAGTATATAAATACGCAATCAACCGCCTATTCACATGTTCTTATAACCAAATACGTCAAAACGTAAACAATCAAAACATGTAATATGCCTTGCATCAATTACTCCACACCATATCCATTTAATTCATGGCATACTATCTCCAATCACAACATGCATATCCACTCTATTCACACATATGTAAACACAAACATACATCCATTTCCCCAAGATATACCCTGTAGTGACCGACTCAAAGTTGTGAGGGTCTTATTGCAGTTTTAGGACGTCTCCCAAACCTTTGCGGTGGCTCCAAACAACTCCTACTCGGGTTCATTTTATTTAGACACCCTATGTTCATTTGTTCATTGGTTTTAGGTTCCAAAATCGTCGCTCTGATACCACTTTGTAATACCCCCATCTACCAAAGTGTCTTATCAAGGCTTACCTTGGCAAACGGGAGTGCTACTACCTCGGTTGCCCGAGGTAGAGTATATCAAATAGACCATAAAAGAACATTTATTATAAGTGCAATACTGTTTAATCAAATACAATACCAAAAATCCAAACCAAAACCAAAATACAACTCCGAAATGAAAAGACATGAATAACTAATGTTTAATGTGACATCGGAACCTAGCTAAAAAAAGTGTGATAACTCTGCCCCGTCCATATCCCGCATGCTACATCAACATCCAATACCTGCTAAGCCAACTGCTCACCATCCCCGAATGGATCACCACAGTTTTGAAAACAATAAACGGGGTAAGACAACTGCATAAACAAAAATAAGAAGTCACAATAACAATCCAATCAAATTGTAACTGAAGTGTGTAGCCCTGTCAAGTTTCAATCGCAACGGAAAACTCACACCGCCAGTAGGGACCGCAGCCTTTCCACCTAAGCCCCGCTCATCGCAACGAGCGAACCCAAATCATTAATGTGCACGTCCCCATTGTGACGGGAATCATAAGGGACGAACATGGGGTTGGAACCATCTCCCGAAAATGGCTCCACAAACAATCCAACAACCAATGTAATCACAATCCACAATCATAATCATATTACCAAGAATCAATCACAGTTACCATCTTATAATCAATCATGGACTCAACTGAGTAGGGAAATCCTATCTGATCAGATATCCACACAAAAGTACAGAAAAGCAAGATAGAACGCCTCCTATACAAAGTCCATAACTATAACCAAAATAATAAATTAACAAAGGTATAAGACTTACTGATTAAAACTACGCGGAACGAGGTGCAAAAATCCCAAATCGGATAACCCTAGCCTTGAGAGTGATTAGAATAATCAGAGAAGCAATGAACGTGGTTTACGTTTTGAGTAAAATCATTAAGAAATGATTAAGAACTGTTAATCACGTTTTTATACTTCTTTAATTACTATAACCAAAACCGCGGAAATTAACCCGTCAGGCCGGATACTCGGTCGAGTACCGGACGTACTCAGCTGAATACGCCCTACTCAACCGAGTTCCTCAGAACTCGGCCGAGTTCACCCAAACAGTAGCTTGTTCAAAACGCATTCGACGACTTACTCGATCGAATATAACCTACTCGACCGAGTTTGCTTTGACCAGAAAATCGTAGTATTACAGACATGCTGCTATGCTAACCTATAAGAGTATGCAAATGAAGATCAATAAAATTGATACATACAACTCAAGTATCCACCTCCAACACACCGGTGTCACGGACACGCCCAAGACACCGCATCACACAACTAGGTACTCGGACCACGTCCGTGGTACCGGGCCCGAGAGCGGCTCGGATCCCCTGCCAGACGTCGTGTCTCAACCACACGAGTCCCTCCAAACTCAAGTCCTTAATGTGCACATCCCTCTTGGAGTGAGAATATCCAAGAGTCGACTCGAGCGTAAGACGGTCTCCCAACCGCCTTACATCTCCTCAACAACCATGTATCACAACCAATGTCAAAGCCAACACATCCTCTAACAAATAACATTCCAAGCATAGAGACATATCATAACATTTTTACTACATTCCAACACTAGACATCATCAGTCGTCTATATTCAAGTTAAGAATCATCAAACACTACACTCCATCAATCATCTATTTTTCGTGTATGCTAAAAAATGATAACATTCACTTCATAAGTTGACAACAAAAATATTTACTCATTACCATCATCAATATTACCATAGAGAATCTTATTCATTGATTTTTGTTATAATAATCTAATCCTCAGAAAAATGTTCTATAATAATAATAATAATAATAATAATAATAATAATAATAATAATAATAATAAGTTCTCAACAACATAGATTTTTTATACACGCTTTTACTCATCGTCTTTTCCGTCAATGATTTGATCAATTATGGCACAATCGTCATTTTCGTCCTCCATTGTTTGATCAATTATGGCACCATCGTCTTTTCTGTCAAAACTTGATGAATCCGCCATTTTTTTAAAAAAACAAATTGTGAATATTAAAGTTTGGAATTTTCTGAGAATTTTTGGGATGTAAAAAATGACAAATGAGATGAGAAATGGATGAGTGGATGTAAAATAATGGAGGAAAGTATGAAGTTGATGAAATTTTGTGAATGTTAAAGTGAGATTTTTCATAAATTTGGAATTTTGTTAATGTGAGATTTGAAATATGAGATGAACAATTGCACAGTAAGAGTGAGAAATTTGGAATATCAATGTGAAAAGTGGTGTGAAAGTATGAGATTAATGGAGGGGATTACACTCTTAATAATGCTAATGGATAAAAGTAAATTATTGGAAATTAAATAATGGACCAAAGGACACTATTAGTATTAGCCGCCTACTCACCCCACTAGTCTGCCAACTTAGTTATCACAAAATCTCATTGAAGACGGCGATATCCGTCATGCTCGCGACGGATGACGGATCGTTTTTCTCACAAAATACCCATTTAGAGGTGAGTGGGAAGACACGTAAGTGCCCTTAATTGTCCCTCTCTCCCTTTTTGTGAGAGGTCACAAGCTTGTGAAGGGATTAGCCCGTCACAAGCAAGACGCTTTGCTTAGTTATACTATACAACCCGTTTTCTTGTTATTTGATATGTATCCGACCCGTCGCAAGCTTGCGACTGATAGCTCCATCACAAATAAGAATTTGTGTATAATCTATAGACCTAAGGGCTTTCGTCGACACTTTTACTAATTATCGTCGACAATTAACACATCTTTCCAATATTGTCCCCCATTAACTCCCTTTTGTCTCTCTCCCTCTCTCATTTTTCTAAAAAAAAAAAACGGTTTTTCGGGAAAAAATCGTAATTTAATTTACAAACTTTTCGATTAAAACGGTTTTAACATATCGACTAATGACGGTAACAACGATCAAGTTAGTAACGATGTTCAAGAGATATGTTTACGTTTCAAGTTTATGATTTGACGAACGGAATAGAGTAGAACGGATTAGCGATTATCGATCCTCGCGCCCAAAACTAATTTAAGACAGAAATTAATAATTTTTTTTTTAAAAAAATATGTCGAAAGAGGGCCTGGATGAATAATTTTTTCATCCAGACGAAAATATTTTCCGTTTGGACGAAGAATTTTTTGCACGAAAATATTTTTCGTTTGGACCTACGTATGGACGAAGAATTTTTTTTGTCTGGACGAAATTTTTTTTCCCACGTTTGGACGAAAATGTTTTTGTCCGGGAAAAAAAAATTCATTTTCCAACTTAGATTAATTTTTTGCGTGGTAATCGATAATCGTTAATCCGTTCTAACAATAAAGATTCTATTCTAAACCACCTAAATCTACTAACTAATTACAAATTTTTAAAAAATTAAATTAGTTTAGATTACTTGTCGCCGATTCCTTGAATTTGGTAGCGAAATTGAAGCGGTGGTGACGGAAATGTCATACTTGAAAAAAAGATGTTAATATATGGGAGGTTTAGAGTGGGGTAGATTAGGAAAGTCATTACAAATTGTCGACGATGTTTAGTAATTTGTCGACGACGTTTAGCAGGTTGGTTTATAATCTTTGGTGTAGCCATTTATCCCCATTAGGCACGCAATAAAGATTCAAAAATATATACATTCCAATGAGGAACTAGAATATGAAATTACTTCGATAATTTCTCGCAAGAGAATATTTCTTTATATACTAGTTTTGGATCACTAACATGTGCCAATGGACACACAATAGAAAAACCGCTTCAAATTAAGTGAAGTAACAATGGGGACAAGGGGATAATATAGAAAAGAAATGACACGTAGATTTCTCATAGAGACATAAACATTAGTACAATGTAGATCCTCCCGGAATAGACAAGGACTGTGCACAAGATGAGCGCGGTAAATGTTCTTTTTCCCAATACCAGCCTCTCCAAAGTCCTACTGTTAGTTACAACTTACAATAACCCTTTTAGTATACAAAAAACAACCAAAAACTTTGCTCTACATGCCCACAAGAGAGTGTAGTAAGGATAATAACAAATATTATGAATGTACACCCTTGCTGAATAATCCAACCCGAAAAATGCTAAATCTCTCCAACAGGGGTAATGGGACTGAAGCACATTGCGCATCCGCTGAGAACTGACAAAAACTGTGACTAATGAAACTGGGTGCAGATGATTACAGCAAGATGAGTGCGTGTTAACAGCTTATAGTTCAAACTACAATGTTGTTAGACCGGATTAGCTTATGAGCTTCTTCAAGGTCCTTCAAAAACCTACATTCAACCAAAATGAACATGAACTGTTGTACAGTTTTTCTCGGGGAGACGAAAAAATCAGTATGGAACTATTCATCAGGCAATATGAGGTCCATTTCTCACGGGCGAAGGCCTCCCCTCTTTTAGGTGTCGAATCACTACATAATAAAGCAAATGGCTCATTATACTGGTCTTGTTTCTGTTTTCTGTGAAGTAGCAGATCCTCGATGAATTTGTTCTGAGTGACTAGGACATCTCTAAAGTTATGTGTATTTGCAACAAGGTAAGTATCACTCTGATGAGGGTAAAATAGGCAGTAAAGGATAAAGAACTCTAAGGAAAGGAAAAGCGACATACTGGAAATATTCTGGTTAACTCTATAGGAAGAGATGGGAGGAAACAATATGTCAAATTTCCCAACATGACTTGAAGTTGATAAATGCTTGAAGTGCAATTTTCTTAAGGTATTAATGAACCACATGGCCAAATTAGAGTGTGACCGATAGACCATATGGGGACCTTTTTTTCCATCCAACCCCGTCGATACATTGCGGTATATAGAAGGGCGTCAAAACAAAACGCGAAAATCTTAAACAGAACAAGATCTCTTAACCTGAGTGCATATGACATAGTCAGTTTCCAATTATGAGTAGCAAAGTACCTCTTGGAATTGAGAATCGTTGTGCCTCCCAGAATAAACCGAATCCCAGAATTGGTGGAATTTAACAGAGCAACAGCACGTGATTCCTCATAAGTTGTTCCGCCAACAATAAAAATGACGACATCTTGTGGTCTGCATAGAGAAAATATTACTACCAGTCAGTTAATGCCAGAAAATTCATAAATTCAATGCATTATGAATCATTTTTAACCCAACAAAAGGCGTCTGGTTGAACTGTAGAAGCTATTACTTATCAAATTATCGTTAAAAAGCAATGAACAAATACACAGTTTACAAAAACAGCAACCTTACTTCCACCCTGTAGCAGAAAGAAAAAAAACGCCTACTACTGTGTTGACTCAACACAGGGTTTTTTTACATATGGCCATAAATCCATGATAGAAAACTGAGTCAATGATTGCATTGACAGACTCTTATTTCAAAACGCACTTTATTGAGCAAATTTGTTTTGTTCCAAAAAATTTAGACGTCAAACTATGGTGAGTCGTTGGTTTCTTCATTTAACTACACAGCCAACTACCAAGCCCAAATATTTAAGGGCTTAAATGGTTAATTTTGATGCCACATAAAGGTAACATAGGGCACGAACTAAGATTTTTGAATCTGTGTTTCAGATTTCACAAGGAATACTAACGACAACTTCTAATCAACCGCCCTTCAAACTATTGATTAAACATTAGTACATCAAAATTAGAGGAATTTGGTGACACTTTTGGTTACCAAATTCACTGGCCCTAAAAATTATTCATCAATTTTCTTTGAAGTTAAACAGATAAACCTTATAGCAAAAACTAATCCAAGAATTAAATAATGTCATATTCACCTGCTCTGCGGATAATGATTTCCAACAAATGGGTAGTCAACATCTTTCAACCGGCCCTTGGAAATGTTTTCCATAGTCTGGAATAGAAGAGGCTGATGTTGGGTATATACATTCTCAACACCCTGAAATATTTGTAAATTCCAAAAATTTAAAATAAATTGCAAGGTACTCCCTCCTAGTCCCTCATTTCTTCCCCCTACCATTTTGCACAAAAAATAAGGAAATGGTTTTGGACCACACAAAACACTCTACCCCACGTACAAATGAATTTGGACCACATAAACCTTTCCAAAAAAAGGCTGAGTATTAAGGCACAAACCTTCAACCCACGGGCCATGTTACGAGCAATATTAAAGAGATCTCGATTTCCAAATAAATCTCCTGTACGCTTGTCAACACCTGCTTGCTTCAAGAGAAACTGCACAAGCTGTCACCTCAAACGGGTTGAGGAACAAGTACCCATCAGATTTTGATCAAATTTAGGACAAAAGAGAACCATAATCCCTCAGAAAAATATAGAAGCAAAACTTATGGAATTGCGATGTAAATTAGCAAAACCAAATGATATGCACGTAATGATCTTCTTTTTCATTTAAGACCGCTTTCCTAAAAGGATAACGAGTACTAACAGATAATACCACCGCCAATGAAAAAATATACATCAAATCGTTAAGAGAGCAATTAAGAAAAGAGCTTTACAAAAGAATAGACTGAGCATTCTCAAGCTGGATTACCCCTGTTTTGTACTTTGCAGATTTTGACGCCAGCTTGTTGAACAATTGCATCAATTCCACAGGACTTTCCTTCTCATAGCGCAAAGCATATAACATAACCAATCGTAAACGATCTATATCAGACACATTGTCATTGTACAGAAGATTTGTCACAGCCTGCATTGGCACAAAAATAGATCAGAAAACAGTACAAAATAACTTCTGCAATACTAGAATGAACCACCTTCCAAACAAATATAGAAAAACAGTGCCGCCACTTAGTAGAGCCAGAACCTACAAAGATTTTGCTTACACACACACACACACACACACACACACACACACACACACACACACAGTCCAGTTCTGTCAACATATCAACTTCTCAAGTGGGGCAGCATGCCATCATCCTACTGATCATGATAACTAAAGAATGACAAATGACCAATATCACTGGAGATTAACACTACAGGAAGATAAATAAAACCAGTGAATAAAGAATAGAACATAAAACTATGTTCATTATAGAAGTCAGAAGAGGAAGCAAAAAATGAGGCCAAAACAGTTCACACTTCACTCAATCCTTCACAGGCCATGGCCGAATAAAGAGTACTATCACAAGATAAAAACACAAGTTTCATGACGAAAATCACAAACACGAATCAATCATTCAATGACGAGTTTCAGACTTCACATATCTTTACTTAGATGCCAAGGAATCTAGATTAAGGAGAACAGCAGCTATATTCATGATTAAAGCCTTAAAAGGTATATCAGATTGCAGGATACAAGTTCCTCTTTTGATATTGTATCAGCTTATGGAGTGAGCAGATAAGCAAAGTACATCTACTTTTGCACCGAGACTACCAACCTTGTCAGTGAATTGATTACTACCTCATCGACTAACCCCTAGTCGTACCGTACACGAAAACTAGAATATCGTAAGTGATCTTTTCTACAACGATGCATTCACAATTAACTTGGCTAATGAAGCTAAACAGGGAGAAGTGGCATTAAAAAAACCTCAAATGCTGCTGCTTGACCCCCGTTGCAAGCCAGCTCTTGTTCTGTCTGTGAAACTAACATAAGCTTTCTCTCCTCAACTATCTTACTCATTTCTGTTACCAGTGTCACATGCTTCGAAACATTCCCATGCATTCTTCTGTACTCGGGATAATTGTCAACGAATTTGGCCATGTCCTCTAGGAACCATACATGTGTAAATTACATACAAAAAATTAGTATGGATGTCCAGATAATTGATTCAACATATAGATATAAAACCTAAAAAATTACTATGTGCAGCCAGGTAAATTTGACAACAAATATTGCACATCTACCTATTGTCTGGATATTCTGGTTGCTCTTGGCAATTTGCTGAAACTCATCCACCATTCTCTTAATATTCATCCCAATATCTCCAAAGTTCTCATACATATTAGCTTTGAAAAAAGCATCTTGCTCAGAAGACAGCACAACCTCCTGAAGAACAAAGTAATTCTTAATGCACAGACAAAAATGAAGATCAGGTTACAAATGACAAAGTCTGATAGCAAGAAGCCAAGAAGGGTGAGTTCCAACAATTGAGAGTGAATTACAACGGCTTAAGGTTAACACTTAACACTCATCCCAAATCTTTAGAGCTTGCCTCTTTTCACCATGAAACCATGTCAGTTCTCACCCATGCTTTTGTGGAGGAAGAAACAAAACTCACCTGCTGGTCTTTTTGATGCTTTCCAACAGGCCTCAAATCAACTTTGTTATCTTGGACACCTATCAACTCATGAACCATAGCCTATAAAAAAATAATAAACAAGATAAGCTTCAAATGTTCCTTATTTTACTATTAAGTACTAGAGAATAGAGATATACAATATCTAGCCAACTATACACAGACGTCAAATGAAAAGTGCCAAAGTACCTGATAGGTCCATTGATTTAGCAGCGGAGTAACTGGATCATCTCTTCTGTCCAATATGACCAACAATGTATCCGTCCTTCTAAAATCAAAAAGCCCACTCTCTTGCTGATACATTAAATCCTGAAATAAAATGCTCAAATTCAGTTGCTTCCAGATTAACAGTAACTTAAACTCTGAAGAAAGACTGAGTTGATTAAAAGATACACTGATCAAGGCCGCGTCACTGAAAAGTGACTATTTTGTAAAGGTTTAAAGAATGCCACAACCGAACTTCATGGTGTTTTGGGGACAACAGCAGCCAATATAGCTACCATGAGTCCATGACTAAAACAAAGATATACTATGCTCACCGATGTATCCTGCGCAATTCTTTTTGCAATATCAGAAGTTCGCTGGTATCTAATAAAGGGTCGACGTTTCATTGCCAAAAAAACCGTTGAAATTCCATCAACAATTCGATCACAATATTGCTGCATAATTGAAGGATCCATAGCCACTGGAAGCATGTAAAGGTGGTTTGAACGAATGTTAAGACTGAAATGACATGGGTCACCAGCAACAAAGTCTGCATAAAATTCCTGCAGCATTAGATTAAGGAGAATATCAGAAACTGTACAAACCACAAAACTGTAGAAAGCATTCGCCCAAAAATCATCCTGTTTCATGTGCCTACGCATATTGATATTTCCTCTTTCTATCTAAAGACAAAGGAAACCTTAGGAAAAGGGATCGAAACATCGAAACAAATCCCTGCACCAGCTAACTTTAGATAAATTCATTGAAGATTGTTGGTTCAGGAAGAAGATATATATGTCCTGCTTGGCAGAAGTGTTTTGTGTTCAAGTAATCAAATTGATTAACAAAAATTAAAAAGGGTTTTTCCATGTAGTACCCTCTTGTTTTTCTGAATCCTATGTGGTACCCCTCGTTTTTTAAAAACTTCAGTGGTACCCCTAAACTTAATGAAAACCTCTGCAAATACCCTTAATGCCCTCATCCGCCTCTTTTAAATGTATAGTTTATGCACTTTCTATTGATATTTCGGCAATAATTTGTCGAACTATTAACATAAATATCGTTTACTCAATCGTAAACATATTTTATTCACAAACTTTACCCGTTTAAAAACTCGAGTTTTAGTAGTTTTGTTATTTTAATTTTTAATAACTGTTTACTAGGCTACCAAGTAAAAGTGATATTGGTATTAGAATTGGATCCGGGGTGGAGAAAATTCCTTTTCTCACTTTTGCGGATGACACTATCATTTTCGCTAAAGCCTCTAACCAGAGTTGTAGAACTATTAAGTCTATTTTAGATAAATTTTGCACGATTTCCGGACAATTTGTTAATTTTGACAAATCCACTTTTCAATGCACTAGAAATATTGAGCGTTCTCTTCGTGAATCCTTTAGAGGCATTCTTCATATGAACGAGGAAGCTCATTTGGGTAAGTATTTAGGATGTCCTATAATTGATAGCAGAGTGACTAAAAATACTTTCGAGAATATTATTCAATCTTCTTGCACTCAATTATCGAAATGGAAAGCGAATTCTTTATCTCAAGCAGGTAGACTAGTTCTTGTAAATGCTAATTTAGCCGCGAAGGGAACTTTTCAGATGCAAAGTTTCCTCCTTCCTTCATCGATCCATAATAGATTAGATAAAATTAATAGAGATTTTCTTTGGAATAAGAATCCTTCCCAACGTTCTCCTAATTTGGTTGGTTGGCATAAAGTTTGTTTACCAAAGTCGGTTGGTGGTTTAGGAATTAAATCTTAAGCAGCGGACTAATAAAGCTCTTCAAATGAAACTTTTATGGAAAATTCTTATGGATAAGGAAAGTATATGGGTCAAAGTGGTATCTAAAAAATACTTGAGAAATTGTTCACTCTTTGATCATAAGCCTAATTTGGCCTCTTCTTGGTAATGGCGTAAACTAATGAGTCTTCGGACTCTATTTAGAAAAGGACTGAGATGGCGGGTAGGTAATGGTAGCAACATTAAGTTTTGGTCTGATAATTGGGTTTTTTCACACCCACTAACAAGATATGGTTGATGATGATAGTAACCGTGATCTTAATCTTTTGGTTAAAGATTTCATAACCTCGGACAAGCAATGGGATGTTTGTAAATTATCCATTTATTGAATAACGATATTGTTAATCAGATTACTAACATTCCACTGCCACATAATGATATTCCAGATACCCTCATTTGGGGATTGTCCGTAGATGGAAATTTCTCTACCAAAACAGCAACTTGGTTAGCGCAAGGTTTGTTCGATCAGGCTCTTGACAAATGTGAATTTCAGTGGATTTGGAAATTGAATATTCCTCCTAAATTGAAATTTTTTCTTTGGAAAGCCTGTGTTGACGGCCTTCCAACGAAAAGTAGACTTCTCAAGAGTCATATTGATGTCCCACCTCATTGTGTCCTGTGCAACAATCCTATTGAAAACAAAGATCATTTCTTTTACGAATGTCCCTTGATTGGGTCTGTCATCCAAGACCTGAACATTATTAGTTTCAACAAGTTTTTGTCAAATTATGATACTTTTACAAGTCAAAGTTTTCTAACGAAACTTAATTATCTCAAGGATTTAATTCCAAAAGATGACTTTATAAAGATTATTTTTATTTGGTGGAATGCATGGTTCCATAGAAATGATATTATCTTTAATAATGTTAATTTAAGTATCAGCAAACTTATTACTTTATGTAATAATAGCACTAAGACATGGAATGTGACTAGATTTAAAGATCTCAACAATCCCGAGGTAGAAGAGTCAGCTAGAAACAATTCTAGTAAGGAAGAGATTTGGTGGGAAAAACCTACAAACGGTTTCCTAAAGCTAAATTTTGACGGATCGAGAATAGAAGGTAATAAAGCTGCTTTAGGATATTCTATAAGAGATCACAATGGTAAAGTCGTTTTGTTGGGAGCAAAAAAGTGCGGATCCAATAGTATCCTTGTTGCGGAAGCACTTGCTTTAAAAGAAGGTATCTTAGCAGCTAAATATTTAGGAATCTCAAAGTTAATTGTGGAGGGTGATAACTTATGTGTTATTAACTCGATTCGAGGTACTTGGCAAATTCCGTGGGAAATTTCTAGTATTATTAAGGATGTGAAATTAGACCTTCATTTTTTCGATGAAGTGATAATTAAACATTGCTTTCGTGAAGCCAACAAGGTTGCTGACTTCATGGCTTATGTTGGACATTCATGTCCAACTCTTTCGAGTGGTTTGATGGCGGTGGCTTCAACTTACCTCCTCATTCGAAAGGATGAGATAGGTTGGTCCTACCCTAGAGGATCAACCTAGTTTTCTTACCTAATCAAAAAAAAAAAAAAAAAAAAAAAGTAAAAATGTAGAATTTTCAAAAAAAAAAAAAAAAAAAAAAAAAAAAAAAAAAAAACACGAAGATATCATGTAGAAAAACCCATTAAAAACTGCTTGACACCGAAGTTGTAACATCCAACTATTTACATTTGCCAGGTTAAGGAGAAACAACAAGAAAGACAGTACCGCCTTAGTCCGAAAATAATTTGGGGTTGCCTATGGCCCTATAATAAACCGACAGTTAAATATAAAAAAATACTCCGTAAAAAAATGACTGAGAAGATTCACAAACCATTCCAGGGAGTCCTTATCAGATTGACAATTGCGATATAACAAAATCTAACTAATCAAGATATCTAGTGAGTAGCGTTACAACAAGCCTTCAAGGCCAGTTTAAACTTTAGTGTTGTGTACGGCGTAATAGATTCATGAAATTGCTGCTTCACAGTTCCTTAGTATCTTCAAACTTAAATTTGGGGATCAAATATCTTATTTATTAACGTTACACTGCTTAGATGTCGCATACACATAGTCTGACCCTAAGATTTGAGAATAAATATGAGATGGAGATAGAATAATTTAGTACCTGAAGTTGCTGCACAACTTCATGTTCATCTGAATCAGCCAGGTTGTGAATCTGTGTGTCCTTCAATATGTTGGAAAAAACTGTCAAACCAGTGCAAAGAACGATTAAATCACTGTACACTAAAATCATGAACACGCCTTATATGAGAAGAAATCTTTAGGGAAAAACAATAGTATCAAGCAAGAACTGAATGTGAAAAATGTGACTTACAAAGGTGATACTCCCCAAATCTCGGACTAGCAAGCTGTCGTCTCAAATGCTGTACATTTTCTGATGTAGGTCTAAGAAAGTAGACGGCTTTAAGATGTGACATGGATTCCTTTGACATGGATATTGAGTCTATTAATTCTACCAGGAACACTTCCTTCTTCAGTAGGTCCGACTGGCTATAGACAACACTGACAACGCTAACCTGAAACAGATTCACGGAATTTAGACCAAAATGTATCAAGAACAATTCCAATTTCTATTTCATCACTCGCATACATCAATGTAACAAAATCAAGAACATGATTAACATTTAAAACTGTTCATGAACAGCAAGTATTGGTCATCACATGAGCTTAAGATTATTAAGAGAGTATATGTTTTAGAAGTAATTATCCCATAAGGTTGTAAATTACATGCCTATCAATATTTAAAATTTTCAACTACTTGTTAAGTAGGCTTTCTGAAGTTTACACTTGATGAAACAAAACAGAGTCATCCGATTCAGGAGACTTAACACACATTCTAGGGATTACGATGCTTAGTTTGAAGAGGCACAAGGCACACCAAGACGCTAAGATGCCGAGGTAACGAAGCGCAAAGCAAGGCGCACGCCTTTTGGACGCGAGGCGTCCTATTTTTAGTAACAAATTTGTATTTTCAAAATAAAAATTTGGGAAAGAATACCTTTTTTAAGAGTTTTCATGATAACTAACATGTAAAGGAGTAAAAGTTAGGAATAATGGGAAACAGAAATGGCATAATTAAAGATCTAGAATTCTAGATGAAAAAGATACGGAAAGTGCATACTAGCAAGTCTTGTTAAGTGAGCCTCGTTTAAAAGGCCCACTAAAATGCACAGAGGCGTTTTGGCTAGCACCTCGTCCAAGGCGCGCCTTAGGCGCACTTGAGGCACGCTTTTTTAAACTAAGTTATGATGCCAGTAAAGTGCTTGCAGTCAATAAAAACAGACTACCATGAGAACTATAAATACATGCTTCGGTCAGTCCAAGTTGGTTGATCCACACCTTCACTAACCACGCTACGTCATCCCTACATCACAAATTCACAATCCAAGTTGGTTGATCCATGACTTTAGTACGTACCAACTACAAATAACAGAGCAGAGATGTTTCGGGCTTTCGGCCAATGATCTTTCATCAAATACTAGCAAATAATTAAAGCACCATAACTCCAACCAAGCTCAATATATGTAACCCCATTCAACTACACAGTTTGACTCGCTCTTAAATCCACCACAACATCGTGATTTTATGATACTCCAATTAATGTTCTTCAGTAATCATCTTAAATTCCCTTCACATACACTTACATCAAGAACCAAAAAGCTCAAAAGAACCGTTATTATATGGTAAATGAAATCTCAATATAGGCAACTCACCCAAACTCAAACTATTACATTCAAGTGTACAACCTAAAGTCCTCCCATGAACCCTTGCACTCCAAATTACAACGAGAAACTTGAAGTCTTACAATAGCAAAGTAAGCACACATATCTTCCTACTTCCTAACGAAAACATGTGAATGATCTTCAGACAAAACCAAACTTAAAATTAAAAGCAATCACAATGATTAGCCATTTCTCTCACATGAACTGCTGTGGAAAACAGCTCCAATGTCAAAACAATCCGTGTTTAATCTCTTCCTCTTTGTACTCCCTAACATTGATAACCTAACATTACAAGATATAGTCCATTCAACAACCTTGACAAAATTCATTAACGGCCTACCACTATGAACCTAGTCCATGCAGCACCTAAACAAAATTCACCAAGAAATTGATCCTCACGCTGCAAATTTAGAAATCAAACACCATCACATATCATTCATTACCTTCTCCAAAGACATTTTGCGCAATCATGAAACCAAACACATCAACAAATCAATCTCTCACATATCATCAACTCAACCACTTCACACATCCTATTTGTCACGCTACAATCCTCCAATTAACTTCAACCTAGAATCGCATATAGAAACTGAAACAGTATACTATAAACTCATCAGTCAGTAACCAAACAGCAATACTCTTGATTATCATGATCATCAATTTCTTAGTCCAAAACATAATCTCGCTTTTCGTCAACTCAACCACTTCACACATCCTATTTGTCACACTACAATCCTCCTATTAACTTAAACCTAGTATCACTATACAAAAAATTGATAAATTCATCAGTCTGTAACTAAACAGTGATACTCTCAAAATCATTATCATCATCAGTTCTCAGTCCGAAACATAATCTTGCATTTCGTCAACTCAGGCACTTCACATATCCTATTTGTCACGCAACAATCCTCCAATTAAATCATAGATAGAAACTAAAACATCATACTACAAATTCATCAGTGTGTAACTAAACAGCAATTCTCTCGATACCATTATCATCATTTCTTAGTCCGCAAAAAAAAAAAAAATCTCGCAGTTAGTCAACTCGCCAGTAATCAAATAACGCATAAATTACGCAAAACGTGATACACTGATCACCATCATGACCTCATTTAACACTCAATAAAATCGATATCTTTATCCGCTAGTCAATTCTACGGATTATTGATCAAAATTACAACTACTCCGTATATCAAAATTTTATCATATATCGCATAAATTACGAAAAACGTGATCAATGATCAACATCAGCACCTTATTTAACAGATAATTAAATCGCTACCGCGACTAAATCATCAATTCAACGCATTATTGTTCAAATTACAACTCCGTACATCAAAATCAATAACCGCATAAAACGAAGAATTTGAAATAAAAAGTATAAGAATGATAAATATGGAAGATACCGTGACAGAATCAAGGATAAGGACTTTCATGCCGGAGATGTCATGAAGCATCTTATTGATGTAATCTCGAACTGCCGTAACTAACACCATTTTTGTACTCTTTTCTTTCTTTCTTCTTCTTCTTCTTTAAGTTTGAAGGATTTCTTCAGATCTGCTATCTATTGTAAAGCTAGGCCGAAAATAATGGCGGAAATGTATGATAAGAAAGTGTCGGAACGTCGACGACGGATGGTGGTGACAACGGACAAGAAACGTGTACGAAATAAATCGAGTGCGGTTCAATTACTCGCCAGAAATTTGCAGAGATGGTCAAATACTCGCACGTTTGTTTTATTTTCTCAAATTAATCTAAGAAGTAAAATTTATTCTCGATTAATTCAATTTTTTTTACAATAAATAATTCTGACCGTAATCGTGTCTCTCTAAAATGATCCCGAGATAACACATATGAGTACGAGATAACTATAAACTCTCTCCAATCAATTGTTTACGTTTGATTAAAATATCTCTCGGTGTTGGAAATTGGGTATGAACGGGTGAGGGAGTGAGTGGAAGATGTTTTGAGGGCGTTAAGGGAGCGAGAAAGCGCAATTTTTGCCATTGGATGTTGAGCCGTTTGGGAGAGATGTAATAAGTTGATCTTTGAGGGCGAGAGGTGGAATGTGGAGGTTGTGATGAGGAGGGTTGGAGAGTTGGTGGCGGAGATACGGGAAGGTGAATCGTTGGATTGGGCATAAGGGGCTGTGTTGGTAAGGGAGGCTCGAAGGGCAGTAAGGAGCTGGTGGTGTCGGGATGGGAGAGGGAGGGGGGAGGGGAGAAGAAGATTAATGTGGACGCTAATTTTGTCGAGGGAATGGAGTAGGGTTAGGAGTAACTTGCAAGAATGAGATCGGGGTTGTCGAATGGTGTATTTCTATTTAGGAGCGGGGCACAATGGAACCGAAGGAAGCAAAAGCGGAGGTCGTGCTATCTGGTCTTAAGGAAGCTCGAAGGGAAGGTTGTTCAAGAGTCGCTATTGAGAATGATTGTATTGGTGTGATCGAAGATTTGTCGAAGCGAAAGTATGGGAAAAGTGAGATTTATTTGATTTATGATGAGATTCATTCACTTTGTAGTAGTTTTGAGTCAATTAATTTTTCTTAAGTTAAGTAAGAAACTTAATAATGTGGCACATGAGTTTGCTCATCTCATGTTATGGTCTTTAGGTAGATATTCTTGGTCAAATGTGCTTCCCCAGAACATTGAGGTCGTTGTGGGAGATGATTTTATCAATATGATTTAACTCATTTAATCCTGTGGGTTTTTCCCAAAAAAAAGGAATAAGCAAATGATTGAAATGTGGGAGTATTTTTCAACTCGGTAATGAATATGGATAACCACGGAGCACATATGTAGTGTTACTCTGTATTATCTCACGCACCATCAAAATATCACATTGTATTGTCTCAAGTTGATTATCCACTCTAATATCACTTGTTGTATCCCTTATATCTGACTTATAAACCCAAGAATAATAAACTTCTTATAAATTAAATGAGTATCTAGTGTTAGATCAAAACAAATGGTAATAAAAGGAGACCCGTGCGATTTATAAATTAGCTTTAGTTATACTGTTGTGGAAGACTATCATAGTATACACATGAGAATTTCGACCGAGTGTATTGTTGGTGAGACGGAGTGTTGGCGTGGTGGTATTGTGGTAGTGTTGGTTAACGAAGAGGCAAGCATCGGTTGTGGATAAATAATGGTGATGGTGGAGGTGGATGAGGAAACAATGGTGCTAGTGATTGAAGTAGGCGTTTGGTGTTGGTGGTTAATTGAGATAGGTGGCTAGTCTTAGTAGACGAGTAGTAGAGGAGTTGTGGTGAACGAGTGGTAGTAGATGAAAATATTGGTGGCCAAGTGATAGACTCATATGGGAGGTGGACATTGACCGAAGGTAATTAATAAATGACATATAATAGTCAATAGATACCGTTTCTGGTAAAATGCCATATAATGTCCCAATCGCTCCATCCTCTATAACAGATATAATGTTTGATTCTAATACTCACACCACCGTTCGCATAAGGTAATACATATACCCGCTCTAACTAAAGCGAGATCCGAGAACATTACATACACACCTTTACTCGCCTCTTTAACATCCTTAATTGTGACTGCCAGTTATATACTCATACTGATTTGATTAATATTAGATGATCTCTCATAAGAATTACGAAGATTCAACATTGAACTCCGAAAATTTATCTTTAATTTTTTTTAACACAAATTTTTAGTTAGGACGACACTCATAATCGATTTAAATAAGCAACAATAAAAAGAAAGTTATATAAAAACTTAACTTAAAACGATCTTATAAGATCTAGTGATTTGTGTTCTTTTAAGGCCTTGACTATATTAGGACCAAAATCTATGGAAATAAGACCAAAGTCAAAATAATGATTTTCTATTTCCTTTAAATTCCAACATTCGATTTTATTCCAAGTTCTAACACTGACCGACTCACTCCAGCCTTCCCTCACTATTCCTCCGCCCTTCACCCTTCTCGCTTCTCCCTTGACAGCAGATCATATCTACCTTATAACTGCATTAAAATCTCTGCTACATTTCTAATTCCCACCACTTCTCAAACTAAGTACTGTAATTTTTAGTTCTCATCCTTCACATTCTTACCTCTTTAACTTCCTTCTTTTCACCCATTTACCAATTTTTATCCCACCATTTTTATTTATATACTCTGCTATTTCAATGATTGTAACTATAGCATCACTCTTCTTATGAAATTAAAAAAAGGAAAAATTCTTGAAAAATGAGAGGTTTAGTTAACTCATCCTCCAATCCCGTGGAGCCACGTCACCGTCTTTCTGCTTCGCTGTCAGTTTATTTCTCTCTCTCTCTCTTTCATTTTTTTTTACTGTGGCCTGTGTGTTGTTATTAAGTTTACTCGGATGTTACAGTTACACGCTCCGTCTCAATCGTTTGTTTATTATTTTTTTTAATTGTTTGCCAAGGGTATTTTAATCAAAGGTAAACAAATGATTGAGACGGAGTGAGTATATTCCATTGTTGATGGAAAAATGGTGATGGTCGCAATTTTGGCTGATAATGTCGGTGGTAGGTAGTAGTAGTACCCGCTATATTCCATTGTTGTGTATATGTTTTTTCCGAAATATGCGGAGAAGATTTTGAAAAACGTATGCACTTCAATAATTATTGCGTAAGATGTGTATACGTCTTTTGTATTTCAAATACCTTATTAATAGATAATAATGAATGAATGTTTAACCAATCGAAGGGGCAAGACGGTTTTATTCTATAATTTGTGCTTAATAACGACTAGGAGAAGTTTGATAACATAACTAGATAAGACTTGGAAGTATTGGAATAATGGCTGATTGCAAACCTATTTAGTTGGGATGGAATGTAAGTTAGTGCTTGTTGGACTGGTAGTAGCCATGCCAGATTCGAGGCGTGTTTGTGGTGTGATGGTTGGGTGGGTGGGGGTGGTGTGGGGGTGGGGGTGTTGCGATAACGAAAGAGGCTGGCTAGTTTGTGCTAGGGGAAGGTAGGAAGCAGTGAGGATCCTCTGTCTCATTTGGTGTCTCATTTCGTGTCCCATTCCATACACATTTTGACACATCAACACATTACCACATTTATTGTGTATTTTTTATTTGTTGACAAGTGATGTGTCAGGATGTGTATGTAGTGGACACAGAAGGGGACACAAAAGTGGGACAGAGTATCCTCACTGGGTAGGAAGAGGGTGTGTGCCAATGATGTGAGTAGGGTGGGGGACTACAAGGTAAATGGTTATGAATTACGAAAATTTGTTAGGGGGGAGTCGTGGACTCCACTCTCCAGTTTTCATATTATTCATCTCAGGAGTAGAAGATTCTATGAACATAATGATCTTAATAACGAACGAATCATAGACTCCATTCTAGAGGGCAGGGTTAGTTAGGAAATAATGGATAATGTACTCTCAAGTCTCAACTCTTATACTTCGTATTTGGTTAAGTTTGCAGTATCTAGTAATCTTTGAATTTAAGACCCCTTCCCCCAAGGTCATGGCTTGACGAGTATAAATTTAGGAAAACATCCAAGCATCAATTTATTTCCGTTTACTAAGATGGTATTGTACCCTCAAAAAATAAAAAAAATGGTACTGTTGTTCCTTTTAATGCTTTGTTTTAATATATTGAGTAGTGTTTCTGTAAATGGTTTCTCCGAAATAGTCCTTTGCCGCAACAATCACCAAGTCACTGACATTTTTCCTGTCCTCATTGGCTTCTTTTCAGAGAAGAGTCGAACAAACGAAGATCTCATAAAAGTAAAGATCTTAGAGATGTAGAGAAAGCTTCAAGTTCTTTTCGAGATAGAAGTTATAAGTTGTCTACACTGAAGCTCGTCTTGATTGTTATAGTTGTTGGAACTTTCCTTACTCTCTTTTATTCTCCATCTTTACATCATACAGAGGATCTATCGAGTTCCAGTTATCGGTAAATTTCTTACTTCGATTTTGTTTTCCTTAATTAGGAGTGATGTTAGTTTTCATATAAGATATTATTATGGCGCTTAGACCTGAGTGTCTATGTTACTTCAACCCTTCAGATAATCTTGTGTACACACGCTGACACTCGATGCTCGAGCATGGGTATTTCACTCGGATACTTCAATTTATGCCAAGATTTGTTTTATAATATAGCCATGCCTAACAATTCAGGGGAAGAGGGAAGGCCACCTAGTTGCCACGCCTAACACTTCAGGGGAAGAGGGAGGGGCAGGTGGAGGTTTTTTTCATAGTATTTTGCATTACAGAATCACAACGATGCGTTTGGCACAGAGACGGATTAACGAAATGTGATAAGAAAGGAGTAGGGACGCTGGTTTGAGGCCTTTTAAATGCTTGTTTGCTGTTTTCTGTGGTTGGTTTTATTTTATATGCAGTAAATGGTTTTTGCCTAACAAAATTAAGAGTGCTCCTTAGATCAGTGGCTCAGTGCCTCAATGGTATAACACTATAACTTACCAATTACGGAGTATGATTAACAAGTAGATTTGAACTTTACTGTTGAATATTGTTTCCAATTATCATTATTTTAATTTATCAATGTCTTTCCTTTTTTAATTGTTTTATATTTCAACTCAAATAAAAAATTTAAGAATTTCTTACCCCCATCCCAAAATTTCTGGATCCGACAATCCTAACTTAGAGGCACACTGTCTCTGATGCTTCAAACCAATCGTGAGCAACATATATGGTTACGACAGACAAAAAGTGCTTTATATTACGGAGTACTTCTATTTGGTATTTCTCAAAGCAAATATTTCTCAATGCAGGATGAGCATTGTAGATAGATGGATGGGTGATGGGAAACTTACAGACATACACTATGTATCAAACTTAACTATTGACTGGAATCACATCTCAGAAGTAATGGAAAGGCTTACTGACAGAAACGAATATAAGGCAGTAGGACTGTTAAATTTTCAGGACAGCGACATTGATACTTGGAAGGAAATGCTACCTTCTCCAGAACATATCGTTTTAGAGTTGGACAGTGTCCCAAGACATGTTACTTGGGAAACACTCTATCCTGAATGGATTGATGAAGAAGAAGAAATCGATGTGCCCAGTTGTCCATCTTTGCCCAGCATTCAGGTACCTAGAAATGCACGGATGGATTTTATTGCTGTAAAGTTGCCTTGTAACAAGGCGGGGAAGTGGTCAAGGGATATTGCTCGTCTGCACTTGCAGCTTGCAGCAGCAAGGCTTGTTGCCTCTATGAAGGGGTCTTATGATGTGCATTTACTGTTGGTCACTGAATGCTTCCCGGTCCCAAACCTCTTCCGTTGCAAGGAGCTGGTTGCGCGTTCAGGGAATGCATGGCTCTACAAGCCGAATCTAAACACAATCAGAGAAAAGGTTCAGCTTCCTGTTGGATCTTGTGAACTTGCACTTCCTCTCAATCCAAAAGGTTACTATCTACACTCTCATGTTAGTATCACTCTTTCTAATTGTTTGTCTATGGTGTTTCAGAACTCTGAATACTTTCTCTGCTATTAAACTTATCATTCTAACCTGCTGGAGAAACACATGGATGTATGATAAGAGTTACCAACATCAACATATCTATAAAAGGAACTTGCTAGAATTTAGTTTTACCCCTTTATTGTTTAGCTTTACTCTGAGAAAAGCATAGGAAGTTGGGTTCTCACAAGTGAGTGTTTAAAAATAAAAAATAAATTATCCAGTGTAAAACTCATTACTCTCGATTGACCGTGTGGAGTGATGTCAATTTTGCTACCCCAACTTGAATGTTTATGGTTCCTGGACCATTGAGTGTTAGAAAGTCTAGTTGCATCGATTAAAAGCTTTGTGAAAGGGACTAGCTTTCTAATGAGAATAGGAAAAATTCTTCTTGGAAGGCCAAGAAAATGATAGCAGTTGGGTCGAGTATTTTACTACAGGGCAGAACATCTACTATCTGGAATACATACCCTTTGTTACTTTGGCGCTCTCATTTAATCGTTGATAGTGTGAATTTTACCTACAGCAACTTAAGAGTGTGTACTTTGATTACACCTTCGCTTTTGCATATTTAGTAAAACAAGCAATTTCTGCTTAAGAATATAACAATCTTATATTGTTGTAAACTTAAATCTACTTTCTGCATATCAATATTATCTACACACATAATATCCATTACGTTGGCCAAGTTGATTGTTCTAATGAATCTAACTTCATGCCAGCCCATTTATCATCTGGAGATGCTCACCGAGAAGCGTATGCAACTATTCTGCACTCAGCACAATTTTATGTCTGTGGAGCTATTGCAGCAGCACAGAGTATCCGAATGTCTGGTTCAACTCGTGATTTGGTCATTCTTGTTGATGATTCAATTTCTGAGTATCACAGAGGTGGTCTCGAGGCTGCAGGTTGGAAACTCCATACAATCCAAAGAATCAGGAACCCAAAAGCCGAACCTGAAGCCTATAATGAATGGAACTATAGCAAATTCCGTCTTTGGCAGCTGACAGATTATGATAAAATAATTTTCATTGATGCTGACATGCTTATACTCAGAAATATAGACTTCTTATTTGGATTGCCGGAAATATCTGCAATTGGAAACAATGCCACTCTTTTCAACTCAGGAGTCATGGTGGTTGAGCCATCTAATTGCACTTTCCAACTATTAATGGATCATATTTATGAGATTGAATCTTACAATGGTGGAGACCAAGGGTACCTAAATGAAGTATTTACGCGGTGGCACCGAATCCCGAAGCGGATGAATTTCTTAAAGCATTACTGGCCAGGGGATGAACCCGAGAAGAAAGAGATGAAAACCCGTCTATTTGGGGCGGACCCACCAGTCCTTTACGTCCTCCACTATCTCGGCCAGAAGCCATGGTTATGTTTCAGAGACTATGATTGTAATTGGAACAATGAAGTATTGCACGAGTTTGCCAGCGATGTGGCTCATAAAACGTGGTGGAAGCTTCATGATGCAATGCCTGATAACTTGCAGAAGTACTGTTTGCTCAGGTCAAAACAAAAGGCGGCCTTGGAGTGGGACCGGAGAGAAGCTGAGAAAGGAAACTTTAGTGATGGGCATTGGAAGATAAAGATTAAGGATCCAAGATTGGAGACGTGTTTCGAGCAATTTTGCTTTTGGGAAAGCATGTTGTGGCACTGGGGCGATAAGAACTGGACTGATAATGCAACCGCTTTGACTCCGCCAGTCACGGTTGCCCTTCCGTCTTTGTAGTTCAGGGTCTGGTGTCCTGTAAGAAAAACATAAAAAGTTATAGATACATCACTGATAAATTACTTTTATCATTCTTTGTCCTGCAATAATCCATTCTTTTTTTTTTTTTTTTTTTTTTTTTTTTTTTTTTTTACTTCTGTTACGAAATCTCACTGCAAAATCATGATTATTCAAACAAGCTGTTGTTTTCTTTCCCAAGCACTTTGATTTCGTGACTTGAAAAGAGAAATGATAGTAGCATTCGGAGTCTCCCCGATGCTATTCTTGAGCCATGTTACTTCAGGACCTCACTCTGCCCATGTTTCGAGTACCGCAGTTTGCCTTCTGTTCCGAGTGTCTTTTGACATGACAGGTAACCTTGAGCCTTCATATTAGGTTATGAACGCGAACCTTTCTCGGAAATTAGTCAAGTCTGACATATGAAGCCAAAAATGAGACATAGGGTCCTTTCAGAAGTGTGAGCGAGAAATCCGTGGTTAGGTCTTGGGAGCATCAAAGTAAAGCTTAGCCAAGCAGGAAGTGTTAGGCAAGCATAGGGGCCAGGCGGCTTTGCATCAAGAACTCACTTGGATTTGGTTAGTTGTTACAGGAGTAATACACGTAAAAAAAGGAAAAAATTAGGAAGGTGATGGCGGTAAAGGAAGATTAAGTGACAGTATAACTATCATAGACTCCCATGGGTGACCCAGTTCCGTAGGGGACAGCTGACCTATTAACCCTCCTCCTGTAACGATACGTGTGGATCCATCGGTCCAAGCAAGCTTTAAGGGATGCTATTTTTTGTGTCTTGATAGAAGCAGCTACGAAGCAATTATTATGTCTTGCAGATCTCTTCAACTCAATTTAAGAGTATGAATCTAACTCTTCTTTGATCTTTTGTCAAATTGTAACTGTAAAATCTTAGTAGTACAGCTTACGCCTTACAGCATGAGTAATAGATAGCTGATAGAGTGATACTGCACCTATCTCAGTTCATCAGTTGGTATAACGCGAATACTGGCTTTTCTGCATTCAGGTGGCTGGTGATAAATATTAGGATTACTTCAAACCCTTCATCTTCAATTGCTAAAATGGAGATTACCTAGCACAAGTAATTAAACAATTACCATCGAGATCAGACTCGAAGGGGTTCGAGTATTTGTGAATTAAGGATCTAGCACAAGTCTTATAAGTACATTTCTTTGCAGAATTTATATAAAATGGATTAGTTCTTGCACTTACTGCAATACTATACCTAAAAGGCTTGTTCAGAATTTCAGATACTTACTGCAGAAAGTACAGCAAAGAAAAACTGTCCTGTGATCTTCCTTTCACAGCAAAAGTTAATAAACACTCCCTCGTCCTAATCATTTATTTACCTTTAATCAAAATACCCTTACAAAGAGAAAAACCGTAACCAAACAATTGAGACGGAGGGAGTAGTAATTTAGATAATTAGTCAACATGATGACCTTTCTGAATGTACAAAGAACAGCTAGCACATGCACATCTCCTCCAGCTGATTTTTTTATTTGATAGTTTGACTATTACAGAATAAAGATAGATAGTTTGCCAACAAAACTAATTAATTGTACAGGATTAATCACATGCCCGCCTAGCTCAGTTGGTAGAGCGCAACATTTGTGGGTTCTATTACCCACCACTCTACATGAGTGGTTAGCAATCATACAAAATATGGTGGTTGTGGTCATGGGTTCGATTCCCATGGTGGGCACTTTTTTCCTTTTCCCCTTTCTCTTGTTTTATATGTTGTGGAAGACCAAACATATTTACTCCCTCCGTCCCAATCATTAATTTAGCTTTTATATTCATTGCTAACTGATTTGCAAATATCACTCGTTGGAGACACTAACAATTTGGCAACTCTGAAGAACTTCCTACTTGAACCTCCAACTTTTCAGGAATAAAAGCATTCCATGTTACTTCATGTACCTCACTCTTGCCTGTGTTTCGAGTACCTCAGTCTGCCTATGTTGCGACTTGCGAGTGTCCTTTGACATGACACGAAACCTTAACCCTTCATATTGGGTTATGACTGTAAAATCTTAGTAGCTGAGATGATGAAGTCAACAGCTTACAGCATGAGGGATGGCCCACCTAGTTCAGTTCAACAGTTCGTCAATTGGCATAACGCGAAAACTGGTTTTTATGCATTCATTCAGGTGACTGGTGATAAAAGATTAGGAATGCTTTACACCATTCATCTTCAATTGTTAAAATGATCAGACTCGCAGGGGTTCGAATATTTGTGAATTAAGGATCTACAGTAGTACAAGTCTTATTAAGTATATTTGTTTGCAGAAATTATGTAAAATGGAATTGTTCTTGTACTTGCTGCAATACTTTACCTGAAAAACTTGTTCAAATGCTTACTGCAGTAAGTACAGCAAAGAAAAACTGAAGTTAAACACCTTCATCTTAATCATTTGTTTACCTTTGATCAAAATACCTTACAAAGAAAAAACCCGTAGCAAAACGATTGAGACAGAGGGAGTACTAGTTCAGATGATCAGTCAACATGATGACCTTTCAGAATGAAACAAAGAACAGCCAATACATCAACTCCTGCTGAATTTTTAATTTGATAGTTTGACTATTCCAGGATAAAGAAAGACAGCTTGCTAACAAAACTAATTAAAGTAGAGAATAGATCATAATGCCCGCCTAGCTCAGTTGGTAGAGTTCAACCTTTGTGGGTTCTATACCCACCACTCTACATGAGTGGTCAGCAATCATACAAAATGGGAGGTTGAGGTCATGGGTTCGAATCCCATGGTGGGCACTTTTTCACTTTTTTTTTTTTCTTTATATTCCATGAACTATGGAAGGGAAGACCAAAAATAAATACACCACTACCATTACGCCATTGTGTCAAAGGTTCCCACAAGTTATAGCATAAGGGATCGAATGTACACAACAATAAATATTTATGATAATTGGTTCAACGATAAATTATCGAATTAATTAGTTTTTTATTTATTCATATAAGTTAATTTGGTGGGTACTTATCACTGACTACATTTACTTGTTTGTAAATTGTAGGAGTATTGTGTAGGCCGTATTTGTCAAGTTTTACGAAATCGCAAAACAAAATACCCTTAACAATTGCAATATGGCCTCTAATCTAAATAAATACTCCTTCCATCCTAATTGTTTAGTTACCATTTTATACAATATCTTAATCTTAATTGATGTCTTAGTTATATTTTTCTTTACTTTGACCCGAATCCCGAACATAAAGATTTTACTGTTACAAATTAAATGTTCTTACAAAATTAGTATCTGTAACATTTTCTAACAATTTCTCCCTACATTTAGTTGAAAGTATTGGAGAATAATTATTCTGTTAATATTAGTCAAGATTTTATTCTTCTTTCCTTATTCTTAGGCTAACATTAGGCAACTAATTTATCTTAGTTAGGATCTTAGGGTTATGTAACTCCTATATAAACATTGTAATTTAGCTCTTGTATTCAACATAATTTCAATATAATTTTACCAAACTTACATGGTATCAGGAGAAAGGTCTCCGATCCAACCCTAAATTTTTTTTTTTTTTCCAATCTCCATCGCCTCAATGTCAGGCTCCACGATCCCAAATGAAGCCGAGCCAAGCAAACCGCTTGTGCTCCTCAATGTGCACTCCGTCGCTAAATTCGATGGTTCCAATTATCGTCAATGGAGTCTCCAACTTGAGACCCTCCTTCAAGGATATGGACTATCATCCTTCATCGATGGCAGTGCACCTCCTCCAAAAATTCTCACAGAAAAAGACAAACCCTCGGTTCCTAACCCGGCTTACAGTACATGGTTCCGGCAAGACAGGCTCCTTTTTGGTGTCGTGGCAAGCACCCTCACCGCATCCGTTAGCCCTCTCCTCAACCGAGACCACACCACCCAACAAGCCTGGGATGCCCTCGCATCATCTTATGCGCGTCCATCTCGAGGCCACATAAAACAACTCCGTCACAAACTCAAACTCACCACCAAAGGCACCCTCTCAATCACTGAATACATGAACAAAATCAAAACTATTGTTGACGACCTTGCCCTCCTCGGTGAAGTCCTCTCCCAAGAGGATATCACTGACCACATAATTGACGGATTACCATCGACCTACCAATCCGTCATTGATGCCGTCAATGCCCGCGACACACCATTTACCTTTCTCGACTTTCATGAAAAACTGATCCGTCAAGAACTGGTACTCCAGCAAACCGAAACCGCTCAAACTTCCACCTTCACTCCCATGGCCCACCCCACCTACACCCGCAACTCCACTGCCTATCCCTCATCTGCCCCTCGTACCTCTGTCCCCAACCACTCCGCTGCCCTCAACCAAAACTCGTCTACCCCCAACCAAAACCCCAAAAACCCGTTTCGCGGTAAGTGCCAATGGTGTCATGTCCAAGGCCACACCTTGTCTTCTTTCGCCCTATCTTCAAATCCCTATACCCGGACATCCGTGTACCTCTCTATCCACGCAACACTGCTAACCAAACCCCTTCCCCAGCCACGCCTCAAGCCCATCCCACCACCCTTACACCTCAAGCCGTCCCCTCCCCTTGGCTCCTCGACAGTGGTGCATCGCATCACGTCACAACCGACTTAGCAAATCTCTCCCTTCACTCTCCTTATGATGGCACTGATGAGATTGTTATTGGTGATGGCTCGGGTCTCCCTATCTCTAATTCCGGTTCTACCACTCTCCCTTACACTTCCACTTCTTCCTTTAAATTAACTAATGTTTTACATGTTCCATCAATGCACAAAAATATTATTTCCGTCTCCCAATTTTGCAAAGACAATAACGTTCTAATTGATTTTAATTCTTCTTCTTTTATTGTGAAGGCATGTGACTCCGGTGCTCCTCTTTTCACTGGTCCGGTCAAGGACGGTGTCTACTATTGGCCTCCTCCGTCGTCTCCGCAAGCTCACCCCACAACTATCCAACACGCAGACCTCCACCACCGCTTTGGACACCCTCACTCGGCTGTTTTTCATCATATTCTTGCTTGTTTGAATTATAAGAACAATTTTTCTAATAATAATGTCAATTGCAATGCTTGCTCTATTTACAAAAGCCATAAACTTCCATTTACTGCTTCTTCGCTTACCACCAGTGTCCCGCTTGAAGTTGTATTTAGCGATTTATGGACTTCACCCGTGCATTCATTTGATGATTACAAGTATTACGTAGTTTTTGTCGACCATTTCACAAAATTTACATGGCTTTTCCCACTAAAGAAAAAGTCCGATACCCACAAAATATTTCTCAACTTCAAAGCCTTCGTGGAAAAACAGTTTTCTCGCCCTCTTCTCACCCTTTACTCCGACAATGGAGGCGAGTATGAAAAATTAAAACCCGATCTCGCCTCAGCTGGAGTACAACACCTCACTTCACCACCCCATACACCCGAACATAACGGTTTTGCGGAACGACGTCATCGCCACATAGTAGATACCGGTCTTGCTCTCTTTGTCTCATGCCTCCATGCCCATTCAATATTGGACCGTTGCCTTCCAAACAGCTGTCTATCTAATTAATCGTATGCCCACCTCGACCCTTGAGCATCACTCACCATATTCACGTCTCTTTCACACCTCACCCAAGTACCATAATCTCCACAACTTTGGCAGCTTATGTTACCCATGGCTTCGACCCTATACCCACCACAAACTTGACCCACGCTCCATTGCTTGTGTCTTCGTTGGATACTCCCCTACCCAACACGCCTACATGTGCCTCGACCCTTCCACCACTCGCATCTATGTATCCCGCCATGTTCGCTTCGTCGAAAACACCTACCCCTTTGCCTCTAACCCCACGGCTCCCTCACTACCCACCTCTACCTCTTGGTGTGAGATGACAATACCACTTCTCACATCACAACCAACAGCTTCCGCCACCTCAGACACACCTACCTCCCCACGCACACCCACTCCCGCTGCTACTGAACCCATTCCTCCTGAACCCGCAACACCTCGCACCCATACCAACATCTCTAAAGTTTATACTCGTCGCCAACCCATCACCAACCCCACCGATACACCCACACCCACTGCTACCCCTGCCCATAACCCGCAACCAGCACCGAACCATGCTCATGCTACTCGAGCATCCCACAACATCTTTAAACCCATTAACAAACTCAACTTGTCCGCCCAATTGCTTTCCACCGAGCCCAAGACAACAAAACAGGCCCTTTCCCTTCCCACCTGGCGCACTGCCATGGAAGAACAGTTTAATGCCCTTCAAAACAATAACACTTGGGAACTTGTGCCCCCTGCACCCGATCAAAACGTCGTCGGTTGTAAGTGGGTGTTTCGCACCAAATACAATCCTGACGGAACTATCCACAAGCACAAGGCCCGTCTTGTTGCGAAAGGCTTCCACCAACGCCCTGGTTTAGACTATAACGAAACCTTTAGCCCCCGTCATCAAACCTCGCCACGGTCCGATTGTTGCTTAGTCTTCTTTGTTACTAAGAACGGCCGCTTCGCCAATTAGATATCAATGATGCCTTCCTTCAAGGCACCCTTATCGACACCGTCTATATGGCTCAACCACCTGGCTTCATCGACCCAAACAACCCCTCTCATGTCCGTCGTCTCAAGAAAGCTATCTATGGGCTCAAACAAGCCCCACGAGCTTGGTACAATGAGCTTCGTTCATATCTGCTCAAATCGGGTTTTCACAACTCCATATCCGATACCTCACTCTTTATACTTAACGACACTCATGACTTATTTGTTCTTGTTTATGTCGATGATATCATTGTAACAGGTGCTTCTGCGTCCCGTGTCACGTCCTTCATTCAAGCTCTCTCCGCCGGTTCTCACTCAAAGATCTCGGTCCACTTGCCTACTTTCTTGGAGTTGAAGTTCAGCCATGCTCTAAAGGGTTATTCCTTACCCAACACAAGTATACTCGATCTTCTCTCTCGTGCGAAAATGCTAGATGCCTCGCCATGCTCTACTCCTATGGACTCCACGGTGAAATTGAGTGTTGGAGATGGTCCCCTATTTGATAATCCCACTGAATTCCGTGCTCTTGTGGGTAGTCTCCAGTACCTGTCTCTCACTCGTCCTGACATCAGTTTCGCTGTGAGTAAGCTGTCCCAATTTATGCATCAACCAACCGTACCTCACCGGATCGCATTAAAAAGACTCCTTCGCTATCTCGCTGGTACCCCTGCCCACGGCATTATTATCAGACGCGACACTACTCTGAGTTTACACGCTTTCTCTGATTCTGCCTGGGGTGATAATCCTAATGATGCTACCTCCACAGCTGCTTACATTGTTTACCTTGGCCACACCCCTATCTTGTGGAGTTCCAAGAAACAACGCACTGTGTCTCGCTCCTCTACGGAGGCCGAATATAGATCCGTTGCCAATGCCATTGCTGAGCTTACCTGGCTTGGACACCTACTTATGGAACTTCACATTGTGCTCCCATCGACTCCTGTGGTCTACTGTGACAATCTCGGTGCCACAAACCTTAGTGCCAATCCTGTCTTTCACTCTCGCATGAAGCATGTCGCCCTTGATTATCATTTTATTCGAGAACGGGTACAATCAGGTGTTATGCGTGTCGTTCCGGTTGCCAATGATGATCAATTAGCTGACGCTCTCACCAAAGCTTTGCCTCGACCCCGCTTTGATATGCTCATGTCCAAGATCGGTCTCTCGTCCCGGCCGTCCGTCTTGCGGGGGGATATTGGAGAATAATTATTCTGTTAATATTAGTCAAGATTTTATTCTTCTTTCCTTATTCTTAGGCTAACATTAGGCAACTAATTTATCTTAGTTAGGATCTTAGGGTTATGTAACTCCTATATAAACATTGTAATTTAGCTCTTGTATTCAACATAATTTCAATATAATTTTACCAAACTTACAGAAAGATCAACATCTTCAGACAACTATAACCAACCCAACCTCAACAAGGACAACAACTATACTAGCTTTCCATATGAAATGACAAAAATACCCTTCACAATATCTACATCTACTGCTAGTGTGCTACTGTCTGCACGACCAAAATCACCCTCTCACTCAACCAAACTTCAGCTTCACACCTCCAGCAAACAAAAAACGCATTGTAAGTTCAGTTAGTCTTGTGTAAGACGGTTTTATAGTAATATTGTGTAAAGCGGATCCCAATTACTTAGAAAATAGTTACAGAAGACCGCCTTACACGAGTATTTGTGTAATTTCAATAGATTGTCATTTCTTGTTTAGATTGATTCATTTGTTTCATGCATGTTGTTCAACAAGATCTCACCTTTGATTAGAGTAATTGTGTTTTGATCTAGTAAAAAGTGAATTAATGAGACAGATTAATGGAGTTTGAATATATGTTTCTGGGATCATTAACATTGATATATTTAGCAGCTTTACTGTACTGGGTATTCTTAAAAGACTTGATTAATGGTCTTAATTTGAGCTCAAATTTGCATGTTAAGAGATTTTACACAAGGGTTTCTAGCTATGGTGATTTAGGTTTAGTGGGTAGTGGTAAAAATTCAATCTTTAGATCTGTAAATGGAGTTATAGTGATTGGATCACTTTTTACCTTCATATTAGCTATAGCTGGTGCATATTGGTTATTTTCACCTGATTTAGAGGCTAATGTTAGAGATCAGGGTTTCGGTATCCCGGGGCCGAATGATGGTGAATGTAATGTGTTTGATGGAAAATGGGTGAAAGATGAGGGTTACCCTTTGTATAATGCATCTGATTGCCCGTTTGCGGAAAGAGGGTTTAATTGTTTGGCAAATGGGAGGAAGGATAAGGAGTATTTGAATTGGAGGTGGAAGCCGAATAAGTGTGATCTTCCTAGGTTTGATGTGCAAGCCTTTTTGAAGTATCTTAGAGGAAAACGGGTTGTTTTTGTTGGCGATTCATTGACTCGGACACAATGGGAGTCTTTTGTGTGTATGCTGATGTCGGGGGTGGATGATAAGCGGTTTGTGTATGAAGTCAATCAGAATGAAATTACGAAGAATATTAGGTTTTTGAAAGTGAGGTTTGATTCGTATGATTTTACTGTGGAGTTTTATCGATCTGTTTTCCTTGTATTGCCTACTCCGGCACCTAAGAAGGCGCCCAAGAGAGTCAAGTTGGCACTTAAGCTTGACAAAATGGATAGTATTAATGGAGAGTGGGTTGATTCTGATATCCTGATATTCAACACTGGACACTGGTGGACCAAGACCAAGCTTTTTGAAACGTAAGTTACTGTCACCTTTTCTGTTATAGCTATTTCCTTGGCTAATAGTATTAAGAATCCTAGAATTGTGCAACCTCGGCACAATGATTCTGTGTTTCACGGTTTATGTTTTTTCTGCTTATCTCTGTGTACACTGTACAAATACTTCGTAGTATTTATCTGATGAGATTTGTCATCAGTCGTTCTCATGCATTTGTCCAATGATTAGCTTGCTGAACTAGTTAAGTTAGTAACTTCCAAGAATATTTTTTTTTTGTCTGCCAATTACTCCGTATAAGTTATAGATTGATTGTCTACTGATTTGCTGAACTGACGCCGCTGCCACTATGTTTCTTTGTTTACTAAATAAGGGAATTTGCATTCTGATTTAAGTAAGTCTTCTGTGCCTGATTTCCAATTTAAAGAAATATAGGTTTGGTTTCTTTGTATGTATTGACTATCTAACCATAGTTTATTTATTACTGCAATAAAAAAGTAGAAACTACATTATTTCCCTACTCGTACAGTTGCACGCAGTTAATTAGCTTCTTGTGTCTTTGATTATGGTGAACATAGACGGAGATCTTAAATACTTTTCCGCAAGCAAATATCTTATTGTATCTGACGGGTCTTATATGGTCTCTCATCTTAGGAGGATTGCCAATTGTGAAGATTTGCGAGCTTATTTAGTGTTTCTTAGTTGGCATTCCATCATATCGGCAAATGAATTTCATTTTTTGTCATTGTTTTCAGCAACATCATTTATTTACCTGAATAATATGTTTCCAAATTCCAAATACCTGGACCTCCTTAAACTCCTCAAAGCGAATTCAGTATTTTTTCGTGAGAAACGTCATTTAAATATTGCCGAAGATGATTTTCTGACAAGCTCCTAAAAAATCAGAGTTTTCGGATTAAGCATGGTGCCGTTAATTATGTGTGTACAATTACCTAGCACCTTAGGTAGGCCTTTTTTTTTATATGTGGCCATTGAACTCCTAGAATGTTCAGTTGTTAATACATCATTTTCTGGATGTATCATATAGTTGAAATTCTTCTCTAGGGTCTTCAGTTGTGATATTTGATATCTCTCGTGTCCTGTTCGTTTCCGTTTGTTATTTTGAAGGAGAAGTCCATTAATCTTACATATGATTGTCCTTGCATTCTATTGACATATGAATGTTTTTCTATTCTTACTGTGCTCCAAGTTTTTGGCTACTGTATATTAACGATATAATGATATTCTGATTTGTACTTTTGAAACCAGAGGAACCTATTTTCAGGTAGGTGGATCACTTAAACTTGGTATGCCAGTCACAAAAGCACTGACAAAAGCTCTTGAAACTTGGGCATCATGGGTTGAGTCTAAGATTAATCCTAATAAGACTCACGTGTTCTTTCGAACGTTTGAAGGTTCTCACTGGAGGTGAGTTTGATTTCAGTTAAATGCTATAGCCAGTAGATCATACTCCGTATTCAGTTTTTTTTACACTGTGTTGTGCTTCGTAATAGTATTTCTTCCATGCATGTCATTCCTGATCAGCAGACCACTTAACAATTATGGTACCCTATCCTCCCTTCACGATGTAAGTGATATGTCACTTTTCTTCATATTTGACACTTGACACTCCAGCATGGGTATGATTTATGGACACTTCATATTGAACCAAAAATTATGAGAATTTGTTATAAATTAGCGGAGCCCGAACTTGAACACACACTTGTGTTGGATACTCATACAAGTAATATAGCAACTACTTGCTTGGCTGGAAAAATGCTTCATTCTTAAGTGCCCTTGGATCACGAGTTTTGCTATGCTGATGAAATCAAATCCAGTTGATTAATGTTCGTCCTTCCATGCAAGATTTTTGGGTTTAGTTTAATATAGTACTACATTATGGTTTACCTTCCGTCAATGTATGGCCAAGTTGATTCTGCTAATACGGAGTATTAGTTAGTACAGGAGCAGCACTTGAAATTGCTACCCGAGTTTGTAAGCTTCATTCAAAAAACAAAATATCACAGCAGAGTATGCTGAACTAATTTTGGTCGTAGTATTAGGGTTGTTAATGTACAAACTCACGCACAACAAGGGTGGTCAACGTTCGACACTCAATTATGCAAAGATTGGTTGCTTCCTTGACTATAGACGTTGATTAAAAAATCTGCATTTGTAGAAGGTTATTGTTTTCCAATCCTTAGTCAAGATTTCAGGTTTACTCTTCTGCATTTATATCCCCACTGGATTTATTGATATTCTGGCTAAAAGATTGCTTATTTTTCAGCGGTCGAAATCGTAACACGTGCAAAGTGAGTAGACGACCAACATCGACTACACAGGGAAGGGATAAAAATTCGATTTCAGACGCCATACTTCGGGTTGTGAAGAAAATGTCGGTGCCTGTAACAGCCCTACATGTTACCCCCATGGGAGCATACCGAAGTGACGCACATGTTGGTACATTTAGTGACAACCCATCAGTTCCAGATTGCAGTCATTGGTGCCTTCCTGGGTTGCCTGATATGTGGAATGAGATTATGTTCACATACCTGCTTCATAAAGATCAGATCTCGCGGAATATTACTGCAAATTGAAGGTGGTAACTCTTCCTTTTGGCTTTTCTTACCTTCGTTGAAATATCTTAACTTTCACACAGCCAAGTGTTTGTATGTAGCGGTGGCGGACTAGAATTTTATTTCCAGTGTCCTACTATATATTATACAAAACTATGGATTTTCAATTAATAGAGCACCTACATTGCTCAAAATTGGCAAATACTCGCTATCCAAGGACCCAGATTGCTATAAGATGTGTCCAAGAATACCAACATGGTTTGTAGATGCCTTTTGTCTAGTGAAAGAGAAGTATTTTATAATTTCTAGTCTTCTAGAATCCATATTTTTGCCTCGTCTTTGATTTAGCTGCTATATAGTCCTGAGCAAAACAAGTCACTTAATTTCCTTACTGAAAATGCTATTTATATCGGCAGTAAACTAGTACATGCACACTGTGACGGAAAATATAAATAAACAATAACTTGTACAAGTTCATATGAGGAATCAGCTAGCGTTCAGAAAGCAATTAACGAAAGTGGTACCCAAGGAGTTTAAATAAAGAGAGCAATGTTAATAGTTTGAACTTTGAACTGTGCATCTGTTGAAGCTACTCTGATACTCCAATTTGGCTGCGTGTCTGACACTCCGTCACTTTGGCATGCTGACACAACACGATACTTCAACTTGCCATTTTAAGTCAAAAATATGATTTTTTGTTCACAGAATAATTGTGTCACCCTACTGTCACCAAATTGTGCCTGACACTTTTAGCGGAATTGGAGTAACATAGGTTTCTAGTCTATGCCTTGTGACTGCCTAATTAACAACCTAAAGCATTCTGTTTTATAATTAGTACCTGTTGTATCTCTATGTGGAGAAAGTTTTTTTTGGCATTGCTCATATCAACATACAAATTGTTAATGGTGCAAATTTTGTGTTTTATGCAGACATGCAGTGCTGTGAAATTTTGTTTGGATTCTTTTGGTGAAGCGAAAAGGTCAAAAGCAAGTAGATTTCGGGGATGTCTTCAAACTTGGTCTTGGTAATTCCTGATAACTTCATCTTCATCCGAGGACAAATTGGACGAAAATTGAATGAAAAATATAGAAGGCTAGAAATCCCTGCAAACTCTCGCACAATCGTTTGCAGCCAAGTTGTTGTATCAATGTTTATAAAACCACAATCTGATAGCTCTTGAACTCATTAACCTGTTTTGACTTTGTAGTTTCCGCTCCTGCTTCTTTTACCATGGTACTGTACTACTGTGTATATGACATGTTTTCGTTCCAATTTCCAAACTTTTTTTTGGGAAATTTACCTGATTACCTCAGTTATCGATTATTTTGGAAAAAAAAAAACACGGAACATGTATGACTCGTCTGTTAGAACACAAACCAGTTGTCAATTATTCCTGAGAGAAACCATGAGGAGTGTTTTGTAATGCAATCTTCATATCTTAGCATGAGTGTTAAGTCAACACAATCTTAGAAGCATGCTTCTGATTATAGGTTTGCATATTATCTATTATAAATATAACCCGGCTTCAATAGCTTCCTACATTCATCTGACCTCAACCGTCTCAGCAACTCCGACACAAAAATCAAATATGGCCTCAAACACCCCAACCAACAATCCTTTGTCGACCGATACTCCCGTCCCCACACAATCATCATCAGACCAACCAACGGTCATAATCGTTGTCGTCTTTTCCTTTGGTTGTCTGTTTGTACTTGGATCCTTTTTGCTCTGTATTTGGTGCATTTTCAAGAGGCATTGCAAGAAAAAGAAACTCCTTCAGGAAAGGACAGACGTCGATTTTGACGAGCATTTGAAGGTGCAGGAGTTGGTAATACCTGGACCCCATGGTCCAGAGACAACGGTGTTATCGGTCAAGGACGAAGTGAACGTGCACGTGGACGTACACAAGGACGAGATTGATATGGTTGGTAAGGGAATGCACGCTGTGCCAAGAGAAGTCGGTGCAGATGGTGTTGGCTCTAGCCAACAACTAAGCCATCCGGAGCACCAAGTTTGATCTCGAGTTCATAAAATCATATTGCATGATTTATAATATGGAGTAACTAATAAAGGGAAAATACGGGTTCCGAGTTCTAGTTTACGTGATTTCGTTGAAATTGTTTAAAGAATGCATATGAAATCAATAATGAACCATTTGTTGTTTATTCAAATTCAATTTCTCGTTTTCTTTTGATCGCTGGTTTATTTATTACTACACGTCTACACTGCAATACCATCCAACCATGAAAATGAAAATTAGTTGTCTTGGAGACCACAATTACGCTGCGAAACCAGCGGAGAAAACTGGTCTACGAATTTCGGGACGCTATTATTTTTCTCACGTCTGAATCCCAGGTCTGCCGTATTGCTAGCCGAAATTAATGGACAATAAAATGCACTGCCAAAACATGGAATAGTGAAGCAATGTTAACTAGTTTACAGGGCCGTCCCGGTAAATTTGGGGGCCCTGTGCAAAATCTTAAAAAGGGCCCCGAGTACCATTTTTATTAATAGAATAATTGGAAAAATATATTTTTACTATTTTGAGTATTTTTATATGGCTATTTTTTTTTCATTCTAGAAGGAATGAAGTACATAAATAAATTTCTTTTCCATTCTTTAACAACAACTAAGTGGCATAATGGTTAGTTAAATGATAAAGAAGCAATACCACCCAAGTTAAATTTAAAAGAAGGGTGTTGATTGACAATATATACCATTACTCTTACCACTGAGTCAAATTGATTATTATATTAAAAATACGCGTTAAATTAATCATTAACTAACACAAATATTTCTTACGATTGAGACCCTTCAAATCGGGGGCCCTGTGCGGCCGCACCGCTTGCACGGCCCCTGGGCCGGTCCTGCTAGTTTAGTTGGTAAAGTCATTAGAGGTGGTCCGCACCCTTACGCCTTACGGCTCCATTTACGCCATAAAACAATAATCTAGTGTTAAAGACCGTCGTGATAGAATACGTAATGGCTTAATGTGTTAAATGAGTAATTGAATAATAACGGCATTACAGTGAGGGAAAGCCGGAAAAGGGGATTTGAACCGGAATCTAGCTAGTTTACACACTATTTCCGTCTTAACCACTAAATTAAGACATGTTGTTCCGTAAGTCAAAATCATGGTCCGATCTCTAAACCAACCTTCAATTTAGCTAATAATGATTTTTGTTTTTAATTAAAACCAATCAAAGAGTATGGTTTTAATCCCCTTATATCCCCTTATACTAAAAGAATAAGGGATCTCCAAAATTTTCCCGCCTAAATGAATTTGGCTATAATTGGGTTTTTATTATATCATATCTGTAATTGGGCTTTTAATATATCATAGCTGTAATTGGGCTTTCATTATATTGTATCTACAACTGGATTATTACGAACTTTTCCTTTTCAACCCATTAATACAAAACATTAATAATAGGAAATTTTACAATTAAATTTCAAATTGAGTTAAATATTAGTTGTATAATTGATATTTTCTTTAATATTCTTATTTAAAAACCGCGCATTAGCGCGGGATCTATACTAGTTTACATTACGTGGAGTTGTTCCATTATAAACTTTTTATAAAAAAATAGGCCGTCTCACGGGTGAAGCCGTCTTATTCTATAATCCGTGTTCTTTATAACAAACTCACACACTTTTTTCCAGACTATATAAAGTAAGCCTATAAATACCAGCGACTTCATTCTGTTGGCATCCCATAAAAAAACAGTCCACAGGAAATCTTCATTACAGTGAACTAAAAACTTATTGAGAAGATATTACGAAGTACATAATATTTTCCGTATATTCTTTAATTGCTTTGTAAGTTATTGTGATACGGTTACCTTATTTCTAGGCCTTAGAATAGGTAAATAATATTTTGGAGATTTGTTTAGGGTGTATATAAGTCATACTCATGTACGTTGTATATTTGTTCAATCAATACAAAAAACCCTTCACCCTATCTTACGTCTCTTTATGGCATCTGAGCAGTAATTATCGATCCTGAGTTTCAATTAATTCACCATCCTTTTTCTTTTTTCATCACAACAAATAATTACACAACAACGAAGCAATGACAGGACCTATTATTCAAGGAGACAAAAAGGAAAGGCGTGGCAAGAAAATCGACACAATCTTGCCGTCTTCCCTTTGTACCTCCATCAAATCGATAGTCTGCCTTGTCATTAACACAAATCAAGTTTGATGGTGATAATTATGAACTTTGGGCCGACGCAATCCGCAATGGTCTTGACGCCAAAAATAAGTTGGCTTTTGTCGAAGGTACTGTTGCAAGACCAGAAACCTTACCCGGAGAAGAAGAAACCCTCGAAGCCGTAGCATGGCGTCAATGCAACGCCATGGTAAAAGCATGGCTGAGAAACGCCATTGAGATACGACTTCATTCAAGCATCACCTTTTCCGGTACGGTGCCTGAAATATGGAAGGAATTGAAGGAGAGATTTTCGGCTGGCAATGCACCGAGGGTTCATCAATTGAAGGCTGAACTTAACGAGTGCAAGCAAGGCAAGGATCAGTCATTTATCGATTATTATACTCGACTCAAATCGATATGGGATGAGTTGGGTAATTACAGTAAAACGCCGAATTGTACATGCGGAGCAGCAACATTCTTCACCAAGGAACGTGAAGAAGAGAAGGTCCATCAATTTCTGATGGGTCTTGACACGGTTAAATACGGACACATTCGCTCGAACCTGCTCATGGAGGATGACGTGACTTCCCTAAGTAGAGCATATGCCCTGGTCTTGCGCGAGGAAAGGCATAAAGCTGTCACAAAGGGTAAGGAAGAGGTGATCGAAGCAGCAATGGCCGTTCAAACCACCGTGGGTAATACAGGCGATGAACAGGAGGAAGTGAAACCACCACGGTGCACGTTCTGCAAGAAGCCATGGCACACAGAGGACAAGTGTTTCGTCAAACACGGGTATCCCTCTAGAGGCCGAGGCCGTGGAAGAAGAGGAGGCCGTGGACAAGGTCGTGGTGGTGGTCGAGGCAATGACTACCAAAGTGCTAATGCTGCATCTACAAGTGACGGGGATGGCCAACGCAATGACTTAACAGCTGAAGAAATAAGCCGTGTTCGAAGCCTCTTAGCAGGAAAGGCAGGAGGTAGTCAAAACCAAAAATCATCAGGTATGTGTGTTGGTAATTGGATGATCGATAGTGGGGCATCCCACCATATGACAGGTCGACGCGAGCTGCTCCAACAACGAGTCATTGGTAGACCGTCCACAGTAGGAATGCCGAATGGTTCACATATAATAGCGCATGAATATGGCAGCGTAAAAATAAACAAAAATCTTATTTTATCCGATGTGTTATTCGTTCCGTCCTTGACTTGCGACTTAATTTCTGTACAACAATTGATTAGGGAAAATAATTGCGTTGTGACATTCAATCCTAACTATTGTGTTATACAGGACCAGTCTACGAGGATGAAGATTGGACAGGGTGAGCTCAAGGACGGGGTTTATTACTTGAAGATTGATCGAGAAGACACTGTGGCAAGAACGAGTACCAACGGTGATACACGCCCGGCATAGACGACTTGGCCATCCTTCAAGCAGTATTTTATCTTCTTTTTCGCCTTTAATTGGGTGTGATTTATTTTGGAACTCTAGTGAAGTTTGTGATTCTTGTTGTCGAGCCAAACAAACACGTTCGGTTTTTAAGTTGAATAATAAACGTAGTAGTGATTTATTTTCTCTCATTCATTGCGATATTTGGGGTCCTTATCATGCTGAGAGTCTAACTAGAGCACATTATTTTTTAACCATTGTGGATGATCGAAGTAGAGGAGTATGGGCTTTTCTAATGAGAGATCGAGGAGAAGTAAGTCACTTGATGATTAATTTTTGCAAAATGGTTAAGACACAGTTCGGGAAACAAGTTAAAGTAGTTCAAAGTGATAATGGAACCGAATTTTTGTCAGGAACCATGAAAGAATATTATAATGAATGTGGGATAATATTTCAAACCAGTAACATTGACACTCCACAGCAGAATGGGAGAGTAGAGAGAAAACACAGACACATTTTAGAGAAATCTAGAGCTCTCCGATTTGAAGCAAATCTACCGATTGAATTTTGGGGGGATTGTGTGTTGACTGCTGCGTATCTCATTAATCGAACTCCCACTCGAGTTCTAAATGGCCTAACACCCTATGAAGTTCTGTATGGAGAAAAACCAAAACTTGATAATATACGGGTCTTTGGTAGTTTATGCTATGCTCACAACAAAGACAAACCACGAGACAAATTTAACGAAAGAGGCAAACGATGTATTTTTATTGGATACCCACAAAGTAAAAAGGGGTGGAAAGTATACGATTTGAAACGTAAGATATCTTTTGTGTCAAGGGATGTTGTCTTTTATGAGCATGTGTTCCCATATTTTGTAAATGGTCATTCGGATACAATACAGTCACAATCCCCTGCTAATTTTGGCAACTTGGAACAATCCTATGATGACTTCGAAAATCCGAATATTGACGCCAATTCAGGAAATGATGATGCTTATGTTGATGAGGATCAGGGAGTTCAAGGTGAGGAATTAAATAAAAATCAAGAAGAGCAAACTACTGGGAGTAATGAATTAATTCATGACATTGAAAATTTGGGCCAAGAAAATGAAGCTGTTGAAGAACAACTTGGCCGTGGTGCTCGCCAAAGGTTCGAGCCTTATTGGAAAAGTGACTATATTTGTAAATCGACCCGTATAATAAACCCCGTTCCCAGTGCTCAACCATCTCCTTCTTCATCGTCAAAGACACCCAGTGCGCGTTATCCAATAGCTAACTATGTCACTACAAGTTATTTTTCCGAGTCTTACAGGAATTACTTGGCACGAGTCGATGCCGTTCGAGAACCACATAATTACCTCGAGGCAGCAAAAGCACCCGAATGGAGGCAGGCTATGGCTAATGAAATAAATGCCCTGGAAACAAATGGTACTTGGAAAGTGGTGGATTTGCCAGCAGGTAAGCGACCCATTGGTTGCAAGTGGGTATATAAAGTGAAGTACAAAGCTGATGGAACGATAGAGCGATATAAAGCAAGGCTCGTAGCACAAGGATATACTCAAATAGAAGGCGTGGATTATCATGAAACTTTCGCGCCGGTTGCAAAAATGACGAGTGTACGGTGCCTTCTAGCCGTGGCAGTAGCAAAGGGGTGGTCGATAGCTCAATTGGATGTGAACAATGCATTCCTACATGGGGACTTGAGTGAGGAGGTCTATATGAGAATGCCACCGGGATATCACTTGACGAACCAAAATAAGGTATGTCGATTGCTTAAGTCACTTTACGGGTTAAAGCAAGCCTCTCGAAATTGGTTTGCCAAGTTAACTAGTTCACTGACAAAGTATGGCTTCGTCCAATCCCTAGCCGATTACTCATTATTTACATACAATAAAAACGGTGTATTTATTGGCCTCTTGGTATATGTGGACGACATGATTATCGTGAGCAACAATGACGAAGCTAGCACACGTCTCGGGCGGTTTCTAGACCTTGATTTTGGGGTAAAAGACCTCGGAAAATTACGGTACTTCTTGGGGATAGAAGTGGCACACGGGTCCAAAGGACTCTTCCTCGATCAAATGAAAATATGCTTTGGAAATAATTACGGGCGGGATTGGAAGGAGCGAAACCGATGAAGCACTCCTATCCAACCGAATCACAGTTATTGTCGCTAGCGAGACGGATACATTTTACGTGATCCCATGAAGTATCGAAGGCTGGTAGGTCGCTTAATTTACTTAACCATAACGCGGCTCGATTTGGTTTACTCGGTCCATATTTTGTCACAATTTGTTCACGCCCAAGGAAAGAACATTTGGATCTTTGCATTACGAGTGATACGGTATGTTAAAGGCGATCCGGAAAGGGATTGTGATTGATAAACGATGTGATTTATCGTTGCGGGGATACTCGGACTCGACTATGCTAGCGCCCTTTGTCACGTAGGTCATTGACCGGGTACTTCGTAGCCTTGGGAAACACGCCAGTTTCATGGAAGGCGAAGAAACAGACTACAGTTGCGAAGTCCACCGCGGAAGCCGAGTATCGAGCCTTAGCAGGAGTTACGAGTGAGCTGATTTGGCTAAAATCCTTTCTTGCATCTCTCGGAGTAAACCATTCTCAGCCTATGAGAATTTTCTGTGACAATCAAGCTGCGCTACACATTGCTAAAAATCCAGTTTTTCATGATCGAACGAAACATATTGAGATAGATTGCCATTTCGTTCGTCATCATCTTGTTCAAGGGACAATTTCAGCTACACATGTGCGAAGCAAGGAGCAGATAGCTGACCTATTCACTAAGGCGCTAGGTGGAGAAGCCTTCGAATATCTTCAGTCCAAGTTGGGTGTTAAGTTACCAAGTGTCCCAACTTGAGGGGGAGTATTGAGAAGATATTACGAAGTACATAATATTTTCCGTATATTCTTTAATTGCTTTGTAAGTTATTGTGATACGGTTACCTTATTTCTAGGCCTTAGAATAGGTAAATAATATTTTGGAGATTTGTTTAGGGTGTATATAAGTCATACTCATGTACGTTGTATATTTGTTCAATCAATACAAAAAACCCTTCACCCTATCTTACGTCTCTTTAAAACTCTTCAGTTTCTTGAACAAAAAGGCGAAAAAATAGTTTTCTTGCAGAAAAATTCAGGTGTTTTAACTCCCTATAAATACCCAATTAATTTGTTACCACACCACACACAAACAAAAAATTTAAAAATTTGTTAATTACAGAGAGAAAAATTATGTCGAAAACTACTGCTGGCCAAATTATTCGGTGCAAAGGTAATAATCAGAGTTTCATTTCCGTGTTCCATCTTATGTCCCACTACTTTTATCGACTGAGACATTGTTAATATAAACTGTATGAATGTAGCTGCTGTAGCATGGGAAGCAGGGAAACCACTAGTAATAGAGGAAGTGGAGGTGGCTCCTCCTCAGAACATGGAAGTTCGTGTCAAGATCCTCTTCACCTCTCTTTGCCATACTGATGTTTACTTCTGGGAGGCCAAGGTACATTACATACCCTTTTTGCTCGATTTTTCGACCAACCTCGACTCACCTGTTTCATATTCATTTCTGTATATTTGATCTTTTGATATTTTTGCAGGGCCAAACTCCTGTTTTCCCTCGCATTCTCGGTCATGAAGCTGGAGGGTATGATAATGATAATCTCTCTTTTTTAGGATTTTTTTTTATTTCATGCATGTTAGTTTTTTTCTAACGATGTCATCTACGTGGTAATTCAGAATTGTGGAAAGCGTAGGCGAGGGAGTGACAGACTTACAGCCAGGAGACCATGTTCTGCCTGTATTCACAGGGGAATGCAAGGAATGCGCTCACTGCAAATCCGAGGAGAGTAACATGTGTGATCTGCTGAGGATCAATACTGATAGAGGTGTAATGCTTCATGATGGGAAATCAAGGTTTTCAATTAATGGCAAGCCTATTTACCATTTTGTCGGAACATCGACATTTAGTGAATACACTGTGGTTCATGTTGGTTGTCTTGCTAAGATCAACCCTGAAGCACCTCTTGACAAAGTTTGTGTTCTCAGCTGCGGAATTTCTACAGGTGACTTGAAATAACCAGTTGTATATGTTGTACGGTGTAGAATTTGAGCTTTATACAACAACAACAACAACATCAGAGCCTTAATCCCAAAATGATTTGGGGTCGGCTGACATGAATCATCCTTTCGAACCGTCCATGGGTGCACGCACGCCTCAAAATGCGAAAGTATTGAGCTTTATGTTAAAAAATATTATTTTTATTAGAAAGTATTGAGCTTATCCATTTACACATTAAAAAAATAAACTTTGAATTAGCTCAGAAAAAATACATAGAAGCTCGGATTCTTATACCTTGGTTTTACAATGTTTATGGTACAACTAGATGTATAATCCTATTTATGCAAAGTGAAGCATAGCCTGGTGAATAAATAATGTACTTTGACGTTCCCATTGCAGGTTTTGGTGCTACTGTGAATGTTGCAAAACCGAAGAAGGGTCATACTGTCGCTGTTTTCGGACTAGGAGCAGTTGGTCTCGCGGTTTGTAACAGCTGATCTAAGTGTTTAAGTGGTAGTTTTGCTCAAGAGATTTGATTATTGCTTGTTTGCTTATGTATTCAGGCTGCTGAAGGTGCCAGAGTTTCTGGTGCATCCAGGATTATTGGTGTGGATCTTGTTCCTAGTCGGTTCGAAGCAGGTTAGTCTCCCATTCCCACAAATGATGTCTTTTTCACCATGAGCAGAACTTTATTTCCGAGTAATCTGAAACATCAAATGCTTTTATATATGCTCGTATTTATAATGAAAAAATTCCATGAATTTGTGATTTGTTTGACAAATGATAATTAGACTCTGATGAAGATATTTCTACCTGGTAACAGCGAAAAAGTTCGGTGTGACCGACTTCGTGAACTCAAAAGACCATGACAAACCAGTTCAAGAGGTGATTGTTGAAATGACCAATGGCGGAGTTGACAGGAGTATTGAATGTACTGGAAATATCCAAGCTATGATCTCCGCTTTTGAATGCGTCCATGATGTATGTTCTCAAATCCAGTTACTACTAAATCGAGTTACAATCGAAAGATGTTCTGGTTTGATTATATTGATTTGATCGCGATTGCAGGGTTGGGGTGTTGCTGTCCTTGTCGGTGTACCAAACAAAGACGACGCCTTCAAAACCCATCCCATGAACTTCCTGAATGAAAGGACATTGAAGGGAACTTTCTTTGGAAACTACAAACCTCGAACTGACATACTAACTGTCGTCGAGAAGTACATGAACAAGGTAAACTTCTTTCCTCCCAAAAGCAATGCTTATTAAACATTTAAGTGCCTAATCGACTTGATGTATGGCCGTATGGGGGTGTATTCATCAGGAGATGGAACTCGACAAATTCATAACACATGAAGTCGACTTCAAAGACATCAACAAGGCCTTTGAACTTATGGCCAAGGGTGAAGGTATCAGGTGCATCATTCGTATGGATGCTTAAAAATCAGGACATTATCGTTCTATAACCAGGAGTCGAAAAGGAGACAGTTAGGGAGTAATTATGCTTATGTTATCTTGTTTTCGAATTTCGTCTATCAACTTGTTTTTTTATCTCCTTATTTCGCGACATTGTGTTGTGAATCATGTTTTGTGTGTTATGAAGTATTAACAATATTCCTTCCACTATTAACAAATCACAAGATCCACAAGATAATCAATTAGCCCTTCAATCAAGCAAAGTAAAATTGCATTTCTATTGTAAACATAGAAAGTTTATATTATGTATATTCTCATAGCACTAGTATAAATACCTTGTAATTATCATTCAATGAAATCATCCTTTTCACAATATCAAAACCCTTGTCTTATATGGTATCCAAGAACTCTCATCGATCCTCCAAAAATTTGCTTCACCCACGCCGCCACACCTTCAAACGAACTACCATCTCTACACTCCCACCAACGACCACCATGACTCACCAAGAAACCACCATTCCCAACCCCCACGACACCAACACCCCTCTCACCTCCCTAAATTTGAACCATTGTGTCAAATTAACCCCTCTAAACTACACTTCCTGGCATTTTCAACTGACCCACATACTATTCGGATACAGTCTGCTCGGATTTCTCGATGGCAGCAACCCGTGTCTCTCCCCAACCATTGCCGGTTCTGACAAAACCGAGAAACCAAATCCGGCCTACTACACTTGGCTGAAACAAGATGGTCTCATTTTGGGTGCCCTTATGGGTACCTTATCTGCGGTTGTTCAAGCCTTAATAGTCCGCGCGACAACCTCGAAAGAGGCGTGAGATGTTCTTGCTCGTACCTACGCTAACCCCTCACGAGCACATATCTTACAAATTAAAGATCGGCTTGACTCAATCGTCAAAACCACCGATCAAACCATCACGGACTACATGAATTCCATCAAAGCGAGTATCGACCAACTCGCTTTAATGGGTAAAGTTATAGACCCCGAAGACATTATATCCAAGGTCCTAAGGGCCTTGACTATAATCTCTACAAACCAGTCCTCGACACTCTATAACGTTTGAAGCACTCCACGAAAAGTTGCTTCAACACGAGTTACTAATCAAACAACAACCCAACAACGACCTTTTCCAACCATCGGCTAACCCAGCCTACTGTAATCACCACCACAACCGCAACAACTACTCCCACCAGAAATACAACACCTCATACAACCCCCAAAACAACTACCAACAGACCTCCACCAATCCAAACCCCCGACCCTTCAAAGGTCGGTGTCAATGGTGCCGACAAGTTGGACATGTCATTGCCGAATATCCCCTATTTCGCAAGTTATTCCCAACCATTATTTTCCCGAACCGCCAACCCGTCAACACAACCCGCCACCCCAAGCCCACACGGCAACCCAGGGAGCATCGAACCCACCAAACCCTAACTACCTACTGGACAGTGGCGCATCAAACCATGTTACCCACGACCTCGACACCCTTGCCTGTCATTCTCCTTATTTTGGTCCCGACAACCTCATTATTGAGGACAGTTCAGAACTTACCATCGACAACATAGGTTCATTTTGCTTCTCATCTCTCAAATTTGATAATGTCTTACGTGTACCACACATATCTCGCAATATATTATCGATTTCGCAATTATGTCGGGAAAATAATGCTTATGTAGTTTTCACATCTTCTTCTTTTGTTGTTAAGGAACTGTCGACGGGAACACCACTGCTCCAGGGACGGGCTAACCACGGAATTTACGAGTTGAGCCTCCTGCAACCGACTGCTCACGTCATGACCAAAGGCTCCAACTCGGCTTCTTGGCATCATAATTTAGGGCATCCTAGTCTTGACGTTATGAAATCAATTAATAAAAATTTATCATTCTCTATTTCTGATTTTACGTACTGTGAATCTTGTCAAATTAGCAAGAGCAAAAAGCTACCCTTCACAGTTTCATCGTTTCACACAACCGCACCGCTCGAATTAATTTATTCCGACCTATGGACAAGCCCAGTTTACTCTCGAGAAAAATACAAATACTACATTGTATTTGTTGATCACTTTAGCAATTACGTATGGCTCTTTCCGCTTAAAAATAAATCCGGCACAACCCAAGTTTTTGTTCGGTTCAAAGCATTAGTCGAAAAATTCTTTCAAAAACCCATCCGTAAATTTTTTTCCGACAATGGAGGCGAATTTCAAAAATTAAACCCGACATTACTAGACAACGACATAAGTCATTTTACCTCTTCGCCTCACACCCCGGAACACAATGGATACGCCAAAAGACGACGCCGTCATATTGTTGAAACGGGCTTGGCCCTACTCTCCCACGCTCAATTACCCACCACTTTTTGGCCCTTCGCTTTTAGTACTGCAACGTATCTCATCAACCGTATGCCAACTAAAACGCTACAAGGCCAAACACTCTACTCCATAATGCATAATTTACAACCGGACTATACAAAACTACCCAACTTCGGATGCCTTTGCTATCCATGGCTCCGACCATACACCAAACACAAACTCGAATATCGATCTACCCCTTGTATCTTTGTTGGATATTCATCCACGCAAAGTGCCTTCCTGAAGAGTCTATGGATCCCTATGAAATACTCAAGGGGGGGGGGGGTGAATTGAGTATCTACCACTTTTTCGACTTTGATCGAATCTGTATTTGTATGATATTTATACTTTGAATTTATCGATTAAATTCAAGTAATACAAATATCACACAATATTAAAAACAATAAAATAAGCAATAAATAAACTTGCACAACGGATTTTTGAAGTGGTTCAGCTTCACACCCCGAAGCCTACGTCCACTATTCTCGATTAATTATTTTAGTACCTTTCCACGGATTACAAAATAATCAACCCCTTTTACAACTAACTATAGTTGTAATAATGAGTATCGCTAAACACTCGACTTCCTCTCGTTATAAAGAAAGTAATAAGAGTATCTCAAAGATTGTTCACACAATTGAACGAATAAGAGATAAATCTATGACCACTATTCTCCAGAATGATACTTGACAACTGTTGACTTGAGTAACACGACTTTCCAAAAAGAAAATAAATCTTGCAATTAAAAGCTCTTTAAAACAAAGACAAAGTTATGCTCACAAATTAGAGATTTGGAAAAGTGAATTTTAATGACTTTGTTTACGTCCTATTTATACTAATAATAAGATAGGAATTTGTGGTGTACTAGTATTTGTCTACAAAAACGTAAAGTATAAAGATTACTAGGAAATCTTTATCTTTTAACTAAATTCAATCTTTAACAAATTTTATGATTAGGATTGACTTAAAAGATAAACTTGCAAAATTAATCTTTTAGCTTGGCACAACAAGCATTGTACACATAAAGAAGTCAACCCACTAACAACAATTTGGGTTACATACAAATTGTTATCACACGGGATTAGCTCGAAGTGTAGTACAAGACTTTGAGCTCTATTAGGATCAAAAACAATTTATTATATGAACAATCCTATTACTAGCTAATCACATATTGTTACAACTCATAAGTTATTACAAATTAGGATTATCTCTTAGGATATAATAAACTTATTTAATATTTGAAAAGACAATTTTGACTCCAATTAGGAAAACGTTTTTATAAATAAATTATATTTAATAAAATCCCAAATATTATTTGTAAAAAAAAATAAAATAAATTTTCTTTCGAAAATATCGTGTTACGTAAGCCACCTTAAGTTATAGTACAATCGACTATAACTTAGAGTATGAGGTATTAAGTTATAATTGTAACAATTATAACTTAAGACTAACTCAAAACAATTATTAAATATCGTAAAGGAGAGACGAACTAACTACTGACTAATCTTCCTTGAAAATTCTTCAGTCGTAAGTTCCTTTCATCCTTCTTGATCACGAACTCAAACCGCTTCATCAAATCATCATTTTTGCAATTTCATAACCTCGTTAATCTATAAGACTTAACAAACAATTACGTGCAAACTTATAAAACAATTATAATACACTTGTCATCATCAAAACATAAAACGTGACTAGGACATGGTCCAACAATTTCCCCCTTTTTGATGATGGCAAGTCTCCTAGATTTGTTTCTACGATTTTGTTCCCCCTCAATCCAAAAACAATCATAATTGTAATTACTTTGAACTAACGGTTTGATATGTGAGCTAAGTTATAGCACCTAAGGACCTTAAGAGATGTATGATCTTGACAAGGAGCAAGCTTAGGCAAATAACGCTATCAAGTCCATTTACTTTCCCCCTCTTGACATCATCGAAAAGACGAGAAAAAGACATAAAATGACTAGAATAATATAAACCGAAGCTAAGTATATAACCAAGTCAAAAGCACACAAAACAAAATTAAATTAAGTTCCTAAAATAGAAACTATGACATCGTCTATGGCAACTACTAAGCAAAAATTAACAACATATTTAAGTCATAACCATTGAAAAATACGTAGTAATATGATTAAGATGGTGGTTTAGTTTGGTGGTTTGAAAATGGTGCGGAATTCAAGGTTAGTAAGACGGTCTAAGCAAGAGTTAACTAATTAGTGTTCAAATTAAGTCGTCTCTCAAATATATCACCTTCAACATTCGACACGACCTTCTCCATCGCCTCTTACAGCCCCGAACCTCAGCGATAACCGCTCCACTATCGTCACAACCAGTACAACCAGTAATGGAACCCAAATACTTCCTTTGGAACGGAAATACCGTTCTCACAAACTCCTTTACACTAGTCAACATAGAACCGTGTGCCTGTAATTCGTTACTAATAACAGCCAACAACGATACTTGTGCCTGAACCTCCGACCCGATAAAATTCAGCACTGACTGACGCTTTACCATCCATTCCCGGTTCAAGGGAAACTGAAGCACTCATAACCACACCTGGGTTCGGGCAACTAGATAGACTCATATTAGCAAAGTTGGAATTCACATCAGCCAAAACAGAACACTACTCTCCAACCTCGAATCAACTCGCTCCATAAATGCAACTATTTGGGAATCAAGAACACCCGATTCACCGACTGTACTTGCACAACCATCCTCTGCTCAACAATACGTTTCAGATTTTTTTTTTGTTTTAAACAGAGCATGCCTGTGAAGAGCATGACCCATCAAACTCAGAATTCGATCACATTTGATCCTTCGATTTTACTCCATATCTTTCCACTCCAATCGCTCCTTTTCATTTGAAATACACTGACACTCTCAGGCCATTCAATCATTCATAACAGCCCGTAATACTCTGTCTTTTAATGAAACAAAGGTTAAAGAAGTTTAGCCTGGCTTTCTCCGAATAATAAACGGGATATAACCCACCCGCGTGAATATTATATTTCAGAACCCAAAGAATCCAAGGTTCGTTCTTGCTTAGTCAGACGCAGCTTATCGATTTCGATTCGAGTTGCGGTACCCAATACCATCGCCTCTTTGAACAACAATCTTTGAAACCACTCTCCAGCACACCCTCATCCAAAATCTCCACCCTATCTCTTTCAGTTGCTTCAACATCAACCATAACCGCTTTCCCCCAAATTCTGTTTCCGTTTTCAGTTATATCACTCTTGCTCGATTGACCGTTTTAATGGAAGGATTTGGTAAGTTGTTTGGTATGTTGTGTAGTTGATAGGTTAGTATATAAAGATTAATTTGGGGAAGATAAAGGGTTAAATAGGAATGGTAATTGGGTTTGTATAGGAATAGAAAAGGAATGGTGTTATAATAAGGAAAACTAAAGTAAGATAAGGTAGGAATAGGAATAGGAATAGGAATAGGAATAGGACTGTAGTATAGGTAGTTTAGGAATAGGATGTCAGGCAAATTTTTGTAGTTTGTACGCAAGAAATAAAGAATAGGACAAGCATAGATAGTTTAGGAATTAACAACTCATAATTTTATCTCATAAGATAAAATTTACATAAAGTTAAATCAATTTCTATTTGAGTAGATGTATTATTTGTGAATTTGAGTGAAATATGGATACGTTGAAAAAATTGGTTACGACATAATATAATGTAATTAATTTGCAAAGTAATTAACATATCAATCAATCTCATAATATAATATGCCTTTCATCAAAGTTAATATTTAGCAGCGGAAATACGGACACAGTCATACAATCTCGTCTCAACTAGTCAGTCATATAAGGAAAATAAGTATTTTTGACGGTTTTAGGTGCCACTGATTAAACCAATTTCCAATCATAACGTCTCAAAACGTTCTCTAACTAAAGTCTTAGTCAATATCTCAGTCCATTGTTTCGCGGTACCACAAAACTCAAGTTTTATATATATTCCCTTTTTCAACATGGTCTCGTAAAAATTAATGTCTCATATAGAATTTTGAAAAAGGTATAGTTCAAGGTATTATATAGAAAATTAAAAGAATCGTTAATGTTCTTGGTCGTTACACGCAAAAACAAAAATTAAGATTCTTATAGTGAGAGCACATACCTGGACATCTTGAGCATCGTAGATAATTTCCATGATTTGATTCATACGTTGCACCAATGATTGTAAGTTGCAGAAAAAACTCATTTGTTCCCCCTGAATTCGATCTTGGGGTTATAGTGGAGTCTTCCATAACCCCAGACTCCCGTTTTTGTGTATTGCGGTGAGATTATAGTTCATATACTATAACTTTAGCACTCTTTCCCTTTTTATCATCACAAGTAACCGTACCTCTGTCAAAAGGATCTAGTGAAAGAAACTAACTGATATCACTTGTTATATGTCTAGAGCAACCATTGTCGAGGTACCACTGATTGCTTTCTTTCACCATAACCTGCAAGAAAATTAGATTCGATTTTTTGGTACCCAAGCTAAGTTGGGTCCTTTGACGTTAATCACCCTAAAAATCTCATCTTTTCTAATCCAAACCTGTCTCACAATTTTCCTTTTGACGGGTGAATTAGATTGACTAGTATTGGTGTATCTAGATCTCGCTTGGTTAACACTAGATCGGGTAGGATAGTTTGATTTAGCATTGGAAGTAGTAGCATGAGTTTTCCTTTGATAATCAAGGTTTATTGGTTTTTTAAATCCACCGTCACAATTCCATCTAAACTCATCATTTCTAGTTTCTTCATGCTCCTTCTCTTCTAACAAGTCCTCTTCATTAACACCCGATTCTCTGACAAATTTAATCCCTTCATTTAGATCAATTTTACGCTTGATACATGAATTTAGGATATGGCCGGTTTTACCGCAATAAGTACATATTAAATACTCCGGTAAATCCACATATTTCCGTTTCCTAAAATCACGATCAGAAGGGCTAGACTTGCATTTTTCATGGTCTCTACGACTATAGCACTCATGTCCTAATCCCATTTTCATATTATTATCTGATTGCTGAGACAAGAAATTAAGAACTTTAGTGCTACCTTCCCATTTGTCATAAACCATTCTAGCATGTCTAAGTAAATATTTTAAAGACTCTATTTCTTTTTGACATTCTTTATGGTCATATTCTGACTCTCTAGGAATATTATTTTTTAACAAATTCTCGCGAAAGTCAAGAAATCTTTTGTTTAATATGTGTTTTTCAAGAGAATGTTGTTTCTTAACATTTCTCAATTCAGACTTCAAATCTTTCAATTGCCGAGTGAGAAAATCATTTTTCTCTTTTAGTTCTGAAGTTATAGCTTCGTGAGCTATAACCTCGGATTTTAAAAGGTTGTTTTTCTCTTTTAGATCTGAAGTTATAGCATCATTAGCTATAACCTTAGATTCTAATAAAGCATTCTTTTCTTTTAGTTCTTTAGTTATAACATCATGAGCTATAACCTTAGATTCTAAAATAGCTTTTTGAGATTTAACTGATTCTAAGGTTATAGCTGAATCAGTTGTAACTTTAGAACTCAGCTTCTTAACCTTTGATTTTAAAACCTGATTTTCTTCAGCAATTTCAAGAATTTGTTCTTTCAAATCGATTAGTTCAAGATTTTGTTCACGACATTGGTCAAGAGTTTTCTCAAAATATTCAATGAGTGAATTCTTTGACAATTTCTTGGCTTGTTTCTTAAGACGATTAAAACATACCTCATCGTCTTCTTCTTCGGAATCAGATTTTCCCATAAGACACACATCAGTCCTCCTTCGACCATCATCATTATCATCAAGATCTTCATCATCTTCCGAATCCAGATCTCCCCAGCAAGATGCCATCATGACTTGTTTATACTCATTCTTTGTCTTTTCTCTTTTAGCCTTGGACTTTATTTCTTTCCATGTGGGACAATTTTTTATCATATGATCAACCTCGCCACATTTAAAACAACCTTTGTTTGACAGTGATACTTTTGAACCACTAGGTTTATCGTCAACAGTTGATTTCTTTTGCTTGTTCTTGAAAATAGCATTTTTAAAACGGATAGCAAAAGTTATTGTTTCATCCTCAATGTCAGTATGTTCATCGCTTGAAGCAGCTTTCAGAACTATCCCTTTGCTTTTTCTTGAATCACTTGCACGCTTGTTAAGAGTAAGTTCGTGCGCCATAAGTGAACCAAGCAACTCTTGATAAGAGAGTGAGGATAGATCTTTAGCTTCTTCAATCGCGGTAACCTTAGGTTGCCACTTTTCAGTTAAGCTCCTTAAGATTTTCCTGACAATATCCTCGGACTCGAATTTTCTACCAAGATTTTTAAGTTCATTGGTAATATTTGAAAAGCGAGTAAACATGCTATTTATACTTTCATCATCCTCCATAGAGAACAATTCATATTGTTGAATAAGCAAGTCTACTCTATGTTTTCTGACAAGAGATGTTCCTTCATAGGCTAGTTCAAGACTATCCCATATTTCCTTAGCAGATGTACATGAAGAAAACCGATCAAATTCAGTTAGACTTATGCCATTTTGCAAAAGAGTCATAGCTTTCGAATTTTTCTCAGCTTTCTTGTAGTCTGCCTCGGTGTAGTCATCCTCGTTCTTTTCATGGGCAATGCCTTCACTAGAAAGTACCGTAATTTTATTAGGACCTTTTTGAATAATTTTCCAGCATTCCCAATCATGACCCTTAATGTAATGAGTCATCATATTTTTCCAAAGACCATAATTTTTTCCATCGAAAACAGGACACTTAAGATATTTGGAATCCATAATAAAAAGATATTTTAAAATAAATAAAATAAAATAAAAAAACAAACTAACAAAAATAGAAAGACGCCGGATCAGCCTCTTTTGATGTTAGGCAATCAAGAGCACGAGGCTCTGATACCAATTGAAGAGTCTATGGATCCCTATGAAATACTCAAGAGGGGGGGGGGGGGTGAATTGAGTATCTACCACTTTTTCGACTTTGATCGAATATGTATTTGTATGATATTTATACTTTGAATTTATCGATTAAATTCAAGTAATACAAATATCACACAATATTAAAAACAATAAAATAAGCAATAAATAAACTTGCACAACGGATTTTTGAAGTGGTTCAGCTTCACACCCCGAAGCCTACGTCCACTATTCTTGATTAATTATTTTAGTACCTTTCCACGGATTACAAAATAATCAACCCCTTTTACAACTAACTATAGTTGTAATAATGAGTATCGCTAAACACTCGACTTCCTCTCGTTATAAAGAAAGTAATAAGAGTATCTCAAAGATTGTTCACACAATTGAACGAATAAGAGATAAATCTATGACCACTATTCTCCAGAACGATACTTGACAACTGTTGACTTGAGTAACACGACTTTCCAAAAAGAAAATAAATCTTGCAATTAAAAGCTCTTTAAAACAAAGACAAAGTTATGCTCACAAATTAGAGATTTGGAAAAGTGAATTTTAATGACTTTGTTTACGTCCTATTTATACTAATAATAAGATAGGAATTTGTGGTGTACTAGTATTTGTCTACAAAAACGTAAAGTATAAAGATTACTAGGAAATCTTTATCTTTTAACCAAATTCAATCTTTAACAAATTTTATGATTAGGATTGACTTAAAAGATAAACTTGCAAAATTAATCTTTTAGCTTGGCACAACAAGCATTGTACACATAAAGAAGTCAACCCACTAACAACAATTTGGGTTACATACAAATTGTTATCACACGGGATTAGCTCGAAGTGTAGTACAAGACTTTGAGCTCTATTAGGATCAAAAACAATTTATTATATGAACAATCCTATTACTAGCTAATCACATATTGTTACAACTCATAAGTTATTACAAATTAGGATTATCTCTTAGGATATAATAAACTTATTTAATATTTGAAAAGACAATTTTGACTCCAATTAGGAAAACGTTTTTATAAATAAATTATATTTAATAAAATCCCAAATATTATTTGTAAAAAAAAAATAAAAAAAAATTTCTTTCGAAAAAATCGTGTTACGTAAGCCACCTTAAGTTATAGTACAATCGATTATAACTTAGAGTATGAGATATTAAGTTATAATTGTAACAATTATAACTTAAGACTAACTCAAAACAATTATTAAATATCGTAAAGGAGAGACGAACTAACTACTGACTAATCTTCTTTGAAAATTCTTCAGTCGTAAGTTCCTTTCATCCTTCTTGATCACGAACTCAAACCGCTTCATCAAATCATCATTTTTGCAATATCATAACCTCGTTAATCTATAAGACTTAACAAACAATTACGTGCAAACTTATAAAACAATTATAATACACTTGTCATCATCAAAACATAAAACGTGACTAGGACATGGTCCAACACTTCCATTGTCTTGATCCTACAACCAATCGCATATATACCTCCCGCCATGTCAAATTCATCGAAGATGAATTTCCTTATACTCGTCTTCTAAAATCATCACCCCCCAAGTCCACCAACACCAACCCGGATGACTGGTGTTCCTTCGTTCTCCCCATACTCCCCATCACCCCTCCCAACATCAAGACACCTCCTTCTCCACACACCACTCGCCATCCCATTACGCAAGTATACACCCGCAGACAACCACCCACTAATGACATCACTACCTCGCCTACAACCTCTGACAACACTACCACGACTCAACCCTCCTCTACTCCTAGCTCGCCCACAAATACCATGCCCGCTGCCTCTCTTACCACTACACACCAATCACCACCTCCTCTTCCAAGTCGTAATGTAGTAACACGTCTTGCCAACAACATACGAAAACCCAATCCATGCTATGCCAACCTCGCACTTGCTTCCGCTACCAATCACATCTTACCAACCACTGTTAAACAAGCCCAGCTATCCATCGCCCATCCATATATTACCTGCTCAATAACTGCTCACCATCCCGAATGGATCACCGCAGTTTTTAAAACAATTAAACGGTGTCAGTTACTGATTACACAATATAAGATAATGCAACAACAACAATACATACAATTCTCCAACACCGTCACATCACCAATCACCTGACTAGCCTGAAGGTCTAGTCCTGCCAGATTACGGCCGCAACCAGTAATCCACACCGCCAGTAGAGCACCGCAGTCGTTCCCACCTAAGCCCCGCTCATCTATACCGAGCGCAAACCCATGTTCCTTAATGTGCACATCCCCTCTTGTGGCGAGTTCCACAAGGGGCGAATCAAAGGCGTGAAGCCACTCCCACAAGTGACTCCACTCAGCCGAGGGCGCACCTCGCGAACCACAGACAAACAGCCACAATCAACTACAACATCAATAATTACCAATCCAAATACGATATAGACAAATATCATTAACCAACAATCAACAATCAACAACCAACAATTAACTCATGATCATGTAAATAGTAACTGAGTAGGAAACCCTACCTGGAAATACAATCACCACAATCGTCACAACAGCAAATCAGAAACGTTCCTCTACGAAATTACCTCCCATCAATCATACAATCATACAATCACCAACTAATACCAAAATACTCCCAAAACCCCTAAATCACCCTATTAGGGTTTAAACCAAAATCAACGAAACAATATAAAAATTGTACTAAGATCTTACCCACAATACGACGGTCTCAACGGCGTAAAGAACTCTGGATTCTGACGACTCAAGCCTTGGGATTTGATAGCAATGAGAGAGAGAAGAGCTACATAACTTTGTTTTCTCTTTCGTGAAACTTATAATTGGGTAAAAGTGAAAAGAAACTGACGAAAAGTGTTTTTATATCCTTCTCGCGTTTCTATCAAAACCCGGCAAATAACCCGTGAAACCCGAGGCACTCGATCGAGTAAGTGAGGTACTCGATCGAGTGTCCCCTACTTGATCGAGTTTCCCCTACTCGATCGAGTACCTATCAGACATAACACTGTTTCGTACACAAAACTCACTTACTCGATAGAGTATTCAACAGCACATAAAACTGTAGTATTACACAGCGTTGCCGAGGACGGCAACAGATTAGGTGGGGGGGAGTGTAACGAGCCGCCAATCCCTAAAAATTGTGCGCGTGATCCATTCACTTTGAACCCTTAGATTTTATGTTTCTACTTGTGTATTTTCGTTTCTGTTTTTATAGTCATGTAGTACTCCATGATTACTTCCTGCGTGTCGAATCTTGGAGCTAGCCTTTTAGTTTAAGATACGTTTTTAAGCGTTTAGAAAACATATCGCTATTCATATCGCTATTCTGCACATTCAATGTTTCCTGCTACCAGGCTTGTAATATCAAATTGCCCTCTTTGGGGAGTACTAGTCAATCAATCTACTTCCCACCCAATTGCCTTCTTATTGCTTGTTGCTTGCATTCTTATGAATAACTCTTGCCTTCATAACTTACTAACAAGCATGTGTGTGTCGACCTTTGATGATCGAGACTAGGATCCTAACACACGCAAACCGATACCATTATGAATGCTCTAGTGCTTGACGCTCTCGCTAGCATTCTTATCGTAAGTTTAGACAAGGGTGCGCTCCACGACCCGACTCAAAGTTCGGACCGTGACACTAAGCCTTAAGAGCAATGGCATCAAAGAGGTGAATTATTTCCCTTCTATTTTTCTCTTTCTTTTTATGTTTTTTACACCTCAGCTTCTCTTTTCTCTAACTCATTTTCCACTATCTCTTAGAGCAATAACAATAGTAGTTTTTAGCATTAAGGTTGTTACCAATAACTTTATTTTAAGAGTTATTCTATTGCATGTAAAAGTTGGTTCTTATTTTTAAGAACCAAGTTCTAAAAGAAGAACCGAGTTTATAAATATTGGAAAATGTACAACCAATAAATATAACTTTGTAAAATGTGTGACACCATTAAACATTATTCATTTTATAGTTTTTTGCATCTAAGAACTTTATATAAAGTTCTTCAATTATGAACAAAAATTCTTAAAAATTGGGATTTGTGCATTATGACATGACATTTGAAGAACTTTATATAAAGTTCTACTATTGTTATTGCTTTTAAAGTTTTTACTCATTTTTCTTTACAAGAGAGAGGTTTCCCCTTTCCTTTTATTTGACCCCACTATATACTATTTTCTTTTACTTAACACTATTAAATAAACACATATTTTCATTTAAACAGTCAAGTCTTCGTCTTAAGCAAAACTTATTAAATAAATTATTTCAAATAAATTTATTACACAATTATCATTTAAGACGGATATATTAATTTAACTGTTTTAACCTTACGGGTCAAAATAGACGGACATATTATTTACTATATACTTTTACCTAACACTTTTATATAAAATTTAAGATATATTGAAAAGAGAATGAGTGTCTCGAAAGATGAGAATGACATATATAAAAAAAAGAGAGGGAGTAATTAACTTCATACGATATAAAAACAGTGTTAATTGTGTTTTCCATATGGTAAGCTATTTCATTATCCTCCATAAACTCTCATACCATGTTGTCATAGAATTCATCATCACTAGAAGTGGACGAATTAGAATGATAATTCATTTTTTTTTTTGTAATGAAAGTATAAGACAGGTAAATGATGATTTGATTGACGTTGATCCAACCTACCTTTTTATATACTAATGGCAGTACCGTAAATAGTGATGTCATCCAAGGGTACAAGCACACTGCAAATAGGGTCACACCCATATTCTCTTTTATTATAATAATAATAATAATAATAATAATAATAATAATAATAATAATAATAATAATAATAATAATAATAACAATTATAATAATAATAATAATAATAATAATAATAATAATAATAATAATAATAATAATAATAATAATTTTCATATGGCACACTTTTTAAGAAGATTATCTTCAATTAAGTATATAATTTTGTGGCACACTTTTTAAGAAGATTGAATCAAATTAACAATAATAATTTCTTGTCACACTTGTTTAGCTTGAGCATACACCCCAATCTAGCGAGAAACATCTCTATTAATTGTATCCCAACGGCTCATTAGAGATTTGAAAGTCCTTTCTTTTATGGCTGTGGGCGCATCTTGGCGTGCCTCCTCATACAACCTCGTTATGGTCTTCCATAAATCACCCTTATTTTGATTTGTTCCTTTTTTTTTCATTTCCCCCAGCGTGTAAATACGCTGATACAAGAGCCTCGTCTTCTTTTATACTCCATTTTACTCTTCCCGATCTACATTTATTACCCTCATCAGCAAATAACTCAACAACACTGTCATTTTTTTTCTAGTTGTTGCGCGCCCCATAAATCTTCACTCGGGGTTCTATTACTACTTTCATTTCCTCCCGGAGAATGTTCAATAGGTTGATTTATTTGCTGAGGTATATAAATTTTTGGACTTTGTTGAAAACCTTGTTGTTGAAACTGGTTTTGAAAGTTTGATGGGTTGTTTGAATAATTTTGCCTTATTGGATTGGTTAACATTTGTAACAATATGACCTTGAGGACTATTGAGAAAATTTTGATCAAGTGGAAGATTATTTAGGTTGAATTGATTATTTTGATTGTCTTGGGAATATGGGTTATTTTCATAATTTCGATTATTGTTATCCATTATAATAGATAATATTATTATTGTGAATATTTTTGCTTATTAATTAGAGTAATACAAAATATTAATAATTGATAAGACAGAGAAAATAACATTGAGGATCAAGTACTAAAAATATGTTGAAATTATACTCTATTTATAGAGTAAAAAAAAATGAAGATTTTTTATAAAATTATTTTTTAAATAAAAAATCTACACTATGGATAGAATAGATTAAATTATTATGGTACACATTAAAAAAAAAATGTAACAGCCAACAAGTACTCCATAAATTGCAAATTTGGTACAAAAATCTATCTTTAAGGCACACAAGCCTTGGCAAACAAACCTCTTTGCAGAGAGATTAACTTAAAGGAAGGGGAAAGCTAAAAGTTAAACACAATGAAGAGGTATTACTTTTAGATGAAAGATATTTTAAAAGGGAGGTAAAACCTCTTTGATGCCATTGGTGAGACTAGTACCCGTTTGTTGTTGTAAAGTTGTCAACTGCTACAGTTTGTTTGAAGAGCTATTATTTACACAGAGCATGTGTGCAGAGTATGTAAAGAGTATCATATGCATCTTCTTGCATCCATTGCTGGTAGAAGTTTCAGTTTTCAGTTATCATTTGCAGCAGCCTCGTTGAGGCCACCATGATCCATGGAATCTTCACTAGTAACTTTCTTCGTTGTTTCGGGTTCAAGCTATTCCTGTAGAAACAAAACCCGAGTCAATTATGATATTACACTACATTGCTACTACAAGACATACAGGAATTTAAGTGTCTCTATATTTCTCTTCAATCTTTTTAGGGATTAGAGTCTTACCATTGTCAGATCATCATTTGCATCAACCTCCTTGAAGTCACGATGATTAAGGACATCGAGTCCTTGCATTTCCTGTACATACAATACCAAAGTCAATTAGGATATCACACTATATTGCTACTACAACACATACATGAATTTATTTTCGGAGTGTATATCTTCAATCTATTACCATCATCAAATCATTGTCAATAGCAGGCTCCTTGAGGTAAGAATGATTTAGAGCCTCTCGAGCTGAAATTCTCTTTTTTGGGTCGAGTTCAAGCATTTTCTGTTGAAGCAAAGCCAAAGTAAATTAAAATAGTGCGCTATATTGCTACTAGATGGACATGCACTATATCTTTAATCTTTACCATCATCAGGTCATTGCCAACTCCATCCAGCTGTGATGTTATTTTAGATGGCTAATAAAGAGGAAAAAAAATAAACAGAGGTTTAGACACAGTTTACATTATCCCAAATATCACTACCACACAATTGTCAATCGTACCTCAAACAATTGAAAAGAATCTCGAGGGGAAGTCAGACAAAGAGAATAGAGAGTTTCCTTGTTTGGGTGTGTCAAGTTTGCTTGAATGAGTTGAATCAAATTACAAAAATTAGCCATAGATTGTTTAATATATGAGATTTACCTTGCCATTTGATTCAACAATAAACTAACTTGAAAATCTCGAGGATAACGGACATCTCCGCGTCCTGCCCAATTGAAGAGCCAAACAATGATTTCCTTCCAATCATGTCAAAGAACGCAGTCAATAGCCCAAATATCGACTCCCATCCTGTAGATTGAGGAACCGAGTAATACTTCTAAAGCGCGAAATTGGAGTATAGCAACCTGAAAGAAGAGGAAACTAATATCTATAAATATAACAAAAAAAGATAAACCAAAGCACCAAAACTCATCATTCTTCTTTTTAAGAACATTTTATCGAGCCACAGCATTATCAGTTTTTTTTAGAAAAAATAAAATAAATTTAATGCATTAAACACAAATGAGGGTACAACAAGCCTTAAAATTTGGGCCTTTAATGCAAAGTAAACAATAATAATATCAAATCAAATAATAAATTTTAAATTTTGGGGTTTGATTGTTAGAATAAGTTATACGATAAATAACAATCACATTTCATCACTCTAAATTTTGTGTTATTTATAAATGTTATCCCATCTTTTGCTATATACCCCTCAATTTAAATTAGTTGGATACATAAAGAGAGTTGAAACAAATGTTTTTTAACATATTTTTTTAATATAACGTCTTTTGACATTTTAATAGCGTTGCAAAATTAAATATCGTACTACAGGGATCATATAGAGTGTTCCATATAAATTTTTCTAAAGCCACGTTATCGAACAATATAAATAAAATGCATTTCGATGAGAAAAAAAAAATAAACTAAAGCAAAAAAAACACGTGGCATGACAAGTGAAAAACAAAAAAATTAATAAAAAAAACAACAACAAACAAAAAAATTTATTGAGGTAAAACAAAATGAAAAAAAATAGATCGAAAGAATCAAATACATCAAGCATTGCATATAGATTTTTTTTTGAAAATATAAATAGAAACGCACATGTGATTTTCACGGGTACAAAGAAGACAACAACAACAATAGTAACAATAATCGTGACAAAATACTAATAAAACATAGCAAAATTTGTTGCAAAATACTAATAATCCGTGACAAAAAATTAGTAAATTGTGGTCATATATACATAACATAATTATATTTTGACAATATATCAAACAACATACGTATTGATTAATAGAAACTTTTTTTTTTCTTATGGGGCCCTTTTAACAATATATCATGGCAACATACTCCTAACTACTTCATCTAACCGAAATTCAAAATCAAATCAAAATTAGTGAGAGCATATAAAATTATACTCCTAACTACTTTATTTAACCGAAATTCAAAATCAAATCAAAATTAGTGAGAGCATAAGAATAAACGGCCTCATTTGACCTAAGTTCAACATTCACTCATTTGTTTAACCTAATTTCCTCCAAATTATGACTAATAATAAACAAAGAGTCGTTGCTTTGCTCATCCAAAAGAGCCGTTGTTCATATATCTCAAACAAGGCAAAATTGAGATCCTTTCCTTCTGTACATATTTCATATAGTTGTTATTTCGTTTCCGTAAATACTCGAGTCCTAAGATGTATATATACATAGCTATATTCAGTTTGTACACACAACTTAATACAATACGATAATAAGATTTGATATGTTCACATATTCCGATTTATAATATGGTATCAGGCTTAGGGTTTTTCTAATTAACTCCTCTGTCTCCGTTCATCATACTCTGATTCTTTCAACATGACTAATCCCGATCAAACAGTTATCGACCCCAAACAAACTTCATCCTTCTCCATTGTTCCCGTCGAAAATCCGGGTACAAAAATCACCCAGGTCGTTTTTAACGGCTCTAATTACGATGCTTGGTCTCGCGATTTCCGTCTAGCTCTCCTTGCGAAAGGGAAGTTAGATTATATCGATGGAATTATTTCCAAACCCAAGACAACCGACCCCGATTTCAAGTCCTGGCGCTCCGCAAATGCACTAGTGACGTCATGGATTTTTAATTCCATTGACACTGATCTCAAAAATACGATTTCCCTACGGGATGAAGCGACACAACTATGGACCGACATCAAACACCGCTTCACTCTGGTAAACGATGCTCATATCTTTAAATTAGAGTCTGATATTCTTGCTTGCAAGCAGGGACCGACGGAGACGATAATGTCTTACTATGGCCGTATTAAAAAGCTATGGGACGATCTCATAGCCAGGAATTTTTTTCAAAAATGGGGTCAAACACAAACAAATTAACGAAATGAGTTGAGTTTGAAAGTATTTACCCAAAATGGGTCCACGTCATCACCGAAGCTAGGCTCGGATTTAAGTCGCTCTCCCGCTCAACGACCTTACCCAAAGTGTCACTTAAAGTCCACCCAAACCTTAGTATGCTACTTCAAGGCAAGTCGCTTAGGGAGTGAGCGATTTCAGCTCAAATCGCCCTCCCCCACAGCGACTTGGGTCAAAAAAAAAAAAAAAAAAAAAAAAAAAAAAAAAAAAAAGCTGTTAAGCGGAATCGAACACATAATCTCCAACAAAACAAGCACTTATCTTGTAGAAGCTCACCACTAATACAAGCAAATTAACATGGTAAAGTTTAGTGTTTAAACTTTATAATTAGTAATTATTATTCAAATCCCAAACAGGTATTAAATACTCTTAGCATTTAATATGTATTTTAATTACCATAATGAATTACTACATTATGCTGGGCATTATGGTTAGGGGTGTGAAGTGTATGAATTCAGATTGTGGGTTCGATTCCTATCAACTTCTTCTTTTTTTTTTTTTTTTTTTCCCTGCTAAGTCGCTAGCATCGCCAAAACCAAGCCTACGTGGACCCATTTTTGGTAATTAGTTTCAAAGTCGCCTCATTTTGTTAAATTGTTTGTTATTAAACCCCATTTTGGAAAAAAATTCCATAGCCAGCGATCCTATCCCTGCGTGTGCTTGCAACCCATGCTCTTGCAATCTGGTTACTCTTTTGGATCGTCGTCACGAAAAAAAACGGGTACGCTCTTTTCTTATGGGTCTTGATACTCGTTTTGCTGTTCTTCGCTCCCATATCCTTGGCACCGAACCATTTCCGAATATGAACCACATATATAGTCGCTTGTTACAGGAGGAAGGTATGCGAAATACCATTGATTCCCAAATCGAAAACCGTCCCGAACCCATGATTTATGCCACACATGCGTATGGGGGTAGGAATGCAGGGGGGGTGTCTCATGAAAACAGGGGACCTCTGCCCAGTCGCACTGATAATGCCGAACCCGTAGTTCCTGTTAAACCTTCCTATATTGCTTGTCGTAGACCAGGCCACGGTTTCCGCACCTGCTTTCGTGTCACCGGGAAATTTCCCGACTGGTGGGGGGATAGGCCACGTGACCGTATTTACTTACCTCCCGATGCCACTGACATGAGCCAAGCCATCTTCGTCCCCGATGAACGTAGTAGGACCAAACGCTCCTCTACTCACCCTCCTCGTGCCCACATGGTAAGTCAGCCTAGCCCTCATGCCCAACCTTCATCGACACCGCTGGTCAGTCAGCCCGTACACCAAGGTCCGTCTTCATCCACTCCTACGTCCAGCATGGATACCTTTGATCTCAACAACCTCACTCCCTCGCAAGCTGCTGAACTCAAGCAACTTTGGCAGTCACATAAGTCCTCTTCCTCGGATCGTCTGAACGGTAAAGTACCTCTCTCGTCATGGATAATTGACACGGGGGCATCCCATCACATGTCGGGATGTCTCTCGCATTTTTATAATATTCGGTCTATATCACCGCTCTCAGTTGGCCTTCCCAATGGCGATAAAACGAGTGCCACTCAGTGCGGCGATATAGTTTTATCTTCACGTCTTGTATTAAAGAATGTTTTATATGCCTCTCATTTGCAATGTCACTTAATTTCCGTTTCCAGTCTTCTTCTTGACGATACGCTAACTATTCAATTTTCTCAAAAAATGTGCTTAATACAGGACCGTTCCTCGAAGATAGTGATTGGTGCGGGTGAGCAACGGGAGGGACTTTACTACCTAAAGGGTGTCCGAAACAAGGAGATCAAGGCATTTATGATAAATTCCACGGATAAAACTGAGCTTTGGCACCGAAGGTTGGGCCACCCCTCATCACAAATTAATCGTTTTCTTTCTTTTTTGCATAATAATAATACTCAAACTATTTCCAATTTTCATAGCAAAACTTGCGAAATATGTCTTCGCGCCAAACAAACACGTATTGCTTTTCCTTTAAGTTCGAACAATGCAACATCGATTTTTGATCTTATTCATTGTGACCTTTGGGGTCCCTATTCCGAAAATGGTTCATGTGGTTCTCATTATTTTTTAACTATAGTCGATGATTTCTCTCGTTCTACTTGAGTCTATTTGTTACGTCATAAAAGCGAAACTCGTCAAAAAGTTTTAAATTTTTTTGCTATGGTCGATCGCCAATTTAATAAGAAAATCAAATGTTTACGGACCGACAATGGCACTGAATTCTCTTGCCTTATACCGTTTTTTAACGAAAATGGAGTTCTTTTACAAACTTCTAATGTTGACATCCCACAACAAAATGGGCGGGTTGAACGAAAACATCGTCACATTTTAAATGTCGCCCGTGCCCTTTTATTTCAAGCGTCTCTTCCAATATTTTTTTGGGGGGAATGCGTCTTAACCGCAGTTTATTTAATTAATCGGACCCCTTCTAATCTTCTTCATGGCAAAACTCCCTACGAACTTTTATTTAATACACCTCCACCTATGGACCATATGCGTATTTTTGGGTGTCTACGCTATGCGAAAAGTATTAATCGTGCTCGAGATAAATTTGCTTCAAAGAGTCGTAAGTGTATCTTTATTGGGTACCCCTTCGGCAAGTAGGGATATCGTCTCTATGATCTTGACACGGGATCCTACTTTGAGTCTCGCGATGTCGTTTTTGTCGAACATGATTTTCCATATGCTACAATTAATATACATGACAAAGACACAGACACTCCTTCTTTTTTACACGATGAGTTTACACCCATCGAGCAAATTGTGGTCATCTCCCAGACCCCGACTGAGACTCCTTCTCCTCACGCTAAAACGACCCCCGACAACACAGCCACCACTACTACTCCGCCTCCTGATCACACGACCAACTCCTCCACCCCTGACCCGCCTATTTCCGAAACCCCACCAACGACCACTGCCTTAGGCCGTGGACATCGAATCAAAATGCCAAACTCGAACCTCAAGGATTTCGTGGTCAACACCACTCGTCCCTCTACTAATGCCCTCACCGCATCATCACCGTCTTCAAGTATCCGTTTTCCAATCTCTCATTATGTGAATTGCTCTAAGTTTTCTCCTAACCATCAAGCTTTCTTGACGGCCGTGACAAAACATTACGAGCCTACTTCTTTTAATGATGCGATGCAGGACGGGCAATGGCGAAAGGCAATGCAACTTGAGATTGACGCGCTGGAAAAGAACGATACATGGACTCTTGAACCCTTACCACCGAACAAAAAGGCAATAGGCTCAAAGTGGGTCTATAAAATTAAGTACAATGCAGACGGGTCAATCGAACGATACAAAGCCCGTTTGGTTGTCATGGGTAATCGACAAGTTGAAGGTGTTGACTACAATGAAACATTCGCTCCTACCGTCAAACTTGTGACTGTCCGCACACTACTCGCCCTTGCCGCAGCCCAAAAGTGGGAACTACATCAGATGGATGTACATAATGCCTTCCTTCACGGCGATCTCAATGAAGAAGTATACATGAAACCTCCTCCCGGTTTCACTTCCTCCTCCGACGGGCGGGTTTGTCGACTACGAAAATCTTTATACGGCCTCAAACAAGCCCCGCGGTGTTGGTATGCTAAACTTGCTTCCGCCCTTACTCGATATGGTTTCAAACAATATCCATATGATCACTCACTCTTCTCTATGTCCAAATCCGACACCAAATTGCACGTTCTAGTCTATGTCGACGATTTGGTCATATGTGGTAGCAACTCACAAATGATTCAACAATTCAAGACCCATCTATCTAATTGCTTCCACATGAAGGATCTTGGCACACTGAAATATTTCCTTGGCCTCGAGATCGCCCGGAATCCCACCGGTATTTTTATCTCCCAAAGAAAATATGCTCTCGACATTTTACAAGAAACCGGCCTTCTTGGGTCCCGACCAACGAACATTCCCATGGAACCCAACCATCGTCTTGCTGAATCCACGGCTGCCCTCATGACGGATCCTGCCCCTTATCGTCGTCTAGTCGGCCGACTTGTCTATCTCACCATTACTCGGCCCGAGCTTATATACTCCGTCCACATATTGGCCCAATTCATGAATGCCCCGACAATCGAGCATTGGGACGCAGCTATTCAAGTCATTCGTTACATCAAAACCTCACCTGGTCAAGGCATCCTTCTTCGTTCTGATAGCGACTTAACTCTCCATGCCTACTGCGATGCCGACTACGCTACATGTCCCATGAACCGTCGGTCACTCACGGCATACCTTGTTTTTCTCGGGTCATCACCTATTTCATGGAAAACGAAGAAACAAACTACTGTTCCCCGCTCCTCATCTGAAGCCGAGTATCGCGCTATAGCCTATACAACATGTGAATTAAAGTGGCTCATTGAATTCCTCGGCACACCTCATCCTCAACCAATTACACTCGCCTGCGAAAATCAATCTGCTCTTTATATTTCAAGGAATCCGGTCTTCCACGAACGGACAAAACACATAGAGGTTGATTGTCATTTTATCCGTGACGAAATTCAAAAAGGCGTTCTCGCACCAAGCTACGTTCACACAAAAGAGCAACTTGCGGACATCTTCACCAAAGCCCTCGGACGTGCTTCATTTCAATATCTATTATCCAAGTTGGGCGTCTCGAACCTCCACGCTCCAACTTGAGGGGGGTAATAAACAAAGAGTCGTTGTTTTGCTCATCCAAAAGAGCCGTTGTCCATACATCTCAAAGAAGGCAAAATTGAGATCCTTTCCTTCTGTACATATTTCATATAACTGTTGTTATTTCGTTTCCGTAAATACTCGAGTCCTAAGATGTATATATACATAGCTATATTCAGTTTGTACACACAACTTAATACAATACGATAATAAGATTTGATATGTTCACATATTCCGATTTATAATAACTAATTAATTTAACCTAATCTCAACATCAAATCAAAATTAGGGAGAGCATGAGAATAAAACGACTTCATTTAATCACATGAGATCTCAACAAAATAGAACATAATAATTTGGAATGTTAGATAGGAAAATGTAACAATTGAACTTGAGAGTTAGAGAGATAAATGTAGTGAGAGAAAGCAGAGATGAGAAATGTTACGAAAAAATGCGAAGAGGAGAAATGTTGCGCGCTAAAGGAGAGAGATGAGAACAAATGTTTTGAGAGTACAATTTGAAATGTTTTGAAATGCCGCCTAATATTTAAGGGATTAGTTCAATTGTACACAAATTATGCGTGTCTCTAACTCTCTATGGATCGTGTGATCGATCTATTTTCAAGGACAAGTCGGTGTTGATGGTTAGAGGACTAGAGGTTCAACCTTTTTTTTCAAATTTACAAAGATTCGAGAGATGGCCATGTGCGCTAAATGAAACGTGAAATGTTCAATTTATTTTGAGTTTCGACGCTCTTTTTCATCCCCCCGTGTAATAAGTGTTGTCTTGGTCTTCTTACTGGTGGGATGTTCACTCGATTAATTATGTTAGTTGTTTATCTACTAGTTTAAAGATTTTATTGCTCTCGATTTGTATTGGAGCTGTTTTGTATGTAATCAAAGTACCAAGGGCGGCCCACGAATTTGGGAGGCCTATACTAACACCATTTACTTGAGGTTCTAAACGAAAAATTTTAATCACTTTTTAACGAGCTCATGGTAATTAATCATCTTCGTATTTTACGAAGTAAATGAAAAAATAAAAATTTGAAAAAAAATGTTGAGATATATGAAAACAAGAAATGCTAAGATTATTTAGGCATATACGGAGTATTAAACACAAATTATTTAAATGAGACGGTCTCACACTATTTTTATAAAATAACTATTTATTTATTATTAATAATTGTCTTGTCTTTTTACTCGATAAGACTGTCTCACACAATTAATAATTTTTTAGTATGGACTACGATATATAAATACAAAATTGAAAGATGAAGATTATCGCATATTCATGGAAAATCACAAATAAGAAAAGAACCAAGGAAGGTAAAAGAGTACTCTGTGCACCAATTAAATAAAGGGTTATTTGACGGGAATAATCCAAACTATACATTCCCCATAAAATTTCACTATAGACGGCACATATCCGTCTATAACTAAAGACGGGCCAAATACAATACCACATTCATAATAGGACAAGCAACAAGTGGGGTGGTTGGGGCCAAAAATGTCATCACTTTTAAGCTATATGACCTGTCTTTAGCTATAGACGGTTATATCCGTCTATAGCAAGACTAGCTGTACATTCCCTTTTTATATTAATCCGTCCCTTCTCATATTAATCTGGATTATTCCCATAAAAAAAGGTTTTTCTATATAATACCTCTGTGTTTCTTGTTTCTCTACATGGTACCTCTATACTTTTAAGAACCTCCATGATAACCCTGTCTTTGGTTAATTATCATTAGGCGTGACCTTAGTCACAAATTCCGTCCAAATCTATTAAGTATGGTTGTTAAGTGTCACTTTTATTGTTTGACTTGGACGTGACTAGACATGATTGGGCAATGATATGGATTGATCTATTTATCTAATAATCCTCATCCATTTAATCCTGGTAATTGTCAGCCACCCCTTTTAACTTCATAGTAAGATCACTTTCAAAACCATCCACTTTCATCTCTCTCTGTTCCTCTCTTTCAACTGCGTAAATCCTCTTCCATCAAAATTGTAATACCACGGTTTTCTAAGTCTGTTACTCGGCCAAATATGGCTTATTCAGCCGAGTAAGGGTATCGTGTGTTTCTGGACAGTTTACTGCCCAGGAATACTCGGCCGAGTATGGGAATACTCGACCGAGTATCCAGTTTGACGGGTATTAATTCCGCGGTTTGATTTAGAAAGGATTAGAGTTATTTAAGATGCGTTTAACAGTTTCTAAACACTTTTACAAAACCTAAACAATACAACGTAACTCTAATCTTCTCCAAATCTCTCTCTAAAGTGTGTGGATCATTAGCGAGTCTTCTTCATCATTCATTGCATTGTTGGTGTCTGTAAGCTTTTGATTCCATTAATTCTATTGATTTACCTTTTAGGGTTTTGCCCTAATTTGTGATTTGGGGGAAAAGGGTTTTGCATATGGTAATTGGAATTATGTGATTGTTGTTAGGTGAGGACTTCGTAGAGGAGCCATTCTAGCTTGCTTGTGTATCTCATTGCAGTTGTGCTAAGGTAGGGTTTCTCTACTCGGTTTACTGTTTAATTGTTATAAGATTTCATTGTGATTGTTGTACGATTTGATATTGTGATTATCTGCTGATTGTTGATTTGGAGTTGGGTGTTGGAGTTCTGATGGTTGATGGTGATGTTCGCGAGGTGCGTCCTCGGCTGAGTGGAGTCACTTGCGGGAGTGGCTGCACGTCCAAGTTTTGCCCTCTGTGGAACCCGTCACAGGAGGGGATGTGCACATTAATGGACAGGGTTATCACTCGTTGATGAGCGGGGGCTTAAGTGGGTACGGCTGCGGTCCCCCACTGGCAAGGCTACACACTTTAGTGTGTAGTCGATTACGTGTTGTGATTGGGAGTTGGAGGTGGATGATGATGAGCTGTTTGTCTTTTCGTACTTGTCTTATTTTGATTATATAGTAACTGACCCCGTTGTTGTTTTATAAAATCTGTGGTGATCCATTCGGGGATGGTGAGTAGATTGTGACAGGTGATGATGTTTACTAGCTATGGGGCCGTCATGGGGAGTCATCACTCGAGTCTAACATCCGCTGTCAAGAGATTTATCATTCAGTTTTTAGTTGTTGAACATTAGTAACATTTACTTTGGTTTTTGGATTTTGGAACATGTAAACATTAATCAGTTATACTTTAATAATTGTGTTTTGAATTGGTAACTTTGATATACTAACCTCGGGCAACCGAGATGGCGATGGTCTCTCATGTTAGGGTGGTCCTGGTAAGGCACCTTGGTATGTGAGAGTGTCACAAAAACTCCTTCATCAATATTCTTCCTCTTCAACTTCTTAATTCTTCATCTCTACCTGAGATCGAAGCAGGTATGATTAACCTTCTTATCTTTTTATCCTTTTTATTTTTTCTAATTTTTCCTTTGGTGTGTTCGATGCTAAAACTTTTGCACGATCTTTAATTTGATAATATTTGTACAATTTAATTGACGAACATTGTTAAAAAAAACATCAAAGTTTGAATCTTTTGTATTATAAATAACTGTAACTTAATATGTCATGTTTATTGTTGGTTGTTTTGGCTTATTTTTTGGTTTTTTCCCTTTTCAATTTTGATGTTTATTTGTAAAATGCGGTATGGAGAATCTTGTGTTAAAAATGCACTATATGGGTAAGTCAGTTGATGTTAGGGTTGATGACACAGACAAATGCTTGCTTATTGATGTGTATCATGATGAGGCGGAGAAGCGTGAGGTTTCTTTACCCAAGCACCCTTCCTTAAGTTATAGTTTCAAAATGAAACATGTGTATTTAAGAGAAGACAAAGACCTCATGACCATGTTTGATAGGGTTGGTGCTGAGAAAGAAATTGATATTTGACTTGGGTTAGAGACTGTTCCATGTAAGACTCTTCAACTGGAAAGAATAGTTAGAGATTGTAATAAGGGGGCAACACCTGTTGAGCAAGTGTCTATTTCTACTAATATGTATGTCCCATTTAGAGAGAAATTACTATTTAAAAGGAACTCAAATCAACCCCAACCCCACACTACTACAGATACAGGCTATAACAACGGTTAAAAACCGTTGTTATATAAAAAAGCGGACGTTGTTAAAGCGTCCGTTGTAAAAGGTTTTAACAACGGTTTGTTTTCTTAAGGAACCCGTTGTTAAAACTATTAACAACGGTTTTAAGTATAAAAACCCGTTGTGGAAAGTGTGACTCAATTTTGGGGGGAAAGTTATAACAACGGGTTTTAATATACAAAACCGTTGTTATAACTAAAGACAACGGGTTGTTTGTAAATAACCGTTGTTGTTTGTTCTTAAAAAATAAAATAAAAATTAAATTAAATATTACTAGATGCATGCATAATTACGGCCTGTTAGAATTCCGATGCATGTATTATTACTGACATCACTGTACATATGAACGGATAATATGGAATGAGAAGGGTTAGTAATAAGATTTGAAGCAGCATTATTGAGAGATATGATGATGATTATGGCACAACTTCCTAACATATATATTAATTAAAAAGCAACTCAACCCACACATTGCTTAGTATAAATACATTGCATATCTCAACTAACATTTCCATTATCTCAATATATTCATCTCCAAACCCTAACTGCTAAAACAAACTCTACTTAATCTTTCAAAACAAACTCCAAAAACTCCAACAAAATGAATGATTTCATCCTTAAGACTCTTACCATGATCGAGAACAACAACAACTTCATCCGCCGGTTCCTCCATATTGAGGAAAGTTTCAGGAGCTACCTTGCGGATGCTCGATCCCATCAAGCACGCCAAAGAAGATGGCTTGACGCAACGGATTAGCGATTGTTGGCTATATGACGATATAGCAAAGCTGAACGGAACCTCAAATAGCCAAGGAGGAGAGGACGGATACGATAGAGCAGAATAAGATCCTCTATGAAAATATAAGAATTGCATTTTTATATATGTAATTTTTTTTTAATTTATGTATTTATAAATATATATATATATATATATATATATATATATATTAATTATGTTTATCTTGCTTATTCATCTTGCTTCTTCATTGTTTTACTAACTAACTAGATTCAAATAACATAATGGTCGATAAAAACACATACATGCAAAAGAAATAAATAGAAAAAGAAAATAATGACGATGAAACTAACAGTGACGGCGAGATTTACCTGATAAATACAGAAAATAATGACGATGAAATCAACAGTGACGACGAGAAGATAAAGCGACGATGAGAAAGTGAGAAAGAGAGAAAGAGAGAAAGAGAGAAAGAGAGTGTGTGTTTTGTGTTTGTTTTGTCTTTGTGTTTGTGTTTGTGTATTAAGGGTTGTGTTTTGTGGGTGCAGACTTGTTTGTGTTGTTTATAGTATGGAAGGTATTGACAACGGTTATTAAACAACAACCGTTGTGAAATATGTTTTAACAACGGTTGTAAAAAACACCCGTTGTTAAATAAGTTTTAACAACGGGTTTCAAAAATAACCGTTGTGATTACTTTTCACTAACTTTGCGCCAATTTTGCGCCAAATTATTAACAACGGTTGTGCATGTGTTACCCGTTGTTAACACTAATAAAAACGGTTTTTATAACCATACCCGTTTTAATTTATTTTAGTAAAATTCGCGCCACACATTCTACAACGTCTATTGTGATTTTCGTGAATAATCGTTGTTAAAGGGCCGTTGTGGTTGCCTGTATTTGTAGTAGTGCCAACTTGAAATTTAAATTGATCCTACCCCTATTTCATCCACTCCTAAAACTCAAGAGCCGACAACTATAACTGGATCAACCTCTCCGAGGAGAAGAAGATGTAGACTAAATGCAGCTATTTCCCCTGCTAAAAGTCAAGAACCATTTGAAAATGTGATATCAGTTACTCCAACACAATCACCTGCCAAAAGTCAAGTTATTATCATGTTTTCATCTTCTCCTAGAAGAAGTCCAAGACTGAATTCAACCCTTTTAAAACAAGCTTCAGTTATACAAGTGACTAATCAAGTGACAACCCAAGTGACTAATTAAGTGACTGAAAGTAGATTAAAAATTCTCAAGAATACTGCATTGAGAAAGGGGATATATATGTCAAATGTTCAGAGTCAGAGGAGCAATGTGGGTCAAGGAAGTAGTAAAAGGTCTATGAGAAGCCTTAGTGCTCATTATGACAACATAAGTGATGGTTCAGAAACCGATGGATTTTATACGACATCTGATGAAGAGGCGGGTGATGATGGGGGTGGGTCGAGTGACTTGGAGGTTGAGGAAAGTATTATCATGTCCATTTTATAGATTGATGATGGTTATATACCATTTTTGAATCATGAGTGGTCAAGTGAGGAAAGTAGTTATGCTGGTCATGTTTGTGAGAATGATGAAGTATTTGATGCTTGGGAATTTAGAGCTATCGGGATTAGACCCTGGATGCTATTTATGGACAATGATCATTTTAAAGATTTGTTGAGAGACTACTGCATTCAAGAAGGGTTTATTGTTGTTGTTGTCAAGGCTGACAATAAAAGGTACACAACAAATTGTGCAACGCTGACATGTCAATGGAGAATTCATGCTTCAGTCCTGCCTGATTGTACTACTTGAGCTATTAAGTCTATAAGGAATCCTCAACATGGGTGTGCAGGGGTTAAAAGAACAATCCAATAGCCAACTGTGTGTGGTTAGTAAGAAAAATGATAAAGGATATAACGGCAAATCAAGCAATATCAGCTCAGTTAATTAAAGACATGTTGATGGAAAGATATGGGATTGAAATTGCAACTTCTAGTGTCTACAAAATAAAAGACATAACTCTAAGAGAAATCAATGGTGGCCATGATGAGTCTTACAGCGAACTGCCTACATATTGTGAAGTTATCAAAGCAACAAACCGTGGAAGTGTTGCAATATGTGCTTGGGTACATAAGGACAGTCATGAGAGACCTCTGCAATTTAAGAGCATTTTCATTAGCTTCCAAGCTCAATCTGAGGGGTTACTTAGAGGTTGTAGGAGTTGGATTGGTGTAGATGGTACACACATGAAAGGTAACTATGATGGTGTGCTTTTATCTGCAGTTGCTCTTGATGCCAATGGTGAGTTATTTCCCGTGGCAGTGGCTGTTGTAGAGTCAGAGAACAAAGATAGTTGGAGCAACTTCTTTTGGCACTTGAAACAAATAGTAAAAGACAGTGGGAAAAGTAACTGGACAATAATCTCAGACATGCAAAAGGTACTCCCTCCGGCTTGCTGTTTTCTTCCCATTTCATTATAATACTCCTCACATATATTAGAGAAATGAGAAGAAAAATAAAAGCCAGAGGGAGTATATCTTTATTCATCAACTGTTTTTATGATACTCTTGTAATACCTCAGGTATTCTGGTCTTTGAGTACTCTATCGAGTAAGTTGTATTCATATTCTGGAGTAAATTCTGCTCAGGGTGTACTCAATCGAGTAGTGGCAACTCGGTCAAGTAGGCGGTACTCGATCGAATACGTTGTGCCAGTGTTTTTACGGGTTTTCGTTACAGTTTGATAGTAAAAGTGGAAGAGGTATTGTAACACCCCGGCCCAAACCGGGTCGGGAGCGGTTACTTATGATAGCTCACCAGGCTGTGTACATGGCCCACAGATCAATACGGGTCCTTTATAGCGCGTTTTGTCCTCACTCATGCGCATCCTGGAAACCTTCCCAGGAGGTCACCCATCCTAAGACTACGCCTAGTCAAGCACGCTTAACTTTGGAGTTCTTTCGCATGGATGACCATAAAATAAAGTGCACTTTATTGATATGAGTAGTACTTCCAATCCCTTTAAGCACTAGTCATTTAAGCTTATCACTGGAACTCTTCAATTAACGTGGGGTGTTACAGTCACCCCCACTTGAAGAACGCAACGTCCTCGTTGCGCCTGGGAGCATAACCGCTAACCCAGAATCCTCCCCCGCTAGGTGTGTGATCACAATGGAGCATATAACCACTGCCTCCAGGGGCGTATAACAACTGCCTCCGATCATCACACGGTCGCAGGGTTGCTCTGATACCACTTGTAACACCCCGGCCCAAACCGGGTCGGGAGCGGTTACTTATGATAGCTCACCAGGCTGTGTACATGGCCCACAGATCAACACGGGTCCTTTATAGCGCATTTTGTCCTCACTCATGCGCATCCTGGAAACCTTCCCAGGAGGTCACCTATCCTAAGACTACTCCTAGTCAAGCAGGCTTAACTTTGGAATTCTTTCGCATGGATGACCATAAAAGAAAGTACACTTTATTGATATGAGTAGTACTTCCAATCCCTTTAAGCACTAGTCATTTGAACTTATCACTGGAACTTCAATTAACGTGGGGTGTTACAGGTATTTAAAGGCTAAGTCGTCAGTTACTTTCATTTTACTCTTTATTCTCAAAAGGTTTTCATAAAAAACTTCAACGATGTTCAATCCTCTCCATTCTTTACCATCAAATCAAGGCTACGGTTCTTAGTTTTCGAAGATCCTTACATCGTTGCGATCACCGGTAATTGGGTAGATTTCTATGTTGTCCTTTTATTGGTTTACTAAGTTTTGTCAAACCCTAATTTGGGTGATTTGGCGGTTTTGAGTATAAATCGGTTTATGATGTGTAATTGTTGATTATTATTGTAGGTGACGATGTGGTACTCTTGTACATTATATGATTGGCTGCAGTTATGGCAGATTGCGAAAAGGTAGGATTTTCCCTACTCGGTTATTGTATAATTGATTTAAGTGCTATGGTGGTTGAATCATATGATTATTTCTATGCTTAATTTTATTTCTTGGTATTGGCATGATTATCAGTATTGTGATTTTTGGTTGTAATTGTATGTGGTTCGCGAGGTGCGCCCTCGGCTGAGTGGAGTCATTTTTGGGAATGGCTTCACACCCTTGATTCGCTCCTTGTGGTTCCCGCTACAAGGGAGATGTGCACATTAATAGTCATTAGGTTATTCGCTCTATGGTTTTGAGCGGGGCTTAGGTGGTAAGGTTGCGGTCCCCACTGGTGGTGTGGATTATCTGTTGCGACGGGTAATCTGGCAGGACTACACATTTAGTGTGTAGTCAGGTGAGTGGTGATTAAATGGAGATTTGGGAATGTGTTTGTGTATTTGGATGCTTATTGTTTCTTATTTTAATTATTCAGTAACTGGCCCTGGTTAAATATTTTGAAAACTGTGGTGATCCATTCGGGGATGATGAGCAGTTGTTTAGTAGGTAACCAAATGGATAGCTCGCGAGATCTGGCTGGGATGGAGTCATCACTAGTCTTAGTCTTCCACTGTAATCTTATGACAATTTCTTTTCTAGTTTGTTTGGTTTAAGACAGTTTGTATAGTATGTTTGGTTTTGGTTTTTAGGTTGTAGGCACTTTAAACAGTTGAACTTTAAAGTATGTTTCTTTATGGTCACTTTTGATATACTGTACCTCGGGCAACCGAGATGATAGTATCTCCATATGCTAAGGTGGTCTTGATAAGACACTTTGGTGTATGGAGGTGTTACAACGCTACTATTAATCTATTTTCACTTCTATTAATCTCTTAATCTCTTTTCACTACTATTAATCTCTTTTCACTGCTAATTACTTAAACTATTTTGCACGGGAGTTGAAACTTCTTTGGACTCAATATGGCATGAATCATATAGAAGATTTTGTGCAAGACACTTATGTAAGAACTTCAAAACAGAGTATCCTGGACTTCTTATGCATCAACTATTTTGGAGGGTTGTTAATGCAACATCTGAATTCACCTTTAAGAAAGCTTTGGAGTTGGTGGTGCAACATACAGGCTCGAGAGCTACAAGGTGGTTTCTGGATTTAGGGGACAAAGAAATGTTGGCTAAACACAAATTTGACCTAAGTTTATCTTTTGATAATAATACATCAAACTTTGTTTAGAGTTTCAATGCAACACTAGGTGTACACAGATGTAACCCTACGTTAAGTATGCTTGAAGGTAATACATGACTACATTTTAATACTTGTTTCAATTTATATATGTTGAAATGCACTTGGCTACGCTGTTTAGTGTTTAACAAATACTTCTACATGTATTAGAAAGATAACAATGGTAAGACATGCAACTAGGCAATATGTTGCGGAATCTTGGCCTGATGATGGGATCTGCCCTAACATAGTGGAGAGATTGAAGGTACTCACTAAGGATTCCAGGCCATGCTATGCTTACCGTTCTGGTCCAGGTAGGTATGAAGTAAGTGAGTGTCGTACTTACTATCCAGTAAATTTGATAGAGAGAACTTGGTAATGTGGTGGGTGGCAAATCAGTGGCATTCCTTGTAGGCATGTCATTAGGGCTATCATAACTGCTGATAAGGAGCCATGTGATTTTGTGAATGAATGGTATTGTGTAAGAATGTATAAGGAGGCTTATGGGCTGTCCATAAACCCTGTGCCTGATAAGGAGCAATGGGAGACATATGATGTTCCAACTTTCGAACCTCCAACTTTGAGAAGAGCAATTGGTAGGCCTTCAAGAAATAGAAGAAGAGAACCATGGGAGGTGATGAAAGGGAAGAGGTCAGTTTAAATCAAATGCAAGAAGTGTGTGTGTTTTGGACACAACTCGAATACTTGCAAATGTGGTTATACTGTCAAACAAAGACAAGAACTGCAAGGGAAAGTCACAAAAAAACGTGCAAAGCAAGGATTAAGTTGCAATTCAGCTAAACAGTTTCACTCTCTCCATGACTTGGAAACTACTGTTATGAGGAGTAGTCAAGCTTCCATTGCAACAAGTAGAGAATGAACAAGCAAGGGAAAGAAGAAGAAGGCAGCTTGGGGCTGTTTTTAATGTCACCAATATTCTGTTGTTATCACTCCCTTTTGATGTATTTTGCAAACAGTGAATATGACCATGTAGGGAATCAATGCCATTTGGAATGTAAACCTTATTGGGAATGCTTTAAAGTAGGTGAATTGTCATTAGAAAATATTTTGCAAACACTGATCAGTGGCTTGATGTATTAAACCGTTCATAACTGTTAATCTTTTGGGCATCAATTATATGACAATGATGTTAAGGTTATATGTTCACAATCTTCTTATGTTATAAGGTTATTTTGAGTAATCGTGTTAAAGGTTATTGTGAGCAATTGTTGAAGAGAAACAATTATATTTCAATAAGAAAACCAAGCCAATCCTGCCATTAGACATGAAAGTGATACATTCATAGAGGAAACTACTTTCAATTATTTCAAACCTTAATCAGAAAAATTACAACAACCACAACAAACATATATCAAACTAATACATTTCATGAAGAAAGCTAATTTCTTAAACTCCTTCTTCAACCCAATAATTTCTTCTTTGCAGATATGACCACTTAAAAAATCCTCATCTTCATTTGCTCTATTGTTTTTTATTGTTCGATTCATAAAAACATGCTCTGATGTTAACCACATTACAAATTATTACATTCCAAACATTTGAAATAAGCTTTCTTGAATTGCTAGTTGACCCGAAAAATTTAATAACCGCATTCTTACCGCAACGATTGTAAGCTTGGGTATTTGGATGGAATTTGTGACTAAGGTCACGCCTAATGATAATTAACTCAAGATAGAGGTACCATGGAGGTTCTTAAAAGTATAGGGGTACCATGTAGCGAAAGCAGCCTACTCAACATCAATTAGAGGTATTTGGATAGAATTTGTGACTAAGGTCACGCCTAATGATAATTAACTAAAGATAGGGGTACCATGGAGATTCTTAAAAGTATAGGGGTACCGTGTAAAGAAACAAGAAACACATGAGTACTATATAAAAAAAACCCAAAAAAAGGAATCTGCTTATTGATTTGATGCATGCGTATTTTGCGGAAACAAACAAGGCATACAGTTTGTAGACTTAGGGGGCGTTTGGTTCGGGAAAGAGAAAGAGAATGAAATCAAGAAAGGGAAATAAGGGGTATGGAAAGGGATCACCTCTAATCTACCTTATTGTTTGGTTTGTTATCAAAGGAATAGAATTAATTGCTTTGATAACACCATCAAAAGCCTCCGCACAACCATCCCCTTATAAACTCAACTACCAACCACCATCACCACCACGGCACCACCAATGACCAGGACCACCTCCGCCTATCACCTTTAACAACCGCTGAGCGCCAGCGCACAGCTACCATTGACGGATATTTCCTCTGCCCCACCACCGTACTCAACCCGACCCCATTTCAAATCATCACTCGACCATCATAAACACCATCAAAAGCCTCGAAAAACTCTCTCCCACCACCGACATTCACTCCTCACCACCGATCTTGTGTTTCTAAGGGTGGGGGAGAGTTTTTCGAGGTTTTTGGTGGAGTTTATGACGGGGGTTTCGACTGATAGTGAAGGGTTGTGGGGCATGAGTGGCGTCGCTGTAGGTGGGAAGTAGATGTATCCGGTGTGTCGCCTTTCGTATAGTGGCGGTAACGACGGTTAAAAGGTGGTGACAGGGGAGGGCGGCTGATGGTTGTAAGGCTTGCAGTGGTGGTGTTAGATTTAGATACGGTGGCGACGAGGTGGCTATGTTGCCGGTGGTGGTGTCATGATGGCGGTGGTGTCGTGGTGGTCGCAAGTGTGGTGGTGGTTGCAAGTAATGGTGACAGTGGTGGTGGTTGATGATGAGTGATGTGGTTGAGGGAATGAGGGGTAATGAAATCTCATTCATTAGGGGGATGAGGGGTAAGGAGTTGGAGTTACTTGAGGGTAAGAGAGGGGCAAAGGGAATGATTGAAATAGGCAAACAAACAACTACAAAGGAAATCATTTGATTTAATTCCCTTTCCCTTTCCTAAATACCCCTAACCAAACGCCCCCTTATAGTCCACAAAGAGGGAATAGTCCACCGTTCATTTTTGTATAGGCGAGTTCGAATCGTTTAATTTCATCATTACCAAAAAAATAAAAAAAATAATGCGTGTGTCTATTGTTTCACTATTCGCCCATACTCCACGTGTGTATGGGCGGGTTCGAATCGTTTAATTTCTTAGTCCCTTGAGTCTTATTTAGGATATTCCCCATTCACTTAAAACCAAACACACCACTTGCCTTTTGCACACTTACCAATGCAACAAGGATCGTCTCCGTTTTTTCTCTCTTCATTTTCTCTCACAAACTCATTTAATAATATTATGAGAAAATTGTTGATTACAGCCTTTTAAAAATCACTTTTTGAAAATTACAGCCTTATATAATTTTTTTTGAAAATTACATCCAAAATATTACTTTTCTTCTAAAATTGCACCAACTTGAGGTTTTTGGTGATTTTTGATGATGTTTTTATGATGTATCCTTTATTATTTGAGAGCCTACTTACCCAGATTTCTTAACTCTCCTTGACACAAACCAATTAATCACCCCAAACATCATAAAAACATCATCAAAATTCACCGAAAACCTCAAGTTGGTGCAATTTTAGAAGAAAAGTAATATTTTGGATGTAATTTTCAAAAAAAATTATATAAGGCTGTAATTTTCAAAAAGTGATTTTTAAAAGGCTGTAATCAACAATTTTCTCTAATATTATCTTTTCTAGATTCTATTAACCTTTTATTTTTTATACCTAAATTGTAAACCGTTTGATGTTTACAGGATACAATATGGACCGTTGATAGGTAATGGCCTCTCCATTTTTTTTAGGAAATGGAGAGAATTTTGACTCATTACCAATGTACAATTTGGATAATAAATATCTTTAATTTTACATTATAAAAAAATATAAAAATTTCGTATTTTTATTCTACTTTTTTAAAGGTCGATCAAACAAGATTCCCCATATATTAGTTTCTTATATATTACAAAGAATCATTAAGATTCTCTTAGCTAATAGTGTAAAAAAAAAAAAGAGTTATTTAAGCCCTGTTCTTTTGGACTTAAAGTCACTTAATATAAGTTCACTTCAGATCCTATAAGTTGATTGATTCGATTCGAGATCTTATAAGTTGATTCGATTCGATTCGAGATCCTATAAGTTCGATTCGATTCGAGATCCTATAAGTTGATTGATTCGAGATCCTATAAGTTGATTCGAGATCCTATAAGTTCGATTCGATTGATTCGAGATCCTATAAGTTGATTCGAGATCCTATACCTCACTTAATTTAAGTTCGATTCGAGATCCTATAAGTTCGATTCGATTCGATTCGAGATCCTATAAGTTCGATTCGATTCGATTCGAGATCCTATAAGTTCGATTCGAGATCCTATACCTCACTTAATTTAAGTTCACTTGAGATCCTATAAGTTGATTCGATTCGATTCGAGATCCTATAAGTTGATTCGAGATCCTATAAGTTCGATTCGATTCGATTCGATTCGAGATCCTATAAGTTCGATTCGAGATCCTATACCTCACTTAATTTAAGTTCACTTTGAATCCTATAAGTTGATTCGATTGATTCGAGATCCTATAAGTTGATTCGAGATCCTATAAGTTGATTGATTCGATTCGAGATCCTATAAGTTTGATTCGAGATCCTATACCTCACTTAGGCCTGTTCTTTTGGACTTAATTTCGATTCTAATCGATTCGATTCGATTCGATTCAGCTCCATTCGATTCGATTGATTGATTTATTTCAATTGATTGATTGATTGATTCGATTGAGTTTATTTCAACATTACTATTATTATTCTTATTGATATTCTTATTATTAATTTTATATTAATGTATTTACTATTATTATTATTATTATTATTATTATTATTATTATTATTATATTATTATTATTATATTTATTATATTACTATTATATTTATTAATAATTAATTTGTATTGTTTATATTATTATATTTATATTTAATACATTTATTATTATTATTATTATTATTATTATTATTATATTTATTATTTTATTAATATATTTATTATTATTAATATTATTCATAACATATTTACTATTATTATTATATTAATAAGTTATTATTTAATATTTATTATTTTATTAATATACTCATTATTAATATTATTAATCACATATTTATTATTATTATTATATTTAATATTATTATGTTAATAAGTTATTATATTAGACCTATTATTATTATTATTATTATATTATTATTTATTTTTTAATTATTATTATTAATATATTATATTATTATTAATAATGTTATCATTTATATTACTAATATATTATTATTATTATTATTACTTTATTTATTATTATATTAATAATTTATTTTTTATATATCTTATTAGATTATTATTATTAGCTTATATTAATATATTATTATTATTATTAATGAATAATATTATAATAATATTTATTATTATTATTGGTATTATTTTTATTATAATATTTATTATTATTATTATTATTATTATTATTAATATAATCTTTTTATTATTATTTTTGATTGATTTGATTGATTAGTTCGATTCGATTCGATTGATTGATTCAGCTCGGCTCCATTAAGTTGATTGATTTGATTGATTGATTGAGACAATTTCAAATCAAAAAGAACAGGCCTTAATTTAAGTTCACTTGATCCTATAAGTTGATTGATTCGATTCGAGATCCTATAAGTTGATTCGATCCTATAAGTTGATTCGATTCGAGATCCTATAAGTTCGATTCGATCCTATACCTCACTTAATTTAAGTTCACTTGAGATCCTATAAGTTCGATTCGATTCGATTCGAGATCCTATAAGTTCGATTCGATCCTATAAGTTCGATTGATTCGATTCGAGATCCTATAAGTTCGATTCGAGATCCTATACCTCACTTAATTTAAGTTCACTTGAGATCCTATAAGTGCGATTCGATTCGATTCGAGATCCTATAAGTTCGATTCGAGATCCTATAAGTTCGATTCGATTCGAGATCCTATAAGTTCGATTCGATTCGAGATCCTATAAGTTGATTCGATTCAGATCGAATAAGTTGATTCGAGATCCTATAAGTTCGATTCGATTGATTCGATTCGAGATCCTATAAGTTGATTCGATTCGATTCGAGACAGAGATAAGTTTCAAATCCAAAAGAAGGCGCCTTAATGGGAATACTCGAAACTATTGAGGTGCTTCCCAAAATACTCTAAACTTCAATTTAACTAACAATATACTCTACTATTGCACCATCTTCTTATATTACACTTAGATGACCTGCTACCTCCTTACAAAGTCACTCCCTTCTCCATACATAAAAGTTGCTTGTATTTTCAATTCACTACTTGGGTATGTGATTAAGTCCTCAATTAATTTCTTTAAGCCATTGATTAATTTCTCTTCCCAAGCTTTTAAGAGACGAAAATGAGAAAAGTTTTGCCATTGCTTTTAGACCTTTAACTGTCAGTTTATTTGGTTTTCGGATAGTCTTTTCCTCAAGCTCTCCGAACTAGTAGTAGGTTATTCCGTTTTACTCGGATTCGGTGTGTCATGTTGAATATTTAAAGTTGAACTTGCTCTTCCTCCTAAATTTTCCCGCTTTTACCTGCAAAAAACAGTCCCGAATTGAATTCAATTTTTCCCAAATTTCAGAAATTAAATTCTCCAATTTAATTGCTCCTTAATCTTTTTTCTTCCCCCTAAATTTTACAGCGTTTACCTGGAAAAAAAAGTCTCAAATTGAATTCAATGTTCCGCAATTTCAGAAATTAATATTCGTTGATTTAATTGCTCAATTTTTTTCTACAAAGAAGAGTAGACTTTGTATGCATTTTCATTAAATTTCTGAACTTAAAAATCTCAAATAAGATCTTGGATCTTATTTCAACACAAATTGGGTGTAGTTTGAGCACTGTGAAGAAGTAATAGAGCAAAGTTACCTGATTCATTGTATAGTCCAGATCAATGGAATTGTACTTGAAGGAAGAGACGGAGCAGACTAAAAGAAAACAAGCAAAAGTGTTCAATAAAAAAAAGTCAAAAGTTCAATCAAAAGTAAGATTTTATAAGGGGATGAGGAAGGGATAATGAAGATCAGTCACAATGGAAGAGGAGCAAACAAATTGATTTTTTTTTTTTTTGCAGGTTCTGAAATTGAAAAAGAGGAAGACCAAGATCATTCAATTATAAGAACAATTGGTCTCCCTTGTGACGGGTCACCATTTGTGGCGGATATTTTGTGAGTTAAAATGGTAACAAAATGGGTTAGTGGAGAAAGGGGACCACATGAATAGTGTTGCAGAGAGAGAAAAAGTGGGTACTTTGTGAGGTAAAATGGTATCCGTCACTCCAAAGTGACGGATATTGTTGGTCACAAATGAGATTTTGTGTTATAAGAAGAAATGTGGGTTACACTTGTCTAAAAAAAAAGAAGAAGAAATGTGGGACCCACACATGTTTTTACCTGCATCTATAAGTTAAAAAATGACTAATTCTATTAAAAGAGGAGAGGTATACTAGTTGAGTGTATTTGTAGTTAAATTAGAGTTCGTAGTATTTTGAAAAACACTTCAATAGTTTGAAGTATTCTCATTGAATAGTAGAGTGTTTGGATATGAATTAAGGGAGTATCAATCTATAGCAAGCAAATCGAGACCATAGCGTCAAAATCACCTGGTATATCGTTTTACCAACATTTCTTACCAACTATTAGCGGTGTTACGTGAGCTAACCTATGAGCCATCGTACTATACCTCCTACTAACAATCACATAACTCAAATATTTCCTATAAAATTAGATCAATGCGGCTCCGCCCACCTTGTTCTGAATTGCATCAATTACCGCCTTGTAGTCACTTTTCCACGTCCCACTCTCAACGCTTCATGAAGTCCTTTCAACACCGCTACAACTTCTACAACTTCTACAACCCTCGGGTCCCATACTTTTGTAACACACCACATCGCTTCACCCTTATCATCTCGACACACAACACCTAGTCCAAGCACGACATCATCCTTAACATTCGTGTTCACTTAAATTAATCATGCCCCTCAAAGGTACATGCTACCCAACCTGCACCTCTCCCTTATACTCTCTTCCCCTTTCTCGGTCCCCACACTCTTCATCCATGACATTGTATCCCACGCCCCTTTTGTATGAGACAATCGACCACTCTTTGCTTCTCTTGAAACACAACTTTGTTTTGGTTCTCCTTGATAGCCCAATTAGACCCGAACTGTTTTTTTTTTTTTTTTTACTCTGCCCACCAAAAAATGATCATTAAATTACAATTGTTGCCAACGGCTACTTCCCCCTCCCAACAAGGCAACAAATTTGGTTCTTCTTTTCAAACCTAGTTTGTTCATTTAAGAACAAACTTTACTTGCTCTTAGTGTGTATTCCTCCCTATTTCCTTATTTGAAAGTTTTTATGTGGTCCAAATTCAACTTCATGTAGTGTAGTGTATTTTGTGTAGTCCAAATTCACTTTCTTAATCCTTGTGCTCAAAAGAAAATGGAGGAACATGAAAACTAGAAGGGAATAATAATTTTGATTAAGCACTTTTTTTTAATTTTTCATTATTTAATTTCCTAAAAAAACTAATTATTTTTTTATTAAACCTAACCCGTCTCGCTAACAACCCGACCATATTACTCAACGGGTGGGATCCGGGTCAGAGAGGTGGACAACCCTGCCCGACTCGCCAGACCCGCCACTTCCAAGGGTTGGTCCATGGCGGGTGGCAAGTGTAATCTAACCCGCATGACCCGACAAAACTTGAGAATATTGCATACCGAAGTCGTCCCGACCCGATTGCGACCCGTAACCCGATAGAACCAACCCAGTAATGAACTGATCCAAACCCAACTTGACCGACCAGTTTGCCACTTCTAGCTCACCTGTAACTGGGTCAGTCCGGACCGTGGCTAGGTGGCAGGTACTAACCTAGAGTCCTACACTATAAATAAAGGAGTACCAAGGAGGTAAACCTTAATTTCATCTCTCATTCAACCTAACCTTAATTGCGCCTGCCTTGAATTTTTTCACCATGTCCATGAATGAAGAATCCGTGGAGCAGCTTCAACATATGAGACTCATGATTTCATCAGTGAAGAGTTAAGAACGATAAACACCTAAGAGGGGGAGGGGGTGAATTAGGTGTACCCTTTAAAAATTTTCTCCTTTACTTGGTTAGATACTAAGACAAGTAAAAGCTATTAAGTACAACTTGAGAAACTTAATGGATTGTAAGTTCACAAGAGGTACAACAGATCTATGCAACAGTATGAGTGACTGTTGCACATCACTGGCAGCGCGATTGATGAACAAAAGTACAATGATAAGAGAACGTAAAAGTAAATAAACAAACAAGACGTTGTTTAAAAATTGGTTCAGCTCCTACTCCGGAGCCTACGTCCAACCGTTATTTTATTGCTTGTTTAGAAATTACTCAAACTTAACTAAACTATTACAATGAAAATAACTCGTCAACCTACTCCGGTTGCAATTGCTTGAAGCTACTCTGCTTCAAGACATTCTCTTGCTCAAAGCTACTCCGCTTCAAGACTTAAGTTCTATCTCAACGGTTTACAGAGACAGAATCTCAGTGGTTCACTTAAGAACATGGAGATTAGAATTAAGACCTAAACATGAGAATCATTGAACATACTCTTTATGTCACAATGCAGTGAACTGATACATTGAGACATTTTAGCACTTTTGAAAATAATTGAAGACTTTAAGACTTAAAACATTTTTGCAAATATTAAAGAAAAACAGAAGTTTTTGACTCAGAAATGCTTTGCAAAGATTACTCAATAAAATGCTCTTGAAAGTATTAGAAATAAATGAGAAATGAGGAGGCTATTTATAGAGTAATAAGTGTGTAAAGGAGGAATCCTAAAGTTTCTTTACTCTATTATTAAAAGGTTATAAGATGTATTCTCATTTAAAAATGTTTAAGAGGACAGTCAATTTATAAGCTCAAGAAAAGATTTCAGCAACCCTCAAAAGATTTGATAATAAAGTAAAACACATAGTTCCTTAAGTTAAGGAAGACAAAGTTCCCTTCTTTAAGGAAAAGTATGTGTACTTTCTTTGAGTCTAAAAGAGCTTAGATATTTTCATATGATAAAGTATGTTCCTCTCACAATTTTGCTTAAAAGATTTCTGAAATGAAAATTGTAAATATTTGTAATTTTGAAATTTTTTTTGAAAAATTATCTCCACCGTTGTATCAGAAGTTGCATTGTTGCATGGTTTTGCAGTCACTTAACAAATTGAGTATGTTACACTACCTGTTTACAACATTTGATTTAGACTAGGATATTCTTCGTCTTGATCATTCTTACACCATTTTTGATGAGTGATTGTAAGCTTCAAATGCTATTAATAATAACTAAGAAGGCAAACCATTAAATGACAATGAAATTGACATCATCAATCAGATAATTTCCCAAAACTCGAGAAAGGTACCTTCTTTATCAATAACCCCATCTCGCTCTTCAGTTTTTAACTGTAAAGTACCAATTTTGAATAATATTGTATTGATGATGTACCTATATTTTTCTGTGTAGTATGTGGTGATTTCGTCCGTATTGCAACGGGTATGTGTCTCCGTGTCTCGGGACCGGCCAGGCTGCCAGTCAAGGTTGTGAATACCTTTTCTAAAGGTATATTGCGGCCTATTTAATGATTTCTTATCAAAGCCCTAGTATTACCAATTCACTCCCTTTCCCCAATTTTCGATAACCAACAATATGTAATTAAGCGTAGGGCTTCTCGCCAATCACCTAATTGCTTCTGAATCTTAGTTATCGCGGTATGATGATATTTAATTTGCTCTTAGCAACTAAATTCAAATGCTCAAATCAAAGAAATTGATCTTCGCAGTTATCAGTTGTGTTTACAAGTTTTGCAATGTTGGTTGGCTTTAGTAAAAAAAATTGGTACTTCCTGCTTCCAAAATTACCCAACTTCTCAAGTATCATAATACCCTGCATCGACCCTAATTTGACAATTACAGCAACATGAATATGAAAAAGAATATGAATATGAATATGAATATGGTCAATTTAGCAAAAAGAATATAGATTTATAAATCTTAGATAGCAATCATGAGGTCACTCAAATTACAAAAGCACCATATGATCATGATATCAATCACCATGAACCTATCTTTTCAAACATCAAGTATTGAGTTAGGCGAAAGCCGAGGTAAAAGAACGGAAGACGCGGCGCAGACGATGGAATAGGACACGGAAGTCGCGGCGTAGACGATGGGACAGTCGATAGCGCAACCCCATGGTCTCTATCATTACCACTTCAACTCTTTTCACGCACAAAGTTAACCGCCTCATCGGAGGCATGAATACTATAAACGGCGCTGCCGGTAACGACATTGTCACTAAGAACTCCACTGCAAACAACATTGCCAGTTTGCCACTGTGGATCTCTTTGTGTGTTTTGGAATAGGAGAAGTATTAGAGGATTATGATATTATGATATGACAATCAATATATATAGGGTTCTTTTTCAGGGTGTCCAACTTTTATAAAACGCTTATTTAAAAATAAATATATATATCTATCTATCTAACTCTTGATAGATAATTATTCAAACAAATACGACTCCTAAGTTGATTCTAATGGTAGTATATATAAAGCACTATAAAAGCAATCAATTAATCCATAATATGCTAATCATATTACTTTTTTTAGTAATTCTTTTATTATATTCATGGTTAACTTGCTATTATTGCACAGTTTTTTATATTTACTTCGTACGTATTAGTTTTTTTTTTTTGAAGGTTACGTATTAGTTTTTATGTTTGCCTGTATTCATGGTAATAAAGGTGTGTATTCTAATTCCGTTTTTTTCCCCCTTCTTGCAGTGCAATGCAATATACTCCCTCCATACCAGACAAATGGTAACGTGGTAAAAAATGGGGTTTTTAAGAAAAGAGGGTAAAAGCAGGGGTAAAGAGGGAAAAAAATAGGTGGGTGTGGACAGCGGGCCGCCCACGGGGGCGCTTGGTGAGAAACGAAACAAGCGTTTGCATTTTGTATGGAGTCGCCACCAATTTTTATGGGAAATTGGAACCGTTCGAATACCTCATGTCATGTCAAGACATAAAGTAGTGACATGAACACTAAGCAATCGTTACCCTTAGCATTCTATGTCTAGAATGACTCTCGTGGATGCCAATGAACACGGGTGCTCACGGAGATCTGGAGTAAGGGGTGAGGGTACGTATTAGGAAGCTCTTTTGATCGAACACCTAATCCCGCCCGCCTCGATAGCGGCCTCTACTAATGATTAGGGAAATCGTCTATACTCGATATATTGTCGGCTATATGCATGCAATGCAACATCCAAGTTTTAATCCTAACATGTGAGAATTAACTAAGTCGGTTGACAATTAATTTAACAAACAATTGGGTCGAAATAGGATTTAATATTGATTTACATGTGAAAACATACAAACAATAAAAGGAATACAATAATTATAAATTACAATAATGAAAATTACATTAATTACAACGGATAGGCGATTTATGTCGAAAATACCTTTAAAACGGATAATTTGAGAAAAAGAAATAAAAGAACAAAATTAAATAAATGAACAGGAATTTAGCGTGATATTACGGATAATAGTTAATTGATACGTAAACTAATTAGACTGTGTCAAGGCAGAAACGGAGTTCAGGGACAGAATTCAGCCAGGAACAGGCGCAGCAGAGCTGCGTCCTTTGGAATAGGCGCAGCAGACGCTGCGTCTGTTCCTTGGTTCAGTTCTGGCTGTGAAGCCGTATTTGCAAACCGTTAATGTCGATTGATAAATTTAATGATGGATTAAAATAATTACTCGGATGAAAGTGATTAACAGGTTATTTAACATATGAATGGGTCATAAAAACAGTAAAACATGGATGAGACGGAATTAAGATGGATTAATACAGGGAGTGAACAATTAATTAGTGAATAATATTAATGAGTCCTCTATTGAAATCAATTAACTAGTCTAAACATGATGATATAACAACAAATTAGTGACGAATATAACAATAAACAGATGAAAACTATATCAAAGACGAATTCCAGAAACTCAATATGAACAAATTGAATCTCTACAACCCGGATTGAATTTAATGACGAAAACCCGCAAATATGAATTACTTGGGATTTAAGGTCGGATTTATGATGATTAAAACATATGGATGAATGATAAACAATGTACATATGATTATTAAACTATTGTACCAAAGAATTTAAAGAAAACAAGTGAAAACAAATAATCAAAGACGAATTACAGAGGACGAAGGAAGAAGAAAAGAAGCAGGAACTGCGGCAGCCTCACGAAGAGGCGCAGCAGAACTGCGCGCTTCTCGAAGAGCGCGGCGATTCTTTGCGTCTTTTCTCGATCGTCGATCTTCGAAAATCCGTGAAAAGAGGTTTTAAAGACGGTTTTAGAAATCGGTTTTAATGAGGTATTTTCGACATAAACCTTACAATAATGATACGATAAAAGTAAGATACAATAAATAAAAGAGAGATTTACACCCTCAGACTTACATGTTTGACGAAACGAGAAGGACTAAGATATCGATTAGTGATGCTCGACGCGAATGCAAAGAGAGTGCCCTCGTAAGAGGAAAACGATTGAAACAAATTGATTAATTAGATTGATTATTGTGTAGTTGGTCAAATTGGTCGGTCATGCAACGGAGAGGCTGGTACCCGGAAAGATCCGAGCTTACGTGGTCGAATGTTCAAGCACGTAGGCGCCAATAAGTAAGAACAAAGTCTAGAATGCAAAGGGAGGAGAGAAGGGCGGACACTCGCGTGAGAAATATGAGGAGCGAAGGCTCCTATTTATACTAATCACGTGAAGGAATTAGGGTTTCGGAGACTCTTTGGAAGTGAATCTCGGAAAGATATGAAAAAGATACGAGAAACATGCAGAAAAGGGCCTGGGAAGAGGCGCAGCAGCCACTGCGTCTCTTGGAAGAGGCGCAACACCTGCTGCGTCTATTCCCAGGAGGTTTCCTCCTGCTGAAGAAAGATTTCCGCGTTTGAGTTATGGTAGGACGGAAATAATTCGATCTCCCTTAATATTTTTGATGGGGCATATTCTGCACCGCTGACCAAGTCAACATATCGAGCAAGGTCAAAGATATCCACAGCAAGTCAACGACTTAGACAGCCTAGCCGATGCAGCCCATCGGCCTGTCACTTGGGTCTCGGCCAGGCAACTAGCCAGCCGGGGCACATATCCGCGTACTCATATCCAAGATCCCTCGGCCGGCCTGCCATAGGTCCATCGGCCGAGGGTAGAACGGTCTTTCCACCTGCTAGCCACTTGGCCACTTGGCCACTACGTGACAAAAGGTGAAAGTCTATAAATACTCCTCAACCCTCATTGAGGAGAGGATCCACAATTTAACCTAAGAATCACTATTCATCTGGTAATATCTTCCTTATCTCTCTACAATACACATTTAGCCAAGTAACAACAACTTATCTCTTAAGTTTACTGACTTGAGCGTCGGAGTGAGTTCGCTCGGTCCAAAGCCGAGCCCTCAGTTTGTTCATCATTTCAGGAGACCGAAAGGAGGATTCAAGCAAGGACATCATTCTACAAGCTACGAGTGGTAACAAATATCTGCTCTGGAATTACACCCGGAACAATTGGCGCCGTCTGTGGGAAATCAAACAAAAGTTACATAAAAGAAGTAAAACAAAGCTCTAAAACAGGAACATAACAGGCAAAGATGGGCCTCACACCGACCCCACTCACCCTGGTTGAGGGCCGGTATGAGGCCGACGCGGCAAAGCAGCTCATCTCGAAGAATAATCGAGTCGGGGGCATCCCCATCCCTTCTCAAAGATCAAACAAATTGACGACGCATCGCCCGCTTCTCATCCGCAGTAAGAGGGACCATCGAAGCGTCCATCTTAACCTTACCCCGGGAGATACATTTCTCATATTCTTCCCGGTTCTCACACCGCAAGTAAACAAGGCTCTGGAAAGACCGAGGCAATGGGTAGTCCTCCGACACTTGGACATACACCCATCGCCGTTGCCAGTCCTTGCAAAAAGTAAGTTTGGACACGGAGACGTAGCCAGGCTCCGTCTGCACGCTATACCACCCCACTTTACCGGAGATTGACGGCCGAAGATGATGAAGTCGGCGGAATAAGTTAACCGTTGGGGTCTCCCCCCTAAAGAGACAGAGCCACACAAAGTCGACTATCGTCCTCATAGCCAACGGATGCAGTTGGGCCACAGCGACGTTCATAGCTTTGATGATGGCCATGACGTATTCATTCAAAGAAAACCGGAGCCCATACTCCAGGTGCCTGATATATACGCCGATATGACCTGGGGGAGGGCAACAGACCGCCTGACCCTCCTCGGGGATAACAATTTTATACCCCTCACCGAAGGAGAAATGACCCTCGAAAAGAGTGTCACCGGAACAACGGGCGAATTTATCGAACCAGGCACGGTCAATACTAGTCGAACAGGCCTCGCCGTGATCCGGGAGATGCGGCCTCTCCCCATCAGAAGGAGTCCTCTCACCGCCATCATCATCAGCACCATCATCTTCATCCTCCAATTCCTCCAAAATTTGTGGATTAACTTCGGGAGAAGGAGACCTAGGGCCCCCCAGACCTTATCGGGATGGCGTCTAGTATCCCCTCCTCATCGAGACGCGACGGGGAACCCCCCGGCGCAGAAGTACTAGTCCCGGCGTCAACAGTAGACATGGTAGCAACAATTAACAAAATAAAGATTGAAAAAATTGTTTGTTTGCCTTGAAGAAAAGCACTAGCCGACGTAACGATTCTGAAGATTTGAAGAGAAAGAAGCCCTTGAAAGTTTAGAGAGAAGAAAATTTTGGAGAGAATGAAATTGGTGGCCAATTTCACGGAATAACTGCCCTATTTATAGGGGAAAGCCCACGAAGAAGGACCAATCAGGGCACAGCCCATGAAGCGTCAGCCAATCAGCAAACAGACACGTGTCGGACATGCAACCACGGAATGTCAATCGTTGTAACAGTTGAACGTCAATCAATGCAACAGTGACCAAGCGTCTTCAACACGCCCATTCATATCTCCTTGCCTATTCATCTTCCTCAACGAATTCCCAAGCATATGTTCTCCGCCGGCCACATAATCAACCAAGCTAGGTAGCACCGGCCGGAGGCAATCAAAAACAACCGGCACTCTCAACCCTGGTCTCGGCCAGCGTCACTTTCTTTTCCACATCGGATGCCCTTTACACATCCATGTGGAGGGGGGATATGGTACGGCCTAAGCAGTAGCAGTAGAAGAAGCCGATGCAGAAAATTTTTGCAAAATTACTTGCGCAGAATATACGCTCAACATACATCGAAGCCCATACCACGGCATAGACTACGCTGGGGGCAAATTGATGGGGCATATTCTGCACCGCTGACCAAGTCAACATATCGAGCAAGGTCAAAGATATCCACAGCAAGTCAACGACTTAGACAGCCTAGCCGATGCAGCCCATCGGCCTGTCACTTGGGTCTCGGCCAGGCAACTAGCCAGCCGGGGCACATATCCGCGTACTCATATCCAAGATCCCTCGGCCGGCCTGCCATAGGTCCATCGGCCGAGGGTAGAACGGTCTTTCCACCTGCTAGCCACTTGGCCACTTGGCCACTACGTGACAAAAGGTGAAAGTCTATAAATACTCCTCAACCCTCATTGAGGAGAGGATCCACAATTTAACCTAAGAATCACTATTCATCTGGTAATATCTTCCTTATCTCTCTACAATACACATTTAGCCAAGTAACAACAACTTATCTCTTAAGTTTACTGACTTGAGCGTCGGAGTGAGTTCGCTCGGTCCAAAGCCGAGCCCTCAGTTTGTTCATCGTTTCAGGAGACCGAAAGGAGGATTCAAGCAAGGACATCATTCTACAAGCTACGAGTGGTAACAAATATCTGCTCTGGAATTACACCCGGAACAATTTTATATGAATAATACGGGATATTATTTGCCAAAAGATAAAATTTGTGAAATATGGAATAGAAATATCCGGAACATTCCAGAACATTCCGACTCGGGATTTAACAGTTATCAGAAAATGGAGACGGTTTTTGACCCGGACTCCGAATGTACTCTAATTACTGCCAAAACGACCGTATCGGGACGTAGATGACATTTAAGAGGTAGACATTGATATTTGAGCAATCACTTGACGATAAACTTACGAACTGTCACAAATCGTTCCGCGCACCAAACATGCGGCCCAATCATCACCGGGTGGTTTGCGGGAGGTGCAGAAACGAGGTATCTACAGAGCCCCCACTTTGACTGAGGCTTGGACAAGGCGAAAGTCAAAGTATAGCCATCAGGTCAATCGAAGATTACAACCTGACGACTATGGCGACGCGAGGCGGCTCAAGGGGTCTGAACCAAGGACCTGTCGTCGGGAACATTTTAGAGTCTGTCGACTATCGGGGAGGGTCATTTAAAGTCCATTAGACTACGTAAGGAGGCTCACCAGCCATAAGAAGAGACCATACCTGAGACTTCTTCTCGAGATGCTTCCGGAGGTGCATAGGAGCTAAGGTTGAGCATAGGAGCTAAGGGTAAGACTTAAAGGATATATAAGGATTGGTGCTAGGGTGTGGGGCCCTAAAGGAAAGCATCGACGGGAGTGAGGCCAAAAGTAAGTTCAACTTAAGGGGTAACTAAGTTTGGGTACCTAAAGGTTTATGAACCTAAAAGGAACTGGGATCCTATAGTTGAAAAGTCCTAATTTCGGGTTTTCGAACCTAAGAAAGAAGGCTTTGGGTTTGGGAACTTCTGGAGAACGACACCCTCGTCGAACTCCGCGGGGAAACAAGAAATATTGAAAGCAGCAGGACGTCGGTAGAAACTGTTGGGGAATCTGCTTGCGTCGGTCTCAAGCGAACTCTAGCAAAACTTGAGGTTGAATCTGCTTGTGTTGGTCTCAAGCGAACTCTTGCTAGGGAGTATATTGACGACTAGGAACATCTTGACCGTCATGGAAGAAATCTTGAGTGAGCAAGATCTTGCAAAATACTCTGCTATTTGGATATAAGGATTTGAGCAATATCAAAATATCACTTGCTATTTGGGAAAATAAATAATATGCAACAGTCCGCTGCTGGCTGATGAAATGAGGGCCGGAACGAAAGAAAATCGTCGAAATGGACCAAAAGAATATAACAGCGTCGAGGAAGAGGCGCACCAAAGATGGGCCCACAAATAACGAATTCATAACGAATTTTTGAAAATCCGTATGGAGGGAACACAAGGAAGAGGCGCAGCAAGAGCTGCGTCTCTTGGAAGAGGCGCAGCGCCTGCTGCGTCTATTCCCCAAGTTGGCTATTTCTGCGTAAAAACGCGCAAATCAGACGGGTTATGTTCATTTGCATTCGAAACACAAATCACTCATTTCTCTCTCAAATCTTCACCATTTCCGCCAAGGTTTGATCCAAAAGCTTGCATTAAACATGACTAATCGAGGTATGTGTCTTAGTCTTGCATTAATCATCTACATTTGTTGAATTTTGAGCCATGAAATTTAGGGTTTTCGACCCTTTTGATCGAAAATTTTGGGGCTTTTCCCCCAAATGGATTTACCATGCCAAATTGATGTTAGAAATGGATAGTAGGCAATGTTAGGAACATAACCATGTGTTTGTTTCGAGTTTTTGTCGAGTTTTGAGCCTTTCAGTGAAATTTGAGACGGTTTTACAGCTAAACCTCAAATTGCTTCGAAAATAGCCTTAGGAATGCCCATTTGCGATGAAATTTGATATTTGGGATCCTTGGATGATGGGTAAACTTTCTACCATCTCGGAATTTTGGTTTGTAACAACTTTTTCAGGACACCTTTCTAGGGCATAATCGCCGTTATAGCGAGATGCTGCCGAATTTTCGACTTGAACTCGGAACTAGGCTTCGACTTGGACTTGACTCGACCCAATTTATCACATGAGTGATTGGGTTGGTGGGAATATGGCCAAAGATGGCAAGGAAAGGGTGTTTTCAGGGCTTTGAAGGCTCGAAAACTCCTTAACAAAGGCTTGTCGTCATGTGACGCGGCCTGAATTTACTTTAACGTTGCAGGTGATGAGGCTTCTACTTCTGGGAGGACTCCCATGGAGATAGACGCCGCTACTTTTGAGGAGGCTTTAGAGCAGGCCTTTACCGCTGCGGTGATGGCTGCTGAGTTTCACGAGGAGGAGGCCGTCGAGGAGGAGGAGATCCCGTGACGGGCCAACGTCGGGCGAGGAGGTCGTCAGCTGAGGGGAGCTCCTGCGTGGGCCGAGACCTGGGAGAGTAGGCACCTCGTGTGGGCTGCAGAGGGTCATCTGTCCTACAAGACGGTGAAGATCTTGGTAAATAGGAATTCACTACTCACTACCTGTCCTCTTTCATTCTTTTTGTCCAAATTTCTTTCAAATTTCATTCAAAACTAAAGATAGCTTTGTTTCAAATCATAATAGGAGGCCGGGAACATCAGGTCGTTCTCGGGTTACACGACGGCGATGGAGCACTACGAGCAGCTGTCGGCGGAGGAGAGGGCCATGATCGAGCGTGGAGCGTTCGGTCCTCTGGTTCAGGTCTGGAGGGATATCGTGAAGAGGAAGTTGCGGGCTAACCTTAGCCTGGTCCGCGCTTTCTTGGACCGATTCTGGGATACGACTTCCACGTTTCACCTGCCTTTCGGTGAGGTGGGAGTCATTTTGGAGGATTACGGCATGATTTCTGGTCTGCCGTGTGGGACCGAGGAGATGGTGTGGCCGGAGACTGCCATGAGGGCGGACTCGGCCGAGGCGAGGAGATTGATCGGCTGGAACTTGTCGCCGAAGGCTGTTGCAGTGCCGGGTTTGGTACCCAGTACTTACGTTTGAGACTACTTTGCGGGGAAGACCCCGGCGCTGGTGACGATCGATGGGAGGGAGACGGCTCCTCCTCCCTGCACAGCTGAGCAGAGGTCTCGCCTATGGCTTTGGTGGTTTCTGTCTTCGATTTACCTCGGAGACAAGGGTGAGAGGCTGTCGACGAAGCTTCTTCCCTTTCTGTCCGACCTGAGTTCCCTAAGGCGCTGGGACTGGGTCACTGCTGGTTTTGCGGTCCTCATCCGCTTCATGAGGGCCATGGTTCGTCCGGAGCTGATGGAGAAGGGGACTTCTCCAGGTGCTGTCGGACCTGGACTACTGTTGGAGGTATGAACCTTCCTTTAGACCAAAGTAAAATCTTTTCTTTATTGAATCACGAAAGATTGTCATTGATTGTTCTGCTTTACAGGCGTGGGTGTACTCCTACTTCCCGAGCCTCGCGCCCAAGAGGACGGAGCCGCTGGAGAAGGCCTATCCTGTGGTGAGGGATTGGGTGATGTGCCGGACGAAGAGCAAGCGTTCTTCTCACAACGTCTACCGGCGGGACGTGAACGCCCTTCAGCTGAGCAGCGTGAGTATCCCATTCGTATTCATTTGTACTTCTTATCCTTTGCCTTTACTTGATCATAGGAATGATCTTTGCCTTATCTTGTCGCAGTGGGTGCCCAGACCTTGGGCGGAGTACACTGGAGCGCCTCCTTTTGTCGCTGAGGTCCTTCGACCTAGGAGCCCGAGCCGGTTGCTGTTGAGGACGTCGATGGGTCATGTGTGGTACCTGGGCGAGCGTTTAGCTCGTCAGTGCTCTCGGGACGTGTTGACGGTTCCCGTCGATCCTCCCAGGACGATGTTTAGAGAGCCTTCTGATGCTGAGAGGGAGGCGGACCTGGCTGGTTCTAGCGGCGATGACCTTCTTCTCCCTGGCGAGGATTACTCGTCGTTCCTTTACGGGAGGTTGGCGTACTGGCCGGTAGTGGTGAGTATCTTTTACTTTTCCTTGATTTGGTTTCGGGAATTACGACGAAAGATCATCGGTTAATGAGAGCTATTTGTCTTTGCAGGAGGTCGAGGCGGCGGCCATCGAGCCCCCAGTGTACCCCGAGACCCTTGAGTACACCGACGCGACCGGGAGGACGACGATCTCCGAGCTGCGTGACTTTGACGTAGCTGTGGCGGATGCCGGCCTAGACGACTGGCAGCATCTGATTCGGAGGGTGAGCCTCTAGCTTACATAACTTTCGTGTAAGAACGCATTTGATTGAACTTGTTCGATTTGATGAGAACTTCTTTTGAAATGCAGGTTGCGCCGTCCCGGTTCGTGGCACTATGGAGGGTGGCCAACCGGCTGCGAGCTACTGCCATCGAGGCACTCGTCGGTGGTCGAGGTTGTCAGGTATGAACCTCATTTGATTTCTTTTGATTTTTGATTTCTGATTTTGCTTGAACCGATTGACATGAGCCAATTTATTGCTGTTTACAGGGTGACCGCGAGCTGGAGCGAGAGTTGACCCAGTCTCGGGAGGAGACAGCTCGCTTGTTGAGGGAGCTCGAGGTTCGGGATGCCAAGATCGTCGTTCTGGTGGCGAGAGTTGCTGAGTTGGAGGGCGCCCAGCAGTAGTTTTGTGTAGTTTTGTAGATTTGTACATTTGGACATCTGATTTTGAACATTTTGAACTTTGTTTGGGGCGCAAGCCCCCAGTTTGCTTGTACATTTGCTCTGTTTGGTGTATATACGACGGCCTGAGTGCCTTTGCTGCTGGGTCGTGTTGCTTGTATCTGCAGGTTAGTTCTTGAACAGGTTTGGTAGATAACGGTTTACGCCGTCATGCTGCCGAAATTTACATGAAAATTACGCAAAACGTACATTTTTATACATATGGCCTTAATTAGCGCAAAAAAGAGACTCAAAAGACACGAAAATGCAAAAACTTTGCCGGAAACGACCGGACGGTAGGGAGGGTTACCCCCTAAAAAAAAAAGAGAGAAATCTATAAGTGTAGAAATGAAATGCTGAAAGTCGTTAAAAATGAAAACAAAAGAAAATTATTTCCCAAAAAGAACATGAAAGTTATTTCCTAAAAAAAGAAAAATGAAAATTATTTCCTAAAAAGGAAAAGGAATTAAGTGTGATGAAATGACGAAGGTGTCGACGTCGCCTCGAAATGCGTGCCCGCGAATTTAGGAAACTTGAAGTATGGTAATCTCCTCGTATTTACCAAAATAATAACCCCGCAGGAATAGGAAATCATGCGTTATAGAATTAGGAAAGATCCAACGCGGAAATCACAGAAGTGAGGCGGGAAGAGGCGCAAAGATGAGTCGCGTCCTTTGAAGAGGCGCAGCAGGTGCTGCGCCTGTTCCCAAGCTGGTCCGTTCTGGCAGATTTTTGGAAACAGCAATTAGTATAAATAGAAGCGTCGAAGGAGCGTTAATTCACATAAATCTTCCGTCTTTTCTTCGTCTATTCACATAAAACTCCCAAAATAAATCTTCAAAAGAAAATTATCATCATGAATACTTTGGAGATCCGCTTGAAGGAATGGACCAATGAATTTTCGAATATGGAGAAGCATGACATGGGTGCTTATAGCCTTGGGTCTTTATTGAGTTTGAAACTCATTAAGATTGTAAAACCATTCTTGGATGCTTGCCTTGACTATTGGGACCCGAATTATCATGTTTTCGCATTCCCAGGAGGTGATATTTGCCCATTTCCTGAAGAAATAGCTGCTATTGGTGGGTGGGATCCCGAACATTTACCTGCCATTCCTTCCACTTCACAAGGGTATAAAAGCAAATTCAGAGACTTGCTTGGACTGACCAGACTTGAGGTGGATCGTCTAGTTACCCCGAAAGGTGTGAGGATGTTGGACTTTATAGACCGATTCATCAACAGAGCCGACCCTACTGTCTCTCATGTTGCTAGGAGGAGAGCATTTGGCTTTTGTTTGTTGCATGTGTATGTCTTCCAAGGGCATGTTGATGAAGACTTGAGAGGTGATCCCCGTCTTCTGGGCCTTATTGAGCAAATGGAGCTGCGCAGGAGCCCAGCTTGTTTATGCTTAGGAGAGATTATTTTAGGTTTGGATAATAGGAAATCCAACCGCGATCTGCCGTTCTTGGGGAGTCCCGTCATTCTGCAGGTAAAGACACACTTTTTTTTTTTTTTTTTTTTTGTCTTTTTTTTTTTTCGTCTCTTTTTTGTTTCGTCTCTTTTTTGTTTTGTTTTTTTTTTTTCGTCTCTTTTTTTGTTTTTTTTTTTGGTTGGTGTCTAATACCTGCTTTTGGTAGGTTTGGCTTATGGAACGGCTCCGATTGATCGAGCCCCCAGTTCATGCACTTTCCTATCATTCCCGTTCGCTTGCGATGAAGACGCGGTTGTACATGGTGGACTTCACTCGGGTCTGTGATTATTGGAAGAACAAGCTGAAGAATGATGATGGCCCGTTGATTAGGTGGGTCGTACCGTGGTGGCACCTCAAGTCTGTCACTGGAGTGTCTTCTTTGGATCCCACTAGGTCCGTGCGCATTCCCGGATTGGAGTTTATGGTATGCATCTTTCCGGAAAGACTGATGAGGCAAGTTGGGCTGAAACAGACGATCCCTAGGCTTGACACCGTCCCGCAGACTGCTATGGCGCTTACTACCGAGAGCCGAAGGGAGTGGGCTATTAAATGGGCCCAAAGAAACATGTGGTTCTTGAACTTCTCCGCCAATGCTTTATGGGTGTCGGATTCCTATCTGAGGTGGAGAAAGGCTGCAACTCCGGAAGAGCGCGAGAGACTGAGGAAACGCGAACCTGTTGACTACAAGGTGCGCGAGGGAGAGAAAGAGAAGGAGAAGCATCTGACAGAGGGAGAAGAAGAAGCCGGGTTTCAGGTAATTCATCCTTCAAAGAAATCAAAGACTACTCCTGTCGCAGAGATGGTGGTTGGCAAGAATGGAAGAGTCAGGCCTCGAGAAAGACCGTTGGTGATTAGGTCTGAAGTGGTGCAAGAGCGCCCGGCTCGAGGTCGTGACAAGAAATATGACAAGAATGACAAGGGCAAAGGGAAGATGGAGGAATAGCCCGAGTCTTTATTTATTATTTGATTATTACTATTATTGTTGTAATAAAAAGGTGGGATTTTTAGAATCCTAGCCTATTCTATTTTTATTATGTAACGTACTATTATTATTCTGGGAACGAATGAAATAAAAAAGGTTATATGGTTATGAAACCGTTAAGATTTTCTACTTATTATTCTTGTCGAATTTCAAATGCAATGCAAATGTCCTTCTATTTACATTTTAGATATAACGGGTTGAATCCTGTGAAGGATTGCCTACGTATTCACTTTAAAAAAAGCGAAATCAAACCCTTTCGCGTAGTTCGAGTAAATGTAAAAGAATAATTGTTCGAAGCAAGAGCTTGTAATGAACATAGAAAATAAGCATGAGCTTTTGCTTGTTCTCAAGGTGCGAATTCAGTTTATTTGATGATATGAGGATGACAATCTTGTCAAAAATGCAAGAGCATAGTGACACTTAGCTTATTTCAGCTTGGCCAGGGGCCGTTTATTTAGTGCCACAAGAGCGACACGTGGGTTTACGCGAGGCGCGTGCTTGGTCCTATTCTAGGCATAGTACCGTTTCAGTTGGTCAAGGTTTGTGGGGTTTGAAAACTCATTCCCATCTAGGTCTGTGATTCTAACCGCACCCCCTGGGAGTATGGATTTGACTAGAAATGGTCCGGCCCAATTAGGTTTGAATTTTCCCCTTGGGTCAACAGGTAAAAGAGCTCTAACCGATTTGAGTACTAAGTCTCCTTCTTTGATGTTTCTTGGCCTAACCCTTTTGTTGAAAGCTCGTTTGATACGTGCTTGATATGTTTGGACATTATGTAAGGCGCGTAGCCTGCGTTCATCCAGGAGGATGAGTTCTTCATATCTGTCCCTCTTCCAATCGGCCTCCGGGATTTGACTTTCTAGTAGAATACGTAGGGATGGTATTTCTAGCTCGACTGGTTGTACGGCTTCCATGCCGTAGGTTAAATAGAAAGGAGTAGCCCCAGTGGGCGTCCTGACAGATGTACGATACCCCCATAAAGCAAAGGGTATTTTGCTTGGCCAATCTCTGTAGTTGTCAATCATTTTCTTGAGAATTGTGACAACATTTTTGTTTGCCGCCTCTACCGCGCCATTAGTCTGTGGTCTACAGGGCGAAGAGTGGTGATGCTTAATCTTGTATTTGGCTAGCAATTGCTCGGTTTCAGCTTGGAAGTGTGACCCGTTATCGCTAATGATCTCATGTGGGCAACCATATCGACAGATGATGTTGTTTTGTATGAACTTTGCTACATTCTTAGCCGTAAGACCAGTGTAGGAAGCCGCTTCTACCCATTTGGTGAAATAGTCAATTGCCACCAGAATGAAACAGTGACCTCCTGTTCCGGCCGGGGTTATCTTTCCGATTATGTCAATTCCCCATGCGGAAAACGGCCAAGGAGATGTCATCGTGTAGAGCAATGAAGGAGGGACATGTTGTACATTCCCGAAGACTTGACAATTGTGGCAATGTCTCACGTATTTGATGCAATCAGATTCCATTGTGGTCCAATAATATCCCAAACGTGTGATTTTCTTTGCCATCATAGGCCCACTCATGTGAGGACCGCATTCTCCGTCGTGGACTTCTTCCATCACCTTTCGTGCCTGTGAATGATCAAGGCAACGTAGGACTACACCAAGAGGTGTTCTTTTGTATAATTCTCCTTGCATCAGAATGTATTGGGAAGCTAATAGGCGTATAGCACGTTGTCCCCTTTTGTCCATATCCGGTGGGTAGGTACCATTAAGCTTAAAATTCAAGATCGCTTGGAACCAGGGTTCCTGCGCGATTTCCTCTTCATCGGTGATTTGGTGGACATAAGCCGGCTCTGACCGTCGTTCGATGCACAAAGGCATTTCCATCATGTGATCCGGCATATTTATCAAAGATGCAAGTTTCGCAAGAGCGTCTGCAAATTGATTTTCCTCTCGAGGTAGGTGTAGGTATGTTACGTGATCAAAGAATTGAGCGACTTGGTCTATCCTAGCCTGATAGGGTGCGAGGCTTTCACTTCGGATTTTCCAAGATCCTGTAACTTGGTTGATGATCAGTGATGAATCCCCATGTACTCGGAGGTTTTTGATGCCTAAGCTTATTGCCGCTTGTAGTCCAATGAGACAAGCTTCATATTCTGCAGCGTTGTTTGTCACCTCGAAGTCGAGTTTGACAGCAATCGGTGTATGCTCACCTTCAGGAGAAATGAGCAACACTCCTATTCCGAATCCTCTTAAGTTGGATGCTCCATCAAAGTATAAATCCCAGGAGTCTACATCTGTTTGAAGTATATCCTCGTCGGGAAATGACCAAGTATCTATGGTTTGTGCGTCGTTGATAGGATTTTCTGCGAAGAATTCGGCGACGGCGCGACCTTTATGACTTTCGGTGGCACATATTTAAGGTCGAATTTCGAGAGCATCGAGTCCATCTTGCCAGACGTCCGTTGAGGACGGGTTTCTCGAAGAGGTATTTGACTGGATCCATTTTGGAGTATATCTTGACGGAGTAGCTAAGCATGTAGTGACGTAGCTTCTTCGTTGCCCACACAAGAGCGAGGCATGTCTTTTCGAGTTGTGAGTATTTGCACTCATATTCCAAGAACTTCTTACTTAGATAGTAAATAGCTCTTTCTTCACTTCCTACGATTTGAGCAGCAAAGATAGCACCCATGGCGGTTTGATTCTTGTGAGATATAAACCAAGAGGTTGATCTCGTTGTGGCGGCATGAGCACTGGTGGTTTAGCCAATATCTCCTTGATTCGGTCAAACGCCTTTTGACAATCATCATCCCACATGGTGTGGTCTGTTTTCTTGAGTTTCTTGAAGGTAGGCTCACAAATCATCGTAAGTTTCGATATGAATCGACTTATGTATTGTACTTTTCCCAGGATTCCTCTGACTTCTTTTTCTGTTTGAGGTTGTGGCATTTCGATCAGAGCTTTGATTTTGGAAGGATCTATTTCTATGCCGCGTTGGCTAACCACGTATCCCAGGAGTTTGCCAGATGTTACCCCAAATGTGCATTTCTGAGGATTGAGCCTCATGTTGTACTTTCGTAGCCTTGCGAAGAACTTGCGAAGGTTCGCGATATGTCCCTCTCTTTATTTGGATTTGACGATCATGTCGTCTACGTATACCTCAACTTCTTTGTGCATCATGTCATGTAGGAGTGTAGTTGCGGTGCGTTGGTATGTAGCTCCGGCGTTGATCAATCCGAACGGCATTACTGTATAGCAATAGGTTCCCCATTGGGTGACGAATGCGGTCTTATGCATATCTTCCATGGCCATCTTGATTTGGTTATAACCCGCATATCCATCCATGAAGGATAGTAACGCGTGGTCTTCAGTATTGTCCACTAATATGTCAATGTGCGGTAGAGGAAAGTCATCTTTTGGACTTGCTTTGTTCAAGTCCCTAAAATCAACACAAACACGGATTCTCCCATCCTTTTTGGGTACGGGTACTATGTTAGCTACCCAGTCAGAATACTCGGAAACTTTGATGAACCCGGCTTTGAATTTCTTGTCAACTTCTTCCTTAATCTTTAGAGCCCATTCTGTTCTCATTCGTCGAAGCTTCTGTTTCACAGGTTTGAAACCTGGCTTAATCGGAATCCTATGTTCGGCAATATCCCTGTCGATTCCTGGCATGTCTTTGTAGGACCAAGCGAAAACGTCTTTGAATTCATTTAGGAGGTCTATGAAATCGGCCCTTTCGGTAGAGCTCAAAGTAGTCCCTATCCTAAGTTCTTTGGGTTCTAGTTCGGTTCCTACGTTGATGGGTTCGGTGTCCTCTATTACTGGTCCCCCTTCCCCTTCCTGCAGTATTTCTTTGGCTACGTAGGGAGGTATTTCGGTCAAGTCTGGGTCTTGGTCTTCCTCAGTATCATCATAAACAGAATTGCACTCGAAAGAAACAGAGAGAGTGTTAACCCGATTTATTCATATTAAGATTTGAGTAAATTTGAAATAAAGAAGCCAACTGATCCATGTTCAGTGGCGGCAAAAGGACAGTGGTTGAGGCATTTCCCGAACTACTGTGACTACTCGAGGCTAAGCTAGGAGAAACGAAGGGAGTGGGGATGACAACATGAGTAGACTCTCTAATGACTTCTCTAGACTCCGACTCTGACTCCGACTCTGACTCGAACTCATCGTCTTCTGGTTCTCCTTTGAACATCTCTCCTTCTCCAGTGGTGAGCTTTGAAGAGTCTTCCTTGGTTATTGGTCCATTTGATCGATTTTCTCCATCCTTTCTGCTGTCTTGCGTCGGTTTCTGTGATCAACGCGGTGGGGTTGAAGCGATCGTCTTGAAGTATCATGGTAATGATCTCACCCTGCGCGGCCCTAATGAATCGATCTTCTCCAAACAATAGGCTAACAGCTTGTTCGTCTAAGCAAGGTGCTTGACGGGTTTTGACGGTAGGAACCGTTTCTGGAGGAATGAAGTAGCAATCGTGAAAGATCTCGATTCCGGCTAACTTCCTCTCAAGATAATGCCAAGGTTCGGGAAATCCATGAAAGAGCTCTGAACTTCCTTCTTGAACAAAGTACCCATTTAGAGTGGGGAGATATGGCCTCATTTGGACTCCCACGTGCTTGCGATTCTGGACTTGGGCCAGCATTTCGAGAACTTCTTCTTTTGTAGGTTTGTACCCTAGTAGTCCAAGTGGTATCCTTGTTGAGTTGCCTTCCTTGTAGGGTGAGAAGGTATTCTTCCGAATAGGGTTCAAAGGCATTCCAGGGAAGTATCCCTGGGATTTGAGTATGTGGTTGACCACCAAGTTGGAGTAGGGATTATAGTATAAGGGTGCCAAATCACTTTCTATGACATTTACACTTTGGAAGCCCCCAAGTTCGTATACGGGATCCGCAAGGACTTGATTGTTTGATTGCTTCTCGATTATTGCCTTGATGGGTGACGAAGTGATCGTCACTACTTTGCCATTTAGTGGGATCTTGATCTTTTGATGAAGGGTGGATGTTACCGCTTTGGAAGCATGAATCCAAGGCCTTCCCAGAAGTATGTTGAATGAAGCTTCGATGTCCACTATTTGGAAGTTAACCTTTCATTCGATTGGTCCCGTGGCTATGGTTAGGCTAGCAAGTCCTACCACTTTTCGTCGTGTACCGTCATATGCACGCAAACCTTGATTAGTGGGAGTCCAATCCGACTCTTTCATGCCTAGCTTGTATGCCGTTTTGAGGGGTATGACGTTGACCGCGGAGCCATCATCTACCAAGGTCATTGGCACATTCTTCTTTAGACAAATGACAGTGATGTATAGAGCAAGGTTGTGACTAGCGCCAAAAGGTGGCAAATCTTCGTCTGAGAAAGTAATAGGATTACTTAGCTTGGGTGATTCTTGGAAGACCAAGTTGACTACATCTTCAGGAGTGGAGTTATGTGCTACATTTAGCTTGGCCAAAGCTTGTAGTAAAGCTTGGCGATGTGGGAATGAGCTCGCTATTAATTGCCAGACTGAAAGATCAGCTTTCGTTTTCTGTAATTGCTTGAGCAAATGATCAGTGGGGTCATCTTCGTTGTCATTTGGTGTGATGACGTTGGTTGGACCGTTTTGAGTAGTGTTTTGATATGGGCGACCCGAACGAGTTAGGTGATCCACATCTTGGTCTTCACTATTTTGGACTATTTCCTTGACTAGGGAGTTTTCAATGAGATACTCGTCCTCATCATCATCGGCCCAAACCCCATTGATTGCAGCTAGTTCCCTCATTCTCATGATATCACTTTCTAGTCGTATGTTTTGATCGACTAGTTTATCAACCACGGTGACTACTTCTTGCATAGTGGCATTTTGAGAGAAGATCAGTGGCATATGTTCTTCGAGTATTGCGTTGGGATTACGTAAAGTTGTTACCATGCTTTCTAGTTCCCAAACTTGTCTATCTACACTCCTTGCCCATGTGATGAAGTCGGAAATGGCGGGGGAGATAGTAGAGTAGAGCCCCTCTTTCTCAATTGCATGAATTTCATTTTCGGTGGGAGAAATGAGGTGTGAGCAATCTAAGGTAGATTCATCACTTGTAATCACTAGAACTCCAAGAGGATTCTGAGTGTTGTTGGGTTTACCTCCTGGTGGTATTGGGAGTCGACCATCTTCAATCATATCTTGAAGCACGTGTTTCAACTTGTAGCATTTTTCTGTGTCGTGCCCTTTGCCCCTATGGTATTCACAGTAGGAATTTTCATCCCAAAACTTGGACTTCCTTTCGGGTTCGGGAGTAGGTCCAATGGGTTGGAGTTTTCCTTGCTTCATTAACCTTTTTAGAGCGTTGGAGTAAGTATCCCCAAGGTTTGTGAATTTCCTTGGTGAGGTAGTTTTCTTGGATGGCTCGAGAAGGTTAACCTCATCGGTTTTGCTAGTAGAGCCGTATGAACGACTTGTGGACCCTTGATATCCTCTACCCACCGTTTTGGACAAGAGTCCTTTACGGATGTCATCTTCAATTCGTGTCCCTAATACGGTTAAGTCTTTGAAAGTCTTGATGTTTTGATATCTCAAATGATTGGCATAGATGGGTTTGAGATTATCCACAAAATTTTCCACAAGAGTAGCCTCATCCGGGCGTTCAACTAGTTGGGTGCTAGTCTTCCTCCACCTACTTAGGAAGTCGGTGAAACCTTCTTTGTCATTTTGGGTAAGAACCTCTAGAGTACGCATGTTGACTTGGATCTCGGCATTATCCGCATATTGTTTAGAGAACTCGATTGCGGCGTCTTCCCAAGTAGCGACCTTCTTGTGATCTAAAGAGTAGAACCATTGCTTCGGAATAGTGTCAAGAGATGAATGAAAGATCCTTAAGAACATCTCGGGTTTGATGCCTTTGATAGACATGTAATCCTTGAAGGCACAGATGTGGTTCAAAGGGTTCTCGTGTCCCTTGAACTTAAGGATATCCGTCATGCTAAAGTTAGTTGGCAATTTGGAATTGACGGCCTCATACTTGCGATTGTTCTCCCTATAAATGTCATCCCCCTTAAGGTACATCAATTGCTCCTCTAAGTATTGGAGTCTTTTCTCAGCTACAGTCATCCCCATGAGAGGATTTCCGTCTCTAGATTCATCATCGGAATTGCCTATTACTTCCTCTTCGTGAGGGGGAAGTCTCCCTTCTACGGAATAGATCCGTCCTTCGATAGTTTCAAGGCGATCATAGACTTGATCTTGGGCGACCTGGATTTGGGCTAGCGCGGTTAGGATTCGATCATTACCATCTTGAATTTGGTGGAGATTTGTTTCATCACTTGATCCGGGCATCTTGGAAACTGGATAAGAGATCGGCGACGAATCAAAACACGATCGACCATTCTATCACACTTGCTAAAGGAGGAAAAGGTTTTGACTCGTGAAGTGGGTGTGTGCCACTTGTGTTGAGTGAGTTTTGAAGAAAGACAAGGTCTTTGAAAATGTGTGTCCTAGTCAACTGTAGTGTAGTTGTAGGAGTGGACTCGAAGTGAGGTTTTGAAATGGGCTTGTGGCCCGAATTTTGACACGACAAACGGACAGAGTTTTGACCGGATTTTGCGCTAATTAGAAGCCCTATTTCGAAATTTTTGTTTGAAAAAAAAGGTTTTGATTTTTTGAAAATTCGTCATGGTTTTGTTTAGAAATGGTGATCACGTAAGGTTTACACATTTATACAAGCATTATAACGGGATGCTGAGTGCATTTAGAAGGGTTTTGGTTTAAAGGGTGGGTTGCCATACCGAACCATCAAACCCGAAGTCTGTGGAGAGGCTCGTGCCAAACAAGAGTAAGGCCGATTCCTAGTCCATTTCCTCAAGTAGTGAAGGCCCTTGACACAAACAAGAGTAAGTACCATGGTATGGATGACGTCAATCGCTATCCATCCTTAGGCCCAAATACGAATTAGGACCGTTTAGACGGGACGATTGGTCGAATGGGTTGGGTTGGGCCTAGGAAGGCCGAATTAAACGGTCTAGGAAGACCGAGTTATGAAAACCGACAATTGTCTTGTACATACTATTCCCTAACCTTGTTCAAGTTTCAACCTTGCTACACGTAAGTGTATTATCCCCAGCGGAGTCGCCAAACTGTGGACAGCGGGCCGCCCACGGGGGCGCTTGGTGAGAAACGAAACAAGCGTTTGCATTTTGTATGGAGTCGCCACCAATTTTTATGGGAAATTGGAACCGTTCGAATACCTAATGTCATGTCAAGACATAAAGTAGTGACATGAACACTAAGCAATCGTTACCCTTAGCATTCTATGTCTAGAATGACTCTCGTGGATGCCAATGAACACGGGTGCTCACGGAGATCTGGAGTAAGGGGTGAGGGTACGTATTAGGAAGCTCTTTTGATCGAACACCTAATCCCGCCCGCCTCGATAGCGGCCTCTACTAATGATTAGGGAAATCGTCTATACTCGATATATTGTCGGCTATATGCATGCAATGCAACATCCAAGTTTTAATCCTAACATGTGAGAATTAACTAAGTCGGTTGACAATTAATTTAACAAACAATTGGGTCGAAATAGGATTTAATATTGATTTACATGTGAAAACATACAAACAATAAAAGGAATACAATAATTATAAATTACAATAATGAAAATTACATTAATTACAACGGATAGGCGATTTATGTCGAAAATACCTTTAAAACGGATAATTTGAGAAAAAGAAATAAAAGAACAAAATTAAATAAATGAACAGGAATTTAGCGTGATATTACGGATAATAGTTAATTGATACGTAAACTAATTAGACTGTGTCAAGGCAGAAACGGAGTTCAGGGACAGAATTCAGCCAGGAACAGGCGCAGCAGAGCTGCGTCCTTTGGAATAGGCGCAGCAGACGCTGCGTCTGTTCCTTGGTTCAGTTCTGGCTGTGAAGCCGTATTTGCAAACCGTTAATGTCGATTGATAAATTTAATGATGGATTAAAATAATTACTCGGATGAAAGTGATTAACAGGTTATTTAACATATGAATGGGTCATAAAAACAGTAAAACATGGATGAGACGGAATTAAGATGGATTAATACAGGGAGTGAACAATTAATTAGTGAATAATATTAATGAGTCCTCTATTGAAATCAATTAACTAGTCTAAACATGATGATATAACAACAAATTAGTGACGAATATAACAATAAACAGATGAAAACTATATCAAAGACGAATTCCAGAAACTCAATATGAACAAATTGAATCTCTACAACCCGGATTGAATTTAATGACGAAAACCCGCAAATATGAATTACTTGAGATTTAAGGTCGGATTTATGATGATTAAAACATATGGATGAATGATAAACAATGTACATATGATTATTAAACTATTGTACCAAAGAATTTAAAGAAAACAAGTGAAAACAAATAATCAAAGACGAATTACAGAGGACGAAGGAAGAAGAAAAGAAGCAGGAACTGCGGCAGCCTCACGAAGAGGCGCAGCAGGAACTGCGCTCCTTCGAAGAGGCGCAGCAGTTGCTGCGTCTTTTCTCGACTGTCAGTCTTCTGAAAATCCGTGAAAAGAGGTTTTAAAGACGGTTTTAGAAATCGGTTTTAATGAGGTATTTTCGACATAAACCTTACAATAATGATATGATAAAAGTAAGATACAATAAATAAAAGAGAGATTTACACCCTCAGACTTACATGTTTGACGAAACGAGAAGGACTAAGATATCAATTAGTGATGCTCGACGCGAATGCAAAGAGAGTGCCCTCGTAAGAGGAAAACGATTGAAACAAATTGATTAATTAGATTGATTATTGTGTAGTTGGTCAAATTGGTCGGTCATGCAACGGAGAGGCTGGTACCCGGAAAGATCCGAGCTTACGTGGTCGAATGTTCAAGCACGTAGGCGCCAATAAGTAAGAACAAAGTCTAGAATGCAAAGGGAGGAGAGAAGGGCGGACACTCGCGTGAGAAATATGAGGAGCGAAGGCTCCTATTTATACTAATCACGTGAAGGAATTAGGGTTTCGGAGACTCTTTGGAAGTGAATCTCGGAAAGATATGAAAAAGATACGAGAAACATGCGAGAAAGGGCTCGGGAAGAGGCGCGGCAGCCCCACTGCGTCTCTTGGAAGAGGCGCAAAGACTGCTGCGTCTATTCCCGGGAGGTTTCCTCTCCGTGAAGAAAGATTTCCGCGTTTGAGTTATGGTAGGACGGAAATAATTCGATCTCCCTTAATATTTTATATGAATATTACGGGATATTATTTGCCAAAAGATAAAATTTGTGAAATATGGAATAGAAATATCCGGAACATTCCAGAACATTCCGACTCGGGATTTAACAGTTATCAGAAAATGGAGACGGTTTTTGACCCGGACTCCAAATGTACTCTAATTACTGCCAAAACGACCGTATCAGGACGTAGATGACAACTAAGAGGTAGACATTGATATTTGAGCAATCACTTGACGATAAACTTACGAACTGTCACAAATCGTTCCGCGCACCAAACATGCGGCCCAATCATCACTGGGTGGTTTGCGGGAGGTGCAGAAATGAGGTATCTACAGTGGGGTATGTAATTGTAGGTTTAATTGTGGTTTGATAGGTGGAGTATGTAATGACATTTTGTGTAAATATAAAAAAGGTATAAGGATAACTTGGTAATGTTGTGAGACAAATAAGAAATGTTACCATTGATGTGGTACGACCGTATTAGATAAGTGTTACCATTGATCTGGTATGGAGGGAGTATTATTGGATGACGTCTGTGCAAAAAATATTGACAAGCCAATGATTAGAGGGAAGGATCAACAACCAAACAAAAAATGCAATCCGTAGAAATAATATCATTGTCTATATCACAAAGTCTCATTTAAGACGGACATAATTTTTCGTCTATAAAACATGTCGAGTATTACACATAAGACAAAAATCGAACGCATTGAGATTAGCAAAAGGTTTGTCCCATCCACACAAATTTTACAATCCTTATATCATACACCCATGCATGTGTATGGTGTATGCTACTCTCAAGTCTCACCCATGATCTTTTTTAATGTAGTGGGTAGTTTTTAAAAAGTGTACATTTATTTAAAATAAATCAAAAGAATCAATACATATATATAAAGCAGAAACTTTTCGAGCGGAGAGTCCAACTTTTTTAGAAATCCTAACAAGACACTACTACAAATTTAGGCAACTACAACGCCCCTTTAACAACGATTATTCACGAAAATCACAATAGACGTTGTAGAATGTATGGCGCGAATTTTACTAAAATCAATTACAACGGGTATGGTTATAAAAACCGTTGTTATTATTTTTAACAACGGGTCACACATGCGGAACCGTTGTTAATAATTTGGCGCAAAATTGGCGCAAAGTTAGTGAAAAGTAATCACAACGGTTACTTTTGAAACCCGTTGTTAAAACATATTTGACAACGGGTGTTTTTTACAACCGTTGTTAAAACATATTTCACAACGGTTGTTGTTTAATAACCATTGTCAATACCTTCCATACTATAAACCACACAAATGAAGTCTGCTGCGCCCCACAAAACACAACCCTTAATACACAAACACAAACACAGCAGACAAACAAACACAAAACACATACACACTCTCTTTCTCTCTTTCTCTATTTCTCTCTTTCTCATCGTCGCTTTATCTTCTCGCCGTCACTGTGATTTCATCGTCTATTACGTTCTGTATTTATCAGGTAAATCTCGCCGTCTTTCGTTAGTTTCATCGTCATTATTTTCTTTTTCTATTTATTTCTTTTGCATATATGTGTTTTTATCGACCATTATGTTATTTGTTTAAGTATTGTTCGCATAATTAGTTACTAAAACAATGAAGAAGCAAGATGAAGAAGTAAGATAAACATAATTAATATATATATATATATTTATAAATACATAAATTAAAAAAAAAAAAATTACATATGTAAAAATGCAATTCTTATATTTTCATGGAGGATCTTATTGTGCTCTATCGTATCCATCCTCTCCTCCTTGGCTATTTGGAGGTTCCGTTCAGCAGATTTCTATATATCGTCATATAGCCGCAATCGCCGCCGCTCCGTCAAGCCATCTTCTTTGGCGTGCTTGATGCGGATCGAGCTTCCGCAAGGTAGCTCTGAAACTTTCCTCAATATGGAGGAACGGCGGATGAAGTTGTTGTTGTTCTCGATCATGGTAAGAGTCTTTAGGATGAAATCATTCATTTTGTTAGAGTTTTTTGAGTTTGATTTGAAAGATTAAGTAGAGTTTGTTTTAACAGTTAGAGTTTGGAGATGAATATATGAGATAATGGAAATGTTAGTTGAGATATGCAATGTATTTATACTAAGCAATGTGTGGGTTGAGTTAATTGCTTTTTAATTAATATATATGTTAGGAAGTTGTGCCATAATCATCATCATATCTCTCAATAATGCTGCTTCAAATCCTATTACTAACCCTTCTCATTCCATATTATCCGTTCATATGTACAGTGATGTCAGTAATAATGCATGCATCGGAATTCTAACAGGCCGTAATTATGCATGCATCTAGTAATATTTAATTTAATTTTTTTTATTTTTTAAGAACAAACAACAACGGTTATTTTATAACAACCCGTTGTCTTTAGTTATAACAACGGTTTTGTATATTAAAACCCGTTGTTATAACTTTCCCCCCAAAATTGTGTCACACTTTCCACAACGGGTTTTTATACATAAAACCGTGGTTAATAGTTTTAACAACGGTTTCCTTAAGTAAACCAACCGTTGTTAAAACCTTCTACAACGGACGCTTTAACAACGTCCGCTTTTTTATATAACAACGGTTTTTGACCGTTGTTATAGCCTGTATCTGTAGTAGTGAGAGTAGATTTCGAAAAAAATTAAATAAATAAAATTATCCTAATAAAAGTAGATTTCTTAATATTTAAAACAAATTTTAATAAAATTATCCTAATATAAGTAGATCAAATATATTTTAATAAAATTATCATAATATAAGTAGATTAAAATTATCAAATAGATAATAGAAATTCAAAATTATCCTAATATAAGTAAATTCATAATTATCAAAATTCAAGAAGTTGGCGGATAAAAGATGAATTTATTTTATTAAAGAGTTATGTTAAGATGATGTAGTGTAATCTTACATAGTTACACGAAGTATAAATTACGATTTCATCAAAATTTAATCACTAAATAATCATTGAAGTGTGTATAGAAATCATAAACATAAATGCCTCCATATACATTCAAGTTATCAATACATAAAACATTTCACTAATCTATATATATGTTACTATTTTTGTTTAACTAATTTACTTTCTATAAGGATTTCAAAAAAAAAAATTACTTTCTATAAGAACTAGTGTAGATCCCGCGCAAATGCGCGGTAAATATAGGCCTTCTAATTTTTAGTGTATTAGTTATAGATTTTAGATTTATATCTCACGAATTTTTATAAAAAATAACTAATACTCCCTCCTATTCATTCATTTTGTCCCTCTTCTATTTTGCACAAGAATTAAGAAGATGATTTTGGACCACACAAAACACTCTATTCCACTCTACCCCACATGTAATTAAATTTGGACCACACAAAAGTTACCAAAAAAGGAAATAGGGACAAAAATCCGACTAGCTTCGATAAGGAAAGAGGGACAAAATGAATGAATAGAAGGGAGTATTAAAATTAATCAAAAGAATTGAATAATTCCATGAATTGTGTTTTTTATGAAAATATTTTAACTAGATCAAATTTTTTTTATAAAAATCCTTTTTCGTCACGAAGTTAATAATAGGAGATACAGTTTTTATGTATAGATTATTTTAAATGGAAAATTAGTTTAATAAATGAAAATCTAATTTGTTTCCCTATATAAGTTTGAGCACTTTGAAGGGAAAACTTTAGAGAAGTGGTATTCTCTTAGTATATAGGAGAATTTATAATTTTTAAATTTGCACCTCATTAATATTTATCAGTTCACTCCATTGTATTTTTATATGAAACAAAAAAAAATTGAAATGGAAAGCTAATAAAAAAAATGTATTTAAGTTGTGAATTTTTCTTAGTGAATGTTTTTTGTCACAAAACTAATAGTAAACATGTGTCAAATTATTCTCTACAGTAATAATTATTGCATTAATGAAAAATTTAGCAACTTATACTTTATAATTCAATATCAATTTTATTTTATTTTAATGAAAAAATCATAATTATGAATTTATTTAAAAAATTAGAGTATTTATAAGAATATATTTATTGAAAAGATAATAATGTAATGAAAGAAAATTTTATTTATTACCTTATTTAGCTAGATGCTTTTTGGAGGGAAAACTAAGAGAATTTTTATTCTCTTAGTAATAGGGGGATGTGGAAATCATTAGATGGAGGAATGAAACCGAGAAAAAATGAAGTAGAATTTGGGGGTTTTAACAACTCAAAGCTTTTGTGTAACAATGGAACAACTCACAGTGTTATTCATATGTTGAATTTAAGATCGGTTCTAGAGTCACGCATTAGTAGTATCACCTAATTTCATCTACTACAAAATTTCATATATACCGCCAGCATATATCCAAGTAATCTAACCATTACGAAATAATAGGTGCTACATACTCAAAATACACTATGTAACTAATTATATGGTATATTAATGTATGTCACACACATTATTCATATACTATATCTTAGATTTCATTATTAACTAAAACCTAAAAAACAAGCTTAAAAGATAACTGAAAATTCGGAAATGATCAGTTAACCGATTAAATAAAAACTGCTTTTTAAAATAACCGAAAGATAGCGTTTTTGAAAATATGGCATAAAAAGACATAGTAAGTACTCTATATTTAATATTATAAATTGAAGTATTAAAAAAAAGCAGGTAGCTTATTTCTCACATGCTTCGCTAATTTTGGTAAATAATTTATCCACCAAATACTTACAACAAAAAAGATAAATGAAATTTGGTCAGATAAATTTAAGTTTATGTTTTTTGAAACAGAGCCTAAATATAAAATTTTTAATTTCATGATCTCTTGACCTTCATAATATCAAATTAGTTTCTTTTTGATATTTTTTTTGGCTCATGTTTACTTACTTTTGAACCTATTGTTAGGAGTTAATCTTATTTTCCATTTTTAATTTTATAAACTTGATTAATAAAATAAATAACTATTGGTTCAGAATAAATATTAGCAATGAGACATTGTAACACAAACTACGTATATATCATAATCATGAGAAATAGAATAAATAAGCAATTCGTTCAAAATAAATAGAATTCCATATTAGAAAATTGTTAACTGAATTATATCTCAATTGTTCAAAATAAATAGAATTCCATATAAAAAAACAAATTTGATCAAAAGGAAATGTATCACAATTGTCCAATTATATCTCTTTTGTCTTGGATGCAGCGAATATAAATAAAGTTTCAGACTCAAACTGAATTTTAAATCATGTCAACCATGGGTGTTACCTGGACATGGGTAAATAAATTATCAGAAATATTTGAAAACTATAGAATAAGCAAGAATATAACATTTATATGGAACAAACTATTTTAAGATCTACACAAGTTGATCTATGATTTTGAAAATTTTTCCTTGTGACAATTAAGGACATGTAATTTTTCTAATTAATATGGGTATGAGAAAACCTACATTCGTCATGTCCCCTCGCCCGTATGACATCCTTTCTTTTAGGAGTCGTTTTTTTTTTTCCTATTATTCGAGACTTGGTAGAGTATTTTAGCCCCGTTAGACTTTGGGAGCAAAATTCATTATCTTTTAGGAATTTCACACTAAATGTACGTCATACTCTTCGCAATGATCTTATGTATTGCTTTTGCAGAGTCATCAATACATTAGTTTGACCATGATTTTTGAAATATTAATGGTCAAAGTTATAAACGACGTTTGACCCTTGAGAAGTAATGGGAAAGATGTTTATTAAGAAGGAAAGGGAGTATACATGATGGATTTTTTAACATAACTCATAATGGTATGTTCTACCAAGTGTGATATGTCGGTTATGTTGTTGAGGAACATCAACTCCGTAAGAGGATTATAAAGAGAAAATTGTCTTTTTATCAATCGCCTTGGAAAATTCGAAATATAAAGGAAGATAATTACGGGTTCCAAAGTTGGCAAAAGGTATTGAACCGAGCATAGGAATGACTTCCTCGGATGCAAAGATTCCTTTCGTTCTTAAGCAGAGACAATATACATTGAGGCTATGCTACGCTAGACAATAAATAAGAGTCAGAGACAATCACTTAATCATGTTGGAGTTTATGTGCTGAAATAGTTATTTTGTAATGACCACTTTTACGTAGAAGCATCAAGAACAACGTCATCCAAGGGTTCAAGGTTCTCATCGTGATAGAGACCAAATATATCAAGGCTAAACGAAGGACATTATTTACAAAGAAGTTTTCACAAATTTATCAAATTATGTGTCGTATTATATATTTTGCATGAACTTTTAAGGACAGGTAGTCTTAATTGTAAATAGTCAAAGACTATTTCTGTTAAAAACCGACGACGCGTGAGATTATAAGAATAATAACTCTACAATCCAATTATATATGTGAATGTTATACAACTGATATAGTCAATACCAAATGCCAACATTTTTGTTGCGTTTTTGTGAGGGGAATTGATGATTAATCACTCATCATCTTAATCAACTCCCGAAATTTTGATTACTCTCATTTTCAGCATGGTTTGACTTTTTGTTAAATTTAATAGTTTTCTATTACCAGACTATGGTAACGTAAACCAACGTTTCAGCATTTCCATAAAATACTAACTTGGTAACTCAACGATTTTAAATGATGTCATCAAACTAATAAATGATGTTGCCCCGTGCATTTTATGCAATAGAACCACATTTTTTTTTATTGTTGTTTAGAGACTAACAATTCTATTGAAATTCAGTTTGGATTTGATGTTGCAGGAAGTTTAGATATAAGGAGCAAATATTCTTAATTGTAGAAATATAATCAAGTTAAAATTATGTTTAAGAGATCTTACATTTTCTTTGAACACGCTATATATAATTATGATAATTGTTGTTTTATGTAGTTGTTGTAGGTTAAAATAATTTACAAGACTTGTAAAGGCCTGTCTCCGTTATAAAGGATTCATTTTGGTGAGCTGCACCATGTTTACAGAGAGAGAGTTTTTTATTGAATTAAAAACGAGTTGTGCCTGCGACAATGAAAAAGCAAAGTACATATTATAACTAAATCACTTAATGTTATAAGTACTATTGAATGTCAAATTTTTACGATAAAAGCACTAATAATTTATCAATCAACTATACCACCCTGAATTTTTTTCATCAATGATTCAACACAGTTTGACTTTTTGTTAACTTAAAAATATATTTTTACAGATAATCCTAATAGGAGCCCCGTGCATCGCACGGGCTTTCCAACTAGTTTAGTGAATATGCAATAATGTTTCGTTAATGTAACACTAGTGTAGATCCCGCGCAAATGCGCGGTAAATATAGACATTTTAATTTTTAGTGCATTAGTTATAGATTTTAAATTTATATCTCACGAATTTTTATAAAAAATAAATAATATTAAAATAAATCAAAAGAATTGAATAATTCCATGAATTGTGTTTTTTATGAAAATATTTTAACTACATCAAATTATTTTTAAAAACAATCTTTTTTTCGTCACGAAATTAATAATAGGAATACAGTTGTTATGTATAGATTATTTTAAATGGAAAATTAGCTTAATGAAAATCTAATTTGTTTCCATATATAAGTTTAAGCACTTTGGAGGGAAAATTTTTCGTTAATGTATCTAGTGATTATTCACATGTTGTATCTAGTGAATATGCAATAATATTTCGTTAATGTAAAATTTTTACGTTGTGAATATGTAACTATATTTTTTTTTTGAAAAAAACTGTTACGGTTTATCATCTATTACTTAAATCCTGAGCCGCAACATCAGCAAAAGACAGAGGTAAGACATCCATCCAAAACCGCCTACCTACGGACCACGGCATACCATGAGCTACTTCGTGTGCCAGCTTATTAAAATCCCTACTAGTGTATGTAAATAAAACATAATCGAAAAACAAACTTAGACTAAAAATATCATCGTAAATAAGATAGATGTCGCTCCGTCCCTTCTTGCGCCTCTTCAAGTCAGCTACCACATTAAGAGAGTCGCTTTCGACTATGATATTACGCAGCCCAGTTCGCCTAGCTTCCTTCAAACCGAGATAAATAGCTTCGTGTTATTGTGTGAATATGTAAAGTTTTATTAAATGAATATCTACGATTAGCTTAGTAAATAAATTTGTTATTCTTATGAATTTATAATTTGTGAATATGTTTGTTAAGTTGAGTGAATATTCTATATTAATTGTGTGAACATGTGAGCTTATTTTGAGAATATGATTTTTAATTTACGTGAATATGTTAATTATGTGATGTGAATATCTAACTCTTATGAATATATGTTACGCACATGATGTGAATAAGTGATTAAAATTAATATAAACACAAAAATATATATCAAATGTGATCTCTATTTAAAGAGAAATGAAAATTATGAATAATGGTATAATTTTTATCTTTTTCTAATTTATAAAATTTAAAATTTAAAAGTATTAAAAAAAAAATATTAAGTGAGAGTACCATGCACCATACACCTGGGTGCATGGTATAATTTGCCCAAGTTTTAGGTGTCGTTATTTGATCTATTTTATTCTTAAGATAGATATATATCCGTCTTAAAGAAGATCTCCCGCGTTTATATATTACCTCAGCCTTATCACCCCTAATTCCGTTGTATATTTGTTTCTCCCTTTAAGGGCTCGCTTGGAATGAGAGTAATTATTAAGGGAGTAATAGAGCTAAAATGAACTAAAAAATGGAGGGAAGGGATGAGGATGAGAGATAGAAATGAGGAAATATAGTGTAATAGTTCCTCCATTAGGGGAGTAATAATTACTTGAGGAGGAGATAGGTAACAATTACTCCCCTAATAGAGGAACTATTATGTTCCGGGTGTAATTCCAGAGCAGTTATTTGCTACCACCCGTGCTTGTAGAATGACGTCTTTGGTTGAATCCTCCTTTCGGTCTCCTGAAACGATGAACAAACTGAGGGCTCGGCTTTGGGCCGAGCAAACTCACTCCGACGCTCAAGTCAGTAAACTTAGAGAGATAAGTTGTTGTTACTTGGCTAAGTATGTATTGTAGAGAGATAAGGAAGATATTACCAGATGAATAGTGATTCTTAGGTTAAATTGTGGATCCTCTCCTCAATGAGGGTTGAGGAGTATTTATAGACTTTCACCTTTTGTCACGTAGTGGCCAAGTGGCTAGCAGGTGGAAAGACTGATCTACCCTCGGCCGAGGGAACCATGGCAGGCCGGCGGGCCCTGTTGACTCGCCACCGAGGGGTCTTGGATATGAGTTCGCGGATATGTGCCCCGGCTGGCTAGTTGCCATAGCAGAGGCACAAGAGACAGGCCGACAGGCTGCGTCGGTGAGGCTGCTTAAGTCGTTGACTTGCTTGTGGATATCTTTGACCTTGCTCAATATGTTGACTTGGTCAGCGGGTGCAGAATATGGCCCATCAATTTGCCCCCAGCGTAGTCTATGCCGTGGTATGGGCTCCGATGTGTGTTGAGCGTATATTCTGCGCAAGTAAAAATTTTCTGCCCCGGCTTCTTCTACCTCGGCTGGGTCATGCTTAGGCCGTACCATATCCCCCCTCCACATGGATGTGTAATGGACATCCGATGTGGAAAAGAAAGTGACGCTGGCCGAGACCTGGGTTGAGAGTGCCGGTTGTTTTTTATTGCCCCCGGCCGGTGCTACCTAGCTTGGTCGATCATGTGGCCGGCGGAGAACGGATACTTAGGAATTTGTTGAGGAAGATGAATAGGCAAAGAGATATGAAGGGGCGTGTGGAAGACGCTTGGTCACTGTTACATTGATTGACGTTCAACTGTTGCAACGATTGACATTCCGTGGTTGCATGTCCGACACGTGTCTGTTCGCTGATTGGTTGACGTTTCATGGGCTGTACCCTGATTGGTCCTTCTTCGTGGGCCTTCCCCTATAAATAGCGCAGTTATGACGCCGTGGTTGCCAAGAGGGACGAATGGAAGGATCTGTACCATGCCCAGTCGGAGGCGCATAGGGGTACAAGAGCGATCCTTGCCCAAAAGGAGAAGGATATCGAGATGCTTCAAACTGAGCTCATCCCTACCATGTGCGCCCAATTCCGTGACCAGGCCGAGGAAGCGACCAGGGAGGCGATCAAGAATCTCGTTCCTGAAGGCTCCTTCCCGTGGGAGCAATTTGACCAGCTTCTGGATGAGATGGCCGATGCTGCGGAAAAAGCGGCTGCGGAGAAGGCGGAGGCGGCGAAGGCTGCTCAGATAGCTGAGGCCAAGGCGGCCTACGATGCAAAGGTGAAGGAGGCCGAAGAGGAGGCTGAGAGGCTAAAGGCACGTGACAATGACGAGCTTTCCCCTGGGCCGGCCACCGAAGATGATGCTACTGCTGCCGATGGAGGGCAGCAACAAGCATAGGGAGACGGGCGGTCGTCACCAGACTCACCCGGCGTCTCGGATAGCTTTAGCTGTTCGGGGGCCAACTATTAAGCCTTGCCTCCCTGCCATCTTTTGGCGCTTCATTGACATGTCTGTAACCTTTTTCTTTTCCTTTCCGTGTTTTTTATAAAACTTTGGTAGGTTGTGTTTAGGCTATCCCAATGGGGACGGCCGTCGTCTGTATTTTCCTTGTAATCATTTTCAATAAAGTTTGTCTTATTGGCTCTCGGCTTGGCCGAGGCTTTTTTATCACCATACTTCACTTGTCTTCTTGCCTCACACTGCCAAAAATATCCTTTTTTTTGTCCCAATTACTACATCCTATATTTAGCCTGTCCTTTGTCAAGCTAGTAGTCTGCGTTCTTGGGGTTGTTACTCATTTTTGGTGGTATTTGCTCTTTTGAGATGAAGTTGGGAAAATAAAATGAAATGAAATGGAAAGAAAGAAAGAAAAAAAAAAGAATAGAAAAAAAAAATGATTCGAAAAAGAAAAAAAAAAAGAAAAGTTTTCGGATCTTGTTGAGAGCAGTCGATCGACCGCTCCTTTAGGTCGATCGATGAAGTTCGTGAAAGAAAAAGAAAAAAGTCAATTCGCATAATTTAATCCTTATCTTTTGGCGATTTTTGCTCCCATGATTCATTTATATCCTATGGGGAGTTTATTGATTTGTTAGTTTGGAGCTTGTGAGATTTGTGCTTGCTATAGCACCATTTTATTTGTTTATGGGAAGGAAGTTGGATGTTGTCCTTTGGTTCCGTTCGGGTACTAGCTTGATCACTGTACCCCACTTTACCATAAAATGTTTTGCCTCTTCTTACCCGTACCTCACATTTCCATAATCATACCTCGGCATGTGTCAATGGTCATCTGTTTGGTTGGAATGCATATGTACGGTCATAGAGGTCATCTTCATAATTTATTGCTGGCATGTTTTCATAGGTCGCATTAGGTGAGAGTCACTACAAATTTATTCTTTCTATCTTACATATATATCACCTGCGCTTATTGAGTGATTTGAGTGACCCGTGAGAGTCCAGTTTGATAAGTCTTTACAATCAATCTGTTCAAATGATTTTGACGACTTTATAATTCGTTTGCATGATTCACATTACTAATTGATTGTTGGTTGTGCATTAAATTGGTTTAGGCCCTACAGTTTGCATTTCGCTCTGAGATTGAACTCGTTCCATTAGGTCATTAGATCGAGTCTAGTTCTTGCTTGGGGACAAGCAAGGTTTGGTTTGGGGAGATTTGATGCGTGTCATTTATATGATGTTTTACATCTCTTTTTACACGCATTTCAGAGCTCATTTGTTTAGTTTATGCTACATTTCTCCCTATTTCCGTCTACTTCAGTATTTTGTACTTTATTGCGAAATGTAAAGAATTCACGGAAATCAAGCCAAATCCGCCCGAGTAATCTGCATTGCAAATGACGTAAAGGAACGCTTAAGGAACGAGCTTGGTGCGCAATCCAAGGCCCAAAAGACGAGTCCACGAGTTTAAAGAAGTCAATTAGCAGCTCAGCGATCGATCGACTAGTCCCATCATCGATCGACCAACTATCGGGATCCGAAGCTCATGTTGTTGAGACCCGGTCGATCGACTTGTCCTTTCATCGATCGACAGATTTCTATTCCGACGGGAATTAAAAGATTGAGAAACTTGAAGCCCGTGAAGTTTAGGTTTAGGAAATAAGATGTTGCGTTGATTGCTATATAACGTAACATAAAACCATCGATTTAGCCATCGAAGTATATCGAATTTACTTAAGTTTTATTATCAAGTAACTTTCGGTTTGAGTTTGCGAATTAGGGTTGGGAATATTGTGTGCATCGGAATTTTATTCTTGTTCTTAGTCGTTCTCCGCAATCTTGGTATTACTCGCCCTATTTCTATTTCAATTTACTTTCAGTTCATCTTTATTGCTTTCGTAGAGATAGATTTGCTAGTTAGTTCCCCTAAAGCCGCAATTATCATCTTATGCAATTTCCTTATATCGTTAATTCAAGCATGAATCCGTTAGTGAATCTTATTGTTAAAGTTATTGTTTTTACCCTTGCCATGAGTAGCTAAATAGCTTGTGCTAGGATGTAGGCGATTTATGGCTAGGCGGCATTAGATTGAACACGGCCTGAACCCGCGTGTTGGTCGATCGACTGACCATGTCGGTCGATCGACTGACCTCATGAGGATTTCCTTCGTTTTAATTGAATTCAATCTTGTATTTAGCGAATCGAATGCATGCGACCAGTTAGATACCTATTTCGTGGATCGACCGTTAGATCGAAAGATAGGGAAAGTTATTTGACCATCAATTAAATCGATTAAACTGTGCTGAGATCGAAAGATAGGTATAGTTTAGACCGTTAGTCACTTTTCAGGACGAAAGTTAGTATTAGTGACATTAGGGACCTATAGCGAGATCGAGAGATGCTATTTGTAAGGAGTGGACCGAGAGGACCTCTTATTTCCCGCCTTACCTGTGTTTGATTCAGACCGACTTAGTTTGCTGCCGCCGAAGCTATAATGACCCGACCATCCTAGTACCCTTCTTTTATCTGTTTAAATCGTATTTTTAGTTATTTTCTTTTTATTGTTATTAGCTATAGACCAATTCGAATCAACCCCCATAATAGTTACCTCAGACTGAACATAAATCAACTAAAGTTTACAACTGCCTCCTTGTGGTTCGACCCTGTTACCACTAGCCTAGGTTAGTCTTAATAGGAGATTATAAATTTTATCTTTGGTACTCACAACGATGGGTATCAAATTTTGCGCGATTTGCCGGGAGGCAATAGTCCTAATTTTAGTTGTTTTAATTTTTAGTCTTTCTTAGTTTAAGGAACATCCGTTCCTTAAACTGTTCTTATATTTTGTTGTAGTTTCCTCTTATGCGCAGTCTCGGGGTGGTCCATTACGCCATTTGATCCAGAGATTGAAAGATCTTTGCACGTAAAGAGGAGATTATTTCAAGAACGACAGCTGGAAGAGCCTAGTTCTCATTCTAGCTTTTACGAGAACGAGCTGTTCGAGGGAAATCCACCACCTTCACCCGTTTCTACATCTTCAGCCGAGACAGTTACTTCTCCAGAAATTTCAGTCATGGCCGAGGAAGCAAGTATAGCTAGTTTTTCTGAGCCGACAGCCGACAATTTATACAAGGGGTTCGAGTTACCGGGAGATGCCAGGAAGTTCGAACCAAAGCCTGCCTATATCACTATGGTCGAGAGAAATCAGTTTGGGGGAGCTGCAAATGAAGATGCAGCAAGGCATATGGAGACCTTTATTGACTACTGCCGCTCCATTCCCCCACCAATTTGGGCGTGACCCAGGATCAAATCAAAGAGACCATGTTCATCTTCTCCCTTCGTGATGCTGCAAGGGAGTGGTATAGAGATTTGGACCGGACCGCTCAGGAGATCACTGATTGGAATACATTAGCCTTGGCGTTCTACAAGAAGTACTTTTCTGCTTCAAGGACGATCGCTATTAGAGCTCAAATCACGGGCTTTAAACAAGGGCCAGATGAGAATTTCCACGAGGCATGGGTCCGATTCAAGAAGTTAGTGCGAACCATACCGCACCATGGGTTCGCCAAGTGGAGTTTGTGCAATCATTTCTACAATGGGTTGTACGACGATCAGAGGGCCATTTTGGATGCTGCAGCCAATGGAAGATTCGCTGAAAATTTGGGAGCAACCAAGGGGTGGAAGATCATCGATGATCTAGCTACCCACAAGGCCGAGTATGGGAATTCGAGAGGGAACCAGAGGAGAGCTGCTGAATCTTCCTCTGTTGCTGCACTTGAGGCTCTCACCGCGAGATTTGACAAGTATGAGCTAGGAGGAGCCTCTAAGGGTGGGATATACCAAGTCAACGCTGTGTCAGACGGTCCCTTCCTTTGTGAAAGGTGTGGAGTTGAGGGCCATGTCTCAAGAACTCGCCCTAGTCCCTTTGAATCTTGTGCGCTTTCAACACTATAGGCGAACAACACCTACTACGAGCCACAAAGATCCAAACTTGAGTTGGAGAAGTCGAATGTTTTGAATCCAACTCAACCTCCGCCACAAAGAAGCAGCCATATGTGCCTCCGCATCAAAAGCAACAAAGAATACCAAAAGCCTCCTTATGCCGCAAAGCAAAGAACAAACACAAAATTCTGAATTTTCCGAGTCAAGAATCTGTTTTGAAGGAGTCCCAAGCAAGAGAGGCCGGGATGAAGTTACTAGAGAGCCAAATAGCTCAGTTGGCTAGTAAAAGTAACACTCGAGCTCCTGGGCACCTACCCACTCAACCCGAGCAAAAGGAGACCCTACATGCCATCACCTTGAGGAGCGGGTCCACACTTGAGGGTCCTGCCATGGTCGAGAAAGTTGTTGAGAAGAATGAGGCAGATCCGAGTCCAAACAAAGTCAGAACGAATAAATCAAAAAAAAAATGTCTGCAGGTATTTGTCGATCGATCAAGTACCTAGTCGATCGATCAAACACGGGTTACTGGAGCTTCGAACAGGCGTGCAACCTGATCGATCGATCGAGGAGGGTGGTCGATCGACCAATATCACTGCGATGTTGAAGAATTTCGTCCTTTAATGCCAAATAATCTACGAGACCACTTGTTTCGGGGTACCACGATCCCGAAAGTTTTGGGGCAGACCGAGTCCGATGGGTCATCCCGGCTCCAAGTTCGATCCAATGACGGTTAATGGGTCTCATTTGAGACGGTCCGAGGAGGGGTCCAGCTTCAACAAAGAAAAGGTGACGGACTTCCAGCCAAAGTCCAAGGACGCCGGCGCGCGCGAATTAGAGGAGAGGGCTAAGGTGCTCCTTACAACCCCATATCCGGAGAGACTCGTGCCAACCAGGGAACATGTATCTTTCAGTAAGTTTGAGAAAGTTATCCGTAGCTTAAATGTTCGTGTACCCTTCCTCGAGTTAGTTAACCAAGTGCCGCGTATACTAAGTTTATGAAACAGATTATTGTCAAAGAAAAAATCACTTGAACATGTTCATACTGTTGCGTTAACTAAAGAGTCTTGCTCCTACTTGTCTCACACTGCGCCCCATAAGTTAGAAGACCCGGGCAGTTTTTCCGTCCCTTGTAGCATAGGCACCTTTTCTATCGAAAAGGCTTTATGTGACTTAGGAGCTAGCATAAGTGTCATGCCCTTGAGTCTAGCTAGGAAGCTTAAACGACAGGTTTGCTATTCGAAATGATAGTCCAGATGGTCGACCGATCCGCGGTCGAGCCCATAGGAGTCCTAGAGGACATACCCGTCCAGATAGGGAAGTTTTTCTTCCTTGTTGACTTTGTTGTCCTTGACATGCCTGAGGATGACCATATTCCCATCATTTTGGGAAGGCCATTTTCGCACACCGCTGGTGCGATCATCGATGTCGGTCTAGGTACCTTGACTTTCAAAGTGGGAAAGCACTCTATTGTTTTTGCCCAGAGGCTAAGAAAAAGGATCCCATGTGGCTGTCACTTGTAACACGGTTTCGAAAAGAAATCGTACTTTTGTGCTTCCCGAATCGCCTATCCCTATTACTACTGCTGTGTTAACCCCTCCGCCCCGGATTGGGAGCAAGAAGGAGGAAGAACTTGTTGTTTTAGATAATGCAGGAGCTGGTTTGGGGAAGGAAGAGCAGATGGATGCTCCAGCTGTGACGAAGCCTATCATTCAAAGAGGAGGTCTTGGATGCCTAAGTTATGGGACTGATGAGGAAGTGGAAGATGAGCCAGCCAAGGTGAGATGGTCTGATTTGGAGTCTGACGATTCCAAGGAAGTCCTTGATTGGGGAGACGACGAAGCTGATCAGCTGAGTTCTCCGACTGTCAAAGCTGAGAAGAGTGCAACTGATAACATGAGCACTTATGAGGCTACCTCTAGTAGCCAAAAGCCGATGAAGTGGGTCATACCGTGGTCCTTCTTGATCAACTATTAAGTTGATCAAGTGCGTTATAAACTTCGTTTTAATTTCGTTAAGACATTTTTTATTGCTTTTGTGTGCGCGAAAACTTCGCTTTTATTCTTTTTGCTTAGGATTTTTATGTACTTTAGACTTCTTCTGGGTTTTGCGCAATTTTGGGCGCGTATTATTGTGCTTTTGCAGGTATTTAGAGCTTATTAACTCAAATCATTGAGCAATTACGAAGAAATAAGACACTGCAGCAGTGTTTTCAGTCGATCGACTGGCCATCATGGTCGATCGACTGAATTGCAGGTTTACAGAGCTACTGTTCATGCCACACCTGGTCGATCGACTGCTCTACATGGTCGATCGACCACTGCTGCTGCTATATTCGTTTACGACCTCTCCCCTGCTGTGTTTGGTCGATATGCGGACTTAAGGGAGTTTTCTACTCCGCTTTATTTTCCGTCGAATAATCTATTTCTTCTATTGTCTCATTTATGCGCAATTTTTACGTTTCAAAATTGCTTTCTTCGGTCTTATGCGTGGTACTTTCTGTCTTTCAGGCACTCTTATTGGTAGCATCCGGGCTCTCGAAACCTCCTAGCTCACGCTGGTTTGGGGAGGTTTCCTTTGCTGCGCTTAAAGTCTTGTGAGTTCCCAAGTCTTTCCTTTATGTCATTATGTTTTATTTTATATTCTCGCAAATTCCCGTTTTCCATTTTTCTTCATTACATGATTTTGCACAATGGGGACATTGTGCGATTTGGTTTGGGGAAGGGTTTTGCGTCGCATTTCATTTGTTTGCATTCACGTTTAATTCTGTTTTGCATTGTTTTATTCCATTTCATCCATTTATACAGAAAAATTCAAAAAAATTGAAAAATTTCAAAATTTCAAAAAATGCACGTTTATTTTAGCATATAGGTCGAGTCGGAACGGTAGTATTTCAAGGATGATTTTGCATTTTGCACCTGTTTTGCCTGAGCCTTGCTTGATTAACATGTTATTAGTAGAATCGTAAATGCATATCTACGAGTTTTCGTTACATTCTTGCTGAACTTGAGACTTGACTTTAATAATTGGCAACCTACATCATATTTCTGAGTTTTAGAGCCTATAACTGGTGACACTCATGACCAGTTCATCTAGGAATGTGAGTATTACTCCTTATGAGACATGTTTCCTTAATTTGCATAATTATGAATTTGATCTACTTAATACCTGTATGCATTTGGTCTGTGGTTTGCTGACACATGTGGTAGAGGTTTCCTTTTTCTCATTTTACCCATAAGCCTCACACTGCCAAAAATATCCTTTTTTTTTGTCCCAATTACTACATCCTATATTTAGCCTGTCCTTTGTCAAGCTAGTAGTCTGCGTTCTTGGGGTTGTTACTCATTTTTGGTGGTATTTGCTCTTTTGAGATGAAGTTGGGAAAATAAAATGAAATGAAATGGAAAGAAAGAAAGAAAAAAAAAAGAATAGAAAAAAAAAATGATTCGAAAAAGAAAAAAAAAAAAAGTTTCTGTACTGTTCAGAGCAGTCGATCGACTGCTCCTTTAGATCGATCGACTGAAGTTCGTGAAAGAAAAAGAAAAAAGTCAATTCGCATAATTTAATCCTTATCTTTTGGCGATTTTTGCTCCCATGATTCATTTATATCCTATGGGGAGTTTATTGATTTGTTAGTTTGGAGCTTGTGAGATTTGTGCTTGCTATAGAACCATTTTATTTGTTTATGGGAAGGAAGTTGGATGTTGTCCTTTGGTTCCGTTCTGGTACTAGCTTGATCACCTGTACCTCCACTTTACCATAAAATGTTTTGCCTCTTCTTACCCGTACCTCACATTTCCATAATCATACCTCGGCATGTGTCAATGGTCATCTGTTTGGTTGGAATGCATATGTACGGTCATAGAGGTCATCTTCATAATTTATTGCTGGCATGTTTTCATAGGTCGCAGTTAGGTGAGAGTCACTACAAATTTATTCTTTCTATCTTACATATATATCACCTGCGCTTATTGAGTGATTTGAGTGACCCGTGAGAGTCCAGTTTGATAAGTCTTTATCAACGGTTCACGATTTAGATTTTCGACGACTTTATAATTCGTTTGCATGATTCACATTACTAATTGATTGTTGGTTGTGCATTAAATTGGTTTAGGCCCTACAGTTTGCATTTCGCTCTGAGATTGAACTCGTTCCATTAGGTCATTAGATCGAGTCTAGTTCTTGCTTGGGGACAAGCAAGGTTTGGTTTGGGGAGATTTGATGCGTGTCATTTATATGATGTTTTACATCTCTTTTTACACGCATTTCAGAGCTCATTTTTTTAGTTTATGCTACATTTCTCCCTATTTCCGTCTACTTCCGTATTTTGTACTTTATTGCAGAAATGTGAAGAATTCAGCGGGAAATCAAGCCAAATCCGCCCCCGGGTAATCTGCATTGCAAATGACGTAAAGGAACTGCTTAAGGAACGAGCTTGGTGCGCAATCCAAGGCCCAAAAGACGAGTCCACGAGTTTAGAGAAGTCAATTAGCAGCTCAGCCAGTCGATCGACTAGTCCCATCAGTCGATCGACCAACTATCGGGATCCAGAAGCTACTGTTGCTGAGACCCAGTCGATCGACTTGTCCTTTCAGTCGATCGACCAGATTTCTATTCCAGACGGGAATTAAAAGATTGAGAAACTTGAAGCCCGTGAAGTTTAGGTTTAGGAAATAAGATGTTGCGTTGATTGCTATATAACGTAACATAAAACCATCAGTTTAGCCATCGAAGTATATCAGAATTTACTTAAGTTTTATTATCAGTAACTTTCAGTTTGAGTTTGCGAATTAGGGTTGGGAATATTGTGTGCATCGGAATTTTATTCTTGTTCTTAGTCGTTCCTCTGCAATCTTGGTATTACTCTGCCCTATTTTTATTTCAATTTACTTTCAGTTCATCTTTATTGCTTTCGTAGAGATAGATTTGCTAGTTAGTTCCCCTAAAGCCGCAATTATCATCTTATGCAATTTCCTTATATCGTTAATTCAAGCATGAATCCGTTAGTGAATCTTATTGTTAAAGTTATTGTTTTTACCCTTGCCATGAGTAGCTAAATAGCTTGTGCTAGGATGTAGGCGATTTATGGCTAGGCGGCATTAGATTGAACACGGCCTGAACCCGCGTGTTGGTCGATCGATCGACCATGTCGGTCGATCGATCGACCTCGTGAGGATTTCCTTCGTTTTAATTGAATTCAATCTTGTATTTAGCGAATCGAATGCATGCGACCAGTTAGATACCTATTTCGTGGATCGACCCGTTAGATCGAAAGATAGGGAAAGTTATTTGACCATCAATTAAATCGACTAAAAATGTCTTTGAGATCGAAAGATAGGTATAGTTTAGACCGTTAGTCACTTTTCGGAACGAAAGTTAGTATTAGTGACATTAGGGACCTATAGCGAGATCGAGAGATGCTATTTGTTAGGAGTGGACCGAGAGGACCTCTTATTTCCCGCCTTACCTGTGTTTGATTCAGACCGACTTAGTTTGCTGCCGCCGAAGCTATAATGACCCGACCATCCTAGTACCCTTCTTTTATCTGTTTAAATCGTATTTTTAGTTATTTTCTTTTTATTGTTATTAGCTATAGACCAATTCGAATCAACCCCCATAATAGTTACCTCAGACTGAACATAAATCAACTAAAGTTTACAACTGCCTCCTTGTGGTTCGACCCTGTTACCACTAGCCTAGGTTAGTCTTAATAGGAGATTATAAATTTTATCTTTGGTACTCACAACGACGGGTATCAGGGACCCTCCCAGTTGGCCGTCAATTTACCATGAATGTTTCCTTTGTTGGTGGCGGCCGACTTTGTTAGGACTAGATCCCCTACTTTTAAGTCCCTTTTGTGGACTCTTTGGTTGTAGGCTCTTCTCATTCGGTTTTGGTATACTGCCAGGTTGAGGCGTGCTGCATCTCGGCTTTCTTCGACCAGGTCTAGGGAGGTTCTCAGACCTTCCTCATTTTCAACTGGGTCAAAGGTGGCCGTTCTGAATGTGGGCACCCTTGCTTCAATTGGCAGGACTGCTTCGGACCCGTAGACTAAGTGGAATGGACTGCATCCCGTTGTTTCTTTCTCCGTGGTTCGAAGGGACCACAAGACGCCGGGTAGTTCATCGGCCCACCTTCCCTTTAGGTCTTCGACTGTCTTTTTCAAACCGTTGAGGATTGTTTTATTCGCTGCCTCCGCCTGTCCGTTGCTCTGTGGGTGGCAGACGGAGGAGTATGCAAATTTGATGCCAAGCCCTTCTAACCAACTCATTATCATGTCGCTCCAAAATTCTCGGCCGTGGTCGAATACCATGACTTGGGGTAACCCAAAACGAGTAATGACATTTTCCCAGATTACCTTTCTTACGGCCGCCGTGGTCTTCGCAGGTACTGCTACAGCTTCAACCCATTTGGTGAAGTAATCAACGGCGACGATCAAGAACTTTCTTCCTCCGGAGGCCGTTGGAAATGGCCCTAGCAGATCCATTCCCCACTGTGCAAAGGGAAGGGGACTAAGTACCGGTTGCAGGTCCCGGGAAGGAGCATGTATCACCGGAGCATGCATCTGACAGTTTGTGCACTTCTTGGTCTTTGTTCTGGAATCTTCAAGCATGGTGGGCCAGAAGTAGCCGGCTCGGAGAGCTTTGTGGGCTAGTGTTCTTGCCCCCATGTGATGGCCGCAGATGCCTTCGTGAATCTCTGTCAGAATTAGCTCGCGTCGGGTACGGGCCGACACATTTCAGGAGTGGCCTTATCACGGACCTCCTGTACAATTCCCCTTCAAATACCAAGTACCTTGCTGCGATCCTCTTTATCTTTTGTGAGAGACTGCGGTCCTCCGGTAATTCATTCATCAGTTTGTATTTCATTATCGGAGTCATCCACGTCGTCTCAGTTTCTATGTTGCCCACCATGCTGACGGCCTCAGTGATGCTCTTGGCATTCCTGATGTCCACCAGCACGGTTCGGCTGACATTCTTGATGGTCGAGCTGGCAAGCTTTGAGAGAGCGTCGGCTCGGTTGTTCTCAGACCTGGGAATGCATTGTATATGAAAAGATTTCAACTTAGAAGTGTCAGCTTTTACCCTTTCCAGGTATCTTACCATTCCGTCGTCTCGAGTCTCGAACTCTCCTCTGATTTGATTAGCCACTAAAAGTGAATCTGTTTTCAAAATGATGTGCTCTGCCCCGGCAGCTCTAGCTAGCTCGACTCCGGTTATCACCGCCTCGTACTCGGATTCGTTGTTGGAGGCCGAGAAGGTAAATTTCAAGGCATACTCAAATTCGTCCCCGTTTGGGCTGATGATAAGGATGTCGGCTCCTGAACTGTTCGTCGTGGAGGACCCGTCGGTGTATACTTCCCATACCCCGGGGTGTGACTCTTCTTGGTAAGTGCACTCGGCAAGGAAGTCTGCGAGTGCTTGTCCCTTTATCGATGGCCTCGGCTTGTATTGAATGCCGAAGCCGGATAGCTCTACTCCCCATTTGATAAGCCTGCCGGATTGTTCAAATTTTTCCAATGCTTTCTCCAATGGTTGGTCGGTTAAGACCGTCACGGGATGTGCGTCGAAGTAGGGTTTCAGCTTCCTTGCGGCGACGACGACAAAGAAAGGTCGCTTTTTCAATCGGCGGGTAATTTTCTCGGCGGGCAACAATGTATGGTCGACGAAGTAGACTGGTCTTCGCTGCTTGTCTTCTTCCCCGACGATCACAGACCGACCGTGGCCGAGGTAATCGCTATGTACAGATATAGCGTCTCCCCAAAGATCGGCTGGACGGGGTTGGGAGAGTCTGAAGATGAGCTTTCAGTTGCTTGAAAGCTGTGCTCTGTTCCTCCCCCCAGCTGAAGTCCTTGTTCCCCTTCAACACTTTGAAGAATGGGGTGCTCTTGTCGGCTGACCGGGAGATGAAACGGGCTAGAGCCGCCATCCTCCCGGTCAGCATCATAACCTCTTTTCGATTTTTCGGCTCCGGCAGGTCCAGGATTGCTTGGACTTTGTCTGGGTTGGCATCAATTCCCCTGGCGCTGACAAGTACGCCGAGGAACTTACCTGCCCGGACACCGAAGTTGCATTTCATTGGGTTGAGCTTCATCTTGTATTTCCTCAGTGAACAAAATGTCTCGTGTAAATCGGCTAAGTGCTCGTCGTCAGACTTGCTTTTTACAATAGCATCGTCGACGTAAGCCTCAATGTTTCGCCCTTTTTGATTTTGGAACACTTTGTCCACCAGTCTTGTGTAAGTTGCGCCGGCGTTCTTCAAACCAAACGGCATCATTTTATACATGTATGTGCCGTTAGCAGTGATGAATGCGCATTTAGGCATGTCTTCATCGGCCATGAATATTTGATGGTACCCTGAGAAGGCGTCCAGCAGGCTCAGCATAGTGTAGCCTGCCGTGGCGTCAATTAAACTATCTATCCGAGGCAAAGGATAACAATCTTTGGGGCATGCTTTATTAAGGTTGGTAAAATCCACACACATTCTCCATGCCCCTGATGATTTCTTCACCATTACAACATTAGCTAACCACTCAGGGTAAGTACAAGGTATGATAAAGCCCGCCGCTAGTAATTTGTCTACTTCGGCTTTGATGGCTTCATCCTTCTCGGCCGAGGAGTTCCTCATCCTTTGCTTGACAGGGCGAGCGGTGGAGAGCACGTTCAGCTTGTGAACGATTACCTCCCGGCTCACACCTGGCATCTCGGCCGCTGAGTAGGCAAAGACGTCTTTGTTTTTCGTCAGCAGGTCTAGGAGAGCGGCCCTAAATTTCGGGTCCAGGTTAACACCGATAGTTACGGTGCGCCCTGGGTCAATTTCCACCTCTTCAGTCTCGGCCCCCTCGACCATGCCGACAGTTGCATCCATGTGGTCGCCCTCCTGTTGTAAGGATGGGCTCTTCCCCTTCTCGGACTTCTTTGCCACTTTGAGGGATTGCATGTTGCACCCTCTGGCAGATATCTGGACGTTGACCACCTCGTCCTTTTCGTCCTTTGAGACGAGCTTATGCGCTTCCCCCCGGTCCGAGACATACATCAGTGTCAAGGCCCGGATGGACATTACTGCGTCGGCCTCGCTCAGAGTGACTCGGCCTATGAGGACGTTGTAGGCGGACGAGCCGTCAATGACCACGAACTCAGCTAGGACATTCTTAGCCGCATTCCCCTCCCCGAACATCACTGGCAGTCTGATTGACCCCAGGGGTACCAGGCCGGCCCCGGAAAAGCTGTACAGTGGGTTGGTGCAAGGGCTCAAGTCCTCGATTTTCAGGCCGAGGTTGAGAAAGCACTCCCTGAACATGATGTTTGTGTAGGCGCCTGTGTCAATCAGGCACCTCTTCACCAGGTGGTTGGCTATGTCCAAGTGGACTACGAGTGGGTCGCTGTGAGGGGCGATGACTCCCTCGTAATCCTTCTTCCCAATAGTCATATCGGGGATGTTGGAAGCGGGGGTTGCTGTGTTGGGCACAAAGTTGATGGCCTGATATAGTTCATTCAGGTGCCGTTTGTGCCCATGAGCGGACCCACCGTTCTCGTTGCCCCCGATGACAACATGGATCACTCCTATCCGTTCAAAGACGGATTTCTTATCTGAGCCGCCGGCGTCAGTCTTTTGGCCTTTGGCAACGTATTTGCCAAGGCTCCCCTTTCGGACCAGCTCTTCGATGGCATTCTTCAGATGCCGGCAGTCGTTGGTTAGGTGACCGGTGTGGCCATGGTACTCGCAGTACTGGCTCGTGTCACCGTCACTCCTCGGCCTGGGGGGCCTTTCCCACTTCTGGCCCTCGTTCTTGCTCAGGGCGAAGACCTCGGCGGCAGATACGACCAGGGGGGTGTGGCCATTGAACCGTTTCTGGTAATGTGGCCCTGAACTCCCCCCGGCACCCGCCGAGTTCTGCTTCCTGGCAGATCTGTCAGACCGTGACCTATTATTGTCACGGCGTCCTTCATCCGGGTTTTCCTCCCGGTGGCTCTTCTTCTCTGAGTGCCCAGCCTCGCTGTGGCTTATCCAGGTCTTGTGATAGTCCTCCACCTTAATGGCTTGGTCGGCCATCTTCCTCGCGGCGTCTAAGCCCAGGCCTCCGTACTTGATGAGCTCGTTTTTTAAGTCTCCCCTTGGGAGGCCTTTCATCAGTGCGAAGGCCGCCAATTCCGGGTTCAGCTCTCGAATTTGCTGAACCTTGGCTTCGAATCTCTTCACATAGCTTCGTAGAGACTCGCCCCCCTCCTGTCTGATAGTCAGGAGATCCGATGTCTCCACGGCCCTCCTCTTATTGCAAGAGTACTGGGCTAAAAAGGCGTCCCTGAGGTCGGCGTAACAGTATACCGAGCCGTCGGGCAGCCCCTTGTACCAGCTTTGTGCCATCCCATGCAGGGTCGTTGGGAAGACTCGGCACCAGACTCAAAGGCCTCGGCATGGTCAGTGGGGTCGCTATCCTCTTTGTATGTGAACGCCGGCAACTTTAGCTTGGTTGGCACGGTGGTTTCAAGGACGTAGGCACTGAGGGGCTGTCTGACCACGTGTCGAACGACACGCGGCGATCGGCTCCTCGCATTCCTAGTCCGGCTCCTCTCCTCGTAGCGGGAAGGGCTTCTCCTCCGAATCTGGTGAGTCGGGCTTCTTCTCCGACTCTGACGAGTCGGACTTCTTTCACTCCTCTGAGGCAGGCCTCGTCGGTGCTGCGGTGACGCTGTCCTCCCGCGGGTGCGAGAAGGACTTAGGTCTACCACTAGCACTCTGGGCTCCTCCGGCGTCTTGACAGGGCCAGCCTCTTCCAGTGCTCCATTCAAGTTTCTTGGAGTCACATTCCGGGCCCTGGTCTCCTGGACGGGTGTCGCCGCTCTTGTCGGTGTGACAGTGTGAGCCGGCGTGCTACCAATTAGGTCCAGGAGTAGCTATCAATTTCTATCTCTCATCCTCATCCTATCCCTCCATTTTTTAGTTCATTTTAGCTCTATTACTCCCTTAATAATTACTCTCATTCCAAGCGAGCCCTAAGTGTTAAAGCCTCGAAGGTATAACACATGTAGGTCTTTTAGAATGTTATGAAATATTACACTATAATATTATATGGATGTCCATATATTAGAATATTATAGGGTATATTATACTAGATTTCATGCCCGGGCGTTGCCCGGGTAATATCTCAACAATGACTTTAATTTATAAGTATGTCATTGTAGCAGTTGATTCGAATCGCAAAGCCTTCAAAATCACAACTAAGTTGATATGTGATTTAGCATATCTTAATTGATTTTCAATCTAAGTTACTAACTCGTTATAAATTTACATATCTTACACTTTAAACCTCTCTTAGGTTCTATTTTTTTGGCTTAATTTCAACTCATTTCAGTTCCGTTAAGTGTTATTCAGTTTAGTTCAGCTTTATTCAGTTCGTTTAGCTTATCTATTCACAAATTAACTCTTACTTCACTTGAGTTATTTCACATCATTAAATTTTGTTAAGTTCAACTCTTTTTAGTAAAAAGGAACATAGTCTTATTGTCCGATATACTTTTTTTTTCTACATTTGTTAATAGAGAAGTGGCCACCAACCACTATTTAATTTATTGTGAACGTATGATTACTAAAAAAAATTCATCATTGACTAGAGTTGTCGATCATATTAATTAGGGCATATAAGCATATAATGGGAGCAAATAGAAAACTATTGAATAAAATGATGAACCCCCTAATTATCACAACTTTAGTTTGGGAGAGATAAGATATAATATGTAAGATTTGTATTATGTATGAAATAATATACAAACAATGAAAAAAAATAGCATCAAATACTAATGACACCAAGAACTACGCAATAGGTAAAACTCCTACTTTGTTTATAATTAATGAATTAGTTGTTCAATTTCAATATTTTACCATTTAGATAGTTTTAAAAACTTGGTCTCTCTAATGAAAAGGAAAATAAGTCCTAATAAAAGTCATTGCTTCATGAATAATTTGACATTATGACACATAGTATGCCTCTTGATCACATTACGTTTGCCCTTGATAAATTTAGCACATGTTCACATAAAAATGACTATTACTCAAAACATGTATTGTTATTAGGATTATTCTTATTTACAAATTTGCTAATTAGTCTCTCCCATTCAACGGATTTTTTACTTTTTTATTATTTTTTGAGTAGTATTTTAATAAAAAAATATAAAAAAAAAAAAAAAATCTGTTGAATAGGAAAGAGCAAAATCCATTATCTTTACGTAAAATAAATAAAAAAGGCTTATGTCTCTTTCATATCGCGGTTTGAAAGTGTTTCATAATATTAGATTTCTCTAATAATACTCAGAGTGTCATTAGTTGAACTCTCTAATATCGTTCAAAAATTGCAATTTTGATCTTACGTGAAGACTTGTAATGAACATAGACCTAACATGAAACTGGTAATAACAAATCTAATAACTTGCAACAATATCTATCCAGATCCCCCTAATCCTTAGCTTCTCCCTCCCTGAACTTTCTTAAAATTGATATTCTCTTTGTCGTGTTCATTTATTTACATATCCTGTTTTGGCTATCTCAGTGAATTATTTACCTTTCTATTTTGGGGTAATAAGTTGCGCTAGATTTATATTAGCCACTACTATGTGTGACCGTACTCATATATACTCCCTCAATCTCGGTCATTTGTTTACCGATTTCATTGATCTTCATGAGTTATTTAATTTAATCATCTTATCTTAGATTGATTTAATTGTCATCCAACAACTATATCCACAAACGGTCCCTTCTTCCCCTCTCTTTGATATTTGTATCGATTACAAAGTTAAACAAATGTGTGGACGAAAGGAGTATAAGCAAATTAATCCTATGATAAATAATCCCCAAAAAAGGGCTTATTATATACGATTCTAAAAAGGTTGATTATCGTGTAGGGTAGTATAGCAAAAAAAAAATCTAATAGAGTCGTATGAAATTTGAAGAGTCCTTACCAAACATTCAATAACCCTTTCGTACATATACATATATATTGATACAAATATAGCTCAACATGCAATATCAGATGATCATCCAAAAGGAATGAATCTACGACACCACAAAAACATTGAGTAGAAAACATTGAGCAACAATGCATAAAATAGCTGGTATGTATGTAATATAGTGTACCGTATGGTTTGATTGAGTATAATACTAACAAATAATCATGAAAATTTGTATTATCAAACTGATCATAACTTCTCTATTATTCTTTTTTATAATGTATTATAAATTCATGCAGTGCAAATTCATGCTTGACCATTTGCTGCCCCCGGAGTTTAAACAGTAGTGTCTCCATAACCGACGTCTCAGTTCACTTTCCATTTCGACTAAAACCAGAGCAAGAGCTGCGGCTATGAGGGTTTCGACTTACACTGAAACGACAACTTAGGCACTTTGATTCGACTCCCTCAGAGAATATCCCAGAACTCGAGAAAGGTACCTTCTTTATCAATAACCCCATCTCGCTCTTCAATCGTTAATTGTAAAGTACCAATTTTGCATAATAGTGTATTGCTGATGTATGTACCTATATCTTTATGTGTAACGGGCATGCGTCTCCGTCTCTCGGGACCTGCCAGGCAAGGTTGTGAAGTTGTTCGCTCAGATTGTTTAACAGGATTTTTTTTGCAAGTCTTAATGTGATGGACAAGTTGTTAGTTGTTTAATTCGCTCTTAGCAACTAAATTCAAATGCTCAAATCAAAGAAATTGATCTTCGCGGTTATCAGTTGTGTTTACACGTTTTGCAATGCTTGTTGGCTTTAGTAAAAAAATTGGTACTTGCTGCTTCCAAAATTACCCAAGTTTTGAAGTATCATAAAACCCTGCGTCTACCCTAATTTGACAATTAGGGCAACATGAATATGAAAAAAAATATGAATATGAATAATTGAATATGGATATGGTCAATTTAGCAAAAAGAATATAGATTTATAAATATTAGATAGCAATCAATCATGAGGTCACTCAAATTACAAAAGCACCATATGATCATGATATCAATCGCCGTGAACCTATCTTTGTAAAGATCAAGCATCGAGTCAGGCGAAAGCCGAGGTAAAAGAACGGAAGACGCGGCGCAGAGGATGAAACAGGATACAGAAGCCGCGGCGCAGACGATGGAACAGTCGATAGCGCAACTCCATGGTCTCTATCATTACCACTTCAACTCTTTCCACGCACAGAGTCAACCGCCTCATCGGAGGCATGAATACTATAAACGGCGCTGCCGGTAACGACATTGTTACTAAGAACTCCAGCGCAAACGACATTGCTACTACTGTGGATCTCTTTGTGTGTTTTGGAATAGGAGAAGTATTACAGGATTATGATATTATGATATGACAACCTTTACAAAGTACGATTAATCAATATATAAGTTTTTTTTTTTTTTCAGAGTGTCCAACTTTTATAAAACGCTTATTTAAAAATAATCAATATATTATATATCTATCTGTCTAACTCTTGATAGATAATTATTCAAACAAATACGACTCCTAAGTTGATTCTAATGGTAGTATAAAGCACTATAAAAGCAATCAATTAATCCATAATATGTTAATCATATTACTTTTTTTAGTAATTCTTTTATTATATTCATGGTTAACTTACTATTATTGCACAGTATTTTATATTTACTTCGTACGTATTAGTTTTTATGTTTGCCTGTATTCATGGTAATAAAGGTGTTTATTCTAATTCCGTTTTTTCCCCCTTCTTGCACTGCAATGCCATATATTATCGGATGGCATCTATGCAAAAAATATTGACAAGCCAATGATTAGAGGGAAGGAGCAACAACCAAACAAAAAATGTAATCCGTAGAAATAATATCATTGTTTATATCACAAAGTCTCATTTAAGACGGACATAATTTTTCGTCTATAAGACATGTCGAATATTACACATAAGGTAAATCGAACGCATTAAGATTAGCAAAAGATTTGTCCCATCTAGATAAGTTTTAAGTGTTATTTAATCTATTTTATTCTTGAAATAGATATATATCCGTCTTAAAGAAGATCTCGCGCGCTTATATATTACCTTAGCCTTATCACCCTAATTCCGTTGTATATTTGTTTCTCCCTTCAAGTGTTAAAGCCTCGCAGGTGGTAAATTATACCATGCACCCAGGAGTATGGTGCATGGTACTCCCTTTTTTTAATTTTTTTCTTATAATAAATAAATCATAAATTTAATAAATTAGAAAATAATAAAAAATATATTATTATTCATAATTTTTATTTCTCTACAAATAGAGATCATATTTGATATGTTTTGTTATTTATTTTATTTTTTTCTCACATATTCACATAACGTAATTGACATATTCATATTATATCACATAATTTTTTTCCTTTAATTATTTTGTATTATGCGGTTTTGGTATGAAATTAAACGTTCATGATTATTGTTCAATATATTTGAACCAATAAAGTCATATTCACTAAACTATAAATGCCATATTCACTTAAGTGTAAGTGTTAGAATATATGTAAATGTGTTAATATTTACATTTCCTTATTTAGTGTATAATTAGTTACATAATATTAGCCTAGAATATCTCATTCATATGAGGTTGTAATTTGTATAAATACTCTTATTCTGTTAATGAGAAAGGCAGTCATTGATCTTCTTTCATGGTATCAGAGCACATGAATGCTCTCAAACGCGTCCTTCGCTATATCCGTGGTACGACTACTTTTGGTCTATGGATTCGTCCTTCACCTCCCCTTGCTCTCACGGCGATATCCGACGCCGATTGGGGTGGTTGCCGGATACACGTCGTTCTACTTAGGATATTGTGTCTTTTTAGGAGACAATCTTATTTCATGGGCCTCGAAACGACAGCCAACCTTATCACGTTCTAGTGCTGAAGCTGAGTATCGAGGCGTTGCAAATGTCGTCTCCGAATCTTGTTGGCTCCGAAATTTACTCGTGGACTTGAAAATTCCAATGCCGAAAGCCACTTTGGTTTATTGCGACAATGTGAGTGCTATCTATCTTTCTGGCAATCCGGTTCAACATCAACGGACAAAGCACATAGAAATGGATATCCATTTCGTCCGTGAGAAAGTAGAGCGTGGCGAAGCTCGTATTCGTCACATTCCGTCCCGTCATCAAATTGCCGATATTTTTACTAAGGGTCTTCCCTTGATTTTGTTTGATGATTTTCGGGACAGTTTAAACGTTCGAAGTCCTCCCGTTCCAACTGCGGGGGTGTGTTAGAATATATGTAAATGTGTTAATATTTACATTTCCTTATTTAGTGTATAATTAGTTACATAATATTAGCCTAGAATATCTCATTCATATGAGGTTGTAATTTGTATAAATACTCTTATTCTGTTAATGAGAAAGGCAGTCATTGATCTTCTTTCAGTAAGTGAATATAATAGAACTATGGGATGAATATCACATCACATAATACATATTCATCAAACTATACCGTCATATTCAACAAATTGAAAGTGAATATGATAGTGTCCTATTGTGAATATCGCACTTTAACGCACATATTCATTAAACAATATTGTCATATTCACTCAACTTAAAATGAATATAATAGTTTCATATCGTTAATGTAACACTACGTAAAACTTAAATTGAATATGACTGTGGTAACTTTTTCTAAAAAGTGGAAGTTAATTTTTTGTTTTAAAATTTTAAAAGGAAAAAAAAAGCAAAAAAAGAAAATAAGAAAAAAAAAAGGAGGAAGTTGAGGATGAGTGGGGAGTGGGGGGTTAGAGGGAGTATATAGTATCCTACACATGGGTGTAGGATATAAGAATTGCTCACAGGTATAGCACGTGTAGGTCTTTTAGAAGTATTTTTGTACTAGTATTATGAAAGACGTGTAATTCTGCATCTACAATTTTCTATCTGTGTTTACTCTTTGTCATTTTAGTGTATTATATACGGAGTACAATTTTGCCAACGGTCAAACTTTAGCCTTTGTACTACGTATAAATCAAGTATATATACTAGTGTATTATATACGGAGTATTTATTTGCACAATATCAACTTTCTTCCAAACGTATTTGTTGTACGTTTTTATATTATTATTTGTTTCATGAGGCATGTCTTCTTTGTTTTTTTAGTTGCATGGGTGTTGGTCCGTCTATATTAGCTATCATTTGTTTCTTTCATGCTTAAGTTCATTTGTGATAGTATTAAATGTTTCGTCTTGGTCAATTGTTATTTATTCGTTTTGACAAAAAATCAAGAAAATGATAAAAAAAAATGAAGAAGTTATCTCACATTTAACTTGCCCAATTCACATATTGCTACTTGCATACATAGAACCTTCCAAAAATAGATAACTAAGTGATACACCTCATAACAGAAATAGATGATGACTGGAACGGAGGGTGTAACTTTTAATGTGCAGGTACACAAATTGTTCACAAATTAATGCAATTGAATAAGCTCATCTCTTATTCAACATTCCGTGGACGAAGTATACGAATTTGAGGGTGAATCTGACAAAAAGTTTATCAAAGAGATTAAAAAACCCAATGTATACAAGATGCCCGATGAATTGTCACTTCCAACTTTTATCCAAGAGATGGCTGAAGCTGCTAAAACTGCTGAACTTGGTCATAGCTCACGACTTGGACAAAAAATCTGTACAATTGCCGAGTTGTGTTGTACAGGTATGGTGACCAATTTTTCTTGTCTAAGAAATTTTAATGGTTGGCAACAGTCTACCAAAGTGCATCAACATAGAGATAATCTACGTGCTTGGAACTTGTACCTTGAACGTAAACATTCTCATATGCCAAGTGAGCCAGTTTACGTTTATTGTTACATGATTCACATTCGGTAATGACTTTAATTTACCTACGGTCTTGGGAGTCAACAATTGGTTTGAGAGCATTCTTAACCTTCAAAGAGTTATATAGTTGGGGTATACAACCATCACGTTGTGACTGGCCGTGCCTGGAACTGTCACTAGGAGGTCAAAAGTTTTTGCTACGACTTCACCTTGGATATAATTAAATTGACTATAGAGTAAATTATCAATTACACCCACGTCAAATACACATTTTTACATTTACTCCCACGTCAAATTTTTTTATTAAATTACACCCAAGTTAATAGCCCAGTTTACAAATTGCACCCAATATCGGAATCCGGCCAAATTTCCGTCAATTTTCAAATTTTCTGGGTAAAATATTAAAATTTGGACGACTTTGCCCTCCTTCATTCCTTTATTAAGGAGTCGTTTGGTTCATCATAGTTAGATAGAATTCCAAGGAAGATTAAATTCATATGAACTTGAAAATCATGTGAATTGTATAAATTTTGTTTGGTTGGATGTGGGAACTTCAATTCATGTGGGAATTTCCACTTACCTAAGGGGGGGTTAGGTGAGTGACTTCCTACATCATGTAGGAATTGAAGTTCCATAGGAAGTTCCACTTCCCATGAATTGGGCAACCAAATAAGACTTAATTTAGCTAGTTCCCATGATTTTCCAATTCCCATGAATTTAAAAGGCAACCAAACAACCCCTAAGTTGACCCTAAGTTGATAGTGTTTCCTCCTCCTCCTTCATTGCCTCTTCATCCTTCTCAAACAACAATGTATTCCAGAATGGGCTACAGTTATGCAGCATAATCGATCAAAAAAAAAATGGCAGATTAGGTCACATAAAAGAGTATACCATACCAGATGGGCTTGAATCAATTGAACACATGGGAAACTCAGCAAAAATCAGTATACTTCAGGTTAATCAGATGACATAAAGGATCGAAGAAAAGCCAGGGTTGAAGTAGACACGCACTATATTCAATTATTAGGAATTTGCAAATTTGAAATAGTGCATACCAACTGCATTTGTGAAATTCTGTGAGAAAATCATGGAGGTTGGGGAAAATGTAGCAAAGAAGCAAAGGGGTATAGTTGATAGAATTTCAGAGCTTCCGGATTTTATACTGCATACTATTCTCTCAATGCTTGATACTAAAGAGGCGGGTCGCGCTAGCGTATTGTCTAAGAAGTGGTATGGTGCTTGGTCGTCCATTCCGGTTTTGAATTTTCAGCCTTGGTACTTTAAGTATGAGTTTGAGGACGATACACGTGCACTAACCCGGCCATTCGGGTTCCCAAGCTGGCTCCAGGACAACTCCTTCTACCAAACCAAAGGGCAGTAACAGCCCATACATTAGTCAGCAACATAGTGCCACATGGGACATTGGACCCGCCTATCGTACATTCATGGGATGACATGTGAGGTAACAGAAGTGGTACAACAGGGAACTCTAGTGAATTGTTCAATTAGGTTTTCAATTGGTTCTTCATCTTCTTCAATTGCTTGATTATGACAGATATTTGAGGCAAATATTTGGGGAAAATTAGGTTGAGAAGATGAAATAAGGGAAGTAACTCAAAAGTCACAAAAATCAGACTAATAGACTCGGGGGCAAAATTGTCATTTCATAATTTTTTTCGCCGGAAAATGGGATTGGGTGCAATTTATAACCTGAGCTATTAATTTGGGTGTAATTTAAAAAAAAAAATTGACGTGGGAGTTAATGTAAAAATATGCATTTGACGTGGGTGTAATTGATAATTTACTCTTGATTATATGTCGTCATACATTCTTATCTATGATCCTGGAAACTTGGTATTTGGTGTAACACTTCCAAGCATTGTTTTTGGCTCTATAGAGCGGAATAACTGACCTTGGTTCTCCACCCTTGAGGACAAGGGTGTTTTTAGGGGTGAGGAAGATACTAGTAGAGAAATTGTGAAACTTTTGTATACGATTTAATTTCATTTCATTTTAAAGAGTCTGACTTTATTTTAAGGATTAAAAAACACAAATGTTTGGGAAATTTGTAAAGTCACAAATGCAGTCTTTTATTTTTCCTGGGCAATAAAACCATATTCTCATGTCAATGACATTTTAGCAACTCTTCCTAATACAATTAACACAGCTTACATTGTTTACGCTTTGATCCTAATTACAACAAAACCCGATTAAAGAAGAAGGCAAGATGTGTGAGGCGAATCAGACTAGCGCGATCAAGGAAGACTGCGTGTTGAACGACTTTCCATCTTTGAAAATCTGGAGGGTATTTCCACTTCCTTTTTTGTCATAGTAAATGAAGTATAAGATCAGCTGCACTGCTCCCAGTGCACTTCCTATTCCATTCGGTACCTGTCGAAAACCCATTCACAAATCAAGAAAATCCGATTTCAAGCACTTTATTTTATGAAATCGGTTCTAATTGCTAGGTCTACCCGCAACCTGCCTTAATTAACCAGGACAGTTCTCTAGCATCGATGTTCCATCAACCCGTCTTTTGGCCCGACTTAACTAGTCTACTTATATGTAAATGCATGAACCAGGAAGTATAGATTATGGTATACTTACATAAAGGAAACGGTCTTGGCCAAGTAGCCCGTAGATGAACCAGGAAGTAGCACATAAGAAACAGAATAAAGACAGAAAGAAGGGCATGTACTCCACACTCTTTGTCTCGATCACCGACTTCTGCAATTAAAATAAATTCCCAATTAGAAGTCGTATTAGTGCGTTCAATCATTCTGATTACCTTCTAAATTCGGAATTAGTAGTATAAGCTTACCATGATAAAGAGCGGAGACAGATACATGATGATGGAGCATGCACCAGCAGCGCAACCACAGAACGTCTTCCTCTTGTTGTCAGGAACAACAAAAAGTGAAAAATAGACGACACCGCCAAAGATCAAAAGAATGAGAAAAAGGAGGCCTCCTATCACAAGCTTCTCATTCTTAGGAGCAAATGTCAGGAAAACCAGTACATAGAAACTCTCAAATACAGCACCAGTGCCGTTGATTGTTACTACCAGGAAGTTGTTTGTGGACACAAACGGAAGCCCATACCTTTCAAATCGCACATAACGCAACATAATTCTTGTTAGATACTTTCAAACTACAAGTCTACAACGCGATATCTAAAGTTAAGGATAATCTGTCTGCAAGGGATAATTAACATTGACTAATAATTTTTGAGAACCACAGTTTCATTTTCGGACCATAAGCAGTTTTTACAGGATAAGGTTTCGGGATGTAAACATGCATAGCTCATGAATTAAACAAGATATCCATTCTTAAGCGTCATGTAACACTATTCAGTACTAATGCAAGTCAAAATTTAATGGCGTACAAACTCGTAATGAACAAGTAAAGTATAGTAAAATAGATTTACTAGGAAATCGTCTTTAAATGAACTACGATCAATTTTGTAGCCAAGCCGTAAACAACAGTGAATTTTGAGGTCATGTAACACTTTTCAATACTAATACTAGTCAAAATTTCATCTTTCACATACTCGTAATGAACAAGTAAACCATAGTCAAAAGATTTACAAGGAAATCGTCTTTCATAAACTACGAGCAATTTCGTAACCAAGTCGTAAACAAGTAAAATAGTGAATTTTGTGGGAAATTTACCAAGCAGAAAGGAGGTTGTTGAGCAAAGTCGTGACATAAGGTATGCCCGAGAACTTCTCTGTAGATCCGTTCTCTATGATCCTCTTAAATGTAGCACTGTCATAAAATAAAACAAAATATTCAATCAAACTAATTTCTTTTCTGCCAAATTCAAAAACGTCAATTAAGTGCATCAATTGAAATCAACCCCACATACAAATTTCAAGAATTAAGCAAAATTTAGTATTTTTTATTCAAGAAAACAATGTTAATAAAGAAAACGATGGTACAATAAAAATGAAGAACACCTAGATCAAAAAAGATGACAACTTTTGCTTTAACCACTTAACTAATTGTTCTCTTGTAAGGCGGTTTTACACAAATATTGTGTAAACGGATCCATATTTGTGAAAATCTAGTTATCCAAGAAACCCGCTTTGCAATTTACGCAAATGCACAATACTTCAACATTAACAACAACAAACCAAATTAATTGAAGAATCCAAGAAACAATATGCATGTAATTCTAGTAAAAAGTTAACAACTTTTACAGCGAAATGTAATAACTTACGCAGGTGCCAAGAACAGGAACAAAGCAGCAGCATTTCCTGTATTTTACACACCCACAAAAAATTCAAGAAACAGAGTTATTATTTAGACAAAAAGATTAAAACTTTGAACCAAAATGTTAAAAAAGAAGGAAACCCAATGATCAAAAGTTGTTAAAAAATGAGAAAAATCACCAAAAACTCCGAAAATGAAATGAGCATTCATGTTTACTGTAATTATTTGTGTTGAAAAACAGAGGAAAATGGTGTGTGTTGTTTTGTATGAAGATAAGGAATTGAGAAAATGAAAGAAGAAGTTGGAATTCTGTGAAATGAATGAATTTGAGTTTTTGGGATGCAGAAATGGTGTGGTTTTATATAAGAGGGAAGTGAAGGGAAATGGTGTGGTTTTATCAGTATTCTTCCACCAAAAGCCCCTTATTCAGACACGAATCCGAGTTATATACCCGTACTCTTTTCTCTAATTCTAGTAATTTGATTCTTAAAACTAAACATCGTCTTTGTATCGTCTTGTCTTCGTTACGAAGACGATGTTCAGGCATTCTCTCCGGTACGAATTGTCCAACCTTTGACAGTTCCAGCTCAAAATTTTCATTGTTGTTCGTGTTGGAGTAATGGCTTCAAAAAGGAAGTTATTTTAGAAAAGTGGTATTTTTTTTCACCTGAAAATGCAAATGGGTGCAATTTTTTACCAGAGAACATTTGAGGGTAGTAAATTATTAAAAAGTTTTCAAAATTATTTGGTATGTAAAAGGGAGTAATTATTAATTTACTCTTATTTATATTTTTTTTCTTTTGTGATGAGGTGAAAAACTAGATTGATTTTTTAGGTAGGACCAACATAACTTGTCCTTTCGAACGAGGGAGGTAAGTTGAAGGGATCGACTTTCAAACCACCTCGAAATAATCAGGAACTTTGTTGGCCTCACGAAAGCAATGTTAATAAATCAATTTCTCGAAAAAATGAAGGTCTAGGTCTAACTTCACATCTTTGATAATACTTGAAATTTCCAACGGAATTTGCCAAAAACTACGTATTGAGTTAAAAACACATAAATTATCACCTTCAACAATCAGCTTTGAAATTCCTAAGTATTTAGGTGGTAAAATGCATTTTTTTTTTTAACCGATAGCTTCTCCAACAAGAATGTTATTAGATCCACAACTTTTTACTCTTAACCATTATGATCTCTTATAAAATAACCTAAAGAAGCTCTATTCCAATCTATTTTCGATTCTTCAAAATTTAGAATGTTATTAGATCTTGAAATTTCCAACAGAATTTGCTAAGAACTACGTATTGAGTTAATAACACATAAATTATCACCTTCAACAATCAGCTTTGAAATTCTTAAGTATTTAGGTGCTAAAATGCATTTTTTTTAACCGATAGCTTCTCCAACAAGAATGTTATTAGATCCACAACTTTTTACTCTTAACCATTATGATCTCTTAAACAATAACCTAAAGAAGCTTTATTCCAATCTATTTATGATTCTTCAAAATTTAGAATGTTATTAGATCCACAATTTTTTACTCCTAATAAGTCCTAACCATTATGATCTCTTATACAATAACCTAAAGAAGCTTTATTCCAATCTATTTTAGATCCTTCAAAATTTAGTTTAAAAAAAAAAACGTTTTTACGTTTTTGAGTTTTTCCCACCAAATTTCTTCCATACTAATAGTGTTTTTAACGAATTCGTTTTTATCGGAATTGTTGATATCCTTATATTTAGTCACATTCCATATCTTAATGATATTACTTTTATTACATAAAATGTTAGTTGCTGATATTGATATGAAAATTATTGAAGATAATGTCATTTCTATAAAAACATGCATTTCCATTAAATAAAAACTAGTTTTAAACCCGTGCAAAATTGCACGGGTATGTATTTGGGCCGGTATTAATATTTTTGGATGTATTTTTTTTCTTGCATTTCTATTCTACTTATCTAGTTGGTCTAAATCAGCGATCTACATAATTAATGTTTAAACTTGTTACAAATACGTGTTCACATGCAATGGTTTAAGAGAAAATAACATAATCTACTATTGTAAATAAAATTTGCCTACATAAAAAACTTTACATCCCGATAAAAGAAATATAATTTAATAATCAACTTTAACATATGCAAATTATTCTAAAAATTGAAAAATTTCATGATAGACTACATTAGTAGTCATGGTAGAAGTACACATATCTGAATCACAAATTTCATGATAGACTACATTAGTAGTCGTAGTCGAGCAATATGCACTCTATTACCTAAGAGAGTACGTCTTATCACGTGTGCCCCCAGATCAGTCACAATTAGTCTCGTACCATTACACAACCCACGTGATTGATCAATGTTTCGCAGAAGCATCACCATAGCACCGACCTTCAACCTCAATTGGTGATTCGGGAGTCCGACACATTTTATACTGTTGATGAATTCAGTAAAATGAATATCATCGTCACCTGTACCTCTGTCATCACTACACACCTCATCGGAGCATAAATAATTTCTCTCATCCTTTTTAATAAGCGACAAAACATATTCATTTACTGATTCAACAATCTCGTGAGTATGGGCGAGGATTGCCCTTTGCTAGAGATATTCCGGATTTCACAATTGTGCAAGCAGATCCAGATAAGTGACATTTACTAATGTCTTAATAGGATTCGTACATGGTTTTAAGTTGTGGACGGGTTTAGTGCGCGACTGATAGTAAATTTGCCATAATTTTTGCTCCAAGTAAATAAATCCTCGGATTTTTTTTAAAAAAAATATATGTTAAATTTTTACAATTGTTTAGTTATCGTGTTATATTTTAGAAAAATATTTATTAAAACAATTTTTAATCATTTGTGTGATAATTTTTAAAAATTTGTAAATTTAAATATTTCAACAAATGTCAACATTTATTTATTTTTCGTAATTTATTTTCGCAGTACACTTTTTACTCAATTCAGTACTTTTTACCTACTAATTTCCATTTACTACCCCTATGATAATCCTAGTGTACTACGCAAAGAAAAGGGGCAAAAAAAAAAGAAGAAAAAAACCACCAAGCAAAGGCAGTACAATCCCCTGAAACACCCTACCAAGTACCAACCAGTCTAACCATCACTCCCGTCCACCCTACCACCAAGTTCAACCACCAATCACCAATACTAGCCGTTTCAGACGCCGGCCATCCGGACGACCACCGTGGAGCAACCCTTTTGTTGTCTCCCTGTCATCTCAAAGTCGCCACACGGCCTCACCCGATGTCGACAGTGACCGGCAACGCTTCTTGTTCCCCTTCCACGATGGCCTTTCTTAATTAATTACTTGAATTACTAAATCAATGAACTATGTTGGACAACGGTGGTAGTTTAAGCAAATGTTTGGTGATTTTGATTTACTAGTTCAATGTCGAAATCGATAATTTAGTAATATAGATGGACAGACGAAGGTGGGTTGGTGGTGTATGGCGGTGAAACAAGGTGGTGATTGACGGCGGTGTCATACGATGGTGGTAGGTCAAAGAGAAAATAAGTGGACATGAGAATTAAGATAGATGGAAATGGAGAAATGAGACTGAGAGGGGTAGAATTGTCATAAGTGTACTGAGATGAGTAAAATGCGTACTGCGAAAATCAACACCCTTATTTTTTTAGAGATAAAAAAATAAATTTTGCTTGAAACGCTTGTTGAACAGTAAATTTACTCGGTAGCGTATCATTGTCACTTACCATTTTCGGTGTGCGCGACTGGTAGTTAAGTTGCCGAGTTTTTTTACTATAAGTAAATACTCCGTCATGAGTTTTTTAAAAAATATATCATACTATCTAGTTTTAAAAAATTATGCATGTAATTTATTCGCATTATATGTAATTCAATCCCGTAATTAAATATAATTCCTTCTCGTAATTATGTAATTTTATTGTTATTTTTTTTTAAAATTATGTAAATCAATAATTTGTAATTAGTTTCATTTATTCCGATTTGTAATTCATTCCGCTTATATGTCATTAATTTCATTTATTCGGAATGTATAAAATTATTTCATAGTATTTGTTCTAAGACGGAATTTGTCGCATGTTTGTATTGACGGATTCTGAATAAATAAATACTTTGCACACTAACGGGTCCCACCATAACCTGAATTTCCAAAAAAATTAAAAAAAAAAAGTTGTATTAATGATGTGGCGCGTCCTGGAATCAGTATTGTCTTCTGAATTAATAAAGATAAGATTTGACTTGAGATATTATCTATCATAAATTGCCAAAAAAATACTAAAACTAATAATGTTCATATCTTAGATAACTGAACCAAAACAAAAGGACACTTGAAAAAAAAATCCTCTCATATAAGTGAAATTAGGAAATTGAACCATCGCTATCAAATTAAACTTGCAAAAAATATACTCTTTGTCCCGATCATTTGTTTACCTATTCCATTTTGGGTGTTTCAGTCTTTTCATTTTTATTTTGAGAATGCATTTCATGCGTAATTTGATCACACACTCAATTTGGTCCACCTGTCAGGCTGTCATCGAATAATTGGTTCCCCCAACTTTTCTTAGTCTTTGTGCAAAAATTAAATGTAAACAAATAACCAAGACCTGGGTAGTATATATAATAGCACGACAAATTTTTGTAGCGGATAAGCAATCAGATGCATTTTTCCTATAACCAAGACCTGGGTAGTATATATAATAGCACGACAAATTTTTGTAGCGGATAAGCAATCAGATGCATTTTTCCTGGGCCAATTCAATATTCTCATGTCAATGACCTTTTTGTAACTCTCAGTACAATTAACGGCTTACACTGTTTACAGTTGCACCTAAATTACAACAAAAACCAAACTAAAATTCATACACATTTAACTTGCAAGAAAAAAAAACATGAAACATCTGGCACATGCAACATCAATGATGCCGGGAACACGACGAAGGATAATTCGACACGTGTGAGGCGAGTCAGACCTGCCCGTTCAAGGAAGGCTTTCCATCTTTGGAAATCTGGTGGGGCTTTCCACTTCCCATCTCAACAGAATGCTCTGCTGCTGTAGTCTTCTTTTCATCTGCAGCTTTCTTGTCATAGTAAATGAAGTATAAAATCAGCTGCATTGCTCCCAGTGCACATCCAAATCCATTTGGTACCTGTCGCAAACCATCCGGGTCCAATAAGACACGGGCATTAGTTGGTTCAGTCGGTAAAATATACTAAGACAATGTTGTGACCGTCCAGGACTTGGTTTGACGTGTGGGGAATAAAAGTTGACGCAACCGAATTGATAACGAAAGTTGAAGAATTCTCGCTATCAGTTGATAATGAAGGTTCAAATCTTAGAGGCTAACAAAGCGAAACGTGACAAATGTACGTCTACGCTGAAAGCAGGCCTACTTTTAATTAAAAACATACATGCATTGGTCTACCTTTCAAAAAAAAATTGATACGGAGTAGCTTTTGAGAAAGTTCAGAAAGGGACAGTGGAAAAAACAGGATGATAAACAGATCTTTTCACATAGGTCCAATAGCCTTCATGACACGACACATCTTACGGTTAAATTGTTGATCGCACCATAATACCATATGATTTTAAGGTTCTACCAGCAACGAGTTTTAATTAACCAAGACGGTTCTGTAGAGTAAACGTTCAGTAATAACGTATTTAGACCCGGCTTAGTATTGACCTAACCGCCTGACCTGTTTGAGTGGCGTGCTTATATATACGTGCATAGACAGTACACTAAAGAGGTTAGATTTACTTACAGCAACAAAAGGGTCACGGCCAAGAAGTCCGTAGATGAACCAGGAAGTACCACACAAGAAACAGAATAGTGACAGTAAGAAAGGCATGTACTCCACACTCTTGGTCTTGATCACCAATCTCTGCAGTTGAATAAAATTACCAATTAGAAGACGTATTACTGCGTTCAATCATTGTGATTATCCTGCTAAATGCCGATTTAGTAGGGTAGTGAACTAGTGATAGTCATTTGTCGATAGAGATAAGATGTTCAGTTGTTTTCCTCAAAATAAGACTACCTATATTAGGTGCATAAACACGAGATGTATATTATTACAAAGAAATCGGAGTTATATTAGGCATAAGCATTTAATAACTTCATAATAGAAAATGCAACTCAACTAACAACCAACAACAACAAATGTGCTAATTCCACAGAAAATCTACGAAACTGATAACGACACAATATTAGCATATTGAAAAGGTCGAGTAGTATAAGCTTACCATGATAGAGAGCGGAGAACCATACATGATGATGGAGAAAACACTAGCAGCAATACCACAGAAAATCTTCCTCTTGTTGTCATGAAGAGCAAACAGTGAAACAAAAGCGACAACAGCAAAGATCGAGAGAACGAGAGCAAGGAGGCCTCCAATCTTAAGCTTCTCCTTCTTAGGAGCCAATATCAGGAAAACCAGTACATACACACTCTCAATTACAGCGCCAGTTCCGTTGATTGTTGTTACCAAGATGTTGTTTGGGGACACGAAAGGAAGTCCATACCTTTCAAATTGCACATAACATAAATCTTATTAGATGGAATACTTTCAAACTAAGGTTCTAAAAGCATAACTAATTTAATTACCATATCGAAACTCAATTTAGAATAATATAAAGGGACTGACAATATGAAATGAATCCAATACAAGAAGAGAGTTCGTGTTAATTATCCTTAAACGTGGCCGGTGTGCGTGATATCCAATATTATGGATAATGTGTTAGCAAGGGGTAATTACCATTTCCTAATTCAGTAAAACCTTGACTACTAACTTTCGAGAAAGGAAGTTTCATTTTTGGACCAAAAGCGGTTTTTAAGGGATAACGTTTCGGGATTTAACATGCATAGCACATGAATTAAACAAGATATCCATTCATAAACGTCATGTAACACTTTTCGCTACTAATGGAAGTCAAAATTTCATCTTTTACAAACTCGTAATGGGCAAGTAACCTATAGTCAAAAGATTTACTAAGAAATCGTCTTACATAAAATACAACTAATTTCGTAAACAAGTACGGAGTAATAAAAAACCGAGAAATTTACCAAGCGGAAAGGAGGTTGTTGAGCAAAGTCATAACATAAGGTATGCCTGAGAATTGCTCGGTAGATTTGTGCTTTATGATCCTCTTAAATGTAACACTGTCATAAAATAATTACATCAACAAAACAAAATATTCAATCAAAAATAGAAATAAATTAATTTATTCCTGCCAAAAACATCAATTAATCAATTAATAGCATTAATTGAAACCAACCACACATACAAACTTCAAAAATTAAGCAAAATTCAGTCATTTTTATCCAAGAAAACGCCAAAAATTGCCGAAAAAACAATTTAATCAAGAAAATGATGGTACATGGAAATTGAAGAACATCTTACATCAAAAAAGATGACAACTTTGATTCAACCACTGAACTAATTTGAATTATCATTTGGTAAAATAGTGTAACAATTAAATGAGTGACGAAAATGACCAAAGTAACCAACTTGTTCTCGTGTAGGACGGTTTTACACAAATATTGGGTAAAAGAGATCCAAAGAAACCCGCTTTACAATATACTTGTGTAAGACCGCAAAGGTATGAAAATTGAACAGAACATCACAACAATTAACCAAAATAAATAAGAGAAAAATCCAAGAAACAATATGCATGTATTATAATACTGTAAAAAATAACAACCAATTATTGAGAAGTTCATAAAGAAGTGAAAAAACTTACACTGGTGCCAAGAACAGGAACAAAGCAGTAGCATTTCCTGCATTTTACAAGAAAAATCAAGAAACAGAGTTATAATTTACAAAAAGATCAAAACTTTGAACATAAATGTGAAAACAGAAGCAAACCCAATAATTAAAAGTTGATAAAAGTGAGAAAAACTAACCAAAAACTCCGAAAATGAAATGAGCAATATTCATGTTTACTGTAATTTTGGTTTAACTGTCAAGAACAGGGAAAAACAGAGAATAATTTTGTACGAAGGTTTTGTAAAGATTGAGAAACTGAAAGAAAGAAGTTGGGATTTCTGTGAAATTAATGAATTTGAGATTTGTGGTGTAGAAATGGTGTGGTTTATATAGAGGAAGTGAGGTAGAAAGAGAGAAATGGGAAGAAGAAAAAGGAAAGGATTTATGTGCTCTTTCACTTTTGTTTTTGGGTTTTTTTAACCGTTTTTGGTAGGTGTTTAAGATGTGAATTATTTTAAAGATTTTGATTATTTAATGAAATGATGTTGTAGGCCGCTAATTTTTCGGTATAAACGGAGTTATAGGGGCGATTTTGATGCTGATCGAGCTTGATTATGAATAGTTTAGTGGGGGTTTGGAGTACCGACATTTTTCTCGACTTTTTTCTCTTACGCGAAAAGAAAAAAAATGAAAATTGATTATTCCTAAATCTACCCACAAATAATATAGGAATATATTTAATTCGCGTTTAGTTTTGCATGTAAAAGTTTTACAAAAAAAGAAAAAAATATTAAAACCACATTCATTTATTGTAGTTATTCATCGCGATAAGGTTTTTTCTTAACCTAGTAAATTACAATTCATAGTCTATACATCTGACATAGTACCTCTTATTGTTTATTTTCTGAGTTTTATTTTAAAGTTTTTGAGTTCTGCTTTAATATAAAGTTTTTGAGCACATTTAGTACTAAAACATTATACTAAAAAAATAGAGAAAATTGTTGATTACAACCTTTTAAAAACCACTTTTTGAAAATTACAGCCTTATATAATTTTTTTTTGAAAATTACAGCCATAATATCACTTTTCTTTGAAAATTGCACCACAATGAAATTTCCGGTGAATTTTGTTAAAATGTGACCGAAATACTCTTAACTATTTGTTTGCCTATTTACCCATTTTCATTTCACTTTACCTCTCAATCACCTCTCATTTAACCCAAAATCCCTGATCTTCATCCACATTACTCTTTCAAATTTTCCCCTAATTTCTACTTTAATTCATTTCCCATTGTTACTTACACATCCTCCTCTGTACATCAAGTTTCCCTTACCTTTACAACAAGGTAAGATAAGAACACTAGGCATGACCTTGGCAAGGGGTGTGTAAGTCTTCATCACCTTTGCTTAATATATATCAGCATTACCAAGGTTCCTGTAGTTACTTACACTCGGTATCGTCTCGCCTAAAAGGTGAAAACCAATTACAATGAAACCTACAATAGAAATACCATTATGGGAATTTTACATAAATTAATTGCTCTTGTTATTAATCTTTATTAATCTACCCAGTAATAACATTTGGAATTCACAATGATGGGTAACCGTATGCAAGATGATGTTGAATAAAAGTTTATAATCTGATATTTTTCGAGATTAAATTTCTAAAAGCTCTTAACTTTCTCTTCTGCCTTATCCTCTTCAAATTCCTCCACAAATATCTTCCACTTGCCATATCAACAAATATCTTCGACACTAGCATGTTCTCAAAATAATTTATGTACAGTTCATAGACTATACATCTGAGGTAGTACCGCTTATTGTTTATTTTATGAGTTTTATTTTAAAGTTTTTGAATTCTGCTCTAATATAAAGTTTTTGAGCACATTTACTAAAACATTACAACAACAACAACAACATCAGAGCCTTAATCCCAAAATGATTTGGGGTCGGCTGACATTTACTAAAACATTATACTAAAAAAATATAATATTGCTCAAAAACTATATTTATAAATGGTAATACGCTCAGAAAAAATGTGTATATGCTTAAAAACTACAAGGTCTGAGGTACTACCTCAGATGCGTAATCATTTTTCTCAGTAAATTACGTTGTAATTTCCATCATCATGCTTTTGGACAAACTAAATCTTTAAGTTCTAACATTAAAATAGCTTAAATCCAATTGATGGACTATACAACCAGTTGTATATGTTGTACGGTGTAGAATCTGAGCTTTGTGATAAAGTACATGAGCTTTATGTTAAAGAATATGAGTTTTATTAGAAAGTACTGAATTCATTCATTTACTCATTAAAAACATGAACTTTGAATTAGCTCAAAAAGAATACATATAAACTCATATTCTTATACATTGGTTGTACAATGCTTATGATACAACTAGTTGTATAATCCTATTTGTGGCTTAAATCTATCAAAAATTTAGATTATGTATCCTGATTTGATTAATTGGTAATAATTTATTAAATAAATGTGTGACAATCCCCTATAGACTAAAAGAATAACACATCTGTGTTATTCCCGCTCATCTTTACCCCTATACGGAATATTCCCTTCTAATATATTGTAGTCAAAATACTTTAGTTAACCCATATATAGAATATTTCTACTACAATATTCTACCCAATCAATAATAATATTGCCGTCAATCACTATGCCCCATATATGGAATATTTCTTATGGTTACGTTTTATATATAAAAGTACATTTACATTTACATTTACATTTACATTAAATTCATATTCAATTTATTAAAATAATATTAATTAACTAAATAACGTTTTATATATAAAAGTACATTTACATTAAATTAAATTCATATTCAATTTATTTAAATAATATTAATACACTAAATCTTTAGAATTAACCTTTATAAAATTACCGTGCTGTAGCACGGGTTGCTATACTAGTAATTTATTAAAACACTTTGTTTCCCTCCAATTTTCAAACCTACATTAATTAGAAAACCTTTTAAAAGAGTAATTTATAAACTTCAATGTTACATTCAAATATACAATACACTACCAATAAAAAAATTCACATTTCACTGACGAGTTAGTCAATTAACCACCATGAATACAACCTTAAAAATCCAAAATTTACAACTTTAAATACTTCTTGCATTAATTACAAAAGGTTATATCTTCCCTAATGATTATGGTTTCTTAGCAGTTGTACAATAATATCGGTTTAACATTTCACCAAATATTAGCATCAATGATCTAGGTTTTTTTTAGTTCAACATGGGAAGTCAACTTGTAATGTTGTTGAATTGATAGATGTGTGATAAAGGCATTTGAGGAAACAAATGAGACCTCATTGAATTATGTTTGGTTATCATTGCATTGGTGAAATTTTAGTTCACAAGGGCAATATGAAGTATAAGATGTAATTCTACAAATGTTAGGCAAATCCAATGGATATGAGAATTAGCTGAAGTCGTGTTATGGTGAATTGCTCATCTTGAAATTAAAACAGTAGGCTGACACATTTTGTAACTGTTTGAACAATGATCACGCAATTTATTAGGTGATCATTGTTCAACCATATTAGTGCATCATTTTGTATTTTGTAGGCACTATATCAACATGTATGAATATGAATGAAGAAAGGTATGATTATGAATGAACGTGCATTAATATAAATATAATGTAATAAAAGACAGCTCTTAAATAGGTGACAACAAACAATGGCAAATAGGTGACAACAAACAATGCCCTCAACAACATGTTTATAGAAGTGGCAACAAATATTGTCCACCTTATATCTCACATACTAGCATAACTTATTTCATCATATTTTCCTCTACAACTCATCTTTCCATCACGACACCATAATTAATACTCCCTCACATTCTTTGAATTTATACCATTTGAATAAAATATAGAGCTTTTTTATAACTGTTATCGCGTATAATCGAAAATTTACTAACTGCTTCCAAAATAACATTTCTTTAAAAATTGTTACCAATATTGCTTATTCGGATTAAAACTAACTACCACATGACTAGGAATCTCATGTTTGCGCATGAGAAGACATGAATACCCATATTTTACACTCCCCTCACTCATACCATTCATTCCCAAACATAGCTTTAACCAAAATTTTAAATTTCACTCATCATTCAACTTAAACGTAAGTTACTTCCCAATTAAAATTAGGGAATCTAAAAGTTATCTCAATCTTTTAAACTTTTTTCCTAAATTAAATCCCAATTCCAAATAAAGTAGAATGATCAGTGAAATGATATATTTATCACATTTTTGGTGTTAATATAATGTTCTATTGATGGCAACAATAAGTAAATCCTCTCACTACGAGAGCTCTCTAAAGAGTTTACGAAAGCATTAATTATAATGTGCCAAGAAAGACTTTGCCTAGACTAGGAATGGACCAAATATTAAATCTCGAATAAAATTGTATTTTATTTTACTTATATTTTTAGGTAATTTATTCTCTTTATACCGGAGTATTAGTTAGTATAACAATAACAATAATACTTTCATTACTTTGTTACCCAAAGAATAAATACACGCACTTTTTTTTATCGCATGTATTTTAAAACATCTGTGAACATTTTTCTTACCTATTTAGACTTCTAAGAATTTTTTGATCTTGGACAAAAATTTTACCACCCGTATATTAATAACCAGTGACGGAGTTAGAATTTATAGTTAGAGGGGCGAAAAAGCTCAGCGGGGTTGAACAAGTAATAACATAAGGGAAACTTGAAAAAATTTCGAAAATTTTACCCAAAACTTGCGAATTTTTCCTTAGCCAGCGGAGGCTAGCGCCCTTGCTAGCCCCCCTAAATCCACCACTATTAAAGTATTAATAACATATCACATGCATCAACCAATTCAATTGGTTGCCTTAAGCCGGATACCTCCGTCTTAAGTTTCAAATGGGTCAAATATAATATCGATCACATGGATATATAAGATAAATATTTTGCTTTTCCCTATACAATTTACTTTTATCGTATTCATTACATGAGAATATTTAACCTGTATTAAGTTTAAGACAAATATACATATACCCGTTTTAATTGAGAATTTGCTCAACCATCCCCTTCCCCTATATATACTAAAAGAATAACACTCCTCCAAATAATCCCGCTCAATTTTCCCGCCCAATTATTTCACATAGTAAAATAAATCCTGATATATCAGCTACTTTATTTCACAATATTTACATCCGAATTATTTTATACCATAAATAACCATTTTCTTATTTTTTTACTCAAATGCAATCCCATGTGTACTAGGAGTATAAAGATCCTCAAAAATTAATCCCTCCAAAATGTTCAATTTAAATATGAAAATAAATTAGATTTTCTTTAATTAATAAACTAACTAATCTTTCATTTAAAAAATAACAATTTTTTGATCAACCTATAATATTTTCATCATTAAACTTTAAAATTCAACCTTTTAACTAAAATGAAATAAAATTGATGTAAATAAAACTATAACTATACATAACCATAAACTGTTATTTAATTTCGTAGCCAAAAAATAATTTATGAAAAGAATTTAAGAAATATATAAAAATGAAATCACTAGATTTGAGATAGTTAAAATATTTTCATACAAATACACATTTCATGAAATTATCTAATTATCTTGATTAGTTTTTAGATCAACTTTTTTTCTCAAATCAAAATACAATTCAATGAGGAGAAATATGAAAATGAATGAGATATTAATCTAAAATCCCCCTACTACTTCCCCCTACTACTAAGAGAATAAAAATTCTCTTAGTTTTCCCTTCAAAAAGCATCTAGCTTAATAAGATAACAAGTAGATTTTGTTTTCATTATTACATTATTATCTTTTTAATTAATATATTCTTAATATATTCTCTAATAAGATAACAAGTAGATTTTGCTCAACCATCCCCTTCCCCTATAGATTTTGTTTTCATTATTACATTATTATGTTTTTAATTAATATATTCTTATAATTAAACTCTAATCTTTTAATTAAAATTCATATTTATGACTTTTTCATTAAAATCTATAATTTATTATGCAATCATTTCCATTTTCATTAATATTATTCTTTATCAGTTACACTCTAAAATTACGCAAACCTACTTCTAATGCAGTCTTTAACATAATTATTATCATCACTTATACCTTAAAATTACGTAAATCTGTTTCTTATATTATCCTTCATCAGTTACACTCTAAATATGGTGTATATTTTAAAGGACAAAACAATTCTAATGTATTTTTTTAATTAAAAAAATATATTAGTCTACTTATTCGTAAATCGTCTTTTTAAGTGCGTGGTATACTGTTTTTACCTGTTTTTTTGTAAGATTTATATGCGTTTTAACTTTTAATTAGATTACATTTTTACATCACTTAATTGTAATTTAATGTCATAAATTAGTTTCATGCAATGATATAGCATTATAGAGTTAATTTTTATAGTAAAGTAATATAAAAATGATTTAAGACAAAAATAAATAAACTTTCATTTTCTACCTCTTACTAAGATTATATAGTACATTATAACAATAAAGGTACAATTAATTTATGCAATTAATTTAATAAGAATGTCTCTTTATAAAACAAAACTAAAAAATACCGTGGTGTAGCACGGGAATCTACACTAATAAAACATTAAAAAATTGCAAGTTTTCCCGCTCGCACATAACTACGTCCTTATCAAATATCCGCCTCTTTCTGTTAGTCTTGGTTATGTCACGTTGACAAATTGTGTCCTATTTGTTGCATCTTCAAGTTATGGGATAAGGTACTCTTAATTATTGGGATATATTCGGGTTGGGAATCGGATATATCATGTATGGGCAAATATAAAATTATGGATTTGACATATCCTTATAAAGTTTTGCTTATCTAAATTCCTAAACTTTATTTTTCCTATTTTTGTGTTATGAATTTGACATATCATTATAAACTTTTAGTTAGCTAATTGTTTGGTATTTACCAATTTGGTGCAATTTATCAAATGGGCCTAAGTCAAAATGAGCGGCGGGATTTGGTTCTTCTCGGTTTTTTATGTTTTTTACGCACCACTAATTTAAAAATAATCACCTTCCTTTTATTTTTAAGTTATCTTAAAATAAGTTTTATACTTATCTCTGCATAAATTCAGCTTGGGAAAAAATTCATTTGCAAATTGATAATTTTATATTTAAATGAAAGTTATTTTGTTAGCAGGATGATCATTTCCTTTTAACATTGATTTAAATCAATTTAAAAATATGACAATGAATCAGGTAATTAATTAGTACGGTAAAATCACACAATTAGTTGAACACTTAAACACAAAATGAACGATTGTGGGTCCCAATATTCTTAACTCGACAATGTTAACTAATAAAATCAAATATCGGTTAATCATAGATAAAATAAAAAAATTCCGAGTGTGTATGTCATTTACTCTTTTATGAAATGTATAATTTTTTTTGGTACATTTTATGAAATGTATAATAAAGTGGTTGTATACTTGTAGGCATACAATGATACAAATACACAATAATCAAATTATAAATGTGTAATGCATTTGCAAAATTGAAATCTGAATAAAAAAAATCAAGTGCCCAAATCAATCAAAATTAATGGAAAGACAAAAAGTACGAACAAAACCATTCATTCGTTCAGCACAATGCCTACATACATCCGGAAACCTTAAGGACCCTTCTTTATGCATGATCCTAAAACATTTGGAATCGGACTACATTCAAGCTCCAAGAGTGGCAAGTACTTTACGTCTCCACAATTCCGCATCTATGATTATATTTATGCTCACCCAAAAAAATCAATAATTATTCGTGTTTTTCTAATTTAAGTGATATTGGTATATATAAACGAGCCAATCTGAGCTTGAGCTCGTCAATATTTGCTAGGATTATTTTGAGCTCAGCTCTCTTGTATTCGACTCGGAGCTCGTTGAACTCAAAAAACTGAAGCTCAAGTTCAACCCAGAAAGTTATTCAAGCTCGGTTTGTCGCTATGTTTTTTATCATATATAATACACGGCCCAAGCATAGCCTTCACAACGGCTACTTTACAATTCCGGCAACATATCTCCTTTGCCAATATTAGTTTATTCACTAGCCGTTTTACATATATTACGTTTCCGTAAATACGATGTATATGATAGTATATATAGCCATCCTTGTAGATTTGTAAGACACGATTCATTAACACATTAATAATAATCGATATTCCAATCATAACATGGTATCAGAGCCCAAGGTTTAGTCCTGGGTTGTGAGGCGAAGACGGGTCCGAAAAGCGACGACGTTCCCGTTCGACGAAAAACTGGGCCACTATTTAGCGGGTCTGAAAAGCAACGACGTTCCCGCCCGACGAAACAGGTTCGAAAAATTGCAGCGTTCCTGTCGATTAATCGAAAGGAGACCTTACATGTGAGGGGGCGTGTGAAGAATCACATGTAGGTCTCTCACATCGGAGAAATAGAGAAGAGTGATCCAGCTTATAACCCAAGGAGCTACTCCTCTCATTGCCAATTGGTTTTGGGATGGAACCTTCTTGGACTTGTAAACTGAACACTCTCTCCTTTTCGACGGGTGCGGCCCAGGCCCGTGTGCGATCTAACAATATATAAGCTTCTCATGCACCTAATTCTAGAAAAAATAAATATTATTTGAAACGTGAGAATATAATTTCAAATCTCAAAATTAGCAGATAATTTTAAAATTAAATACATAAATAAATAAATAAATAAAAACGAGCTCGGGATCAACTCGGATTTTGATAAATAAACTTGATTTGAACGAGAAGCTAGGCCCGACTTTGGTTTTATGAAGCCATCAAACCAAGCTTTATTTGACCGAGCTGATTTCAAAGATTCGGCGAGACGGTTCACATCATCTATAGCCGGATAGCCCTAGTATAATACTTGAGACATGCATTTATTGACCGTTTAGCAGAACATTATTCGAACATTTAACGAACTCCTAGCTGCTGGATTTATCTTCATTCTTACACAAAATCTATGTGCATGGCTTCAAGACGACGCGTGACATCATCACACACTTGTTAATTTGAAGGGAATTTTATCTCTTTATTATTTGATTCGGTCAACCGTGTGTGCGACCAATCCAAACAGTTTTATATGGATAACATGGACTAACTGTTTCATGCATGGCTCATATCATAAAGGAAGCAATTCCCAAATCCCAATGTTAAACCTCATCCGTTTTCTCTACCTGTCCATGGTTGATTGACTTAGGTCTTTTGAAAAACCGTCTTACACTAATTTAATATTTCGTAAGAGATATATAATATAAACCGCTCGAGAAACTAATAATAAAACAATAGTTTAAATAAAATTTATGCCTACACGCTACACTAAATCATAGGTACACAACACTTTTAGCATCTTATGCTATTTCGTTTCAGATTAACTGAATATTCCGTGTGATTAGGATGCTTATTTAACTACGAAGTATTAAAAGTGCAAATAAAGAAATACGGAGTAATATACTCCATATAAAAAAGGTTATTTGATGACAATTTATTTGTCATAAATTCGTGAGACAAGAATTCATGTTGAAATTAACAGAACGGAGGCAGTATGACATAATATAATATGTGTCTTAGACATATATTAAAAACTTGTAAATGAAGTCAAAGATGACATAATACGTGGTGTTTTAAAAATATTGAAACTCCCATGCAGAATGTCATGCATACAATTGGATCATGTATAGCAGTATGGATAAGGCATACTCGTAAGAGTAGTTATTGTGTACAAAGTACGTGTATACTGTATACATACTGTATAGTGTGCTTCCAGCATGGTATTAGTTAACATAAAGTAGTGATGCTGCGTAACTTATCAACATTCTACACATGATGGACGTACTATTCCTACGGACTATTTCCTAATGCTGATCTTTTTAATTGATGACATAAACTAAGTCAAATAAAACTGTATGCGCTAAAACGGAAGAGGAATGGATACACTCTGCCCCCGTTGATGATGCCTAGCTCATTAATTTTTGTCAACATTTCGGTCATTTGTTAGTTATTGATCTCAGAAAATAAGGTAGCAACTCGAATTTAACGTTAAAAAAAAAAAAAAGGAAAGTCTTGCATCAATACTATATATTAATTCCAGAAACCAAGGGACTTTAATGTAATTAAAGAAAATTATACAAATTAATTATACTATATAGTTTTAAATCACTAGCATCGTGTGATGGACCCGATTAAGGGATCTCAATGCAAATATTATATAGTTTGGGTTAAAATTAAATTATATAGAAGCTTGGTAATTTTCCTAAATATTTGTAGAAAACTAGAAGATGTTAAATTTCCTTAAAATAAAATAGCTAATTAGTATAAACATGCACACTTATGGTATTAATTATTATCATCATAAAATTATATATTAAATTTAAAATATATGAAATTTTATTAAACTTTATAGTTTATTAGATGTATAGAGATATTAATTATTTAACATATAAAAATATAATATAGGTAGGTTATAAATAATTCAAGTTAGATTCCATAATATATAATATTGCATAATCTTTCGATTTAATTTAATGCATATATGTAATATATTTATATAAATATATAATCCTCTTAAAATTGCATGCATGCCTAAATAGTAAAAGTAATTTCGTCAGTAAAAAAAATAATTGTAGTAACATTGGATATAGTTATATGATGGTAATCACTCATTTGAATAGTAAAAGTCACAATATTATCAGCGAGATTAGTGAAAGCGGTAGAAACAACAACGGGAGTAGTGAAATAATTAATATTAATGCGGCAATAGTGAAAATAACAATAATTACGGTGAGAGTAGTGAAATTACCAATATTAATGTGGCAGTAGTGACAGTAACAATAATTACAGCGAGAGTAGTGAAAGTAACAATGATTACGGGCAAGTGAAATGTTATTACTATTGTTTCATTAATAAGAGTAAAATATTAATAGCGGGATTAGTGAATTTGTCTCAAAACTTATTTCACCGTAATTTTAGGATATGTCATAGAAAAATATATTAATATATTAATGATAAATTTATGGGTTGTGCAACTTTAACTAATTTTATTTAATGAAAAAAGAAATTAGTGGTAAGTAGAGGTAGCCCGGCGAAGCCGGGCACCAATACTAGTTGTTTATAAAAGTCCTATCTCTTTGGACTTTTATAACCACAAAAAGTTCTCTTTTATGTGGTTGAACTTTGTGCTAAAAATAAAAGTAAATAAAATGATCGAGAAAAATAAAGTAATCTTGTAGAGTATTTTATGATATGGCCCTAATATATGCCTTCTAGACTTTGAGCATGTCTCTCTCGGGTGACTAACCTGGTATACATGATTTGCAAGCTATCACATATACCCGGGAGTTGTCCCAGTACACACCGAAGATGGTGGTTGCGGGTTCCCTCCTCATCCTAAAAAAAATAAGGGATATTCTACATGGTACCCCTCAATTTTTTGACTTTCTACATAGTACATCTACACTTTTAATTGTTGTCATTAACTAATTGTACCCCGAGACTTTATTTTCCGTCAATTAAACTCAGTTTTAGGCGTTAAGTGACTACTTGGACGCGTAACCAAACTTGTCATTTATCATCCCATGACATAAGGACTCTATTAGGCTCAATATCCATCTTTGGACGTGATAATTTGGCAAGGAATCAATAAATTTTCTGTCAAAATTTTTTTAGCCCATATCAATACTATATATTAATTCCAGAAACCAAGGGACTTCAATGTAATTAAAGAAAGTTATACAAATTAATTATACTATATGGTTTTAAATCACTAGCAACATGAGATGGACCCGATTAAGGGATCTCAATAAAAATATTATATAGTTTGGGTTAAAATTAAATTATATAGAAGCTTGATAATTTTCCTAATCATTTGTAAGAAACTAAAACATGGTCAATTTCCTTAAAATAAAATAATTAATTAAGATGACGGTCAATTTCCTTAAAATAAAATAATTAATTAAGATTCTCAATTTCAAGGAGACTAAAATCAAGAAAATGCTTGGTAATTTTCCTAAATATTTATAGAAGACTAGAAGATGGTCAATTTTCTTAAAATAAAATAATTAATAGTATAAACATGCACACTTATGGTATTAATTATTATCATCATAAAATTATATATTAAATTTAAAATCTATGCAATTTTATTAAATTTTATAGTTTATTAGATGTATAGAGATGTTAATTATTTAACATCCAAAAATATAATATAAGTAGGTTATAAATAATTCAAGTTAATTCCATAATATATAATATTGCATAATTCTTTCGATTTGATTTAATGCATATGTGTAATATATTTTTATAAATATATAATTCTCTTAAAATCGCACGCCTAAGTAGTAAAAGTAATTTCGTTAGTAAAGAAAAGAATTGTAGTAACATTGAATATAGTTATATGATAGTAATCACTCATTTGAATAATAAAAGTAACAATATTATCATCAAGATTAGTGAAAGTGGTAGAAACAACAACGGAAGTAACGAAATAATCAATATTAATGCGGCAATAGTGAAAGTAAGAATAATTACGGCGGGAGTAGTGAAATTATCAATATTAATGCCGCAGTAGTGACAATAACAATAACTACGGCGGGAGTAGTGAAAGTAACAATGATTACGGGCAAATAGTGAAATGTTATTACTATTATTTCATTAATAAGAGTAAAATATTAATAAGGGGAGTAGTGAATTTGTCTCAAAATTTATTTCATCGTAATTTTAGGATATGTCATAAAAAAATATAATAATGATAAATTTATGGGTTATGCAACTTTAATAATTTTATTTTACGAAAAAAAAATTTAATGGTATGTAGAGGTAGCCCGGGCGAAGCCGGGCACCAATACTAGTATATCAATAAATATTAGGATCAAGATGGATATTGAGCCTAATAGAGTCCTTATATTATGGGATAATAAATGACAAGTTTGGTTACGCGTCCAAGTCATTAGCTAACGCCTAAAACTGAGTTTAATTTATGGAAATTAAAGTTTAGGGGTACACTTAGTGATAATGACAGCAATTAGAAGTATTATGTATGTTTTAAAAAATATAGAAACGGTATGTAGAAAGTAGGAAAATTGAGGGATACATGTAGAATATCCCAAAAAAATAGAGTGCATGTTAGTGCTAAACGTGGCCGACGTGCAAAAGCAAGAACAGAACATGGCCTAGTAGACTAACATGCAAGGAGAACAAAATATGTAGATTAGGCTAATATAAAAAGTTGAGCCCAACATTGTACGAGAAATAAACAAGTCCATCGATACAAGAGGATTGGCTTGTTGAGGCCCCAATGAAGGAAATTGGCCATCGATATTAAGGGAGGCTATGTGATTGTTGTGCCTTTTAATAGGACTTTGAGACAGTTTTAAACATGCATCCTTTCCGTCTGAATTATTTATTTATTATTTTGATTATGAGTATTTCAGTTATTTATTTATCTTTTTATTTTAAAAATAGTTTTCATGGATAATTTGATCACTTATCTACATTTTAGTCCACATGTCATTCAATAACAAAACATTCTAGTGGTGCCTCCTCCCTTCATGTTCTTGGGCCGAAAAAAAAGACAATAAATGATCGGAACTAAGATAGTAAAAATTATTAATAAATAATTATTAGATGGGTAACCTTCATTCAGGCTTCAAGTGAGGTTAAAATAAGCATAAATAGCTTCATTTGACTAGTGTCGTTCGTACACAGTCGGCAAGCTGTCATGAGTATCTTATTCCGGTACATGATGAGATATGGTATTTTGAGTTTCATTGACTCGATAATATTCACCCTATTTGCTAAGTAATTTGAAATTTTGTTGCAATAAAAGAAGTTCATTTTCAACCAACAATCCAAACTGTTGTAGTCTCTTTAAGGTGATAAATAGCTAAATATGGTGATTTTCTCACTAATTATGATAAAAATGAGTTTATACTTAAGTATTTCATGAGAATGTATCTTGTAAATGTTTTCAAATATAGGTTATTAACGTATGCGGTGCACGTTAGGAAAACCGAAATAGTAAAGACAATAATGGAAAACGGACTAAAATCATATGTTTACTACATCAATATATTTATTAATTTAAAAAAAAAAAAGCTAAATTACAAACTATATGCAAAAAGTATATTTATAATTTTGACCATTTGCAATAGATAAATATCTTTTTTTTTTGGGTAGGGAATAGCTAGAACTTTGACCTTCCAAAAACCATGTTTTTAAGCATAAATAATCATATATAAATTGGTTAAAACTTAAAATGCAAATGAGCAAGCAAAATTATACATGCGGCTCATATAGAGTATAGACGGATAGTGTCGGATACCCATAACTCATAAGGCCATAAAGGGGCATGATTGGAAATGATTAATTCGTGAAGCACAAATTCTTGTTTCAGACGGTCATTTTGGTCTGAAATAATAAGACGGGATTTTGTGACCATTTTATGGTCAAATGTAACCACAATGATTTAGTCAGTGTTACAGCTTATGGTAACTTGTTTTCCAGGAGTGGTCACATTTGGTTGTAACCCAGAATAAAATCCGTCTTATTGCTTTTGCACAAAAAAGTCGTCTGAAGGAAGACCAACTGTTCATGAAGAATATGCTCCGTAATTAAACCAACACATCACCACCACTCGTTTCGTATAAATATTCCCATAACTCAAGTAAGGGCCCCCCTTTCGTATAAATATCCACGTGCCTTGTTTTCTCTCAAGCTTCAAGCCAACAGTAACTCACCATAACCTTTTTTTTTTTTTGCAGGAAGTAACTCACCATAACCTCACTGCCTCGTTATTTTACAAAATTGCCGCCCCATAACTTATTAGAGCATCCGCAAAGGTGAGGCTCTCCATATCTTCTATTTCCTTTTCTTATTCGTCCACCTCATTTTCCACTAACTTTTCCATTTACCCTCCCCATTTCATAATTACATTTATGCAACAATGGGGTTCCCCAATGCACACACAAAAATTTGGGAACCTCCCAAAAAGTAACACAAATCGCTTTTTTTTTTTTTTTTTGCTCCTCTAAAAACAGTGGAACCTCAAATGTTGGGGAGCTTTGTGCAACAATGAGGAGCCCCATATGAGGAGAGAGAAGACATATGGGGAGGCACCTCCCCACCTTTGCGGATGCTCTTACGCCCCTATTTTTCATTTTAAATTTCCAACTTTGCATCGATTAATCGAAAATAAGTGATGAAAACTTAAATTAGATATGAATTATCATATTAATTACCGATAAATTAACAAAAAAGTAATATTGAACAGCCGAATAAATGAACGTTTTGCCTATGTTAGACGAAGATTGACAACATAAACGATAAATAATGACGATTTAAATTGGATAAAAATTAACTATTAAGAGCAAAAAACTTTAATCGGCCATAACTTTATACTCGGGTGTCCGATTTTGACGACTTTTTTTTCAATTCGCATAACTTTTCGAGACGTACACAATGGTAAAAAATGGAAAGTGGCTCATTCGTGTGAAAAACACGAACTGGCCTGGGCCGGTTCATGTGATTTACACGAATCCGCCTAGGCCAGTTCATTTAAATCACACGAATGGGCCTAGGCCAGTTCATGTGGATTACATGAACTGGCCTAGGTTGGTTTGTGTAAATCACATAAAACGGCCCAGGCCAGTTCGTGTTTTTCACACGAATGGGCCACTTTCCAATTTTTTTTATTTTTTTTACCATTGTGTTCGTCTCGAAAAAGTTATGCAATTTGAAAAAAAATCATCAAAATCGGACACCCGAGCATAAAGTTATGGCCGTTTGAAATTCTGTTTTCTTCTAATCGTCAATTTTGTTTTTAATTTAATCGTTTTTGGTTATTAATTATCGTTGTTATTAATCGTCGTTTATTAATATATGAAAATCAACGTTACTAAAATATATAAAAAAACGAAAAGTGATATGTGGGGTTTTTATTTTTTTAAAGCGATTTTGATTTTGTTAATTTTTGAAGCGGGTTTATTAAATTTTGAAATCGGAATTCGAATATGAGAAAAAAAAAACAAGGACGTAGTGTATAAAAGAGTTTTAATAACTCAAGGGCAATAAGGTAATATGCTAGGGGAATGAGTAAAACTAGGGGCGGAATATAGCAAATCCCTTATTTTAACCCTCCTTTCGAATCAATTATTATTTTTTTATCTTTAGAAAAAATGGTACAGTCTTTTAAAAATCATTTTTTGAAAATTATAGCTTTATAACTTTTTTTTTTGAGATTATGATCACAAATTACAGTCAAAACATTAACCCTGGCGAGAAATTGATGCCAATTTGAATTTGTGTGACTTAAATTCATTTTCTAAGACCAAAATACTCTTACCTTAACCTTTATAAGGTCACATGTTCGTCCCCGAATCAGATTTCACAGCTCCATTTCTCTCTAATTTTTCATTTCTTCAACAATATCACCTAATTTTTTTTTATTTTTTTTTTATGACGAGGGAGTTGAATCCCTCCGGGCCCATGCATATATTCCCGCACCACCACATGGACCATGTAAGCCACCCCTTTCGGGGGCTGCAGTGGCCAAGTGATCATCGCCCCAGTTGGTAGTCGAACCCGGGACCTCTCAACTCCTGCATTTCTGCAAGCTTCAAGGTTTAACCCGGCTACCACTGGACTAACACCACTTGGTTAATATCACCTAATTTAATTCACCCATTTTCTTCAAATTCTACCCTAATCAATTTAATTGATTTCTAATTCTATTATTTCCATTTTCTCTTAAAATTAATTAGTGTTCGTCATCATCAATTTTCCCCAAATTGAAAATAATTAGGGTTCTTCAATTTTTCCCAAATTAAAACCCTAAATTTTGATTTGATCAATTGAAAAATAACAAATTGGAGAAAATATTAGATTTGCAGTAACACTACCAACAACAACAAAGAAGATAAATTTAGGAAAAAATAGAATGAACGAATACATACGCTTTGAAATAGAACTGTCAGACGATGCATAACTTTGCGACAACTTTGCCACTCATGATCTGGAGCCGTTATTCGACAATTGGGATGGATTAAATTTGGGGAAAATTGGGGAAAAATTGAGAGAACAAGGGTGAGGACGGAGGAAGGTGAGAGGGTTTTAGAGTGAATGAAAGAGGTAAATAATTTTAATAAAAAAAAAGGTAAATAATAGGTAAATTGAAAAGATCTTGTAAGTAGGCAAACAAATAGACAATGATATATATGGGTCAACAAATAGGCAAGGGTATATGGGACAAAATTGACCGGAAACGTTATCGTGGTGCAATTTTTAAAGAAAGTAATATTATGAGTGTAATTTTCAAGAAAAAAATATAAGACTGTAATTTTCAAAAAGTGATTTTTATAAGGATGTAATCAACTCAACAATTTTATAAGGCTGTAATCAACAATTTTATAAGGCTGTAATTACCAATTTTCTTTTATCTTTATCTTTAATACAAATTTTAAGGAAGGATTGTTATGGTTATTGGCTTATTGCCATTGAACTAAAAGTGAATAATAATCAAGATGGACTCAAAATTACTCATTAATAACAATAAAAGGAGTACTTAGCATAACTACTTGGTACCTTCTATCTCTAATTTGATGTACTATACACTTATTAGAATCGGGAGTTTTAGTATTTGACCGTGTTCGTTCTTATTATTCATATGTGATCGTTACTATGATAACAATGGCCAATGGGTCGATATACACATTAACACATACTTTGTACATTGATACATATAATATGGATACATTAGACTGAGAGGATGAGACTCCTACGGAATATTGATAGTAGATTAGTAGAGTGTTAGTCGACTCAGTGACGAAGCCATGATTCAAGTTTAAGGGGCGAAAAATTTTAAGAGGAGCGAACTGATAATAATATAAAGTATATTCAAAAAAAATTCGGAAAATTAAATATTTCAAAAATTCCATTCATTGGAGAGCGAACGCCCCTACCAACCCCCTTATCTCTAAGACCATCCTCAAGCAATAATCACGCTAACTAGGTCACGACCCGATTTTACTCTTAATCTCACCTTATTAACCTTGAACCATTTTCACCCTCCCAAGCAGAAGTTCGCGACCTAGGTCATCAACCCAATCATTTTCCACTTTACAACATTCCCAATCATACCCCACTATCATATTATATACTTTTATTTATTATTTTTTTATTCTTCAACCAATAAAAAGTGTCCACCTAGAAGGTCACTAAGGAGGTCAATTTTTTTTATTCTTCAACCAATAAAAAGTGTGCACCTAGAAGGTCACTAAGGAGGTCAATTTGCTCAACAATGGTCACAAATTGACCTTTTGAGGCAAAAGGTCACAAATTAACCATCAAAGATCACCAATTATACTTGCTTAATTATATCATTAGCATAACCAAGCAAAGTCATAACCTACTAATTAACCTTGTATGGGCATGGTCTAAAAGTGGGTGCACCATTTACCATGATTCATGGTCCATGAAGCTCAAAACTGTGGTCGTTAAAACGTGGCAGTCTTCTATAAGAAAGAAAGAATTGTGATTATATCATGATATGATGGTTACTTTTCGTACCATCTGATTTTCCTTTGACTTATTTGAGACCTATGAACGTCATGTTATGTGGAGTTGTGGACTGATTTGTCTCAATTATAGTCTCTACGAAATCACAAAATCTCATTTGAGACCTATGAACGTCATGTTATGTGGAGTTGTGGACTGATTTGTCTCAATTATAGTCTCTACGAAATCACAAAATCTCATTTGTAACAGCATGTATCCGTCACTTTGGAGTAACGAATACCATTTTTCCTCATAAATGACCCAAATAGAGGAGAGAGGGAAGCACATAGGGGTGTCCCCACCTTGTGCCCTCTATCCGTTTTGTGAGTGTCATTATCCGTCACTTGCTCCGACCCGTCTTCAGCAAGACTAATTGCTACGAAATACTCCCTCTATTTTCCTATTTTCACTTCATTTCCCCCTTTTGCCAAATTAATTCTTTTCACCTCATTTCCCGTCTTTCCTTATTTAGAGATTCAAATGACAAAGTACCCTTATCCCACTTGTGTATTTACAATATACTCCCTCCTATTCACCATTTTCTTCCCTTTTCTTTTTTTGCACAAGAAATAAGAAATTGAATTTGAACCACATAAAACACACTACCCCACATGTTATTGAATTTGGACCATACAAATCAACCTAAAAAAGGAAATAGGGAAGAAAACGTGAATAATCCGTAAAAGGAAATAAGGAAGAAAATGGTTAATAGGAGGGAGTATGTCATTGCTTTTTTTTTTTTTTTTTTTTTTTTTTTTTTTTTTTTTGGCAACCATAAATAAAGAGTTTTACAATCGCATGGCCCGAGAGGCGAGACCATGTGCTACAACGTTAAGATTTCTAGCAATATAGGCAAAACTTAAACAATGAAAAGACGCATAAAAGTCCTTGAGATCCTGTAGAATGCCTTTAATGCCATGATGAACTCCTGCAAAACCTGCAATCTGGCAAAGTAAGGGTAGACAATCCGACACTACCTCTAGATGAAGAAATCCCCTACCGACGGCCCATTGAAGAACTTCAGAGATACCTAAGGCCTCTGCTTGTAGAGCTGATTCAGCCTTAGTCTTCCTGCTTCCGCTCTCAATGATTATCCCATCACTATCATACGCCACCCACCCTATTGCCGCGTCCAAAATCTTCAACCATCCAGCATCAACCTTTATCCGAATACCTCTACAATGACCCCGTCTACCAACCATATAAACTGGGTGACCATCCTTAATAGTCTGTATATCATCAGTTCCTAACGAATGTGTCACACGTCCTTGCATCTTCTCATTGTACTCCTTCTCATTCAGTTTAGATTGTAGATATACCTCAACATTGCTAGCGATTGACTGGAGAAGTACGCACGGCATAACCTGATCACCTCTAAAGACCGCATTATTACGAGTAGTCCAAAGGCCCCATAAGGTTGCCAAGAAGACTAAAGTTCGACTTTCACCCTCCTCCAAAGTATCTAAATACCGGATCCAGTTTATGACCCAATCACCAAGCGGGATCATCGCAGTGCCTTCGACCCGAATCCCGAGGGCCGTGCCTGCCCAAACTCGGGAAGATAAATGACAATCTCTAAAGATATGCTCAATTGTCTCGCTGTATTGTTGATCCCCCATGCACATCCGAAATGTATGACTCCCTTCAATCGATCGTTTATGAAACTCAAAACCTACAGGCAGGGTGTTTGTGACGATCTTCCAGATCAAAACCTTCCATACATTCGGCCCAGGTAAGCTCCAAAGGCGGGATTTACAAAAACCCCTCCCTGACATGGTGATCCTTGATTTATCTTTTAAAGTACCATGTTGTTCAAAAAACTCCATGAAGGCAATGTCGTACCCACTCTTCACCGAATAATTTCCATCACTAGTGAGGGGCCAGAAGACTTCGTCATATTTTCCAGACGTACATAGGGGAGATGCCATTATCCAATCCGCATCCTTTTCCTTAAAAAGGGCACGCACTAGAGAAGCATTCCACGTCAAGTCTCGATTCCATAGCTCCCGTACTTGAAGGCTTCCTAGAAAAAGAAAGGCCGAATCAAGCAAACGATCTTTCGGTTCTGGCGTCTTTGCATTGACCCACTTTGAATTCCACGCGTTAAGACTAGACTCCAAGCCTGGCTTCCAACCAATGTTATCTAGAATCAGCTCCAGGCCATACATAATACTTTTAATCCCCCATGAACAACCCGACCCATGTTTAGGACGAAGTCCATCCACGAAAGTATTCGTTCCAAAAATCTTTCGACGGAAAATCCTACTAAAGTAAGAATCATCCCCCGAGACAAGTCTCCAACCGTGTTTAGCAAGCAGCGCCTTATTGAGACATCCAACATTTCTAATACCCAAACCTCCCGAACTCTTAGGAAGACTTAGAAAATTCTTACTGCACCAATGAAGCTTTTTCCCCAGTTTACACCCAGCCCACCAAAATTGCGCCAACAGAGAATTGAGCTTTGCTGACACACTTACCGGAATTTTGAAAACCGATAGAAAGTAATTAGAGAGATTTGATAGGACTGAAGAAATTAAGGTAAGCCTACCAGCTGCCGATAAGAATATTCCATTCCATGAAGAGATGCGTTTAGTGACATAATCAAGGAGAGAATCAAAAATCCCCTTCTTAGATTCCTGAAATTCCGCAGGAATCCCCAAATATTTTCCAATACCTTTTGAAGATCGTACCCGAAGAATCCTCATGGTCTCTTGTGCCTTTGCTAATGTTGTACTCGGACTAAAGAGAATACCAGATTTATCCAAATTCAACTTTTGTCCTGATGCATCACAATACTCATCCAAGATCCTTTTTAAACTAGCCGCTGCTTGGCCCTTATCTTGTAAGAAAAAGACAGAGTCATCCGCAAAAAATAAATGTGTGATCGGTTCCTCCTGCTGACACAGCGTTATCCCTTTCAAAAGACCCACCTCCTTCGCATGCTCAATCTGCCCTACGAGTACCTCCATACAAAGAATAAAAAGGTACGGGGATAAAGGATCACCTTGGCGCAAACCACAATGCGGTTGAAAACGAGGCAGCGGAGCACCATTAAAAAGGACCTCATAAGAAACCGTGGTAACGCAATTCATAATCAGTTGTACTAATTTTGGTGGAAAGCCAAACCGTATGAGAACTGCCTCCAAAAAATCCCATTTGGTTCTATCATAAGCTTTACTCATGTCCGCCTTAAAAGCACACCGACCATGTTTTCCTTTTTTATGGCTCAGTATACGATGAATAGTCTCATGGGCAAGTAAAATATTATCACTGATATACCGGCCAGGAATGAAGGCATTTTGAGATTCATTCACCAAAGATCCCATAACCCTTGCCACTCTATTTGTGATACATTTAGACACAATGCGCATGAGGACATTACAAAGGCTTATGGGCCTGTAATCCGAGACAACTTTCGGGCTATCAGTTTTAGGAATAAGAGTGATAAAGGTTCTATTCAGTTCTCGTAATACCCTGCCAGAATTCAAAATAGATAGCACAGCCTTAGTTACCTCCTTCTTCACCAAAGGCCAACATTTCTGATAAAAGCACGCCGGAATACCATCCGGCCCCGGGGATTTATACGCTCCCATCTGGAAAACCGCGCCCCGCACCTCTTTAGCTGTAAAAGGCTTGAGAAGATGGTCCGCATCATCATTCGAGATAACCCTTTTAACCGGAGATAGGATCCGATCAAATGAAGCCCTTGGTCGCCATTCCTCCCCCACTGGATTACCATCACAAGCCTCGTACAGAGCCTTAAAGTTCTTTTGGAATTCGGAACTTACAAGATTGTGATCATAAATCCACACACCATCATCACCTTTAAGCCCATGTATATAATTCCTCCATTTCCTCCCCTTGACCCAGTTGAATAAGAACTTTGTACATGTATCACCATCCACGATCCACCGCATCTTAGCACGTTGTTTCCAAAAGATCGCATTTGCCTTAGCAAAAGCCTTAACTTCCTCATTTGCTTGCGTAAACAACTCCTCCCCTCCACCCGAAACATCCAAGTTCATACCGTCCTCCAACTTTTTATCAAAATCATCCCATACCTTCCTCCACTCACCCTTTTTATCCAAGGCCCACTTCTTTGTCGTAGTTCGTACCCTAGCAAGCTTTCAGACTACTATAAAAGCCGGAGAACCAACCACCACTTGGTTCCAGGCGACACGTATCCCATTCAAACATTCCTCATGATCTAACACCCAAGCATCCATTTTATATGGTCTTTTTCTTCCACTCCCAGTAAGCTGTAAGTCAAGCTCAATGGGAGCATGATCCGATAATTGTACGGGATAGTGTTTAATACCCGTGTTTGGGAAATGAATGAGCCAATCCTTAGAGTCTAAAGCCTTATCAAGCCTCTCATATATCCTTTGAGCACCCTTACGATTATTACACCATGTGTATCTCGACCCCTTGAACGGTATATCAATTAATTCATTCCTAATTTTCTAACTTACAAACTCATTTGCTCCCCTAATAGGATTCTGACTACAACTCCATTTATCCAAAAAACAATCCACCTGATTAAAATCTCCAATAATAAGATACGGATGCGTACAAGACTCAATCCATGCATCCAATTCATTTAAAACAGAAGAACGTAAATTTAACTCCGGAGCACCATAAAAAAGCACAAGATACCAAAAGAGACCATCATATTTCTTGACCAAAAGCACAATAAAGTTATTACATGCCCTTACAAGAGTCATCTTTGCTTCCCTTTTCCACCCCACCAATAGACCTCCGGAGGCACCAACGGCGTCAACCCCAAAACACTTCACAAAACCTAATGATCTAAACATAGGGAATACTTTATTCGCATTACATTTGGTCTCGATAAGAAAAAGGAAATCATAATACTTACTATCTAACAACGCTCTTATCTTCGGAATTGTAGGGCGAGCGTGTTATTAAGACCCCTACAATTCCACACAAGGCCCATCATGGTGACGGAGGAGGTTGTGTAGGCCCAACCTCCGCAACGCCATCAGCATCAAAAAACCCAGAATCAGCAGTAGCAGTAAGAACTCCAGGGGCTCCATTAACAGAATATGAAGAAGAATCACTTGAATCAATCATAACCACCTCCGGTACACTCACTCTAAAGCCATAGTTCATACCTGCCTCTCTACCAGCCAAAATACCATCCCCATCACAGCTTCTCTTGGCAAGCTGCCTCAAATACTCCTTAGCATTTTCCAGCGACTCTTTTGCCTGCTCAGGCACAATGTACTCAACAACATCAGTACTGCACTTCAGTTTCCTTGCCATCCTTATTTCCTCCCTATGAGTCTGTTGCAAGTCTGATAAATGATAAGCATCTGCCAACCTCATGAATCCATCAGAGATATTTCCTGATGATATCTCCGCCATGAGCTTAGAATTGTTGCCAACAGCAGAGACGTCAAACAGCTTAGACTTCCCTTTCCTGCTTCCTTCCCCCAATTCCAGCTGAACAGCAGCCATGTCCCCAACCTCCTTAAAGACCTTCTCTAGAGGTTGCAAAGTAGAGGACCCAGCTTGCAGCTCTTTTTCCTTCTTCTCAATACCAACAGACCTCAAAGAAATAGGTCGTACCCCCTCAAACCCATGCTCGCCAAATTCCTCCATCTCTTTCTCAGTCAAAGCAGCAACAGTAGTATTCTCCCTAACCCCTTCACCCTTAGCCACTTCTGCCCCAGACCCCTCAGAAGAAGATATCACAATGACAACATTAGTAAACCTTTCCTCAGAGGATTCCTCATAAGCCTCTGAAACAGCAGCAGGGTCCTCAATCCAAGCATCTTCAGGCGCCTTTGACATAGAAGAATCAGAGTCACTAATGATGATAACTTCATTCTGGTTCATTCTCTCCTGGTTAGTCCCTCCATTTGGAAGATGATCATTCAAATTAGTACCTTCCACAACCTGATGAACAGACCCATCAGGGTAGTGATACCGTATAGGTATTCCACTAACAGGAGGATCAAAAAGTTGATTAAAACCCCTTAGGTCATCATCCCAACGTGCCCATTGTTCATCACCTTCAACTCTACTACTAATAGCTTCCTGAATCCGCAAATCCCTATCCAGCACCCCACTCATATTACTTTCACCAGCATAAAGCACATATGGGTCGTTCTCCTGTAACTGCCTTAATACTTCATGAGACTGTCTGCGAAAACCCTCCCCATGAGTACCAAAATCTTCTTCAGCACTGTGGTACATTTCATTATTCTCATTTTCCTCATCCAACCATCCCCCCGCACCTGGAACCACCACCCTTACATTCTGATCCTCAGTGTAATGCATGTCTGCATCCTGGATAGGTACAGTAGGGGCAATGCCAGTGTCAGAAACTGGAGCTCTTGCCACCCTTTCCATTCCTCCTTGTGCTTCACTCATAACAGCATCCCCCTGTCCCCCTGTATTTCCTACCCCCTGTCCCCCTGCATTTCCTGCCCCCTCTCCAGTACCATGCGCTCCTCTTCCAATTCTGAAAACAACTGGGCCTGCAAAAGGTTGCGCCGTGACAGCAAACCTCATACCCGGAGTAACCCTTCCTCCAGCAGTAACACCCAAGTCAAAATCAACATACCTCTCTGGTGACTCCCTTCTACTACTCTGCCCCGTCCTAAGCCTATTATTCCCAACCATGACTCTTGGAGATAAGAACTTGGTCGTAGACGGCATAGCCCTAAGATCCATATTGAACATGGTGTGATTACTGTGGGCTTGGAAAACGGCAAATCCCCTTTCCACGGACCTATCAAGCATCCTCTCTATACCCGACACTACGGATACCAAACTCTCTCTACATTGCGCTCCTTTATGCCCAATTTTTCCACATTTGATACAATACTTGAAAACATTCTCATATCTGAATTGCACCCAAAGTAAATGACCCGTTTTCATTGCCAAAAAGAAACCCGGCATCAAAGGTTCATTTAGCTTAATACAGACCCTAATTCTCAGGTAATCGTTCTCGGGCACAAGATGAAAAGGTTCAACTTGAAATTGATGGCTGAGAAGTTTACCCGCAACCTGAGCTACATGCATGTTGAGGTATTCAAAAGGCAAGCCACACACCCTCACCCATACTTCAGCAAATAGAAACTTAACAGTCCGGGGAACCGTATCAGGGTACCACCTTGCTAGAACCATCACAGCACCATCCACCGTAACCGTCGTTTTTGCCAGCAGCCCTTGTAGGTCCTCAACATCTTCACAATGAAAAACATAGACTTCCCCCATCTTAAAAGCAGTAATCCTCCCATTAGAGGTCCACTTCTTTGAAATGATATCATTGAGTTTTTCAGCTTCAAACAGATGGTAATCAACCATAAACCCCAAAATACAATTCCCCCAAAATTCCCTTGACTTGCCTAACTCAGTAGGATCCAGATTGATAACACCACCCGTCCTTGGGTAGCGCCAAACATTTGCATGAAGGGGATTCATAGGATTGAAAGCAGCATCAGGGTGGGGTTGATGGACATTCTGATTGTAATGCTGATAGTGGTGGTGATTCTCACTACCCGCACCCTCATACTCTTGATTGAACCTTCCAAACTGATGTTCAAAATCCATTACAGAAGAAGAGGTTGTAGAACTATTAATTGTACTTGAATTTGTTTTATGATATTTTGAATTTGTATTTCGTAGAGAAATGAAATGGGAAGATTTGGATTTCAAACCTACAGCCATAATGATCAGCTTAAATAGTAAAGGGGAAGTAAGAAAAATGATACGTCAATCTTAATTGACACCTCAAGGCGGAATTGGGAAGCTCAAGAGGAAAACTAAAAGAAGACGACACCCAATTAAAAGAGTAGCAGAGAAATAATTGAGATAATAAAGAAGGATTTACACGTGAAAGAAGATCAAAGATCAGAAAAAATGGATTAGGGTTAAACGAAGCCAATTAAATGAGCGAATAAGCAATGATGGGATATATGTAGGAATGTAGGCTAACATGAAAGGATAAAATCAGAAATCCCCCAAATTGCAAAAAGGGGATTTAGGTAGGGTTTCAAAACCCAATTAAATTCATTCTAGGTTAATCATTGCAAATATGTAGAGCAAAATTAATACGGAAAGTATAATCCCACAGGTTTCCAGCCCAATCCCCTTCAACTTCTTGAGCTGTCAGAACACTTTTGGGAAGATAAAAAGATCAGATTTGCAGGAAAGAAGATGTAGAGAAAAATTGGGAAAGCTCTCGAAAAGAGAGGAAAGCTCTCTCTTAAAATTTAGAGAGAGAAAGTTAACATCGTGGACGGAGCTAGTATGTCATTGCTTTTTCATTATTTTTTCATTATTTAATCAATTTTCTACTATTAACAAGGCCCACTTATCTCTCCTTCATTACTTTTCCATTCTTTAATCGGTTTTCGTAATAACCGTGCAAAAAGAAATTGGGTGAAATAAAAAAATGGAGGGAGTATGGTTTTGTCCTATTTATTCTAACTACTCGGCGTGTCTTAAGGTTATTAAGATGAATATACCCATTTTTACTAAAAACTAGTTTCGGGACCCGTGGAAATCACGGGTTTTTTTGTTAATAGTTTCTCGGTTGGTTTCGGGTTCATTTTGTTTTGTATTGAGTTGTTTTCGTAGTGGTATTTATGTATTCGGGTTCATATCGGTGCGCTGTATACGGTTTCATGACGGTATTACTTTATTAATTTTTTGAAAAAGGAGAAAATAGGAAATAAATGTTAGCAAATCAATTAGTTGGTGCACACGACACACCCCCACACCGCCCTTTCATTGCGTTTCATTGTAGATCCCCAATCTCTCGTTCATTTTGAAATCATCAGATCTTCAATTTTGAAGCCCATCACGTTTGGTTTTCGCCAAACAAAATGATCAGCCGCCTATTCGTTATAGTTGGTGTCGAAAATCATTCAGTTTTTGTAGAAATTGGGGGAATTAGGTCTAGGTCAACATGTTTATTGATTCGAATTTGGGATGTGCAGGTTTGCCAGAACTCGATGAATCATCAGCAAATGAATCCTTTGGGAATCGGAGTTCCGACAGTGGAGAGATACGCCGCCGAGGTTGCAAAACGACTCCTGTTAGTGACGGGGGCGATGATGGAAAGCATGTATGTTTTTAGTAAGGCGACATACAAAAGAGATCAACGTAAGGTCTACATCTGAATTGATTCAGATTTGAGTTGCTGTAGTCCAATTTTTTGAAGAATCGGTAAGGAGTGAAAGTTCAGTGACAGGTAGTTCCGGCAGTGGTGCAGGGCATGTCGGAGTATGCAAAAGAGGCCCGGTTAGTGGATCAGTCTATGATGAAGAGCATGCATGATGTTACTAAGGCAACAAACAAATTAAATTAGGTATTAAACTTATTGATGTTTTTGGTGATCTAGGTTTGAGAAACATGATTTTGTTGTTATGTTTGTTCCTTTTGCGTTTATCCATGCTTTCTAAGTTGTGGCAAATCTCGTTTCTTGTTTATCTGTTTGACGCTTTGGATCCTTTGTTTTTGGCCGTGTTAGTCTTCCTGAGTTCGTTGGCGCTTGTTTGTCTCCAAGCTGTTTTCCATTGGGCGCTTTGTTGTGTTGTTCACATTATGCCTGTCATGCAATGATGGTGTTATTATGTGGCATTTGTATGGGTGTTGGACATGTGTAGTGGTCTTGCTGTGTGGTTTGTACTTACTCTTCACTTGTTTTCTGCTTGGCTTTTTTCTGGTGTTTTGGGCTCCATTACAGTGTCAATCTCCTGAGCCCCTTTTTTTAGGTCCTGTAATGTGTAAGTTGTTTGTTAGTTGGTGGTGGGGTTTTTTCAGTGGTGGTGTGTTTTTTCCGTGTTTTTTCCGTGTTTTTTCATACCGTTTTTGTTTGTTCGCCCAAGTATGTCTTTACTACCTTCAGTTCTCTTGTGTCTCCATAGTTTGATGTTCCGATCATGACCTTAAATGTGAATTGTCTTCCAACGCAGTCTTGTAGTATCTCGTATACCTTTTGCTTCCCTTTCTCCTGCATTTTCATTGTGGTTTTTTGTTACCTTCCTTGAAGTAGTTACCAAGTTTGTCTGTGTAGTTTACCTTTTCGTAGATTTCTAGGACTTTTGCAATTGGCTTTCCGATGACCTTTTCTGCTTCTTTATCGAAGATAACAATGCTTGCTTCGGATTTGCTGTAATTTAGTGTTGCAAGTATTCTGTACCTGTGGAATTTATTTTTGGTTATTTTGTTTTGTTCCTGTTGTCTTTTGGTGTTGGTGGTGTTTTACCTTTGAGTTGGGTATGGTATTTCCTCACTGCATTTTGGGCAGACGTTGTCCGCGTCTAGTCCTTTCCTGCATGTCGGGCATGATATGTATCTCCATTCCACGTCTGTGCGTACACTTGATATCACTCCTTGACACGTAAATGTTTGTTTCTGTTTTTTTTTTTTGGCATTGGACGTTTATAGAGCGTTAGTTTTCTGTGTTGTTCATGTTTTGATTAATTTCTTGAAGTTGCTTACCGGGTCGGTGAGTTCCATCTCTGTTAGCTCCATTAGTGTTTTCGTATTTGCCATCATAACTTCGTCTGTCAGTTCTTGTTTGTTGTTTTCTATTTGTTGTACTGTTCTTGGGTTTGCTATCCTGTTGCATTTTTTATAAACACTTTGGTTAACATGGTTTACCTTTTCTTTGTCATTTTTTTTCCCCGTTTGCTCTTACCTTTCCAGGAGGTTCTTGGCTTCCGGTATTTGGATGTTGATGTAGACTTTTGTGCCGTATGTACTGCTTAGTTGGTATTCATGTAATACTCCGTATTTATGAGTCTCTGGGTACTCTATCGAGTAGGCCTTACTCTGTCGCGTAAGGGTGAGTTGCAGTTTAAAATAGTTTCTGACTTGTTGGGTACTCGATCGAGTAACGTGGGTACTCGATCGAGTAAGGGGGCACTCGATCGAGTACCTTAGCTACTCGATCGAGTAGCCGGTTTACGGGGAATAATTTGACGGGTTTTGCTAATAACGCGAGTTTGATATAAAAGGTTTCCGTCAGTTTATTTAATTACTTTTAACCTTTCTAAACCCTTCAAAAGAAAAAGGAGTTACGTAGTTCTCTCTCGTCACGTTGTTGGCAAATCCCCAAGGCAAGGAGTGTCGGATCATCTTGTTCTTTGCATCATAGTGTTCCTTGCGTCAAGGGTAAGATCTACATACCAATTTTATACTGTTTCTTTGAGTTTGTTTAAAACCCTAATTAGGTAGATTTGGGGGTTTTGGGAGGGTTATGTTGATTAGGTGATAATTGTATGATTATGTGTATAGGAGAAGGGCTTGTAGAGGAAAGGTTTTGAGACAGCTGCTAGATCGTCTGATGTTTGTGTTGCATTCCAGGTAGGGTTTCCCTACTCAGTATTAATTACATAATGTGTGGTGATTGTGCTGTAGTTAGTGATTGTTGATTGATTCAGACGGTTGTGATTGTATATTGTTGATTAATTTAGACGGTTGTTGATGTTGTATTGTGATTGCAGATTGTTGGTCTCTGGTTCTCGAGATGCGTTCTCGGCTGAGTGGAGTCACTTGCGGGACTGGCTTCACGCCCTAGTTTCGCCCTTCGTGGAACCCGCCACGGAAGGGGATGTGCACATTAATGGGACAGGGTTATCGCTCGGTATGATGAGCGGGGCTTAGGTGGGAACGGCTGCGGTCCCCCATCTGGCGGGTGGTCCGGTGGGGGATCGGTGACGGAGATTGATTGGAGTGGGTGTGATTGTGTGTGTATTTGTTTGAGCTATGTTGTTTGTTGTGTTGTTGGATCATATAAATTGTGTGATTAGTCTTGACCCGTTTAAATGTTTTAAAAACTGTGGTGATCCATTCGGGGGTGGTGAGCAGTTATTGAGCAGGTATGAGACGATGCGTATGGGATAGCTGGGATGAGTCACCACGTTGCAGTTTAGAAGTCTTCCACTGTGACTGACGCTTGATAGTATTTTGATAGTAGATAGTTTTGAGAACTTGTATTTCCTTTTATCAGTTTTGGTTTTGAACATGTAATCACTTAAACTATAATTACTTTTAAAGTACGTTTCTTTGTTGTCTTATGATATTCATTGCCTCGAGCAACCGAGATGGTAATATCCTTATACCTGAGTGGTCCTGGTAAGGCACTTGGAGTATGGGGGTGTTACAATTCATCTGCGCTTTTTTCGTGTTAGTTCTATATTTTTACGCGTGGTGGTTATATTTAGTGTTCATTACCTTTGTATCGCGCTACCCTCGTTGATGTGATGACAATGATTTTGTTGACTCCTGGTCCTCAAGTATCGGCCTCGCTGACAAAGTTTGCTGCCTCTCCCCATAATGTGGCCTTGACTTCATTTTGTCTATGATACATATTTGTTAGTTCCTTATGTTTTTAATCATCCAGAGTGTATAAGTGTTTTTTTGGTATTACCTTTCGTCTTCTATGTAGATGTTTCGTATCTCTGTTATGCCTTTTTCTGTCCGTACGTCTGTCTTGTTTTTCACCCCGGTGAGCACCCCTATGACATCTGTATTTTTTACATGTTAGATGTAATTGTGTTGTTATTATTCCCTTGCCTTTGTTTAACCTTTTGGTAACGTACCTATCAAGTAGTCAGTCTTGTTGTTCCTTTCATGAATCAAATCCAGTTGGTGAAACTCGAATTTGTGTTTCTCTATTTTGTTTGAGTCTTCGGGTTGCTCAATGATTGATGTAAAAGGTGTGAATTTGATTAGATTTTCATTGGTGTGCACTGGTCTATACCCCCTGTTGTTCTTTGCAACCTCAAAGTGTGCTACTTCATATATTCTTCCTTCTTGTATGTCATCTTTGAAGTTGCGTATCCACTTTTGTGGGATTGTCGCGTGTATATGTTCTCCCTGTTTACGTATATTGAACAATATCATGTTAGCTATTTTGTTTCCTTTTCATTACTTTAGTTGTATTTGTGAGTTTCTTAGTATTACCTTTGTGTCAAGCAGGACCATGTCGAGGGATAGTGGCTTGGCGTTTTGGTTTGGTGCGACCTCCCATATACGTGTTGCTCGGGCTGTGATTTGATATCTGGATTTCGATGGGACCATGGCTGCGATGTTGACAATCTGAGGTGCCATTTTTTGCTTGCTTATCTTTTACTGTTTGTGTTTTTTTTTATTGTATTCTGTGGGCGAATATGTGAATTGCATTTGGTTTGCATATTTATAAATTATATGTAGTGGCTGTTGGTTTTCCATTTCTCCTGATTTTTCGGTTTTTTTATTATTACTGGATTGTTTACCTTGGATACTTGTTGTTTGGATATTTTTTCTTGCAACATTAAAATTCATTTACTACTGCTATTATTAGCTTTAATATTCTCATTATGATTGACTTTTTGTGTTTTCTTTTATATGTGGTTCATACAATTAATCCTAGTTATTGTTGTCTGGCTTACTACATTCTTCGTGGTTTTTGCAAGTGTTGTTTTGGGTCCTTTAATTTGATTTTATCTTTTCACGTAATAATAATATACGTTTATTGTTAATTTGTTTATTTTGTATTAATTTTCATTCTCCTTTGAACATCTCAGATAGGTGTGTGATGTTGGTGGTAAAAAATTAATAAAGTTATTCCCTTTTAGCTGTGATTTAATCTTATTAGCATTTCAATCAGTGAACGCTCCTATCCTTTGGGACCGTAATTTTGATCGCAGTATAGTATTAGCTTTACCCGCTGCTGTAACCTTGACGTGTTACAGTTCTTATAGTGTACTGCTGGGAATAGTGTCACAAAGTTTTTCTTTCGTTTGTCATAGTTCATTTGTCCAAGCTGCATGAAATTAAGGTTGTACTTAAACCTTCACAAATTAGATGATTTGTTTGTTGAAGTTTACCGGCAGTTAATCCTTTGCTATATATATTTAATTCAGCATGAATAGTATTACTTATTCTCTGTTTATTTGTAGCATTTTCCTTTTGTGGTTTTTTTTACCGTGTGTCTCTCATTATGACAATTTATTTAACTTATAATTGTATTTCGTCTTTAAATTTGTTTATTTGTACCCGTAAACTAATTGTCGTTTATTATTTCACCATTGTCTTCCTATCTTTTTTTTTTAGGGTCGTCAATTTAGGTATGTGCCGTAATATTAATATGCTGTAAGGCTGGATGCTTAACAGATTTTTTCGTTAATGGTCTGGGCCGTTCCAGTGTGTTTTATCTATAAAATACTATTAAAAGCCTTCACTAAAATGGCTCCTAAAGTTTGCTGTTTCGTTCAAGGCCACATGCCATTCTTCGTCTCCATCTAGTAGCCCGAGAGCATTGCAAGCTGACTTGTATGTAGGGTGCACAACTTTGTCTACGGTACGGATATCTGCGAAACATTTTGCCCCCTTAACAATGTTCAGTAGAAGACGTAAGTAGTACGGCTCCCCGGAATTTGGGTTAGCAAAGTATATCCTTCCGATTTTGAAACCCTTTTTCCGTCTTGTCCATATTTTCCCATTCTTGTCCCAAACCCATTTTCTCGGGAACTCTGCATATGTTAGTAAGCATGCGTCTTCATGTTTTTGGTTTGTAACCATCCATTCAGTAAGGGTGGTTTTTGCATCTCCCACTCTTTCTAGGACGTCATCTGGCGCCTCGTAATCTTCGAAGAAAACATATTGTTCGGATTCTAAGTGATAAGGCGGCGCTGTACTGGTGGCTGCTTAAATTGTATTTCAAATGCGAAGATCCTCCAGCAGGCTTCGGAAGCAGATACATATCTACATTTAAGATATGTTTCTATTTCATCAACTGGCTGTTCATTCATGTTGCCTTCATTTATGTGAGGACGTACTTCATGCAGACTTGCGTGTGCCATATCCGGTCCTTTCGACATGTACTTGAAAAGGTATTTGACTGATCTATGTTTGTTACACCATTCCACATTCAAGTGGGCTTGGTATTTCACTAATAGGTCAATGTTGTGAGGCACCACAAATCTGTTGTCAAGAGTGTGGTCATTCTTCTCAGCTTCTTTACCATCTTTTCTTCGGCGGTATACAGGATAGCCATCGTCGCTGACAGATGTGTGAGAGCAGAAATCTCTCGGGTAGTACTTCGAGCACTTGTCATCAACCATACAAGGTGAGCTGGACCTTGCTTCTCCACAAGGGCCATGTAGCATAAATTGCACGACTGCTTCATAACCTGTAGGGTCTTCTGTTTTATCCGGTAATTCAGCGCTTATAATCTTATCTATCTCCGATGGGTCAGTCTGTTTACTTTCAGGGCGCAGAAATAAGCAATTGTGTGCATGCGACAATCCTCTCTTCTGGAACTCCACTGTATAAATAACTGAGTGATATGAACAAAGTTAGTAATTAGAGTACATATCATGTGCTTAAAGTTTGACTGCTACTTATACGGTAATATGAACCATAGAAAATTCTATTTCACTTGTTCTCCTTAATTTTGGATCCAGAGTCTAGACGTCCGATCATTTTTTCAGGTCTCGGAGTTTGGCATTATTTTTTAAGAATATGGCGTTCAGCATGTAAGCGATAAATTGAAGTACAAAGGGAAATAAGGAGGATGATAAGAAATAAAAGTGGTGGTTTTTCTGGTAGTTTAGCAGTGTTCAATTGATAAAACACTGGTGGGACGTTGTGTTTGAGTTAAATCTTGGAAGATAAGAGCACTGTTACATGTGAGCCTTTTTCCTTTTTTTATACTATCGCGTTCAGCATGTAAGCAGTAAATTGATTTGGCTGGGTATAGGGTGGTGGGAGTAGCCTAAACAAATTTAAAATGAAGTACAGAGGAAAATAAAAAGGATGATAAGAAATAAAAGTTGTGTTATTTTTGGTAGTTTAAGTTATATTGAATATAAGGGATGATTAATGTAATACCTGCAAGTGTTTCACCAAAGAAAGCCCTTTTGGTCAAGTCTACAATGAGTTCATCCAGCTTAATTTTGAACACCCTAGCAAGGATGTCGGGACGGTCTTCAGGCCGTTGGCCAGGGATAGCTTTTAGGAATTCAGAGACCTCCTCCCATTTTGGGTTGCAGGTGAAAGTGATGAACAAATCTGGCGGACCTGCCCATCTACATATAGCCAGCCCGTCTTGGTAGAGTTGGAAAAGCTTTCTGAAACAATTGGGATAAGATGGGGGAAGGACAATGCGTTGGCCAAGTGAAGCAGGGGTTACTTCACCAGCGGCGACTGCGTCAGTCAGGCCACGCAGGGAGTATTTTCTGATTGTTTTTTGGTTGTGCCGGACGTAATCTAAGCGAGTCTCCTCAACAGAGGTAAATGCGTCACACATGTACTGCTGCCTTAACCTCCCACACAGAATGCATATCCCGTCAATAAGTTTGCCATTTTTTCGACGTTCTTGGAACCTATAAGAGTAATACTCCCGCATTGTCACAGTTTTTCTTTTCTTTCTGCTTGTTGTGGCTGCATCAGAATGCTCTATGCCCAGTCTAAATCCGTCCTCACCGTAAGGAAACATTAGAGGATACTACATTGCCATGAATTTTGGATGGAGTTCAGAGATCTGTTGCAATCCGCTTGCACGTTCTTGGATTATAATATCACGGGACCCTTTTTTAGTTTCCCCGTTCCCGATAATAAGTGTTGCAAACTCATTCACTGTTGGTGGACCAAACTGTTTATCATCTTTGGAACGGGCAGCCCGGAGGCATAATTGAACATGCTGTAGGTCCTCATTTCCCATGCGCTCCCTGGACATTTTGCATAGCTTTGCAATTTCATTGTGATCGTACATCATCTGGGAAAGGCCCTCGACAATTTCCGGTTGAAGGCTGTTCTTACCTTCCCCATTCAAGGATGACACCCGGTTTGTTAGTTCATTTTCGGTGTCGTGAAAGTATAATTGCATGAACTGTGGTTGTTTCCCCAATGGTGGAAGGAGTGAGCCGATATTATGGTGGTTTTGGCCGCCAAGTCGGAAGCAGTATGGCGCACCACCTTTGTTAATGGCGTTGTCGACTCTGCCACCCATGGATGTGAATGCATATATAGTGTTGTACGACCGGATCAACCTCCAAAATTCGGATGAACGTGTGCCACCCAAAGGATCTAGTAATCCTTTTAATAATTCTGGAGGTTGTTTGAGTAGTGTGAGTTTGACCTTACCCTTTTGGCAGCATATATTGAATTTTGGTCGGGAATTTTTGGGAGTCTCGCCTACGGCTTCTTCCTTCCAGACTACGGCGTCACAGAACTCACATAGTTCGGTAGGGCCACCGAAGCTCCATGTTGTTAAATATTTCCCCGTTGGTTAGGCAGAAGTTACTTTAGAGGGTGCATAGTTCTTTTGCTGTTAGTCATGGTCACGTTAAAACTTATTTTATTTCGCGTGGTAGTGTATATGATGGGTTTGTGCTTCATTTTCAAAGTACTAAAGGAAAGGTTTCTACTTGAAATAAAGCTTTAAGTCACGGTTTCTCTCTAATTACCGTGTTGCAGCAGGTTGTTTGAAGAGGCGTAAATGCTTCAATGATTTGCCTGATTAAATGCTAAGTGAAGTGAGGCTTACTTGTAGGTAACATGACCGCTGGGTTTGTGCTCTTGAGAGTTGTACTATCAGAAGATGGAGTTGAGGGGCCTGAATATTTCCGGGGAAAAAATTAAAACTAATGTTATCAGTACAGTAGTTCAGTGGATCAGTTTTCAGTAACCATATTGCAGCAGGTGATACCTGGTGTGCTGTTTTGACAGCTAACAGCGTCTGTTGTCTGCATGTTGTCTGTTGGGCATTGGCGTGAGTTTCCTGGTACCTTGGCCTTGCGTGGCCGACCCATTTGACGATGAGCCAGCCCCTTGCGGGCAATGCCTGTGTAATTTCAGCCGGCGGAAGAAGTTAGTGAAATGAGCAGTAACACATGCTACCTGTGCTCCAGAAACGGTTTTTACGAAAGTCCGGGAAAAATAAAGTAGGGCGTACCTCCGGGGTTATTCCTGGTAGATGCTTTAGGCAGCTCCTGAATTGTAGGCACGACAGCTGAGTCTAGGGCACCTGCTTTGTTATGGTTTTAAATTAATGTTAAAACGGTTTCTAAACTCCGTGCGTGGGTAATCAAATAGAATTAAAACTTGTGTGACCTGTTTCGTTTGCGGGGGCGCTGGGAACGGCCGTTGTCTCAGTAGCACAAGTAACAACTTTTCCAGCAGTAGGGGTTGTTCCAATAAACGGGCGGCCTCTCTTACGGGGCCTGTGGTCCGTCTCATGACCGCCCATGTTTGAACTGTGTGCACTGGTGGAGGGATTGGCAGCGGTTGTTTGTGAGTTGTGGTCGTCGGTTTACGTAGGCGGCGGGAGATTTGACGACAAAGCTGAGTACCCGGCTACCAAGGGTTGACTTGGTTCGGTTTGAATGGTGTCAGTTGGTGCCAGCTGTGGAAGAATCGTACTTTGAATGTGTAGACACCTCGTTTCTGCACCCCTCGCAAACCACCCAGTGATGATTGGGCCGCATGTTTGATTCGCGGAACGGTTAGTGACAGTTCGTAAGTTTATCGTCAAGTGATTGCTCAAATATAAATGTCAACCTCTTAGTTGTCATCTACGTGCCGATACGGTCGTTTTGGCAGTAATTAGAGTACATTCGGAGTCCGGGTCAAAAACCGTCTCCATTTTTCGATAGTTTGTTAAATCCGAGTCGGAATGTTCGGAATGTTCCGGATATTTCTATTCCATATTCATCAAATTTTATCTTTTGGCAAATAATATCCCGTAATATTTAAAAGATAATCAAATAAATCCGTCCTACCATAACTAAAACGCGGAAATCTTTCTTAGCGGAGGAAACCTCCGGGAACAGAGACGCAGCAGTGTGCGCCTCTTCCAAGAGACGCAGCTCATGCTGCGCCTCTTCCCAGGCCCTTCTTTGCATGATTTACGTATCTTTTTTATATCTTTCCGAGATTCACTTCCAAAGAGTCTCCGAAACCCTATTCCTTCACGTGATTAGTATAAATAGGAGCCTTCGTTCCTCATATTTCTCACGCGAGTGTCCGCCCTTCTCTTCTCCCTTTGCATTCTAGACTTCGTTCTTACTAATTGGCGCCTACGTGCTTGGACTTCCGACCACGTAAGCTCGGATCTTCCGGTACCACCTCTCCGTTGCATGACCGGCCAATTTGACCACTACACTCAATCAATCTAATTAATCAACTTGTTAAATCGTTTTCCTCTTTCGAGGGCACTCTTTCCTTGCATTCGCGTCGAGCATCACTAATCGATCTTCTTAGTTCTTCTCGTTCCGTCAACATGTAAGTCTGAGGGTGTATAATTCCTTTTATTTATTGTATTTTTATTATTGTATAACAATTGTAAGGTTTATGTCGAAAACACCATTAAAATCGATTTCTAAAAAAACCGTCTTTAAAACCTTTTTTGCGGATTTCAAGAGATGACGATCGAGAAAAGACGCAGAATCGCTGCGCCTCTTCAAAGGAGCGCAGCACCTGCCGCGCCTCTTTGTGAGGCTGCCGCAGTTCCTGCTTCTTTTCTTCTTCCTCCGTCCTCTGCAATTCGTATCAAATTTATTTGTTTTGTTTGTTCGTCTGTTAATTCTCCGTCATAAAATCATAATAATTAGCATGTATATTGTATCATATATTTCATCGTTCATTCACATGTTTAATTCATCTAATCCGACTTAAATCTCAAGTAATTCATATTTGCGGGTTTTGCGTCATTAAATTCAATTCGGGTTTTAGAAATTCAATTCGTTCATATTGAGTTTCTGGGATTCATTGTTGATATATTTTCATCTGTTTAGTCATTAATTCATCGTCAATTCATCATGTTTAGTTAATTATTCGCTTGTTTGGTTCGTTCATTAACATCGACCCTTCACATGTTTAATCTGTCTTTGTCTTCGTTGCATCCATGTTTTGCTGTTTTATGACTCAATCATATGTAAATAATCTGTAAATCACTTTCATCCGAGTCTAATATCGTAATCAGTCCGTTAAATTCACCAATTAACGTTAACAATTGCGATTCCGCTTCACGACGAATTCGTCCTTGGAACAGACGCAAAGAATCGCCTGCGCCTCTTCCAAAGGGCGCGATTACTGCTTGCGCTTTGTTCGGGACGACTTACGTCCCGAACTCCTTTTACGCCTTGACCTAGATTAATTAGTTTACGTATTAATTAACTAATATTCGTAATATCGCTAATTCCTGTTCGTTAATTTGTTATTTTGTTCCTTTTTATCAAATCATCCGTTTTAAAGGTATTTTCGACATAAACCGCCTAATCCAATGTAATTAATGTAATTTCCATTATTGTAATTTATTTTATTTATTTTATTGTTTTGTATGCTTCCACATGTAATTGAACATTAAATCCAACTTCGACCCTAATTGTGTGCTAATTACGTGTTTAACCGACTTAGCTAATTTCACATGTTAGGATTAATCTATTGGATGTTGCATTGCATGCATATAGCCGACGATATATCAAGTACGAATAACTTCCCTAATCATTAGTAGAGGCCGCTATCGAGGCGGGCGGGATTAGGTGTTCGATCAAAAGAGCTTCCTAATACGTACCCTCACCCCTTACTCCAGATCTCCGTGAGCACCCGTGTTCATTGGCATCCGCGAGAGTCATTCTAGACATAGAATGCTAAGGGTAACGATTGCTTAGTGTTCATGTCACTACTTTGTGTCTTGACATGACACGAGGTATTCGAACGGTTCCAATTTCCCATAAAAATTGGTGGCGACTCCATACAAAATGCAAACGCTTGTTTTCGAGCCCCTTCACTCCCAAGCGCCCCGTGGCGGCCCGCGTCCACGTTTGGCGACTCATTTGGGATTATACACTTACGTGTAGCTAGGGTGAAACTCGAACAAGGTTAGGGAATAGTTTGTACAAGACAATTGTCGGTTTTCATAACTCGGTCTTCCTAGACCGTTTATTCGGCCTTCCTAGGCCCAACCCAACCCATTCGACCAATCGTCCCGTCTAAACGGTCCTAATTCTTATTTGGGCCTAAGGATGGATAGCGGTTGACGTCATCCATACCATGGTGCTTACTCTTGTTTGTATCAAGGGCCTTCACTACTTGAGGAAATGGACTAGGAATCGGCCTTACTCTTGTTTGGCACGAGCCTCTCCACAGACTTCGGGTTTGATGGTTCGGTATGGCAACCCACCCTTTAAACCAAAACCCTTCTAAAAGCACTCAGCATTCCGTTATAATGCTTGTATAAATGTGTAAAACTCTACATGATCACCATTTCTAGACAAAACTATGACAAATTTTCAAAAATCAAAACCCAATTTCAAATCAAGAATTTCGAAATAAAGGCCTTCAATTAGCGCAAAATCCGGTCAAAACTCTGTCCGTTTGTCGTGTCAAAATTCGGGCCACAAGCCCATTTCAAAACCTCACTTCGAGTCCACTCCTACAACTACACTACAGTTGGCTAGGACACACATTTTCAAAGACCTTGTCTTTCTTCAAAACTCACTCAACACAAGTGGCACACACCCACTTCACGAGTCAAAACTTTTCCTCTTTTAGCAAGTGTGATAGAATGGTCGATTGTGTTTTGATTCGTCGCCGATCTCTTACTCAGTTTTCAAGATGCCTGGGTCAAGTGATGATACGAACCTCCAGCAAATTCAAGAAAGTAGTGATCGAATCCTAGCCGCGCTAGCCCAAATGCAAGTTACCCAAAACCAAACCTATGACCGCCTCGAGCTCATCGAAGGCCGTATCTTTGACGTAGAGGGAAGGTTGCCTCCCATTAAAGGTGAAGTACTACAATTTTCCGATGACGAGTCTAAGGATGAGAATCCTCTCATGGGGACGACCGCAGCTGAGAAAAGGCTCCAATACCTAGAGGAGCAATTGATGTACCTTAAAGGAGATGACATTTACAGGGAGAACAATCGTAAGTATGAAGCCGTCAATTCCAAATTGCCCACTAACTTTAGCATGACGGATATCCCTAAATTCAAGGGACATGAGAACCCTTTGAACCATATCCGTGCCTTCAAGGATTACATGTCTATCAAAGGCATCAAACCCGAGATGTTCTTAAGGATCTTTCCTTCATCTCTCGACACCATCCCAAAGCAATGGTTCTACACTTTAGATCACAAAAAGGTCGCTACTTGGGAGGACGCCGCGATCGAATTCTCAAAACAATACGCGGATAATGCCGAGATCCAAGTCAATATGCGCACTCTAGAGGTTCTTACCCAGAATGACAAAGAAGGATTCACCGACTTTCTAAGTAGGTGGAGGAAGACTAGTACTCAACTAGTAGAACGCCCGGATGAGGCCACTCTTGTGGAGAAGTTCGTGGACAATCTCAAGCCCATATATGCCAACCATTTGAGATATCAAAACATCAAGACTTTCAAAGACTTAACCGTGTTAGGGACACGAATTGAAGATGACATCCGCAAAGGACTCCTGTCCAAAACGGTAGGTCGAGGATATCAAGGGTCCACAAGTCGTTCATACGGCTCTACTAGCAAGACCGACGAAGTTAACCTTCTCGAACCATCCAAGAAAACTAGCCCACCAAGGAAGTTCACAAACCTTGGGGATACATACTCCAATGCTCTAAAAAGGCTAGTGAAGCAAGGCAAACTCCAACCCATTGGACCTACTCCCGAGCCCGAAAGGAAATCCAAATTCTGGGACGAAAATTCCTACTGTGAATACCATAGGGGTAAGGGGCACGACACCGAAAAATGCTACAAGTTGAAACACGTGCTTCAAGATATGATCGAAGATGGTCGACTTCCAATTCCACCAGGAGGTAAGCCTAATAACACTCAGAATCCTCTTGGAGTTCTAGTGATTACAAGTGATGAATCTACCTTAGATTGCTCACATCTCATTTCTCCCGCCGAGGATGAAATCCATGCAATTGAGAAAGAAAGACTCTATTCTACCATCTCCCCTACCATTTCCGACTTCATCGCCTGGGCAAGGAGTGTAGATAGACAAGTGTGGGAATTAGAAAGCATGGTAATGATCTTGCGCGATCCCAATGCAACACCTAAAGAACGCGTACCATTGATCTTCTCTCAAAATGCTACTATGCAAGAAGTCATCACCACGGCCGATAAACTAGTCGATCAAATCATACAACTAGAAAGTGACATCATGAGGATGAGGGAACTAGCCGCGATTAATGGAGTTTGGGCCGATGACGATGAAGACGAATATCTCATTGAAAACTCTTTAGTCAAAGAAATAGTCCAAAATGGCGAAGACCAAGACGTGGATCACCTAACTCGCTCGGGTCGTCCATACCAAAGCACTACTCAAAACGGTCCCACCAATGTCATCACACCAAATGACAACGAAGATGACCCCACTGATCATTTGCTCAAGCAATTACAAAAAACCAAGGTGATCTTTCGGCCTACGGCAACTAGTGGCAAGCTCATTTCCACACCGCCAAGCTTTACTGCAAGCTTTGGCCAAATTGAATGTGGCACACAACTCTACTCCTGAAGATATAGTCAACTTGGTCTTCCAAGAATCCCCGAAACTAAGTAACCCTGTTACTTTCTCGGATGAAGACTTGCCACCTTTTGGCGCCAGTCACAACCTTGCTCTATACATCACCGTCATCTGTCTAAAGAAGAATGTGCCAATGACCTTGGTAGATGATGGCTCCGCGGTCAACGTCATACCCCTCAAAACGGCACACAAACTAGGCATGAGAGAGTCGGACTGGACTCCTACAAATCAAGGTGTACGTGCATATGACGGTACACGACGAAAAGTGGTAGGACTTGCTAACCTAACCATAGCAACGGGACCAATCGAACGAAAGGTTAACTTCCAAATAGTGGACATCGAAGCTTCATTTAACATACTTCTGGGAAGGCCTTGGATTCATGCTTCTAAAGCAGTAACATCCACCCTTCATCAAAAGATCAAGATCCCACTAAATGGCAAAGTTGTGACAATCACTTCGTCACCCATTAAGGCCATAATCGAGAAGCAATCAAATAATCAAGTCCTTGCGGATCCCATATACGAACTTGGGGGCTTCCAAAGTGTAAATGTCATAGAAAGTGAGTTGGCACCCTTATACTATAATCCCTACTCCAACTTGGTGGTCAACCACATTCTCAAAAACCAGGGATACTTCCCTGGAATGCCTTTGAACCCAGTTCGGGAAAACACCTTCGCGCCATACAAGAAAGGCAACTCAT